>NC_141685.1:734033584-735479629 GCF_964263255.1 Lissotriton vulgaris | reverse complement strand
AGCTTAGCTGTTCAATTGTGTTTGGTCTTTGACTCCTTAGGCGGTTAGGGGTAATTTTCCGTCTGCTCTTAACGCACCACCCATTCACCATCCATGTTCTTTCACACTTGAACGTCTAACCTAAGGCAGTGCGCCCAGATTATCTGAACCCTAAAATTTCCCTTCAGTAGTATATCTCTTTCCAATAATGCTAGAACCACTTGCTTGTGTTATTCGGCAGGGGCATAGAGAGGCTGCGCTGCGATTTGCGGACGACATGCTGCTGTTCATAAGAGAGACACAGATCTATTTATCTCAGGTGCTTAGAGAATATATTCGCTTTGGTCGATTCTCTAGCCTCACTATTAATTGGTCTAAGTCACTTGTCTTACCGCTCACTGTTTCCACCTGTCCTCACATGCTGGGATTCCCTCTATTGTGGTCAACAGAACCGGTGAAATACCTAGGAGTGTGGGTCCATCGAGACCCAGGCGTTGTGATCCGAGAAAATTACAGCACCATCTGCACGAAACTGGAACAGAAAGTGGATGGGTGGATTCGCCTGCCGCTGTCACTGGCCGACTGTATGGTACTTATAAAAATGGTCGTTCTGCCTAAATTCCTTTATTTAGGCCACTGGAGTGGGAATAGTAATTTTTCCCCTCCGCTATCCAGCACTTTCCTTACTGTTGCACTCACTGGAGTTGGAATAGTCATTTTTACCTCTCCGCTACCCAACACTTTCTCTACTGTTGCACTCTCCGGAGTGGAAATAGTAATTTTTACCCCACCATAATCCAACACTTTCCCTACTGTTTCACTCACCGGAGTGGGAATAACAAATTTTACCCTTCCGCTATCCAACACTTATCCTACTGTTGCATTCGGTGGAGTGTGAATAGTAATTTTTACCCCTCCTCTATCCAACACTTTCCCTACTGATATATATAATATTTTATTTTATATTTATATAAAAGTCTAGATTTTATACATCTATGGATTTTACATCGATATTTTTACTCAATATTGTTGTACACACCTGTTTAAGTATAGGAGTCAATTTTTTTAACATCGATAATTTTTACATCGAACCAGATTACACAACATAGTCTCGTCTGATGTGTTTAATTGAACTGAACCAGAATTAATAATTCCAGAGGGCACTGATTTGCTGCAGAAAAATAGGTGTTCTGGTAGCATGTAGACTTTTAGTAACCCTACATCTGGCCCTTGTGCATTGCCATGGCTGTGAGTAAGTGCAAGTTCATAACTGTAGAAGAGTTAACAGCTTCATCTATTTTTTCAAATGTTCTAATTATCTTTATCATTAGCTGCCTCTGCAAGTAAACTTAAAGGAGTATGAGCATTTGTGGAGCACACAATGGCTCCACAAGGGACCTCTGAAGATGCTGTGTCTTGGCCCAAGGTGTAATGGTGGTCCATTCTGTGCTTTGTCTGTCAAAATAGCTTGGAAACTTTAAAAAATGTGGGACCTTTAGATCTCTTGAGTTAGTGCTTAGGGTGCAAATTGAATTTAAGCCAGTCATTACTCATGTCACAAAACCACCTGGTTTGTGACCTCAACCGTGCTTATCATTAAATACAAACCCCCTTTTATGATATGGAAAATTCTTTTGACTCACTAAATGACTTCGGAATCCTTTCAAAATTGCAAATAGCTGTGCTTTTAAGGGGCGTCCCTTCTCCCATTTCTGATTCCGAAAGGAATTTATCAGTAATTTACTACTGCAAATGTGGTGACAAACCATTGATGAGCTATTGATCTGTGAGTTGGGTTGGTATCTCATTTTCAAAAGGCAATGGCTTCGCATGGGACCACTTCCCTTTGGGACATACAGGTAGCCTAAGGGAGCAAAGGCAGCTAGACGTTGTCCAAAATAGCAAACTTACTTTTAAAAGAAGCACTGGTTCCTTTGAGGAATACAGGCTGCTTTCAAGTACATTTTTTCCATTTTGGAATGCAGTCATAGCAATGGCTTTGTGATGTCCTTGCAGGCCACCATCCTAGTAATTACAGCCAATCATAGAGGGTTACAAATTGCCACCTGCCTAATGAGTACAAACTAGGCAGAGTGTTCTGCAACTTTCCGTGATTCAGCGTTATGTGAACTGTCCAAATAGTACTTAGGTAGGTTTGAAAAATATTATTTCATTCAATAAACGTCTATCTGCAACATGCAATCACTTTTTACAAATGGAACATTAATACATCAAAACTCTAACTTGTGGTTGCCAATTATATTCACTCCTTGTTTTCAGTCCTTCCTGGTGGTAAGTGCCTACTGAAATCTGCATAAGGCATAATAATACAACATTTAAGCTGTTTAGGCAACAGCCCGTTAAATAGTGAAGTTTCTCTACTAACTCGACCCCCCAAAAAATCCTCTGGCGGCAGAGGAGGAGAGCAATCTAGGGACAATGAGAAAAAACAGAAATGAAAGTGGCCAAGATGATCCAACCCAGGAGTTGCCAACGGAGCAAGTGGAGCTTTCCTACCTAACACAAGAAGAGTGGGACAAGATATTGGCTTCATAGGCAACTGAGAAACGATTACAAGAACATAACAAAGAAAATTCCATCTCTACCCAGGGCACCAACTTTAGGGAAAGCTGCAGCGAAAAATGACCCTCCAAACAACAGAGTCTGGCCCTCTAAGCTGAAAACTATCCAATCAATGGTTGATGCAACTGACTATTATTCCACTAAAATGCATCTATAAATGAAGCTACTGAACACTCTCGCAGCGCATGTGCCTAGCATCAACGGGAAAATTGCCGACCTAAATAAACTTATAAAAAGGGCTCAAGGTGAGACCATGGAGTTAACCCTGACGTGCACGTGCTCTCCCATACTGGAGAAACTCAGCACACTACCTGGAACCCTGGCAGCACTTCCCCCCATCAACAGCCCTTCCTCCTCCAACCACTCCTAGTCCAAGGCAAAGCAGTCAGGGGCAAAGGAGTCAACTAGAAACAGCTCAAATGCCATCAGCACTAAGGGGCCGATTAGGATGGCGGACGGATCGCCACCGCTATGCAGACGGTGACGATCTGTCCGCCATACGGGCCCGTCCGCCACCTATTTCCCCCGCCATATTACAATGGCGGGGGGGACCACGGCAGACAGAAACATCGTCCGCAGCAAGGCGACCGGGCGGTAAAGGGTTCATATGGCTGGTGGTGTCTTCCAGACACCGCCAGCCATATTAGGATGGCCTCCTGAAGATGCCTTTCGTGGCGCCAATGCCGCCACGGAAAGGCATGCGTTCTTTACTTTGGGGCCCCCTGCGGGCCCCAATGGTGAAGGCGAGATGGGGGTGGACATGGGTATCCCCCTGCATTTGCATACACAAAGGGGCAGGCACCACGTGGGGCCTGCCGCTTTGTGTATGCAAATGCATGCCTGCATTTTTTACATTGCGGCGGGCGTTTTCCACAGGGATGGCGGACGGGCAAAGTCTGTCCGTCATCCTAATCGGCCCCTATGAATGGAATGGAGCAAAACCAGCCAAACCTAAGGTAAGGCACTCAAGAATCTTTCCGATAATCTCCGCAGGAGCAAGATCACAATCATAACAACGTCATAAAAGGAAATCAAGAAACAAAAACTTCCCAAGAACAAACTGGCTAAGAAACTAGGTCACTACTAACAAAAATGGCTTAACGGCAGGAGGGCCACAAAAAGATCCCTCCCGACTGAATGGGGCAACATCAGAACTAGCAACCTGGACAAAATCAACACCTATCATAATGGCACCAGACAAAGAAGGCCTGTGGGGTCACCCCACATTCTCCAGGTCAACTCTTGAGCCCAAACCCAGAGACCAGTCCACCAACCACAAAAGAAGCTGCGAAACCCAAACCCCAAAGACATCAATACACCTCACAGGAGTAACAGGACAGAATGCCCGGAGCACCCAGGTTGGGCCCAGGCACACATGCTGCAGAACAATGATGTTTGTAAAGAGACAAGGGAACCCTGTTGGTCAAAAGGACCTAGGGTGAACATTGAAATTTTAAAGAACATTGGTCCCTCCAGGAAGGGTATAAGAACAATGGTGCACAAAACCACAATAAGCCCTGTGATGATATTCTCCTCAGTGGAGATCAGTACTGTTAGAAAAGGGGGTCTCTAGTTGGCAGAGGTAGGTACCACTGTCCAAATAGGTGCCCTTGCTTCTAGTCAGGGTTAGGAGGAAACCTCTGAGATAACCCCTGCTCACCCCCTTGGTAGCTTGGCACGAGCAGTCAAGGCTTATCAAAGGCAATGTGCAAAGTATTTGTACCAACACTCACAGTAACACAGTTAAAACACCACAAACTGACTCCACAACAGTTTAGAAAAACAAAGGAATTTAACATAAACTACACAAAATCGAAAACAACAAAAATCCAATATACACAGTTCAAGAATATTTTTTCAAAAGAGTTCTTAAGGTTGCGATAAAATAATCCACAGATGCGTGAAAAGTTCACAGATGAGTCACGTTTAGCCAACAGTACCTTTAGTTGCGACAAAGTTCCAAAAGCAGAAGCTGGTGCAGTGGAAAACAAGCGATGCGTTGCTCCTGAGACCCTGGGGAGGCGTTTGCGACAACCCCACTGCGGCAGCGGGCGTGTTGCGACAAATCCGGTCTGTTGGGGGAGGAAGGCCACTTGTATGGATTCCGGTGCGTAGGTTCGGTAGGAAGTTTGTTCTCGCAAAGGCACGATGCGATGTTCTTGTAGGGGCTGCGACGATCTCCGGGGCGGCGATGCGCGATCCAGCGGCGATCCTCTCTCTCGCAGCTCCTCGATGCGATGGCTCTGTGACAATGCTCGCAGCAACGTGATCTTCCTGCAATCGAAGGATGCGCCGTCTTAGGCAGCAGCAACAGGCGCTGCAACGATATCGACCTCCGTAGCGGCGGGAATTTCCTCGCACTGTCGGGGATGCGCTCCGCAGCGAGCGATGCGATAACCTTTCAGTTGCAAAAGTCTCTCAATCTTAGTTTCCAGCTTCCCAGCACAGGTACAACTTCCAGAGGCACCACAACTGGCCCAAGCACTCTAGGAAGGACAGAACTCTCTCAGCAGAGTTCAGGGAAGCTGGGGGTGAAGTCCTTTTGTCCTTGGGACTTAAAAAACAGGGAGCCAGCTCTTCTCAGGCCCTTGGAGATTCCTTCAAGACAAGGGACACAGCACAACAGGAAAGCCCTTCCCCTCTCCTTGGCAGCAAAGCAACGGCAGGTCAGTCCAGCAGAGCAACAGCAGGACAGTCTTCCTTCTTCAGTTTCAGCTTTCTCCTTGGCAGAGGTTCCTTCTTGATTCCATGATGATCTAATTTTCTGTTGTCAGGGGCCCTGTACTTATACCCCTAAAAGCCTTTGTTCCCTTTGTGCAGGAGGGCTCTGAGCCCGGTCTGAAGCAGTTCTGGGTGTTCCTTGAGTACTTTCTTTTCCTGGCTTCTCCTTTCCTTTCAGAGTGAGGGGCAGGGTCGTCAGCCGCCCAGCAGGAGGTGGAGCCAGCATTGTGGAAGGCAGGCACAGCCCTATTCAGGCACAGGTGCTATCTCCTCCCCCCACTCAAGTTGCAAATGCAGTCATTCAGCCTAGGGCTGACTCAGCCAGCCTCCTGGGGAATCCCCAGCCCCTGTCACTCTCAAACCAGACAGTCAATCCACAAACAGGCCAAGGCACACAGAAAGATCAGACAAGAGAACAGCAACTTTCTAAAAGTGCTATTCTCAGACACAGGAGTTAAAAAACACCTTTCCTAAAAGATGTGTTATTAAATTCTGAGTTCAGGGATACTAGACTTTTATGTCCTATCTTGCTACAATGGGTAGATATGCTGGTAGCCACTGTAGCCAGCATCCCCCATGATAGCCTATGGAGCAAAATAGCCTTGCAGCAGTAAAAAACGAAAATGGCTGTAATTCACTACCAGAACATGTCACCTGCACAAGTACATGCTCTACCTTTCACATACACTGCACCCTGCCCAAGGGGGTATCTTGGGCCTTTCATAGGGGTGACCAATGTGCACAGAAAGGGATGGGTTAGGCCTGGTCAGTGGGGACACTGACCAGAGGACATGGCAGTTCACAGACTACACACTGCTGTGGCAGGTTTGAGAGACCATTTTAGGGCTACTCATGTGATTGGCACAATCAGTGCTGCACGACGACTAGTAGCATTTGTCATCACCAGCCCTGGCACACTCAGGGCACTTTACTAGGGACTTCTTGGTAATACAAATATGCCAATCATGGATAACCAATTACAATAGCAATTTTCACAGGGAGCACTTACACTCTGATGCTGATCAGCAGGGGCAGAGTGTCCAAAGCATCTAAACCAGCAAAAACGAAATCCAGCACAGCATAAAAAATACAGGAGGTAGAGGCAAAAAGATAGGGGGAAATCACGCCAAGGATGCCAGGTCTAACACGTGTCCCCTCCAGCTGAAAGTGGGGAGAACTACCCACCCTCTTGGGAGTTCTCTTCACTAAGGCGGAATAATCAGTGTTTGCCAGTTCTGTACCAGGGCGGTGTTCCACCGTAAAGTCCATTCCCTGTAGGGAGATGGACCACCTCAACAGTTTTGGGTTCTCCCCCCTCATGTGCATTGTCCATCTGAGGGTCCTGTGGTCTGTCTGAACAGGGAAGTGAGTCCCAAACAGGTAGGACCTCAGCTTCTTAGGAAAACCTAAAAAAAGGAAATCAAAGTAAAAACAATGTGTTTATTATAAACCAAACTGATTTCCTTTTTTTTTTTAAATGACAACGCCAAATGTCCATAGAACACATTCATTGACAGTAATCTGTAATTCGAGGAAGGTGTTGGACAATAAAGGTGTGACATTTACTATTCCCACTCACAACAAACCATGCTGCTTAAGGTGTCGGACACTAAACTGGTAACATTTACTATTCCTACTCAAATCTAAACCAATTTGGGGAAGGTGTTGGACACTAAAGTGGTGACATTTACTATTCTCAGACCAATCTAAACCAATTTGTGGATGGTCTTGGACACTAAAGGGGTTGGACGCTGAGTAGCAATAAGACCAGGAAACTTATTATCTTTTGCATTGTTATTTTATCATGTGAAATTTGTAATAATTTTAATTAATTATGCAATAAACTTTTTGACTTTGACTTTGACTAAAGGAGTTACATTTACTATTACTGCTCCAATCTAAAACAATTCAAGGAAGGTGTTAGACACTAAAGGGGTAACATTTACTCTTCCCACTCCAATATAACGATATTGGGGAAGGTATTGGATACTACAGGGGTGTCATTTACTATTCTCCGTCCAATAAAAACCATATTGGGGAAGGTGTTGGACACTGAATAATTTAAAACTACAATATCCAGGTCAACATCAAACATTTTACAAAACATATTACAAAGACAATCAATACTACAGGCCTCATTACAATGACATTTAGACCGACTGTCTGACCGCTATCCTCGTGAGCCCTTTCCGACCGCTGAGGCCTGGATCCTTCCCCCCACTGTATAAAAATGGAATTGCTGCTACTGGGCCGTTGCAGCTACAGCCGAGCACATATCTCTGAATATGTTGCTGCAAATGTGTACAAAACTCAGAGAAAACATGTGAATTGCATACACATGCATGAGATATGTGGGGATATGCCTTGTGCACCATGTACCTAATTGCTTGAATGTGGCAGAATGTGCACAGTCCAGTCAATGGGGATACATAACACAAAGGGGCTTACCTGGATTTAAGTGCCCCCAGGATCGTAGTCATCAGGGTTCAGCTGCCCAGGTATAGGGGGGACTTGGAGGAAGGGATCCACGGCAGAGACTGCTGGTGAGAAGCAGATTAGGGTGAGTATCCACCCCAAATCCTTTGTTTCTGATGGCTAGAGGTAGGTGGTCAGACCACCACGGTCGGGTCATCGGTAACCCACATCGTAATCAGCGGTCGGTGATCCTTGTACAGCCCTATGGCTGAGGTTTTGCTCTGACCACCATCTCGGCAGTCGGAGAAAAGCTGTTGGAGTCTGTGGTCTTTCAGCAGTTGGTTGGAGTACAGGATGCATGCATCCTAATCCGGCGGTTGGATCAACTGCTTCCGACGAGACAGCGGCGGTCTGACCATCTCTGACAGGACCAGGGAAGCCAGTCCGACCAGCATCATAATGAGGCTCTTACATATTCTCACATATTTTATGCACAATAAAATTTTGTAAACATGTTATCTTAAAGCACACTAATTTAACTACATAACTTTATGTTCCTAGTACTATTTTAAAAGATAAAAGTAACTATTTAAATTATTGGTAAAAAAATAAAACATAAAATAATATTTATTAATAATCATAAACTTAATTTTGTATTAAAAAAGCACAAAATTTCCCGAAAATTCAAAAGGAAATCCGCAAAGCTTCGAAATATTTATTTACACAAAACACTGCGTCCGCTAGCTCCCCATCAGTTCTGTGAGAAGCTTATAAAGCGGTCATTAGAGGGCAGTCTATAGTCTCCATCACGGGCTATAAGCGAGAAAAACAGAAAGAACTACTACATCTAGAGTTGGAACTGCACTCGGCCGAGATACAGCACTCAACAGATCACTCTTCATCCTCAGCGCATGCGCTGCACCTCAAACGACAACAATATAGAGAACACCTGCGAAGGGAGACTGTGTCCAACCGCACAGCCACTAGACATAGGATATACGATGTAGGCGATAAGGCTGGGAAGCTCTTGGTGTGGCTAGATAGGCGGGAGCAAGGTATCACCACCTAACATAACATAGTGATACATAATTAAAACAGTGTAAAAAATGCAAACGACAAACCAGTGTCAAATAGTAACAACAATAGATCTAAATATAATGAAAACCAACAAATAACACTATAACTAACTTTTAAACTTCCCTCATAAATCCCCTCTACTCTCAAAACCCTTATAAAATCCTTAAAAAAAAGTAGTACCTGTCAAGATGACCAACACCTCCGTAGACCGGCCTAGTTCCAGGAATGTAGACTAAAAATAACACAAATAGATTACAAAATAGAAGGTAGCAGTAAAAATAATGCTCTTCAAATGAACTATGTGGTGAATAGCACAACATCGGACGGCTGAGGGACAATTGATAACAGACCTACAGGAGATAGTAAACACACTGGCGCGACACTTCCCAGACATTTATAAGTCAACGTCGCTCGTGTCAGAAGAGGAAGCTGTGGCTTCCATAAAATATATAGCAATGCCCAAGCTCACTCAAGAGGCCTCCATGGAGTTGGAGGCAGATCTTATAGAGGAGGAATTGCACACCGCAATCCATTTGTTACAGTCCGAGAAGGCACTAGGACCCAATGAGGTCCCAAGAGAATTGTATAAGCAGATGGCGGATGTTCTTACCCCCCACTTATTAAGTATGTACAACGATAGCCTGGGAAAAGGTGAGCTGCCGCAAGATCAGCAGCTAGCCACAATAGTGGCTATTCCGAAACCTGGGAAGCCCCCGGCCAAATGCGCCTCTTATCATCCAATCTCCCTGATAAATTCGGAGGCCAAAATTCTGGCTAAAGTTTTGGCAAACAGACTTATAGCGCACCTCCCGCACTTAATTCATCCGGATAATTAAGGCTTCATGCCAAATAGAAACATTGCGCTGAATCTCAGGCGCTTACACTGGGAGATGGCCAAGGCGCAGGCCCTGACGGAGCCGGCAGTAGTGATATCCTTAGATGCGAGAATGGCTTTCGACATGGTGGAGTGGAGTTTTCTTTTTGCAGTCCTTAGTCATTTAGGGTTCCGCCCCAAATTCTACGCCTGTGTCCGCCTCTTATATAACAGCCCGCAAGCGCATGTGACGGCCAATGCGCACATATCGGACAGCATACCCTTCACAAGCGGGACACGCCTGGGGTGCCCCCTGTCACTGCTCCTTTTCCCGTTGGTGTTGGAACCCTTGGCAACTCAGATCAGAGGAGACCCTTTCCTGAAAGGAATCCGGTGGGCAGAAGGCTGGGAGGACCGTCTGTCCCTCTATGCCGATGACATCCTGGTGTACTTGACAGACCCTGAACACTCCATACAAGTGCTTCTTGAAATATGTGACAGTTACGGGAAAGTGTCTGGCTACACTATCAACTGGTCCAAGCCTTTCCTGTACGTATTGCAGGGACCCATGCCACGTCTCCCTGAAAGCTGCCCAATTCTGGTTTCCCGCAGTATCTTTAAATATCTAGGCATTCATATCACAGCCGGACCAACAGATTTCTTCACCAAAAATTTGGCGCCCCCACTGGAGCGTTTGAGGAGAGATGTGCTGCATTGGGAGCTGCTCCCGCTAATGCTGTTGGGAAAAGCAGCATTGTTTAAAATGATGGCCTTAACCGGTTTCTTATACGCCCTTGAAAACATGCCGTAACCAATGCCTTTAAAGTATTTTAAGCGAATAGCTGCACAGGTGTCCACGCTACTGTGGGGCAATAAGCCGGCTCGAATAGCACAGGCGAAACTGAGTCGCGGTTGGTACGACGGTGGAATAGCGCTCCCTAATGTCCAATTGTATTATTGGACAGCTCACCTCAAAATTATTCATCAATGGATACACCCGCCCCCCAAGACAACCTATAGGGCAGACAGGTCCCAGCTGGGAACAGGAGCTATGCCTTCAGTGCTCTACAATAAAGACCAAGTTCTGAAATTATTAGGACCGACCAAACACAGAGTTACACTATGGCACGCAGCACAGACACGACTGGGATGGAGGGGGATCCTAACCCGACTTACCCCACTATGGGACACAAAACAAATTGGGCCGTTTGCGTAATAGCAAGGGATTTGACCAATGGGACAACATTGGTATCTCCACGAAAGGCGACCTGTGGGATAAAGGGAATGTGATTCCGTTTGCCCAGCTCATACAGCAATATGACCTTGCTCCATCTGAGGCTTTCCGGTACACGCAAATACGACACGCGCTGCTGGAGGCACTGCCGTCGGGTACGGAGGTCCGTGAGGCTTCCGCGCTGGAAGATAGACTGCTCATAGACTATATGCGGAAACACGCCATGTCGTTCACTTACCGTAAATTAATCAATAACCTGCTGGACCCTACAACATCGTTGAGGGAAAAATGGATTGGTGACGTGAGGGACATAGACGAGTTGGAGTGTCAGGAGGCACTGGCCTCTTCCAAGGAGGTAGGGATACCTGCACGGCTCCAGCTCGTACAGCTTAAGATTCTACACCGCACGTACCATACTAGACGCACACTACACAAAATGAGCCGAATACAGCATCCATACTCCCTTAGGGGATGTGGGGAGGAGGGATCCTTCTTTCATACAATATGCGGCAGTCCCAAGATAGGTGATTTCTGGAGGTGGGTACTGAGGACACTGTCACAGGTCACGGGTGTGTCACTGGTTCCAGAGCCACGAAAGTGCCTGCTAAACATGTGGAAACCCAATGACCTCATGCGCCTGGCGCAAACGTAGGCTACACTGGGACTCATGGTGGCAAAGCGCAACATAGCGCAAATATGGGGAGCTGAGGATTTACCATCACTAACGGCCTAGTGTAAGGATACAGACCTAGCTATGATGACCAAAAGGATAGTCTACATCATGGGTACTCACAAACTTTCTCTCGGGGGCCAAATTTACAGTGTGGTTTGTGTCCGAGGGCCGCACCGGTGGGGGTGGAGTCAGTGGGGGAGGGTGCAGGCTAGATCAACAAAAAAAACTATGACCCTGCAGCGGATGCCTTCGTCCACTGAGCCACCAGAACCGGCATACACACATATCTCTCCCTCCCTCACTCACTCTCTCTCTCTCTCTCTCTCTCCATCTCTCCCTCCCTATCTCGCTCCATCTCTCCTTCCCTCACTCCCTTTTTCATTCCCTCTCTCCCTCTCTCTCCCTCCCTCTCTCTCCCTCCCTCTCTCTCTCTCTCCCTCCCTCGCTCCCACCCTCCCTCTGTCTGTCTGTCTGTCTGTCTCTCTCACTCCCTCTCACTTCCTCTCTCTCACTCACTCACTCCCTCCCTCACTCCCTCCCTCACTCTCTCACTCCCTCACTCACTCCCTCCCTCTCTCTCCCTCTCTCTCCCTCTCTCTCTCTCTCCCTCACTCCCTCCCTCTCTCCCTCCCTCCCTCTCTCGCTCCATCTCTCACTCCCTGTATCGCTCCCTCTCTTGATCCCTCTCTTCCTCTGTCTCTCTCCCTCGCTCCCACCCTCCCTCGCTCAATCCCTCTGTCTGTCTCTCTCATTCCTGCTCTCTCTCACTCCCTCTGTCTCTCACTCCCTCTCTCTCACTCCCTCTGTCTCCCAATCCTCTCTCTCGCCCTCCCTTTCTCCCTCACTCCCTCTCTCTCTCCCTCACTCCCTCTCTCTCACTCCCTCCCTCTCTCCCTCTCTCCCTCCCTCTCTCCCTCGCTCCCTCCCTCTATTGCTCCCTCTCTCCCTCCCTCCCACACTCGCTCCTTCCCTCTCCCTTCCTCTGTCTGTCTCTCTCACTCCCTCTCTCTCTCACTCCCTCTCAATCCCTTTCTCTCTCACTCCCTCTCTCTGTCATTCCCACCCTCTCTCTCTCACTCCTCTCACTCCTCTCACTCCTCTATCTCTCACCCTCTCACTCCCTCTCTCTCTCTCCCTCCCTCACTCCCTCTCTCTCTCTCCCTCCCTCCCACTCTCCCTCCCTCTCTCCCTCGCTCCCTCTCTCCCTCTCTCAAGCCCTCACTCCCTCTCTCCCTCCCTCCCTCTCTCCCTCGATCTCTCCCTCTCTTCCTCCCTCTCTCACTCCCTCTCTCGCTCCTGCTCCCTCCCCCCCCTCCCTCACTCCCTCGCTCCCTCTCTCCCTCTCTCCATCCCTCCCTCTGTCTTCCTCCCTCTGTCTGTCTCCCTCTCTCACTCATTCCCCTCTCTCTCACTCCCTCCCTCTCCCACTCTCCCCCTCCCCCCTCACTCTCCCCTCCCTATCTCCCTCCTCTCTCCCTCGCTCCCTCTCTCCCTCTCTCCATCCCTCCCTCCGTCTCCTGCCCTCTGTCTGTCTCTCTCTCACTCCCTCCCTCTCTCCCTCTCTCCCTCCTTCTCTCCCTCACTACCTCCCTCTATCGCTCCCCCTCTCCCTCCCTCCCTCCTTCCCTCTCCCTCCCTCTGTCTGTCTCTCTCACTCCCTCTCTCTCTCACTCCCTCTCAATCCCTTTCTCTCTCACTCCCTCTCTCTCTCACTCCCTCTCTCTCTCACTCCTCTCTCTCACTCCTCTCACTCCTCTCACTCCTCTATCTCTCTCTCACTCTCTCACTCCCTCTCTCTCTCCCTCTCTCCCTCACTCCCTCTCTCTCTCCCTCCCTCCCTCTCTCTCGCCCTCCCTCTCTCCCTCGCTCCCTCTCTCCCTCTCTCACTCACTCCCTCCCTCTCTCTCTCCCTCCCTCCCTCCCTCCCTCTCTCGCTCCCTCTACCCCTCCCTCACTCCCTCGCTCCCTCTCTCCCTCTCTCCATCCCTCCCTCTGTCTCCCTCCCTCTCTGTCTGTCTCTCTCTGTCTCCTGCCCTCTGTCTGTCTGTCTCTCTCTCACTCCCTCCCTCACTCCCCCTTTCTCACTCCCTCTCTCACTGACCCCCCTCTCTAACTCCCTCCCTCTCTCACTCTCCCCCTCTCACTCCCCCCTCACTTCCCCCTTCCCGTCTCCCTCCCTCTCTCCCTCGCTCTCCCCTCCCTCACTCCCTCTCTCCCTCCCTCTCTCTACCTCCCTCTGTCACCCTCTGTCACCTCACCCTGCCTGTGTGTCAGCCTGGGCTGAGACAGCTTCCAGGCGCATACACACACACAGCCGCACCCAAGCACTTCACAGGTCATTAAAGGCCATTTGCATGCTAATGAGGCTTTGTTGTATTTCACCTCATCTTAGGCCCCTGCAGCTCCACTCTGGCTATGCGAGAATTGCCCGGTCCCCACAGAGCAGCAGAGACTCTCAGAGTCATGCTGCAGCAGACACTCTTTAAAAAAAAAAATAATACTACAAGGGTACGATGTTTGCAAGGTCCGCTGGCCGCCAAGGAAGGCTTGCCGGGCCGCCACCGGCCCGCGGGCCGTACTATGAGTACCCATGGTCTACATAAACCGGGGTTGCCCCCAAAAATGGACCAAAATATGGGAAGCATGGAACGTTTACCGGGGGAACATATGTGAGCCCATACCTGACTATGAAGAAGATAGTTCTAATGATGACCTATGAGGCATGTGGGGGGATGTGTTAAATACAATGTTTAAAGTCTTTATTGCAGCCGGCCAGACTACTGTAAATTTCGATACTGGTTTTTCAACGCGGTTATGTACGTTGATTGTAACAGATGATACTTTACATTCTGATTTACTTGCCAATGTTGTGAATGCAAATAATAACAACGGAATTAAAAAAAAGCACAAAATTAACACTAATACATTTCCCAAAAATGTATATAAAGTTCATATTTTCGAACATTTAAAAGCAAATTAATATACATTTCAGAAATAATGTGTATACATTTTTTAATTACACAATTTGAATTTTTTTACTTTAAAATAATGAATGTTTCAATATACTAACACTTCTAAATTGTTTACTGATTTAAAAATAAAGTTATGTTTTCTAATATTTAATAATATATCACTTTTTTAAATATATCATACCATTAACATATATCTTAATTAACATCAAAATAAAATGTATTAACCTAGAATCATAAAATAACATTACAAATTCGAAATTATTTATTGGCATATCATTAAAATATTTACCTTACAAATTAAAATTTAAATATGAGTTCTTTAAAATCCTGCCACTAAAAATGAAACAAAACAACAATTAATTATAACCATTATTACAACTAAAAACACAAACTCCAACTTATTCATGCCGAAAATAATACCTTACTAAAAAAGATTAAAAAAATATTAAAAACATACAATCAAACACTCTACAGTATATTACATACTAATTAACACTTAGAAATGACATTCCATGCAATATTTTTAGCATCAATATTTTTACAATGTTAAAAACAACACTAAAACTTATATTTTTACCTCTGATATTGCTGTTTTTTTTAATTTTTTTTATTACAAGCCGTAGGTGAAAAAAAAAAATGTTATATACATTGGTACATTAATTTCTTCATACTTAGACATACATTAGAAAAAATTTACAGTATCCAGGAGACAACCCTAGACAAAAAAAAAAAAATACCACAGCAATAATACAAAAACTGCAATAATGCACAAAAAAGAAAAAAGAAATAATAATAATAATATTATTACAGTATTTAAGATATTAGTTCCAAAACATATTAGGTTACCCAATATATAAACAACTGATAATAGCAGCATCAAGATTATTATTATTATGCCGTTCATAAAGTGCTAGTGCAAAAGTGAAAAAGACCGACGCTTGAAAGTGCTATTGCAATTACGTGCAAAATTTGACCTATATAAAGTGACTAATGCAATAAAGTGCCGATGCATAGTAACACAAATAGTAATACACTTCATGAAGTGCAAATACAATAACGACTAATATATATGATAAAAGTGTTTAGCAATTTGATATAGCACGGCAGATGGATATTTACAATACTTACAATTAACTAAAATATAACAATCACCTTCCTTTTAACAGTTCAAGCTTGTTAAAATGTTTCCAATTCCTTTCAAATCTTGCAATTGCACCCACTCTACCTGCATAGGCTCTCTCAAAATGATATGTTCTTCTCATTTTATTAACCCACTTAACATGACATGGACTCAACGTAGATTTCCAATTTTGCAAAATCAGGGACCGTGCCACGGCAGCGGAAATAAAAATAAACACTTCTTCTGATTCATTAAACCTATTCCTGTCTTTACTGATGCCAAAAAGGGCCACTTCCCCTTCTGGAAGAAGAATTTTCCCAGTTGTTATTTCCAAATCTGCGAAAATCTCCTTCCAGAAGGGTTCTGTTAGACGGACCGGGAGGGTCGGCCGAGATTACGGGGAGAGGTCTCCAGGGAGAGCCGTCTCCAACGACTGTACAGATAAGTAACTTCCCCCCCACAGACGGACACCACACAAGGTTGAAGGTTAACGAGACTTTATATGTAGTTCTTAGGTTACGATAGGATGATACAAGGAGGTCTGGACTCAGGGGTCCCCTCGGTTCTGATCTCTTTGAGGAAAAGGGTAGCGGGACAGTCTTAATTACCAATGAGGTCAAAATAGCTCACAATCCTCGAGCTCGGCGTTCTTAGATGGTCGGGCCGTGGAGGAGCCAAGCAGGTCCCGAAGTAGATGAAGGGCGACGGTCCGCGGCGGAGCCTGCAGGTCCCGGTGAAGATGGCGGTTACAACGGTCCGCGGCCACGCCAGCAGATCCGGACGACGATGAAGGTTGAAGGTTACGACGACTGTGGCAGCGCCAACAGGCAGGACGATGGTGCACAGGACAGAGCTATGGCAGCGCCAGTAGTCCGTCCAGGATGAGTTCCTCTTTACGTCTCTCGACTCCAAGATACAACTGCCTTCCTGCTCTGGAGCTGCCCCAGTTATAGGGCTGGCGTGCTTTGATGTCCGGACCCTCGCACTTGGAGGTCGGGAGGTCCGGGATGAGGGAGTCCAGACACCCAGCAGGGGGGTGGAGCCAGCGCCCGGGGAGGTGATGGGCGAGCGGCACTTGGCGGGGGAGAGCCATCGGCACCTCTTTCTCCCATTGACTTGCCAAGTAGCCCGCTCACCTCCTGGGTGGAGGGCGGTGCCGGAATGTCTGAGGCCGGGCTAGGCCCAGGGTTGAGGTCGATCGGGGGCCAGGCGGCCTCGTGGCGAAGTGTCCAAGATGGCGGCCCGGGCTGGGCGCATGGGCCGGCAGTGGATCGGACCCACGAGGTTGTCATGCTCGAGAGCAGGGGTCCCTGAGGGGACGTAGGACGTGCAATGGAGGTGTGTGGTGCTTGCGTGACTGGGCTCGGGCCTGGTCGAGCCGGGGGAGAGTGGCCCGTCATGTGGCCTGTCCAACATGCGTCCCCCCCAGCTGAAGGCGGGGAGAGTTACCCATCCTCTTGGGGACTCTCTTCGTCGAGGCGGAAAAACCGGGACAGGCCATCTGCGTTGGCGTGGTCGGACCCAGGCCGGTGTTCGACTGTGAAGTCCATCCCTTGCAAGGAGATGGACCAGCGTAGCAATTTTGGGTTCTCCCCCCGCATGTGCATCAACCACTGCAAAGGTCGGTGGTCAGTCTGCACCCGAAAGTGGGTGCCAAAAAGGTAGGGCCGGAGCTTCTTGAGGGCCCATACCACCGCGAAGGCTTCCCTCTCTATGGTGCTCCAGCGTTGTTCCCGTGGTAGGAGTCTCCGGCTGATGAAGGCCACCGGTTGATCAAGGCCTTCGGTGTTCACTTGGGACAGGACCGCCCCAATGCCCTGGTCGGAGGCGTCCGTCTGGACGACGAACTCCCGGCTGTAGTCTGGGGCCTGGAGCACAGGAGCGGAACACATGGCGGCCTTTAATTGTTCGAATGCCGCTTGACACTCTGGGGTCCAGTTCACCTTCTTGGGCTGATTTTTTGACGTGAGTTCGGTGAGGGGCCCCACGATGGTACCATAGTCTTTCACGAACCTTCGGTAGTAGCCCGTGAGGCCCAGGAAGGCTCGCACCTCAGTTTGAGTGATAGGGGGTTGCCAGTTCTGGATGGCGGCAATTTTCAGCTGCAGAGGGGCCACTAGGCCGCTTCCCACCTGGTGTCCGAGGTAGGTCACTGACCCTTGTCCGATTTGGCATTTGCTAGCCTTGATCGTAAGGCCAGCTCGCTGGAGGGCTTGCAACACTGCCTGGAGGTGGTGGAGGTGTTCGGTCCACTGGTGGCTGTACACAGCGATGTCGTCCAGGTAGGCGGCGCTGAACTCTTCGAGCCCCGCCAGGACCTGATTGACGAGCCGTTGGAAAGTCGCTGGGGCATTCTTCATGCCGAAGGGCATGACCGTAAAATGATAGTGGCCATCGGGGGTGGAGAAGGCAGAACGTTCTTGTGCTCGGGGTGTGAGGCCGATCTGCCAATAACCTGCCGTCAGGTCGAAGATGCTGAGGTAGCGGGCAGCGCCCATTCGGTCGACCAGTTCATCTGCCCGGGGGATGGGGTGTGCGTCCGTTCTGGTGACTTCATTCAGGCCCCGGTAGTCGACACAGAACCGGAGTTCAGGTGTGGTTCCGGGGGCGGCCGCTTTGGGGACCAGCACGACCGGGCTGGCCCATGGACTGTCTGAGGGCTCGATGACCCCGAGCGTGAGCATCTTAGCTACTTCCGCCTGGATGCAGGCCCGTACCCGATCAGGTACGCGGTAGGCCCGGTGGCGGATAGGAGGGCTGTCTCCGGTGTCCACATCGTGCACACACCAGGAAGTGACACCTGGGGTGAGGGAGAACAGACTGGCGAACCGTGATAGGAGGGCTTGGCACTCTTGGCGTTGTTCTCTGGTGAGGGTCTCCGAGAGTCGGACCCCATCTATGGAGCCGTCTTGCTCCTGGGTCCGCAAGAGGTCAGGGAGAGGCTCGGAGTCGTCTTCAACCCCATTGTCTGTGGCCATCAGTAGGCTGAGTTCTGTTCGTGCAAAGTGGGGCTTCAGTCTGTTGGTGTGGAGGACTCGGAGTGGATTCCGGGAGGACTCCATATCGATCAGATAGGTGGCAGGACCTTTGCGCTCGATTACCTTGAAGGGTCCCGTCCATTTGTCTTGGAGAGCGCACGGCTCTGTGGGGGACATTACCCAGACCTGTTGTCCCGGTTCGAATTCGATGGATGAGGCGTTCTGGTCATACCATTTTTTCATGTCCTCTTGACTGGCCTCTAGGTTGGCTTTTGCTAGGTCTCTGAACCGCCGGGACTGGTTGCGGAGGGTGAGGAGGTACCGGAAGACATCTGGAGGGTTCTTTGCCGGAGGCATCTCCCAGCCTTCTTTGATCAGGCTGAGCGGCCCCCGCACTGGGTGCCCATAGAGCAGTTCGAAGGGGCTGAAGCCTAAGGATTTCTGTGGGACCTCCCGGTAGGCGAAGAGGAGGCACGGCAGCAGCACATCCCACTGGCGACGGAGGGGCTCTTCCAATCCCCCGATCATCCCTTTTAGCGTGCGATTGAACCGCTCAACAAGTCCGTTTCCTTGGGGGTGATAGGGGGTCGTGAAGCGGTAGGTGACCCCACACTGTTGCCAGAGGGACTTCATATATTTAGAAATAAAGTTCGTGCCTCTGTCACTGACGACTTCTCGGGGGAACCCCACCCGGGAGAAGATCCCCATCAGGGCCCGGCCGACCACTGGGGCTGTCACGGTCCGGAGAGGAATAGCCTCAGGGTAGCGGGTGGCGTGGTCCACTAGTACCAGGATGAAGCGATGGCCTTGTCTTGTACGCGGGTCCAGGGGTCCCACAATGTCGATCCCGACCCTCTCAAATGGGGTCGTGACTACTGGAAAGGGTTGCAGGGGGGCCTTTAATTTGCGGCCGCTCTTCCCACTGGCTTGGCACGTGGGGCAAGATCGGCAATGCTGGTGCACATCGTTTCTCATTTTGGGCCAGAAGAAGTGGGTCACTAGGCGGCTGTAGGTTTTATCTTGTCCCAGGTGCCCTGCCAGGGGGACATCGTGGGCCAGATTTAGCAGGAAGTCTCTAAAGCGGAGGGGCACCACTAGTACTCGGTTGGCCCCCAGCTCGGCGATTCGTTGCTCGCTGTATAATAGATCATTGTCCCAGTAGACCCAATGAGTTCCGGAGGTGTCCCCTGCGCTTTGGGCGAGCGCTTGTTGTCGGAGTCCCTCAAGGGAGGGGCAGGTCTTCTGTTCCCGACGAAATTGTTCTTGTGTGGGTCCCCCTTCTTGAGCCCATTGGTCGAGATTAGCGAGGTCGGAAGGTTGAGCAAGTTCGAGGGAGGTGCCATGGTCGGGGGTCTCGGCGGGGGCGACCGGAGGCGGTGGCGCCGGCCATTCTGGTTCTTCCGGGTGATGGTTGGCACGGGCGGCCATGGACCGGGTGGTGACACACGCCCAGTCTGGGACGCCCAACATCCCCAAGTGTTCTTTTCGCTCCACGGCTGCCCACGGGGAGCTTTCCAGATCATTTCCGAGAAGGCAGTCCACGGGGGCGTCGTCTCGGACCGTTACCTTCAACATGCCGGAGACCCCACCCCACTCAAAGGGGACGCAGGCCATCCGACACAGACTCTCCGAGTTGTCGGCTGATCGCACAGGGCAGAGAATGTTCGGTAGATATTGTTCTGGGGTCACCAGATGGCAGCGGACGGCTGTCACACTGGCCCCGGTGTCTCGAAGGGCTTCGGCCCGTTGTCCATTGATGCTCACCCATTGGCTGTACTTCTGGGTGTTAGCGGGTAGGGGGACCCGCGGGACCATGTCTCTCCCCCCTAAGCACGCGAGAGTCATGGCGGCTGGCTCCCACTCTTGATACTCTTGCTCGTCTGTTTCTTGTTCCTCGGAGATCTGTTCCTCCCCTAGTGCCGCGGCGGCCACATGGCGGGGTTTTGGACTCTGATACTGCGGGCAGCTTGGGTCGTTTGCATAGTGGCCGACTCGTTGGCATCGGTGACATGTAACATTGGCTCTGTACCCCGGTCGCGCCGGGGTGCTGCCCCGGTTGGCCGGGGGGGTGGTGCTGGTAGTGGGGGCGGCCGGAGTGTTGTCTCTTCCTCGTCCTTGGCCCCCTCCTCCTCCTCTGGGTCGGTGGTGACCATTGTTGTTCCTGCTCTGCTCGTAGGACCCATTCCGGCCCACTCTGGTGATCTCCCACCGGTCAGCTTCGGCTGCGAGCTGCCGGGGATCGGTTAACTTGCTGTCGAGGAGGTGTTGGCGCAGTTCAATGAAGCAATTGTTGGACAGATGCTCCCATACCATCAGATTGAATAGCTGCTCGTAGGTCGAGACGTTGTTCCCTCTGATCCAGCCTTCGAAGGCTCGGCTAAAGTACGTTACATAGTCCACCCAAGTTGTACCTGGAATGCGTGTGCAGTCTCGGAACCTCTGGCGGTACATCTCGGGCGTGAGGCCATAGCGGGTGAGGAGGGCCGCCTTCATATGGTCGTAGGAGGTCATCTGGTGGTCTGGGAGCTGTAACAGAGTATCGCGGCCCTCATTGAGGAATTTGCCCCATAAGCCGGCTCCCCAGTCGGCTCTATCGATCCGGTGCGCGGTCATCGCGATTTCATAGGCCTTAAACCATTGCTGGATATCGTCTTCTCGAAAATATTCTCGGACCACATCCTTGGGGATGTGCACTTTTTTCTCCGTGGTCCCTGGGGTGGACGGTCTGTCGGGCACCCCTAACTCTTTATTTTGTTTGCGCAGGTTGATTTCGGCTAGGTTCCGTTCGTGTTCGTACGTTAGTCTTTTTTCCTCGAGCTCCCTTTGCCTCTGTTTCTCCTCTCTTTCTTCTCGGAGGCGAAGGTGCTCTAAGTTTATTTTTTGCTCGGCCAATTTGAGTTCTATGTCCATCTTGAGTCGGGCCATTTCGAGTTCGTGTAGTCGGGCTTTTTCTCTTTCTTGGATCTCGTCTTGCGAGAGACTGGTTCTTTGCCCCTCAGGGGCCGTGTTGGTATTTTTCGCGGTGCTTTGCTCAGGGGCTTCGACATCCCCGGTCTCTGCCCAAGATTCTAGGGCATGCTTGAAATCATCTTTGGTGCTTAGTCCGGTGGTAGCGATACCTAGTTCGATGCAGAACTGCTTTAGTTCACGATGGCTGTATTCCTCTAGCTTTTCCATTTGGAACTTCTCAGTTGCTCCGCTCTCTTTAGTCGACATCGTTGTTCGTTGTGGGGTGAGCTACTCTCTGTACGTTATGCGGTGATTCGGATCGCGCCGCTGGCCACCAATGTTAGACGGACCGGGAGGGTCGGCCGAGATTACGGGGAGAGGTCTCCAGGGAGAGCCGTCTCCAACGACTGTACAGATAAGTAACTTCCCCCCCACAGACGGACACCACACAAGGTTGAAGGTTAACGAGACTTTATATGTAGTTCTTAGGTTACGATAGGATGATACAAGGAGGTCTGGACTCAGGGGTCCCCTCGGTTCTGATCTCTTTGAGGAAAAGGGTAGCGGGACAGTCTTAATTACCAATGAGGTCAAAATAGCTCACAATCCTCGAGCTCGGCGTTCTTAGATGGTCGGGCCGTGGAGGAGCCAAGCAGGTCCCGAAGTAGATGAAGGGCGACGGTCCGCGGCGGAGCCTGCAGGTCCCGGTGAAGATGGCGGTTACAACGGTCCGCGGCCACGCCAGCAGATCCGGACGACGATGAAGGTTGAAGGTTACGACGACTGTGGCAGCGCCAACAGGCAGGACGATGGTGCACAGGACAGAGCTATGGCAGCGCCAGTAGTCCGTCCAGGATGAGTTCCTCTTTACGTCTCTCGACTCCAAGATACAACTGCCTTCCTGCTCTGGAGCTGCCCCAGTTATAGGGCTGGCGTGCTTTGATGTCCGGACCCTCGCACTTGGAGGTCGGGAGGTCCGGGATGAGGGAGTCCAGACACCCAGCAGGGGGGTGGAGCCAGCGCCCGGGGAGGTGATGGGCGAGCGGCACTTGGCGGGGGAGAGCCATCGGCACCTCTTTCTCCCATTGACTTGCCAAGTAGCCCGCTCACCTCCTGGGTGGAGGGCGGTGCCGGAATGTCTGAGGCCGGGCTAGGCCCAGGGTTGAGGTCGATCGGGGGCCAGGCGGCCTCGTGGCGAAGTGTCCAAGATGGCGGCCCGGGCTGGGCGCATGGGCCGGCAGTGGATCGGACCCACGAGGTTGTCATGCTCGAGAGCAGGGGTCCCTGAGGGGACGTAGGACGTGCAATGGAGGTGTGTGGTGCTTGCGTGACTGGGCTCGGGCCTGGTCGAGCCGGGGGAGAGTGGCCCGTCATGTGGCCTGTCCAACAGGTTCTAACTTTGGACTTTGGACAGACTTTGGTCTGATATTGCTGTTGACGAGATTTTTGATACTCCGACATTGTTGACACAATATTGTTGTATCACAATATTTTTTTATTGATCTTCTGTCCAAACAACGTGCAACGAGATGTGCTGGCAGTGGCTTGGCTGGTTTTTGGTGCAAGTTGTACGGTCTTCTTGGAGACAGGCCCATCCACAGTCACGAAGCTTGATTTAAGTGCCGTGAGCCACACCAAGGGTCTAGGATCTGATAGGCACCACTTGGGGATCAGGAACTCACTGCAGCTGGGTCAAGGTGCTGGTCGGAGAGCCTTGTATGTCCCTGAGGCTCAGATTGGGGGCCAGCAGACTAGCCCTAGAAGTCAGTCTAGGGCAGAGGTCTTCAAACTTTTTGATGCCGAGACCCCCTTGTAAAACCTTTTTAGGCGTAAGGACCCCCTTCCGACAAAAGTTTATAGAAACTGGTACTCCTCATCATCAACTTTTGACAACCATAAATGCGCCTGTTAGCCCTCATCAAATCCCTCCATCATTCATCCACCCACACTTTCACACATCCATCCATCCTTTCATCCTTCCATCCATACATCCATCCTTCATCCATCCACCCTTCCTTCCATCCACCCATCATTCATCCACTCACCTTTTCACACATCCATCCATCCATCATTCATCCATGCAACCTTTTGTCCATTCATACATCCATCCACCCTTTCATCTTCCCATCCATACATCCATCCTTCATCCATCCACTCTTTCATCCTCCCATCCATCCACCCTTTCATCCATCCATCCTTTCATCCATCCATCTACCCATCCTTTATCCCACCTTTTCACACATCCATCCATACATCCTTCATTCGTCCACCCTTTCATCCTTCCATCCATACATCTATCCTTCACCAATCTATCCTTCATCCATCCATTCACCCATCATTCATCCACCCATCTTTTTACACATCCATCCATCCATCATTCATTCATTCATCCACACTTTCATCCATCCATTCATCCATCATTCATCCATCCACACTTTCATCCATCCATTCACCCATCATTCATCCACCCATCTTTTTACACATCATTCATCCACCCTTTCATCCATCCATCCTTTATCCGTCCACCCTTTCATTCTTCCATCCATACATCTATCCTTCACCAATCTATCCTTCATTCATCCACCCTTTCATCCTTCCATCCATACATCCATCATTCATCCATCCACCCTTTCATTCATCCATCCACTCATCATTCATCCACCCACCTTTTCACACATCCATCCATCCTTCAGCCTTTCATCCATCCACATCCATCAATCCTTCAGCCTTACATCCATCCATTCACCCATCAGTGGAGAAGTGTGGCTCAGGGGTTAGAGGCGGCAGACCCGGAATCTGAGATCGGTCCTGGACCAGGGTTCAATTCCCCGCCCCGGCGGGGTCTTGGGCTAAAAATTCCACGGACTCGATAATTCTCGTCCCGGTGCCTCCTCGACTCACGGGTTCACACTCTGCGACTCTGGGCAATAGCCTGCTTAATCTCCACAACGGCCCCTCGCGGCGGGATGCCTGACTTTCACCCTGTGGACACCCTGTCGGGGCTTCTCACAGGGGAATACCAGGACGGGTTCCCTAGGCAAGCGCCAGGATGCCCTTTGTGGTGACAGGTTGCGCTATATAAGTATACCTACATTTACATTTACATTTACATTCATCCACCCTCCTTTTCTGTGCCTCTCATTGGGGGGGGGGGGGATCAGTATCTCTCTGCGTCGTCGTCGTCCTTCTTTCCAGCTCATGGGAGGGCATCTCTGTGCCTCCTTGCTGGGGGCGGGGGACGTGTCACGGGACCCACAGCTCCAGGTGCGCAACATCCATTGACTCAAAGGGCTAAACTACAGCCACTCCCTCCGACCCCAACCCCCCCCCCTCACCCCACCTCCCAGCTCCCTTCAGCTCGCGTATGCGAGCCCAGCTGAAACAGCTTCAGGGACACACACACAGTCACACCCAAGTACTTGACAGGTCTTTAAAAGACCTTTTACTTGTTAATGAGGTGTAGATGTTTTTCACACCTCGGTGTGAATTAGGCCTCCGCCGTGAGCACCATCGATCAGCCCGACGCCAGGAACTGCACTCTGACAGAATCTGCGACCCCCTTCCCAGGACTCCACGACCCCCCTGGGGGTCGCGCCCCACAGATTGAAGACCGCTGGTCTAGGGTCTATGGGTTCAAGTTGAGGTTGCAGATTCAGTGCTTCTTCTTCAGGCAAGAGACCAACAGGCAGCAGTTCAGCACAGCAGGGCAGCAGTTCCTTTAGAGCAGCTATCCAGCATAGTAGCAGTCCTTGCAGCCGCACAGCAGTCTTTTTTTCTGGCAGAGTATCCACAGGACCAGGATTGTACTGGAGAATTGGTGTCTGAGATCCCTTTTTTATACCAAGTGCCCTGGTCCTAGAAGCTGGGAGAAGCTTCTAGACAATGTCTTTGAAGTGCATGGAATCTACTGCTTTCCCTGACCTGGCTCCAATCTTAATGTAGTGACAATATAGGGCCATTAGGTCCTTTCTGTGTAGGCAGAGCACAGGCTGTTCGGGTATAAGTGGGGCAGTAATAGCTACGCCCTTACATCCTGTCAGCAGACAGCTCATCTAGGCACATGTAAATCCTCTATTGTTTGACTGTCTGGGAGGAATTCACAAAGTCGAACTTTCAGTTACACCTAGTCATATGAACCAAGACATGCTACAGGCACAAAACAGGCTAAAGACAGAAAAATGCCAACTTTCTAAAAGTGGCATTTCCAGAATTAAAAATTAAAATCCAACTTCACCATAACTTAAGATTTTAAGTTGTGATTCCAGAGACACCACACATGAACTAGCTTTGTACTCCCATTTGCAAATTACATTAATAAAATGCAATAAGGCAACCACAATTTTATCCTATGTTACAGATAGGCCTTGCAGAAGTGAAAAAACTAATGTAAGAGTTTTTCACTACCAGGTCATGTACAACTTAAAAGCATTTGTCCTACTTTTTAAATCCATTGGTAAAACTTGTTTTGTGCCAGAGCAAAATGGATGGCCTGAGACATGTCTAAAGGGCTCCTTAGGTGGCTGGCAAAATCAGTGCTGCAGACCAACAAGTAGCATTTAATTTACAGTCTCTGGGCACATGTACTGCCACTTTACCAGGGTCTTATAATTAAATTAAACATTCTGATTCGGTATTAGCCAATGTTAACATGTTTAGAGGAGGGATCATATGCACTTTAGCACTGGTCAGCAGTGGTAAAGCGACCAGAGTCCTAAGAACAGCAAAAGCAAGATCAGAGAAAATGAAGGAGGAAGGGAAAAGGTTTGGGGGAAGACCACCTCAAGGCTGAGGGGTCTAACAAGAGAGTTCCAAACAGCTGTGGCAGAGCCAGAGAATATTTGTTGGAGAGATTAAAGGGTATCAACTGAAGCAAGTTCTAACTCCTCAAACCTCTCAGGCAATGTTTAGGAGGTCAGCTAACAACTTGGTTTGCTGGATTGAAGTGATCTGAATCTAAGACACCAGAGACAGCAGACCTTAAACTTAAAAGGTGCCTCTAAAGAAAGCCAGTGGAGGTCCCTCATAATGGGGGTGATGTGATCTGATTTATTCTTCTGTATAATTAATCGAGCCATTGAATTGAAGATAGTTTTGAGTGGCAACAAGGTTTTAGCTGGAAGGTCATTCAGCATTTTTACCAAGAGTGCTCCTGCTGTGTCGACAAAGCAACTGTAAAAAATCATGGCTCATTTAACATAGATCTATAGATTTGGAGGACAGGTTGCTGCAGGATAAGAAGAGGCTGGAATTTCCCCAACCCAAGAACTTGCTGCACAGATCAGGCTCTGCTGAACAGTTAAAACATAGGTACTTATGTACCAACCTAAAAAAGGTATGTCACATTACTGTTATTTTGCACTGGTGCCCATCATTCACTGTTGGCCTACGTCCACCAATGGTTTAATGTTATAGCTGATTTTTATCATTTCACAATGCACATAAGTAAATAGCAATCTATTACTTATGTTTTACCTAATATATTAGGATAGATAGATAGATAGATAGATAGATAGATAGATAGATAGATAGATAGATAGATAGATAGATAGATAGATAGATAGATAGATAGATAGATAGATAGATAGATAGATAGATAGATAGATAGATAGATAGATAGATAGATAGATAGATAGATAGATAGATTAGTTTTGTGTCACAACATCACTCATCTGAATTGTGCCTTCACATTAGGTTAGAAAAATATAGAGAGGAAGATTTTACCATCCTTTCCTGAATGTTCTAGCTATTAACTTCATATGAATAGTATTTTCCAGTGCATCTTTCTTGTCTATATTCTCAATTAACTGCCAATTAACTGCGCCTAGTCTCCCATACCAAAGTTCTTTCTCTTGGCCTTTATACTGCATTAGCAGATCTAATTTCACTTTTGTTGCCTATTCTCTAAACTTTTCTCCAAGGATATTTCATGGGGTGGCAGAAGATAGTGACTGTCACAAAGATAGGTCTTTTGTGGAAACATTATTGTCCTTTTATTGTCACAGCTGCTTCGGCAAGTGACTCATATCTTGGACCTAATCATCACCTATTTTGATATAAAAAAAGGTAGCACATCTCTGGTGCAGACATCATAGTGAAAAAGCCAAAATTCCTATGTCAAGATACTTCCAAACATATTTATGAGCAGTGCATGTGTGATGTTACCGAAAAATGATATTTATGAAGCCACGCAAGGCCACTTTAGCCAGCCAGGAGTGGCTTCATGAATCTGGAGTAACGCAATGCGGTGCAAACCGCTGCACTGCGTTGCTCTGCCCTAGGAAGGTGCTCCATGGGTATTGCGTGGCTTTTTCCACGCAACTCCCATGGATTTTGACATATTCCCAGACTTACCAGAACTGGTAAACCTGGGAATGCGCCAAAATGCTGCACCTTCCCAGGGGAGGTTTAATGAGGAGAAATACTTGTATTTATCCTCATTACTTCCTCTACATTTTGCAGCACACATAGAAAAATATGCCTCTCCGGATCATTTTTGTGCAGGAAGGTGTCCCTTCCTGCGCAAAAAGAATGATGCATGCAAAGCAGGCACCTCGCACCATGGTGCAAAGGTTCCTGTGTTGGGGCTTGGCAGCCAGAACGGCGCTAGCACAGAGACAAGGAGAGAAAACCCCCGATTCTTTTAAATAGGGCAAATTCCTACAGTTTCCCTGTGACACAGCACCGCAAGGTGATTTCGTGCACTGCGTCACAATCTCATAAAGATGCCTCTTAAATCTTATAAGGCAGGTATCCGGAAGACTTCACTAATGGGGAAGACCAAATGCCCAGCAGAAAGAAAATTAGCCTGTCATGTTTTTTTTTTTAACTTTGATTTTTATGGCCTGTAATCCACTTAAGGGATGGGAGAGGCCGTCCCGGCATGATATACATAGTGAGCAGCTTATGAGGAACTGTGGTGGTAGAGAGGAACCGCTTGTCTCCTTGCGGAGAGTGACTACACTAAATGCAATTCAGCTGAGTGTAGCAAGGAAGAAGGGCATGCAGCAGGGTCAGGGGCATGGCAGCCACAGGATGATCTCTTTGTGAGTCCACAGTGGTAGCTGTAGCCCGTAAAAAGGGCAGTCCTTATTTGTGGTCGCACTCCCAACATTTCCTCCAGAGTGCTAATGTCAGTTCTGTCCCTCATGTGCCGAACTGTGGACATAGTTGATATGTTTGGAAACAATAGATGGTACAAAAGAGTTTTCATCTCAAATCCTCACTCTTTAAATCTATTTTATCCCCTGTGGATTTCAAATTATTCAATTTCCTTATTTCCACTGCACTCAAATCTATCACTTGTAATTGAAAGGATGCTACCTCATTTTCGGTTAATGCATGGTGGGAGTGGATTCTTTTTCTGAGACATGAGCAGTGTTTTTACCCACATTCTCATAAGGACTCTTCTCCTTCTAAGTCTAGTATGTGGTCTAGTTTGGATTCCTACATTAGTACATGTTCTACAATTTAGGCTACTTATTTCCATTTTTGTAATAATTCATCTTTGATTAAAATAGCCCTTTTATGTTTGTTTATTATTTATACTATGTTCATACTGTTTTACAATGTTGGTAATGCAATTGTACTTTCGCTTAGATATTCTAGTATGTTTTCTATTTTCTATAGTTCGGTATTATTTTTTGTATTGTGATTCATATATGTAAAAAAAATATATTCAATAAAATATTTTGAAATCAAAAGAGTTTTCACTTCAGTGCTTTCATGTGCTCCTAAAATACGTTCTAAGATTTGTCCAGAAAAAAACATTCTACCAAAGGCAGTACAATAGTTCTAGTGGTACTTACTAAAACATTTGGGTGCTGGAGACCATCCATGTTGTGTGCAGGCAATTGTCTCATCTTGGTTACCAGCTGCAGTAGTGTAGCCCGCAGTACAAGACAATGCCAGCTTCTTGCCTTCACTCATTGGGAAGTAGAACTTTTGAAAGTTGTAATAATATTGTGCTATCTTCCCATTTTCAATGTTTGGAAACTCACACATATTTACTAAAACGAAAAAAGATAATGCAGTCAAATCAAGAGCTAACCATAGAAGGAAGCGCTTATGCTAGCAGGAGTTCCTGCTAGGCAACTGATACTGTCTTAATCTTTCATGATGTACCTTCTCCTCAAATTTGAAAAACAGCCGACTATCTCACTGTGCTCCTAGCACACAGCTGTCTCTTCTGTTTCCTAACTCCTGCATGTAATTACACCCATGGCTTTGCCACAACTTGCCTTGGGCAGGCAATCTCCCTCAAAGTTTCAGCCTGCCCTTTGATCATGAGGCAGGACATTTCTTGACCAACATCAAATCCCTATGCGCAGTACCTCTCACACCAAGTAGGCCCCCAGTGGACCAACAGATTTACCCCCCTTTACACGCTAGACGGAAATGAATGACTAGGGCTGCCATGCAGGGATGAAGTGGGCATAGACAATAGGGGTAGGACCAAGGACCTGGCACCTATGGAGCCAAGAAATGCCCTAAGAATGCAAGCTTCAGTGGGCCCTGAACCTAATACTAGAAGGGAGGGGATTGGGTCACAGGCTAGTCCACCGCACCAGGGTCCAATTGAAAGTGATGCCCGGGATGGCAATATAAGAGTTATTTCCTGGAATATAGCAGGGATAGCGAGTAAATTTGAAGACCCAGATTGGAGAAAAGAACTTCAGGGCTATAGCATATTAGCCTTCCAAGAGACCTGGGCAGTGGACCCGGCACTGTACCAACTAGAATGTTTCAAGTGCTTTGCTGTCCCAGCACAGGAAAGTAGAGCAGGGAGAGCGAGAGGAGGGTTATCCATTTATGTTGACATAACTCTAGAAGGTAAATGGACAGTCACATCCTGGACGTCGCATACCCTGCAGGCACTCAGTTACAAAGGTAGAGGGCAGAAAATACAGTTGTTCAACCTTTACAACCCAGGGCCCTCACAAGGGGAACACGTAGCACTACTGGAATTAAGCAATAGATTAAGGGAGGAGACGGAACAGAGAAGCAAGGAGGGGAGTTCATTCATTGTATAATTGGGTGACTTTAATTGTCACCTCTGTCCAAATATTTCCACTACACAAATAGATTGGGATGTCTGCCCACTACGAAAGGGGTCGCATTTTGAGCACACACAGGAGGGCACGTTACTATCCACTATGCTAGATACCTACTCACTAGTCCACACTTTGGACATGGTAGCCCAGGAGAGGGAGGATTCATATGTTCCTACATTCAAAGGTAGCGGTTGCTCCTCAACGATCGACTACATAATCATCTCTTTTTTTGCTCTGTCCAGAGTCAAGAAGGTAATAACAAAATCGAGCCCCTTTAGTGATCATAACCCACTAACCATAGATTTAAACCATGTGGGCCGTAGAACTAATAGCAACAAAAGGGAGGGCAGGTTGCAGCCTGTAGCCCAAGGAAGGCGCCTTAAGTGGACAAAAGTAAACCCGCAGGAATTCTATAAAACACTAATAGTGGAAGGCGGGAAATATGTGGAGGAGTGTTTGGATCTCCAAATAAAAGGCTCAGACCTAGTAGCCTCTTTTGAATCCCTAACAAAACTAGCGGATAAATTGCTGGAAATAAAAGGCCCCATTAAGAAATCAACTCACCCACGTTGGTTCGACACAAGTTGTTCCAAAGCACTAAGGAACTTAAAAAGAGCCCTTAAACGCAAACCAAGGGACACGGCACTAGTGGCCAATTGTAGACAAATTTACAAAGCCAAAACAAAGGAGAGGAAGCTGGTACTACAGGCAGAGGTATGGGCAGACCTGAGAGAGGCAGGTGAAAACAGGGATTATTCTGAATTTTGGAGAATTGTGAATAGGCCCTGTTTTCAGGATAACACTACCCCAGTTATTAGTGCAAATATCCTCCCTGACCAGTGGGTTAGACACTTTGAGGGCCTGTATAATAACACCAAGGGGCCCACACAAGAGGGATTGTGGGAAGGTGACAGGAGTGTAGACCTAGCCTTTACACTTGAAGAACTCAAACTAGCGATACAAGGGCTCACACCCAATAAAGCACCAGGCCCTGATGGATCACCACCGGATCTATATAGAAGCAACATAGACCTATGGGCACCTATCCTAACAAGGGTCTTAAATGCGGCGGTTAGGTCTGGCCTGCCACGCTCCTGGTCCACCGCACTGATAGTACCCATTTTTAAGAAAGGGAGCCGAGAAGATCCCAAATGCTACAGGCCGATTTCTTTAATCGATGTTTCAGCAAAAATACTAGGGAGGGTGATATTAAATCGGCTAACAGAGTGGACCGAGGAACACCATACCCTAGTGGACACCCAGTATGGTTTTAGATGTGGTAGATCAACTAGCGACCAGTGTTTGAACCTATATCTGTTAACTGCTAAATATACCAAAGCCAGCAAGGGCACTGTTTATATGGGGTTTATGGACCTGGCAGCCGCATTCGACAATGTCAACAGAAGTAAACTAAGGGCGATGATGGTCACGATGGGCATGGAAGTGGAGCTCATCAACATCCTAAAAGAGCTCCATTGGAACACTACGGCTAAAGTGAGATTTAGCTCAGAGGGGGGACGTACGGAAGCTTTCCCTTGCTTAGGAGGAGTAAGTCAAGGTTGCATCCTTGCTCCTTTTCTTTTTTCGTTATATATCAATGGATTAGAAAGCTCCCTCATCTCCCTTGCCCTGGATTGCCGAAGAGTAGGATCGCGTCAAATCCCAGTACTTTTGTACGCGGACGACGCGGTGCTGCTGGCCCGCACACCGAGGAGTCTACAACACCTGGTAATCGGTTTCGTGGAGTTTATGGCTAACCTGGACCTTGCAGTAAATTTAAAAAAGTCTTTTATCATGGTGGTCGGCAAAAAACCAGCTAAGAAGCCAGTGTTCAAGATAGGGACACATACTCTTGAAACAGTTAACACCTTTCCCTATTTGGGCCTTTTGTTGGATAGTGACATGCATTTTAAATCGGTAGTGGAAGAACATTGCTCAAAACTCATATCCTCCAATGGGGCAATTTTAAGTTTTGCGAATAGACTTGGCCGGTGGTGTCCTGAACAAATAATGACGCTCTATGGTTCGATCACCACGTCAAAAGCAGTATATGGAGCTGAGGTGTGGGGATTCAAGGACCCGACAAAATTACAAATTGAAGAAGACAAGTTCTTCCGTAGAATCCTCAAAACTCCAAAATCTACCTCCTCAGTCATTGTGCACCAAGAATTGGGGATGGGATACATCTCGGACGAGGTGAAGATTAGGCCTATCACCGCTTGGATTAGAATATTGACTAACCCAGAGGCTGAATTAACCAGGGAAATTGCAAAAGACTGTCTGCTAAGGGACAATGCACTCCAAATCCCCTGGTTGAAATATGTTAATGTTACTCTGACAACTATTCACCAGTCTCATTTGATTCTTGATCACGCGTTGATTACAAACAATTGTAAAACAACAGTGAAGAAACTGTTATTAGAAAGCTTTGCAGCTGCCAGACTCAAAGCGGGGATACTTAAGAGATCAGTAACAGCACATAGCCTGGTAGACAACGGGGTGGGCATGGAACCCTATCTGTTTTTAATGTATAATCAACAGGACAGATTTTTAATGTGTCGTTTTAGGCTCAATCTTTTACCTAATATTTTAGCCTATCCTTCGGGCTTTACTGTAGCGATTGAGCTGAAGGGTGCCTGCGGCTGCGACAATAGGTCTCCGCAGGACACCCTTCATTTTGTACTTTTATGTTCATTTTATCAATTGCCTAGGCGTCGATTTCTGGTCCACATACTTAAAAGCCAGAAAATACGCCATGCAAAAGCAGCCCTGTTGTTTCTACAAAAAGCAAATGATACGTATACCCTGTGCGCCATTTCAAGTTTTCTAAAAATAGCTCTTAGATTAAGAAACACAAGAAATTAACTTTAGCACGAATCTCATCGTCGAATCATGGTCCATGTACAATGTGCCCAGTAAATGTTTTAATCTTTTTAAATAGTCGTAAATGTTCAAAAATGTAATTTAATAACATTTTATGCACTGTTTACCATGTATTTTTATGATGATTTTTAATTATCGAAATAAAAAACGAACTGAACTGAACCCTATGTCTTTATAATGAAATGTATTTTCACTTGTACAACCACTCCGTTGGAAATCTGCCACCTATCTCTGACATATCAGCTGCCATGGCCCTACTCTACGTCACAAACAAATGGAGTCTTAAGAGCATCCCCTGTTCTCTATTTCAGACTGGTTAATGTAGCTGCTGTAGGTATCTTGTGATCGATCACTCAACACCCTCTCAACCAAACATGCACCGGTGTCTCAGGAATCAATGATAAGATGCTACATGTGCTGCCTATAAACCCTGGGCACTATTTCTAGTGAAATGTGCACAAATACAAACAGGCATTTACAGGCCAAAGTAAAGACGAGTATGTACCTTCAGCAGTGATTCTCCCTGTGCCATACAACGTCAGAGTCAGAAGCGAAATCCAACCAGTGCACCCCATTGTCCTCTTCGTGTCTGTGTTTTCGGTACTCTGACCTCAAATGCTGCGGTTCTCTCACTAGTTTCGGCTAACCTTCTCCTGACCTGCCCAGTTAATTATTTATAAATATGTTTGTCTTTTTTCTGTTTGCAACAGAGGAAGGGAAGCGCAAATAAACATAGATCTGGTCAATTTTTGTTGGGATTTGCCAAATCTAATTAAGATTTTATGGGGCGTTAATGTTTTATTTACAGGACAATTACAGATTGCAATTACAGAGCATTCGTATCCCTTATTGGAGAAAACATTGGGGTCAAAGTGCCCCTTTCGATTCCATTACTCCATTTAGCAAAATAATCACATTTAACAGGAAGGGATGCACACAGATAGTCCTAACTCTGTGTTCTTAATCCGTGGTTTCCTAAATAAAGACTTTAGACCGAATTTCTGGACCAATTTACCCAACGAGAGCACAAACTACATTACAGAATGTTATGGTTAATTATTAAACACCCTTTCACAATGACCCGTGTGTATACATAGGCACCCATTGCTTTTCTTGTCCTGCTCTTAAACTTCTCCACGTGAGGAAAAAGACACAAGGAGACATTTCTTTGGAGGGTGGCGATTCCAGGTGCACGGAATGGGTCTTTAGCACAACCAACCACATTTAGAAAGCAATTAAACAATGTCACAAATGTGACATGTAAGTAAACCCCCATAAGGTTTTGACAAGTTGGCATGAATTAAGAACCTTATTGTTCCTGATGCACTGTAGTTAGCCTCATTAATTCTGTTTTTGCTGTGACGTCCTACCAAAGGTAGAGTGAGCAGTATACCAGTGCTAGTTAACAATAACAACCCAAAAACTTCTCATTGTCTGATGGGTAGTAGAAGTGCCTTTGTGATCACTGATTTTTATACAGAAACTGAATTAGCAGCAGGAGTCGGAAGCTATTGATCGTGGAAACACTGACTGAACATATCTGAATGTTGTGGCATGCCCTTAAGTTTTGAAGATAATGTTACTTTTCAATAAAGGGCGGGATTACCAGGAAAATTACAAAATAGAAAAGAAACAAAGGGGCTTCAACAATACCGATTTGTATACATTTTAATAAAATAACTAATTAGTGGTAGACATATAAAATCGTATTCAATTCATTGTTACCTGTTGAAGTCAAAGGGTGCTCAGAATTATGCATGTATTCAGTGCGAAAATTTAAAAAATGAGGGCGATATTATCCACAATTCACAAACCAAAGCATATTAATATCTCCATAGTTGACTCTTAAAGTGCACGTTCTGAAAAAATCATTTGATTTTAACCAACAGTGGTTTTGCCATGCGAAATGCGCAAATATCATGTTTTTATGGTTAAAAAAACTCAGTTTATGGAAACAAATATGTACTATCATGGCTCCAAAAATCAATATTGGCTACCCCAAAAGTTGAGCAAGGGCTTCTCTCATTTGTATCTCCAGGTCATTCCAGTAAATGAGGTTTCCTTCACACCATTGTTAGGTCTGGTGAAGCCAAGGGCACATATGAATAATGCACAGAGAGCCTGAGTATGGGTTAAGTAAAACGCAGGCTGTATTTACCAGACCAAGCTGAGGGATTTACTGGGTCCAGTAATTACCTCTTTAAATGTGTTTCTGCACTGGGAATGAGGTATAGCATGCCATACTGATTCTCAAACTGACCGATAACCTGGTGTGGACCCTCAAACGACACACGAATTGCAACACCACTCATGCAATCCATATAATCTTATGCCCCTGTAATTTAAAGTACATTGGCATGACCTGCTGTAAAGTCAAAGTATGGATCAGTGAGCACCGGAGTAACAACAGATGTAGGAAATCTACTACTTGGATGAGTAGCTACTTTCTATCTCTACAACACACTGCCAATGACCTCAAATGAATGATCTTGGAAACCCTTGACACAGTCAACAGTAAAGCAGAACACATACTATCCGAAAAAGAACAACGTTGGGTATATTGCCTCAGAACTTATGACCAGGGCCTGAATTACACCATACCCTGTCTCTTTTTCAGCCACTGAGTTAGATCTCTACATGCAAGAGTACAGACATCTACGAGAACTTTCTCATGAACTCAGGAATTACACCTTTGTACGCCTGACTACCTATGAGAGTTTTTTAGGTCGAGCCTAGCATTGCAGCGCATGCACTGCTCGCTTTGCGAGGCATGCTGTATTAGGGTATGTTTTAGAAGTGGTGTGGAAGTCCCGCTCTATTTTCATTGTCTGGCGTCATCGTCCATGGTAAATGCTGGCTTCCGATTGATAATGAGGCTTCTTAGTCCCTCCTTGTTTCCGCCCCATCTCCTTTTGAGACCGCCCATCAGGACTGGATCTTTTACTTGTGAAGTTACACAGTCTCCTTCATTTAGTCAGTAAGCAATTTTTTTGTCATTCGCGCAATGGCGACAGCTTGTTCTAAACACTCTCAGTTTTCACTAACTGCGCCACAATAAGATCGACATTTTCCTTGGATCAAACATATTGGTCTAAAGTGGAACCAGGATTAGAACCTGCGTCCACTTGTTCTTTAATGGCATCTTGCACTTAGACGGAGCCATTCTTGTAGATGGGAAACAAAAACACCTCAATTTACAAACTCCACGTGTTTCTAACCTCAGTTTTTCTTTCGTGCATAGAAGTGGCTCTGAGTTTGTGAATTGCGATTTATGTTAAACTGGCGCTTTTAAGAACACCCAGTGTTGGTAGACAAGGGGCATGCCATGGGATCACACACTGCCGGTCCCTGGGGAAGCTGGGATTGGAAGTTATGTCAACATTTTAATGATTAGGATTAGGGGAATGACTGGCTGCAATTACTCCCCAGAGCAGGAAGTGTTTGTGTACAGTTGCCAGTAAAAATCTTGTTACAAGCCGAGGCTCACTGCCTCACAACACGGCGGAGCTGTAGAGACTACGGGTTCTGTGCCTCGACCCAGGCAGCGCAGTCCTGCCGGGGACTACCTCTGTCTTTCTAAACGTACTATAGACATGCTGAGAAGTGGTGGTCTCTTCAACTGAGAGTGCCGTAGAGCTGCTGTGAAGTGCTGGGACTGTCCTAAGAAAAGTACTGTAGAGCTGCAGAGAAGTGCTGACATTGTCCCAATAAAGGTGCAGTAGAGCTGCAGAGAAGTGTCCATATATTTATCTCCTGTAGAAGTTCCCTGTATGATTTAATTCAATTATTTTCTCAGCATGTGGGTAGATGGGCCCATAGCGCAACAACAGTGTTCTGTCTTAACTTGAGTGCTATAAACATTAGGACTTCCTGTATTCGTGCAGCCCAGAAATTATGTAAAGATCCTTATAAGGTTTGTAACCCTGCGTACTTCACTCATATTCCTGATGCTCATAGTGTAGGCGCACTGGTACAAAGCAGGTGAGGGTAGCAATACACCCCCAAAACAGGCTAGTTTAGTTAGTAGATAAATATATGAATAATTGCTGCACCGACTAAACTACAACTTCAACTGACCTCAATGAACTCATTTACAACTTATATGGAAATCAGGATTTTACACAAGTTCCTATTTTCAAGCCCTTCCATAATCTCAAAATAGGAAAGAATAGCGGGTAATTCTCTCTGAGAAAGTCAGCAACCCCATGGATGCTCATTCATCAAAATACCAGGGGTAGTGGAAGTGATATCACACACCCTTTGGCCCTAATAACATCAAAGGAAGCGACATCAAAGGAGCCTTGACCCTGTTTTTTTCCAAGAAGGTGTGTTCCATGTCCATTACATCACAACGCTTGCCATCGCTGAAGTGCCATAATAACTGCTTGATTAATACAGCAGCATAACACAGACATGGCTGTTTTAGATACCACCCATATCATGGTGCTAACTTGATCTTTGAACGTGTTGTGGTCTCATACTTTCCCTGAATTGTAGTGAGTGAAAAACTGAATAAACAAGACCTAAGGGGTTTCAAATTTGAAAGAATGGGGTGAAATCATGCAGTTTGAAGCACAATTTTACCATAAATCTGCTAAAATACCATAGGTGTGAAAAGGGCACTCGTTAAATATTAATAACAAATTCAAAAATCTTTATTCGAATTTTTGCAAATTCATAAAAGCAATACAGACAATCCCAGATCAAATAACATATTTACAGTAGTTAAAAGACAGCAATATATATGTTTATATTGCTGTCTTTTAACTACTGTAAATATGTTATTTGATCTGGGATTGTCTGTATTGCTTTTATGAATTTGCAAAAATTCGAATAAAGATTTTTGAATTTGAATATTAATAACCTTTCATTTTGTGCCAAGCCAATGAAACGTGATGCTACCCAAGAGGTGATGTCATTTTTTCTAAAATGTGACACGGGTGCCCTTGTATGGGGAAAAATATATCCATTGTGCTAGGACCAGGATTTTGTCATGGGTGTCTCCTTATTTCAAAAATGACATAGAATGTACCAGTTATCGAATTTTGAAATTCATGTCATCCACATATCGTAGGTGAATATTAAATCAAAAATTACCTCATTATGTCAAGGCAGAATTTTGTTGTGGTTGCCACCCTCCCATATGCCAGGTTCCCACCTTTATGCCAAGAATTATCTCTATTTTGCTAGTACCAGCATTCTGCCACGGGTTTCAACATGACAAGAATGTTTTCAGGTATGCAGGTATTTTTCCCTGTGCGCCCTATTTGCTATGAATTACCTCTGATACACCAGTACCAGTATTTTAACATTGGTGCCCTTTATGTCATGAATTACCCCCAGCGTGCCAGTGGCAGTAATTTGTTACAGGTGTCTGTCATTCTGAAACTGCTGCAAGTATGCCAGCGCCAGTGTTTCACCTGGGTATCTCTATAAAGCAACAATTAATTACCTTCAGTATGCCAAGGCTAACAACAAACAAACTCGGAAGCACCACGTCACAGTCTCACTCCCATTCACTCATTCACAGTCATTCTCTAACTTGCACTCATTCATTCTCACTCTCTTAGACCCCCTTAAACTCATTCTCATTCATCTCGTTCACTCACTTGTGTCACTCTTAACCTCACTCGTTTTCACTCAGTCATACTTACGAACACTAAGGCCCAGTTTTTCCTATGCTTTGTGCCAGGTTTGCGCCACTTTTGTGTCCCGACCGCAGTGTAAAGTGTTAGGGTGGGATCTGGATTTGCGTTGTAAGGTATCCCAAATGAACCAAAGTTGCGCTTTGGGTTATTTTGGGTCAGAAGGTATTCCATGGGTGCAGTGGCGTCACTAGGGTTGGTGTCACCCGGTGCGGGTAACTCATGGTGCCACCCCCTCACGACTTACCGCATGGACCATCTCACCCTCTGCCTGCACCATCTCCCCTCTGCCTGCACCATCTCTCCCTCTGTCTGCACCATCTCCCCTCGGCCTGCACCATCTCCCCTCTGCCTGCACCACCTCACCCCCTGCCTGCACCACCTCACCGCCTGCCTGCACCATCTCACCCTCTGCCTGCACCATCTCTCCCTCTGTCAGCACCATCTCCCTTCCGCCTGCACCATATCCCCTCCACCTGCACCGTCTCTTCCTCTGCCTGCACCATCTCTCCCTCTGCCTGCACCATTTCCCCTCTGCCTGCACCATTTCCCCTCTGCCTGCACCACCTCACCCCCTGCCTGCACCATCTCACCGCCTGCCTGCACCATCTCACCCTCTGCCTGCACCATCTCTCCCTCTGCCGGCACCATTTCCCCTCCGCCTGCATCATCTCTCCCTCTGTCCGCTCCATCTCCCTTCCGCCTGCACCATCTCCCCTCCACCTGCACCGTCTCTCCCTCTGCCTGCACCATCTCTCCCTCTGCCTGCACCATTTCCCCTCTGCCTGCACCATTTCCCCTCTGCCTGCACCATCTCTCCCTCTGTCTGCACCATCTCCCCTCTGCCTGCACCATCTCCCCCCCTGCCTGCACCATCTCCCCTCCACCTGCACCATCTCCCCCCTGCCTGCACCATCTCCCCCCCTGCCTGCACCATCTCACCCTCTGCCTGCACCATCTCTCCCTCCGCCTGCACCATCTCTCCCTTTGTCCGTTCCATCTCCCTTCCGCCTGCACCATCTACCCTCCGCCTGCAACGTCTCTCCCTCTGCCTGCACCATCTCTCCCTCTGCCTGCACCATTTCCCCTCTGCCTGCACCATTTCCCCTATGCCTGCACCATCTCTCCCTCTGTCTGCACCATCTCCCCTCCGCCTGCACCATCTCCCCCCTGCCTGCACCATCTCCCCTCTGCCTGCACCATCTCCCCTCCGCCTGCACCATCTCCCCCCGCCTGCACCATCTCACCCTCTGCCTGCACCATCTCTCCCTCTGCCTGCACCGTCTCCCCTCCGCCTGCACCGTCTCCCCTCCGCCTGCACCGTCTCCCCTCCGCCTGCACCGTCTCACCCCCTGCCTGCACCATCTCTCCCTATGCCTGCACCATCTTTCCCTCTGCCTGCACCAACTCCCTCTCTGCCTGCACCATCCACTGCACCATCCACCCCCTCCTCATGCATCTCCCGCCTGCTGCTCTTTTAACCCTTTCCTTGTAACTGTTAGGAAGTCACTTTTTTCTAATTTTGGCGTTCAGTGATGAGTTAGTAATACGCTGCTTTGTTACACGGCCTTGGGACAGCTGTGTGTGGGTTGAAAAGGGATAGTCACATTTGGAAAACTGAAACCGATGGTTATTTGATATTACAAGTGTATAATTGGCACTTTGTCATGTTGTGTTGCCTCGCGGCGCTAAATGTGCAACTAGAATTGTTGCATGCATTGCGAAAGATTAATCTTGGAAAACCTCACACTCACTGGAGCCGACCACTTGAAGCTGGTCAATTAGATATTACTCTGGGAAACATCTGATATTTATTACACCCAAGCAGGGACAAAATTAAAATGCCAACGTGCGAAGGCTGTTTGTTGGGAACATCTAACTGCAAACACGGAGTTGTATCACCTGAAGATATTAAAGGTGTCTCCCTCTCCCCAGCAGGATTCAGGGCTCGGCTCAGACAGGAGGGCTCGGGCGGCTGTTTACCCTCCGCGGAAAGGACATTTGAGGAAACTCTCAGAGTTGAAGTCGGTGTCTATAGCTATTATAAAAATATGCCTCTGATGGAATATGAGACGAGCACATTCAAATAATTATTTTCTAAAAAATCTCAACTACATTTTCGTTACGAACGGAATTTTTGAAACTAATAAAATCTTGTTGTAAAAGAAATACAAGTATTTGGTATTTCCTTGGAGACTTCCTGATTATAAAGCCGAGCAGAGGTGAGGTGAGACTGCAGAGATGTGCTACACAGCGTAACGGTGTCACCCCAGGCAATGGTGTCACCCGGTGCGGTCCGCACCCCCCGCACCCCCCTAGTGACGCCGCTGCATGGGTGGTTGCATAGGTATTCCCATGCAACCACCCTTGAGCTTTGAAGGAAATCCCTATCTATAAACAGTAGTCGACAGGAATTTGCACCAAAATCTTTTGCTGTCGTGAAGCAGGCATGGCAATGAGAAATGTTTCATTTCTCTTCCTATTTTACACTTTGCATGTGTGCTGCATTGTGCAGCACACAAACAAAGTGGGAAAAGCCTGGAAGCATAGTTCTTTTTCTACTGGAAGGAACGCCTTTCAGTACAAAACCCATGCTTCAGCAGACTTATACACTATGGCATAAGGGTGTGTATGTTGGCACATGCCCGCCAAAAGTGTGCCAGCACACAGGGAGAGAAAAAAAGTGGCACATCTTAGTGGATAAGGTACATTTTTAGGTCAAGCCTGGGCAGCGCATGTGCTGCTCTGCAGCATGCTGTATTGAAGAATGGAATAAAGTCCTGGGCACTCTGCCTATGTTTGTCATTGGTTTGTGTCATTGTCCTTCATAGATGCTGGCTTTCGATTAGTTAATAGGCTTGTTAGTCCCTCCTTAGTACCTCCTTGTCTATATTTGTAACCTCCCATGAGGACTGGCCCTTTCACTTTGGTTGTTAAACTGTAAGTCTTATTTAGTCAGTAAGCACAATCTTCTTTAACTAGTTTTTCCGACTGCAGACATGACATGCTTTCCTGCAACATTTAGTGTGCCATGCGCGCTTTCACTTTCGGAGCAGCGGGACAATGGCGGCCACTTCTTTGAAAGTGTATCGTATTTAAAAAGAGTTTGAGCTATTGGTATTGCAAATGACAATGCCTTTTAATTATGTGTTAATTAGCAAGACATAAATAAAAGGCATTGTCATGTACAATGACAATAGCTAAAAGTGTCGAGAATGCGAGACCAATTGCATTGCAAATGCTTGTTGTGCAGTGACATAGAGGAGACCATCTCCAGGGTATTCTTCATTTTAGTTATTGCCATATTAGTGAACATGTTATTCCCTGTGAACCATTGAAATAATCTTCACTGCAATCAAACATAAGGGCACTTTTTAATCTTTTTTTCATTGGTTACAGGTTACAGCTTATGGTGGCTATACATTTAAGGCACGCGTATAGCAGAAACCCTCTAGCTTTTACAAACTATTAAAAGGATCTACCTGTAGACAATATTTGACGCATGTCAAAGATTGTTTTTTCTGATTACATATCTTCACCAATACCACACATTGTGGCCTCGTATTAAAATTACGCACACAACATAGCCAACGTGGAACCTACAAGGCTGGTACATACGGTTTAAGCCAGCCTTTGCCACTTTGCACCATGAGCCACACCACATAACATGTGCACGTTACTTTAACAAACCTTCGTTATTTCATAGGGCATCTCTCCCCGTCAATACTCCATTGGGAAGAGAACCCTGACGTTCCGAAATACCCCTAATAAAATTATCGTGCCCTAAACCATAACGATGTTTGTTCAAAAGAAGTGTGTGTCCGCACACATGCCACTTTTTACCATGTCAAAAACATAATATTATTCTCAAACTCGGGAAATATACAGTGTAACTTCTTTTAGCTCTCCTACGGATCACGTAGGCACATAACACGAGGACGATGTATGCCACAACTGTTCCGTGTGGAACTTCATCAGTTCCAATTAAGGTCAGCGCACCGGTATTTATTCTCGACTTCCCCTTCTAATTTCTGCCTGCAGAGATGGCCGTCATTAGGGTAAAGACAACACTCGAATGCCCTTTATTGATGGTCTGTTTTCACCTATAATGACAACCTCCCCCCCCCCTACCCCCCGCAAGGGAAAGTATTTCTTTACCAATCTTATCTTTTTAAAATTTCCTGCAGAATCGTCCATTTCCTTCCTGCGTCCCACGTAGGATATTCAGCTTGAGCTTCTATTTAAAGGTAACATACACTGTTTTGTGAGTTATATATCCTGAGGGGCAGATTTACAAGCCCCTTGCGTCACTTTTGTGTCACTTTTCCCATGTTAAAAGTGACGCAAAAGTGGCGCAAGTGGCTTGCAAATCTGCCCCTCAGGATATTTTTGAATTATCAAGACATGCGTTCCGAATATCGCGGCCTGCGTAACATTTTCTAACTTGAAACACAAGAGGGCGCTAGTCACAAACATATAAGTTACCTTCGAGTTGCACACCACCAAGACTTTCTATCATGGGAGCAAAATAGCCTGCTTACTTTTCTCGAAAAATATGAACCTTCGGGCCTTAAGAATAATTGGCAAGACGTTCCTCTATTTTTTTTCCCTTAAAGGCGCACATGATTGTCCTTTTTTAGGTCAGGAGTAAGGTGCTCAACGTAGCCCTTATTAAACGATGCAACCTTACATTCTATAGAAACAAATGTTGCTTTTCTTACCGCTACTGTACATCGTGAGTACTTTCACCTTGTGCACAAAGCTTGCGACCCACTTAAATCAAGCTACGACCATTAATTAACAAAGGCACATTCCGGCAGTCGCTCCTCCTTAACCCTTGGTAGCGCATACGCTTTTCCCATATATGAGATTTTCAAAATAAACCCCTGGGTACTCATAGATATTAATCATGCATTTCACAGATGTAGAGCCTCTAACACTAGAAAGGGCACACTCGGTGTCGGGAGACTCATCTGGCTATCTCCTGATTTGATTTTATTTCATACCAGCGTGTTTCTTATTCACATAAAGTACATTGATGTATTACTCTGAGCGTAATCATGGCAACCTACACAAATGAATCAACATGAAATGTATTGTTTACTATGTCCCCTTTTTTTGTCCTGTAGTTAGAGGTAAAATTCTCTGCCTATAATCCACATTGGCAACTGTGCCTATAATCCAATTGGCAACTGTGCTCACTGACAAAGCGTGGTAAGTGACTCAACTTACCCATACTATACATCAACTGTTCTAAACACTAGACCACTCACTTACACGTTGGTCCTGATGAAGGCCACCTGGCCCAAATGGGCATTCTGTGGCCAAAACATGTTGACCTCTTAATAGGTGTTGGGGATCAATAACTTATCCACTTCACACCACCCTTTCGTTTATTCTTATACCTTTCCTGACAAAAAAATTACTACACAGCAAAGTAGCTATTTTTAATTCCCTTCATGCTTGTCACTAAACAAACAGTATCCTTCCTGGAGGAGGATTGCAGTTCACTTGGAGGACCGAATTCTCTAGTGATAAGACCCAATGATGATACTATCCACCTAACCACACAAGCAGAGAATAAACATATGCTGCATACTCTAAATGTGTGGTTGAGGATCTTCGCTACAATTCTCTTGAGGCTCTGGTATAATGACACAAGTGATTAATTCCCCTTTGATCATGATATCATTCAGGAATACTATAATGAATGTTCGCCCCAAGGTATAACCAAGATTCCGGTGACTATAGGAACCAACAGGCTAAGATAGAAGCAACAACTTGAAAGACCACCAAAACACGTCATCAGCTTAGCGATACTCCTCGACTGAGAGTCAACAAGATAACCAAATTAAGTCTCAAATGCATGCTCCATAACTGCAGATCGGCAGTCAAACTTAACTCAGAAATAGCTGAAGAGATTATCGCACACAAAATTGGTATTGCATTACTCACAGAAGCCTGGCTTTATGACATCTTTGCACTCTGCTAGACCTCTTAATCTCCCCTGGCTTCACAATGAAACGTCTAGGCTGACAAAGCCGACATGCAGGGAGAGTATAATAATCCATAGTAACACACTGCAAATCAGCACCTTTAACACGTTGATCGGGGCAAGAATTCCACCGCGGTGCTGGCATTCTAATCAGTGGGCGGGGTTCGGACGGCCCCCGGCCGTCCTCCGCACATGCCCACCATCACCTGGGACGGATGGGGTCCGTCTGCAGCATTGAAGGGGTTAAGATGCAAATCGACTCAACATGTGAATGCAGAGGGCTAGACCTCACTTCAATGGGCTCAAAACCCAAATAAATCCACATAATCTTCCACCCTGTATGTATTGGCCTCATCTTGGGGAGCAAGGCTTTGAATTATGGCTATTTTAGTATTTGATATTATTCATGTAAGGTAGAATTTGCTGGTAGGTGAATGTGCTCATGGACTTTAGGGAGCATGTATTTTAAAGTTTTACTGGTGTGCTCTTGGGAGCTAGTGCTTGCCTTTTTAAATCATTAAGTGGGTGCTTTACTTCTATCTCTGTTACATTTGGGGAAGGGCTCTACTCTCTGACTTTATTACAATATTGTTTTTCATTGTAGTGCTCCCAAAACTAGCATTTGCATACTAATTAGTCAATTTCCAATTGAAGTTGTTGGTGCTTTTTTGACTTTATAAGTATCCCTTATGTGAAAGCAATTGTTTGCCTCTGTGTGATGTGATGTATGTGGTTCTTTCTGCCATTCTGTCACAAGTAACATATTTTTATAATCACTTAGTTTGTCAAAAACTTTACATGCTGGTAAAAGAATTTAAACATGTTTTCAAACTTTTTATATTTAACCCCTTGCTTGCTCATGACGGACAGGAGCCGTCACGCGTCACGGTGGGTGTGGACGGACGATGGCCCCCAGTCGTCCGAACTCCGCCCACTCTTAAAAACTCCCGGCATGGCGGTTGTGATCTGCCCTACATCCTTCCCCGCCTGCCACCCATTTCCCCCCACCATATTAGTATGGCGGGGATACAGAGGCGGACGGGAATACCGTCCGCCACTTGTCCTCCCGTTCAGCAAGTCAGCCAGGTGGAAAAGGGTTTAATATGGTGGCGGTGTCTGCTAGACACTGCCATCCATATTAGCATGGGGCGGAAACAAGTCTTTCTGTGGCGGCATTGCTGCCACGGAAAGGCATGCAGAAATCTCTTACGGGGGCCTGTTGCGGGCCCCCAGGGTATTGGGAGTAGGTAGGGCACATGGGGGGTACCTATGGTACCCCCCTGCATTGTCATGAACATGGTGGCAGGCTCCTCGCGGTGTCTGTCACCTTGTGCATGACAATGCACGCAGTGCATTCCCAGCATTGTGGCGGGCGGTGCTGTGAGCACCGCGCTCCACAATGCTGGGAATGGAGGATGCCATCGCCATGGTGGCGGGTGGCATCCTAATCGCCGGTGCAGGACCGCCGCACCATTGGCGGCTGTTCCTTGGACTGCTAGGGTGGCGGGCGGACAGGAACTGCTGAGTTTCATCCTCTGCATCAGTGCCACATCATGCCTTTGATCAGTAGCCCACACCCTCACTAGGGGTAAATCTCTCTTTTGCGCCATTCCTGTAATTTCTCGAAGTAATAGCTCAATTACCTTCTAATCTTCGTATACTTTTTTCTATCCCTCAAAACACCAGAACCCGGCTGGGTCTCCCTGTGAGTATCTTTCTTTCACCACTAACCACGGTTGGCACATTTCACTCAGCTGAGCGATTATAAAATCAGGTACCTTCACCACTCATCTTCACCTACATGATCAAATATATCGCAAATTGTGTTGGTATACGGGCCATATGCTCACCTCACACTATTTTTATCCTTCCTTTCCCTAGATGTCCCTATATACATAGGTCCTGATGAGACCCTATAGTCTAGAAAGGGTTGAAACGTCGTCAACAGTAATGATGAAAGCGAACCATTGATTCAGCACTTATTATTGTATAAAGTTGCTGCATATATTTTGTTACAAATTCAAAAAAGGTTGTTTTCTGTAGAAATAATCATTGAAACCTCGTAAATATTGTCACACTATCTCACGTAACGTTTAGGTTCTTGTAGCACTTGGGACACTTCACACATCTGTTTATCTTTTTGTATATTATTTGAGTAATACATACATATGTGTTCTATGAAATCCTTTGTGTTTTTGGTCTTTTCGTTCTGACATCACTCTAACCCTGTTTATCGCAATTGCACATTACAATCAGGTACATGCATCAAACTCGGCATTTGCGATTCCTTAATTGCGATTTTTAAGGAATCGCTATTAAGAAATCGCAAATGCCTATGCATTAAGAAATCGCTAAATAAATTGCGATTTCTTAGAATTCCTTAATTGCGATTAGCATTTTGCGAATCGCAATTAAGGAATCTCTTCCCATTCATTCCTATGGGCCTAGAGGCCCATAGGAATGAATGGGAAGACAATCTCAATTTGCGAATCGCAATTAGCTAATCGCAAATTGAGATTGCGATTTCAAGGATGCAGGGGTGTCCAAAGGACATTCTGTTGCACCCCTAAAATCAAACAATGCACATATGTTGTGTACACACATGCCCTAAGGGCATGTGTATGCACAACATGAAAGTTAAAAAAATGCAAAAAATTGCATTTTTCTAACATTTCGCAAAATTACCATGAGGTCCAACCTCATGGTAATTTTTTCTCTCTAATTGCGAAATCGCAATTTTTTTCAGTTTCATGCATTGCTTTTAAGGAATCGCAAATTTGCGATTCTTTAAAAACAATCGCACTTTAAAAAATCGCAAAAATAGCGATTTCTTCACTTCTTGGTTCATGCATCCCAAATACTGATTTGGGAATCGCAAACGGCCGAATTTTGCGATTCCCACCGTTTGCGATTCCTAAATCACTTGATGCATGTGCCTGTAATTCTATATATGTATACCATTCCACAGGAACCGTTGTTTTCTTGTATTGTTCAATCACCCTGGTTCTGTAGTGAGTAGGGTTCCCTTGTTCTCAGTTTTCGTCTGCCAGGAGATGGGCAGCTCCAAGAAAGAAGATTCAGAAAAGGGGGTGGTGATGAACAGAGTGTCTGAATTAAGCAGACCACTCTTACCCAGTCCAAAGATCAGGGCTTGATCCATCACCGTTATTTATCTCACTGCACCATCCCAGCTCAGAACCTGGCTATATGCAAATCAGTCTGTCCCTGGCCCAGTGCATCATGGGAACAGGGCAGACTAAACTACCAAGCCAATTCTTCACCAGAAAGGAGACAAGCTACCGGGGACCGGTTTCTGGCATTTCAGCCGTCTTCGGCCCGGCTTGCTTGAATCCTGATGGTGCAATGAGAAAGGGACTCATGTCTGAGTATACCCTGCCACACCTATAGTGGCTAAAAATTATTCAGAAAAGGGGGTGGTGATGAACAGAGTGTCTGAATTAAGCAGACCACTCTTACCCAGTCCAAAGATCAGGGCTTGATCCATCACCGTTATTTATCTCACTGCACTATCCCAGCTCAGAACCTGGCTATATGCAAATCAGTCTGTCCCTGGCCCAGTGCATCATGGGAACAGGGCAGACTAAACTACCAAGCCAATTCTTCACCAGAAAGGAGACAAGCTACCGGGGACCGGTTTCTGGCATTTCAGCCGTCTTCGGCCCGGCTTGCTTGAATCCTGATGGTGCAGTGAGAAAGGGACTCATGTCTGAGTATACCCTGCTACACCTATAGTGGCCAAAAACGATTCAGAAAAGGGGGTGGTGATGAACAGAGTGTCTGAATTAAGCAGACCACTCTTACCCAGTCCAAAGATCAGGGCTTGATCCATCACCGTTATTTATCTCACTGCACCATCCCAGCTCAGAACCTGGCTATAGGCAAATCAGTCTGTCCCTGGCCCAGTGCATCATGGGAAAAGGGCAGACTAAACTACCAAGCCAATTCTTCACCAGAAAGGAGACAAGCTACCGGGGACCGGTTTCTGGCATTTCAGCCGTCTTCGGCCCGGCTTGCTTGAATCCTGATGGTGCAGTGAGAAAGGGACTCATGTCTGAGTATACCCTGCCACACCTATAGTGGCCAAAAACGATTCAGAAAAGGGGGTGGTGATGAACAGAGTGTCTGAATTAAGCAGACCACTCTTACCCAGTCCAAAGATCAGGGCTTGATCCATCACCGTTATTTATCTCACTGCACCATCCCAGCTCAGAACCTGGCTATATGCAAATCAGTCTGTTCCTGGCCCAGTGCATCATGGGAACAGGGCAAACTAAACTACCAAGCCAATTCTTCACCAGAAAGGAGACAAGCTACCGGGGACCGGTTTCTGGCATTTCAGCCATCTTCGGCCCGGCTTGCTTGAATCCTGATGGTGCAGTGAGAAAGGGACTCATGTCTGAGTATACCCTGCCACACCTATAGTGGCCAAAAACTATTCAGAAAAGGGGGTGGTGATGAACAGAGTGTCTGAATTAAGCAGACCACTCTTACCCAGTCCAAAGATCAGGGCTTGATCCATCACCGTTATTTATCTCACTGCACCATCCCAGCTCAGAACCTGGCTATAGGCAAATCAGTCTGTCCCTGGCCCAGTGCATCATGGGAAAAGGGCAGACTAAACTACCAAGCCAATTCTTCACCAGAAAGGAGACAAGCTACCGGGGACCGGTTTCTGGCATTTCAGCCGTCTTCGGCCCGGCTTGCTTGAATCCTGATGGTGCAGTGAGAAAGGGACTCATGTCTGAGTATACCCTGCCACACCTATAGTGGCCAAAAACGATTCAGAAAAGGGGGTGGTGATGAACAGAGTGTCTGAATTAAGCAGACCACTCTTACCCTGTCCAAAGATCAGGGCTTGATCCATCACCGTTATTTATCTCACTGCACCATCCAAGCTCAGAACCTGGCTATATGCAAATCCGTCTGTCCCTGGCCCAGTGCATCATGGGAACAGGGCAGACTAAACTACCAAGCCAATTCTTCACCAGAAAGGAGACAAGCTACCGGGGACCGGTTTCTGGCATTTCAGCCGTCTTCGGCCCGGCTTGCTTGAATCCTGATGGTGCAGTGAGAAAGGGACTCATGTCTGAGTATACCCTGCCACACCTATAGTGGCCAAAAACGATTCTGAAAAGGGGGTGGTGATGAACAGAGTGTCTGAATTAAGCAGACCACTCTTACCCAGTCCAAAGATCAGGGCTTGATCCATCACCGTTATTTATCTCACTGCACCATCCCAGCTCAGAACCTGGCTATATGCAAAAAGTCTGTCCCTGGCCCAGTGCATCATGGGAACAGGGCAGACTAAACTACCAAGCCAATTCTTCACCAGAAAGGAGACAAGCTACCGGGGACCGGTTTATGGCATTGCAGCCGTCTTCGGCCCGGCTTGCTTGAATCCTGATGGTGCAGTGAGAAAGGGACTCATGTCTGAGTATACCCTGCCACACCTATAGTGGCCAAAAACGATTCAGAAAAGGGGGTGGTGATGAACAGAGTGTCTGAATTAAGCAGACCACTCTTACCCAGTCCAAAGATCAGGGCTTGATCCATCACCGTTATTTATCTCACTGCACCATCCCAGCTCAGAACCTGGCTATATGCAAATCAGTCTGTCCCTGGCCCAGTGCATCATGGGAACAGGGCAGGCTAAACTACCAAGCCAATGCTTCACCAGAAAGGAGACAAGCTACCGGGGACCGGTTTCTGGCATTCCAGCCGTCTTCGGCCCGGCTTGCTTGAATCCTGATGGTGCAGTGAGAAAGGGACTCATGTCTGAGTATACCCTGCCACACCTATAGTGGCCAAAAACGATTCAGAAAAGGGGGTGGTGATGAACAGAGTGTCTGAATTAAGCAGACCACTCTTACCCAGTCCAAAGATCAGGGCTTGATCCATCACCGTTATTTATGTCACTGCACCATCCCAGCTCAGAACCTGGCTATATGCAAATCAGTCTGTCCCTGGCCCAGTGCATCATGGGAACAGGGCAGACTAAACTACCAAGCCAATTCTTCACCAGAAAGGAGACAAGCTACCGGGGACCGGTTTCTGGCATTTCAGCCATCTTCGGCCCGGCTTGCTTGAATCCTGATGGTGCAGTGAGAAAGGGACTCATGTCTGAGTATACCCTGCCACACCTATAGTGGCCAAAAACGATTCAGAAAAGGGGGTGGTGATGAACAGAGTGTCTGAATTAAGTAGACCACTCTTACCCAGTCCAAAGATCAGGGCTTGATCCATCACCGTTATTTATCTCACTGCACCATCCCAGCTCAGAACCTGGCTATATACAAATCAGTCTGTCCCTGGCACAGTGCATCATGGGAACAGGGCAGACTAAACTACCAAGCCAATTCTTCACCAGAAAGGAGACAAGCTACCGGGGACCGGTTTCTGGCATTTCAGCCGTCTTCGGCCCGGCTTGCTTGAATCCTGATGGTGCAGTGAGAAAGGGACTCATGTCTGAGTATACCCTGCCACACCTATAGTGGCCAAAAACGATTCAGAACAGGGGGTGGTGATGAACAGAGTGTCTGAATTAAGCAGACCACTCTTACCCAGTCCAAAGATCAGGGCTTGATCCATCACCGTTATTTATGTCACTGCACCATCCCAGCTCAGAACCTGGCTATATGCAAATCAGTCTGTCCCTGGCCCAGTGCATCATGGGAACAGGGCAGACTAAACTACCAAGCCAATTCTTCACCAGAAAGGAGACAAGCTACCGGGGACCGGTTTCTGGCATTTCAGCCGTCTTCGGCCCGGCTTGCTTGAATCCTGATGGTGCAGTGAGAAAGGGACTCATGTCTGAGTATACCCTGCCACACCTATAGTGGCCAAAAACGATTCAGAAAAGGGGGTGGTGATGAACAGAGTGTCTGAATTAAGTAGACCACTCTTACCCAGTCCAAAGATCAGGGCTTGATCCATCACCGTTATTTATCTCACTGCACCATCCCAGCTCAGAACCTGGCTATATGCAAATCAGTCTGTCCCTGGCCCAGTGCATCATGGGAACAGGGCAGACTAAACTACCAAGCCAATTCTTCACCAGAAAGGAGACACGCTACCGGGGACCGGTTTCTGGCATTTCAGCCGTCTTCGGCCCGGCTTGCTTGAATCCTGATAGTGCAGTGAGAAAGGAACTCATGTCTGAGTATACCCTGCCACACCTATAGTGGCCAAAAACGATTCAGAAAAGGGGGTGGTGATGAACAGAGTGTCTGAATTAAGCAGACCACTCTTACCCAGTCCAAAGATCAGGGCTTGATCCATCACCGTTATTTATGTCACTGCACCATCCCAGCTCAGAACCTGGCTATATGCAAATCAGTCTGTCCCTGGCCCAGTGCATCATGGGAACAGGGCAGACTAAACTACCAAGCCAATTCTTCACCAGAAAGGAGACAAGCTACCGGGGACCGGTTTCTGGCATTTCAGCCATCTTCGGCCCGGCTTGCTTGAATCCTGATGGTGCAGTGAGAAAGGGACTCATGTCTGAGTATACCCTGCCACACCTATAGTGGCCAAAAACGATTCAGAAAAGGGGGTGGTGATGAACAGAGTGTCTGAATTAAGTAGACCACTCTTACCCAGTCCAAAGATCAGGGCTTGATCCATCACCGTTATTTATCTCACTGCACCATCCCAGCTCAAAACCTGGCTATATACAAATCAGTCTGTCCCTGGCACAGTGCATCATGGGAACAGGGCAGACTAAACTACCAAGCCAATTCTTCACCAGAAAGGAGACAAGCTACCGGGGACCGGTTTCTGGCATTTCAGCCGTCTTCGGCCCGGCTTGCTTGAATCCTGATGGTGCAGTGAGAAAGGGACTCATGTCTGAGTATACCCTGCCACACCTATAGTGGCCAAAAACGATTCAGAAAAGGGGGTGGTGATGAACAGAGTGTCTGAATTAAGCAGACCACTCTTACCCAGTCCAAAGATCAGGGCTTGATCCATCACCCTTATTTATGTCACTGCACCATCCCAGCTCAGAACCTGGCTATATTGAAATCAGTCTGTCCCTGGCCCAGTGCATCATGGGAACAGGGCAGACTAAACTACCAAGCCAATTCTTCACCAGAAAGGAGACAAGCTACCGGGGACCGGTTTCTGGCATTTCAGCCGTCTTCGGCCCGGCTTGCTTGAATCCTGATGGTGCAGTGAGAAAGGGACTCATGTCTGAGTATACCCTGCCACACCTATAGTGGCCAAAAACGATTCAGAAAAGGGGGTGGTGATGAACAGAGTGTCTGAATTAAGCAGACCACTCTTACCCAGTCCAAAGATCAGGGCTTGATCCATCACCGTTATTTATGTCACTGCACCATCCCAGCTCAGAACCTGGCTATATGCAAATCAGTCTGTCCCTGGCCCAGTGCATCATGGGAACAGGGCAGACTAAACTACCAAGCCAATTCTTCACCAGAAAGGAGACAAGCTACCGGGGACCGGTTTCTGGCATTTCAGCCGTCTTCGGCCCGGCTTGCTTGAATCCTGATGGTGCAGTGAGAAAGGGACTCATGTCTGAGTATACCCTGCCACACCTATAGTGGCCAAAAACGATTCAGAAAAGGGGGTGGTGATGAACAGAGTGTCTGAATTAAGTAGACCACTCTTACCCAGTCCAAAGATCAGGGCTTGATCCATCACCGTTATTTATCTCACTGCACCATCCCAGCTCAGAACCTGGCTATATGCAAATCAGTCTGTCCCTGGCCCAGTGCATCATGGGAACAGGGCAGACTAAACTACCAAGCCAATTCTTCACCAGAAAGGAGACACGCTACCGGGGACCGGTTTCTGGCATTTCAGCCGTCTTCGGCCCGGCTTGCTTGAATCCTGATAGTGCAGTGAGAAAGGAACTCATGTCTGAGTATACCCTGCCACACCTATAGTGGCCAAAAACGATTCAGAAAAGGGGGTGGTGATGAACAGAGTGTCTGAATTAAGCAGACCACTCTTACCCAGTCCAAAGATCAGGGCTTGATCCATCACCGTTATTTATGTCACTGCACCATCCCAGCTCAGAACCTGGCTATATGCAAATCAGTCTGTCCCTGGCCCAGTGCATCATGGGAACAGGGCAGACTAAACTACCAAGCCAATTCTTCACCAGAAAGGAGACAAGCTACCGGGGACCGGTTTCTGGCATTTCAGCCATCTTCGGCCCGGCTTGCTTGAATCCTGATGGTGCAGTGAGAAAGGGACTCATGTCTGAGTATACCCTGCCACACCTATAGTGGCCAAAAACGATTCAGAAAAGGGGGTGGTGATGAACAGAGTGTCTGAATTAAGTAGACCACTCTTACCCAGTCCAAAGATCAGGGCTTGATCCATCACCGTTATTTATCTCACTGCACCATCCCAGCTCAAAACCTGGCTATATACAAATCAGTCTGTCCCTGGCACAGTGCATCATGGGAACAGGGCAGACTAAACTACCAAGCCAATTCTTCACCAGAAAGGAGACAAGCTACCGGGGACCGGTTTCTGGCATTTCAGCCGTCTTCGGCCCGGCTTGCTTGAATCCTGATGGTGCAGTGAGAAAGGGACTCATGTCTGAGTATACCCTGCCACACCTATAGTGGCCAAAAACGATTCAGAAAAGGGGGTGGTGATGAACAGAGTGTCTGAATTAAGCAGACCACTCTTACCCAGTCCAAAGATCAGGGCTTGATCCATCACCGTTATTTATGTCACTGCACCATCCCAGCTCAGAACCTGGCTATATGCAAATCAGTCTGTCCCTGGCCCAGTGCATCATGGGAACAGGGCAGACTAAACTACCAAGCCAATTCTTCACCAGAAAGGAGACAAGCTACCGGGGACCGGTTTCTGGCATTTCAGCCGTCTTCGGCCCGGCTTGCTTGAATCCTGATGGTGCAGTGAGAAAGGGACTCATGTCTGAGTATACCCTGCCACACCTATAGTGGCCAAAAACGATTCAGAAAAGGGGGTGGTGATGAACAGAGTGTCTGAATTAAGTAGACCACTCTTACCCAGTCCAAAGATCAGGGCTTGATCCATCACCGTTATTTATCTCACTGCACCATCCCAGCTCAGAACCTGGCTATATGCAAATCAGTCTGTCCCTGGCCCAGTGCATCATGGGAACAGGGCAGACTAAACTACCAAGCCAATTCTTCACCAGAAAGGAGACAAGCTACCGGGGACCGGTTTCTGGCATTTCAGCCGTCTTCGGCCCGGCTTGCTTGAATCCTGATAGTGCAGTGAGAAAGGAACTCATGTCTGAGTATACCCTGCCACACCTATAGTGGCCAAAAACGATTCAGAAAAGGGGGTGGTGATGAACAGAGTGTCTGAATTAAGCAGACCACTCTTACCCAGTCCAAAGATCAGGGCTTGATCCATCACCGTTATTTATCTCACTGCACCATCCCAGCTCAGAACCTGGCTATATGCAAATCAGTCTGTCCCTGGCCCAGTGCATCATGGGAACAGGACAGACTAAACTACCAAGCCAATTCTTCACCAGAAAGGAGACAAGCTACCGGGGACCGGTTTATTGCATTGCAGCCGTCTTCGGCCCGGCTTGCTTGAATCCTGATGGTGCAGTGAGAAAGGGACTCATGTCTGAGTATACCCTGCCACACCTATAGTGGCCAAAAACGATTCAGAAAAGGGGGTGGTGATGAACAGAGTGTCTGAATTAAGCAGACCACTCTTACCCAGTCCAAAGATCAGGGCTTGATCTATCACCGTTATTTATCTCACTGCACCATCCCAGCTCAGAACCTGGCTATATGCAAATCAGTCTGTCCCTGGCCCAGTGCATCATGGGAACAGGGCAGACTAAACTACCAAGCCAATGCTTCACCAGAAAGGAGACAAGCTACCGGGGACCGGTTTCTGGCATTCCAGCCGTCTTCGGCCCGGCTTGCTTGAATCCTGATGGTGCAGTGAGAAAGGGACTCATGTCTGAGTATACCCTGCCACACCTATAGTGGCCAAAAACGATTCAGAAAAGGGGGTGGTGATGAACAGAGTGTCTGAATTAAGCAGACCACTCTTACCCAGTCCAAAGATCAGGGCTTGATCCATCACCGTTATTTATGTCACTGCACCATCCCAGCTCAGAACCTGGCTATATGCACCCTTACCATGGCGTCTTCCCTACCACCTGGAAGGAGGCATTGGTGATCCCTATTTTGAAAAAGGCAGACGCAGACCCCGCTGTCTTTTCTAACTACCGTCCCATCTCCCTTCTTCCTAAACCCGCCAAGGTCCTGGAAAAAGCCGTACAGCTCCAACTTACGGACTATTTAGAAGACCACTCTCTGCTTCATGGATCCCAATCCGGTTTCAGAGCAGGATTCAGTACCGAGACGGCCCTGCTGGAAGTATCTGAAACCATCCGAGAATGCGTGGACAGGGGCGAGGAGGCCATGTTGGTTCTCCTCGACCTGTCCGCAGCATTCGACACGGTCTCTCACCCCATCCTCCTGGATCGTCTTAAGCAGATAGGCATCGGTGGCACTGCCCTCAGCTGGATCGAGTCCTTCCTCTCATCCAGAAGTCAAAGGGTACTGTTACGTCCTTTTAAGTCAGAGAAAAAACCTCTGTCATGTGGTGTGCCGCAGGGCTCCGCCCTAAGCCCCCTGTTCTTCAACGTCTATCTGGCCCCCTTGGCTGACGTTGTGGAATCTTACGGAGTCAGGGTGGTCTCTTACGCTGACGACACACAGCTGGTGTTTTCCTTTCGGGACCACTCGGACTCCGCATTCCTCAACTTTCGCCAATGCCTTAATAACATCAGTGGCTGGATGACTACGAACCACCTTAGATTGAACGCAGATAAAACTGAGGTTCTGTTTTTCAATCAGAAAACCCCTATCCCCTCTTCTTGGTGGTGGCCTACGGCGCTTGATCCTGCCCCATCCCCTGTTCACTCGGCACGGAATCTTGGTTTCCAATTTGATGACTCCCTGTCATGCAAAACCCAGATCAATAAAGTTACTTCCGCCTGCTTTATGAAACTACGCATGATAAAAAAGATCCTTCCCTATCTCCCCCTGGATTCCCGCCGCACAGTCACCCAGGCCCTCATCACGTCCCACTTGGATTATGCCAATAGTCTCTATGCAGGGGCTCCCCAGTACCTGATTGGCCGGCTGCAGATTGTCCAGAATGCTGCAGCCAGACTGATCGGTAACATCCCGTACCGTCAATCTGTTTCTGCATACCGGAGGGAACTCCATTGGCTCCCTGTGGCTAGCCGCATCCAGTTTAAGGTCCTCACTCTCACCTATCGAGCCGTCAACAACTTCGGTCCTACTTATTTGAAAAATCGGGTCTCGATATCCCGCTCCACCAGATCCCTGAGATCCAATGACCTCCGCCTCCTGATCTCGCCCCGTTTCAGACTGTCCAGAACCGGTGGCAGAGGTTTCAGTGTCATTGCTGCCAGACTTTGGAACTCCCTTCCACTTGAGCTGAGGTTCTGTCCCTCTGAAACCATCTTCCGAGCCAAACTTAAAACCTGGCTCTTCTCCGGACTCTAGTCTCCCCACTATTTCTTTCTTTTTCACTTCCCCTTTCACTTGGTAACCCCTGGATTTTAGCGCCGGGACACCCCTTCGGGGGTAGCTGCGCGCTCTACAAACTCCATAAAATAAAATAAAAAATATGCAAATCAGTCTGTCCCTGGCCCAGTGCATCATGGGAACAGGGCAGACTAAACTACCAAGCCAATTCTTCACCAGAAAGGAGACAAGCTACCGGGGACCGGTTTCTGGCATTTCAGCCATCTTCGGCCCGGCTTGCTTGAATCCTGATGGTGCAGTGAGAAAGGGACTCATGTCTGAGTATACCCTGCCACACCTATAGTGGCCAAAAACGATTCAGAAAAGGGGGTGGTGATGAACAGAGTGTCTGAATTAAGTAGACCACTCTTACCCAGTCCAAAGATCAGGGCTTGATCCATCACCGTTATTTATCTCACTGCACCATCCCAGCTCAGAACCTGGCTATATACAAATCAGTCTGTCCCTGGCACAGTGCATCATGGGAACAGGGCAGACTAAACTACCAAGCCAATTCTTCACCAGAAAGGAGACAAGCTACCGGGGACCGGTTTCTGGCATTTCAGCCGTCTTCGGCCCGGCTTGCTTGAATCCTGATGGTGCAGTGAGAAAGGGACTCATGTCTGAGTATACCCTGCCACACCTATAGTGGCCAAAAACGATTCAGAAAAGGGGGTGGTGATGAACAGAGTGTCTGAATTAAGCAGACCACTCTTACCCAGTCCAAAGATCAGGGCTTGATCCATCACCGTTATTTATGTCACTGCACCATCGAAGCTCAGAACCTGGCTATATGCAAATCAGTCTGTCCCTGGCCCAGTGCATCATGGGAACAGGGCAGACTAAACTACCAAGCCAATTCTTCACCAGAAAGGAGACAAGCTACCGGGGACCGGTTTCTGGCATTTCAGCCGTCTTCGGCCCGGCTTGCTTGAATCCTGATGGTGCAGTGAGAAAGGGACTCATGTCTGAGTATACCCTGCCACACCTATAGTGGCCAAAAACGATTCAGAAAAGGGGGTGGTGATGAACAGAGTGTCTGAATTAAGTAGACCACTCTTACCCAGTCCAAAGATCAGGGCTTGATCCATCACTGTTATTTATCTCACTGCACCATCCCAGCTCAGAACCTGGCTATATACAAATCAGTCTGTCCCTGGCACAGTGCATCATGGGAACAGGGCAGACTAAACTACCAAGCCAATTCTTCACCAGAAAGGAGACAAGCTACCGGGGACCGGTTTCTGGCATTTCAGCCGTCTTCGGCCCGGCTTGCTTGAATCCTGATGGTGCAGTGAGAAAGGGACTCATGTCTGAGTATACCCTGCCACACCTATAGTGGCCAAAAACGATTCAGAAAAGGGGGTGGTGATGAACAGAGTGTCTGAATTAAGCAGACCACTCTTACCCAGTCCAAAGATCAGGGCTTGATCCATCACCGTTATTTATCTCACTGCACCATCCCAGCTCAGAACCTGGCTATATGCAAATCAGTCTGTCCCTGGCCCAGTGCGTCATGGGAACAGGGCAGACTAAACTACCAAGCCAATTCTTCACCAGAAAGGAGACAAGCTACCGGGGACTGGTTTCTGGCATTTCAGCCGTCTTCGGCCCGGCTTGCTTGAATCCTGATGGTGCGGTGAGAAAGGGACTCATGTCTGAGTATACCCTGCCACACCTATAGTGGCCAAAAACGATTTAGAAAAGGGGGGGGTGATGAACAGAGTGTCTGAATTAAGCAGACCACTCTTACCCAGTCCAAAGATCAGGGCTTGATCCATCACCGTTATTTATCTCACTGCACCATCCCAGCTCAGAACCTGGCTATATGCAAATCAGTCTGTCCCTGGCCCAGTGCATCATGGGAACAGGGCAGACTAAACTACCAAGCCAATTCTTCACCAGAAAGGAGACAAGCTACAAGCTAAAGTTTATGGCATTTCAGCCGTCTTCGGCCCGGCTTGCTTGAATCCTGATGGTGCAGTGAGAAAGGGACTCATGTCTGAGTATACCCTGCCACACCTATAGTGGCCAAAAACGATTCAGAAAAGGGGGTGGTGATGAACAGAGTGTCTGAATTGGGCAGCTCAAAGAAAGAAGATGGCATCATCTTGTGGGGCGTGTCATCTGATCTCCATCTCACCTTGTACAGGACTAAGCCAAGCACCTTTCGTAGAAATTCTGAGATCATGTGACTTTGTAAAACTCCTGGTCAGACGTCGGCCTCTTTAATTCACTTCTAGACTGTGCCTTTTCCTGACCGTTGCACGTTCGTGTTTTCTCCCTTTGTTATACATCACTCCCACTCTTGATATCTGCCATGGAGGTTTCTTCTATTTTCCCATCAACTCCTTGCCCTATTACCGCGAGTGGACCCCATAAAGAACCCAGGACCGCGCATTATGTCATAAAAAAACACCCCCAACCCCACCCCAGGGCCATACATCACATGCGCTGGAGCTGTGTCATTTTGTGGGCTGAGATGTCATGATTTTTTACACCTCGAATAGTAACTCGGTTATTGCAGCACTCAGAAACCATAAGCACGAGGGTGCCCTTACCTCGAGCTCCTCCTATTTCCAAAGATGAAAGGAGAGTCCTGCAGTGTTTGGTGTCTGTGGTTTGAAGGCCGACAGCCTGTGTGTTGTGAGGCATTGGGGGGGTCTTGCAGTGGGATTAACGGAGCAGGAGCAGGGGGACCCGTAGGAGTAGAACTGTTACCAGCAGCTGGAAATGATTACATGCAGTGCTTAAGGGAAGCTACTGGGATCGAGGAGCTGTATGCGTTGGTTAGGGTGTTCGTCTACCTCCATATACTCACTAAACGCTGTTTTCCCCGCACTGGCCTTTCCTGTGACTTCCTGATGCATTCTGGGTGTAGTAGCTTGGTTTACTTACACTGATTTTTCAACAACTATACTTCGTGTAGGAATTAACCGGAAGTAAAAGGCTCACACTAGACGCAGGGGTCTGTGATGAACATGGTGTGAGTTAGGTGGTCACCCAAGGTGAGGGGCTGTGATGGTACCAAGTGGGTGAAAGGTGGGTTTGTAATCTGCAGATTATGTGGGTGAAGATTATTAAGAGAGCTGCTCTTCTAGGTGAACCAAAGGAAGGTGTTTTTTCTTTGCCATGCATCATTAATGGGTTCTTTTTGTGGATGAACATTACTGATGCAGGTTGAGTGAAGTTCATTTAAGTGATGTGTTCTGGTTGTACTGTATTGTTGCAATGCAATAGGTCCCGCATTCACACGAGTTTGGGCTAGTGGCATTGTAAATGACAATGCCTTTTAATTATGTTTTGGTTTTTAAAACATAAATACAAGGCATTGTCATTTACAATACTAATAGCTTAAACTCTCGAAAATGTGAGACCTATTGCATTGCAAATGCTTGTTTATTTTGTCAATATATTTAAATATTAGACAATATTTTGTGTCATCGATATTTGGGCTTTTTTGGTTAGGTATAGCATGTGGTTGGGTCGCTAGAGAGCCAGCAGCAAGATGGCCGTACCTTAGTGCAGCTCTACTGGTTGGGGCCATAATCCGGCTATTATCAGACACAAGACCCAACATCCTGCAAGATATGTAGGCGTGGAGGAAAGCCTATATACCGGAGAGCTCTATAAAGCTTGTCCAGGTTGTAGGAGCACAATTCCAAAGCTGCTGTTTCATACCCTAGAGATGGCGAGACATCAACCAGCAAAGGAGGGGTTTAACACAGACTCTGTGAATTGGAAATGTGCCCTGATGAGTGTCAGATCATTGATTAAACATAGCACAGAGAGTGCTCTATTCATAGAAGGTGAAGACATTAAGATAGCGTTTATTACGGAATCCTGGACGGATAATGCATCGGGGCCGGACCTGATAAAGGCGACCCCGGCGGACTTTGTTTGCTATACTTTGAATAGATCAAGGGGAAGAGGGGGTGGATTAGCCGTGATTTATCACGCTTCCATCATCTCCTCCTTTAGTCCGGGTGAGGTGGAGGGCTGCGAGGCATTAGACTTCTCCTTCGGTTTGACTCCCCAGTATACCTTCCAAGGTTCACTTGTCTATAGACCACCAGGCCCTAGAGCTCGCTTCATAGAGAAGGTGGGCAAAATTGTGGAAACAGGCATTACGGCCAGCTCCTATACTATATTAGGGGATTTTAATTTACATTTGGAAATTACAGCAGACCCAGACACAGCCAAATTGCTGAATTTGATGAAATGTAGCAATTTAGAGCAATGGGTGACAGGTGCGACTCACCAGGCTGGACACATATTGGATGTCATTTTTGCCAATAATCCATATTTATGTATGAATGATATTATTCAGCTACTATGGTCGGACCATAAAGCCGTGGTATTTAATCTTAACATTCCTGAGCGCAACCCATATAAACCAGTGAACAAAAGGAAATTGGAGCGAAGAGAGTGGAAGAGAGTTGTGGCTGAGGATCTGTGTGATACTCTCAATAAGACCTTAACCTCGCCACCAGCAAATTTAGAATTGGCTACAGGTTCCTGTAATCAATTGTTAGTAAAAGCAGGGAACAAACTTGCTCCTCTAAAAAAGTTCTATTCCACTAGAAGGCATCCTTCTGCCCCTTGGTATACACCGGAACGGAGGGATCAGAGGGATCAGAAAGTGAGTTGAAAACATCTTAAGAGAAGATGGAGAATGGAGTACAAGCGTAGTGATAAGGAGGAGTATAAACAAGCTCTTGCCTCATACAAACAGCAGATTGATCAGGCTAAGCGCCTATTTTTCGCTTTGAAGATTAATAAAGCTGCTAACTCTGCTAGGGAACTATTCAAAACAGTCACCAGTCTGGCCAACCCAGTGGCTATTTCAATTACACCCAGTCAAGGACTATGCGAAACTCTAGATAGCTTTTTTTATACGAAGGTGAATACCATCTTTTCCGCTTTTACAAATGTAATCCCAAAAACTTTGGCGTACCAAGCTGATAATCTGCAGCCAGAAAAGAAAGGGTTGCTGGAGGAGTTTGCTCAACTCACCACCATAGAAAGTACTAGCCTTTTGATGCAGATGAAATCAGGCTCTCCATTGGATCCCTGTCCGATTGCTATCTTAAAGCTAGCAGCAGAGCCCATCGCTCGATCCTTGACACCCATTTTCAATGCGATGTATAGAGAAGGCTATTATCCATTGGACTGAAAAAAAACTTCCATCTTGCCCTATTAAAGAAACTAAATCTTGATATTAAAGATCCTAATAATTTCAGGCCCATATCTGGACTTCCAATACCAGCGAAAATTGTAGAGAGACACATTAACACCCAGCTCAGCCAATTCCTGGAATTCACACATGCTCTTGATCAAACGCAGTATGGGTTTCGAAGGGGCCACCGTAAAGAAGCAGCACTTTTAAAATCTTCCGAAGAGGTTCGGACTATTTTAGATCAGGGTGGTAAGGCAGCTCTGATTATGCTAGATCTCTCTGCAGCGTTTGACACGGTCCATTACGTTTTGTGGATGGACCAGCTGTGGGAGATCGGTAGAAGGGGAGCAGCATGGAGCTTGCTGAAATCATTCCTGATGAATAGGAGTCAGCAGGTGGCGCTGGGAGAATTTTTATCCAACCCATTTGCACTACCATGTGGGGTCCCGCAGGGGTCCTAACTGAGTCCGATGCTACTTATTGTATATATATCTTCATTAGCGCCCCTTATTCGATCATTTGCTTTTAGTTGACCACATATGCGGATGACACGCAAATTGTGGTGTCGCTACTTCCATCTGAGGTAAAAAGTGTGGCCCGCCGTTTTAATGAGTGTATCGCTGCCATAGGGTCCTGGATGGCACAGAATTGTCTTCAATTAAACTCTAGCAAGACGGAGGTGCTATGCTTCGGCAATGACCCCAATTTCTGGACACCCGAGTGGTGGCCTGATACTCTTGGTCCACTCCCCGCCCCAAACAGGAAAGTTAAAAATCTAGGTGTATGGGTTGACTAGAAGCTTAACTTCAAAGACCAGATAAATGCAGTGACCTCGGCCACATCCTTTGTGCTCAGGTCCTGCAAGAAAATCCTGTTATATCTACCGACAGATTGCCGAAAAACCGTTATCACCTCCCTCACCATATCGAGGCTAGACTACTGCAATGCAGGAAGGACTACTGCAGAGGCTGCACGTTTTGCAGAATGCTGCTACCAGACTGGTGTTGGGCATTCCAAAATATGCCCCTTTAGCGAAAGAGTTGCACTGGCTCCCAATTAAAAGCGTACTCGGTTCAAGGCTTTGTGTCATGTGCATAAAGCACTCTATGGAGGTGGACCAGCATATTTAAAAGAGCGACTGTACTGGTACACTCCAAATAGACCACTACGCTCATCGGATGCCAAATTGGTTCATGTGCCGTTTGCAAAAAAAGGTACATGGGGCGGAAGAAGCTTTGTGGTTAGTGCAGCCAAAGCCTGGAATCAGCTCCCCCTGTACCTAAGGGGTATGTCAAATCTTTTGGCTTTTCGGAAGGCCTTAAAGACTTGGCTGTTTACGGATTAGACTGACTCCGATTTTGTTCCTAGGATGGGTCACACAGCGCCAGGACACCTACGGGTAACAGTGCGCTTAAGAAATGTTATTAATAAAATAAATATGCACCGTAGAGCACGATATTGCAGTTCGGGCACATAAGCCAGTTAATTGGCCCGAAAAAAAACCTGGTAGCCCGAATGAAGTGTGCGAGCCTCGGAGGCAAAATGGTGGCCACTTCATTCGCTGAAACGTGAAAGAGAAAAAGGTGTTGCCCAGCTTGTGGAGCTTACGAAGCTTTCAGGGGCTTGGAGAGCATTCCGGTACACACCCAACCAGAGGCCCAGGAATTGCAGCCCGTCAGTGCCGACGCTGAGACTGTGGATTGCCGCCATGAAGAGGTGAGAGGGGCCGACTGTGCCGCTCCATGCGGGGGGAGTACATAATTCATGTTTGAGGCCTCCCGTCCCTAACTTATGACTCACCTGGACCAGGGCGAGTGTCTGCGGGGGAGAAAATCCTACGAGAGCGGTCGGTGTGGACCCAGCGGCGGCTCCACATCATTGGTGAGGCTGGGTTTCCTCGGTGGCTGGCACCAGTACAGAGTAGAGGCCCGCCTCGAAGAAGTGCACTCGGCTGCCCGAGGTACGGACTCTGTCTCTCCGGTATGCATCGTGGAGCCAGGAGCGGAACTTGAGACGCTTCAAGCAGTGTCTGGATGAGTGTTGCTGAGTTATCTCCCCATTGCCGAGTACACAGGTCTGTGACTGAGTCCCACTGAACTGTGCGTAATTGGAGCGCAGTCTGCAGGGAGGTGGCAGTGAAGGGTCACAGCACTGCTGCTAATCGCCTCAGTGCAGGAGCCATCAGTGGAGTCCTGGGTGGTGCACCTGGACCTTGTATCCTGGGGTGTGGGCATCACACTGCTGGGGGTCCCCGCATCCCATATTACGGTTAGATAAACTGCGTAGTTCCATCTGGGGGTGTCTTGGCGGCCCAGTGTAACACACTTTGCAAGATCCGTTATTACTCACCCTTCTGTGTGACTTCTGGACCTTGGCGTGACTCTCAGTTGCAGGAGGGAGAGACTGTCAATTGAGACAATGAGAAAAACCAATAAGTAGCAATATAGGCTGGGGTTTGAGTCCTGCAGATCTGCCAAAACCCACCAACATGCAATATCAGATACTGAGCAGGACCCTGAGGTGAATGGTGGATCTACTTTGGAGAACTGCGAGATATGCAACAAAGCCTACTCAATTGATGGCAACATCGATGTCTTTAATCTTTGGATGGATCACATGGCAGCTAAATTGGACAAGCAGAGTGTCGTATCCACGTCGTGGGCATCTCACAGCACAATGATCCACAGGACACAGGTTGGTGCTATCACGATTCTTTATTAGATTCTACATGCAGATGGCTGTACACACGTCTGTCCCCGTGGTCGCCCTGGTCAGATCTGTCCTCTTCCTGTCCCCTGCCGGATGTGGTGTCCGGTGACCTGGTCACCTCCCTCACGACCCACAGGGTCCTAGTGTCCTGTCCTCTGTCCCTACTTGTCAGGTCACCACATCTCCCCCTTGTTAGAAACAAATATTCATGAAACTGTTCTCTTGACCATTTGCACCCCTTTAGCCCTTTACTGCATTTGCTTGTCGTTGTGGTGAGAAAAGAAAGAAAAGAGAGTGAGATAGTGAGAGAGAGAGAGAGAGAGAGAGAGAGAGAGAGAGAGAGAGAGAGAGAGAGAGAGAGAGAGAGAGAGAGAGAGAGAGAAGTTCTGTCAGTCTCGTCGACCCTTCTCCCCAGTCTCTGCTTTCTACTTTTTCCTACGTAGTTTCTTGGTCCCCTTGCACTCCTTCTTTGGTCGTCGTTTTCTGCCATTGTCTTTCTTTCTGCTTTTCAGCTGTCCTCCGTCTGCTCTCAAGTTGCCAGCCGCTCTTTTTCTTTGTCGTTGCTCTCTCTTTTTGGCCTTGTTTCTGTTCTCTTGTTGTCCTCTTTCTGTTTCCTTTTTTTCAGTCTCTCGTCGTCTTGATCGTTGCTCTCTGCCCTCTGTTTTGCTTCTTGTGCCTTTCTTTCTACAGCCGCCCTTTGTTGTATTTGTCCCCTCAATCATTCTCTTTTGTTCTCTTCCTCTTTCTTTATTCCCTGAGTCTTCGCTTTGCTTGCTCTCAGCCTGTCTGTTCTCTTTGTTATATGTCATCGTTAGAAGGCCCATCCTTTGGGCTGTGCTGTTGCTCATCAGGCATGGCCCTGGGACATCGCCTTGTAGAACATGAATGTCCTCTTTCTTTATTGTATCATTGTATCTCAGTTCCTCCGTGAATTTCCCCAAGTTGGTTATTTCTTTCCTTGCTCCCTAGGTAAAGACCTTTGCCTGGGACGCTCTCAGTGCCGGCTTTATTTCCATTCTCTCATATTCCGATATGCACATGGCATTGCATGTTGCACCACTGTCCAGTACAAAGTCTGTTTCATGCGCTCCTACTCTTATCTTTGCATGGTCCGTCTTTCCTCTGGTGCCTCTGTCTGCTGGCAGTGTTGTCTCTCCTGCTTCTTCTTCCTCGCTCCGCTCGGTATGCACCTCGGACATGTGGTATAGTCTTTCTACTTTCACTTCGTCCTCTTCTTCGCCTGATCCTCGTGATGAACTTCACCTTTCGTTGTCGACATACCTGACATGTCTTGTTGTTTGTTCCTGTTGTCTTCCTGTTCTCCCCTTGTCGTCTCCTCTGAATTGTGCGCCTTGGCACATACTGGCGTAGTGATTTCTTCCACCACATCTTCTGCACGTCTGGCCAAATGCTGGGCATGGACCTCTGTGTGGAAATTCCATTCCACACTTGTAGCATGTTCCTTCAGGTCGTCTCCTCTCTTTTTGTTCCCTCCAGTCATTCTTCCATCGGTCTGTGCGATATCTGTTTGTCGTAAAGTGTGCGTTCTCGATTTCAACGCTCTTCCCTCTTTCCATTTCTTTAGCGTGTTCCGTCGCTCTCGCCTCTGCTCTTGCTAGTGATAGGATGTTCTCCAATGAGGTCGGTTCCTTTAGTATTCTTGCTTTGAATCCGGTGTCGCGGCAGCCCTCTATGATCCGTAATCTTATTGCTTGCTCGTTATCAAATTTGTCAAATTCACAATGTGTTACCAATTTTCTCAGTCTTGTTGCGAAGTCGTCTAGTGTTTCGCCGACTTGTTGACATGCAATGGTAAAAGTATACCGTTCAAAGTCAATGTTGCGCTGTGGGTCGAATTTGGCTGTTAGACATTTCTTTAGTAGGTCATATGTTTTTGTTTCTTCGGTGGGCAGTGTCACCAGGAGTTCTTCGACGTCGTCCCCTGCCAAGTTCAATAGTAGTCCCAGTTTCTTTCCAGCTGCTACATCTGTATCGTCTACATATCTCTCAAACCGTCTGATCCACTTTTCCCACCTTATTCCTATTTGTGGCTCTGATAGGTTAAACGGTAGTGGTCTCCTCTATTGTGCGTTGGGCTTTGGATCCGCCATTCTTTCCTTCTTCCTTTTATCTGCTCTCTCTTCTTTTATTTCTTTTTTCTTCTTCTTCTTCTGTTTTGTCTTTGTTTTTTCTGCCTTTTTCTTTTGTGTTCTTTTGTCCCTTTTTCTTCCTTTGTTTTAATTTATTTGTCCTCTTCTGTGCTATCTTTGTCCTTTTCCTTTTGTTCTCTTCTTTTTCCTTATGCTATTTATTTGTCTCTTTATTTTACTTCTTTGTTTTCTCCTCTTCTTTATATCTCTTTTCTTTTCTTGTATATGCCTCTTTCTGGCACTTATTTCTTTATTATTTTCACTTTCTTTGTATTCTTGCCTTTATTTCTCTTTTGGTGCCCTTTGTTTTTGTCTGTTCTTTGTTTCTTCCACTTTTTGCCTTTATTTCCTTTATTTCTTCGATCTTTGCGCTGTGCCTGACTCTATAAAATGGCCGCCGACGTTTCCTTTAACTTCATTGGCTCCTGCGCCTGTTCTTAAGATGGCCGCCGGCGTTCTCGCGAGACTTCCCGTCCAATCAATGTGATGCCTGACTCCAAGATGGCCGCCGCCGTTTCCTTCGCGGTGATTGGTTCTCGCGCCTGACTTGAAAATGGCCGCCGAGACTCTCGCGAGAGCTCGCGCCAATTTCCTTTCACTTTGCGCTTTCTACGCGGCGCTTACCGGAGCCAGCAGTCTTCTTCTCCTCATCAGTCGGGGTGAGCTCCCGCTTTGTTGCGATACTTCAGGGCACTTTATATTCTTTTCTGCATGACGCGATCCAGGGTGGGCTCCTGAATTAAGATCTCCAATTTTCTTCATCCGATGGGCACACGTCCAGTTCGCCTTCGTCGCCAGTTGTCGTGTCCACGTCGTGGGCACCCCACAGCACAATGATCCACAGGACACAGGTTGGTGCTATCACGATTCTTTATTAGATTCTACATGCAGATGGCTGTACACACGTCTGTCCCCGTGGTCGCCCTGGTCAGATCTGTCCTCTTCCTGTTCCCCGCCGGATGTGGTGTCCGGTGACCTGGTCACCTCCCTCACGACCCACAGGGTCCTAGTGTCCTGTCCTCTGTCCCTACTTGTCAGGTCACCACATCGAGTGCCCGCATCATGGAGGCTAAGCATCGCATCTCCACTGTGGAAGACAGCCTGGGTACGGTGCGAAGTAAATGCTTGGACATGGAAAAAGTATTAGCTATTTCCCAAGCAACAAAAGAGGATTTGGAGGCCCGCTCCCGAGGGAGCAATCTTCGCATAACGGCCTTCCTGAATCCACGAATGCTGGGAAGCTGAAGCAATATGTCGAAAACATGCTCAGGGAGATGTTTGGTGCAGAGCATTTCTCTGCAGTATTGCTAGCTGAATGAGCCCATAGGTCCCTTGCGCCTTGAACGATTCCGGGCACCCCACAAATACCTTTAATAGCCAAGTTGCTAAATTACTGCAACCGGGACACAGCACTTCAACTGGCCTGCGAGGTGGGAACCACTTCATATCTAGGAAATTAGGTGGCGCTGTACCCAGGGCTCACAACGGCAGTGCAGGCAGCAGGGCAGGAATTCATACGAGTAAAGAAAAAAATGCAGACTATGGATGTGCAATATAAGATGCTCTTTCCTGCTATGCTAAGAATTCAGCACAAATGCAAGTCAAACATTTTTACGACCCCCAATGGGGCGATGTCTTTCATCAAAAAGATGGCCCGTCCAAACAGAGACCATCTAGTAACTGACAATAAGGACGCCTTGGGAAAGAACTATATCCGGTGAACATTGACAAAATTCGGGGCTCTGTGACTTGTTAACATTGTGGTATCAAATGCAAGTGGTACAGGAACTGGTTGTGATAAATAGATCATGCTACATTCCTCTGCTGTAGGCTCTCTGAGACTACTAATAGATGACGTTAATAGTAACACTCTGCTGCACTAGTTGTTCTGTACGATTTGGCTAAATGGATACGATTGGCTGGTGATATTGGAGGGGTGATGGATGCTACTCCCTAGTTGTCGCATGCAAACCCCAGCAAGCAGAGGCCTGAGTGAGCCTACCCTAACCGCCCAACTTTTCGGGAAGCAATGGCCACTAGCAGCGCTCTCGAGGGAGCACCCCAATTGTATGAAGTTTAAACGGCAAGTGTTTGCCTACACTTGCAGTTTTGTAGTGTGCATTTATGTTCACAGGAATTCCTTTGGCATGTTTGGGATGCTAAGGTGGGAGGGTTGGGGGGGCGGGGGGGATTGGTTTGAGACACTGTTTGGCCAGAAAATGCATGGTCACATCAGGGCCACAGAACCCCCCGCCCCTGTGATGCCCAAACCCGCAAATAACACACAGACACAAGTGTTAAGTTTGGGAAAAATTGCTGCAGGTTTATTACATACAACATATGTAATGATGGTGGGTTATCTTACGGGCGATCCAAGGGCAGGCCGCATTCTCGCCACCTGCCCGCCTGTTGAGCCAATCAGCACAGTGGCGAACCACCCAACTGCTGCACAATTATTATAATTATACTACACACGCCCCTTGCAGGGCGTGACTAGGCAAACCCCCGGCTGCACAGGCCCACAACCGCCCGAAGGACTACTGGGGCGCCGACACGAGTTCCTGCACCTCCCATGTGGTTACAGGTTAGGCTCTGGCACCCCTATGTGCCCGCTGAAGTACAGTGTTTGCACCTATCTTCTTCCGGATCGCCCAGTAACTCCGCCTGCAACGAAAAAGGAACACATTAAAGCTCCCTCCGGACCCCCCCTCAAGCAGACACTCTGGGTTCGAGGAAGGGCGGGAAAAGAGTGTACCAAAGCTGTAGCGCGAGGTCTGGAGCGGCAAAGAGGGCTCCACAATGGTGCAAGGGAGTAATGTACCCCTGAGGCTCCTCCCAGCCGCCCCGGACGTGCGTCAGCGACCCGCCTACCTCCTACTGGGCGATACCTGCCCAGGTGAGGAGTGGCTGGCCACAAGGTGGGCAGGGGCAGCCCTCCCTGACTAGGAGCCCGCCCTCTTGATGGCCACTGCGTTGCCTCGGGCAAGCGCATAGTCACATCACGGCCACAGAACCCCCCGCCCCAGTGATGCCCAAACCCGCAAATAACACACAGACACAAGTGTTAAGTTTGGGAAAAATTGCTGCAGGTTTATTACATACAACATATGTAATGATGGTGGGTTATCTTACGGGCAATCCAAGGGCAGGCCGCATTCTCGCTACCTGCCCGCCTGTTGAGCCAATCAGCACAGTGGCGAACCACCCAACTGCTGCACAATTATTATAATTATACTACACACGCCCCTTGCAGGGCGTGACTAGGCAAACCCCCGGCGGCACAGGCCCACAACCGCCCGAAGGACTACTGGGGCGCCGACACGAGTTCCTGCACCTCCCATGAGGTTACAGGTTAGGCTCTGGCACCCCTATGTGCCCGCTGAAGTACAGTGTTTGCACCTCTCTTCTTCCGGATCGCCCAGTAACTCCGCCACAGCCCGTGCGGTGGTTCCCGCTGCCGCACGGGCCCCCCACCACTGCTACTACTCTTTACCTGCAACCTTTGCTCAGAAGTGCTTCCTTCAGATAGAGGAGGAACAGGTCTAAGCCTACAGGCGTGAGATGAACACCATCTACCACAAATAACCCCTGACCTACAACCTTAGCTCAGCAGAGCTTCTCGTCAGTCCAAGGAACAAGACCAAACGACAGGTGTGGGGACCCTTTCCACCTCAAAGAGACCATAGCTCTTGACATGAACATTACATGCCTGAAGGAATGAAGGGCCCCTCTGCCACTAATCTGCAGATCCCCCCTGGTCCTTAAACCTACACCACATTAGAGTAACCATCCCCGGTTCGTGAGGCCCTACTACCAGGAAAAGACCAAGGGAGAGGAGGGGCCCCTACTGCTGAATGCCCTTCGTATCATAAATAGGCTGTCCAGCACATGCCACTGGAACTCAACCCCACACCTCACACAAAGCGTCAGAAGACTACACCCAGGTGAAATTACAGCTACTGCTGCAACGCCGTCCTCTGCACAATCATCAAGAAAGTGTGCTTACGTTGAACGCTTGTGCTGCTATCCTAAAAAAGAGCACAGGGGAATTGGGGGGATCCATACATATTAGACTATATCACTTGGGCGAAGTCCCATCGTATGCTAAATACAGGATTTAACAGGAATTACAGCAGGCATCATCTGCCCTCTTGGGTTTTAGTCTGGAAGCAGCTTAGGCCATGCAACCACTAAGTTAGCTAGTCTGTAGGTTGACTTACGACCACCACCAAGGGATAGCTGTAACTGAATTCAAGTGCCCCTTAAGCACCTGACCTGCATAAAGACCCGCCTGTAGAAACCAATGCCACTCTGACACTAAACAGCATATCCACCCGGGTACAATCACTCTACAGCAATAGTGTAGACTATCCCAGGTACGTAAGGACATACCCCTGGCAAGAGACCAGGTGATGAAGGGGCCTCCCCTGCTGGTATCCCTCCCTAATTATACAAAAGGGGAACCAGCGCATGTCACTGAGACACACTACACACCTTCACACAAAGCATCAGCAAACTACACCCAATGATGTACGACTTCTGCCAAAGCGCAGATCTCAAAATTCAACTGTAACTGCTATGTTTACGCTTGTGCAACTAAACACACGAAGAATACAGAAGTCTACTGCAGTGCGCAATGCATATATTGGTAAAAAACTTGCGAGGTGGACTTACATGTGATATACAGGATTGCCAAAGAAACAGCCGGAATCACATGCCCCCTAGTATAGCTTGAAGGCTGCAAGTCCATGCTACCTCAAGGACAGCTTGTCTTTAAGGTTGACTTACAACCCCCCTAAGGGATAAGATAAACTGAACCAAGGGGGGGGGGGTGCCAAGGTTGGTGACATCCAACGACAGGCCAGCTTCTCATTTTGGGAGGGGCATAAAGGAATTTAAAGGTTACTCAGGTTCCTTCACGCGGCTGTTCAACGCAAGCCAAGGGAGCCCCACCATACAAACCGTGATAGAGAAGCCAAGTGTCCACCCTGAAAGGAGCCCAACATGCAAAGCCACCACCCATAAAAGAGAAACGAGCCAAGGGGTGTTAAGATACCAGATAGATCGTTCTATATTGAGTCTTCTAGGGGCCCACTTCTTAGGGGTTATTGGCAGTCCAGGCTCAGGCTGTGGTTGCTCCACTTATACATGAAGTGGGTGTAACACTGCAGGCTGCAGACCCTACAGTCTACTGAGAGGCAGCAGGAGCTCCCGAACTGATGGCGCAGCGGGTGGGCTGCCTTCGGATTCCAGAGCCTTGGATGAACAGACAGGCAACAGCAGTATTATGGAAGGGGCGAAATGACTATTGTCATGTGACCTTTCCTACTCATAGGTAATTTAAACAGCACAGGTCCCAGGATTGTACATAACAGGACTAGCTATACCTCTGGGTTAAGGCCCCAGGAGATAATATGCGCCAGGGGATATTCCTATTAGTTTAGGGCTGGGCCTAGAACTTGCTAATAATCCTACTTTGGCACCTAGACTGTCTTCCATACAAACCTTGCCATGACAAACAGTCAGATAGAAACCCAGATGTGAGGGCCCTTCCCAATAGAGCGCCACAGGAGAAAGCACAGCAGCAAAAACTTCCACACAGCCATTAAAGAGTCACATGACGCGGCTCGGGGCTCCCCATAGCACACTAGACGTGTAATTCTATGCAGTGCCTATTCTACTGTATTAGAACAGACCCAAAAGACGTCAAATACATGAAAAGTGACTGAAAATTAACACCTTTTGCACACTGATTCCACACTGTAGAGGTCTACATACCTACTGTTCTGCCCGTCGCAGCACTGTCTTGTTTTGGGATAATGATAGATGGAGTCCCGACAACGCTCCCAATGGCCTACAAATGCGCAAGTAGTTCGGACTGGACTGTTCCCATGGGGAAACAGGGTCAGAGCTGATTTGCATATCGCCATTGTCTAACCCAGGGTGGTGTGGAGTGCAAAAAAACGATGGATTTGGGCCCAGATCTTTTGACTGGGGGAGTGTGTGATATTGATCCACATTCAGTCCATCACTTGTTGTTTTTGCAATTGCCGCCCTAAGTGCGCTGGGGATGCCCAGACGTGGGTCCCAGGCACTCCACACCACTTGGAGTCAAGCTAGCCGGGCTGATGAGAGGTGTTACCTCGAAACCGGTCCGGTCCTCGGATGCTTGATTCCGTTCTGGGAAGGACATGGCTTTTGTAGTTCGGACTGGACTGTTCCCATGGGGCAACAGGGTCAGAGCTGATTTGCATATCGCCATTGTCTAACCCAGGGTGGTGTGGAGTGCAAAAAAACGATGGATTTGGGCCCAGATCTTTTGACTGGGGGAGTGTGTGACATTGATCCACATTCAGTCCATCACTTGTTGTTTTTGCAATTGCCGCCCTAAGTGCGCTGGGGATGCCCAGACGTGGGTCCCAGGCACTCCACACCACTTGGAGTCAAGCTAGCCGGGCTGATGAGAGGTGTTACCTCGAAACCGGTCCGGTCCTCGGATGCTTGATTCCGTTCTGGGAAGGACATGGCTTTTGTAGTTCGGACTGGACTGTTCCCATGGGGCAACAGGGTCAGAGCTGATTTGCATATCGCCATTGTCTAACCCAGGGTGGTGTGGAGTGCAAAAAACGATGGATTTGGGCCCAGATCTTTTGACTGGGGGAGTGTGTGACATTGATCCACATTCAGTCCATCACTTGTTGTTTTTGCAATTGCCGCCCTAAGTGCGCTGGGGATGCCCAGACGTGGGTCCCAGGCACTCCACACCACTTGGAGTCAAGCTAGCCGGGCTGATGAGAGGTGTTACCTCGAAACCGGTCCGGTCCTCGGATGCTTGATTCCGTTCTGGGAAGGACATGGCTTTTGTAGTTCGGACTGGACTGTTCCCATGGGGCAACAGGGTCAGAGCTGATTTGCATATCGCCATTGTCTAACCCAGGGTGGTGTGGAGGGCAAAAAAACGATGGATTTGGGCCCAGATCTTTTGACTGGGGGAGTGTGTGACATTGATCCACATTCAGTCCATCACTTGTTGTTTTTGCAATTGCCGCCCTAAGTGCGCTGGGGATGCCCAGACGTGGGTCCCAGGCACTCCACACCACTTGGAGTCAAGGTAGCCGGGCTGATGAGAGGTGTTACCTCGAAACCGGTCCGGTCCTCGGATGCTTGATTCCGTTCTGGGAAGGACATGGCTTTTGTAGTTCGGACTGGACTGTTCCCATGGGGCAACAGGGTCAGAGCTGATTTGCATATTGCCATTGTCTAACCCAGGGTGGTGTGGAGTGCAAAAAAACGATGGATTTGGGCCCAGATCTTTTGACTGGGGGAGTGTGTGACATTGATCCACATTCAGTCCATCACTTGTTGTTTTTGCAATTGCCGCCCTAAGTGCGCTGGGAATGCCCAGACGTGGGTCCGAGGCACTCCACACCACTTGGAGTCAAGCTAGCCGGGCTGATGAGAGGTGTTACCTCGAAACCGGTCCGGTCCTCGGATGCTTGATTCCGTTCTGGGAAGGACATGGCTTTTGTAGTTCGGACTGGACTGTTCCCATGGGGCAACAGGGTCAGAGCTGATTTGCATATCGCCATTGTCTAACCCAGGGTGGTGTGGAGTGCAAAAAAACGATGGATTTGGGCCCAGATCTTTTGACTGGGGGAGTGTGTGACATTGATCCACATTCAGTCCATCACTTGTTGTTTTTGCAATTGCCGCCCTAAGTGCGCTGGGGATGCCCAGACGTGGGTCCCAGGCACTCCACACCACTTGGAGTCAAGCTAGCCGGGCTGATGAGAGGTGTTACCTCGAAACCGGTCCGGTCCTCGGATGCTTGATTCCGTTCTGGGAAGGACATGGCTTTTGTCGTTCGGACTGGACTGTTCCCATGGGGCAACAGGGTCAGAGCTGATTTGCATATCGCCATTGTCTAACCCAGGGTGGTGTGGAGTGCAAAAAAACGATGGATTTGGGCCCAGATCTTTTGACTGGGGGAGTGTGTGACATTGATCCACATTCAGTCCATCACTTGTTGTTTTTGCAATTGCCGCCCTAAGTGCGCTGGGGATGCCCAGACGTGGGTCCCAGGCACTCCACACCACTTGGAGTCAAGCTAGCCGGGCTGATGAGAGGTGTTACCTCGAAACCGGTCCGGTCCTCGGATGCTTGATTCCGTTCTGGGAAGGACATGGCTTTTGTAGTTCGGACTGGACTGTTCCCATGGGGCAACAGGGTCAGAGCTGATTTGCATATCGCCATTGTCTAACCCAGGGTGGTGTGGAGTGCAAAAAAACGATGGATTTGGGCCCAGATCTTTTGACTGGGGGAGTGTGTGACATTGATCCACATTCAGTCCATCACTTGTTGTTTTTACAAATGCGCAAGAGCAGGAGTCCTTCCACATACACGTACACTGAGCGCACAACGACGCGCCTCTCCTGGACCGAGCAGCCATTCATAAATCTGCTGTGCACACATGACCCATAGCTCGGCACCTCACTTGCGGGAGACAGGCACTCATTCCCATGCACGCTGCGCGCCACATCCCCTGTACACCAGCAATCGGTTGTGTGTACATATTGTCCACACTATGCAGTAGCATTTGCTTGGCTGGTGTCGCATATGTTCTATAACTGGATACTCGGTCACCTGTACATACTGATCACCTCATGCATAGTTGGCTTACAGCTTGTCTGAATAACACAAATCTCTAACATGGGCACACAGTTACACGTACACATAGTCACCTCATACCATTCTAGCTTGCTGCCTGCCTGATGTATCACACCTCATGCGCAGGGGCAGCCAGTCACACTTGCACATTGGCGGCCTTATGCAGCGCACACTAGCTGAAGGCCTGGTGTACCGCGCCCTAAAATGCAGGTACTCAAACCCGTAAGTATACTGAGTATATCAACTCAACTCATATGCAGGCACCCAGAGTAAATCATGCAGTGTCGGCTTGCTGCTAGCCTCACCTGCACTGAAGCACTTCCAATTCAGGTGTACCTTCCTAAGCAACTGAGACGTTTCTGTCTAATATCGGATTATTAGCCCCGGGGAATGTAGTGAAACTGATTCTCAGTAATGTGCTCTGACACCTAATGGCAAAAGCCACGCTATGTAAAACAGGTGGAACAGACGAAGCTACCGCTCCTGCCCCGCAGCATGATGGAATCATTAACCATACTTGTAATAATTGAACATGGTTCTACTATGCGGCGCTCTGACACCTAAGCAATGTTCGCGCCCAAGCATGGTACGATTGTGTAACATGCGCACGCCACTCTTTTCTTAAAAGACAGCTTGTAAACTGTACACTTGAAAGTTTCTCCTCCTGTGTCATTACTGTTCGTAATGTGACGCGCCCTGCCACCTATATGAACACATTGTGGGGGCAGAAGCGCACTGGAGTTGCTGCAAGTCCTCCCACAATGTATCAATTCCCTCCTACAGCACAGAAATAATTGCATACTGCATTACTGTATTATTAACGCATCTTGCCTGACATAGGGAGGGGGGGAGAGGGACCACGGGCAATGTCTCGCTTCCCGTGTACACCAAACAACTGAAATAGGCAAAATCATCGCCAGGCAACGCCTGTGCCAACAGGCGTAGAGTCTCAGATGCAAGGAGGGGCACACGCCAAGAAATGCAAAGCCTGGCTACAAGGTGCCCATTTTATAGACCTCAAATGGATAAAAGGCAGGGTGGACCCGACGGGATATAACCTGTGACCAAGAGGTTGAACACGGGCCCCTTTCGTGGCTGCTTTGGTCCACTGAGCCACCCGACTCGGCGGCACCCATCGGCCCCGAGTGCCACAGTGTAAACTGCCAGTCGATGTGAAACGCCATGACTGGAAGGAACCCGGGTCCGACGAACCTGTAAATGTGCAGCAAACCCGCATAACGGACTCCTTTCCCGCGACATGCAATGACGCAGATGACCCTATATTACAGGAACCGACGCAACCTAAAGGTTATGAGTAGATCTAAAACTCCTTCTACAAAACTACGCCCTCGTGAAACCGGAAAAGAGATAGATTTTGGAATCGCAACATCTGTTAGCCCCTACAGATCTGGGCCGCAAGCAAGCATCACTTAACAGTACCCCCCTACCTTCACATAAACGCATATCAATGTATAATTGTAACCACAAGGGTTGCTCCTGTCTTGATGCCTAGTGCATTGTGTACCGCAGACCTGATGAGATAGCAAGGGATCAATCAGTGACGCAGAATGCCCATAGTACGGATCATCCCGAGGGCCTGAATGTGCGAGCATAGTTGCCCAACCAATGGCACGCCACATGCCTCGAGGTACTATGGCCTGAAGATACTCCGCACCGTATTTACATAAGGACGCAAATAAGCAACCAGTGCATGTGATCGGCTTACCCTACTCACTGAGATATGCAAGGCCACGTATAAAATGAATTAATCACTTGATTGGGCCTAGAGCTACCATGGCCCCATGATGCTATACACCAATTGAAGATACGAACACAAAGCAAAGTTGCGGCCGTAATGGCTTACCTCTCTCGCCAAAATATGCGTCGCCACCTGTTTGAACGGAATAAGTCCCTCGATTGTGCCTCGAGATACTATTGTCCAAAGACACTATATACTTTTTGTCACTACAGACACCATCAACACCACTGCGCACGGATTAAGCTAAGTCATCGCACTGCAAAAGCAATACCCAGTGAAAAGATGAACGAGTCACTCAATTGGCCATCGAGGTAATATGGCCCAATGCTACTATACCCTTTATGAATACGGACTCCAGCAACAAATTCGTGCACGCAATAGACTTACCGATCTCGCAGCAATAAGCAATGGCACATGTTAACTCACTACCCGAGGCCCGAAGCCGGAGACGAGGCAAGAACTGCGTGGGAAAAGATAAATTTAAGCATGACTGCCAGATAACCGGTTATATGTACACGCGCCACAAAACGCCCTGAAGCAGAGGCGCAGGAGGGGCGCGAAGGCAACTGCCATATGGCAACCCAGAACCCAGCCCCCACCAAAGGGAGGCCTCATACTTTCGGCAAGATTCCCCACACACACGGCTCCTTCCTGAGCCAGTCCCCCACGCTTCGCAGATACATACCTCGCAACAAGTAGCTGAAGCTGTGAGACACCGCGCAACACCGGGGAGTGCGAAAGGGGGGTGGGATGCGAGTAGGGCCTGCAACGACAGGAAATTACACAGTTAGAAATGGGGCCCCCCGCTTACTCAGCAACGTGGGACCTGGAGCAGCGCATCGTGCCCCTGAGCCGACCCACGCAACCCGCTACAGAACTGTTCAACACCCGGCCGAGTGCTGCAACAAGACGCCGGACACACAGCCCTATCAGTGGCGCTTCAACAAATCATACGCCCCATGCTAAACACATCGCCTAGAAATGTTGGACACGGAAGTGAATTAGAGAAAACATGACAAGCGGCAACATAGCCGAGACTCGACCCGCTGCGGGATACCCCGGCCACGTCATTGAGCCCGCCCTACACCCAGCCATGACGGGCCAGCGCGCCAAGGATCCCGCTGCGACTGCGCTCCAACGAGGCCCAGAGGTTAAACCACCGGAGCCTCGCTGAACCATTTGCCGAACGCAGCCGGATTCCAGCATGGCACCGGGGCACCAGGAGAGGGGCGTGGTGGTAGGGGTAGGGGGGTATTGGTAAAGGCTGGTGAATGAACCATAAAGGATGAGGAGGATGAAGGAGAGCACCGTTGCTGTGGGCCACGTGCCCCCCGGAAACAATACATCCCCCTGCCGAGTCTTGTGCCAACGGCATGCAACCCTGACATGGCGGCCCCCGAAGGCATGCCCCCTAAAATGGCGGCATCCCCTAAAAATGGCGGCATCCCCACCACGTGGCATTGCACAGAAAAGCATTAGGCATCAAAGAGATTGCTCAGGGGCCTCCGCCCTACTCATGCCATAACAGAAATGCCGCGTTAAATACACTGCAGGCCCGCACATGCATATCGACCACCCATCTGATACTGCTAACAATGGATACAGTGATAACATACTATACATTCGTAGAACAGAATAAGCGATAGTATAACTGACACTTTCGGACATGTTGCACTATTCAAACTGGCGGGTAAACGCATAAAACCACCCCAACACAGCAGATGAGAACAGCGGAAATGTGAAGCGTTTGCATGATGAACGATAATATAAATAAACTTCCCGACAGGTTGCACTATTAACGGAGGCGGACACCACACACTACCATGGCGGGCGGTCTGCCGGGCTCCCGTGAGCTGAGGGAGCCCGGCGGCATCAGAGGCGGGAGAGCCCTGCAGCACCACCATGCCGCCAGCAGTGAGTAGGGCCTCGGAGTGGACGCGGAGAAGCCTGTGAGCTCACTGGCAGATTCGGAGGCATTCCCGGAGGCGTTTTTGTGTTTTCTTCCATGATCAGCAATCCGCGAGGGAGCCCACTCCTCGGGAAACTTCGCCGCCCGCCTGCCTGAGCTAGAGACGGGCCGCCACGCTGCCCGCGGCGACCCGGAAGTGACTAGCCGGCCGGCCAATCCTAGCACGGCCGGCCGGAAGTGCCCGCCCCCCCCGCAGCCCGGGGGAAGAAGGAAGACGGCAGCCCAGGAGAAGAAGTATGGCGGCCCACGCGGGGCTCCCGTGGCCTGGAGGGAGCCCCGGGAGAAGCGGAGGACGTTGCCGGTCTCCCATGCTGAAGAGGGAGACCGAAGAAGTGCCCAAGAGATTGCCGCCGTCGCAAGGAGCCCCCGCCAGGACTGCGGCCCAGGAGAAGAAGTATGGCGGCCCACGCGGGGCTCCAGTGGCCCGGAGGGAGCCCCGGGAGAAGCGGAGGACGTTGCCGGTCTCCCATGCCGAAGAGGGAGACCTGAGAAGTGCCCAAGAGATTGCCGCCGTCGCAAGGAGCCCCCGCCAGAGTGCCCGGTAAGTTAAATGGGCTACCGAGCGCAGAAGCACCACCACCAGAGGCTTGGGGCTCGGAGCCGCACCATGGTGGACCTGGGCGGCTGCCCCAGGAGACACCTCTGCGAGCCCCTGCCGCCCCCCGCCCTGCTCTCGGAGCCGCACCATGGTGGACCTACTTTATGTGGACAAAGCCGCATTACTCTCCATAATGTCCAGTGGCTTAAATACTCTATTTTAGTAGTTTGTCATTTTTGTGGGGTCACTTGGCCTTGCCACCAACTGAACTAAGACTTTTACTATAGCTTGTGGGCCAAGCATCATAAAGTACGAGGTGTGCCACTTCACAGGAATTTTCGTACTTAGGCGTTGTTTTTTACCCTAGGGGTAATTAGACACTCTAAACTGATTTGTGAGGCCGGTAGGGTTTATTTTTAATATATCCTCCAGCATCGATTAAAAAAGAAAATAATAACAATAATCGACCCCCTCAGAGTGTATAAGAGTAAATAGCTCTTTATTCTCACCTATGGGTCAGGCATATGGGCTATTCTAATATTAATTCCCTTTCAGGGTGAACAAAATAAGGTACTTAGGCAGTTTATGGATTCCCCTCCTGCATGATCAACCTTCATTACGCCCCAGGAGCCTGGTGTTGAATACGTGGCTGATACTATTAAAATTCCCCCTGGTCCTATGGTGTTCTTTTTGGGAGAACCCGCATGCCTCATTTAAAAGGGAGGTTATCGCCGATTGTCTATCATGCGATAGAGGACTGAGACTCTCTTTGCTCAAATACATTAAGACTAATTTGACAAACCTGGGAAGGCTGACCCTCTTTTCTAATCCCACTGCCATGACTACACTTGATACGGTCTGGGTTAAAAAAAACTTTTAAGGTGTCGAGGCATTGCCAAAGGGAGGAAACCAAAATCTCAAAAATTACTATAAGAGAGTATGTTATGCTCCAAACTACACCAGCCTTGGAGCCGTACCTAGAGTGGGTCTATTGTACCTGGGATAGATTCCTCTTAATCCAATTTAGGCTAGGTTTTGTTAAATGGCACCTCGGTTTCCCTGGTGACCAAGTTGATCCACCTAAAACTTTAATATGCCCTTGTGATTAATCCTCCCCCCAGAGCCTGCTTCATTTTATTTATTTCTGTCATTTATATTTCGTATTCGCTAAAAGGTTTTTAATCTCAATTATTATGGAACGGGGAATTAGAAGATGTGGTGCTGCCCAGTTCTATCTGCAATAACTTAATTCCCCATCGGGGGCGGAGCTTGCTGGCGTCCATGCAAGACGTGTGAGAGCTGAGCTCCTTGCCTGAGCCCCTTTAATATTCAACAAATTGATCCTTTTTGGCGCCTCACTGTCCTCAGTGAGGGCGGAATTCGCTTCTACGACCCCTAGAGCTGCTGGGGGCACCTTTCCTGATCGAAATCGGTGGTGGCATCGATAAACGGACCGGCGGAGTTTGGAGTTGCGGACCAGGCCGCAATCCGCGGACTATCCTTGGGAGCTACCCGCTCTACGTAACACTACGTGCGGCGTGAGGTAGCTGTGTGGCCCTGATCTGCCGGACTGCTTTCCACCCTGTGCTGATTCTGGACCGGTCCTCACTAGTGCTGGCTCACTGTTGCCCCTCTGCCCCGTGTGTGTTTGCTGCAACTCCTTGGTGGAGACCTGGGGCTTCCCGGAGTGACCTACGGACCGGACCGCGGGAAGTCGCGCCCTACGGCTGCCGGTTGGCGGGCTCCGCCGCTACTCCGATCGGCCTGAGGATTGGAAAGTCACTGGTATTGGGCTGTGTGCTTTGGTGTGTACTGGCGCTTCTCGACACCCGGCGGTGTGACCTGCACCGTGGCGTGAGACTGGAGTTTGGATTTCTCCCCCTGGACTAGTCTGTGCCACGCGGCCCGCGGCCGCCATCTTTGACCTCCATTCCTTGCTGCGCACCGGACTGCTTCGCGGAGTTCGCTCCCCCGGCTCTCCTCCTACATCGAGCCGCCTCTTGCTCCTTGCTTGGCATATATTCTGTGACCTCTGCCATGGGGAAAGGAGACAGAAATCAGCCGAAGCTCACGTTCGAGCAACGGAGACCGAAGGGTGCGGAGAGTGCTCCTCCAGAAACATCATCGCAGGCGGCGGAAGGCTCGCTCTGTGCGGACATTCGTGAAATGCTTGGCGCCATGGAGAAAGGCCTGCAGGAAAGTATGTCAGCGATCGGCTCGAAAATCGACGCCTTATCATTCCGTATGGACCGGATGTCCGAGAGGGTGGACAAACATGCGGAACGTTTGGACATGGCGGAGCGTAGGCTGACGGAGGCGGAGGAGGCCCAAACGGAGTGGGATAAGGACCGTAAGCAATTCGGCCGTCTCCTCCAGGTCATTCAGGACAAAACGGAGGACCTGGAAGCGCGTTCACGGCGCTCCAACGTCCGCATCACGGGGGTTGCGGAATCCACCAACACCGGAAAGATGGAACTGTTTGTCGAGAAGTTGCTTCACAAGCTCCTGGGGGAGGACGTCTTCTCCCCCATGTTTATTGTTGAGAGGGCCCATCGCACTCTCGGTCCCAAACCGCAGCCTGGCCTCCCACCGAGACCAATCATTGCAAAACTTTTGAACTACAGGGACCGCGACCTGGCCCTCCGTCTGGCAAGGGAGAAGGGGGAATTGCAATTTGAAGGAATGAACATCTCCCTCTATCCTGACTTTACAGCTAGGGTGCAAGAGGAGCGGAAGCGATTCGCCCCCTACAAGAAACAGATGAGAGACATGGGGCTCGACTATGCCATGCTATACCCGGCGAGACTCCGGATAAATAAACAAGGACATTCGCATTTTTTCACCGACCCGGCAGATCTGAAAAAATCGCTTAAGGAATGGGCCAAAGAACAGCGCAACAGCCCGAGGGATCAGCGTACGGAGGATGAGGAAGCTGTATCTTTGGAAAGTCGGGGCTGAACTGTCTCATGCTGCGTAGCTTGGCTTGGCTACTACACTGCGACTGTATGTATTGCATTCCAGTTCTCGATGTGACTCTCCTTTGCCATCATAACTTTTTGATTTGCGACCCTTAAATTGCCTGGTTCGTGGTGGTGCCACGAAATGGGGCTCGAACTTTTGCTGCTCTCCTTCTGTTATCGGGGGGGGTGCTCCCGGTGGTACGTTGGGACTGATTATTCTCCATTCTGCTTGTTCTGCTGCTGAGGCTTAGGTGGGGTACCGAACGCAATGGGGGTGGGGCTGGGAGCAACGACTGTATCTGGCCCTTGTTGGAGAGTATTGTAGTCTGGCCAGAACCTCTGCCCCTGCGCTTTCGGCTTTCCGACCCTCTAGGGGGTCCTGGGTTTATAGTGGGGTGTTTTGGGTGGGTTCAGGGTGGGTAGTGCTATGCTCTGTCTGACCGGGTTGGGGTTGGTCGGCTGTGGGTGGGTGATTGTTGGCTGTGTTCGTGTATTGTTGCTGCCATGCTGTTTGGGGTTCAGGGTTTGCCGGGTGGGGGGTTTGTTTTTGCCGACTACTGCACTGTGTCTGCCACACTATCTGCTCTGCGACATTTTACTTTCTAATCTGCCATGTCGACTGCTGAATCACTGAGTGCAGAGTGCTCCCTGGGCTCTCTGCGATTGCTCTCCTGGAACGTGAGGGGGCTTAACGATTTCCGCAAGCTCAGGAAGGTCTTAGCCTATTTGCAACGCCATCACATTGACCTTGCTTTACTGCAGGAAACACATTTGCCGCTTTCCAGCCCTATGTTGCAGGTGAGGGGCCTTGGCCCCGCTTGTGGTGCTGCGGGGTTCACAACGCATGCTAGGGGGGTGCTCATATGGGCTAATCCCAAATCCCGATTGTCGCTGACCCGGGTGGCGGTAGACCCGGAAGGGAGGTTTGTGGTTGCACGTTGTGTTGGAAAGGATCATGATCTCTTGCTGGTGAATGTGTATGGCCCCAATTACGACTCCCCGGAGTTCTATGCTTCGCTTGCTGACAGCTGCAGGCAGTTTGTGGGCTCTAGGATGCTGTGGGGGGGGGATTTTAACTTGGTGCTGAACCCGGACCTTGACAGATCTGCGGGCCCCCCTAGGTCCCCTGCAGCATCCGCGTCCCTCCTTTTGTCGGAATGTGTGAAACTTGATTTGATTGATGTGTGGCGGCATAGGCACTCGGGGCGGGGTGGGTTCACTCACTACTCGGCCTATCACAACATCCATACACGCATAGATTATTGGTTTGTTTCCCGCTCTTTGCTAGATATGGTTAAGGGTTGCACGGTTCTCCCGCGCACGCTGTCTGATCACTCGCCCTTGCTCTTGTTGCTGGTGGCTCCTCCCAGGAGGATCCCCCCTTCACGTGGAGGTTCCCCCCGTACTCCCTCTTAGATGAGGTTTTCAGAGGGGAACTCGCCGAAGACATAGAGGCCTATTTCGCAACCAATGTGGGCTCAGTGGACAGCGTTCAAGTTCTCTGGGACGCATTTAAGGTTTACATCAGAGGGATGACTATGGCGAAGCATTCTGGGGTGCTCAAAGCTATCAGGCGACGCCTGCAGTTGCTCGAGACGCAGCTCGCTGACCTGGATAGTCGGGCGGTGGACTCGGGGGACGCAGCTAATACGGTCACGCTTAAGTCCTTGCTAGATGAATTTCAGGAGGAAGCGGACAGGGAAATTAAACATATGGGCAAATACGCGACGGCGCGTGTGTATGGGGAACGGGAGCGGCCTGGTGCGCTCCTAGCTAAACTTATGCGCAACAGTAGGCCCCCATTGGTTATCGAGGAGTTGGTGACAGCTGCTGGGGCGGTGGTCACGGAGGAGCAGGATATCTTGGCGGAATTTCATGCCTACTACACTGCCCTCTACTCCTCGAGGGACGCACACCTCGTGGACGAAATCGACGACTATTTGAGCTACATTCAAATGCCCTTCCTGGCTGACTGGCAGAGGGAGTTCCTTATGGCCCCCGTTCAGAAAGAGGAGATAACGGAAGCGCTGGAGGGCATGAAATCTGGTAGCGCTCCTGGTGCGGATGGTCTCACGGTGTCCTTCTACAAGGCCTTCCAGGAGCAACTGGTCCCGTACTTGATGCTCTTGTTTGATGACATTTGCCAGCAGGGCAGCATGTCGAAATCCATGAGAGAGGCGTTGCTTATTACCATCCCGAAACCTGGCAAACCCCTTAATCTGTGTGGCTCCTACCGGCCGCTATCGCTGATAAACGTGGACGCGAAACTGTATGCTAAGGTTCTTGCGACTCGTTTGGCGTTGCTGGTCCCGGACCTAGTTGCCCCGGAGCAGGCTGGGTTTGTTCCCTCACGCAATCTCACTTATAATATCCGCACGGTCCTAGGCACGATCCAGCATGTTAAACACGAAAACAAAGCTGTGGCCATCTTCTTGGATATGGAGAAGGCCTTTGATTCTGTTGAGTGGTCGTTCATGCTGCGGGTCCTTCGTAAGTTCGGCCTAGGGGAGCCGTTTCTGCAAATGTTGGGAGCCCTATACTACAAACCTACGGCGAGGCTAAAGTTAGGTAACCTGGTCACTGCTCCCATCGAAATTGGGAGGGGCACGCGTCAGGGTTGCCCCCTCTCTCCGTTGCTGTATGCCATGGTGGCAGAACCTCTCGCCTGCGCTATACGAGAGTATCATCGGTTTGAAGGGATAAACTTTCCGACGTACCAGATCGGTATCTCCACATATGCGGATGACACTCTGCTATATGTCCGGGACCCGGAGACTAACCTCTCTGCGGTTCTGCGGGAGGTGGTGAGGTTCGGGGCTCTTTCGGGCCTCCGCGTCAACTGGAATAAGTCAGTGGCGTTGCCCCTGACGCCGGTGACGCTCCCCTTCGACTCGGAGTACCCCTTGCAATGGACCACGGACTCTATCCGCTATTTAGGGATACGCATTCATACGGACCCGGAGGTCCTGATACGCGAGAATTATGGAGTGGCCTACTCCAAACTGGTGGATGATGTCGAAGTGTGGTCCAGGCTCCCGCTTTCACTCATGGGCAGTGATAAGCGTGGCTCAAATCCACTGGAGTGACTTACAGCACTCACCTATAATTACCTTATAGGAAGTCAGCCGGACAGTGGAGAAGTATAACAAAAGTCTTTATTAGGCCAAACAACACTCATATGAGAGGGCCCTGTCCGACCTCACTCCTAGGAGTGCGAACGAGAGGACTGACTCTCTGCATCACAGCAATACATTATAATGCAATACAGTAAATGGGGTACGCCCCTTGTGGAAAGTTACCGAGCCCCGGACCAGTGGACAATGCTCTCATACAGCAGGCATCTGCACCTGCAAGGGATACATCATTATCTCTTGCTCAAGGCCATGGAGCTAGGCTTCGGCGTCTCTGGGCATGAGAACATTACTGATAACATGAATTTGTTAGTTTCGGGCACAGTGAGCCGAGAAACGAAAACTGCTGTCTTAGTATATTTTCTGTATTCCTGCGGGAGGGGCACGAGCGAGCAGAGGCCGCAGGCACAGAGAGTTACACAAAATGGTGGCACACAAGCTAAGCTAAGAAACTAATATGGTCACACATATATAAGAAATAGGTGAGAATATGAATTCAGAATTCAGCATGAGTGTGTTTACGTAAATGCATTAGTTAGTCATATGATGCTAACTCACTCGTCATCATAGGGTAATTAGGGCATCGAAAAGTGAATTCTATCAGACCCTCCTTTTAGCATCATTGGCTAACTATAGCCTCATTTATTTGCCAAAAGGTAGTGTCGACATACATTCTAGGGGTAGGCCTATAGTACTTTAGTCGAGAACGTCTTCTGCAATAAACATCAACCAACTTGCATCAGCAGGTATTTCAGTAATCATAGAAGTGGTATATTGACCATGTAACTTCTTTTTCGGACGTATATTTGCAGCACACATTGAGCAACATGGAGGGAGGCAATATATGCAAAGGCAGCATGACAAAATTACACTCACCACTCCAACCAAACCCATCAGTATTTTCCAGCCCCAGGAAGAAAAGGCGCCCCAGAGCCACCCTTGGAGGGACCATGTTCCATTATCTTGGTGTAGTTCAGTCGCTAATCTATGCAATTTCTGCACTGCCAAGTTAACAGTCGGGGCGGAGTCAGGTATATAGACACAGCAAGAGGTCCCGATGACGCGACAGGCCCCGCCCCTATCAGCTAGTATGACGTCAAGGACCATCCTATTCTGGATCGTAAATAATCTCATAGCCTGAACCTCAACAGAGATGTTAGTCGTAATGTCAGCCTCAACCAGAACCACCTTTTCCATTACCCTAGAGAGTCGTCTAATAGCTCTACTGTTGAATATAGGACCCCAGAAAGGAAGCAAACCCTTAGAAAAATCAGTCCATTGCTGATACGAAGTATCTGTCTGATCAACGTCCTCTACCTGAAGTTCCCTCCTTTTACGCTGCTCTCGCGACTGCTCTTGAGGACTGGGGAATCGTCGATGAGTTCTGTGGTAATCAGAGGGGGCCACATATACGGGAGGAATCAGATAAGCCAGGTAACACACCCCACCCCAACCCTCGGGCAACCATAAGTATCCATTTTCACCGCATACAAAATAGACACTGGGTGGGGCAATCAATGAGGGGCTAACGGGCAGGCGTATTGAAGCAGTCACATTACAAGAGCTATTTCCAACCTTTATGGGACCCCTTCCCTCTATACAGAAAAATGGAGGGGGACCCACCACAGCCAGGGGTATCAAAGACTTGGAGCTGTCGTTACTCTTAGGGGGATGCCTATAAGACAAAGTGGCGTTCAATTTCATGAAACTATCCCTTAGTCGATCAGTATCATTAGGTGTCAAGAATCGGCCCAACTTTTTCTCACATGTCTCTATAAAGGTCTGGTCAAAACGTCCGTCAGTATATATTCGTCCAAGGGAAGCTGAAGGCAAAGGGCGTACTCGCATTGTCATTGTCCACCCCCTGTTCTGCAGTCGGGGAGTTAGGGAATCTGGCTGTTGGAAATATTTGACAAGACCTATAAGAGTATACCATCCCACACAACTATTTACCGGAGTCAAAGGAAGAGCAAGGAACCTATCTTTCTTATAAGCAGCAGAAGGCAAAAGCCCACAAACCCAGCAATCTGTCATGTTGGTAGTGGCATGTGCATGATGCAAAGTCTTAATAAAAACATTATCTTTATAATTTGCACGTATCATTCTCTCACCATATTCAACTGTTAACATTTTGTGTTCCGGAACAGCAGTAGGTGTGGGTGCAAATGTATGAACAGGATAGTATTTATCTACGAAAAACAGTATTCCAAGAGTCACCAGAAAGGCAATTAAAAATATTACAACCACTACAATTTTCCCTTTTCGGGAAAGGGCCAACCAAGGGGAATCAGGCTCACGTCTCGGGGGAGCTGCAAAAGGCTGCTCCTCATCAGGAATTGGCCGCCCAAAGGGATACATTCTGTATGCTTTTTCAACACCAAAATCAAAAAAAATAAAAATCGCACTACTACTAAAAAAAAAATAGTCCCAGACAATCCTCAACCGGCCAGAGGGGTGCTTCAACCCTTAAAAAGGGATCTTCTTCCCTGTGTCCTTCAAAGCCTCACAGGCAGGCTTGTACCGTTCATACCTATTCCCACGTCGCTTGTCAACACTTTGAAATAAGGGAAGCACTTTATTCGGGCCCCGCACCACGCTTTAGTCTCAAAGAACACAATCTTCGGCTAAACACCAGGGCTCTTACAAGTCCATCCCTATCACTAAATCTTCTTTTCAGAATGTCCACTAAGCCCTTCTTCCAGTATTTAGTCCATTATATTTCAGCACTGTACTTATTTTCTTCGGGGCCGGAAATTATAACGAGTGCTCCCTGGCACTTCAGGATCAGAAAACAAAGCAGGTGTATCAGTGGCAGATGCTGAACTTTCCGATATCTCTTTGCTAGCAACAAAAGGAGTGGTAGAGCTCACAGTATCTTCAATTCCGCTTTGCTCTTCTCCAATCAGTGAAGCATCCGAGAAAGGAACATACCTCGGGATATGTTCAAACTCCTGGTCAGCGATGCCGTCTTGTACCCATTTGTCATAGGGTAACGGGAGCGGGACCCTTTTCACATGAGAGGCATGGGTCCACGCCTTTCTGCCGTCGATCCGCAGCGCCGTGCGCGTGGTGAGGAGCACCTGACGAGGCTCTGACCACCTCGGCTCCAAACAGGACTTCCGCTGGTATCGTCGCACCACGACCCAATCCCCTGGGTGGATGGTGTGTCCAGGCCCCTCCGGCAACGGCTTCAGAGTGTCTGCTACCTGCTGATGAATAGAACGAAGATCTTTAGTCAAAGCATACAGATAATCTGTCAACAGAGGGTAAGGTACTTCTGAAAAACATTTAGGTCGGGGCACTCCCCAGATATTGGCCGGGCGGCCAAATACCACCTCGTGCGGGGAGACGCCCATTTTTGCATTTACAGTGACTCTTGTGGAAAGCAACGCTAAGGGAAGTGCATCTGGCCAACGGAGACCTGTACTCTCACATATCTTGGCCATTTTTAACTTGAGTGTGCCGTTAAACCGTTCCACCAGTCCTGCTGCCTGAGGGTGCAAGGCTGAGTGGAACTTCTGGGTGATGTGTAGACCTTTGCATATATTCTTCACTAGTTCAGCATTAAAGGACGTGCCATTATCACTCCAGATCACCCTAGGTAATCCGAAACGGGAGAAATACTCCTTTATCAACATTTTTGCAGTAGACATAGCCGTGCAGTCCTTCGTTGGGAACGCCTCCACCCATCTACTAAAGGCGCATACGACTACAAGGACGTATTTCAAGTTGTTGACTCTTTCCATTTCGATGTAATCCATCTGAATCACCTCAAAAGGAAAAGAGGGGGGTGCAAAATTTCCAGTTGGGACAGGGGTACCCTTTCCAGGATTGTGTCTCAAACACACCATACACTGACGAACCAAATTGGTGGCCATCTTAGAGATATTCTTATTGCTCCATACCGGGTCTAGTAATTTGCAAATTCCTTTCGCACTCACATGGGCAGGCCCGTGTGCCATCGTCACTACTGGAAGGACATACGCATTCGGTAACATCCATCGTCTCTTGTCTGTCACATCTGTCCAACATTCATCCGCATCCAGTCGTCCCTGCCCATCCTTCCATGCTCTCAATTCCTCATCCGTCGCCTTGCCCTGTATGTTCTTGACACTCTGTACCGTGTCTGCGAACATATGAATATCTGGGACCCATCGTGCTGGCCCTGCCACAAACATTTGTGGTAATTTTTCTCTAGCAGTCTCTTTTGCTGTCTCGTCGGCAAAAGCGTTGCCTCGCCCGACATCGTCCACTATCGTCTTGTGTGCACTACATTTTATCACAGCCAATCTTTTGGGTAAAGTCAGTGCCGTTAGCAGTCGTAATATCAGTGGGCCATGTTGGATGCGTTGTCCATGGGAGGTCAAGAATCCCCGTTCTGCCCAAAGTCGCCCATAATTATGAACGACGCCAAAGGCGTATTGGCTATCAGTGTAAATGTTGACATCCAACCCCTCACTCAACTCACATGCTCTCAGTAAGGCGATAATTTCGGCAGCCTGAGCAGAATTGTAAGGTATTCTAGAAGTCTCTACCACCGTCTGTAATGTCGTTATGGCATATGCTGCTGTCGATGTCCCGTCTGGTAATTTAAAACAGGATCCATCAACATACAGTTCCCCATCTGGTTCTTCCATGGGCCTGTCTGTCAGATCCACCCTCCCCTTTGTCTCCTCCTCAGTCTTATACAAACAGTCATGTATGTCATTATCATGTGTGTCACTATCTGTGGGGATAGGTAACAAGGTGGCGGGGTTCAATGTGGCACACCTTTTAATTGTCACATGGGGTGCAAAAAGAGTCATCTCGTAACCCGTCAGACGAGCGCTTGTTAAATGCTGCGTCTGTGTCCTGTTTAGTAAAATATCCACAGCATGCGGTACCATTACTGTGAGATCTGTTCCCAGCACGAGCCCTGCCGATTGTCTTATAGAGACCGCAGCAGCCGCCGTGGCTCTCAGACAGCTCGGCAGTGCTCTTGCCACATTATCGAGCATTGCAGAGAAATACGCACACGGTCTCTGCTTCCCCCCAAAACACTGAGTTAGGACAGACAACGCGCAACCTTCCGCCTCGTGCACGTAAAGAACAAAAGGCTTCTGGTAATCAGGTGTTCCAAGAACTGGCGCAGAACACAGAGACTGTTTTAGTAACTCAAACGCTTCCTGACATGCGGGGGTCCAGGGTAGGGGTTCGCGCACTTCTTTGGTAGTCAGATACAATAGGGGTTTTGTTAGTAACGCATAGTTAGGTATCCACTGACGACAATACGATGTTATGCCTAGGAACGCGCGCACCTCTCGCTGCGTGTTAGGTACCTGCATGTTAGTAATCGCTTTTATGCGCTCCGGCGTCAATCTCCTCCCCACTTTCGAAAGGAGGTGACCGAGGTAGGTGACCTCCGTTCGACAGTATTGGAATTTCGGAAGGGACACTTTATGCCCCCTTTTAGCCAAGTGGTGTAACAATTTTACAGTAGCATCCCGACAACCCTGCTCTTCATCCGATGCTATTAGGATATCATCCACGTACTGCAACATCACATTGCCCGGTGGAAGTTCCAGATCATCCAATTGTGCCTTCAGAGCTTGACTGTATATACTAGGACTCTCAGTGTACCCCTGAGGAATTCTCTTGAAGCGGAAGCTACGGCCAGCCAATGAGAATCCGAAAAGATACCTGCTATCTTCATGTACTGGAATACTGAAGAAAGCGTTTTTCAAATCCAGGACAGAGAAATATTTGGCTGAAGGTGGAATCATTGTCAATATTGTAGTGATGTCCGAGACCACCGGATACTGTGGCTCCACTACTCTATTTACCTGACGCAAATCAATCACAAATCTATAGACATCAGGAGTATTATCAGTTGCATCAGGTGACCGTCTTTTAAGTACAGGCAAAATAGGACTGTTACATATATTCGAATCAGTCTCTTCCACTACTCCAGACTGTATTAAATCATGAATTATTTGTAACAATGCCTTCTCACCCTCCCTAGGTATTTTGTATTGCGGTATTCTGGGCAATTTGGCTCCCACCTTCACTCTTATTGACACCGGGGCAATGTCCATTCTCCCCACATCATTATCACTGACGGCCCACAAGCTGTCGGGTATGCCTCGAAACTCAGGTGGCAGCGGGTCGTCTTTTGAAAAGCACTGTAGTGGGCGGGCAACATTGGGGCCTAGAGTAAGGTACACGCCATCCGGGGAACAATAGATGGTAGCATGCAATCTCTTCAATAAGTCTAAACCCAACAAATTTTCACCACAATTTGATGTCAATAAAAACGGTGAATCAACAGTAAAAGGACCAATCGTTAACGTGAGAGGTTTAGAAATGGGGCTAATCACCGGAGTTCCTGCGAAACCCACAGATATGTTATTCTTGCCAGACAGAGCCGCCCCTGGGACCCGAGAACGAGCCACTGAACTTTTCATTGCACCCGTATCCACTAGAAATTTCTGTTGAGACCCTAGTAAGTCGGCTTCGACATAAGGTCCCCTCTGATCAACTTCCATAAGTACTGGTCCCATGCTCTGTCCTACGCTGTCCTAGTTGTGGGAAAACCCTGTCAAATCATCAACTGAGTAATCATCGTTATAGTATTGGGCACCATCACTCTGCAACTGTTGCCTATTTGTATTATTGTCAAAGTAGTTGCCCCCCGGCCTCCTGACTCCTTCCGATCGTACCACCTGTCTTCCGATATCACCACCACTTCTTCCTCGTCCGCGCCCTACACCAGCGCTCGCTTGAAGCAGCGGACAATCCCTCCACCAGTGCCCCTCCTGCTTGCACTTCGCGCACTGATTCGGTCCCAGCCTGTGCCTGCTCTCACCTCTTCCAAATCCACCTCCGCGGCTCGGCCCCGCACCCCTTCCTCTGCCTCTTGCCACCTGCTGCAACAAAACCCTCGTCTTCAAATCTTTAGCCTTTTTCTCCTGCTTATCCTTGTTCTCATTTTCCCTGTGTTCATAATATTGCGCCATACTTAGTATTCCCGAAGGAGAGGACGTCGTCCACGTGCTCTCCGACGCTTGCAGTCTAGCTGATATTTCAGGTAATAAGTTTGTGACAAACCTGTTGACGAAGAGCCGTAACCCTCCATCCTGTGACACATCCTGCCCACTAAAGTCCATAAACGTTTCCTCAAACCTCGTGAAGAAATCAGAGACCGCCTCATCCTTTTTCTGCTTACAAGCCGTTAATTTGTCCCAATCCACCTTCTTCGGGGGAATGAGAGAATGCATATATTTTATAATACGCCCTGGCAAGGCCAATATCTCAGCCTTCGGCTTCTCTCCTGGCTTACGCTCCTTGTCCCAATCCTGCAACTCCTGCCATGTACCACCCAGCTCCTCCGTATGATCCGTACCTTTCACTTGTCGCCACACATCAACCGGGACCAAAAGCCCGAAAAACAATTCAACGTCAGCCAACGTCATCACAGTAGAAGACGCCGCTTCCGTAAGCTCTTTGTAATAGGCGGTTGGATTCTTTCTAGAATCCGGCAGCTGAGCCTTCAATGACAACACCTCACTTCTCTTCCATGGCGTATACACCCATTGCTCCTGAAAATGCGCATCAATTCTGTTCCTTGTAACAGCCTTCGTGACTGGGTCTAACAACTCGGGGACCTCAGGATGAAAAATAGGGTGTACCTCTCGCATTGGGTGGAGACCTGGGAAATGGGGTGTACCGGCAGAGGGCAATTCATTCCTGTATTGCAAAAGCGCGCGCAGACTACTCATCACTTCCTTCACCCCCGTGTTCGTTCTGTACGCTCCAGCCTGTATATCCCGCAAAACCGCCGGAGCCACACCTCCATATCCCTGCTCCCATAGCGGTATCAATACGCTAGCCATGTGCCACAAAGCGTGTTGCTGCATTAACGGCTCAAAATCTTTCATGGTGGACCAGATATCTTCAAACGAATAAATATTATTCCTGGCCCATTGACATGCCTGGTTAGCCACCAAACTTTTTTCATCCAAACCAACTGTAGAACGTGTAAGCAGTTTCCGTACCTGTGAGAGCAACCCGCTACCTGCGCCGCGACTCGGTGTTAGCATCTCCTGACTGGGGGTGGTGCTAGCTGAGACAGTAGGGAGTGCTAAAGAAAATGGCGAGGGGGCGGGTGAAGTGGGCTGAAGTAGAGAAACGAGGGGTGTCGAGGGCAGGGATTGTTGGGGGGCACTCGCTGAAGGACCTGGAATGGCGCTACTAGGGGCCGAAAGTGGCAAGGAGGGGTACAATGGCTGCGGGGCATAAGGGGGAGGGGGTCGGGCATTCAAAATGTCCTCCATCTCATCTGGGTCGTCCTCACGTACTACGTAACTTTTATTTTCTTTTAACCTACAGAGTCGATCTGCGCGTTCCATGCGTAGTGCATTCTCATTCCCCACCTGTTCCCTCGCTTTCTGCGCCATAGTCTGCGTGGATTTTTTATACTCCTCTTTCTCCTCTCGCATCTTACGCTTCCTGGCCTCTTTCTGCCACACTCGTAAAGAGTCGAACATACTCTGGCGGCTACGCCTAGCAAACAGTTTATCTTGCAAATAATCCAATTTAGCTTCATCAAAAGAACCCGTCAAAGGCCATTGTAAATCCACATTATCAGCAGTGTATCGATGCCACAAAGTACCAAACAAAATCGGGACCAGTCCATGTTTAACATACATATCAAAACTCGGTGTCCCTTCAGGAGGTGCGGGTTGGCTCTCGGCCAGTCTAGTATCTGAGGGTCGACAACAGCATCCAAAACATCGCAACTTGCTAAAACACGGCATCTTTACTCTAACTCGAATCACAACTCAAATTCATTCACACACACAAACATATAAACGAACCACATGTACATATACAATATCTCCAAAACACGTGTTACCAAATGGGACAAGGCCCGTCGACCAAGTCCTGGGGAACCTGGACTCAACCGCAGACCGAACAGTACGCTAACTGTTCTGAGGACGGGGAACGGATCCGCCACCCGTGCGGCACTATGGATCGCTGCGCACTTTACCGCGGGAAACCCGGATCACACCGCCACTGAATCACCACACTAGGAGTTCAGGGTAAGCGCACCAGAGTCTACCCACAATGAGCCACGCCTTCACCACAGTACCATTCGGTCGGATCGCTACTAACAATTACCTCGAAATACGTCCACAACCCCGTCAAGTCTGTCAGAGTACCGACTCGTACTCTGAGTTCCCCGGAGCACACTAGCCCCAGGAGCACACCGGCTCCTCAAATCATCAGAGACACTCTAGTCTCCCGGAACACTCCCGTTCCTGCAACAATCACAGGTGGACCACTCACCTTCCGTATGCGGCACCGACCTCTACCGTTCTCCACCTCCGGCTGTCAGGACCAACACGGTCAGCTTCAAGTTCCGCCTTCTGGACCCCGGCGTAAGATCCGAACCGGGACCTCTCCCGATCAGCAGGGTGGGGCAGCGCTGCGAGAACCAAGCTCGGCATCAAATGGGATCCCGGGCCCACCGTGCCGACCAGCGGGTCCCCGGTCTTCTGCTACCCACTTACGGGTGAGAAAGATCCTTATCGCGGGGTCCCTATTCGGGCGCCATCTGATAAGCGTGGCTCAAATCCACTGGAGTGACTTACAGCACTCACCTATAATTACCTTATAGGAAGTCAGCCGGACAGTGGAGAAGTATAACAAAAGTCTTTATTAGGCCAAACAACACTCATATGAGAGGGCCCTGTCCGACCTCACTCCTAGGAGTGCGAACGAGAGGACTGACTCTCTGCATCACAGCAATACATTATAATGCAATACAGTAAATGGGGTACGCCCCTTGTGGAAAGTTACCGAGCCCCGGACCAGTGGACAATGCTCTCATACAGCAGGCATCTGCACCTGCAAGGGATACATCATTATCTCTTGCTCAAGGCCATGGAGCTAGGCTTCGGTGTCTCTGGGCATGAGAACATTACTGATAACATGAATTTGTTAGTTTCGGGCACAGTGAGCCGAGAAACGAAAACTGCTGTCTTAGTATATTTTCTGTATTCCTGCGGGAGGGGCACGAGCGAGCAGAGGCTGCAGGCACAGAGAGTTACACAAAATGGTGGCACACAAGCTAAGCTAAGAAACTAATATGGTCACACATATATAAGAAATAGGTGAGAATATGAATTCAGAATTCAGCATGAGTGTGTTTACGTAAATGCATTAGTTAGTCATATGATGCTAACTCACTCGTCATCATAGGGTAATTAGGGCATCGAAAAGTGAATTCTATCAGCAGGATTGCGCTCATGAAGATGGTGGTGCTCCCCAGGTTCCTTTTCCTATTCGTGAATATACCAGTAGTCCTTTCCAAAGCCTTTTTCCGGCAACTTACCCAGACACTTGTCCGCCTGGCGTGGGGGGGCAAACAGCCGCGGGTGCAGTGGCAAACGCTCACCCTTCCGTACGAACAGGGAGGCCTTGGGGCTCCAGACCTGGAGCGATACTATAGGCTTGCTCAGGGCGCACACCTACATACGTGGATTCATGGGGATCCAGGTATCCCTCATGTGAAACTGGAGAGACTCTTTGCAGACCCCGTCCCACTTCCGGCGACAGTATGTTATCCACCTGATAGAGGGGTCGGCAATCTGGACTCTATAGCTGCCACGAATCATGCTTGGCATGCACTGATTGGCTCCCGTGAGTGCACGCTGCTGTATTCACCTTTGCTCCGTGTAGAATGGGCGGCCTGGTTGGCGCCACTGACGGAGAAGGGCGTCCTGAAGGCGCTACGTGACCTAGGCATTGTTACCATGGGAGATCTCTTCTCAAAGGGCACTCTGAAAACGCTGCAGCAGGTCCTTCGATCCTGTCCCGGGGCAACGCTGCTTCATAGTTTTCAATATCACAGGGTTCGTAGAGCGGCCCTTGCCGTTTTAGGCCCGGACCTAGCTGAACCGCCGGAAGTGCCGGAACTCACCTATGTCATCAAGACCCCCTCAGCTCGCAAACTGATCACAGCTCTTAGGTCACTGGGTGATAGACAACGGCAATATCCCCCCTCCAAGGCCCGTTTGGCCTGGCAGGCTGACCTCCAATCTCCCATCTCAGACGACATGTGGCGTTATTGTGCGACTAATACTAGGAAAATCTCGCTCAACGGTAGGCACCGCCTGGTGCATTTTAAATTCCTACAGCGTGTCTACTACACGCCCGAGAGGTTGCATAGGTATGGCCTTAGAGAATCAGCGGAGTGTGAGCGATGCCACTTTCACACAGCAGACTTTCTCCATATGGCCTGGACTTGTCCTGCCATACATAAGTACTGGGTAGAGGTCTTTGCGGACCTCAGCGCTATCCTTGGTGAGGTGATCTTGCCTAACCCGGCGCTCGCCTTACTTGGTTTTTCAAAACCTCTTCCTGTAGCTATGCTGCGACTTGCGGACATGGCATTACTGACGGCAAAGCGGCTGATAGCACTCTGCTGGATGCGGGGGCCAGTCCCTACTAAAAAACGATGGGAAACAGACTTGCTTTACTGTTGCACGCAATCGGAAGTGTATAGTGAACTCCTACCTCCAAAGAGTAGACCCAAAAACTTTTGGGGTTTGTTTCGGGCGTTTCAAAGTGCGAAAGAGGATAGTGAGTCGGATCCAGAGAGTGTGGAGCTGGATGTGCTGCAGGAGGAGGGGGCTGCGTCAGCTGTGGATGAGGAGTGTGTCAGTTGAGGCCTTAAAGTTGTGACAGTGTGGTGATTCCCGCCTGACTCTTGAGGTGTTTTGAGTTGGGGGTTGCTTGTGACGGCTATTCTGGTTTGTGGCGACCGCAGTCCCCTTCCCAGAGCGTTATCTCGCCCTAGTGGGCATTTGCTTATCTCCCTTAGCCTAGCTGAGGGGTTCATGGTTGTGGTGCAGGGTGGAAGGTGGGTGGTGGGCACGGGTTTAGGTAGTCTGGCTTGTTCTTCTTTCGGGGTGGGTGGGTTTGTTATTGTCTGGGGGATCTCCTCCCCTTTATACACCTTTCCCTGGGTCCCCGTTGGTGATGCCCTCGACTCTGGGTTTATACGCAGTTCTTCCCAGGTGGCTATTTCGATCCTGCCAATCTGGCACGCCATGCTGCACCTGGGTCTGATATTGTTGGCGTTGCGGGGTGTGCATCCTGCTTATATGTTATGCTCATCCAATGGTAGCTACTATGGACTGTTGCCTCTGCACACTTGTCCCACACCTGCAGTTTCGCCGCCAGGCCCTCGGGCTGTTGGTCTTTACGGCTGTGTAACTTATCTTTACCCAGGGATTGGAGGGTGACTTTTTTTTTTTGATGCCGCCGGCCTCCGGGTTGTAGGCGATGTCGGCTGTGTATGTGACATGAGGGTGCAATAAAGTATAAATTTAATTAAAAAAAAAAAACTTAATTCCCCATTCAACTCTGTTCATATTTGTTCCTTTTTAAAATTCAACATTAACAGAATAAAATCCGTTCATATTTGTGCCCCAGGAGACACCTCTGCGAGCCCCTGCTGCCCCCCGCCCTGCTCTGCTGGGCCCTGCTGCTGCTCTGCGCCCCGGAGAGCTCCGCGCTGGCAGACTTCTCAGGTAAGACCCTCTCTGCTTCCCAGCCTGTCCTCTCCCAGCCTGTCGTCACCCAGCCTGCCCTCTCCCAGCCTGCCCTCTCCCAGCCTGTCCTCTCCCAGCCTATCCTCTCCCAGCCTGTCCTCTCGCAGCCTGTCCTCTCGTAGCCTGCCCTCTCCCAGCCTGTCCTCTCCCAGCCTGTCCTCTCGCAGCCTGTCCTCTCACAGCCTGTCCTCTCGCAGCCTGTCCTCTCGCAGCCTGTCCTCTCGCAGCCTGTCCTCTCGCAGCCTGCCCTCTCGCAGCCTGCCCTCTCCCAGCCTGCCCTCTCGCAGCCTGTCCTCTTGCAGCCTGTCCTCTCGCAGCCTGTCCTCTCGCAGCCTGTCCTCTCGCAGCCTGCCCTCTCGCAGCCTGCCCTCTCCCGGCCTGTCCTCTCGCGGCCTGCTCACTCCCAGCCTGCCCTCTCCCAGCCTGTCCCCTCCCTGCCCTTTCCCAGCCTGTCCTCTTCCAGCCTGTCCACTTCCAGCCTGCCCTCTCCCAGCCTGCCCTCTCCCAGCCTGTCCCCTCCATGACCTTTCCCAGCTTGTCCACTTCCAGCCTGCCCTCTCCCAGCCTGCCCTCTCCCAACCTGCCCTCTCCCAGCCTGTCCCCTCCCTGCCCTCTCCCAGCCTGCCATCTCCCAGCCTGTCCCCTCCCTGCCCTCTCCCAGCCTGTCCTCTCCCAGCCTGTTGTCGTGTCCCAGTGGCAGCAGGCAAGAGCGTGCACTGCGTCCCCGAAGTAACAGCCCTAAAGCAAGCAAGAAGTACGCCCCCCTCCCACCAATCCCTGTTAGGTAGTGGAAACTGTCCAAACTGGGGTGCAGACAGCCCCTCTCACCTTTCGGCCTGGTACCACTGCACCAGCCGCACTACTTCCCTACTGACCGTTCTCCACTTCAGCCCTGTCTAAATTACAATTCCTGCTTGTGACCCTTTTGCCTGCTTGTGCTTGTTTTCGTGACCCTGTTCCCTGCTTGTGCCTCCGTGTGCCCCTGTTGCCTGCTTGTGCCTCCGTGTGCCCCTGTTGCCTGCTTGTGCCTCCGTGTGCCCCTGTTGCCTGCTTGTGCCTCCGTTTTCGTGCCCCTGTCACCTGCTTGTGCCTCAGTTTTCGTGCCCCTGTTGCCTGCTTGTGCCTCAGTTTTCGTGCCCCTGTTGCCTGCTTGTGCCTCAGTTTTCGTGCCCCTGTTGCCTGCTTGTGCCTCCATGTGCCTCTGTTGCCTGCTTGTGCCTCCGTGTGCCCCTGTTGCCTGCTTGTGCCTCCGTGTGCCCCTGTTGCCTGCTTGTGCCTCCGGGTGCCCCTGTTGCCTGCTTGTGCCTCCGTATGCCCCTGTTGCCTGCTTGTGCCTCCGTGTGCCCCTGTTGCCTGCTTGTGCTGTGTGGGTGTGTGTGGAAGGCTCTGTGTGGGTGTGTGGAAGGCTCTGTGTGGCTGTGTGTGGGGGGAGCTTTGTGTGGCTGTGTGTGTGGGGGGCTCTGTGTGGCTGTGTGTGTGGGGGGCTCTGTGTGGGTGTGTGGGGGGCTCTGTGTGGCTGTGTGTGTGGGGGGCTCTGTGTGGGTGTGTGTGTCGGGGGGCTCTGTGTGTGTTTGTGTGTGTCATTTGCGAGAGATAAAGCTAGTGGCATTGTAAATGACAATGCCATTTATTTATGTTAAAAAAAAACATAAATAAAAATAATGTCAAGAGCAATGCCAATAGCTCTAACTTTAACAAAGGCAAAACCATTGCATTGTAAATGCTTGTTTATGTATCTAATTCGCTAATTGGGGCCATATTTGTTTTCGTGATCAGGCCTATTTTCTGGTCCAGTCTGAGCCTGCCTGTGGTTGTTTACTGCTGCAGTGCTCCAGCTCCCATAGCGTTCCTTTCACAGCTCTTCTTCAGTCTCTACAGCTGCAGATAACTGTCACTGATGAGCATCACCCCCAAATTAAACATGCTGGCATTGTGAAGGTGAATGAGCACTAAAGTCTTTAAATTTAATTTTTATCTTGTCTTATTCGCTGAACATGCAGAGATAGAGAGGTCAAAGATTAGGCTGTGTCTTCCTACACATTGCTGCTTATATTTTTTAACATGGGGATTTGTGTTTATGTTTTTTTCCTCTGTCTGCAAAGTGAGAGGATTTTGTAAAGTGAGCTACGTGGCAATCTTGCTTTGATGTAAAGATATAAGGTTCAACTCCATTTTGAGTATGCTGCAACACATTTTTCTACATTGTTGCAAAATCATCCACATGTGTGTCTTTGATGCAGATGTCATCTGCCCTTATCTTTCCAAGAACTGGGAAAGTGTCAAGTCATTTAGATATAGACATACATATAATACCTGATGCAATATAAGTTTGGAACAAGTGCCTTGTTATCTCAAGGTCAAAGAAAGAACAATAGACCAAACAGCGTTGTTTGAATTGTCATATTTTCCTGACAGGTATAAAGTACTGCATCCTAAACTAGTATCTTGAAGCTTATTGGTCGTTAGGCCTAGCACCTTTTGGTTTGGTCTCTCTTGACTTTTTGGTTTCTGACCTCCTGTTTTGACCTAGTTTTGTTGCCTTTAGGACTTTGAGTGATTAAACACTGCCAAGCAGTGCCAAAGCGCTCTGCTTGTCCTATACATACTGATGATTATACTGATGATTGGTGTATACATGATTGCAGTGGCGGCTGGTGACATTTGAAAGTGGTGAGGCGTAAAATGTTACTCAAGCCTGAACAACTTTTGGTGGGTTGGGGGGGTTCTCCACCCCGAGAAAAATTTGAAAAAAAAGAGTGGACAAATGGTGCATTTTTAAGCAAATTTGAGGGATTCAGGGTAAGTCACTTCATCTACTGCTGCCTAGAAAAAAACAAGAGCACACCTGAAAAACATCAAAGCACACCTTAAAACGAATACAAGCAGAATCTCTACCTACAAAATCAAATATTTATGTGCGTTATATTTCCCCTTTTTTTACCCTCGCAAAGTGGAAAATACCTTTTCAAGTGGAAAATACTCAGCTCCCTCAGGCCCCCATGTGGGTGTTCTCTTCCCATTCAACCTAGAATACTACTTCCTACGCTGGTCAAAGATCGCTTTACAAAACCGCCAGATGACACTTCATGCCATTATATTCAACGTGCACAGTGCTTTGAAGACAACCATGAGACGTCACAATGTGCAATAAAAATATAGATTCTAGTTAAACCTTTGTCTTACTTTTATATGCCCGCGGGGAATCATGATAATAGATGGAGCTGGTTAAGGATCCCCTCGCATGAACCAGGTTGGAGGAGATTTGAAACCCCGGGAAATCATCGCTCCTACAACTGGGGAGACGCTGGAAAAGGAGATTGGCAAGAAGTGCGTAGAGGTAGAGGTAGAACCTACCATGGTGGTAACAGGCTCAAGGAGGGATGGCTGGGCCCACAGTTGGACCATCCTATCCAATGTTATAATCGCTTCAATGGTCTGGAGGAAGTCGATTGACTTACCAAGCAGCCCATTGACCAATTTTGTAGTAGGGTGGAGCAGGCTTTACCTGGAGATGAATCTAATATACCTGTAGACAGAGTGGTTATTGTAGGCCCCACCTGTGCTGATACATATACTGTATCTCCAGCTGCAGTTGGTAGCTGTTTGCAGGATATAGTACCCACAGGTCAATTGGAACCCAAGTCCCTGTGTCCCCTTATCAATATTTTATCATGGAACATTGCAGGTCTAAAGAAAAATTTAGTAAATCCCGATTGGAACAATTTTATTAACACCTTTGATATCTGTATGTTTCAAGAAACATGGTGCCTATCCCCTGAATATATGAATGGTTACTCTACATTCTATGTTCCTGCTGTCTTACCGGGAAGAGGCCGACCCTCTGGTGGGTTACAGATTTGGGTGAAAACATCTTTGAACTGCCGTGTTATTTCTAACAAACACATTTCTAACGACATCTTGCACATCACTTTAAAGAATAGTATAGGGGGCTATACATACGAAATTTTTTGTATTTATGCTAGAGGTCTCCAGGGAGGGCTTCTTTCTCCAATACTGGAATTATTGGATGTGGAGTTGTCAAAACTCCCGACCAGTTCTAAAATACTGGTCGGGGGGGATTTCAACTGTACATTCGAACCCCTAGATGTGGAAGAGGTACTGGGTCCGAACATTGTGGAAAGTAGACAGGGCATACCCCTGCTAAATCTTAACCCAATTAAGAAATGGTCATCAAGAGTTATTCAGCTGAATGCCCTGGTGCTAGATCATAACCTTTGGGCCCTAAACGGCCGTACAAAATCAGATAGCGCAGGTGCTATGACCTTTAATAGGGTGGGGTGCCCCTCTCGCATCGACTACATCCTTTTGGATGCACACTCATGGCCCGACGTAATAGACATGGTGGTTAGGGAGTCCTCCTATAGTGACCACAACCCCTTATGTATGCAGCTTAGGTGGGTACGCGGCCGTGAACCTAGTCGGGTAACTGAGATGCTAACTAAAGAAATCTTCCCTGTAAACAATAATAGGAAGCTGAAATGGAATGTAGTCAAATGTGATGAGGGGAAGCTCCAAAACATTACGGATTTAGTATCCAAAGAAATTAGTAGTCTGACAGCTCTGCCCCACTCTGAAGTTAAGGTAGCCGGTCCCAGTTTGTTGGTATCCTATAGTAACTTAATAAGTAAAATAGGAGCCCATTTTTGTAAGAAGCAACCGGCAAAATCAGGCCTTAATGGTTTTAAAACCACAAGTAACCCATGGTACACGAGTAATTGTAGAATCAAGAGGAAAGCAATCACCAAAGCAATACAAAGTAAGGACTCTGTGGCCGTACGGGCCGCCAGGAAAGATTATACAAGAAGTATAAAATCCGCAAAACGAGCCTGGGAGGAAGAGCACTGGCAACAGCTTAAGGAAGCAGCACGTGGGAAAAATGTTGTTACTTTTTGGAAATTAATTAACACTCTAGATAGCAAGGGAGCAGGAATGATTTTAAATCACATTACGGAGCAGGAATGGTATTCCCATTTTTTAAAGTTGTACTGCGAGGATAATTTGGACAGCTCGCTACCACAATTAGCTAATACCCCTGGAAACATGCTCTGTGAAACTTTGATCCATAATAGGGATCCATTTTCGCAGAGAGAGGTAGTAGATGCTATCTCTAAACTACTGCCTGGGAAGGCCCCAGGCCAAGATGGCCTCCCAGGGGATATGTTAAAATATGACCCAAATGTATGGGCTAAGTATATTTCATGTCTGATGAACTTGATCCAGGCTGGTCACCCTGTTCCAGACTCCTGGAAAGGCGCTGAGGTGATAACTATTTTTAAAAAGGGCGAACGGGATGACCCCTCTAATTATAGACCAATAAGTCTGATAGACACCATTCAGAAGGTGGTAGGAAGGGTGATCATAAATCGCACAGAATCTTGGCTTATGGATAATAACATCTTGTCCCACTTTCAGGCCGGGTTTAGAAGTAATATAGGTGCAATAGATCAGGTCTTCAGATTTTGTGCAGTCTGTTGGAAGTCAGTGCTAATTATGAAGGGTAGTCTATACTTGGCTTTTATAGACTTGAAGACAGCATTTGACGTTATCCCACGGACTAAGCTTTGGTCGGTCTTATCTGATATGGGTTTTCCTAGTTACCTTCTACAATTTATTGTTAAACTTCATGATGGAAATTATGCCAGAATCCGCTGGGGATCTCAGGGTCAACTGACTGAGAGGATTCCGGTAAACAGGGGAGTGAGACAGGGGTGTGTGATGGCTCCAACCTTGTTCTCCCTCTTTATTAATGGGGTGGTAGACCATTTGAGGGAGGACCAGGCTGATGCCCCCACCCTTGCCGGTGAGAAAACACCTACTCTCCTGTTTGCCGATGACACCCTCCTCATGTCTAAATCCCCTATGGGTCTGCAGAAACTGCTTGATCGGTTTTGCAGTTTTTGTAAAGATAGAGGGTTGACAATAAATACTTCTAAAACAAAGTTGATGGTGTTAACTTCGAAAAAGCAACATAGGAAGGTTAACCTCTTGTTGAATGGCTCCGCGCTGGAGGTGGTTCAAGAATTTGATTACCTAGGAGTAAGACTCTGTAATAATTTGAGTTGGTCTGCCCATATTACTAAAATGGTTTTAAACCTTAAAAGGGTGGCAGGAGTGATTCTCAAAAATCAGCGACGTTCTATTAGCAGACCCATAGCCCCTACCCTGGCAGTATACGAAGGGAAAGCACTGGCGGCGGCAGTTTATGGTTCAGAACTTTGGGGTGCGGAAAATACAAAAGCTTTAAAAGTGGCGGAAAATAAGTTTATTAGAAATATGGTTTCGCTACCTTTATCGTCCCCCTTGAAACCCTTATTTTTAGACCTGGGCAAAAAATCAATAGTAGATCTGGTGCAAATTCGCCCTTTGTTATTTTGGGTTCGTCTTAGAAGGACCCCAGAACTCTCTAACTATGCCATGGTTTTGGATGAGTTGATTGGTTTGAATATAGCCAACAAAATCAAATGGTTGAACAATCTAAAGTGGCTCGTGAAAGCCATAGGTTTGGAGGAGAGTTGGATCTCACAAATGCCGCCCCCAAAAACAATTGTAAAGAAACTATATTGGGACTGGGTTGTTGCAAAAGATCTTAGGCACCAAAATTGGGGCCACTTAACCAACTCCTTTCTTGAACATAAGCCCCTTGGAAAATTGGAGCCCTTTTTGGATTTTATCCAGGTCCCTCGAGATAGAACTTTGTTTCTGGAATTCAGATACGGCATTTTACCTCTTAACACATTCAAAGAAGGTTGGAAGGGATATAGCGGTACAGGGGTTAAATGTCCAGGTTGTCCCTGCCCGAAAGAATCATTAGGACACTTCCTATTTGCTTGTGTAGCCTACAAAAAACCTAGAGATAGGTGGTTGAAACCTGTTTGTAGGAATTTAGGGGTGAGGGAACATAGAATAGCCATGCGTATTTTACAAACAAATGTCATTTCTATGCATATGATTTGTGGGGTGGCTAAATATGTGGCGAATGCTTGGTTCATTAGGTCAAAATTTTTGCCCACTGTCTGAAATTACTTTTATGTTAATAATTTGTTTACTGAGGAAATTTTAATTTTTGTGTATAGCTATTTTGGATCTTGTGTGTTGTACTTTTATGAAACTTGTTTCGAATAAAGTAAAGTATGTAAGTAATAAAAATATATAAAAATAAAACGTATAAAGAAGACCGACCCTACTAGTTTAAGTGAACCATTTTCCTTGAAATAGAAGAACGCTGCACTGATGTCACTAGTGTGATATCTTTCCTTGCTTTGGCGAGTGAAAGACACGCTGGGATAGGCTGGGAAGGTCTTCTGGGCCCCTGGTCGGAGAGGGGGTTCCACCCAGCCTTCACTTCATAGTCCCGGGGGTCCATGTATGCCGCCTCTAACAACACCAGAGACCCTGCACTCGGGTATACCTCCAACTCTGGGTGGGAGTGTCACCAAGTGCAGCAATGAGCAGGAAAACACAAAATGCACACTCCTAACTCGCAGACACGATATTATGCTCCCCAGAGCAAGCACCAGTCTCGCTGCAACTATCTTACATTTTGAAGTTACAGCATTTTTGCGTTCTTCCATATCTGCGCCCTTTGTCTAAGTGCTTTCGAGCGCTACAAAGGACACGTATGTACATCAGTTAAATGCATATGCGCTTGGGCAGGCTGCACAGCAAAGACGCTCTACGCATTACTCCCCCAGAATAAAATATCTTATATGGAGCGCTTAGAAGCGACAAAGGTGCGGATATGAAGCACTACACGACCACACGTTATTATGCTTCCCTCCAAAAGTCAGAGCCAAGCTATGTTAATTAGAACACTGTAGGGTCTTTCTGTCGGATTAAATGACTTCCTGAGCGCAGATGAAATTCAGCATTCTGCAGTTCTTTCTAATTCATCCTAACAGCGTATCTTGGTCTTTCAATCTATCATGTTCACCTAAAAGCTTAAGCTTCGGAAAATAAGTAAAGAAAAATATACCTATTCCTAAATTCGTGTCCCCACCAATCACACTCGGTTTCACTCTCGAGCTTTACTGTGCGGTTCCACAGCTCTTGCTGCCCCCTGCGAGCTGTAGACGTGTTTAACTTCTCAAGTTAATACTTTTCGGTTTATATCAGATGACAACAATCTTAACCCCAGCAAAGGTTTTCACTGACAGATGTGTACCCAGTTTCATTTACAATGGTTTACCATGAATGGAGGCCTCAGCTTTTAACATCACAGTTACAATCATTACAATTACAAAATAAAAAAACAGGAAACATACAAAATAAAAAAACAGGAAACAAACATGCTAATGAGTAGGCGACAATGCAAGATCTTTTGCTCCATCCTGGAGTTCGAGCCACAGGTTTCAGAAAGTTTGACCGCGTGGCGCTCTCTTACAGTGACTGCAGCCGGTCACCGGTGCCAGTGTCTGTCCCGAGCAGCAAACAGTGAAAGACATGGAATACAGCACACCTGCTGCGTAAATACTGATTATGCCGAATTCATTCCTGCGTCTGCGCAGCCAAACTATTACACAGCCCACGCCCCCAGCTCCCATTAGCCAATAAGGAGGCCTTAAAGTAGCGCGAAGGCAAGTGAGTGCTCCATGGGGTCCTGGGGGGGGGCGGCCGACCGAAGGGAGGCCTGCCCCGCCCGGGGGAATTTGGGGCCGGGGAAAAGGGGGGGGGGGGGGGTAGAGATGGCGCCAAACGGGGACGGGTTTGGTTTGTTTCGGTAGCTTTTGGGCTGGGGGCGGGGCTTGGGTGGAGTTTCCGTTGGTTTGGGCTGTGGTAACCGCCCGTCCACACGGCTGAGACACCATTTTAATTGAGGTGTCTCGGCCGCCGGGCGGGGGGTGACGGTTGTACAACAATTTTTTGGACTTTCGGACTGTGTCAATGGTTGTGACAGCATCCGTGTCACCGGAATTCACTGCAGGCTGGATGCTTCACGGACGTCGCGGGAGACCTGAGGAACAATATGTCGTCACAATGGACTTTTGGACTGTGGCCATTGTTTGAAATCGTCCGTGCCACCGGAATTCACTGCAGGCTGGATGCGTCACGGACATCACGGGAGACCGGAGGAGCTCGGGTGAGCAGCATGCGGCTCCACACGACCGTGCGGATGGGCCTGTTCTGCTTGGTGCGGGCGGTCAGGCTCCCACGTGGGACTAGGTGAGTCCCGCTGCCCCTACCCGAAGGGTCCATACGGCCGCCGGGGTGTATTTTGGGGCAGACACGGAACAACTACGGTACAGAGGACGGGCTGCATTCGGGTTTGGGTAGGGCAGCCGAGACTGTGCCTTGTAGGCCTTGCAGCAGGGTACTGAAATTTCACATTGATCTGGTGCCTATCTGTAAGCGGTGGGATAACAGCCTGAATCCTGAGCTACGTGGGGACATGTTGGTTGCATAGGATGGTGCATGGAGTACGGGATAGCTCCCCGCAGGGTTCCATGTTTGTTCCCTTAAGATACGGTTGCCGCATGATCGTCACGTTTCCACTCTGGATGTTGCCGTAGTTTATGTTTGCTGGTTTCAGTTACGAGAGTAAGCTGATGGTGGGGGCTTATGTCTTTTTCGCTGACGTTCACGTGCCCCTGACACGTTATTCACGCTCGCGTAATTATGTGTTAATGATGACTGAGTGTATGGTAGGGTGCTCTGATAACCTCGATTTCATGCGCGACGTGTGTGGTTAATGATGACAAATTGTATAGTAATGTGCTCTGATAGCCTCAATTTCATGCGCGACGCCGTACAAACCTGAATTATATAAGCGTGACGTAATTTTTGCCTAGACTCTGAAAGGGAGTCCAATTAGGCTGTTATTAGGTGGTGATAGGAGGCGTTTCGTCATGTTTATTAGCTATACTGCTATTTATGACCTTTTTGCGGCTGCTTAAGGTGTCAACTCATCGGATTGCGGACAGAATAGTGCTAATAGGATTAAGTTTAGGTGTGGCCGTTGCTCCAAAGACTAGGGGGAGCAGGGTCCTGCAGAGCGTTCAATTATATTACAACATACAAGCGCTCTGATCGTAGCACTTTACCATCGTTCGGGATTTGAATCACGCGAATATTTAAACTGCTCATCAATATCTGTGGGCAAATTGGCAGGCGTCAGTTTTAAGCTGCTTCTAGCTGGGCAATGTGATTTGAGGTCAGATTTCTGGTGGCGTTGGCTAGGACCGTACCTCATGTCTTGCATGAATATTCTTCGTATCACGGTTACTGATAAGTGACAGCTATGGGGTATGTGAGATGTTTTGATGCAGGTCCTGTGTTGTATGTATATGTGCATTCCAAACCTGCAAACTTGAAATAACAAAATGACGATGTGGGAAGGCGTGAGGGAAGCCATATGGGAAGGAGTGCGTGCTTCACATGAAATAAAAACATGATGATGTGGGAAGGTGTGAGGGAAGTCGAATGGGAAGGAGTGCGTGCTCCATCAGGAGGTTTCTTCTGTTGGAAAGTCACTTTTGCAGAATATGCGGCACTTGTGTGTGGTCAGCATTGTTTTGCCGGAGGGCTGATCTTTCGGGTGTGTTGGTGAATGGTGTGTTGTGTTGGAAGCAGATGGAGCACATTTACTGGGTGACGCTCGGATCGTGACTCAAGTGTGCTACTCCATCCCTTTCCTGAGAAGCATTCGCGTAGCCTGACCACGGCATCTTTAAATGGGATACATTCATACATAGTGTTTGCCACCTGCATCTGATACATAACTAATTTACCATTTAATTACCTTTATAAAGTGCCTAACACCATACATTTCCTGAGGGTTTGGTGTTTCTACACTGCTAGAATAGACACCAAATAGGTCAGCCATAGTGGGTTTAGGGTATATCAGCAGTAGGCAATGAAGACTCACAAATTTCGTATGGTTTTATATGTGGTTTTGGACACAAAGTTAGGAAGAACAGAGCAGTCCTGGTAAGTCAACGCTTATGGAGTGGTGGTATTTATGACATACTTCTGATAGTTTTACAGCGATACCACAGTTATGATGGTGAAAATCAAGTCAAAACTGAAGTTGGGTCGGTGGAAGGTTGCTGCTCACGCAGCACTCCTTTCTTAAACAAAGGTCATAGATTAATCAGAAAGTGAACACAAGGAGATGAGGGACAGAGCGCTGCAACTTTTCAGACACTGGCCCAGGCGCAGATCTGAGTTGGTCCATCGGTGGGCCTTTGTATGCAGCCTGACATTTCGGGGCTATGTAGGTCCAAGTTCACACAAGAGTACTTCAGACCATTAGATTAGAGTTTGGTTTGGTTGGTGTACATAAGCTAGTACCCGTTGAGAATGGATGAGTGCTCACTAGAATGTAGGCCCAGGTAGTAATTCAGCTGGAAAACATTTGGCGTAGAAGGGTTTGCATGCGCGCAAATATAGGACAATATTTACACAAATTGGGTATTTGTCTGGGAAAAAGTTGGGGAGGGGGCACAATGGGGGGGGGAACAATCTGCAGATTCACACCACCTCATCTTTGAATCGCATAGTAAGCAGGTGGGGACGGAGGGGCTCCACTTATATGAAATTTAGGTGTTAAGGAAATACTTTCCACATTTCAAAGGGATTTCAGGATGACTTGTTCAGACACTCGGTACACCTTGTTCATCCCTAGCATCGGCTACATGAGGATTACAGAGCACAACCACGGTAAGGTGTAATAACTGACCTTGTGGCAGTTAGGTTTTAAGGGAATCGCATTAATGCAATATATACAAAACATAATTAACGTTTTGTCAGTTGGCAGAGACATCCTTTAAAGCTGGATTTTGTTGACACGAGGTGTATACTTTTGGGGTGTTGGCCTAGGTGCAGGGGGGGGGGCTCGAGCGGACGGTACGGGCGTTAGCGGCGTGAACGGGGACAGCGGCGCGGTTAGGCCGCGGGCATTTCAAGTCGTGTGTAGGTGAGAGGTACGTTCTTTGCAGTGGGTTTTTTCCTGGCGGACAGGCTCTGGTGGGTGACGCACTGTGTGGAGGACTTCTTCCCGGGCGCCGGAGAGGAGGCACGGTCCCATGTCGGTGTGGTCATTCTCCGTATTGAGCTCGACTCCGTGGCCAGGGAACACGCCCGCCGGAGGACAGGGGGGTCGAAGCGCGCAGGGAGGGCTGACGTGGAACGGTGACGCCGCCAGGTCGGGGGCTGCAGGGTATGGTAGGTGACGGGGGGAGCTGGGGCCACTGCGGCAGGGGTTTCTTCTTGGCGGACGGGCTCCGGTGTGGGGCACGCATCCGGAGGGCTTCTCTCTGGTGGGACGGCCGGCTTCAGCAGACTGCTGGCAGGCGCTGGGCGGCTTCTCAGGCCTTCTGTTTACGGGGGGGCCCTGGGCGCCAGAGAGGGAGCACGGCCCCGGTTCAGTGCGGCATACCTCGTAGGGAGCTCGATTCCGCGGTCGGGAAGCACGCCCCGTTAGTAACGGAGGGCATGGCCCTGTGCATGGGTGACAAAAGGCATCATGATACATTGGCGACGGAGGGCATGGCCCTATGCAGTGGTGACGGAGGGCATGGCCCATAAGTTGGTGACGGAGGGTATGGCCCTATATGTGGGTGACGGAGGGCATGGCCCTATACGTTGGTGGCAGGGGCATGGCCCTATACCTGGGTGACGGAGGGCATGGCCCTATACCTCGGTGACGGAGGGCATGGCCCTATACATTGGTGACGGAGGGCATGGCCCTAGACATTGGTGATGGAGGGCATGGCCCTATACTTGGTGACGGAGGGCATGGCCCTATACGTGGTGACGGAGGGCATGGCCCTATACGTTGGTGGCAGGGGCATGGCCCTATTCCTTGGTGGTGGAGGGCATGGCCCTATACCTTGGTGACGGAGGGCATGGCCCTATACATTGGTGATGGAGGGCATGGCCCTATACATTGGTGACGGAGGGCATGGCCCTATACATTGGTGACGGAGGGCATGGCCCTATACGTGGTGGCGGAGGGCATGGCCCTGTACGTGGTTATGGAGGGCATGGCCCTACACATTGGGACGGGGGGCATGGCCCTGCGGTTGGGGGGGAGGACATGCCGACGGTTTGAGCGCGTGGACCAGACATCACGGGGTTGGAGGGGGGTCCGAGGCAGCCATATAGTTAGGGGGTGGTCCCGCCGGATGGGGGCAGGTGGCACGTCCCGGTTTGAGGGAGGGGGAGTCCTAAGGGGGGGTCGAGGACAGTTAGCACGTCCCTCGAGTGGCGGTTTCTTCCTAATATATGGGGGAAGAGTAGGAGAACTGTATAGATTATCGGGGGTAGGTCAAGCACAATAAAGTATTTAGCCAGGTGGAGAGGCAAATTGACGTTATGCTAATTGATACTGTTTGTGGACTGTGGGAATCAGTTAGGGCAGGGGGTGGGGGTGAGGCAGGAAATTACATATTTATGAGGTTTAGATTGTGCGGCGCAGGCCAAGGATGTTATTGTGTAGGATGCACCTGCTTCCAATAAAGCGGCCTTTGACACAATTACATTGAGTCTCGGGTCGGTGCTTTCTTCCCCAGGACCCCATTGGGGCCCATTGGCGAAAGGGGGGGGCCGACCGAAGGGAGGCCTGCCCCGCCCGGGGGAATTTGGGGCCGGGGAAAGGGGGGGGGGTAGAGATGGCACCAAACGGGGACGGGTCTGGTTTGTTTCGGTAGCTTTTGGGCTGGGGGGCGGGGCTTGGGTGGAGTTTCCGTTGGGTTGGGCTGTGGTAACCACCCGCCCACGCGGCTGAGACACCATTTTAATTGAGGTGTCTCGGCCGCCGGGCGGGGGGTGGCGGTTGTACAACAATTTTTCCCTCCCACCCTCCCTGGGCCATGATTCGGGGGGGGGGTGCCCGCGGGCAGGCATCGCCCCTTTCCGGGTGAGCTCCCGTTGCGGGGGTTTGGGGGCGTTGGGGGTTTTCGGGCTCAATTTTGTTGGAGGCTGGTGCAGATAGGGGGTTTTGTAGGGGTTGATGAGTGTGTTGGACGTTACATCTTGGTGTCCTTAGGCTCAGTCCTTTTTGGTATGAATAGAATCAGAAGAGTCCGTGCTTTGGGGAACATTGCTCTTTATTTGTATAGGTTAAAACGTGGACAGCCAACACGTGTTTCGCCCGGTGGCGAATTGCGCCAGGGTTTTTCAAGGCTGTTTACACTGTTTTGATTCGGTGCACAAAGGGGGTTTTTGGATTGGGTGGGGGGTTTTTCTCATGTCGCTGGAGCAGGTGTGGGGTGCATTCTGTATTTAGGGGCGGTTTCTTCCTAATATATGGGGGAAGAGTAGGAGAACTGTTTTGGATTATCGGGGGGTAGGTCAAGCACAATAAAGTATTTAGCCAGGTGGAGAGGCAAATTGACGTTATGCTAATTGTTACTGTTTGTGGACTGTGGGAATCAGTTAGGGGAGGGGGTGGGGGTGAGGCAGGAAATTACATATTTATGAGGTTTAGATTGTGCGGCGCAGGCCAAGGATGTTATTGTGTAGGATGCACCTGCTTCCAATAAAGCGGCCTTTGACACACTTACATTGAGTCTCGGGTCGGTGCTTTCTTCCCCCCCCTTTCGCCAATGGGCCCCAAATTGTTCACACCCACTACTCTGTCTTTAGATAGGCCAGCCCTGCCCCTTGCCATCGATTTCAATAGCGCGCTGCTAAAACAGCCTGGGCCGCAGCATAAGCGCCCCATTTAAAGCCAACCATTTGCGCTTTCTCTGGCCACTCCCTTCAGGCTGACATCACTGTTATCGCATGTGCTTCCAGGGCGAGCAATAGTCCTCGCCCCGGCCAGCACATGCGCAGGAGGTCTCTGACCTCATCCCTCCCCCCCCCCCAAAAAAAACGGAATTAGTAATCACACGCAGCAGTGAGCAAGCACTTCATTTGAAGCTGCTGCATGGCATACAGTCTCTCTCTTTTATCTCTTCCCGTCGCTCATGCTAGTCCCGAAGCTAGTAGGGCAACGTCCCTTTCGCCTCTTAACACCAGCTGCCCCTGCATGATTGGCTGATTTGAGTTAGCTATAAGTCCCTTGTCCAGTGGTAAGGCAAATACCTAGGGCATGAAACTCAAATGCTACTAAGTGGGCCTGCAGCACCCACGGAGGTAGCTCTTCAAATGTACCATAGGTCTGCCATGGCAGGGCATGTGTGTGCAGGTTAATGTTACTTAGCTTGACATTTAAAAATCTACTGGCCAAGTTCTGCATGCCTCTCGCTACATCTGAGTACTCCCTGGGGGCCAGGTGCAGTGTAGCGAAGAGGTAGGGCATGTGCAAGTGTGCATTACATGCCCTTGTAGTGAATAGTACTGTGAGGTCTTGCTGGATCTAACATTGGTTATATCAAAGATTCTAAGGCAACATTGCAAATTCCATCTAGGATAAGATATAGTAAAAAGGACTGCCACTTGACCACCTGTCAAGAGAGGTCCTTCACCCCAGACTATCGTGAGCAAGACTTGGCCAGATCAGAAGGCGATCCTGCCTACAAGATATGCTGCCACATATTACACTTTCTAGTGAAAACGAATATCGATCTTGAGTCCGGGAGGAGTTGAAGCTGATGCTGAATGCCTGTTTGCCTTTCGTGGGGAACATAGCCTCCTTGACTCCTGTTAATTGCAGATCTTTGAGGTAAATAAGGTAAGCAGTGTGTTCATCTTTCATAAGAAAATCTAGCTGCAAGATATTCTACTCTGTATGCTCTCATAGCATAGCGCATAGAAGTAGGTTTTAGGGTGTTAGGTTTTCTGATTATATTTTAACCAAGATAGAAATGTTCATTCTATTCTTGTTGTTTGCAACGTGCATTTGTGCTGTTTCAATCATATTCTCTGTGGTTATTTTAGATGTATTGTGCAACAGTGTTCACTTTTTGTAATAAACCTACTTTTTAGTTAAAGTGTCTTTTTCCTATCAAATTTTGTGAGTGTATGATTGAGAGGAATTAAAAAGTTTTTTTTCAGATCAACACTGGTCCCTGTATTACTGTTTAGGGACTATTAGTAACTCAAAAGCATTGACCCCACTGCAACTATGTATTCGGTGGACCTCTGTGGGGATGCAGAAACTTGTCTTTCACATTCATACGTTATTGGAGTGAACTAAATTCACGTGTGCCACCCATGGGTGGGAAAGCAAACCTTATAGAGCTGAGCCAAAGACTCAGCTTACACAACAGTTTGGGTACAGGATTGTGAAAGGAAAAGCTGTAGGATGTAATTTTTTCCAAGACAAAACAAAATGCAAACATCTACAAATAAACTATACAAATATTTCAAAATATATCAGCATGTAGGTTTGAACAAAATAAGAGTTTTTTTGTAATTTTAACCTCTTCGATGCTCAGGATGACCCCCAGCCATCCAACGTCCCGGTGGGCGTGTGCGGAGGACGGCCAGGGGCTGTCCTAAACATGCCCACTCATTAATTCTCCCGCACAGCGGGAGACTTCGCACAGCGCAGAAGGGGCTAAAGTGTGATGAAAACAAAGATTTTTTATATGAATCAAAATACTTTACTTAGCAATGCACACATGACAAATGTTCATTGAAACCCGGTTAACACACATTATTTGTTCTGCACTACTTGGTTTTATCAGTTTAGATATACCTGTATATATGAAGTGACCATTTCAGTGAAGAATGTGTTGTCTCTTAATGACAGTGCACTACCACACCATGCTTCAATAATATATTTGCGACAGTGTGCTTCAAAATGCAGAAACAGGCAAATTTAGAAATGTTTTGCATCGGATTTGTGTTACTTTTTTAGTGCAGACATGACTCAAAATTCTTTTGTGGTAATTACGAAGCAACACAAATGTCTATTTGTGCTGCATTGTAAAAATAAAAAGTAACACCGGGCATTGCGCTGTTTTGTGTTATTTTGCATCAACAAGGTGTTTTCCTTGGGTGGTATACGAGAATTCTCGTGCATCCATCCACCCATGGATTTTGATACAACCCACATCTACAAAGACTTGTAGACAATGATTTGCCCCAAAACGGTGTGCCTGCCTGAGGCTGGCATAACAAAGAGAAAAATCTGTATTTCCATTATGCAACCAATATGCAGAGAGGAAATATCTACAAAGGATAGTTGTTGTCCACAAAATCTATCCTGACCAAAATGCTTGCAACTTACACAAAGTGTGTCAGTACATGGAGAGTGCAGAACTATGCCATTTATTCGAAGATATCATGCAATTCTGCTCTTTCCAGGTAACACACCACAGCACAACCACTTTGTGTGGGGCGCTGCTATGCGCCACTTGTTAGTAAATCCGACCCTATATCCTTACTACTCTCTTGCTGAATAAGCATGGCTCATTTTCCACACTTGTTGCTTGTGTAATGCTTGAATTGTTCACAATCACTATGACTTCAGTGATGTAACATAGATGGCAGCACCCCACCCTATCATAATTGTTACAGCACTACTGTCTCATATCTGGTTCCTTCAAGAGCGCTTGCCTAAATGTTTCTGCATTAGTATCACAGAGGCCAAATTATATCACCTAAGCCTCTGCTGGTGCTGAGTCGATTACATTTGTATCAGCATTCATCTCAGTATTTTTGAGTTTTAGGCCAAACTTGTTGGCGCGTGCTGGGATAATTAAATGTTCACCCCCATTCATGTGTGTCGTGCCTAGACAGTGGGCACTAGGACCCCGGGTCAGGAGTGTGGGAAGGGGGACACCGGACACCACTTCCGGTCAGGGGAGCAGGGCGGGACACAACAGGACTGAGAGGGCAAGGGGCAGGACGCATCCAGATGTTGTAAGCGATATAGAAATAAACATACCTGATTCCAAGCCACGGTATCTTGTGATCCTTGGGGGCTCCACGAAATGACAACTGGCGACGAAGGTAACGAACACACATGTATCGAGTGCCCAGCTGATTGAAGGAGCGAGACCAGGAGCCCACCCTGGGTTGCGTCGAGTGCCAAGCGCCTGAGGCAGTGAGACCAGGAGCCTACCCTGGTTCGCGTGAACAAGAAAAGGAACGGCGCAGGAGCCCACCCTGACCGCAACTGATGAGAGGAAGAAGCATCTGGACTCACAGGTAAGCCCCGACGGAAATAGCCGAGTGAGCGTGAACATTCTGAAATTGAGCGCGACCTCTCGCGGGAACGAGAGCGGCCATCTTGAAGTCAGGTGGACTGGCCAATCAGCGCGAGAGAAGATCGGGCGGCCCTTTTGAAACCAGGCAACGCTCGTATTGGCCCCGAAGTCTCGCGAGAGTCTCGGCGGCCATCTTAAAATCAGGCAAAACGAACCAATCGGGGAGCTGAAAAGACCAGCAGCCATTTTGAAGTCAGGCGGAATAAGAAAAAGCCACGAAAGTGCAGAGAAGAGCACTGAAGCAAGGTAAACAAGCACAAGGCAGTGCAAATCAACAAAATAAAAGAAAAGAAAGAAAATAGATGAACACGAAGCACAAAGAGATGCAAATAAAGAAAACATTACAATAAAAGAAGGAAAATAGAAGACAACTGTGAAAAGGGAAGGAAAGAAAGGAGAAAGCACAAGTGCCACCAAGAGCAAATACAAAAACAAAAAAACAAAGATGGCAGAACCAAGGAACGAAAGGCAGAGCACCCAATATCGCAGACCTCTCCCATTCAACCTCTCAGAGACGCAAGTGGGAATAAGATGGGAGCGGTGGGTTAAGAGATTCGAGAGGTACATGGAGGCCACAGATGTGACAGAGGCCAAAGAACTGGGTCTGTTCCTAAATCCAGTGGGTGATGAAGTAGACGATCTACTAGTAACACTACCTGAAGATGAGACATCGACGTACAAAGGGCTAATAAAATGCCTAACAAGCAAATATGATCCACAGAGAAACATTGATTTTGAGCGATATACCTTCACAATAGCATTTCAACACACAGATTAATTGTTGGATGATTTTGCGACGCGACTGCGGAAACTAGTAACTCACTGCGAATTCGACAAGTACGACAACGAGCAAGCGATTCGCCTGCGCATCATGCCGTGACACGGACTTCCGTGCGAGAATCCTGAAGGATCCAATCTCACTGGAGAAGACCCTGTCACTGGCAAGGGCCGAGGCAAGAGCAACAGTGCAAGCAAAGCAGATGGAGCGGGAAAGGAATGACGAGTCGAACAGGCACACTGCATGGCAGAGAGCAACCGCACAAGCAGCTGGAAAAAAGGGCACAATGAACAGGCGACAAAGAAGCAACCTGAATCAACCTGCTACAGATGTGAACTTGAGTTTCCACTCAGAGGCACGTGCCCAGCAATGGGCCAAACATGCACGAAATGTAACAGAAGCAACCACTTTGCCAGTGCATGCCTGGGACTGCAGTTCAGAAGTGAAAGAAGAAGACCGGGAAGACCGCGGATGATGACGAGCAGACATGTCAGACATGTAGAAACAGCAAACAGAAGCTCCTCGATAGAGTCAGGAGCAGAAGAGGAAGAAGAAAAGGTAGAACGATTATACCTCATGTCAGACACTGCTGCCATGCCCACCGATGAAGGCAGGAATCAAGAAAGCATCCACCTTGTGAACAAGAACACAATAAAGAAGAGGGAGTCCGTGACCATAGAGTTAGGACCGCACAAAGCACATTTCGTGCTAGACAGCGGAGCAACATGTAATATCGAAGGCGCGCTTAAGGCAAGCTCGTCTGCGCTCGTCCGCGACGAGGACGCGCCTAGCGCCTTAATCCCTGCCCAACACAGCCCACTGTCCCCCTGCTATTCCCGCGATGCCCTGCTTAACCTCCGAGGATATGCTCATGAAGGTAAGCTCACCTTTGAAGAGACTGCTTCTCCCTTAACAGACATCACCTACAAGGACCTACTTGTAGGAGGCCTCTTGAACGTCAGATCGCTACCGAAGCATGCCACCGAAATTAACCTCCTTATAGACTCACATCATCTAGATGTACTATTTTTAACAGAGACTTGGACACATGCCAACTGTGAGACTGACTTAGCCTCTGCCTGCCCTCTAAATTTTAACATTCTCCATCTCCCTAGACCCAAAGGTGTCGGTGTCATCTTCCGAGCCTCGTGGCAATTGAACACCATTGATATAGATCCAGTACCCGGAATTGAGCTTTTCGGTCTGACTATAAATTGCCCCTAGGAGTCACCTTCACGGTAATTATTTGCTACCGACCGCCTGGGGCCTTCTCCCTCTCGCAACAGCAAGCGCTCCTCACGATTATCACTAATTTGGCAACCTCCCATAATAAACTTATTATTTTAGGAGACTTCAATCTTTGGCCAAACGGCAGCCTAGACACAGGTCTAAACAATCTTCTGCTGTCCTGTGACAGTGTGGGGCTTCACCAACTGATAACGGACCCCACCCATTCCGCTGGCAACCGCCTTGACCTCATCTTTTCGAGTCCGGGTCTAACGCAAGTAGGCGACAGACCACTGGCTCATTAAACTTTACATCCATAACGCCACAATAAGAAAGCCCAAGACTCACTTGCCACCACAATTTTCTTATCGCAATTGGAAAGCTTTAGAAAAACTCAGCTCCTCCGCTAAAGTCTTCGAGGTGGAAGATAGTTTCTCCTCTTCAAATTCGGTGGAATACAACTACAGATCCTTTAGCGCAAAAATCACCTCCATCGCGGACTTGGTCGCCCCTCTAAAACTCTGCAAACCTAAAGGTAGAGCACCTGCTCCCTGGTACAACGACTCCCTGAAAATCCTCAAATCAACCTGTAAACAGGCTGAGAGACAGTGGAGACAGGGATACTGTAATAACAAGAAAGTCCTCTGGAAAAAGGCACTCCGTGAATATAAATCCGCCATCACAGAGAGCAAAGCGAATTACTATTGCTCCACCATAGCTAATGCGGCTAACAGTCCTAAAAGCATATTTCAGATCCTGGACAATATTTTACATCCTGACTGCGCCAAAAACCCTATCTCTCCATCTCAGACCCTCTGTGATAGCCTCGCTCAGTTTTTCACTGACAAAATTGAGACTATCATAAATAATTTAGCCACGCCCCCGCCACACATCCATCCCACTTCCCCCGAAGTTAGCCCCATCAACCCTGACTCTTCGAAGTCAGCCTGTCCTCCCACGAACAGGCTCCGAGCTTTCCCCCTTCTCTCTCAAACTGAATTTGATAAAGTGGCACAAGGCATCACCTCTGGATCTCCCCTTGACCCTTTACCTCCGAAAATTTGGAAAGCATGTGGACACGAATTATCCCATACTCTCCGGATGATTTGTAATCAATCCCTCAGCTGTGGCGTCGTCCCCACCTCCTGGAAGCAAGCGCTCATCACCCCGCTTCTGAAGAAACCCACGCTCAATCCAGAATGCTTGTCCAATTTCCGCCCCATATCACTTCTGCCATTCCCGGTGAAGGTGCTGGAACGTTGGGTCAGTAACTGCCTCTCAACCCACCTCGAGCAGCACCACATTCTGGACGAATTCCAATTTGGTTTTCGCCCAGCCCATGGCACCGAAACCGCTGTGCTCACCACCATGGAGGAGCTTCAAATGCGCGCAGACAGGGGCCAAGCTGTGGCCTTGATCCTATTAGACCTGTCTGCCGCATTCGATACTGTCAACCATGGGATTCTGCTCGAGCGGCTGAGAGAGGCGGGGATCGACGGCACGGCCCTGATCTGGTTCCACTCTTACCTCAGTGACAGAAAACAGGCTGTATCCCTTCCCCCTTTCCAATTGGCCTTCTCCCCTGTCCCTCACGGTGTCCCCCAGGGCTCCTCCATCAGCCCGATTTTATTTAATGTTTACTTGAAACCTTTGGTCACTCTAATCAAATCACACAACATGACCACAGTAAACTACGCGGACGACACTCAGCTCCTTCTGTCTTGGGAGGGTGAAGATTCCATCCCCTTAGAAGCTTTCCACAACTGTCTAAGAGACACCGCAAGCTGGCTGCACAGAAACTCCCTCCAGTTTAATTCCTCGAAAACCGAGGTTCTGTTCTGCCCTGCGAGCCGTATACCGCGCCCCCTGCCCGCTGAGTTTTGGCCCCCGGAAAACTCTAACAACCCGCCACCGGTCACCAGTGTTCGCAACCTGGGCGTCATGCTTAACCACCAACTAAGCATGGAAACGCAGGTTTCAAGAACAGTCGCTACCTGCTCAGGCCTTATGCGCTCACTGTGCAAAGTCCTGCCTCTATTACCACCTTCTGCCCGAGCATTGATAGTCAGGTGCACTATTCTTAGTCGCCTAGACTATTGTAATGCGCTGCTGTTTGAATCCCCTGCGACACTATTGGACAGACTCCAACGAGTTCAGTCGGCAGCAGCCAAACTGGCTCTTGGCTGGACCAGGAGATCCTCGGCCACCGCAGCACTGGCCGAGCTGCACTGGCTGCCGTTGAAGCAACGCATTGCCTTTAAAGCTCTTTGCCTGGTCTTTAAGGCACTACACGGTGCCGGACCCAGGCCTCTCCAACATTTGTTCTCGTGGTATACTCCCACCGAACACTTAGGTCTACAACTGCCTGCCTTGTGAAAGTGCCCAGATGTAAGAAGGCCAGGACTGGGGGAAGATCGTTCAGAGTAGCTGCTGCCAAGCTGTGGAACAGTCTGCCTGTCGATATTCGCCAAATCCCTCATCTCCTTCCCTTCAGAAAACGAATTAAAACCTGGCTCTTTCCTCCGTCCCTTTAAATTCCCAACCATAGTTCAACCCCCGTCTAAGAACCTCTAGGAGTAGCCAACAGCGCCAGGATACCTGCCAGGTGACAGTCGCGCTCTATTAATATTTTAAATAATAATAAATAAATAAATAATATCATGTGTGTGTCGGAATATGAGAAGATGGACGTAAAGCCAGTGTTGATGCCATCAAAAGTTGAGGTATTCATGTGAGGGTCAAGAAAACCAGTGACGAATATTGGAAAATTCACGGAGAATCTGACATACAAAGACCAAACCTAAAAGAAGAAATTCAATTGCTGAAAGGTGATATTCCGGCACCGTACCTATTGAGCAATGTCACAGCGCAGGTGACGGGCCTCCTCAAAATGACATACAACATGTCAGAGAAGAAAAGCATCTTGAAAGAACATCCCAAACTCCTCCAGGGACTAGGGAAGTTAAAAGGACGCCAAATAACACTGCACATCAATGAAGCAGTAAAGCCAGTAGCTCAACACCACCTGCGAGTGCCAATACACCTGCGTCGACATGAGAATACCGAACACAGCAATCGAACGCGAAAGACACCCTGGACCTCACCTCGATGATATGATCAGTTGCCTAACAGGCACAAGACGTTTCTCCAAACTAGACCTGTGCAAGGGATATCATCAGCTAGAACTCGACCCTCAGTCCAGGTATTTCACGACGTTTTCCACGCACCTGGGTATCTTCCGATATAAACGTCTGAGCTTTGGAATATCATCTGCTGCTGAAATATTCCAAGAAACAATACGGAAAGTAATAAGGCCAGTGAAAAACAGTCTGAACTACAGTGACGACATTCTGGTGTTCGGCAAGTCAGATGATGAACATGACAAGGCACTGCGAGATGTGTGTTCCCAACTAGAGCAGGCGGTGCTGACGCTAAATGAGGACAAGTGCGAACTGGGGCGAGACGAACTGGTGTTCTTTGGACACATCTTCTCCAAAAAAGGAATGCGACCAGATCGCAGCAAAGTGGACACGCTAGAGAAAGCAAGACACCCAAGCGACGTTTCAGAAGTGAGGTCACTTCTTGGCCTTGCTAGCTACTGCGCAAGGTATATAAAAGACTTTGCCACAGTGAGCGCACCACTGCGAGAACTAACTAAACAAGGCCAGACCTTTGCATGGACAGAAGAATGCAGCAAAGCATTTGAAGAGATCAGGCATGCAGTGACAGCATTAGATCTCCTTGCATACTTTGATCCGTGGCTTTGCACCAAATTGAAGGTGGACGCCAGCCCAGTGGGTTTGGGTGCAATACTAGCACAACACAGACCAGGCAAGGAATCACCAAGGTGTGTAGTGGCCTACGGAAGCAAGAGCCTGTCCGACATTGAAAGAGCATATTCATAACCGGAGAAAGAGAGTCTGGCAGTAGTATGGGCATGCGAACACTATCGCATGTTCATATACGGGAAACCGTTCACAATAATTACAGATCACCAAGCGCTAATAACGATCTATGGAAATCCAAATGCAAAAATACCGCCCCGAATAGAGAGGTAGGGAATACGACTAATGGACTACAATTTCAAAATCATACATAAACCAGGAAAGGAACACAACCCGGCGGACTACATGTCAAGACATCCTATGCCACATGCAGTTGAGGCAACCACAATGGCGGAGGATTACCTGAACTTCATACTGAAGCACAACACACCGGCATCAATAACGATGGAAGAACTGGAACAAGAAATGAAAGGAGACTCCACCATGCAAGCAATTCAGAAGGTGACAATACAACGGAGGTGGAGGCATGTCAATAACAACAGCATCTTGGAAGAATGAGTAATAAGAGAGGAAATGTTGGCATTCAAGAAGATCTCTCAGAGACCCAAAATGGCATAATGATGAGAGGAACAAGAATAGTAATGCCCTGGGCACTGAGGAGACAAAAGGTAGACCTGGCACATGAATCACACAGAGGCATGGTAGCAACCTAGAAAATGCTACGGGAAAAAGTGTGGTTCCCGGGACTAGACAGCATGGTTGAAGCTGCAGTCACGCACGGCCATGTCTGCCAAGTGACTGGGCAGCCGTCCAAGCCGGATCCGCTACAGATGTCTGAACTACCGAAGACGGTGTGGACCAAATTGGCAGCCGATTTCTATGAGCCCCTGGAGACAGGAAATTACCTGCTAGTGATAATCGACGAATTCTCCAGATTTCCAATTGTAAGGAAAGTAGCATCAACGTCGGCAAATGCAATACTGCCAGTCATGGATGATGTTTTTGCAGCATGGGGCTCTCCGCAAACGCTAAAGACTGATAATGGCCCACCGTTCTCAAGAGAAGAGTTCAGAAAATTCATGGAGTACCTAGGGATCCGACATCGGAAAATAACACCTTTGTGGCCACAGGCGAATGGGATGGCAGAAAGATTCATGGGAACGATCAAGAAGGCGGTACAACGAGCTAAGATAACGCAGATATCGATAGGGCAGGCACTATGCCAGATAGTAAGGGACTACAGGAACACTCCTCACAGCTCCACAGGGCGGTGCCCCGCCGAGCTCGTGCTAGGAAGCTCGAGCAGGATAAGGCTACCGCAGATGGAAGAGACACCAAGAGAGGAGCGAAGCTGCATAGTTGCCAAAGACGAAGAAGCAAAAGCGAAAATGAAAGCGTACGCAGATCAAAGGAGGCATGCCACTAAAGAGAAACTAAAAGAAGGAGACACAGTGGTAGTGCGGCAAAGACAGCTGAGGAAGTCAGACAGCCCGTTCTCAAAGGATCCGTTGACGGTGACGGAAGTGAGAGGGCCTATGATAACATCATCAGCAGGGCGGTATCACATCACAAGAAACAGCTCACATTTCAAGGAATTGAGGATCAAAGAAGAAAAACAGCAGGCACCAGCGCTGGAGGAAACTAGACAGGACGAAGGTGCACAAATCGACACGGAGAGACACGGCCGAGAAGGGAATGCAAGAAAATAAAGAGACTGATTGAAGAGATGTAAAGTGACGAGGCACCGTGAGGATCTCTCTCTCTCTTTCTCTCTCTCGCTCTATCTCTCTCTCTCTCTCTCTCGTTACTTTTCTACCAGTGACAACAGGCAGTGTCACAGAAAATGTTTGTTTGCAACAAAGGGGGAGATGTTGTGCCTAGACAGTGGGCACTAGGACCCCGGGTAAGGAGTGTTGGAAGGGAGATAAAAAAAAGGGGAAGGGGAAGGGGAGAAACAGGAGAGAGAGCTAACAAGAAGGAGTTAGAGAAACACACAAAAGGAGGTCTGGAGCATCCAAAGAGGTCTGAGGTTTATGCACTTCTGTCAGCCAAACTGAAAGTGTGATCAAGGATGGTAAAGGTCTGGATCTCACTTAAAGCCCCCCTCCACCTTGCACGCAAATTCTGTAGTTCGACCCCTCGTTCCCATCATAGAGCAGTGCTTCAGGAAGGTAATCTACCTTTAGTACGCAGATTTTTGTCCGCATACCGTTACTTCGCAAGCGTTACTATGCTTGCGATGTAACATTGCGTACCATTACTACGCATGCGTTGTTAGAACGCATGCGTTGTAATGGTATGCTATCCACATCGTTGTTTGGAAAAGGAGGCGCTTCCATTTCCAAACAACGAGGTGCAGCACTGACGATGCAGGAAGACGGAGATTACAGGAATCAGACGTCATGTGACGGAGAAGAGAGGGACCACGAAGAGAGAGAGGTAAGTGGGTCTGTGTAGTTTTTAGGGTTGTGCAGTCTTGTGTTTGTGTAGTGTAGAGTGAGGGAGGGTTGTAAGTGGGGCTGTGTAGATTTTAGGGTCGTGCAGGGTTGTGTTTGTGTAGTGTAGAGTGGGGGAGGGTCGTAAGTGGGGCTGTGTAGTTTTTAGGGTAGTGCAGGGTTGTGTTTGTGTAGTGTAGAGTAGGGGAGGGACGCGCAGGGGGTAGTGATTTAGGGTTTAGGGTAGTGGTGTGGTGTTAATGTAGTGTAGGGTAGTGTTTCAGGGTTTAGGGTAGTGTCGGGGGTCGTGCAGGGTCGTGTTTCAGTTTAGGGACAGGCCTGGGTGCAGGGGCAGGGTTGTGCTGAGGGTAGTGTTTAGGGTAGTGTGGAGAGGGTTCTGAAGTGTAGAGGTAGAGTGTAGGGTCAAGGCAGGGGTAAAGGGGAAGGTCGTGTAGGGGGTAGTGTATTAGGGTTTAGGGTAGTGTGGTGGGGTGTGAGTAGTGTAGGGTACTGTAGTGTGTGAGTGTTTGGGTGATATTAGTGTGATGTTTTTAATTAGCATAAACTATTTGCGTTATAAATGCATGCACAGTTAAAATATGCAAAGTAAAGGTTTATGCTAAGTAAAAACATCGCTCTAAAATCGTGCGAAGTAATGGTACTTTTGACATACATTCCTTCAGGAAGTCTAATCAGCAATCCCTTGATAACAAAGGGCCTGACTTACATTTTGACGGACAGGTTACTCCGTCACAACAGTAACGGATTTCCCATCTGCTGAAATATAATTCCAATAGGATATTATGGAATTTATATTTTGGTGGACTGGATATTCCTCATAGTTGTGATGGAGTAACCTGTCTGCCGAAATCTAAAGCAGGCCCAAGGTTCTCATTGAATTTCAGTGTGTGGACTTCACCATACAGCCTCAGTAATGCAGGCAGTACACTTCCACAGTCATGGGAATCTGTTCTCAACATCATTTAGTGCCATGCAAAGCCAAGGACACACAAAGGATACCACTTTGCTTTCCTAATTAGTGCTGGGAGTCATACTCTGAGGGTGAACATCAGCAGCATTTGCTCCAGCACGTGCAGAATCTCCTTTTCGGTGATTGCATTGATTACCCTGTATATACTCTCATGTTGCTGTGATCATGAGGCTACTGCATCCTTCGATTGCAGATTAACGCTCTTGATATTTTCCTATATATGCATCCAGCCATTAATTTAAGTTTCAATCTTGTGAGGTTCCAACCTCCACTAAACAGGGGTAGTAAGCAATATATAAATGCTGGAATACGATACAATACAATTCGATAAAATACAATACAATACAACACCGATTAAGAGCTGTTCTTGCTGAAGCAGTGGTCTTGTGAAAGCCTACTAGTGGATAGACTGTTTGCCTAGTCTAGTGCCAAAGAAAGAATCTTTTACAGCACTATTCCATGAGCAAATAAGGTTATTTCTTTCTACAGTTTTGCATCTCCCGATTGCAAGCTATCTCTGAAAGCCTTCTCTCTATTTACACAAACCTGCATAAAAAAACTCAACTCTCCCTTTCTTATGAGTGATCCTTTCCTAACTTTCCAACCTCTGCACTGCCTCCTTTTGAAGAGCATACCCTACTTTAAGCCACATGCATGGTTGTCTTTGTCTTTATTATTGGATTTCTACCAGTGGCTCTCATTTCATTTCAAAATTTCTACATTCACAGTCTCTCCTTTGAAAATCATACCTGCACCCTCACAATATGAGATATCTTTTTATCTCATCTATTAATCCCACCTACCAGCTGTATTAACTAACCTAACCTCATCTAACCTGTGATCACACCCAACTCCTTTTCATTTAAACCACACAAAGAAATTGGAATGTATGTTTATGAATTTGGAATTTCTATAGAGTGAATCTAGCCAAATGGCAGTGGACCCATCTGGAGTAAGTGCATATAATGGTTTTCTTGAAAGTGCAAAACATATCCTAATAACCCCTGGATTAACTACTAACCTTGGATTCCAGAGCAGCATGCCGCTGGGTGTAAAGAGCTTCAAAGACACATTAGGGGGAGTAAGCACCATATCCTTAGAATTATAGAAGAGTGGCAATGAATTACAGGGATGCTTTTCACTAAGGGGTTATGAATTACATCAAATAGACAACAAGAGTTATGCTTAAGTTGTGTATGTTGTCCCTTAGAGTCTCAAGGTAAAATACATTACTCTAAATAACTTTTTACCCATCTTTCATTTTATGGTACGTTTGGCCCCCAAAATCACCTGCCCCTGCTTTCAACAACTATGCAGGGGCAGAGGAGTAATGGGGGAGCCATATATATATACCTGGCTTCCTGCCACCTACCCAGGGCCAGACTAGGAACCACAACCGGCCCTAGCAAAGTGCTCGCCGCCCCCCCCCCTTCCCACTCAGGAGGGTTGAGGGTGCCGCCGAGCTCTTTGCCAGGGCCGGTTTTCGGCCGATTTTGTTACAGGGACGATTTTGCAGCTATGCTGCAAAAACGGCCCTGTAACAAAAACAGCGCCCCCAGGGGCCCAAAACCAGCCCCCACCCGTGCGGCGCACCGGGGATTGCCCGGTGCTCGCTATGGCCAGTCCGGCCCTGCACCTACCCCCACCAATCTCTGTGCCCTCTCCTTAACCCCTTCGATGCTGATGACGAGCTCAGCTCGTCATCACCCACAGGTGGCGTGTGCTGATGACGAGCTGAGCTCGTCATGTATCGCGGTAATTTTAAAATTGCCGCACAGCGCAAAAATCGCCGCAGCAGCGATGCGGTTAAGAAGCAGTGCTCCTTAGTTTCTAATGCTGCTCTGACAGGCTCTTAGAGAACTCAGCCAGAGCATCCTGGGATTTCTTTATGATCTAGCAACTGTGGTTAACAGATTTTAACAACTGTTGCTACATCACACCAGTGAGTGACTGTATTTAAATCCAGTTATTAATGCGAGTGGCTCTTTACCAGAGTAAATGCAATTACAATACAATACAATAAATAAACCTCCTGGCCCACAATAATATCATAACTCTCAGCGGTTAGGTAGTCAATTGTAGTTCATGCAGGCTGTATAATTATTCCGATATAATGCTTGCCACTTTTACACTAACATAAGACAAGCCTGCTAGGGCTCGTGCCCACCATCCAGTAGTATAGCAGTCCACAGCAATAAACAACTGATCACCAACTGAACAGACATGACATAACTGAAGAGATCCACCAATTCTGCTGGTTAACTGCAGACATAAATTTTATCCACCGCTGCAGGTCCCAACAAGCTACATACTATGACTGCTTATTGACATCCCACAATGACAATCAGAAATTGGTTGATGATAATACAATGTATCCTAGTAGTTATCTCCAACTTTTCTCCTTTCACTTATGCCTGCTCAGGACCATAAACTTTAAACAAAATATCTCAGAACAGACAGCTAGTGAAGTAACCAGCTAAATGGACTATAATCATAAAAATGCCATTAAGAAACCTGCAAAATTGGGTAAAGCTGCAAGCTTACAAAAAAAAAAAAAACACACCACTTTTTCACAGTTCTTTATTCACCACATTGCTAATTTATATGTCCCATAACACAACACCCACACATCGTTGGTCATAAAGAAGGGCATGAAAACACTTCCCACATATGAAAAAAACAGATCACAATTCCAACCACCCTCTATAGTGTAGCGTGCTACTCATGTGGGCAAGCACTTCAGTGCCCCAAATAGGGGTAGTAAGCACTATATAAATATTGCAATACAACACAGTATAACCTAATCCAATACAAAGGGGCCAAGGGAGGAAAGGAGAGAGACAAAGGGAGTGACAAACGGGTGAGCAGGTTATCCTAGTCAATCCAACTAACAGACTCAAATGGGTTCTGGAGCAGCGTGCTGCTCGCCGAAAAATGCTTCAATGCCTCGACAGGGGTAGTAAGTGCTATAAATACAATCAGAATATGAGGTTGAAAGAATTTGAGACGGAGAGAGAGATAGCAATGACGGAAGCAACAGAAAGAAGTTACAGACTAAAGCGACGAAGTGGGGGCATAGACTGAGTAGAAGCCTGTAGGAAACAAAAGAGCAGAGGAAAGAGATGAAAATGGAGAGAGGGAGGAGTGAATGAAGAAATGAGAGATCAGGATAGGTGAGTACTGACAAAACATTTGGAGTTTCTTGTTATTTTACAGCTAGAGAAAGAGAGGAAACAGAGTAATTTCTGAAAATAATCTCTTGTCGAGTTAGGATGACCAACCGTCTGTAATTTTCACGGACTGTCCTTAAATTAACACTACCATCCATTGTCCGTGATTAATGCCTTAAAAATGTAAATTGACACTTGTATAGTGCACTACTCACTCACAAGGGTCTCAAGGCGCTTGTACGAATACCGCTGTGGAACCCATCCTGGCTTTCCCTGTGAGGCATCCACTCCTGGGCACCCCCAAGGCGGAGGCCAGGCATCCTTAGCGTTGTGGGGGCCGTTGTGGAGATTAAGCAAGCTATTGCCCAGAGTTGCAGAGTGGGACTCCATGACTGAAATAGGCACCAAGGCGAGAATTAGTCCGTGGCGGGGAATTGAACCCTGGTCCCAGCTAGACCTCTGTATTAGGGTCTGCCGCTCTAATCATTGAGCCACACTTCTCCACTAACGGATGGCATTTGTCCGTAATTTTAGCTAAAGGACAAAAAGTTAGTTTCCACATCTGAGAATCCCCAGATGAGGTGGAAGGGGGGAGTCTTGTGTGCTGCATTCTGTTCGGAGGAGCAGACAGCTAAAATAAAAAGAAATAAGCCTTCTTGTCAGGGTGTTTCTTCCCCAAAGAAATGCAAATGTGTGCAATTGTTTAATTAGCAAATGTAAAGACTGTAAGGAAGGCATTAATTGATGGGGTCACGTGAATATTTCGAATGGCAAAGATATTTTATTTGGAGAGGGTATAGAAAGGGTGTTCTAAGCTGAGCTGTGGAATGCATGCTTTTAATGTACAGTTAAGAAACATGTTTGTATTAGGTATTATCTGCAAATCTATACGTTAGAAGCATTGTTTATCTTTAACTTAAGTTTATGTGTGCATTTAGTTGCAGCCTATATTATACTGTGTATATAATGTACGTTTAAAATGATGGCTTAAACATTAACAGTGCTTTCAGGGACCTGCTAGCACTAAACATACACAAGCCACTTTTCCCTGCTGCACGAAACAGGATTCAATTCTGTAGGCCTCTGGTTGCACATATACATCTGTAGCCATTGCATTATCCAATAGAGGTTTCATAACATAAAATAGTGCATTTTACACTGATTAGTTTAACTTTTCTTTTTTTTTCAATTAAGGTGAGCAATATTAGTTACTGACAGTGAGAGATCAACAAAACACTGGCAGAATATTTTGATATTTTAGCCACACCTTTGATTCCACCTCGTGCTCACTAAACCCGTCCCCATGGCAGTATCCATACTTTTTTTAATGCACCACAGTGAATAGCTTCTAGGTGGTAGAAACAACAAATTAACAAGGAGAGCTGAGCCAAGGGTCTGGCTCTTATCGTAGAGCCCGTGCACAAGCCAAGTCTGAATGTGTTTGCAATGTAAATCATATAACAAACGTCATGTAATAAAATTCAAGAGAAGTGTATTACTTTAGCATGTGAAGCACTGACATTAATACATCACATTAAAGACTATAGAATCAAATACAGAAGGTATTTGTACAACTGATATTCGGAACTCACGTATTTGAAGGTGCTTTCATATGCAATAATGAAAAAAAAAGAGTTCTGATGAAGTAAAATATTTGCCTACGGTCACACAATTTAAGCACGTAACCATCGATTTATCCGTTTTTTTCTAATTTAATTTTGTACAAATCAGTCAGGAAATCGTTACTTGTCTTTCCTTATGTTAAGACTTTATTTTTACTTTGTGCATTTTTCTGCAGTTTTTATATAGGGTGAACTCAGCCCAAAGGTATTGGAGCACTTTACATTAGCACCAGTTACATTACACAAGGCCACATTCATTGTTTATGGGGATGGGGAGATTAAGTGGTTTGCCCGTAATCACAGTGGCATAAGAAAGGCCTCAGCAGCCCCCGCAGTGTGGGGGGTCCCCGAGCTCCTGGGGACCCCTCAGCGAAGTTCCCTGGCCTGAGAGCTCCAGAGTAAGTCTGTAAGGGGCCCCTACATGCACTTTGCAGGGGAGGCCTCAAATATCTTTACGTCACAGCAGAATCACAAGATGTTGAGCCAATCCAAAGACTTGTACCTGGTTTCCCAGTTCCAAAGTCAGCAGCCCTGGCCCTAACACCACAACATGGGTAGTGGGAAGGAAGTAGACAGAAACCACATAAAAACTTGGCTCATTTTGGGCTTGAGGTTCCAACAGGACTTCAAGTAGCTCCATGAACCAGGCTTCAGGTTCAAGCCTGGCTCAAGCTTTTAGTGGTTCTCCCACCTCTAGAATAGCTAGGTAAAGTCTAAAAAGGCTGTGATGTTAGCATATGGCGCCCTGTCTTCCCTTACTTTCATTATGAACCATTTTTGTTTTAGATATTGTGTCAGATTTACTTCTGATCTGTATCACTTTAACACTGAATACTATTCAGTTTACAGAATAGTACAAAAATATGGTCTTCTGGGTTTAAGGAGGTTTAGAAAAAAAAATTAATTTAGTCAGTGGCTTAAGTGCTATATGAGTGACCAGGAAGCCTGGGTTCAAATCCCAGATTTCCTGCATGCCTGAATTGTGTGATCTTAGTCAAATCAATTTCCTTCATGTGTCTAATTTACTTAATAGGGACATTTGAGAGTACTTTCAATTCATTCAATTTAAGATGGACTGTGTACAAAAAAATCACTTGTATGTTTAATTAGGCTGGAATGTTCCATAATCCATTACACACATATTGGCCATGATGTAAAGGGTACAAGATAATTGGTTCACTTTGTTTACTCATAATTTTGTCAAGGGGGAGCGTTGACAACATTTTTAAAGTTTATGTTTAGAAACCTTCACTTCAAATGAATGTCAATGCAATATTGCCTGATCTATTGCACTAAACTGAAACACCACTATATAGTTTTTAAAAGATTTTATTTTAGTATGCCAAGAAGAGGTTACATCTCAGTAAAAAACAACGACCACCCTATGTGCCCAACCGGACAGGGGTAAGTATTATACATAAATACAATGTGCTGTGGGCGTCATTTATACAGTGGGAATCCCCCTCTCAATTAGTGATCCCCACACTTGATGCAAACATTCATACATTATAGAGAGGATTTCTTAGTTATAACAAAAATATAATAGTAATGAATAAGAGGTGAAAGGGTTTCCTTTGTTGATATATTTTCACAACAATTCTCTGCCATCATCAGTGCAAACAGCGCAGCGCTCAAGTGAATGTGACAATACATAAAGTCTGAACATAAGACACTGTACAGCCCCGGCTCATCGGTTAATTTGTGAGCAAAAAGTTGGCAACCATTGCACATTTCTAATGATCATTATCAAAAGTGTGAGCCCGGATAAAATGTCGATGTTTCGACCCTGGTTTTATTTGAAGGGCCTCCTCAGGACTAAGTCATTTGGCTTACGACCAATAGGTATGTATTGCGTCTTGTTAGCCCAGTTAATGTGCAAAACATTTCTAGATAGGTGCAATCCAGGGGCCTATAAGGTCCACCCTAATTAGAGACTCATAGGAGTTCCCTTGATGAACATCCACCTCCTTCATCACGGACACACACAATTGCTGTCCGTGTCACGCTTCAGTAATCGTGTCCCCACTTTTAACATCCATCCAACCGTCTAGAGATCAGCAATTGAGAGGATGATTCCCACCATGTAAATGATGCCCACAGCACATTGTAATTATATATAACAAAATGTTACATTGCATGATAGTATCCAGGTATGTAGCAATAGATTCCATTATGCAGTTACTGTAGAACAGTGCTGGGCTGTTTATGAAGATTTAGCATCCAGTTTTCATTTTGTTTCATGTAACAATCTGACCCATAATGAACTGTACCTCCTCATACGCCTGCCCTGTTGCCACTGCTTGAGTGATGAGCCTTGGGGTACGCCGCAGATGATCTTGGTGGCCGCGGAGCGGAAGGGAGGAAGGCGGACTCTCTGGGTTCTGTCGGAGAGGAACGAGGTGATCCAGTCCAGGGCTTTACCTTGGATCCCGGCGTTGTGGAGGCGGGTTATTAGGGTGCGATGGCAGACTGTATCAAAGGTCTATGAGGATGAGGGCGGTTGTATCCCTGTTGTCCTGATTTTGTCGGTGGCTGCGATGAGGGCGGTCTCAGTGCTGGGGTTGGCTCGAAATCCGGACTGGGATGGGTCGAGAGAGCCATTGGCCTCGAGGAATGCGGTCAGCTGTTTATTGACGATCTTCTCGATAACTTTTGCAGGGAAGGGAAGAAGAGAGATGGGGCGGATCCGCAGAGCCACCACCGGAAGAAGATCATTCTCCTACCTGGCGGCCAAGATGTGGAACTCCCTCCCCGTCAACCTACGACTGACCCAGGACCACCTCACCTTCAGGAAACACCTCAAGACCTGGCTCTTCGAGCAGTAGCAGCACCCCCCCCCCCTCTCCCTTCAGCGCCTTGAGACCCTTACGGGTGAGTAGCGTGCTCTATAAATGTATTGATTGATTGATTGACCAAGGATATGCACTCTGCGCTTGGATGATGAAACCCCTCCGAGCACCGAACACACAGGCCCAGAGGCAGTACAATTTGGCCCACAAACTCACCAGGGGTATCATGGAATGCACATTTGGTGTGTTGAAGTCACTTTTCAGGTGCCTGGACGTCACAGGTGGTAAGCTCCTGTGCAGCCCAGACCTTGTGTGTAATATGATCGTTGCATGTTGTGTGTTGCACAACATATGTGTACGCAGCAAAGCTGCATGGATACGAGTGCCAGATGCACCGGACGATGATGATGAAGATGAGGCAGGTGGACCTCACCCCACGGCAGCTGCAGCAGGAATAGCCCGTAGGGACTGCATCATTGACAGTTTCTTCTCTGGTTTGACGTCACATTGTGTTGGTCCTTCCCAGTAATGGCACAGTATGTTGACTGCCACAGGCACTGCATGTGCTAATAACAGCATTCTGAATCACATTCCCTGTGTGCATGTCTCCCATCTGTACAGGCACTTCACTCAGACGAGTGTGGTGTGTTATGTTGTGCTATCAATTGAGGGGTTTGTTGATGGATGGTGGGTGTGTCACCTCTGTGCAGTGGGGCTGTTTATGGTGTCACGTATTCGAACTGCCAGTACTGTGTGTCACAGTTGTTAGGGTATCGCACTCTTAGGCGTTTCACTTGTGTCCTATATCATTCCATTTTGGCTGTCATTTGTGGCCTACAGGTGACAACAGGGATTCTTTTGTGCTTTGATATGTGCCGCAATGATGCAGGGATGCACCCTGTGACACAAGGCCCACGACATGGGCAACATGTGCGTAAAGGGGAGTCAAGGTCCCTGCATTTGTCAATGCTGGCATTCTTGTTTGGCCATGTACATGGCACGTCGGTGTGCAGGGGGTGTTGTTTGTCCCTCTGCAATGTGAGGGGGAGATGCGGTTTCACAGTGTGTACCATGTTTGTTTCCGATTTGGAGCAGGTTACGTACTGAATGCATGTCTATATGCATTGTGGCTGTTAGTGGGGCAATGCCTATCTGATTTGGACAATGGTCTTTTGTTCTGCATCACGGCTGTGGGGTTGTCCTCGCATGTTTTCATCTCACCGTTTGTTTGCTCTGCTTTAATGTTACATTTTCCCGCCAGACGTGTGGGATTTGACGGCCATTCGCTGGTTTTCGGGGAATTTTGTATCGCGATTGGCAGGATTTCTTGTGTCAGCGTTTTGCATTTTTGTTGATTTCATCGCGCCCATTTTACACGTTATCTGGTGACTATCGCATGGTACCGCCGTGTTGTGAATACTTGGTTGACACGGCGTAAATTTCCTGCGATGGACTGCGATGTTGAGGGTTGCGTTAAGTAACTTTTGCGATGGTTATCACACGTTCTTGAGAATATGCTCCAATGAGTAGTGTAGTAAGCCTCCTTAAAGTCTTTACAGGTAAACCCCTGCCTCATGCAGGGTGTGGCCAGACAGCCAGCTAAACACACATTGGAGCTGTGCAGCTAAATAATGGCATTCTAAGCCTACACAGGCAAATCCACCTACAGTTACAGGCAGCTCACCAGCACCGAAATCAGACATAGGCTGTGTTGAGGTATCTGAAGGAGAAACTAGGGATGAGCAGGTGAAGATTTGCTAAATAATACAATCACTGGGGTAGCACCACTATCTTCACTAGTGCCACATGGCCATTACTGATGGTGGAAGAGAAGACGGCAAAAAAGCAAACTGGGCTTGGAAGGACTATGTTCCTCTGCCCAGATTTCCATCCTGCAAATCAGTGGGGTAATGGTATTAATCCCTAGGTATCGAAAGGTAACTGATTCCCTTGTCAATCTAGGATCTAATTATATATAAAGGGGAATATACTACCATATTTTAAAGAAAGGCTGCTTACATTATAACATATTTATTATGTTCTAACATTTTGCTTGTATAAATTACATCCCAAATATTTGGAAGATTCTGCATGTACTTTGGCACTTATGGATGAGCCGGATCACTAGTTCAGCTTTGGCTCAAGTGCAGGACCATTTTAAGACATCGATAGAGTGGTCAATTGCCCAGCTCAGCCTTCCAAAGGGTCTGGCCCTTGCTCACCCTTCACAAGCAGAATCAGCAGGTCATTGTGCCAGCAGAGTTTGCCAGGGTGGGTGGGTTGGTTCTGCTTTTTCATCCACTTGACAGTGCTTCTTCTGCTTTTCTCCCCACTGCTGAGACAAATTCCCAGGTACAGAACACTTTCCAATACCTTCGGCAGCCCATCTTGTCTAATTTTAGAATGTCACCCACTTTGTTCGTATCTTCCTTTTTGGTCCCGTTCTTAGCAACAACCCTTTGAATCAGTTTCTATGGATCTCCCTTCTGCTCATGATTTCATGCTGCTCTTTAACTTTATTTGTCTAGTATTCTAGGCTTCCTGCTCTAAGCTAAATGTAGAGTCCCAGAGGCACACTACAAACAAGTTGTGGGTACCTCACATGATGATATTAGGTGTGAAAATTTTGTTCACACCATATGCTCTGCCTCATTCATATTTTGGGGGTTTAACGTTGACTGGAGGTTGAGGTGAGCCAGGTGTATTTGTTCAACTTGACGAAGCAAGCGGATGGTCACTAACCTTAATATTTCCCAAACTGTTTGCCATAGGTTTTAAAATGTTCAGAAACATGATCAAATGTTTTCTTTCTTTCCAGGAATATTTGGATAGAGGTGAAGCCCTTGACACCGTGCTCGAGGGCATTAATTTACTAATGAACAAGGACATAATGTGTCACCCGAATGTAGAATGCATAGAGGCAATCACATAAAGATCATAGTGAATAAACAGTGCTATGTAGAAATTGGTAATTGAATGCACTGATAAAGTAGCGGGTATGAATCTCCCTGGATGTGTCCGCAAAATGTATCTTTTGTCATGGGATTTTGTCCTGAATTTTTGGCCAGAATTTTGACCGTTTGTCCTGAATTTTTTATAGTCCTGTCCAGAATTTGCCTTCATGTCAGGTGGTCACCCTATGTCACGAATATAACTGTCTTGTTCCTCTCACGACACCGAGCCACTCTTAAGGCATTAAAATGTCACACATACGCATGTTGCATACATAAAAATGTTACACGTAAGCAAACTGCTGCTGAACTATTGGAAGCGCATCGTCTTGTGTTCGTGGGGATAAATGGATGGTCTTATGCGTGCTCTTATGTTTTTCGACAAGTCTGATTCTGCTCCCTGTCTCTGCTGTATTATGTGGAAGCCACTAGAGGGTAGCACTGCCCCGAAAAATAGCATACCTTGCTCTTTAATGACAAATCAATGGTAGGGACACAGCCTACCAACATACATTGAAGTTCATTCACTTTCCTCATAGAAACACAAGCCACGACGCAATACAAGGAGTGCATCTACAATTATAGTCTCTCCAAAATCACAGTTTCCATTAAATATGTTAATATGCACGAATTCGAATTAATTTTGAACATTATTATATTTGAAATCGTGGAAAGCCAGATACCGATCGAAGATATTCTACTTGGCTTGACCCGTGCGCCTCGTGAATTTTCAATTTCAGTCGTGCGTCCCGCAGACAATGACGTTTGTCGAAAGAAACACGTTGCAATTTATTTGCCATTGTTTGCCATGAATATTTGCAACTAACTTTTCTTATTTTGTTCTTTTGAGTCTTCATTTCTTAAATCTGGAGCAGAGGTTTACAGCCTTCTCTGTAATAAGAGTTAGTTATGTTCAGTGAAAATCATCCCTAATTACTAATGTTATCAGTGTTGTAATAGTGACTGTTCCGTCAAGGGTTGTGACAGCGCCCAGGGCCAGATGGGACCCAGACCAGCAAAATAAGACTTCTGCCAAGTAATCACAGGGGACACAGGCAGTAGTACTATGCAGCCATGAAGTCGGTGCCTCGAGACCCTTTATTATCACCCCCATCACGTAATGGTCAATGCCATTAGTGCCATATACTGCAGAAGTGGAGGGGGAAACACCCTTGTTAGAAATGGGGGGGGGGGGGGGGGGGCAGGTTTACAAGCCCCTTGCACCACCGGTGCATCAATTTTTGTGACGCGCCAGCAATGTATTTTAGTGTCCCATATTTACAAGGACAGGAAAAGCCACCCTGCGTGACTTTTTCTGTTCTTTTAAATATGGCCCTTTTGCACGCAGCACTTTGCGTGAAACGGGCGTTCCATGGGTGTTGCAATGTGTGTTCTCACGCAACATCCATGGAACCAGTCAAATTTCCAGATTTACGAGAAATTGTAAATCTGTAAATGCGTCTGAATGCTACACCGGTGCAATGCGGAGAAATGTATTAATTTCTCCTCGTTTTTCTGTTCTTGTAAATATGGCCCCTTTGCATGCAGCACTTTGCGTAAAAAGGGCGTTCCATGGGTGTTGCAATGGGTGTTCTCATGCAACATCCATGGAACCAGTCACATTTCCAGATTTACGAGAAATTGTAAATCTGGAAATGCGTCTGAATGCTACACCTCCCAAGGGGAGGCTTGGGGAGGTGCAATGCGGAGAAATGTATTCATTTCTCCTCTGTTTTTTTCCTCTTTCTGCAGCACGCATAGAAAGAGGAAATCACCTCTGGTTATTATAATAAATTGAGGGAGCGACTGATTCATACAAAGTCCAATGGCTCACAAAAGTGAATTCCAAAAATGTTCATTTATTTGATGATTTTCACAAAGATGATGTTGTTCAAAGCAGTAGCAATTCTTCAATATTTGAAACCGTAACAAAAACAGCCGACGCGTTTCGTCCACAGATGGACATCATCAGGGCTGTAAATATCAAAACATAGAGAAGCATTACATTAATGAATTGATCTATTATTCACATATGCCAAGTTAACAGATTAAAATAAACAAAATGCAATAGTAATAAGCGACACCTGCCTATATAACAATCTATCCACAATCAAATGGTCAAAGCAATAATAACAAATGTTTCTTACACCACCAGAACTCTTAAAAGAAGGAAATCAATGTCCTGAGTAAAGAATAGTCCTCCCTACCTCCTATTGGTGTGTATCTTATTTCATGACGAGATCTTGTCCTAATACTTGATTGGTCCTACTGTGATACACCTAAGTAGAAAACATTTATTGGGGATGAAATATGACATAAACATCTTGTTTACATGTCATACTAATTGTGATGAAACAGAAATTAAGACATTAATATATACAATAATTGTCGTCTACTAAATCCTATAAGATAGAGACAACATATATTCAATTGTGAGGTTTCCTCAAATATATGCTACATAAAGGAGGGTATCTCACCTGATATTAGCACGGATAGAGTGTTTATGCCTGAGCTCCCCCTTCAATATGTATAATATGGATTCAGCCTCTACGCTTAAAATCACTGTGTAGGAAAAAAGAGAATATGCCTAGTATCAATACCAAACAGCATTATCAGTAGGAGGGGGGGTAAACTATTGGTAATATCTAGAAAACTGGAGCTGAGACATCATAAACGGCCTGCCCCATCTGAAAACATCCACTAAATCACTATAGCAAGAACCACAACTAGTATAATACAGATATTTCCCTGTTAATATTAACATATCCATCCTTATTCGTATGTTCCAAAAACACAAATGTAAGTGTATAACATTAAAAATCTCAAAATATTCCCATGACTGTACAACCCAAACTGTTTCTGGTTCTCACCTAGAGCAAAGACGATATTCAGCGCTACTTTCAATCGCATCTGTTAAGTATTCAGGTCAAATTCTAATACAAAAGAAAAAATATACACGAATGAGGCAGGGCTCTAGTAACATCACTATTAAAGCAAAAAACCCAAAAGATGCAACGCATCCACTACCCAGAAGTAAGTGCGACTAGTATTATCAGCACCTCACCTTGAGAGCATGAGAAAAGATTATTCCAATGCAAGCAGGGGGGTCTCGGCAGGCGACGTCTGGCGTGTGGTCCCGACAGCGTGCAAAGAAGCCGAACCCCAAGCTTCCCTTTAAGCCATCATTAAACCAATCAGATGCGCCATGCATTTTCGCGCCATTAGTAATAGATATATGCTCCCATTCAGGTCCGCATTGTCTAATGCGCATGCCTGTAAGCCTCAGAGATTACCCAATATAGGTTCTCCTTCACGTCCGCCACTGCAGCCAATCGGATATATTATATCCGGTTGTGCAAAGCGTATCCGGTATATGGCAAGAACAAAATAACACATCCGGTAGTGAACTATTTCCGGTTAAATTACAGCCAATGAGATACCAGTTCATATTCCGTCCAAAATGATTGAGACGGCCGTGTACGAAGCTATATCATAAACGTTGTGGAGGTATAATTCCTGAAAATAACATCAGACCCTTTTAGTCTAAACGGAACGCAAACTAACTACATAATAGTTACAAGACAATGAGCTTAATAGACAAAGTTTCAGTTAAATACGGGCTCCAGGAGTAATTACGACGTGGGGGTATAATTCCTGAAAATAACATCAGACCCTTTTAGTCTAAACGGAACGCAAACTAACTGCATTATAGTTACAAGACAATGAGCTTACTAGACAAAGTTTACGTTAAATGCGGACTCAAGTAGTAATTACGACTTGTTGACGTCTGACGAGATGAAGCAACGGTCATATTAAAACAATATAAGGAAAAATCATATAAACGATTACAAGACCAGCTTCATCACGTTCCAAGTTCACTTGCACTTTAGAAAAAAAGAAAATCTTATTAAATGTTATGATGATTATCAATACTATTCTAATACCAAATATTAATGAAACATAACGTATTAGCGATGCCGTTTATGGATATAGTATTAACCGCTCCCAGATTACAAAATAGCACTGCAAACCGTTGCCAGGTCTATAGACCCTAATCCAATAAAAAAATATATAAAGTTTCTTCCATATATTCATAAGGATAATGCGTTCATGATGCCGCCTAAAGACATAGTGTTAGCCACTCACGAAATACAAAGTGGCAAGAGATAACCAATGACATTTTTTTATTAAGGATATCTCTTATATAGCTGTACAAATTCACAAGATAATCTAATTTACAACATCTATACCACAGCTCCAGACATGACCCTGCATACTAGATGAAAGATGATTATGCCCAATTTAACCTGAAAGTGATGAAATAGAGGGATAACAGATCCGTTAATAAAGACCTCTAGACCCTATACACAAATCAACTCATTTACAAAAAGTAATGGAGCTCACTTTCAGTATTCAATCCGAGTTTCACAAGTCTACAGCATGAAATCCATCTAGCTTCAGCCTGTCTTAATCGAAGAATCCAATCACCTCCTCTTTTCCATGGGATAACTTTTTGTACACCATGGAATGTTATCTTAGCCTCATGAGGATGATGGGCCCTAATATGCTGAAAAATAGGTGACTCAGCATCATGATTCTGAATGGCCCTTACATGCTCTCGTATTCGAGTCTTAAGTTTCCTCTTAGTGCTCCCCATGTATACTTTATCACAATGACATTTCACAGCATAAACTACTCCCTCACTGTTACAATAAATAAACTCACTGATCATATATGTTTGATTAGTGTTGTAACAGAAGTTCTTCATTTTGTTTAAACCAAACTCACACACATTACAAGTGCCACAAATGAAAAAACCAGAAGGACGTGTAGTCAACCATCTGGAATTATTAACTGTCACTGGATTGAGATAATTACTACTGATGAGCTCCTTAACCGTCGGACATCTTTTGAAAATGACCTCGGGACGTTCACCAATTAGACCAGAAAGTACTGGGACTCCCTTCAAGATATTCCAGTGTTTACCTAATGCTCTAAATATGCCCCCCTTCTGAGCACAGTGCTAAGTTATAAAGGCTACTTGGCCCTTAGATGATTTCTTCTTCTCTTTTTGAATCAAAGTGGATTTTCTTTCAAGTTTAGAAACTCTATTCCTAGCCCTAATGAGGTCAGATTCAAGATACCCCCTATCCTTAAGCCTATTCTCTAAAGAATTAAGCTCTGCCTGAAAATCACTATCCTTACTGCAATTCCTGCGAATCCTGACCATTTCTCCATAGGGGATACCCCTAGTGACATATTTAGTGTGATGACTATCAGACCTCAAAATGGAGTTGGTGGCAGTAGGTTTCCTATACAGAGTACTCATAATCTTATCATTTTCAATGAAAAACTCAACATCCAGGAATACTATACGTGAATTACTATGCTCTATTGTCAATGAAACATTGAAGTTGTTATTATTCAGATAACTAAAGTATTCCTGTAGCTCGTGCACCGACCCCCTCCAAATCATGAGAATATCGTCGATGAAACGAGTCCAGAACAAAATATTATCATGCCATTTACCGGCCTCCCGGCCCCAGGCATGCTCCCTCTCGAACCAACCCATGAATAGGTTGGCGTAAGAGGGAGTAAACCTGGAGCCCATCGCCGTGCCTCTCGTCTGATGGTACCAAATGTCCTCAAATAGGAAAAAACTATTGTCGAGAATTAATCTCGCCATTTCCAATAACATCTCTGAATGTTCTCTCAAACTAGCATTCCTGCATCCCAAAAAGTGTTTTAATGCCACTAAGCCCATTTCTGAATGAATACAGGTGTACAACCCTACCACATCCATAGTGACAAGGATGTACCCTTCCTCCCATGAGACATCCTCTAATTTGTTGAGGACATCCATGGTGTCTCTAATGTAAGCGGGCAGGTTCACCACCAAAGGCTTTAAAAACATATCAACAAACTCTGACAAATGTTCAGTGATGCTGCCTATACCTGCTACAATTGGCCTACCTGGAGGTTTTTTCCTTGACTTATGTAGTTTTGGCAAAACATAAATGAAGGGAAAAGTTGGTTTGGAAATATGAAGATATTTAAATTCTGCCTCATCCAACATCCCTTCTTCTTTCCAGTTAAATAGTCTGTCATTGATCAGAGAGGATGCCTCAGGAATAGGGTTGCAAGTGAGCTTGCGATAACATAAGGGGTCTTGCAACTGTCTTAAAACTTCCGCACTGTAGTCAGATCTATTCATAATAACCACATTGCCCCCCTTATCCGAAGATTGTATTACAATGTTGTTATAATTTCTTAAACTTTTTAGAGCTGCCCTTTCACCCATGGATAAATTATCAAAGAATTTCCTATTTCTCTTATTCTTACACTCCCGGTCTTGAATTTTATGAAGCTCCTCCAAAGTCTTATCAATATACAGATCAATTGCAAAAAATTGTCCCCCTTGAGGAATAAATTTAGATTTTAATTTGAAACCACTTGAGCAGCTATAATCAGTCATAATATTCAGTGATTCAGCAACATCCTCCTCCCTTACATCATCCCCTTCAGAAATGGACAATAGTAAGCAAGTATTTCTCAAGTCATTGATAGACATAGCACAATCTTTATTTGACCCCGTAGGAACAGGAGGGGCAGGAAATGCAGGAGGTATGAGGATGGGGACGAGGAGCCAGGATGCACAGAGGAAATAGTTGAACAAAGGTTAGATATTAAATCTGGTGAACTTCAAGTCATCAATTTGTCTGAGAGGACTCTCAACAATTATGAATTATCAGTTTTGAAGAAAGGCTTATCATTTTGTCCCTTGTACAATTGTAATTACACTGATCTAGAAATAGATTTGTTCTGTTTTTCGAGAAGGTTGAAATTGAAAACATTTTTTTCTGAACAAGAAAGATCCACGATCGTAAGTCCTCAATCAAATAAAGATTGTGCTATGTCTATCAATGACTTGAGAAATACTTACTTACTATTGTCCATTTCTGAAGGGGATGATGTAAGGGAGGAGGATGTTGCTGAATCACTGAATATTATGACTGATTATAGCTGCTCAAGTGGTTTCAAATTAAAATCTAAATTTATTCCTGAAGGGGGACAATTTTTTGCAATTGATCTGTATATTGATAAGACTTTGGAGGAGCTTCATAAAATTTAAGACCGGGAGTGTAAGAATAAGAGAAATAGGAAATTCTTTGATAATTTATCCTTGGGTGAAAGGGCAGCTCTAAAAAGTTTAAGAAATGATAACAACATTGTAATACAATCTTCGGATAAGGGGGGCAATGTGGTTATTATGAATAGATCTGACTACAGTGCAGAAGTTTTAAGACAGTTGCAAGACCCCTTATGTTATCGCAAGCTCACTTGCAACCCTATTCCTGAGGCATCCTCTCTGATCAATGACAGACTATTTAACTGGAAAGAAGAAGGGATGTTGGATGAGGCAGAATTTAAATATCTTCATATTTCCAAACCAACTTTTCCCTTCATTTATGTTTTGCCACAACTACATAAGTCAAGGAAAAAACCTCCAGGTAGGCCAATTGTAGCAGGTATAGGCAGCATCACTGAACATTTGTCAGAGTTTGTTGATATGTTTTTAAAGCCTTTGGTGGTGAACCTGCCCGCTTACATTAGAGACACCATGGACGTCCTCAACAAGTTAGAGGATGTCTCATGGGAGGAAGGGTACATCCTTGTCACTATGGATGTGGTAGGGTTGTACACCTTTATTCATTCAGAAATGGGCTTGGTGGCATTAAAACACTTTTTGGGATGCAGGAATGCTAGTTTGAGAGAACATTCAGAGATGTTATTGGAAATGGCGAGATTAATTCTCGACAATAATTTTTTCCTATTTGAGGACATTTGGTACCATCAGACGAGAGGCACGGCGATGGGCTCCAGGTTTGCTCCCTCTTACGCCAACCTATTCATGGGTTGGTTCGAGAGGGAGCATGCCTGGGGCCGGGAGGCCGGTAAATGGCATGATAATATTTTGTTCTGGACTCGTTTCATCGACGATATTCTCATGATTTGGAGGGGGTCGGTGCACGAGCTACAGGAATACTTTAGTTATCTCAATAATAACAACTTCAATGTTTCATTGACAATAGAGCATAGTAATTCACGTATAGTATTCCTGGATGTTGAGTTGTTCATTGAAAATGATAAGATTATGAGTACTCTGTATAGGAAACCTACTGCCACCAACTCCATTTTGAAGTCTGATAGTCATCACACTAAATCTGTCACTAGGGGTATCCCCTATGGAGAAATGGTCAGGATTCGCAGGAATTGCAGTAAGGATAGTGATTTTCAGGCAGAGCTTAATTCTTTAGAGAATAGGCTTAAGGATATGGGTTATCTTGAATCTGACCTCATTAGGGCTAGGAATAGAGTTTCTTAACTTGAAAGAAAATCCACTTTGATTCAAAAAGAGAAGAAGAAATCATCTAAGGGCCAAGTAGCCTTTATAACTAAGCACTGTGCTCAGAAGGGGGACATATTTAGAGCATTAGGTAAACACTGGAATATCTTGAAGGGAGTCCCAGTACTTTCTGGTCTAATTGGTGAACGTCCCGAGGTCATTTTCAAAAGATGTCCGACGGTTAAGGAGCTCATCAGTAGTAATTATCTCAATCCAGTGACAGTTAATAATTCCAGATGGTTGACTACACGTCCTTCTGGTTTTTTCATTTGTGGCACTTGTAATGTGTGTGAGTTTGGTTTAAACAAAATGAAGAACTTCTGTTACAACACTAATCAAACATATATGATCAGGGAGTTTATTAATTGTAACAGTGAGGGAGTAGTTTATGCTGTGAAATGTCATTGTGATAAAGTATACATGGGGAGCACTAAGAGGAAACTTAAGACTCGAATACAAGAGCATGTAAGGGCCATTCAGAATCAAGATGCTAAGTCACCTATTTTTCAGCATATGAGGGCCCATCATCCTCATGAGGCTAAGATAACATTCCATGGTGTACAAAAAGTTATCCCATGGAAAAGAGGAGGTGATTGGATTCTTCGATTAAGACAGGCTGAAGCTAGATGGATTTCATGCTGTAGACTTGTGAAACTCGGATTGAATACTGAAAGTGAGCTCCATTACTTTTTGTAAATGAGTTGATTTGTGTATAGGGTCTAGAGGTCTTTATTAACGGATCTGTTATCCCTCTATTTCATCACTCTCAGGTTAAATTGGGCATAATCATCTTTCATCTAGTATGCAGGGTCATGTCTGGAGCTGTGGTATAGATGTTGTAAATTAGATTATCTTGTGAATTTGTACAGCTATATAAGAGATATCCTTAATAAAAAAATGTCATTGGTTATCTCTTGCCACTTTGTATTTCGTGAGTGGCTAACAGTATGTCTTTAGGCGGCATCATGAACGCATTATCCTTATGAATATATGGAAGAAACTTTATATATTTTTTTATTGGATTAGGGTCTATAGACCTGGCAACAGTTTGCAGTGCTATTTTGTAATCTGGGAGCGGTTAATACTATATCCATAAACGGCATCGCTAATACGTTATGTTTCATTAATATTTGGTATTAGAATTGTATTGATAATCATCATAACATTTAATAAGATTTTCTTTTTTTCTTAAATGCAAGTGAACTTGGAGCGTGATGAAGCTGGTCTTGTAATCGTATATATGATTTTTCCTTATTTTGTTTTACTATGACCTTTGCTTCATCTCGTCAGACGTCAACAAGTCGTAAATACTACTTGAGTCCGCATTTAACGTAAACTTTGTCTAGTAAGCTCATTGTCTTGTAACTATAATGCAGTTAGTTTGCGTTCCGTTTAGACTAAAAGGGTCTGATGTTATTTTCAGGAATTATACCCCCACGTCGTAATTACTCCTGGAGCCCGTATTTAACGGAAACTTTGTCTATTAAGCTCATTGTCTTGTAACTATTATGTAGTTAGTTTGCGTTCCGTTTAGACTAAAAGGGTCTGATGTTATTTTCAGGAATTATACCTCCATGACGTTTATGATATAGCTTCGTACACGGCCGTCTCAATCATTTTGGACGGAATATGAACTGGTATCTCATTGGCTGTAATTTAACCGGAAATAGTTCACTACCGGATGTGTTATTTTGTTCTTGCCGTATACTGGATACACTTTGCACAACCGGATATAATATATCCGATTGGCTGCAGTGGCGGACGTGAAGGAGAACCTATATTGGGTAATCTCTGAGGCTTACAGGCATGCGCATTAGACAATGCAGACCTGAATGGGAGCATATATCTATTACTAATGGCGCGAAAATGCATGGCGCATCTGATTGGTTTAATGATGGCTTAAAGGGAAGCTTGGGGTTCGGCTTCTTTGCACGCTGTCGGGACCACACGCCAGGCATCGCCTGCCGAGACCTCCCTGCTTGCATTGGAATAATCTTTTCTCATGCTCTCAAGGTGAGGTGCTGATAATACTAGTCGCACTTACTTCTGGGTAGTGGATGCGTTGCATCTTTTGGGTTTTTTGCTTTAATAGTGATGTTACTAGAGCCCTGCCTCATTCGTGTATATTTTTTCTTTTGTATTAGAATTTGACCTGAATACTTAACAGATGCGATTGAAAGTAGAGCTGAATATCGTCTTTGCTCTAGGTGAGAACCAGAAACAGTTTGGGTTGTACAGTCATGGGAATATGTTGAGATTTTTAATGTTATACACTAACATTTGTGTTTTTGGAACATACGAATAAGGATGGGTATGTTAATATTAACAGGGAAATATCTGTATTATACTAGTTGTGGTTCTTGCTATTGTGATTTAGTGGATGTTTTCAGATGGGGCAGGCCGTTTATGATGTCTCAGCTCCAGTTTTCTAGATATTACCAATAGTTTATCCCCCCTCCTACTGATAATGCTGTTTGGTATTGATACTAGGCATATTCTCTTTTTTCCTACACAGTGATTTTAAGCGTAGAGGCTGAATCCATATTATAAATATTGAAGGGGGAGCTCAGGCATAAACACTCTATCCGTGCTAATATCAGGTGAGATACCCTCCTTTATGTAGCATATATTTGAGGAAACCTCACAATTGAATATATGTTGTCTCTATCTTATAGATTTAGTAGATGACAATTATTGTATATATTAATGTCTTAATTTCTGTTTCATCACAATTAGTATGACATGTAAACAAGATGTTTATGTCATATTTCATCCCCAGTAAATGTTTTCTACTTAGGTGTATCACAGTAGGACCAATCAAGTATTAGGACAAGATCTCGTCATGAAATAAGATACACACCAATAGGAGGTAGGGAGGACTATTCTTTACTCAGGACATTGATTTCCTTCTTTTAAGAGTTCTGGTGGTGTAAGAAACATTTGTTATTATTTATTTGACCATTTGATTGTGGATAGATTGTTATATAGGCAGGTGTCGCTTATTACTATTGCATTTTGTTTATTTTAATCTGTTAACTTGGCATATGTGAATAATAGATCAATTCATTAATGTAATGCTTCTCTATGTTTTGATATTTACAGCCCTGATGATGTCCATCTGTGGACGAAATGCGTCGGCTGTTTTTGTTATGGTTTCAAATATTGAAGAATTGCTACTGCTTTGAACAACATCATCTCTGTGAAAATCATCAAATAAATGAACATTTTTGGAATTCACTTTTGTGAGCCATTGGACTTTGTATGAATCAGTCGCTCCCTCAATTTATTATATTCTCTTTATAGTATTGGCTGGATTTTACCGGTGGATCCAGTTGAGGTGTGAGCTGACAAGGAAAGATTGTTATAGACTTTAGGAAATTTAGTTTGGGTTTGTGCTGGTCTAGTACCCTCACCGTTGTCTGTACCTACAATAATCACCTCTGGTTATTGTTTATGTGCAGGAAGGTGTCCCTTCCTGCACGTAAACAACCAGTAAAACAATAAAGTTTTGCAAGTTCTATGTGTGCTATTGCAGCACACATAGAAGTTGAAAAACTTAGTTTCTGATTGTTTATCTGAAGTAAGGGAACCTTCCAGATAAATAATCTCCCCACGACACAGTCATCCTTGCACCGTGGTGTAAGGGTGCCTGTGCCGGCGCATGGCAGTAGGTGGAAGCACAGACATGTGACATATTGTTGTAAATATGTAACATCCCTGTGTATTGAAAGTGAATCAGTGTGGCGCAACCAAATGGCTTGCCGCACGCACCGAGTAACTTTCCTTGTAAATCTGCCCCAGGGTTTCTGGTTGGCTAAGGTATGCACCTAAGCCAGGTTGAACCCACCACTCTAGTCAGAGCAAGTAAGTTACACACTAAAGATAACCTGTGCTCACACTCTGGTAGCTTGGAGCAGAGGATCCAGGCTTATCATCAGAGGCAATGTGTAAAGCGTTTGCCCAAACCACTCAAACAGCAACTCAATGAATACACCACAAAAGAGACTCCACACAGGATTATATGAAAATATAGTATATTGTGCATAAATAAAATAGACTAAAACGACATGAATCATAAATGCTGTGCATGTTATGCAAATCCTGAGATAGTACTCGTTATCCTACTCATGCAACAATCAAAAAGACATACATTATAACACCAGGACATGAAAAGCAGAACTTTTTAGGTCGAGCCTGTCAATGCGCTTGCGCATTGGCCTTGCAAGAGATATTGGAGCTTAACCAGAGCTTAACCATCGGCAATTGCATGCAGTGCCCGTGAAAAAAGCGCGTGCACTTCAAAGCCACCAGCGTCCCTCCCACAGGCATCTGAAGCTGTGCGCTCTGCCTCAGGCATTTCTCCTCCCCTAATTATTAACGGTCGGCCGTACTTTCACTTTCACGGCTGCCAGGCCGTGTCTCGCGTTTCTCCTCCCCCCTTCCCCCCTCCCCACAACAATGCCAAGAGCTGGTTTAATAAAGCAACTGCTCCAACTCAAACTTTTCTTTCCTTTTTGTTTTAGCGGTGTACTAAAGATCTGACAACCGGCATGAAAGTGTGCGTTTAAATGCCAGCTGCAAGCTTTGTTTTCACCTTACAGCTCGCTGTACATCTATTTATCCTTTCTGGTAAAAGTTGCCACCATTTCAATCTGTTGCCAGTATGAAATGTCCCTCGGGCTGTAATCCTTGCGCCATGTTTACTTTTAAAATTGAAGGCTCGTGCCCTCCTTCACGCTTCACTACACGCAGCGTGTTTGCTTTGGATTAGAAGGCTCGAGCTGGCCTTCGTGCTCCACTGCACACAATGTGTTTACATTTCATTATCAGGCACGGGCTCCCCTTCGTGCTTCACTGCGCACTGAGTGTTTACTCTTAATTAGAAGACTCGAGCTGCCCTTTGCATTTCCCTGCTCGCGCTATGTTTGGCTTTGAAAAAAATGCCGTATGGACACAATTAACTCGCCACTCCTCAGAGATTACCTCGATTAAAATACTTCAACAAATATGTATTTCACACATTGGAAGACAGTTCTTTTGATATGACAACCAAGTCAATATATATTCCTTTAACTTTACACACGATGATTTTTGTGTTTAACTTCTGCCTTTCTGCAAGTTTGCTTAAACAGTCTGCTCAATATACTTTACACACGATGATTTTTGAGCATTTAACTTCTGCCTTTCTGCAAGTTTGCTTAAACAGTCTACTCAATATTTTCTAACCACTGCTTTTTCTGTCACTTTAATTAAACAATTCAGTCCCGATTTGCTTAACCAATTCTGCTCAATATTGTATATATTTAAAGATTGAAGAAATGAATCCTTTCACGTTTTACTGATGCAATGTGATTTCTTCCACACTTTCTTTGGCTCCAGCTTTATTTAAGTACTTGCTCACGTCACGACTTGACAAATCAATTAAATATCGTGAGTGAATAAATTAATCACAAGTCTCTTTAAAATACAACAGTCTTTTGGTTTCCAGCAAGCAGTGCTTTACTTGTTGTGCCCTTCTGTCCTCTGTTATTCCCTTGTTTTTGTGCCCTTCTGCCCTCTGTTAGACTCGTTTTTTGTGCCCTTCTGCCCTCTGTTAGACTCGTTTTTGTGCTTTTCTGCCCCCTGTTAGACTCGTTTTTTGTGCCCTTCTGCCCTCTGTTATTTTTCCCTTGTTTTTCTGCCCTTCTGTACTCTGTTAGACTGTTTTTTTGTGCCCTTCTGCCCTATGTTAGCCTTGTTTTTCCCTTGTTTTTATGCCCTTCTGCCCTTTGTTAGACTGCTTTTTGTGCTTTTCTGCCCTCTGCACCACCACAGCATCACTCAGCACCACCACATTATCACTCAGCACCACCACAGCACCACTTAGCACCACCACAGCATCACTCAGCACCACCACAGCATCACTCAGCACCACCACAGCACCAATCAGCACCACTCAGCGCCACCACAGCATCACTCAGCACCACCATAGCATCACTCAGCACCACAACATTATCACTCAGCACCACCACAGCACCACTCATCACCACCACAGCATCACTCAGCACCACCACTGCATCACTCAGCATCACCACAGCACCACTCAGCACAACCACAGCACACTCAGCACCACCCCAGCATCAATCTGCGCAACCATTCAACAACAACTGGTTCAAATATGTTCTCTCAAGGTTTCAAGCTTTATTACAAATGTCACAAAAAGATGTTAATATTTCACTTCTGTTCTTGGATTTTCCTCACAATAAAATACACTGAACATAATCTTCACAAAAGTTATTTACAAAAGTTTAAGCTATTGCCATTATAAATTAAAATCACTTTTATTTAAGTAATAATTATTTTAAAAAATGAAAAGCCATTGTAATTTGTAATATCAATACATCTAAGTCACGTAAATACAAAACATGTTGCATTACAAATGCTATAGGTGTCACATTTGCGAAAGTTATAAATATTGGCATTGTAAATGACAAAGCTATTAATTTAGCTATTTTCAAAACCAACACATAAATAAAAAAATTGTCATTTACAAGACCAATAGCTCAAACTTTCCTAATGCGAGACCTATTGCATTGCAAATGCTTGTTGTTAGAGGGAAACCCATACATCACTAAATATTTCAAGTAGTATATAAATCATAGCACTCACTATAAGCATATCAGTAACAATAAGCCCACATAGGCACAGAAACCCCTACACTCCTATTAGAGGGGTTATGCTAATGTTTTAGATCCTGGTTGAGAAGATGGGATTTAGAACTCAAACTGTAGAGCTCGGGTATTAATGGTAAATTCTGGAATTAATAACCCGAAACAACAATCCTCGTTGGGTTCAACCCCCAGACCCTTCATGAGAATTGGAGTGTTGCTGTCAACCTCATGTTCCACTATGTATGGGGGACGGGAAACTGATTGTGTAGATACTGGCACTAGCGCTAATTTAGCTGCTCATGCATGCCGCACTGATCAAGCTCTTTCTCTGCCCAACTCTGGCAGCTACATTGAGCTGTGTTGGGGAGAACGACACAGTCTCTGTAGCCCAGTACCTCCAAGAATGGATGCAGCGCCTGGAAGATGAAGCGTGGTGGGTCCAGCTCTAAAATGGAGGCCGGGCTAGGGCGTGCATGCCGGGTAGAGTCTCCCGCAGCACTGTTCTCCAAGTGCTTGTAACATACTGATTCTCAGGCACTTCCCACGATAGGTGGGGGAAGAATTAACCTCCCAAGTGTGAGCAGCAATGAGAGCGAGAACTGAACACTGTGCTCCATCCTCTACTCAGGCACTCGGCAACAGAGGGGTACTGCTCCTGTAAAACCATAGGAAAGGCTCACGATCGTAGAATAGGGTGAGGGGCAATAAAACTGCGCTCACCATGCACTGCTTGCAGTCAGATGGAGAGGTGAAGCACTTACCACACGCTGAAAGTAATGAAGAAGTGCTCACCGACTAAAATGCTTAGGATGGCCAGAATAGGGAGGGAGCAAGCCACCCAGTTCCTGGAGAGCCCTGGGGTACACAGAGCAAGTAGGCAGGCAGCGGGCAAGCACATTAAGCAGTCTTAGTCCCTCCTGCAGCCCAGTAGGAAGCAGGCCAACACAGTAAAGCAAGCAGTCCCAATGGTGGTTCCTCCTGGCAGCCCAGCAGTCCTCTGCCAATCTGCAGCATGTAAACAAGTAGCATCTGGTTACAAGTCCATGCAGTGACTAAAAACATGGAGCCAGAGCCCTTGTACTCATACTCAAAATTGTCTTTGATGAAGAGGTGACTTCAAAGGAACCCTTAGAAGATTGCACCAATCCCTTTCAACCCGGCCCTGGCCCCAGATGATCAGTAGGAGGTAAATCAGCCCTTTGTGTGAGGGCAGGACAAAACCTTTATAAATGTAAAGTGTGAACGACCTCTCCCTCTGCCAGCCTTGGAAGACCATCAGTATGAAGATGAATGCAGATGTAACCCCTCTCACAACCAGCCCTTCCTGTGTTGTGGCTGTGTGGATAGTATATACCAAGTGTAGCTGTCTCCCATCCCTAGACGTGTATTGGAATCAGGCTGCAAAGCTCAAAGAGTCATAAGCACAGAGAAATGCTCACTTTCTAAAAGTGGCATTTCGAAAATAGCAATGTAAATTCCAACTCCACCAATAAGCAGGATGTATCAATCCCATTCTAAGCATAGCAAACATGGCAACGCCACCCCTTTCTGAAATGGAATTGAAACTTGAAAGTATATAAGGGAATTTCCAAAGATAGCCTATTAGAGGAGTACGTTTCACAGCAGTGTGAAACAAAATAGGCTTTGGGTCACTACCAGGACATGCCACACATAAAGGCACATAAAGGCACATATCCTACCTTTTACTTACACAGCACCCTGCCCTTAGGGCTAGCTAGGGTCTACCTTAGGGGTGACCTAGGTCACCCCTAAGAAGAGTTTAAAGTTTGGCAAGTAGTTTGAAATGACAAGTCAAAGTGGTAGTAAACTCTACACGCAGGCCCTCCTGTGGCAGACCTAAGACAGGTTTGAAAGGCTATGTCTGTGGGTGGCACAATCAATGCTGCAGACCCACTAGTAATCCTAAAGCCAACAAAAAGAAGGCCACAAAAATATGTGGAGAAAGGCAAAACGTTTGGGGATAACCCTGCAAATAGGGCTAGGTGCAACAGCTCCTCAGAACAAGTGCACAGTTGGGATGATCCATCACCCAACACAACATCTCTCTTTCACCCACCAATCAAAGAACATAAAGTCAAACATACGAAAAATCACAAAAAAGGGAGAAACTAAAGAAGTCAAGAAAGATAACAAACATTAATAAAACCTTTATTTATTTATTATGATAGGTTTTTATAGTGCGAACATGACCCTTGCGGGTATTAGAGTACTTTACAATTTACAGAGACAAGAGACAAAAAAACAATAATATCATATTTGAGAAAAAATACAGGGTAAGGTAGTACCCAGAAAAGAGAGGTTACGCTTTACAATGTTCAGAGAGCAGAGGAGATAAATCAATAAAAACTCAAATATCTTACACAAGAAAATGACATGATCAGGCAGTGTCGAGGGGAGGTAGAGTACGACAAGATGTCAAGACTGGTAAGTTGAAAACAATCAAGTAGCCGGTGAGCATTTGTAATGAGTGAGATTGAGGAATCGGAAGGGGTACAAAGAGAGGCGATCCTAGGTTCTGGAGCAGAAATGTGTTCATAAGGAGTACTTTGACTTCTTCCTTGAAGAACACAGTTGAGGGATTCAATCTGACTTCAGGGGCCAAGATGTTCCAAATTCTCCGAGCAATCCCAGAGAAAGATCAGCTCTATGTTTTCTTCTCGTGGAATTTCTGAGGTTTCAGAAGTAAGGTGTTGGAGCTTCTGGAAGATCTGCAGCCACCGGAAAATGTGAGCTTCTGAATGAGATTTCTGGGGGTTTGAAGTGGAGGGCTTTATGTGTCATGTAGGCAATTTTTTGCTGGATTCCTTCTTCATAAGGGAGCAAGTTGAGAGATTTCAGATCAAGGATGATGTGGCTGTTTCTTTATGAGCCAGTGATGAACTTTGTAGCGGAGTGGAGCAAGACCCTTAGAGGAGCCAGTTTGGATCTGGGCAGGCCACAGAGAGTTGCACTTCCATAGTCCAACCTGGGAATCACTAGGGTTTGCACTGCAAGCTTGAAAATGTTGGGGGGAGAAAGGGTTTTAATTTTCTTAGAATGTTCATTTGGTGATACTCTCCTTTGGTGGTGGCACTGATGTGCCTCTGTACCTTGATGTTCTTTTCGAGAGTTAATCCGAGTAATCTTGCTGAATCAATGGCTTGTGGAATGCAGTTAAGGGTTGTTAGATGTTTCAACCATTCTTCAATAACAAGTGACTGGTTGGGTGGGGCGATTAGGAGGAATTAATTTTTTAGAGTATTTAGTTTGAGGGGAATGAATGCTAGCCAATTCTGAGTTTTCTGTAGACTTGTGTTGAGAGAACTGATGTCTTCTGCTGAGGAGACATGTAAGTATAATTGGGTATCATCAGCATACACGTGGTAGTAGATATTGGATGAACTCAGATTTTCCATTAGAGGCTCCATGAACAGGTTGAAGAAAGTGTGCAAAAGGGAAGACCCGTGTCTCATGTGATCAGAGTGTACAGAGATAGTGAGTGATTAACCTTGACTCTTTGGGGCATATGTACAAGCCCCTATTGCCATGGAAACGTTCCTGTGGATATAGGGGCTTTGCCTTATTTACAAGGCACTGTTAAGCCACTAAACATGGCTTAATGCTGCCTTGTAAATAAGGCCCCCTTTCATGCTATGCTTAGCATGAAAGGAGGGGGGGGCAATGGGTGTTGCTGTGGGGGTTCCACTGCAACACCTGTTGATTCTGATGCTGCCTCCTATTTACACGGGAGCCAAAAATAGGAGGCAGCGCCAGAATTAAGACCAGGTAAAACCTGGTCCTAACCTGGCGCAACGAGAAGAAATGTTTTATTTCTCCTCGTTTTGGCTGTTTTCATGTGTGCTGCCTTGTGCAGCACACATGAAAATAGTAAAAGGCCAATAATGGTTTATTTACAGCAAGGTCCCCCCTCCTGCACATAAACAATCATTTAAAAAAAAGCTGTTTTGCAATTTCTGTGTGTGCTGCATTAAGCAGCAGACATAGAAGTTACAAAGCAGCATTTAAAGATTGTTTATGTACAGGAATGGGGGCCTTCCAGCACATAACCAATTTTCCCCTGCACTCAGACACCATTGCACTATTGTGCAAGGGTACCAGGGTTGGTGTTAGGCTGCTAAGTGTAGCACCAGTGCATGGGGAAAAGCAGGTCTGCACCATATTCCTGTAAATATGGTGCAGCCCTGCGTTTCTGAAGTGCCGGAAAAAGGCGCTATATGCCCCTTTGAGTCTTGTTTTGGAGCTAGGAGGTGAACTAGTTACAGACCAATCCTGTTAGTCCCATAATGTCATGTAAATATCACTAATCCATTGGATCTGTACGTTTGTGGACAACATAAACTGTGGGTGAGGTGCCTAGACTGATTCCATGAACCCCTGTAGTAAATGTTGGTCTAGAGACCAGCTTGCTCACAGTGCCACCACAAGCACCCCCTAACCAAACAGTGAGCAAATGGTTTCTGGCAACCACCGAACATGACAACCCTGACCCCTCAGGGATCGAGGTACCAGATCTAGAACCCTTTTTCTCAGTCACTCGTGTACTCTTGTTCTCAGAAAAATATTCAAAGAACACACAATGGGACGTTTTTCAATATATTTATTGAGCCAATGTTATTCTTGTATAAAGCACATGTGCTACGATAATCAGTAGACAGAAGCATATGAAAGTGATTACAAGCACCAAAATATTAAATAACAGGCATAGTGAGCTAAGAACAGTGTATACATGCTGGCATATAAAACAAGGTGGTGAACAGGCTTACCCCCATTATGCAATCCCTACTCTCTATGCATATAGAGTGTATGTTAGTGTACAGCCAAGAATTTCTCCATGGGATGATCCAGCCCCATTAATTTGTGGAACAGAATAGTCCCCCGCCTTGGTCACGATCCTGGCAGCCCTCACGGGGATGTTATTCAGCTACTTAGAGAAGCCTCAGCATGCAGGGACCTCTCGATGTCAGCAGATGTACCTCCTCTGGTTAACCCCAGGAAATACTTATTTATTTATAATAAAAAGCATCCTCGCGAAGTATATGCAGATTAGCATTGTTATAGATATGCAGATAGGCTTGTCGCCCCATGGATCAAGATAGACCGACATTTGTACAGTGTGCGTAAAGGCATGGTACTCAATGTTTGGGTCATCATGATAATGGTGCATGAAGCTAAATGTGTAAGAAACGCAGTTTCAGAGAAACTAATCTAACATTCTCATGCAAATATGTGCAAAATGTAAACGGTAAAATGGTGTTGGTCAGAAAGAGGACAATGTAAGAAAATGTGTAGCGTTGCTACATGGGCCTAACTCAGGCAACACGGTGTTTCAAAAGGTCTACTAGATTGTCATGCTTAACCGTATCGAAAGCCGACTATACGTCAAGGAGAATTAAAAGACAAGATTAGTTCTGATCCAGCATTTTTTGTGTATTATCCACTATGTATGTAATAGCCTATTCAATTCTGTGCCCTGGACGGAAGCCGGATTGAACTTGGTCTAATAGTTGGACTTGATCTACGTGGTTACAGAGTTGGATGTGAAAACGTTATTCAAAGAGCTTCTCCAGGGTAGGAATATTGGAGATAGGTCGGAAGGTGTTTAAGTCAGTTTGATCTGGTTTAGGTGTTTTAGGATGGGGAAACCTGACCGGACTTTAGGCAGTCAGGGATGGTGCCTTGAAGGAGGGAGGCATTAACAATCTTGGTCCAAAGTGGGAATATCGAGGGTTTGATCTCCTTAATGAAGTTGGGAGGAACAGGGTCATTTAAATGGTTTGAGGGTTTCAGCGTTGCTAGAATCTTATGAATGGCGCTTTCCTCAAAAGTTTTGAAAGGGTTCCATGAGGCGTTGTTTTTGGGGAAGTGCCCATGGAAAGAGGAGGGTACACTAGTCCAGGGTGCCATGAGGATGGTTTGAGGTGGGTGAGGACGTTTTTCCAATGCCACCTTCAGATCATTTATCACACTTTCTTTCTTCTGAAGGAAGAAGGAGTCAAATTCCTCGCAGTCTGGTAGTGGACTAGATCCATAAAGGGACAGATTTGGTGCGCAGTTTGGTTGTACTTTATTGAGTTCAAACTGTGTTTTTGGGTCGGTTACTGCCTTGATCCAGATGATTTCTGAATAAATTTGCTTTTGAAATTTTGATGCAATTCTAGTATCTGTTCCTCAATGATCTCAGGTGCTTAAGGTGTTCAAGGGACGAAGCTGATCTCCCTTCAACACCACTGATGTTCAGCTAGCCTCAGGTTGAGTCTTTCTGGATTGAGGCTACCATCATACCAAGGTTTGGAGTCTTTTGCGGACACTCTTTTAGTTGTAAAGGATTGATCCAGTCCAGAACAGTCTCCATGGAGTGAGTGTTGTGATTTGTAAGAATCTGGACATCTGAAATCTTTCCAAGAGGAAGCAGGATGCTCTTGCTGAGAGAGGTCAGTTCATTATGGTTGATGTTGTGCATGCTCCGCAGGATTGTCCTGCAACGGAACATCCCTTACATTGCAGAGGATGCAGACCATGGACAACCACTGGGTGAGGGACTTGAAATGCCAAATGATTATTATAGTGGTGAAGAGGAAGGAGCTGGCTTGTGACAAGATCTCTTCCGAAACTACTTCTGAGTGTAAAAATGATGTGAAATGTGTTGACTTTGGTTATTGTTATTGCAACTCTTGTAGTGATGATTATGTAGTGAGAGGGATGTTAATGCTACATACTAGGAATGTATAGGTCCGACAATTTCTGGGGGAAAGTGTTTGTATTGTATGTGTAGCTTTGTTCAGGTGCTGATAATGTTGTCTTGGACTGTGTTCTCTAGGAGTTGACAATGTGATATATACCATAGCTAATCTCCCTGGGTTGCTCTGTTTCAGGTACCTCCACCATGGCATCTTCATTTGAACATTCCAGAGTGGTGACATTAGCAGTTGTTCAGATGTACAAAGTGGACATGGATTGTTTCTGGGAATGTCTGTCACAGAGCTTGAATCCAGGACTGGGGAGCACAAGATCATAAAGACTGTACTAGATGCACAAGTTGGGGAGCAATGGTGAGCTGTATTGTTGTATTTGTGGTGGGAAGCGTTGTTTTAGGCACAGTGAGCCCCACTGCTGGCGTCTGCCCAGGCTGACCTGATGGATCTGGATTGTCTTTCACGTCCACCTCTTCAGAAGCATTTTCATCACTGAGGGCTTCGTCCTGGGGTGGAGAGAAACTCTGTTCTGTTTCCAGTCTCTGTGCAAGTGCAGTGGTGGATCAACCTGTTGAGAAATAGAGAACATTGCTAATGGTGGACGTGATGTATATAGGGACCTAGAATAGGGCAAAAAAGATCGAGGTTAGCAGTGTCATCGATTTTCGCAGAGTTGAAGTTGGTAACTAGACATATGAAGACATTCAATACATGTTGTTGATTTCATTAGCTCATTAGATGTGTAGATATGTGGCACTTTGGCTTAGGGATAGATATGACATCTCCAAAACTCTGCCACAAACACAGTGTAGTCTTAACTTGTATTTGTCCATTCCAAGGCCTAGTTGTGTCTAATACAGGTGTGACGAAGCGATGTAGCACACGATAGAGACTGAGGACATTACGTCAGAACGCTTTCCCCCTTATCTTTCTCCGTGTCCTCTAGTTTATTCACAGACACCCCCTGTGGAACAAGAACTGTGCTATCCCTTTAAGAGATTCTCCCTGAGGGAACAGCCGTCCGATCACATGTCGGAATCATGTGATCCTCGAGTCATGAAAGAGGAAGACGTGATCCACTGGCGGCGTGCATCGAGAGCTCCGACGCCGGAAGATGGAGACCCAGAGGGAAGAGAAGCCATGCGGACATTCTTCGTAGCACCTGGGACCGGTGGGAGCTCGAGCAGAGGAGGAAAATGTACCGGACGCAGAAGGACAACCCAGTACCATGAGGGAGTCAAAGAGGGAGCCGGACCCTACCCGGCATCACTCTGACACCAGCCATGTTCCCGGAGGGACGTGGCTTTACAAGGTACGGGCCACCTGGGGACCCTGTGGGGAAAAGGAATTGGTGTCTCTAAGGAGATGCTGGTGGGGAAAGCAGATGGCGGTGATAAGCATGGAGCCTGTTTAGGTGTAAATGCGCATAACAAGTGTCACGTTGCGTAGACACCGAGAGCACTAGTGCTTGCCCTGGATGTTATCTCCCTTCACTCCTTTCCCCTGTTCAAACCAAAGAGACCAAAGTGCGTCCTGACATTCTATGTTTTTGTTTTTGTTTAATTTGGATTGATTCACTGACAAACCGGCGTACCGGGACGGAGTGGAAGACGGAAGGAACACAAATCAAGCCATTCTCTGGAGTAAGAGAAAGGACTTAACGGTTACCTTGAACCTGCCACAAAGAACAGTACTGACTGTGTCCTCGGTGCTAAGTCCTGCATGTACTAGAGTTATTAAAACCACTAAAGAAAAATCAAACGCGAGTCCCTGTTTACTTCTCCACCGTGCCACATATGGTGTCAGAAGTGGGCTCTCCTCCATAGACTGTAGGTATGGAGAACATCATACAGCAGCTAATACGTGGCCAGGAGAAGCTAGAGTGGGCCGTGGAAAAACAGATGTCCTCAACCTAAGCCGACAGAGACATGTTTAAGGACACAATGTGTAATCAAGATGAATGCCTGGAGAAAGTCGCCGACGACAATCTGCAGTTGGCTGCCCAACTTTAAGCACGACCAGGGACAGGTCCAAACATGTCCATACAGAAGTACCTTCTGGGGGAAGATCCAGGCGAATTTCTGTTGAACTTTGAGAGGGCTGCCAGGGCCTCGGGATGGCTACAGGCCAAATGGCCTTTCTTCTTGGCTCCCCTCCTCACAGGAGAAGGACAAGCTGTCTATCAAGTAGCTAATGCAAATGGCAACACCCGCTACAGCGACATAAAAGAAATCATCCTTGACCTCCTCGGGATGGATTCAGAGACCTATAGGGTATGGTTCAGGAGGGAGAGAGGGACCTCTGCGGACAATCCAAAGACCCTCTTCTTCAAACTAAAAGCTGCTGCAGACAAGTGGCTGAAGCCTCAAACGAATACCAAAGAGGAGATTATGTCTTTGATTTATTTGGAGCAGTTCAGTGAGGCATTACCCTTTCCCATGCAGAGATGGTTAAAGCAGAAGATGCACCTGACAGTGGAGCAAGCGTTAGAAGTAGCCACCTCCTTCTACAAGGCGCAGCCACGTTTTCTACCATGGGATTCAGACAAACCCACACATCCTTCCAGTATCCCTAAAAAAACAGACAAAGAACCAGAAAAACCCTTGCCTGACCCCGTACACTCTTGACAGTTTTGCCCTGAACCCATCCCCACCCAGGGACCGCAGTGCTTCAAGTGGCCACATCACCAGGGTATGCCCCGTTAAGAAGCACCAGGAGGAGCCAATTGACATAAATTGCATACCCGTTCCATTCTATACACCGAGGAAATGGGACCCAGTTTCTATGTAAGTGTACACGTACAAGGTACTGCTGTACGGTCCCTGTTGGACTCCGGCTGTTGCCAGTCGGTGGTTCTACAGTCACTCTTTAACCCCTCAATATCCCCTACAGGGGAATCAGGGCCTATCAGGTATGTGCACGGAGATATCCATGTCTATCCCTTAGTACAGCTCCCCATTACTTTACCAAATGGGCGTGTGTTACAAGCCAAGCTCGGTGTACTACCCTCCCTCCCTGAGCAGTTAATTATTGAACAGGACAACTCATCATTTCTTGCTTTGCTAATAGATAAAACACAACATCTACACTCCCAAGACTTATGCGCCAGACCTTCCTCACTCAAGCTCCTTGGGTCTCTGGCCGTAGCTTCAGGTATAGCCAGACCCATGACCCGACACTAGCTGCCACCTGGGATCATGCTAAACAGAACTCTACGTATCCTTGTTTCCATATCTCAAATGAGCTGCTATACAGAATAGGGAACCAGAGAGAATCCCCTCAATTGGGAGTACCACAATCCTTCAGGGAACAGGTTCTGGTTTTCACCACCTCTGTTTTTGGTGGGACATAGGGGTGCACAATAAACAACACAGATACTGTTACGACACTTCTATTGGCCAGGGATTTTTTCTCATGTCACCAAATTCTATAAGGAGTGCGAGGTGTGCCAGAAGAAAAACCACTACAAACCCCCTCCTGTTCCCCTGCAGCCACTTCCGATTCTCGAAAAGCCGTTTGAGATGATAGGCATGGACCTTATTGGCCCCTTGCCTGAACCAAAAAGGGCAATGTATATGCCTTAGTCATTGTGAAGTATGCCACCCGGTATCCCGAGGCATTTTCCACACGCTCTCCCACCACTGTGAATATCAGCGATAAGTTAATGGAACTATACTCCCGGGTTGGTTTTCCCCGTCAAATCTTCACGGACCAAGAAACCCCTTTTGTTTCCAAACTAATGGCCCAAATCTGTAAATTCCTTGACATCTCTCATATAAAAATGTCTGTGTACCACCCACAAACTGATGGTTTGTGCGAGAGGTACAATGCCACCCTTAAGCTCACATTGAAAAAACTGATGAGCGTCGAAGGCAAGGAATGGGGCATGCTCTCCCTCTGGCCCTTTATGTCATCTGGAGCCAGACCCAAGCCAGTCTGGGGTGTTCTACTTTCCAACTTTTGTTTGGTAGAGAACTCCGTAGCCTCCTACAGATGACTAAGGATGTATGGGAACAGGAAGATCGAGAGGAAACGAAGACGTTCCTTGACTACACCCAGTCCGTACGTAACCGTCTCCAAAAGTTAAGGGAGTTTGCTGACGCTAATCTAGAACAAGCCCAACTCAAGCAACAAACCGTCTATGACAGAGGGAAAAAACTGAGACATCTTAAAGTAGGGGACTGGGTCTTGGTCCTCATGCCTTCCAGCCATTCCAAAACGAGGTAGGAATGGCAAGGACCGTACAAAGTCATAGACAAAATCGGTTTAACCTCCTACCCAATACAGGTCACTCCCAAAAGGATGCATCTCTACCACATAAACCTGCTTAAAAAGTGGCTAGGACCACTTCCCAAGGACATCCACACCACTATCCCTGTCCAGGATCCCTCCTTAACCCTAAACAACTGGTGGTTAACCCCAAGATTACCTCAGAACAAAATGAATCCCTACAACACACCCTACTCCCCTTTTCTCCTTTATTCTCTGATCTCCCAGGAAGAACCACCCTAGCAGAACACACCATTCCCACTCAACCAGGTGCAGTAGTGAAGCAGAAACCATATCATTGACCCACGAGAAGCCATAAAACAAGAAGTAGAGAGTCTAGGGGTCATAAAACCATCCCAAAGCGAGTGGGCTTTGCTGATCGTTCTTGTCCCAAAACCGGACGGGTCTGTCCGGTTCTGCATTGACTTCAGGGCCGTCAATGCCATATCAAAGTGTGACTCTTATCCCCTCCCTCGTGTGGACGAGCTTATTGAACAACTGGGTGATGCCTGTAGGAGAGTAGGATCTGCTTACTATGGTTACCCCCACTTTTTGCTGGTGTTTCACTGTTTTTCGACTTCAGTCTAGCTGGGGCCCTGCCAACCAGGACTCCAGCCTAGCTGCTTCCTCTCTAAATTAATTGCATGTACATTAGGTACACTCCAGATTGGTTACTGGGTTACCCTGGTGAGTCCCTAGTATATGGTACCTTAGGTACTAAGGGCATAGGTACCCCAGAGGCCTAACAGGGGCTGAAGCATGTATTATGCCACCCCTGGGAAGCCTTCCAAAATGGAACCACAGGTATGCTACTGCAGCCTAGGTAAGGTGGTGCATGCACCCCTTACTGAGATATAGGTTACATATATCGACTTTATATCACTGACACATATAAACCTATAAGTGGCTCCTATGGCAGGCCTTAACAATCCTGAAGGCAGAGTACTTGGTTTTGTGTGAGAGGGTGCCCATTAATGAGCAGAACCCCCTCTGCAGCTTTTGGAATAACTTTTCTGTAGCTGTTCTGTGATGCAGCCAGACCGTATACTCTTAAGTGCATTATAACCTCGCGGTTAATGCTAACTTTGGAATGGCTGCATGGAAACATGTCGTGTTTGGTGTCAAACACTTTGGAATCCTACCCATCCCCCGCAGATTCTGGCAGAGTGGGTAGATTTCTACCCTTCTTCGAGGGAGAAGACATGTACACACTTACCTACCCGGTAATAGTTTAAAAGAGCCCCAGCATCATCAAATGGATGCTGCAGCCACAGACACAAGTCTGACCTTCTGCTGCTGGACGAAACTCCGGCAGGGGAGGCCTGGACAATAGGTTTCCTGTCACAGGGAGGTGTAACCACCTCCCAGACAGGCTTAAGTGTTTTGGGGCTGGGTGGGTTCATTCAGAGAATGCTTTTCAGACAGTGATGGGGGCACATTTGGTGTCCCTGTGCATACCCCAGTTCAAACCGGTTGCAGGAGCACTCAACCCCTGCTCTGGCATGAAACTAGACAAAGGAAAAGGAGTGTAACTACCCCCACCCTGGGTCCTCCCATAGGTGGGACCTGAGAGTAAGTTCAACCTCTAAACTTAGTATAAATATAGGAGCCCAGTCCTTAGGACTTCAGATTTAACCTGGACGAAACTCTGCAACATATATCCTGGAACTTTGACATTCTATTTCGACTAGAAGACGGAAGAATCTCCCTTGGGGTCAAGGATTAACTCCCCTGTTCAAACAGGCACCAAAGAAGCATCTTGCTGGTCTGCATTTCCAAGGCTCCCGCTGGATCCCGAAGGATTTGCGACCCAGACTTCCAGACTTCTCTGAGGCCGACACGAGATCCCAGCAAAGCTGAGACCCGCAGCCCTCACGAGTGATGTGGAACCAGAAACCCTGAACACCGTGCACATTTGCAAGTGCATCAACTTGCTGAGCTTTCCCAAAGTTGTGAATTGGGCTACTTGTAGTCCAGGCCCCGAGCACCATTTGACCCGAAGATTGTGGGCATACACTCAACAAGTGTTCCGTGGGCACGCTTCTAGCATTTCAGCTCGAGGCTCCTTCGCGATCACTGGTCCGTTGACTGGTGCGTCCCCATGAAGGTAATTCTTCTGTTTATTGAGCTTTCCTGGTTGCTCCAGATGTGCCCTGAATCCCCTCCAAAAGGGTGAGTCCCTCAGACCTTGCTGGTCTGCACCAAAGCCAATCTTTGCTTTCTGCGTGGGTTTCTTTTGCCAAGGCTTGCTGGGTCCAATCTGGAAACCGACACCGCAGCACTCGACATCCTTCATGGGACAGCTCAAATCCAGCTCCTGGTCATCCTCAACGCCTCCTGGTCCTCGTGGCTGAAGAGTCAAGCTTCACCTTCTTCACCTGAACTCACCCGACAGTGGTTGGCATCTTCTCATCGCCTTCCTGGTCACTGGCTAGTGACCCAGACTCTGTCCCCTCTGCTGTCAGGTTCTTCAGATCTTTGATCCACCCATGGATCCACCCAGACACTTTCGACTTGGTTGCCAGCAGCACTTTGCAGCAAATCGCCATTGAAAACGATGACGAAACCAAACACCAAAAGACACCTATGCACCCGACTTCCATGGGTGAGGTAACCCGAGTACTCCAGTGCACCCGTGGGTATTGACTCTAGGGCTGCCTAGTTCTAAAGGGGTTTGCTCCAAGTCCTCTTTTAAGTGTCCTTTATCTGTAATTTTCCAACCGCGACTTTCCCCTTAGAAGTTAATGGTGATTCGCAGCTGTGTTTAGACACTGAACGCATACCCTGTGGGTCCCCTGTGTCACTACCTTGGGTGGTTCCTGGTGGCCCCAGCGGTTCTAACGGCTCTAGGCCTCGTATCTATGTCAGTCGTGGTCCTTATACCACTTTCTTAGTATATGGTTTGTGACGCCCCTAGGTCTAATCATATATTGTGCTAATTTACTGTGTGCTAAATAAGTTTACTTTATGTACTTTTGCCTCCAGCCTCATAAAGAGACTAGAGGGAGGTGTTTAGAATAAATACATATATATATATATATATATATATATATATATATATATATATATATATATATATATATATATATATATATATTACCTACTGACGGTCGCCAGTAGGTATATATAGTTAGGATTTTTTCTCTATGGGACTTTTGAAAATTCTATGTCTAATAACTTTTGCGTTTGTGGACGGAATCGGCTGAAATTTTCAGGAAAATGGCATATTTTGTTTCTGAGCAGCCCTTGAAAATTTGGGGGTGTTTCGTCAAGGGGGGGGGCGAGAAAAAAGGGGGGTCCCAAAACGCGTTTTTCCCATTCATTTTTCCATAGGGCGTTTGGCCTCACTTTTAGCTCGAACGGCTGAATGGATTTGCACGAAACTTGGCAAAATTGTAGGGACTGTTAGCCCGATGTGCCTTTGCTGGGTCTCAATATATGTGCTCCAGTGGATTTTGAGAAATTAACGTTTTAAAAAACAGATATATCTGTGACAGCGTCCCGGGTAGCGATCCGGTTCGCGTACTTTTCGCGTTACGGAACTTTGCGAAGCGAAGCTGATTGGCTCTCCGGTGTCTGTCAACATTCTAAACAGTCCGAAACGGCCGCCATCTTGTCTCTCGGTAGGATCGAGAGACAAGAGGAGGAGAAAAACGAAGGGGGAATTTAATGAAAGGGGCAAGGTAGACCCCTCTTGACCCCCTAGGAATGATGTTGGAGTTATTAAAGGGTCCCGTGGGGCAAATAAAAAAAATTTGATTTTTCTCGGTAGAAGCGCTTCCCGGTTCGCGAACCGGTAGTGAAACGGGAATTCGCCATTTTGTGTTTCGTTTTAACTAAATTACAAGATGGAGGAAAAACAATGTGAGAAATGGATATAAGGGGGTACGGGAGACGTATCCTGACCCCCTATGTTTTTTGAGGGTGGCTGAGGATGCTCATATATGTTGATACATGTCTTCCAGCGGCTGCTCGTGAGCGGATTTTTATGTTTTTTGCTGCGTGACGTCTGTTAACGTTCGATTCGAAGGAAATCAGGAAGTGTTGACCGCCATTTTGTCACTGCGAGTAAATATATTGTTAAAAATAATTGTTATAAATTAATCCGTATTGATAAACATTGTCTGCGTCATCTTGCCTTTTTTCCAATGCCACACTTTTTTCGTGCACGGCAGCCATTTTAGATGCCTTGACCCGACCCACTCTCTGCACGCCGCCGATCCTCAGCATGGCTCCCCACCCTCGCAAGCATCTCCCCCACGCACTGGTCACCCCCGCTCTCTCTCTCATGCATGGGCCATAAACCTCCCCCCATCTGCGCTGCTCTTCCCTGAGAATCACACCCTGTGCCCGCCCGACACCTCCCTTTCACCCTATTCACTACTGTACCCTCTGACACTCCTCTTCCTCTGTGTCTGATTGTCCAGGCCGGTCCCAGGCTATCACTTAGCCCTGTGGATGTAGTTTATGGCCCCAACTGTAAAGAATCACCCCTCTTCAAAGGAGTTACAGTAGATCAAGGCCCTCACCCCATGAGATCCGTCACACCACACGCATTCCTACTATCTGATAACGATCCTGTATTGTGATTGGGGAGGGGATTCTCACTGTGAGGGTGTGTGGGACCGAGCCTGAAGCGGAAGATTCCAGGGATGCCTTTTTGTACATCAAAGTCTTCACAATTATGTGTCACATTAAAAATATATAGCACTCCAACAAAGTAGTAGGATTATAACACTTTAATAACTTATAAATATATACAACGCTCCAACAAAGTAAACACGTTAAAAAAAAACATTTTAAACAAAGCAACAATGGGCTGCTGTGAGGTGGCGTCAGTAGCGGTCCTTTGTGCGAATAGGCCGAAGGCAGCACAACGCGCTGAGATCCGGACGGCACCCATGTGATGTCCAGTAAGTTGCCGCACTGGTCTTGGCATCCTACAATGCTGCGCCGAATATACAACGCTCCAACAAAGTAAACACGTTAAAAAAAAACATTTTAAACAAAGCAACAATGGGCTGCTGTGAGGTGGCGTCAGTAGCGGTCCTTTGTGCGAATAGGCCGAAGGCAGCACAACGCGCTGAGATCCGGACGGCACCCAGGTGATGTCCAGTAAGTTGCCGCACTGGTCTTGGCATCCTACAATGCTGTGCCAAAAAATGGTGTGGGGCGCCCCGGGGGGGGGGGGGGGGGGGAGGGGGGAGGCGGCGCGAACGGGCCTCCCCAGGTGGAGGCTCCTCTGCTGCAGTGGGGCTCCCCTTTACCGTTTCAGTCGCCTTTCAGCTGTTTACCGTCCGCTTTTGCTGCACTGTGCCTCATCCGCCATTCAGCTGTTTACCGCCCGCTCTTGCGGCTACAGCGTCTCGCCCACCATCCAGTTGAGTTGCGCCCGCTCTTGCGGCTACAGCGTCTCGCCCACCATCCAGTTGAATTGCGCCCACTCTTGCCGTGCAGCGATAGGCGGCTGCCACAGGACTCTTAAAATGGCGTCCGGCTCTTCGGATTTGGGCCTGGTCCACTAAAATGGCCCTGGGACACATTTGAACTCGGACATTTGCCTGCTAGGGCCCCATTCTCGAAAGCGTCCCCTCAGCCTTGAAGATTCTACAAAAGTCATCGGGCCCCCGAGTCCCGCAGGCTTCCAGTGGGGAGCGGCTGCCATGATTGCTTGCGGAATGGCCACGACGGAGCTACGAGATGGTGGTGCTCTCATGCTGACGCCAGCTTCAGTCTGAAACATCCAGAAACACTGTAGACTATCAATTTGATGACTTCCGGTGGAGCCCCAACGTGACCCGGTAGGGAAGAACTTGCCGTCTCCTCTTTTGACTGATGGTTCTTGTTGCCTGTCCCCTCTGTTGTCATCTAACGGAACCTTTTTGGATTGGCGAGTGAGAATAAAAAAGGTGGGGCTTTGATCGTTTGGGGAAAAAAAAATGTTTCAATCCAATGAAAAGTCTTATTTTTAGGTCATATGATCAAGCATTTCATCATTAGGAAACCAAAAGTAAAATGAACTAATGAAAAGTTTTATAAACAAGTCACATGACCTGTTATGCGGCTTTGGGCTATAAAAAGCCTACAAAATGCGTTGGCCTGTGAGGCGGGATCAGTAGCGGACCGATGTGCGAATAGGCCGAAGGCAGCACAACGCGCCGAGATCCGGATGGCACCGAGGTGGTGTCCAGCAAGTTGCCGCACTGGTGTGGCCATCCTACAATGCTGCGCCGAAACACGGCGTGGGGTGCACGGGGGGGGGAGGCGGCGCAAACGGGCCTCTCCCGCCTCCCCAGGTGGAGGCACCTCATCTGCAGTGGGGCGCCTCTTAGCGTTTCACTCGCCGTCCAGCTGAGTTGCGTCCGCACTTGCTGCTACAGTAGGCCGAAGGCAGCACAACGCGCCGAGATCCGGATGGCATCGAGGTGGTGTCCAGCAAGTTGCCGCACTGGTGTGGCCATCCTACAATGCTGCGCCGAAAGACGGCGTGTGGTGCCCGGAAGGGGGGGGGGAGGCGGCGTGAACTGGCCTCTCCCGCCTTCCCAGGTGGAGGCACCTCATCTGCAGTGCGGCGCCCCTTACCGTTTCACTCGCCGTCCAGCAGAGTTGCGCCCGCACTTGCTGCTACAGTAGGCCGAAGGCAGCACAACGCGCCGAGATCCGGATGGCACTGAGGTGGTGTGGGGCGCCCCTTATCTTTTCACTCGCCGTCCAGCTGAGTTGCGTCCGCACTTGCTGCTACAGTAGGCCGAAGGCAGCACAACGCGCCGAGATCCGGATGGCACCGACGTGGTGTCCAGCAAGTTTCACTGGTGTGGCTATCCTACAATGCTGCGCCGAAAGACGGCGTGGGGTGCCCGGGGGGGGGGGAGGCGGCGCAAACGGGCCTCTCCCGCCTCCCCAGGTGGAGGCACCTTATCTGCAGTGGGGCGCCTCTTAGCATTTCCCTCGCCGTTCAGCTGAGTTCCGCCCGCTCTTGCGGCACAGTGCCTCACCCGCCATCCAGCTGAGTTGCGTTCGCTGTTGCGGTACAGCGTCTTGCCCGCCATCCAGCTGAGTTCCGCCCGCTCTTGCGGTACAGTGACTCACCCGCCATCCAGCTGAATTGCGCCCACTTTTACGGTGCAGCGATAGCCGGCTGCAACAGGACTCTCAAAATGGTGGCCGGCTCTTTGGATTTGGGCCTGGTCCACTAAAATGGCCCTGGGACACCTTGGAACTCGGACGCTTGCCTGCTAGGGCATGGGCCCCATTCACGAAAGCGTCCCCTCTTTTGACTGATTGTTCTTGTTACCTGTCTCTTCTGTTGTCATTTAACGGAACCTTTTTGGACTGCCAAAAGGGGTTCTGGTCCGACCGCTGGTTGGTGGAGACATTTTGACTATATCCTGGACCTGCCCGGCATTGCCCAAAATGGCGCCGGTATAAATAGAACTCGTAACTCCTTGTTGTGTACTGGTTGCCCAACCTTGATATCACGAGATACGTATGCAGTTTTGAAGCACATGGCGGGCGGGGACGAGTACTGATTGAACATTTGGACATCCCTATTGATATTAAGTTCTGATGTGTTATTGATTACTGTACTATTGAAAGTTCGAATTAACGTCACCCATGGTACTTGCCCGCAAATGTATATCTAGATAATTTTATTGTAACTGGCCCTGTCGTACTTTAATTATAAAATGTACGTCCACCGATTGGTTGGTGGAGACATTTTGATTATATCCTGGACCTGCCCGGCCTCGCCCAAAATGGCGCCGGTATAAATGGGACTCGTAACTCCTTGTTGTGTACTGGTTGTCTAACCTTGATATCACGAGATACGTATGCAGTTTTGAAGCACATGGCGGGCGGGGACGAGTACTGATTGAACATTTGGACATCCCTATTGATATTAAGTTTTGATGTGTTATTGATTACTGTACTATTGAAAGTTCGAATTAACGTGCCCGCAAATGTATATCTAGATAATTTTATTATTGTAACTGGCCCTGTCGTACTTTAATTATAAAATGTACGTCCGCCGATTCCGCAACTGTTAGACACCTTAGTTCTTGCAACCTAATGGGTCGCCCGTTACGTTCTTCTACAGTGTTAATGTCCTTTCATCATATACGATTCAAGTTTGCTCCGTGGCCGGCCCACGTGGTTATAGGCCCGTATTTGTATACTGACATTTTCACAATAAAGGTTTTTAAAACAAAACATGGTAGTAGTACCTAGATTGGTAAAGTTTTGAATAATAGCCACTGTTTTCGAATCAGTAAAAGGCAAGTGAAATAAAGCAGCCCGATTACATGACGGTTAAAAGGTATAATACGCAGGAACGCAGTAAAGATAAATGGTCAAGGGCTGTTGTGTTTTCCATTCCTGCAACATAAAGTGATCGATAAGAATCCGATATTCATGCCTATCAGCGACTAAGACAGCAGGCCGAGCCTCTTTTGTTTAACGGCTCCCTCATGGGACGAAGAAACGCCCTTTTTCTCGAAATAGGAATATTTTACTTGCAGGACAGTTGTAAATTGAAAATACATTAGCCTGGAACATTGTTAGTGATAAACTGTAAATGCATCTGGGTCCTTTGCTTTACAAGTTAGAGTGAGAAAAAAAAAGGTGGGGCTTTCATCATTTGGGAAAAAAAATGTTCGAAAGCAATGAAAAGTGTTATTTTTAGGTCATATGACCAAGCCTTCCATCATTAGAAAAACAAAAGTAAAATGAACCAATGAAAAGTTTTATTAACAAGTCACATGACCTTACGTTACGCGCCGCGCTCTGGATCGCTTCCGGGAAGCTGCGCCTCTCGCACCGGAGCACTTCCGGGTGCATTAACGCGGCACGTCATATGACGCATTACGCGACAACGCAGGTCCAGAATATAGTCAAAATGTCTCCACCAACCAGCGGTCGGAACACAACCCGTTTCAGCAGTCCAAAAAGTTCTGTTAAATGACAACAGAAGGGACAGGCAACAAGAACCATCAGTCAAAGAGGGGAGGGCAAGTTCTTCTCTACCGGATCACGTTGGGGCTTCACCGGAAGTGATCGAATTGGTAGTCTACAGTGTTTCTGGATGTTTCAGACTGACGCTGGCGTCAGCATGAGAGCACCACCATCTCGTGGCTACCTCGTGGCCATTCCGCGAGCAATCATGGCAGTCGCTCCCCACCGGAAGTCTACGGGAGTTGTAAAATCTTCAAGGCTGAGGGGACTCTTTTGGGAATGGGGCCCATGCCCTAGCAGTCAAGCGTCCGAGTTCCACGGTTGCCCAGAGCCATATTTGCAGGCCAGGCCCAAGTCTGTGGAGCCGACCGCCATTTCCTGAGCTCCGTAGCAGCCGCCTGTCGCTGTACCGCAAGATTGGGTGCAATTCCGTTGGATGGCGGGTGAGACATTGTAATAGCAAGAGCAGGCGCAATTCAGCTGGCCGAGCGAGGCACTGTGTCGCAAGAGCGGGCGCAAGTCAGCTGGTCGAGTGAAGCGCTGGGGTGTAGCTGAGAAACCTCCACCTGGGGAGGTGGGGGAGGCTCGTTCGCACCGCCTCTCCCTTCTACTGCACCCCACGCCGTCTCCTGGCGCAGGTATATGTGATGGTCGGACCAGGGCACCGCAGGACATGTCTTCAGGTCAAACGGATTGTGGGACAAGGTGTGGAGCAGGCGCAATTATCTCGGGGGCCTCCGTCAAGCGGTTCAGGGAGGCACCGCATCACATTGTTTTCCAATGCAGTCAGGTCCACAAACAGCCCCCATTTACTTTGAGAATAGTGAAACTGCAGCAGGTGCAAATAAGCTTCAGACAGTGTTACAAGCGCTGCTCGGAACCCTCAACTATGGCACCCAACATCCAGGACTTATGCCATTTGTGCAAGGCAGTGACATCGAAGCATCTCAGGGACTAAGTAACATACCATATCCAGAGTCCTTCCCACAACCTCTGTCTTCCTTCTTACCTAGTTATTGTTCTTTCACTCCCACTCCAGGCTTTTAGTCTGTGGATGGAAAACCATGAACCTACTCACCTATGAAAATCTTACTATTGATGGTTGATTTTGAGCCCCAAATACGAAGGCTTGTTTGGATCGATGTTGCAGCAGGCTGCCATGTAAATAGTTATTTAATAAAACGTTTTACCCTGTTACTTTGCTGGTGTGTTGTATATATTTATAATATTTGCATAGGGTTTGTCGTTGTTTTGGGTGGGGTGGGCGGCGGAGCCGAGCTGTCTTGCAGCCATCATGATGTCGAGCTCAGTTCCTCTCACTAGTTTCGTATTTGTCATGAGGAGTTGTTCATAATGTTTCTATTTTAGCGAGGTCAAAAAGAGATCCCATTAGTGGCCTACTGATTTTGCTTGATACCTTTTGTTTTTTTAACAATTTTTCACTATCTGTAAAGACTAAACAGAGTATTGCGACTCTGTGCTTGTTTGTAAATAGAGAATGAACCAAAGAGAACCAATTCCAAAACAATAAATGCTAGGATAACAATCAATCAAATGGAGAGGGAAGCAGGCACAACGGATTACAACGGGGGCAAAGGCCTGTGTTACCTACCCTTCACTATCTGCAAAGAGAGAATACTCCTAAAAGAAAAGAGGAGCGGGGGGAGGGGGCAGCGTTCAAAGCACATCAGCGTGCATAAACACGAAAATGTTTTTACCTACCACGTACTTGACATTTTAAAGCTTTTGATATTTGCTATTAAAAAACCATTGAAATTCACTGAAAAAAACATAGGTTATAGACCATATATAGTTAGGAATTAGCATTTACAAAACCTAGAAAATTCACTGAAAAAACCATAGGTTATAGACCATATATAGTTAGGGATTAGCATTTACAAAACCTTATTTTACTCGCACAAAACCATTGAAATTCCATATATAGTTATTTGCACTAACTATATATCGCGCACCCGCAATCCACTGCTGATGATGTCACATATTACATCATTCATGACATGGTCAGTGACATCACTGATGACATCACTGATGACATCTCAAATGACATCACTGATGACATCACTGATGACAACATCCAGTGACTGTATGTTTCTGTAAAGTTAAAATATGTCTTACATATTGAAGAATGAGTGGATGTATAAGTGTCTGGATGAAGGATTTAGAAGGTGCATGACTGACTGTATGAGTGAGTGATTAAATGTGTCTCACTGAGTGCATGGGTTAGTGACTAAACTGTCTTAATTTGTGCATCATTATGTCTGTTGTTCTGTAAACTGCTGCATGTGTTGATCAGTAGCTATATGAGTAACTATATGGGTTATTGATTGGTTGCCCAAGTATTTGTATGGGAGACTGAGTGTGTGTGTGGGTGGCTGGGAGGTGTATGACTCTGTGCATAGATGTGTAAGCAGTTGATTCACTAGATGTATGGGTTCAAAAGTGCACGTGGAAACAGCTGTATGGGCGGTTGACTGTGTGCATGAGTGTATTGGTGAGTGAATGGATATCTCAGTGCTACATGTCAAAGTAAGTACATATGTAAAACACAGTACATGTGAGAGTTGACATATATAAATAACTGTGCATAAGAGCCAGTGAATGTGTGAGTGGCTGTATGGATCCTTGTGAACTTGTATCAGGGATTGTATAAGAGAGTAAATATGTGTTAGTATATGTTTGAATAAGTAAGGTGTGTATAACTGTATAGTTGAGGAAATGGAGGTGTGATTGATTCTTTGCATGACTGACTAGGTGTGTGAGTAACTCCATGGATGAGTGACAGTCTGTGAGTGTCTGTTTACACTGATTGTATCTAAGGTTATATTAGAGTCTGAAGAGGTTCATCGTATTATCACATGAATGATATCATCAGTGATGTGATCAGTAATGTCAAATGAGATGTCATCAGTGATGTCATCAGTGATGTCATTTGAGATGTCATCAGTGATGTCATCAGTGATGTCATTTGAGATGTCATCAGTGATGTCATCAGTGATGTCACTGACCATGTCATGAATGATGTAATATGTGACATCATCAGCAGTGGATTGCGGGTGCGCGATATATAGTTAGTGCAACTAACTATATATGGAATTTCAATGGTTTTGTGCGAGTGAAATAAGGTTTTGTAAATGCTAATCCCTAACTATATATGGTCTATAACCTATGGTTTTTTCAGTGAATTTTCTAGGTTTTGTAAATGCTAATTCCTAACTATATATGGTCTATAACCTATGGTTTTTTCAGTGAATATATATATATAAATATATATATATATATATATATATATATATATATATATATATATATACACACATATATATATATATATATATATATATATATATATATATATATATATATATATATATATATATATATACACATATATATATATATATATATATATATATATATACACATATATATATATATATATATATATATATATATACACATATATATATCTGGTGTGGTTCTCCTTTCATTTGGTCATTCATGAGATTGTCGACTGGTAGAACAAGCTGCTTTACATTACTTCAAGACTTAGCCTGAAGGCTGCTCTCCACAGCTACCACTAGGATAGCTTTCTATATAGGTTGTCTTTAAACCTACCATCAATAAGGGTCGTTTGGACTGGTGCAAGGTGCCCACTAGAATAGTGGACAGCATATGCCAGGTCAACTTCTCACAATGCTCAATATATCACCACCCACGATCTCACAAAGGGATAATGGCAGGTGTCCCTAAGACCACAGGACCAAGAAAAGACTGCCTTTTCAACCCCCACAGGCTTGCACTAATTCATAGTCCTGCCCTTTGGTCTACACAGAGCACCTGCCACATTCCAAAGGCTTATGAATAGGGTGTTATCGAGTCATCAGGCATATTTGTCCACGTATCTTGACTATATTGTCATATACAGCCCCACATGGGAGTTACATCTCCACCACTGTCGTCAGGTCCTGCATGCCCTTCAGACAGCGGGTCTACACATAACCACAAAGAATTAAAGAGTAGGTTTCCAAAAAGAAAATACCTGGGGCATCTCCTTGGTAATGGACACATAGAACCACAACAAGAGAAGATAAAGGCGATGTACACACGGCTTTCCCAATCACAAAAAAGAAGGTCAGGGCTTTCCTAGGCCTTCTTGGTTATTAACGGAGGTTTATTTCTCAATACTCCGAAATAGCCTCTCCCCGCACCGACCTGTTAAAGAAAGAGACTAAGACCAGAGACTTATTCCATTCCCCCGCCCGAGGCACTGAAAGCCTTCCGAAACCTGAAGGCAGCCATCCTGTCCACTCCTGTATTGCAGTCTCCTGACTTCACCAGACCCTTTCTGCTCTAGACAGACGCTTCTGAAAAGGGGTTGGGGGCCGTTTTCTCTCAAACATCAGAAGAGGGCACTGGACACCCTATTTTATTCATCAGTCACAAACCATATCCATGGGAGCAGCACTATCCCATCATAGAGAAGGAGTGTCTTGCGATTAAGTGGGAGAAAGGGGTCCCAGTAATCACACAGAAAGTTATTTACAAAACATGGAGATAAATCAATTATGAAGACAAAGAAGTCAATCTGCTGACACTGTTTTTAATTACAATGAAGCTAAGCCAATTATTAGGGCAAACATTCTTGATACAACACTTGCAAATTTAGTGTAGTGCCCTGGAGAGGGGAGAGGGGAGGTGTGCAGTGAGTGTAGGAAAGGGTAAGTGACATATTGAAAGACACATAAACTGATTCAGGTTGTCAATGACCATAGGTTTAAATGTAATACTCCAAAATAACATGCTTCATGATTGTACTTAATAACAAAATTATTGGGATGAAGCTGAAAACACAAGAAAAAGTCGACGTTTCGACCCCTTTTATAAAGGCAGGCTTGAATTGATCCCTTGCAATGGGGTCTTCATCAGGACGGGAGACAGGGACACAAACCTATTTAGTACAAAAAATTGTTGCCGTTAGGAACAAATCCACGGTATTATAATTAAAAAGCTAAGCACATCAGAGTTAAAGAAAACAAGACATACCAGGGATGCTTGTTTTCAAGGGCGAAGAAGGAACTATTACTCCCACAAGACAGGCTTAGTAGAGCCTGGACTTCAAGACCAACCACTGGTGTCAGACATGAGTAATGAATGAGTAATTACAGTAGAAAAGAATGCGTCCTTCTGGATAGGGAAGAAATATTGAAATTGATAAGCCAATACCAGGCAATTTAAATGGTAAAAAGGCAAAGTGGGATTACCGTAAGTGAACTTACAATGAGCACCTGTCGTAATTCCCAAATAGATTCTCGTTGGGTCAGGAACACCAAAATCCGTATGATTCAGAATTGGCCCTCCGAGTCACATCGATGTGTGAATCGGCAAAAGGAGGTCTCTAAAGAGGGAAAAGGGGGGAGACCATCACTAAATGTGCCACACCCCAGGGAATGCCTTGTTAAAAAACCCATTGAATCGGGCCTACCGGTTGTAAGTTGAATGAAGAAATCACCGAGCTTGCATACTGCACTCTGCAGAATCGTGTTATTCAAACCGGCACCTGTCGGGGACAAAAACCGGAGGTCTCCGTTAAAATTCATTCGGGGACAGTAACGCAAATATATAAGTAACGGATAATGAGGTGAGGGGTATACCTGATGCAAAAGGAGTTGATCAGAGTACAAACAGCAGCAGGGTAGCGGAGTTCGCGTAGCTGAGTACACCGAGTGGTTACAAGCTTCAAATGCGATCACATGGTGCTGATCGTCATAAAAATAGAAAAGGGCAAATATGTAATGCATTGGTATGAATCTTAAGGCGGCCATCATGGAATGACTCGTAATATGTTACCCGATGGAACAAAACGGGCCAAAATTGCTCGGGAGCAAAAAGGGGCATCGCAATACTGGTAACGGGGAGCATGTGAGAAATATTAATATAATGTAAAAAATTGTTTATAAAAAGTTTTTTTTGAGTGATAAAACAATGTCCACTACCAATCGAGGTGAAATACAACCTTCGGTATCTGGCTGATTGCATTCCCAAATTGAACCATAAACATTGCAAGTCAATATAAATCACATTAAGAGTAAGGTGGATTATTCATAAAGACATGTATTGTCTCACAATTGTCGGTGGAGGATTTTAAGATTGTCAGGAGAAACAGCAACCCAGTATGGCGTACTTGTCACAAGACGGTATAGGCCAACCAGGGGTCGAAACGTCGACTTTTTCTTGTGTTTTCAGCTTCATCCCAATAATTTTGTTATTAAGTACAATCATGAAGCATGTTATTTTGGAGTATTACATTTGAACCTATGGTCATTGACAATCTGAATCAGTTTATGTGTCTTTCAATATTGTGTAGCCTTTCGGCTTTGTTTTTATGTCACTTACCCTTTCCTACACTCACTGCACACCTCCCCTCTCCCCTCTCCAGGGCACTACACTAAATTTGCAAGTGTTGTATCAAGAATGTTTGCCCTAATAATTGGCTTAGCTTCATTGTAATTAAAAACAATGTCAGCAGATTGACTTCTTTGTCTTCATAATTGATTTATCTCGATGTTTTGTAAATAACTTTCTGTGTGATTACTGGGACCCCTTTCTCTCAGCAATATACATACCCAGGTCCCAGTGACGATATTGGGTGAACCCCTTTTTTGTAACTTGCGATTAAGTGGGACATAGACAAACTCCTGTACTACCTTGAGGGATCTCACTTTCTCCTGTACAGCGATCACGCCCCACTGTTATGGATGAGCCGGAACAAAGGAAACAACCCGTGGATCTTGTGATGGTTCCTGTCCTTGCAACCCTTTTCCTTTGAGGTCAGACATCGCAAGGGCACTGACAATTGGAAAGCGGACTTTCTCTCTCGCATTTCCCTGTTCCCTGATCGGGAACAGTCTGGGGCAAGGGTGTGTGACGAAGCGATGCAGCGCACAGTACAGACTGAGGACATTCTGCCAGAATGCTTTCCCCCTTATCTTTCTTTGTGTCCTCTCCTTTATTCACAGACACCCCTGTGGAACAAGATGTCAGGGACCCCACAAGTCTTACGTGTGACTTGTGAAGTAATCTTGCAGAGACGACATGAGCCACCACCACTGGACCCACCTTACCCCAAACTGGTTATACACAGGTTAGGATGATGATGGGCATGGGGAAGGAAGCAAGAGAACGCTGGGATGTTCTTGGTAGCTTGGTAAGGAACCTCCCTCTGTTTAGGGACCCGCCGTGTGTACCGACCCCTGTATAGGAGAAATAATAGCCCCTATTAGTATAAGACACAAACACACAACATAACCACCCCTTGCTTCTCCCTCTATGCACATGCAAGGAATGTTCTAGTACTTGTAGAGGAAGTCATCGGGCATAAACAGGGTATCAGCGCTCCTGCGTGAGGTAGAGAGAAATCAGCATGGGTGCTCCCAGCACAGCGTAGCAAAATCAGCAAGTGCGCCTTCAGCGCGGTAATGTCAACATAAACAAACAAGTGCGCTCCAGCACAATGTGGTAAGTAATGAACAGGGCGTCCCAAGCTAGGCGTAACATAATCAGCAAAGGCGTCTTTGGCGCAGAAAGGCTAGCAGAAACAAAACAAATGCGCTCCAGCGAGATATGGTGAGGAATGAACAGGGCGTCCCCAGCGTGGCACAACAAAATTAGCAAAGGCGCCTTTGGCGCGGAAAGGTAAACAAAACAAATGCGCTCCAGCGCGATATGGTGAGTAATGAACAGGACATCCCCAGCGTGGCACAACAAAATCAGCAAAGGCGCCTTTGGCGCAGAAAGGTTAGCACAAACAAATAAATGCCCTCCAGCGCATTGCAGGAAATCCAGGAAGTCGGTTTGTCACGTGGCGTGCAAGGAGAGCCGGCAGCAGTAGAGTTTTTGTGGTTCTGACGTACGAACATGAACACGCAACAGCGCGATAAACACAAAGTATTTCCAGGCAAGGAACAAATGAAGGGATGGCAGGGAAACCTGCTTCTGGGCTGTGGACCACTGTAAAATCCAGAATCCGAAGCGCAGAGCGGGCGGAAACCACGGGTCTTAAGTGGTTTCCCCCGGAAGTGCTTGGATTCACCGGCAGCCTCTGGAGTGCAGCTAGACTGCTAACTCCTCTGGACCAGAAGTCGGAGATGCCTGCTTTCGCCTGAGGTACGGAGCAGCAGCCCTTCGGCATACATGCAGGAATCGCTATCCTAACGAAACGTGACACAAGAACTGGAAGAGAAGCCGTGGGGAAATTCTTCGTAGCGCCTGGGACCCAAGACGCGGTGGGAACTCGAGCCGAGGATGAAGACGTACCGGACACAGAAGGACAACCCGGTACCAAGTGGGAGCCAAAGTGCGAGCCGGACCCTACCCAGCATCATGTAGACGCCAGCCACGTTCCCGGAGGGACGTGGCTTTACAAGGTACGGGCCGCCTGGGGACCTTGTAGGGAAAGGGGATTTGAGTCTCTAAGGAGACGCCGGGTGGGGAAAGCGGAGGGCGGCAATAAGCACGGAGCCTGTTTAGGTGTAAATGCCCATAACGGCTGTCACGCAGCGTAGACACCGAGAGCGCTGGTGCTGGTGCTGGCACTGGGTGATACCTCCTCTCACTCCCTTCCCCTGTTCAAACCAAAGAGACCAAAGTACGTCCTAACATTCTTTTTTTTGTTTTTGTTTCATTTGGATTGATTTCCTGACAAACCAGTGTACCGGGACGGAGCCGGAAGAAACACCCAGCAAGTCATTCTCTGGAGCAAGAGAAAGGACTTAAAGGTTACCTTGAACTGTATGTATGTATGTATGTATGTATTTTAATGCTTATTAAGCGCAGCTGTCACCCAGCGGGTATCCTGGCGCTGAGATCAGTTCCACCATCAGTTCTACCATTTATTCTGCTCTAGGGAAGAGAAAGGTTTTAAGGTCCTTTTTAAATAGAATCAAATTTTGACTGCTCCTCAGTGTTAGAGGTAGAGTGTTCCACATTGTGGCGGCCGTAAAACTGAAGGCGCGGCCGCCCATTCTCACGCTGTTTATTCTTGGGATTTTCACTAAGAACGCTGAGGCGGATCTCAGAGGTCTGGCAGCCTGATACCACGAAAAGAGATTTTGCAATGGTATTGGTCCTTGACCATGCAGTGCTCCAAAAACCAGGCACAAAGCCTTATAGGAGATCCTCTGCTGGGCCGGTAACCAATGTAAGATTGCCAGGGCTCCGGCAGAAGAAGCCGAGCGAGGCAGGGATAGGGCTAGTTTAGCCGCCATGTTTTGAACCCTCTGTAATTTATGGATCAAAACCTTTGGGGCTCCTAGAAGTAGTGCGTTGCAGTAGTCTAACCTACTGAGGATGGTACTACGCACTACTTCTACTCTGGCTTCCCGCGGGAGAAGCGGCAGTATCTTCCGTAGAGCACGGAGCAGGCCCATGTTACAAAGGACAGTAGTGACTGTGTCCTCGGCGCTAAGCCCCATATGTACCAGAGTTAATAAAACCACTAAAGAAAAATCAAACAGGAGTCCCTGTTTACTTCTCCACCGCGCCACAATAGGTAAACACCCAGCTTGGTTGTACATTTTGCATTGTTTGTCATGTGAGAAGTGCAGAGTCAAGGGATCACCTGCCACTGTTAATGAGCTGAGTTTCTTTCATGGCTCACATATATTTGAGGTACGTCGTTGTTATGGTGCCACTCATGCCATCAATAGTTTCAGTTGATGAGATCAGGACACCATCAAGCTAAGTATTAAAACGTTTATCTGAATGGAGCATTTTCTGTACATTGCAGAGTGCATGATGAGTGAAGATCAGTAGTAACATGGCAGACAAGTGAGAAGGGGCAAAAGGAGCCTAGCATCTCAGTTAGAGTTGTAGTGAGAGGGCCTCATGGTAGTTGTAGCCACTGCAATCTTACTTTACCAACATTTGACAAGTGGAGATCAGTAGTAACATGGCATACAAGAGAGAAGGGGCAAAAGGAATCTAGAATCTTGCTTAGCGTTGCTGAGAGAGGGCCTCATCATAGTTGTAGTCACTTCGATATAAAATTACCAACACTTGACAAAAGGTTATTGTAACATACCTATTGCCAACATGCATCTGGGATGGACCATAATTTTAAATGTTCACCCATATAATGGGTCCTGGATTGATATTTTGATGGTAATGCTCTTACAGACAGCTTTGGAACAATTGGCATGTCATGGAGTAGAATACATGTGGTCTTATATGCAACAATTCACATTGACACAGACAAACTAACATCTGAGATACTTTGAGTATTGCATGTTAGGAAAGTAGTTAGAGAACACTACAGGAAAATCAGAGTTGAGTTGAGAGCAAACAGGACATTAAGATAGTGTATCAGTTATTGAAGTGCAACTTACCAGAGTCCACTCCCCCAGCTATTCCTGTCAAACCCTCAGAATGCAGGATGGCAAAGACTTTCTCGTCCACCTGGTACGCACCCTCAACCTGAGGTCATTCCACCTCCTCCTAATGTCACTATGTGTGTGCAGGGTGGTAGCAACAGCATATACCATGTTGATTATTCTATCCCACATTTCCGTTTTCCTACTGGGAGGAGTATGCTGGATTTGGGAACCAGAAAGATGGGGCTCTATTCTATTGATTTCATCCACCATGACAGTCAACTCTTGCTCTGTTAAGTGTTTTTTTTTTGCCAGGCAGGAATAGAAAAATAAATGTGAGGAAGTATATGAAAGGAAAAACATACAAGTGATGCTGGAAAAAAAGTACAAAACTAAAATTACAGGTGGCGGAGAGTGCTAGATGGGAAGATAAAAATGGGTAGCTAAGAAAAGAGCCGCCTGTCTTTTTGGCTGCATTTGGGAAGCAAAGGATGCCGATAAGGGATGGGGTGATGTTTTTTTATGAATGGATCCTAACATCATAAAGGAAGAAACAACACCCATGGACTCTATAGACGCTCGTATTTATAGGGAAGTGTCATATTAAATTGTGTCACTTTGACATTGTTCCTATTTATTTGTATGTTCATTTGTGGTGCAGCTCCTATTGTGTATAATTACCCTTGGGAGTCCTATAAGTCCTCATTGCCCTCTATGAATGTGTGATTAAGTGTCGACCTGCGCCACAGGACAGTAAGATGTCAAGTGTGCATGTGACCTGGGGTGCTGAGGGTACTTGGGCTAGGTCAACCTGTACACCTTGGCCAGTCCAGCATGATGGAGGAACTTCCTGGGCACTTATTTAAAGTCCTCACAGGCTTGTTCAAAGGAGATATAAGACTCACCAGGGTACCGGTCTGCCAACAGAGCACATCCACCATCCCTCCAAGCCTGAAAGGACATATCATCCTTCATTTGTCACACCAGCGCCAAGATCCAGATAGGGAGTTTTCGGTGAAAGGGATCACGCCTCAGGACTGCTTCTACATAGCATCTGCTATCTGTTGAACAACATAGGGCAGATCACTTACGACTCCTGCCCCTCCAATAGCACCATGTGGAGGTGGTCTGCAGTCACTGATGCTGCCAGCAGACATTTCTCCCAGTTGTCCTCCTCATCCAGTCATCTAGGTGCATGCTGTAAGTTTGAGGCATAATAGTACAGGTCAAATCTGAGATCCTCCAGGGCCCCTTCCTCGTACTGCCGGGTTAATGTGGTCAAAGCCACCCTGCTTCAGTGGCTACCACACAATAATGATATAAGGACAGAGTCTAGCTGCTTAAAGACCTTCTTGGGTACGGGACAAAGCAATTTCTGTAATGTATACCAAAATCACAGCAACACCACCATTTTGGACATAGCCAGTCTGCCTATCAATAATAATGGGAGTGTGTTCCGGAAGGCCACTGACTTCCATAGGCCATCAAGGAACTTATCCATATTGAGATGCAGCTGTTGTGACTAAGGGCCCCATTAGGATGTCGGGCGGAATGCCACCGCCATGTGGGCGGTGGCGATCCGCCCGACATCCTTCCCCGCCCGTCACCCATTTCCCCCCCCCTTCCGCCATATTACTATGGCGGGGGGACCGCGGCAGACGGAAAGACCGTCCCTGCTTTCCCGCCCAGTCAAGGAGTTGACCGGGCGGAAAAGGGTTTCATATGGTGGCGGTGTCTGTTAGACACCGCCATCCATATTAGGGTGAAGGCGGGGACATGCTTTTCTGTGGCTGCAACGCCGCCACAGAAAGGCATGCAGGAATGTCTTGTGGGGGCCCATTGTGGGCCCCCAGGGAACAAGGGGGGTGGGGGGTGCACATGGGGGTACCTATGGTACCCCCCTGCACTTCACTGTACAACGTGATAGGCACTGCACGGTGCCTGTCAAGTTGTGCATTGAAGTGCACAATGTGCATTTTTAGCATTGCGGCGGGCGGTGCTTTTAGCACCCCCCGTCGCAATGTTAAAAATGCGGGATGCGCCCGCCAGTGTGGCGGGCGCATCCTAATGGCCCCCACGGGACTGCCGCCCTTATGGCGGGCAGTCCCGTTTTATGTCGGGTCCGCCCGCCATCCTAATGGGCCCCTTAGTGTGGGCCACCTGTGTCCCCAAATATCGGAATTGTGCCAGTTCCCAGCGTAGCCCTAGACTTGAGAGGCGATCCAATGGTGTAGTGAACAAGGAAGACGGATTTATTAGAATTGAGATGGAGACTAGACAAGTCCCCAAACTCATCTAAGAGTTGCAACAGTACGGTCAGTGCCACATATGGGGTAGTGACTTAGAAAAGCACGTCATCCACATAGAGCGAAATGATATGGCGAGTGTACCCCATGCATATACCGCAGTCCCACAATCTCTTACATGCCAAAATTGCCATGGATTCTATTGAGAACGCGAACAGGAGTGGTGAGGGGACAGCCATGCCATGTCCTCTGCTCCAGTGTCCACCCCTCTGAGCAACTGCGATCCACGCCCACTCTGACGCTAGGATCAGTGTAGAACATTCAGACCCCTCCCTGACATTGTGGACCAAAGCCCATTGCTTTCAGCGCTTCGAGTAGGTATCCCCAGTCCACCTAATCAAAGAGCCTTTTCCAGGTCAATGGAGACCAGTACCATCTCATCCAGGTGCTACACTTAATGTAAGATCTGGGTGAGGTGTCTGAAGTTCATGCTGGTGTTTCGGCCAGGGCTGAAAACACACTGGTCTTTATGTACCAGCTGGAACATGTGGGGCGCCAGGCGGTTCTCACGTAACTTACATAGTATTTTCACATCTGCATTATTCATGGTGAATGGTCAATAAATGGCAGGATTGGTCTGAACACCACCCTGTTTTAAGAACATACATATCTCCCCCACCATTATGGATGGGGGCAGCACATTGCTCTCACCTGCCTCCAGGAAGACCCCCAGGAGTCACTGCGTGACCGTTGCTGAGTATGGCTGATTGAATTCAAGCAGAAAGCCATCACCGCCCAGCGTCTTTGCCCGTGGCAGCATACTCAAAACCATGAGCAGTTCATGTAGGGCAATCAGGGTGTCAAGGGACACAGTAGCCAGCGGCGCAAGCCACGGGAGGCCCACACCCTCCAGGAATGGGACATACCGAGCAGGCAATATGGAAGGATCCGCTGTGTACATGTGCTGTAAAAGTTGCTGGAAGACATCCACTATCCCAGCCCTGGTGAGAACCCTGGTACCACCTAACAATATCAGGTGTATCGTGAGCGGGATGGGTGGTCCCTACGGAGTATCCAAGCTAGCAGCCAACCTGATCTATCCCCCTCTCTTTGCAGCCTCTGCCTATATTGCTTTAGCGTACACACTGCCTGATTCCTACAACGGGTATCTGGGTGCGAATGCTCCCCAGCCTGCAGCATGGCCAGTTCCACCTCCTCCCTACCGAGCTCTTGTTGAACCTGCCTATGCACCCCACAGGTTAATCCCATACAAGTGCCTCTCAACTCTACATTTACAGGCACATGCATCAAGGTAGGATTTTGTGAGTCCTTAATTGCGATTATTAAGGAATCGCAATTAAGGACTCGCAGAAGCCTATGCATGTAGGAATCGCAAATTGCATGCGCAACTTGTGAGTACCAATAGGTACTTGCAAATTGCGCATGCAATTTCAAGGATGCAAGGATGTGAAAAGGACACCCTGTTACACCCCTGAAATTGATCTGTGTACATATGTTGCGCACACACATGTCCCAAGGGCATGTGTGTGTGTAACCTACAACTTTGAAAAATGCACTTTAGTGCATTTTTCAAAGTTTTCGCTATTTACCATTGGTATGATTTTGCAGTAAATAGTGGGCCAAAATAGCTAAATGCTATTTTAAAAGGCATCTTGCATTGCAGTTAAGGAATCGCAATTTGCGATTCCTTAAATGCAATTGCAATTTAAGAAATCGCAAAAAATTGCGATTTGTGAAATTGTGAGTGGCAAGTTGTTTCATGCATCGCAAAAGCTAATCTTGCGATCGCAAATGGTAGATGTTTGCAAATTGCACCGTTTGCAATCGCAAAAAGCTTTGATGCATGTGCCCCTTAGAGCCTCCCATTCAATGGCCCTAGTAGATGCAGTGCCCCAATTAATTGTCATATAATCCAACAAGGTCTGCGAGAGCACTATTCTTCTAACTAGATCCTCCAAGATGTCGGCTGACATCCTCCAGGAGGGAGCCTCTCGCGTACATTCTCCCCACCATACAGTACAGGAGAGTGATCCAACAAGAAGAGTGCCAAGTGAATCACCTCAATGTCTTTAAGCCGTGGGAATCCTGCAACCAATATTCTGTCCATTCTACTGTACGTATTATGTGTGGTGAAATAACAGGTGTATACCCTCTGCACTGAAAGACCCAATCCCCAAATATTGTCTAAATGCATGTTGCGCATCACTCCTCCACGAAGTGTGGCGGTCATTAAAGGTTTAATGCCCAACCTAGGAGGGGACCAGTCCAGATCAGCGTCCAGTATGCAGTAAAAGTTGCCCAGCCACAGGATTGGCGTATCTATGTCCTGTGCGAACAGGTCTTTTATGCATTGAAAAAATGTGGGGTTGTCATTGTTTGGGGCATAGTTGTTCAGTATGGTCAGGTGACCGCCGTCCAAGGTTCCCCCACAGCAGGACAAATCTACCACCTACATCAGCCTCGATATACGTGAGAGAGAACGTGATCCCTGGTGCAACCCAGAGTAAAGTGCCCCTAGGGTATGTCTAGAAGGAATGGATTCACTGCCCTCGCCATTTCTTAGCGAGACATGTAACATTGGCGGCGTCTCAATGGGTTTCCTGCAAGCAGGCTAATTAATTTCATGCCGTTTTAAAAAGGTGAGTAGCCTATAGCGCTTAGAGTATGTTCCTAACCCTCTGGCATGCCAGGTTATGAGTCTAAGGTCAACCCCAAGCAAATTTGTGATGTCTAGTAACAGTATCCCAGTTCCCAGCCATGTGTGAATACCCTCTAATTTGCTGCAAACTGTGAAACAAAAACATGCAATGCACTGCATAACCCTCCTTCCACCAACAGACAAACATAGTTCAAACTTACACCTATATATGCCCACCCCATGCATGTGCCAGAATGTACACAGCATCCCCAACCAGTCCAACAGGAAGTGGCAATCGCAGTCCACCGATCAGCTTCCTGGCCAGTCATTCGACCTCAAGTGAGACCGTACCACATCCAGGCTTCCATGATCGTGATGCCCCGACAGTCAGCTGTACTGTATGTAAGTTTAAAGCACAGGCTATCTGGCCCCTGTGGGCAGCTTATCGATGATGATGCTCATTGTGAGTCTAAAGAGGGTTTTGTTGGAAACCTGTGTGAGCAGTGTGAAGAGAATTAATGCCAATCAATGCCAGGCAACCCAGAAGCACACTAGACAACCACTCTCCACACCATCGCTCCTCAGCCATCGGTCTCATTACCCCAGCCGCTCACCTAGTGCAAAACCACACCAGAGGAGTACAAGCAGCGCCCATTTTTCTACTAATACAACATCACTCCCCATCTTCTGGGAAAACAGAGTAACCGGCACAATGACCTGCATGAAACTTGAGGCCCCTGTTTCAGGTCTATCAGCCGCTGGTAGCATGCCAACATCCTGCACCAGCTCCTGTAACTCCACTGTGCTGAGCTGCATGGTGCTATCTTCACAAACCGTGACCCTCCTGTCCCCAACAGGGTGGCATTGGGATCATCCCTGGCCATACTGCAACAGTTAGAACCTCTCCCGGTGGTGCCCCCGGTTTGTTTTTGGCCATGTCCGGAATGTGATGAAAACGCCTGTCCGCAGATCTCTAGCCATTCCCACACCTCCTCAGGACTGTTAAAGAAATGCGCCTTCCCTCTCACAAGGACCTTGAATTTGGCTGGGTGCAGTAACATGTACTGAAATTGTAGTGCCCTCTGTTTCTGCTTGGTGCCAAGAAACGATTTATATTGCTCCTGCACCTGTTCATTGTAGTCCAGATAAATGGTAATCTTGCTGTTGCCGGAAAGTGAAGCTGGGCGCTTGCTGGCCACCCGGCCATCACCACCCCCTTTTGTACCGCTTTTGGCCGCCATAAGTGTGGCAGGGTATGCTCAGACGTGAGTCCCTTGCTCACTTTGCCACTGGATTCAAGCAAGCCGGGCTGAAGACGGCTGGAATGCCAGAAACCGATCCTCGGAAGCTTGTTTCCGGTCCAGAGAAGACATGGCTTGGCCGTTCGGGCTGGACTGTTCCCATGAGGCACAGGGTCAGACTGATTTGCATATAGCCATGTCTAAACTTGAGTGGCATAGTGGGCTAAAGAACGGTGATGGATTAAACCCAGATCGTTTGACTGGGTGTGAGTGTTTGATTGATTCAGATGCTCCGTCCATCACCACCCCCTTTTGTACCGCTTTTGGCCGCCATAAGTGTGGCAGGGTATGCTCAGATGTGAGTCCCTTGCTCACTTTGCCACTGGATTCAAGCAAGCCGGGCTGAAGACGGCTGGAATGCCAGAAACCGGTCCTCGAAAGCTTGTTTCCGGTCCAGGGAAGACATGGCTTGGCCGTTCGGGCTGGACTGTTCCCATGAGGCACAGGGTCAGACTGATTTGCATATAGCCATGTCTGAACTGGGGTGGCATAGTGGGCTAAAGAACAGTGATGGATTAAACCCAGATCTTTTGACTGGGTGTGAGTGTTTGAGTGATTCAGATGCTCCGTCCATCACCACCCCTTTTTGTACCGCTTTTGGCCGCCATAAGAGTGGCAGGGTATGCTCAGATGTGAATCCCTTGCTCACTTTGCCACTGGATTCAAGCAAGCCGGGCTGAAGACGGCTGGAATGCCAGAAACCGGTCCTCGGAAGCTTGTTTCCGGTCCAGGGAAGACATGGCTTGGCCGTTCGGGCTGGACTGTTCCCATGAGGCACAGGGTCAGACTGATTTGCATATAGCCATGTCTGAACTGGGGTGGCATAGTGGGCTAAAGAACGGTGATGGATTAAACCCAGATCTTTTGACTGGGTGTGAGTGTTTGATTGATTCAGATGCTCCGTCCATCACCACCCCTTTTTGTACCGCTTTTGGCCACCATAAGTGTGGCAGGGTATGCTCAGATGTGAGTCCCTTGCTCACTTTGCCACTGGATTCAAGCAAGCCGGGCTGAAGACGGCTGGAATGCCAGAAACCGGTTCTCGGAAGCTTGTTTCCGGTCCAGGGAAGACATGGCTTGGCCGTTCGGGCTGGACTGTTCCCATGAGGCACAGGGTCAGACTGATTTGCATATAGCCATGTCTGAACTGGGGTGGCATAGTGGGCTAAAGAACGGTGATGGATTAAACCCAGATCTTTTGACTGGGTGTGAGTGTTTGATTGATTCAGATGCTCCGTCCATCACCCCCCCCCTTTTGTACCGCTTTTGGCTGCCATAAGTGTGGCAGGGTATGCTCAGACGTGAGTCCTTTGCTCACTTTGCCACTGGATTCAAGCAAGCCGGGTTGAACACGGCTGGAATGCCAGAAACCGGTCCTTGGAAGCTTGTTTCCGGTCCAGGGAAGACATGGCTTGGCCGTTCGGGGTGGACTGTTCCCATGAGGCACAGGGTCAGACTGATTCGCATAAAGCCATGTCTGAACTGGGGTGGCATAGTGGGCTAAAGAACGGTGATGGATTAAACCCAGATCTTTTGACTGATTCAGATGCTCCGTCCATCACCACCCCCTTTTGTACCGCTTTTGGCCACCATAAGCGTGGCAGGGTATGCTCAGACGTGAGTCCCTTGCTCACTTTGCCACTGGATTCAAGCAGGCCGGGCTGAAGACGGCTGGAATGCCAGAAACCGGTCCTCGGAAGCTTGTTTCCGGTCCAGGGAAGACATGGCTTGGCCGTTCGGGCTGGACTGTTCCCATGAGGCACAGGGTCAGACTGATTTGCATATAGCCATGTCTAAACAGGGGTAGCATAGTGGGCTAAAGAACGGTGATGGATTAAACCCAGATCTTTTGACTGGGTGTGAGTGTTTGATTGATTCAGATGCTCCGTCCATCACCACCCCCTTTTGTACCACCCGGAGGATGCGCCTGTTGCAGTAGTTGAGGATTTTGGCAATTGTGGCCCTTGGGTGCAGGGGCCCCACCAGCGGTGGCGGCACCAGTGCTCTGTGTGCCCTCTCCACCACAAAGAAGTCGGAGAGGCCTGGCAGTTTAAGTTCAGTGGGCAACCAGTCTACTAGGAACTTTTCTGTGAAGCTCCCCTCTGCTCTCTCAGAGAACCCCATGATGCAGATGCTACTGGGCTGAAAGAACACTTTTGTGTCTTTCGCTCGCCATTCCAGTTCCCTCGAGGTCGTAGTCATCTGGGCCATTTTGGTGTTTTAGGACCGACCACCTCACCCTGCTGGTCCGCAAAGTTACCTTCCGCCGCTGTGATTTTGTCTGCAACTTTCCGCAGGTCCGCCCCCCAGCAGCTTACCAACATAAATCAACACTGTTTCTATTGTGTGTTCCAGTGCTGTCCTGGTGCCTTGAACCCCAGCCAACACGCGCTCCGCATCTTCATCCGATGCCTTTCCCACATCATTCGGATCCATTTGCTGCATTATTCTTTGGGTGGGGTGTCATGGTGTGGTATATTGGGTTATGGTGCTTGCTGGAATTGATCTGGCTGCCTTGTCCTTTCCCATGTTGCGCCAAGGGTTATCACCCTCCAGGTTACAGGAAATGCCGGTATCTCTCAACACCTATGCCTCCAAGAGCACAAAGCAGCAACCACCACTCCAGCGAATCCCTCAGCTCTGGGCAGCCATCTGCGTGCAACCACCATGGCTATAAAGCGGGCTAGTCCCTCTCCTCTATGGGGGGCTTCACCCAGCACCAATCCACCCTTACATTCACATCAGGGCCGGTGCATGCGATCTGGATTCCCGCAATAGAGTCACCACCCCGGCCAGCGCTGATGTGGTCTCTCGGGAGTGGTGAGTCTGTGGCCAGGGGCGCACACAGAGTGTTCAGGCCTCCACGGTGCCTCAGTCCCAGACAGGGACTACGGCACACACCAGCACCTGGGCCACCCTGGTAATACCCTGCCGGTCCAGCCGGTAGCTCAAGCAAGGTTCATAAGAGGCATGGCCATACCAGGGTGCAGGGGTTGCAAGGTTGCCTCCCCCCAGGTGGTGGACTTCTTGGTGGTCAGTGGAAAGTCACTAGAAGCATTCAGACCCTCACTAGCTCCAAGCAAGGGACGTATCTATGTCTCAGCCAGGGTCGTTCAGCCACGGGGTACCATCAGGGCAGGCTCAAAATCACTCTCTGGGAGGACGCACAAATGTCACATTAGGATAGTGTCAGAGGCAAAAATCTACTAACTAGGGAAAGAAGAGCCCCTAATATTTTGGGTCCTAAATGGTTTTACCAGTCCTGCACGAAGGCAATTTCAAATTTACATCAAGCTCTTAGATCTACCCCAAAAGATGTAGCACTGGTCAAGACCCTACGGTACTGTTACTCAGAGGCTAGGAAGCAAAGAACCAATACACTCAAGGAAGATGCCTGGGAGAAACTCCATCAAGCGGCTCTCTCATAAAACCCTAGGGATTTTTAGAGAGTCATTAAGGCTCCATTCCTCAAATCTCCTGAGGATCCGGGTAGCGGGTGTCATGTGGATGAGGACTCTTGGATCACAAATTTTTCCTCTATTTTTAATTCTCATACAGAGGGTTCGGTCAGACAGCTTTTGGCAAATAAACACTCTATAAATTTGTCTCTGTCTTTTAATCTCCAGTCCTCTACCAACAGAGCCCCTGGTCCGGACGGCACCCCAGTAGATTTTTTTTTCAGAAGCATCCTGACCTGTAGCGGCCGGTGCTCACTAATGGTTTCAATGTTATCGCCAAAGTGGGTCCACCCGAATCATGGAGGACGTCTATTATCATGTCAATTTAAAAGAAAGGAGACAAAGCCCAGCCAAAAAACAATCGGCCAATATCCCTGCTAGGTAGCACTACCAAATTGATGGGTCGTGTTCTATTCAACAGACTTGAGGAAGGGGCCACTGACAATAACATAATGAGCCCAGTACAATATGAGTTCAAAAAGGGGAGTGGCATTCAAGATCAATGCATCAACCTGACCCTAGTAATGGCCAATTACACCAAGGGAAAGCCAGAGAAACTGTCCCTGGCTTTCATGGACCTTTCAGCAGCATTCAACTATGTAGCCCACCACAACCTTTGGGAAATAATGGCAGAAATGGGTATTGACGACATGATAACCACCTTAATTAGACAGCTTTACTCTTCTGCATCAGCATCTGTGCGCTATGGAAATCAGGGTGAGTGCCCCAGGTCATTACAAATCCTGACGGGAGTGTGCCAGGGGTGTGTTCTTTCCCCATTCCTTTTTTCCTTCCACACAAATGGAGTAGAAACACCTCTGTTAAGCTCCACCCTAGATGTTCCATTGATTAAGAACATGCGCACCCCAATTCTACTATACGCAGATGATGCTGTCCTGATTGCCTGACCTGTCCGAGCCCTACAACAACTACTGTGTACATATATAAATTATATGAACAGTTTAGGTTTAAAACAAATGAGGCGAAGTCCCTTGTCTTAATAACCGGTCGCAGAGAGAGGAGGGCCCCACATTTCTACAAAGAAGGTGGTGAACTAGCCCACAAAGATACTTTTTCGTATCTTGGCGTAACCTTTGAGAGATAACTTTCTTGGTCCAATATGATCAAAACTAGGGTACTAGCACTAGAGTAAAGTATAATAGCACTAAACTCCTTTACAAAGAAACTGGGTGCGAAGTCCGAGATGATCAAAAAGGTTTACTCTGCCAATTCAATATCAGTGGCAACCTACGTGGCAGGAATCTGGGGATACACCAACACCCATTCTCTTCAGACTATTGAAAGTTCCTTCTGGAAGAGACTTATTGGCCTCCCAGTTAGCTGTTCCAACTTTTTATGTCATGTTGAGCTAGATGTACCATATATAAACGACACAATTAGGTTAGCCCCTATATTGTTGTGGCACTCCATTTGGAGAAGAACTTCAGTAAACCTTAAACAGAGTCTAATAGAAGATTGTCCCATGCTGGAACACGCCCTAAGAAACCCATGGTTATTATACATTAAAAATAGTCTCACCTCCCTTGGTTTTGGTTGATTATTTACTGCTCCTTTAAACTGTATTAAAGTATAAAAAAAAATAATTAAAGCACTGTTTTTCAACCAAAGGGCCTTGGAGCGTTCTAAACTAAAGTCTTCGAAGGTATCTGTAAAATTATATCTAGAGTGCCCTATCGAACAAGACTGCGCCCCGGGATATCTATCCTTGGTAACTAATTTGCGCCACCGATTTATTTTGGTTCGATTTGTCTTAACCTTATTCCTTCTATGTTCTCCAATCGAGCTGGCATGTATTCCTTAGCTGACCTGCCGCCTTGCTTGTGTGATGGCTCTTGTCCCCAATCAATTCCACATATAATATGCATTTGTGAATTTTATAAAGCGTCCTGCAAAAGATTTATCTGGCCGCTAATGCGTAAATACCATTTTACTCAATGCCGTCCAGCTTTGTATTTTTTACAATCACTACCCAATGATAATGATAATGCTATTTATAGAGCACACAAATACCAAAATGGTGTCTCAGCGCTAAAGACAGCAAGTAACCCCACAGAGCACCCCTCACTGAAACAACCAAGTTTAAAGGCTTTTTCTAAAACTCAGGAGGGAACTAGCCTTCCTGTACCTGAACCTGGATGTACTGTACTGGAAGCTCCGCCCGCCCCAGTGCAAGGTCGGGAATTTAGGCACTGTCAGCAAATTTGCCCCGTGGAACGGAGCTGTATAGCTGGCTGATACCACACAAAAAGCTTCTGAAAAAAAGACGGACCATTGTGCATCAGGGCTTTATAGGCCACACAGAGAGCCTTAAATTTAATTCTTTGCTCCACTGGCAGCCAGTGCAGCTTCCGAGGCAGATTCAACAAGAGGCGAGCTGCCGAATTCTGGAGTTTCCTCAGACACTGCTTCTGGGCATTCAAATAAAGCCCATTGCAGTAGTACAGCTTCGACTGTATAAGGGAGGGAATCACCACTTTCTTGGCCTGAGCTGGATATAGGATAGTACCTTCCTAATTTTCTTTATAAGGAAGTAGGAAGCAGACGCGATGGCATTCGTTTGTTGAGCAAACGTCAGTCTGTTATCAATCAACACACCTAAGTTTTTAGTTTTTGCCGTTGGGGTAGGCAGGGCACCTAGTGCAATGAACTAGTATGTTATACTGTGGCCCCATATCTACTTCTCCCGTGGAAGACTAGGCGGTGGGACTACTCTGTTGCTTAAATTAAGAAATATATATTTTAATCCAGTTTTTAAATCTAATGTCTGTAATCAAATTACTGTTACTATTTCTTGTTGGGAAAGCTGTATCCTCTTTTTTAACTGTATACTGTGCATCTTTGTACGTTTATGATCTTAAAAAGTTTTTACGGATCGAATAAAGTGATTTGGCTGACTGACTGACTGTGGAGCCCAAATGCTTCAGTTTTAGCTTACAAGTTCATTAAAATGAACCAAAGCAGATTATAGTCTATTATTTTCTAATAACCTTTCCCTTTCTTTATCTTTCTTACAAATGAAGGCTTGAAATGCTGAATATGTAAAAGATTTTGGGATTTGCTCTGCAACATTTTTCTGACAAACTTTCTTAAATGTCCGGGACAATGGTGGTTTGGAGACTTTGCCATCCATTGATTTTCCATCCCTCCCACTCAAAGAGACAGGATTGTTCTCTCTTGAAAGATACATCTGCATTAACTCTAAGGCAGGCCACAAGGAAGCTACCCAGAGAACATCCATAAAAGCACACCTAGTGTGGTCCTCCCCTTTGGCTACCAGATTACAACACACTTGTGGCACCAGTTAACTGCCCATGACTACACTGCTTCAAGAAAAGCATGAAGAATAGTATAGAATAGATGTATTGTCTAGTATTCACTAGGGTTGTGAATCACCAGGGTCTATACACCCTTTATAGGCACTTATTTATCAATGCTACTCTCTCTTGGTGTCTTATGGGCAAAATTAACCCTACTTTTTTGGGACAGAGCCTTATGCTAGGTCTCTCATCCAGTGCTGGAGGTCTTTTAAAATAGTAGTTTCCACTGTTTTGAATTGCCTCTTATACTTATAGGTTGGTGTTAAGTACCACATATGCTATTTTTCGCATGCAGTTAACAGTACATGCATTAAATAGCTCATGTTGAATAGCACATATGGACTACCGACGGGGTATTTACCACATGTGGTAAATAACACATGTTTTTTAACTTGTGATCATCAGACGGTTCTTGAAAGTCATGCATGATTTACCCCACCCTGCAGTAATTACCAATACTCCTAACTCCTAATCAGCGCCATCGTGTGTAAAGAAATCTAGGTCACAAGGGGGGTTTGGGAGGGAGTGGGGGGCGAGTCTGGAGCAGCCATTTTGTGGCTTTGAGCTGCCTTGGGAGTAGCCCAAAGGCAGCCCAATTTCGAAAAGTATCCGAAGGCTATTTGGGGAGTGCAGAGCTGGCCCAGCCACCATTTTAGGTTTTGGTGACCTGGTGGCTGGGAGAGCTGTAGGATGGCTTTTTTGTCAGGCCTGGGAAGGTTTTGCTACGGTTCTTTTGCGTGGAGTTTGAAGATGGCTTTGGAGGATTACCGCGTTTTGGAGGCCATCCACCTGCTCAGTGAGGCAGGGCGGATGGACTTGTTGGAGGGTGCCGGGGGCCGGGGGGGGCACCCTTTGAGGAGCAAGTCGGCGGGTGTGACGGCGGCCGTTTTGGCCTGCTCACCACCTCGCAAGAGTGCCCGTGTGCAGGTGAGGGGGCAGGGCCGCACGGATGCCAGGGGCACGGCCCTGGACGCAGGGCTGGGAGGCGTGGGGGCCCTTGGGAGAAAATCACAGCGGGGGAGCGCCGTGTGCGTCTACCGCCGCCATCACTAGAGGTATCTGAATGCCCACTGCATCGGGGGCGATCTCGGTGGTGCCGGGGTCAGGGCCTGGGGCCAGTGGTGGGGTGGTGAGGGATGGCCTGAGGAGTGTGGGCGGCCCGGGCCGTCGGTTGCAATTAAGCGCAGGGGAGGTTTGGAGAGCGTCTCTCCTCCCCGAGCGCCAAGAGTTTCTGGTGCGCATGTGAGCACTGGGCCAATGCCAGGGCTGGCGTATAGAAGCAAGCGCCCGGGAGGTGCAGGGAGCGTCTCTCCTCCCCGAGGGCAGGACAGTTGTGAGCGCTGGGCCGGTGTCTGGCGGGCGGGGCTCGCCAGGTGGGGGGCCGTGATCGGTCGCAGGGGTGGGAAAGCGGCAGGGAAGACTGGGCACAAGTGGCGGGAAAGGAGTCCCTCCCTGGCCTGTATGCTTTCAGGCAGGGGGCGCTCACCAGGCTCAGGGGATCAGAATATGGAGGCAGTGGGAGGGTGGGGGTCAGGGGAAGGCGCCCAAGGGCATAGGTGGAAGGGAGGGGCGTTGGAGGGGGTTACCCTGTGGAGGGCGGGAGGGGGGACGCAAGAGGATGGAAGGGGAAGAGCTGAGGCAGTGGGGGCAGGGGGAGGGGGGGCAGGAGGATTCGGGGGATTGGTCTCCGCTGCTTATGTCAGAAGGAAGTGCCAGGGACTGAGACGGCCTGGACGTTTTTGACTCCTGGGCCGAGGGGGTCAGGAAGGCCCAGTGGAGGGGCGAGGGCGGGCGCAGCGGGGGTGCAGGATTTTGGGGTCCCCGGAGTGGGGGAGATGGGGGGGGTTGGGGGGACGGGAGGGGAGAAGGGTTGGGTGCAGAGGGCTGGGGTGATGGGGGGGTCACGTCGGATGAAGGGGGGATGGGGGTTGGAGGGTTGTCATGGAGCGATGACGAGGAGGATGGGAGGGGGTGGATCTCAGCGAGCGCGGTTGGTAGGGCGTGGGTGGCAGTGGCGCATAATGGGGGGGCAGGTGGGGTACAGAGTGAGGGATGCAGCACACCTGTCCGGCCTTTTCTTTTGCAGGAGGAGACGCGCCGAGGGGCTCCACACATGGCAGGGCTAGGGACGGCCCATATGCGCCAAGGCGAAGGGAGGGCTGAGCCTCCTGCGGCATGCCCGGCACTGGCGGGGATCCCATCGCGGGTGGCAGAAGAAGGTCCAGGGTGGGCTCGCCGACCCCTACACCCACAGGGCTGTTACGGCTTGGGAAGCAACGCAGGAAGAGGAACGACGCACCTGTGGTTTTTAATGTTTCTGGAAGGGTGCAGTCGGCGCCCCCGGCTGGAAGGGTTTATGTGGCTAGAGATGTCCAGTTAATTAGTTAATTCAGGATGAGGATAGTATGGAGGAAGGAGAGCTGATAGATGGTGGAGGGGGGCTGAGTAACCGTGTTGGTAGTGTGTTGCAGGTGTCACGGGGCCAGCTGGAGAGGACGGCCCGGACATCGCGCAGAGAAGTGGAGAGCAGCGGGCGGAGGGGTAGGTATGTGGCTGACAAAGGGGTGGGCCCGGATGAAGGGATGGCGGGGCCCCTGGGGATAACGCCGGGGGACAACAAAAATGCGGGTGTGGGGCCCTCGGGGTCGGGGGTTGATGGGGCTAAAGGAAGTGGGGCTGCCGGGGCCGTGAGCGGGGCTGGCGCAGTGGGTGCTAGTGAGACTGGGGAGGATGTGGTGAAACCAGAGAGTAAGGAATTGTAAATCAAGCGTCTGCCGTATATGGGGTAACAAAGCCGTTGGGAGCCCATTTGATGTTGGCTACTAAAGAGCGCATTTGGAAGGGGGATTATGTGGAGATATTAAAACTCCTGCACCGGGAAGTGCGGGCAAAGGAGGGTTCGAAGGAGGAGGAGTATGAACTCCAGAAGAGGCCGAAGGTGCCTCTTACGATCGAAAATTGGACGGCGGCCTTTTTAATATTTGCCAGTGTGTATTGTGAGAAGTTTTCGGAGCGGTCGGTGTCCATGTTTAAATACATGGACGTCGTCAGGGAGGCCCAGATTATGGGGGAGGGTACGCATGGGCCCAGTATGACGAGGAGTTCAGGGCACGCATGGCTTGGGACCCCGAGGCTAAATGGGGGAGCTGGACACCGATTTGTGGCAGCATACGATGGGGCTTGCTGGGTCGGGAAAGATCATATTTACTGCGAGTGGGCTGCCTATAATTTACCAGCCCTTTCAGGGCTGCCCCACCCGAGGAGGGGTGGGGGAAGGGGCCAAGGGTTAGTCGAGCTCCCCAGGAACATGTTGGGATTACAACAAAGGCACTTGCGCATGGGAACATTGCCGGTTCCGCCATGAATGTTCGGGCTGCGGGAAGTTTGAACATCCCCTGGTCAAGTACTGGGGAGCCTAGGGACAGCAGCAGGGGGGACAACAGGGGCAGGCAGGGGGGTTCGGTCAGGGACACAACAGCAAGCAGGAGGTGATAGAGGGGTCAAGGGGTCTGGGCCCAAGGGCTCGTACTCCAGTTAGGGTAGACCGTTTGGTGGCAGCTCTGCAGGACTATCCCGATACAGGAGCTGCTGAGCGTTTGCGCACGGGGTTTCTGGAGGGGTTTCGACTGGGCTACGAGGGGCCGCGGCTGCGGAGGTGGGTTGACAATTTGAAGTCTGCCAAGGAGCACCCGTAGGTGGTGCGGGGCAAGCTGGATAAGGAGGTGAGCGAGGGTCGCATGGTCGGACCCTTTGATGATTGACCGTTGGTGGATTTGATTGTGTCCCCCATTGGGGTAGTGCCAAAGAAAGAACGGGGGCAGTTTCGCCTCATTCAACATTTGTCGTGGCTGAAGGTGGCTCTGTAAATGATTACATTGAGGAGCGGGAGACCACGGTATCTTATTCCTCTGTTGACGCAGCCATGTCCTTGGGCGCAACAGCAAGATTGGCAAAGTGCAACATCAAGTCGGCTTTCTGGCTGCTTCCAGTCCATCCAGACCTACTGGGGATCTAGTTTGATGGCCGTTGGTACATGGACAAACCGTTGCAGATGGGCTGCTCGATGTCTTGCGCACTGTTCGAATGTTTCAGTACGTTCCTACAATGGTTGTTCACGGAACGGACGGGTCACCAAGGAGTTACGCACTACCTGGATGACTTTTTCTTGGTCGGCACCCCAGGCTCCACGGACTGCCAGGTTGTGCCAGACAGGTTTCTGGAGATCATGGGGGAATTGGGGGTGCCATTGGCACCAGAGAAGACACTGGGGCTGTGCCCGGCGCTGTCATTTTTGGGAATTGAGCTGGACTCAAGGGCAATGGAGGCCCGTTTACCAGCGGAGAAGAAGCAGCAAATGTTGGAGCTGCTGGAGGTTATGTTGGCACGACACAAAGTCACTGTCCTGGACATACAAGTGCTGTTGGGTCACCTCAATTTTGCTTGCAGAGTGGTGCAAGTGGGGAGGACTTTTTGTAGGAGACTGGGCAGGGCCTTGGACGGACGGAGGCCACTGCATAATCACGTGTGGCTGTCTGCGGGTATTCAGGAGGACTTGAGGATGTGGCAGTTCTTCTTGCAGAATTTTAACGGTATCCCCATTCAGAGGGGGGATGACCTGGTCTGAGATGTCCAAATCTTTTCCGGCGGGGAGCGACGGATTCGGGCTGTACTGGCAGGGGAGGTGGTGTGCGGAGAAGTGGCCCCCGGAGTGGGAGGCGGTGGTAGGAGCATCGCATTTCTGGAGCTCTTCCCCTTGGTGGTGGCGATCTCGCTTTGGGGGGACATGTTGGCCCATAGACGAGTGACATTTCATGTGGATAATATGGAGGTGGTGGAGGTGGCAGTTGGCCAGGGATTCACAGGTGTTGAAGCTGCTGAGAGTGTTTGTGCTGGGCTGCTTGTGCCATGATATTGCTTTTCGCGCGGTGCACAAGCCTGGGATCGACAATGACACAGCAGATGCTTTGTCCCATTCGCAGTGGGGGAGATTCCGTGGATTAGCCAAGGACGCGGATCAGGACCCGACCGGCATGCCACCGCAACTGTGGTACGTAGGCTACACAGGATGTTGCAGCTGGTTTTAGGGTCCTTGGCGGAATAGACGAAGGTGACATATTTGACAGCATGGGAGGAGTTCATGGCATCTGGGGTGAGACGGCGGCCGTCGGGGAGGGGGAGGCAGGAAGACATTATACAGTTTATCCTGTCACTAATTGAGAAGGGGCTCACGTGGATCACGATAGCTGGGAAGCTGGCGGGGGAAACATCCTTTACCACGAAACTTTTACAACGCGGTACCATTACCACGCAGGTTTTACAACGAAAGTCGTTACAACGACTTTCGCTGGAGGGCGCTCTAGGATAAGGAATAGTTTAATTTACTATCCAACACCTTCCCTACTATCCACGGGGACTGGAGTTGGAATAGTAAATTAAACTATTCACTATCCAGCGCCCCCCAACGCAAGTTGTTGTAACGACTTGCGTTGTAAAACCTGCGTCGTAACGGTACGCGTTGTAAAAGCACACTTTGTACCGTCATACATCCGTTGGCGGGGATTACTTTTATGGGTAAACTCCTGTAGGGTTACGCACCATCGGCGGGGGAGCTCGGCTCTCGGATGCTGAAGGGTTGGGCCCGGGAGTGTAGGAAAGTGTGCCGGTCCGACAACCATTGTCTTTGGATCTTCTGGAACGGGTGTTGGGGACATTGCCTCGGGTTCGCAACAATGCGGGGGAACACTGCCTGTTTGCTACCTTAATGTCGTGGATGTTTGCCGGGGCTTTTCGGGTGTCTGAGTTGTTGGGAGCCAGAGGAGATGCTGGGCTTTTGTGGTCTGAGGTCTCTTTTAGAGAGACTGAGGTATGCCTTTGGCTGCGAAAGTCTAAGATGGACCAGAGAGGTGTGGTCGGTGGATATCTTTGCCGTCGGCGGTTTCAGATGGGATATGCCCTGTGCGGTGGGGGTTGAGACTGAGGGCTGGGGCGCCGGCAGAAGGGGTGGTTTTCAAGTATGCGGACGGGCGGAAGGCTACGGGCTCGCAGCTGCTGGCGATATTGCGCAAGGCTTTAGACTGTCTGGGCTTGGATGGGAGGCGCTATGGCACGCATTCCTTTCGGATCGGCGCGGCGCCAGATGCACACAGCCGAGCGTGGGGGTGACTGGACATCATGTGCTTGGGCAGGTGGCCTTCTGATTGCTACAGGCGCTACGTGAGTTGTGTTTCTAGCCAAAGATCGCACGGTTTGGTATGTTGCTCCTGTACTTACTCTTGTTTCAGGTTCAGTGGTGGGTCCCCTCGACTAGGATATGGCAGTGTGGATCGTGGGCTACTCCTTTGTTAAAAGGGCCCAGGTGCAGGCCCAGTCCAGTTATTTTGGAAAGAACCTAGGGTTTAATCCTAACATTTTTAATGTGTTTTGGAAAGGAAAAGGGGGCATGCTTTGGAGGGATTTGTTGGCGACACTTAACGGGCGGTTGGTGGCGGGTAGGTGTCCGGATGTTTTGGTCCTCCATTTAGGGGAGAACGACATGGTGAGAGAGATGGGATTGGTGTTGATGAGGGCCATGAAGAAGGTCTGGAGGAGGTTAAGAGGCAGTGGGCAGGGGGCACAGTGGTCTGGACGGAGTTTGTTCCGCGCAGGGTATGGAGAGGGGCAGTGAATCCTAGGGCAGTAGATAAGGCCAGGAAGAAGGTGAATTCTGAAATGCATTGGTTTAGTAGGCATTTAGGCTTTTCGAGAATATGGCACAGGGCCATTCGGTATGATGCGCCCGAGTTGTTTAGGGGCGACGGTGTTCACCTTTCACGCCTGGGGATGGATCTTTATTTGGTAAAAATGAGAGAAGTGCTGTCCAGGCTGTTGGGAGTACGCAGAGAGTGAAGGGGTAGTTAGGGGGTTTAACGGGGCAGTGATTTAGGAGGGATCGGGGGGCAGGAAAGACGGAGGCGGCGTAGCCGCCTATCCTCCTGCCTTTTCCTGGGTGGCGGAGTTGTTTTTGAAGTTGGCCAAGTTTGATAGTTTATCGTTAAGTTTGGGGAGTTGGTGAACAGGAGCGGGGAAAGGTTAAGCAGGTTGGAAGTTTACATTAGAGGTTTGTTAGTTATAGTTGCTGGAAGGCAGATAGGATTGTAGGTCTTGGGAGGGTAGGAGTTTTAAATGTTATGTGATAAGATTGTGTATTATTTAATGTATTTGAAGTTATGCATTGTATGTTGCAGGGTGGGGGTTTTTATCATGTGGGGATCGTAGGGTTGGGGGGAGGAAAAGTCAAGGGGTCAGGTAAATCGATGTTTAGAGAGGTTTTAGTTTTGTAAGGCAAAGTGCCAGTTTAAATAAAATTATGATGTGCACCAGGGAAGAAGGGGGCAAGCACGACCGACTACCATTTTGTGTGTGTAAAAGGCCGCTTTATTGAAATAGGTGCACATCACATTTATTAAAAACTGGAAAACCGCCTTACAAAACTAAAACCTCTCTAAACATCAAGTTATCTGACCACTTTGTGTTTTTCTCCCCTCACCCCTACGATCCCCACATGATAAAATTCCCCACCCTCCAATATACAAATATGTAACTCAATTACATCCTAATAATATTCAATTTTATCCCCTACATCCTAACTCCAAAACCTCCCAAGACCTACAGTCCTAATTGTCTTCTTGCAACTGTAACTAAGTACCCTCTAATGTAACTACCAAACTGGTTACCCTTTCCCCTCTCCCGTTCCCCAACTCCCCAAACTTAACGATAAAGTACCGAACTCCAACCAAACTTGGCCAACATCAAAAACAACTCCGCTACCCAGGGGAAGGTGGAGGTTAGGTGATTACACCGCCTCCCCCTTTCCCTGCCCCCCCGCCATCCTCCCCCCCTGTAGAATACAGAAAGGAAAACGCCCACGCAGGCCCCTACTCACGGAGCACCCCCAATAAACGTGCCAAAACTTTGCGAAGCTCCAACAAGTACAGATCCATCCCCATCCGGGAAAGGTGAACCCCATTTCCCCTGAACAACTCGGGCGCGTCGTACTTTATGTCTCTATGCCAAATTTGCGAGAAACCCAAATGCCGACAAAAACGCACCATCTCCACATTAAGCTTCCGGCGCGCCTTGTCGACCGCCTGCGGCTTCACTGCACCTCGCCACACCCTGCACGGTATTAGCTCGGTCCACACAACCGTACACCCTGACCAACTCCTCCGCAGCTCCGCCAAGTCCCTCCTCATCGCCTGCATCAACACAAAACCTGTCTCCTGCACCATATCATTCTCCCTCAGGTGGAGAACCAAAACGTCCAGACACCGCCCCCCTGCACCAAACCGTTCAGAGTATGGATCAATTCTTTCCATCTCATGCCCCCCCTCCCTGACCATACCACCTGAAACATTGCCAGATTAAAACCCTGGTTATCACCAAAATAACTATCCTGCGCTTGCCACTTTGCCCTCTTCACAAAAGAATGGTCCACAAACCAAATCAACATGTCCCGGACCATGGGACCGGCCACCGAACCTGAAACGAGAAACAAATGTCAGTAAATACGTCCCCCCATCATCCCATCGTGCAGTCACAACCACTCCTCGCTACCCACATAACGCCGATAACAATTTGAGGACCACCTCCCCAGGCGCATAATGTCCCCCTGCTCGCACCCCCGTCTATGTGTTTCCGTCGCCGCCCCAATCCGGAACAAGTGCGTGCCAAACCGACTGCCATCGACCCCCACCTTAGCCAAAGCCTTCCGCAACATCCCCAACAACTGTGACCCCGTCGCCCCTCTACCATTCGCATGTTGAAACACCAAGCCGTCCGCCAGCCTTTTCCCCTCCCATTTCCAACCCCATCGCACTGGACACAAAGCCCCCTCCCCCGCCTTCTGCAAGACCACCCATGCCCCGACATACCGCTGATTAGTCTTTGACTTACGCAACCAAAGGCGCACCTCCTGCCGCCCCAACTGCATGTCTGACCACCCCAGCCCCGGGCCTGATTTCGAACCCAACAGCTCAGACACCCTGAAAGCCCCCGCAAACATTCACACCATCAACGTTGCAAACAGGCAAGCTTCCCGGCCATCCCTGCAGACCAACGGCAAAACCCCCACAACTCTCCCCACCAACTCCTCCGACATAGGCCGCCGTACCGCCCTTACCCGCCCATATTTCCGGGCCCAACCCTCCAACATCCGAGACCCGAGCTCCCCCGCAGATGGGGCGTATTCCCAGAATAGCTTTCCCATAAAAGCGATCCCCGCCAGCTTGCCCGCTATTGTCACCCTCGATTAAACCTTTTCCGATCATGGACAGCAGAAACTGCACCACGTCCTCCTGTCTCTCCATTCCCGGAGGCCTCCACTGCGCCCCGGACGCCACAAACTCCCCCCATGCAGCCACATACGTTGTCCTGGTCGACTCCGCCAAGAATCCTAGAACCAGTTGCAACATCCGGTGTTGCCTATGTCCCACATCTGCCACGGCATCGGCGTCGGGTCCCGCTCCGCGTCCTCGGCTAACCCACAGAATCACCCCCACTGTGAACGAGATAAAGCATCCGCAATGTCATTGTCAATCCCTGGGACATGCACCGCGCGAAAAGAAATGTCATGGCGCAAGCAGCTTAACACAAACACCTGCAGCAGCTTCAACACCTGCTCATCCCTGGCGGACTGGCGATTTACCACCTAGACCACCGCCATGTTGTCGGCGTTGAAGGTCACCCTTCGGTGAGCCAGCACCTCACCCCACAACCATATTTCCACCACCAAGGGGAAAAGCTCCAGGAAAGCACTAGGGGGGGCCACCGCTCCGCACACCATTTCCCGTTCCAGTAGAGCGCGAACCCGTCGCTGCCCGCCGCGTCCGAGAAAATGTGCACGTACCCAAACCATGTCCTCGTCCCTCCGCATGGGCAACCCGTTGAACTGTGTCAGGAAAAACCGCCACATCCGCAAATCCTCCCGAACGCCCGCCGACAAACGCACGTGGTGCGGCGGCGGCCTTTGCCCCGCCAGTGCCCATCCCAACCTCCTACAGAACGTCCGCCCAACCCGTAACACTCTGCACGCAAAGTTGAGATGTCACAACAGCACCTGAATTTCCAAAAGTGTCACTTTGTGCTTTGCCACCATCACCTCCAGCAGCCCCAACATCTGCCTTTGCTTGTCTGCCGGCAACCGTGCCTCCATCAATTCCGAGTCCAGCTCAATACCCAAAAATGACAGCGCTGTGCCTGGCCCCACTGTCTTCTCCGGCACCAATGGCACTCCAAGGTCCACCATGATCTCCTGAAACCTATCCAGCACCACCTGGGATCTCTGACCCGAACGCCGACCCTGCATGCTGCGGCAGGGTTACTAGCTAAGCGGGATCATTCCCCGAGTCCAGAAGCCGAAGTTATCGAGTGCCTGACTTCCGTTACACATTCCCTGGAGTCTGCCCTACTCAAATAACGTATCAGACTCGCGATCTATAAAGTCACATCCCGGGAATCTAGACCGGTTTAACATGACGGCGAATTAGTCAACCTTTATGTGGACCCCTGATTTCATGCTAAGAAGGTCCCTAACTTTCTCTCCTTGACCAATATTGCGCATCTTCCTGCACACGTTGCGTTTTTTTCCGGTCCAATTACTGCCCCTGTGACCCCCTGAAATTCAGCTTGGGAGAGCCTGCTGCTTTTATCTTGATGGGAAGCGTAAATCGCCCCTGGGCAGATTGAATGTCGTGTTTTGCCGTCCCACCTTTCCCCACCCCTTCTTTCTATTGTATGCCCTGACGAAGGTGCAGCCCTTTTGACCTGGCCGAGCACCGAAACACACGTTGGCGCTTTGAAACAGTCCTGCATTCTGGTCATCTAGTCTCTAATTTTCATTCTGAGACCCCACAGGACGTTGGAGATACATGTATAACATCTGGAATCTCTAGATTGATGTATAGTGAATTAAGGCTGATTGTGTGAATATGTGTGAATGTATTGAGTTGCATGATGTTGCTAGAATGAGTGAGCATGTTGTATCAGTGTTTGAATGAGTGTTCGGGTGTGTGGGACACTGTTTAAACCATCTTTGATTGCAGTATTCCTTTAACGGCCTCTTGATTGTTTTATGTTCTATTTAAAAGATTGATGGATATCCTATGTGAAAAATTGAAATAAAAGATGAATATATTTTTGTACTATGAATTATTGTGGATTTAGTCCGTGATGTTCTGGGTCACAGTGAGTTTATTACTGCTAATCGCATTATAGGACTCTTACTGAGCTGTGTTGATTTATCCACAGGGCTAGACTGTTTTGTGTTCTTAATTGATTGTTTTTTTCCCCCGCTAGTCTGCCCTATAATCGTCTTTACGGGGAGGCCCCCCTTTTTTGCCTATTGAACAGCACCACCTGGCAGTCCGTGGAGTTTGGGGCCCCGACCAAGAAAAAGTCATCCAGGTAGTGCGTAACTCCTTGGTGACCCAATCGTTCCGTACAAAGCCATTACAGGAACGTACTAAAACATTTTAAAAAGCGCACAGGACATCAAGCAGCCCATCGGCAGTGCCATGTCCACATACCAGCAGCCATTAAAATGGATCCCCAGTAGGCACCAGTCGTCTGGGTGAACCGGAAGCAGCCGGAAAGCCGACTTGATGTCACATTTTGCCATCTGCGCGCCAGGTCCCGCCGCTACTACTAAGGCCATGGCCACCTCCACCGAGGAGTAAGACACCGCAGCCTCCTCCTCATCAATATAGTCGTTAACCGATCCACCCTCCGGCCATGACAAATGTTGTATCAGGCGGAACTGCCCCGCCACTTTCTTGGGCACAACCCCAATGGGGGACACCATCAATTCGACCAATGGCCAATCTACAAATGGCCCCGCCATGCGGCCCTCACTGACCTCCTTGTCCAGCTTGCCCTGTACCACCTCTGGGTGTTCCCGAGCCGACCCCAAATTGTCCGCCCAACGCCGAGGCCTCGCGTAGCCCAACCGAAACCCCTCCTGAAACCCGGTCCGCAACCGATCCGCGGCCCCTTCGTCCGGGTAAGTACGCAGGGCCGCTGTCAAACGGTCCAAACTAACGGGAGTACGAGCCCTTGGGCCCAGACCCCTTACCACCTCTGACGTTGCCCGACGGTTGAGCAGTTCCGGAACGCGCACTCCGGGCCGGCGCCTGCGGGCCCCCGTGCTGCTGCCCTGGGGGCCCCAACAACGGACAACTGGGTGTCCGTATTTCCCGCAACCGGAACACTCATGTCAAAAACGGCAATGCTCTCTGGCACACGCCCCTTTATTGAAGTCCCATTATAGACAGGGGAACCCGAATAACCCAAAGGCATCTGGGAATAAAGCAGAATATAAAAATGGCAATGCCTGTGGTACAGTTCTTGGAAAATATAACTTAATTTATAGAAAAAACACCACTGATTGTCCTTTCCGACCTAGAATTATGGTCAAGAGTTAAATCACAATTGAATTGAAAAACTTTATTCCTATATAAGCAAAATACCAAATGAATCACTCTGAAAAAAGTTATCAAAGGTATTTATTTTTTGTTGTTAAGCTTATTCTTTTTTCTCTTATTTTTTTAAAACACTTATTTTTGAACACACGTATATATATACACAACTATACACAATTACATACAGTCTATACAATGCAACCAAAGGTATTTTTTTTTTTTTTTTTAAAACAATGTGCTGGTCCAAAAAGCCCACAAATATTTCAATAGAAGGATGTTGACTTATAATTATGTCACAACATTCCCTATATAGGGTCACCAACAATAAGTATGAAGGAGCTACAAAGGGTCCAATCCTTTCTCCCTCCAAATTATACCATGCTCCTTATTTTTAATGTTATATACCGTATCACGATTTGACTTATGTTGATGCCTTTATACATGCAGTTTGCTTATATAGGAATAAGGTTTTTCAATTCAATTGTGATTTAACTCTAGACCATAATTCTAGGTCGGGAAAGGACAATCAGTGGTGTCTATTCTATAAATTAAGTTATATTTTCCAAGAGCTTTACCACAGGCATTTTCATTTTTATATTTTCCTTTATTGAAGTCCCAGCATGCGCCCACTGCTCCGGACTGGCTCTTGAAACTGGCCCCCACCCCACCTCGGGTGGGGCGGCCCTAAAAGGGCTGATATATAATCGGGAGGCTACTGGTGGTAACAATGGTCTTGCCTGACCCCGCCAGCCCCATCGTATGCTGCCAGAGATCGCAATCCAACTCACCCCACTTTGCCTCCGGGTCCCACGCCATCCGCGCCCGGAACTCCTCGTCGTACTGCGCCCACGCATAGCCACCACCAGTGATCTGTGCCTTCCGTATGACGTCCATGTATTTAAACAAGGACACTGACCGCTCTGGGAACTTTTCACAATAAATGCTCGCGAATATCAGAAAAGCTGCTGTCCAATTTTCGATCGTCAATGGCACCGTCGGCCTCTTTTTCAGCTCATACTCTTCCTCCTTCTAACCCTCCTTTGACCGGACCTCACGGTGCAACAACTTCAACAACTCCACATACTCCCCCTTCCATATCTTCTCCTTAGTAGACGCCATTAAGTACGCCCCCAGCGGCTTTGTGACCCCCATATATAGGAGCCGCTTAATCTTCAGCTCCTTGCTTTCCGGCTTGGCCGCGCCGCCCGCCACCTCCTGCGAACCCTCCGTGGCCGCACCGCCCCCAACGTCCTTGCCCTCCGGCTTTGCCCCGCCGCCCGCCGAAACTCGTTCTGAACCCGCGCCACCAATGCCCTGCTGCTTTGGGACCACCATTCCCCCTTTTCCTGCTTTTTGGTCCCCCTTCAATTCCATCGACCCGGGCACCAGCACGGCCTCATCCGGCCCGAGACTCCAATCCATCACATACTTCCCTTTGCACAGCCGATCACCCCCCACCCGCCCTCCCCCCCACTCCCACCGATATCATGCACCGCACGTCCTTGCATTTACCTGGCACCAAAGCATCCCCTCTCTGCTCGTCGCCACTCTGATCCATCGCCAACCTGTCCCCCGACTGTGTCCGGGTCGCTGCAGCACCCAGGCCCCGTGTCACCTGCAAGAAATTACGAACACCATTACTGGACCCCCGGCCACCCTCGCCATCCCGTACTTCCCCTTCCTCCAAACTGTCCTCATCCCCTTCAACCAATTCCACTCCGCCCCACTTATAACGCTGGTGAGCCAGCGGCGGCGCGGACTGCACCCTGCCGGAGGCCCACATTCCTTCTCTCCCTGCTTAAAACATAACAGTCCTCCGTGCCGGTGCTCATGTCCGCCGCGGATCCCCAAGTCGCTGGAGCCCTGTGGGTGGAGGGGCGGGCGAGCCCGCCTAGGGCCTTCGTGAGCCAGCCGCGCCGTGATCCCTCGTTGACTCCGGGCTTGACGCAGGGGGCTCCGCCCTCCCTTCTCCTTGGTGTCGCTGGGCCGCCCCCAGCCATACCAAATCTGCAGCCCCGCGCCAGCCGTCCCCCTGCAAAAGAAAAGGTACCGCTGGTGTGCTGGGGCCCTGAAACTGCGCGCCCCCTCTGCCCTGGCCCTCCTCCCCCCACCTGCCCCCCACACCCCCGACCTCCTCATCCTCACTCCATATTAACCCCCTACACCTGCTCCCCATCTTCCGGCGAGCTCCCCCATCTCCCAACCCCTCCCCCCCGACACCCCGCCCGGACCTGCAAGCTCCCCCTCCCCTCCCCGTCCCGACAGGCCCGCCTCCTCCTCCCCCCATCCTGCCCTGCCCCCGCCCACATTCCACGCCTCCTGCAACCCTTCCTCCCATTACTCGAACACATCTAACCCCTCCCACTCCTCTCACTGTCATCTGATTCTATCAATAATGGGGAAAACCCCCCCGCCTGCCCCATCTCCACCCCCCAGTTCCCCGCCCCCCCCCCACCTGCCCTCCTAGGACCCACTCATCTTCCCCCCCTACCCAGCCACCATGCCCTGTCCCACCTTGAGCACCCCCCCTTTGCCCCCTTCTTGACAGCCTTCCTACCCCTCTCTGCTTCACCCGCGGCCCCCTGCCTAGCAGGTGAAGGGCTCTCCTGTCTCCCCTTCATGGGCGGGCTGCCTCCCCTCCTGACATAGACTTGGCTCCCTCTACCCCTCCCCACACCATTACCCCTGTGCTCTCTCTCTTGTCCCCCTTTCCCCGTCCCGCCCCCATGGCCTTCTCCCCCGCCCCTCACCTCCCCTGCCCTCCTGCCCCCTTCCCCGCCCGTTGCAACACAGCCCGAGAGGCCCTGCTCACTGGCAGGGCCTCCCTGACCTCATTCGCTGAGTCAGGGCGGCTGCGCACCTCCTTGCGCAGCCACGACGCTCCCTCTGGAGCGCTCTCCGCCCGCGGCTGCCTACCCCCCCGCCCTCCCTCCCCGCAGACGCCATTTCAAAGCGTGGCGAGGCGCCGCTGGCAGCGCGCCTCGGCCGCACTCCTTGTTCAGCTTTCCCCGCACCTCCTGCCACAACCAGGGCCACACTCCTGCCATCCGCGCGGCCCTGAGAACCCACCTGGAGACACGCCGTCTTCCGTGGCGGTGAGCAGGCGATGACCGCAGCCGCCACGCCTGCGGATGCACGCCGCGCTGGGCGCGCCGCATCCCGCGGGACCACCAGGAGGTCCATCCGCCACGCCTCGCTCCGCAGGCGGATGGCCTCCAGGACTCGCACATCGCTATGCTCTGCCATCACCACAGGTAACGCTGCAACCACTGCTCAAGCGACACAAAGCTGCCACAGAAAACCTAAAACGAGCCAAAACTGGACAAAAAAGCACCTAGACTGACACGCTCCCAGCCAACAGGTCTCAGTACCTAAAATGGTAGCTGGGATAACGAGGGCATCTTATTTAAACTTTGGGCTGCTGACCTCATATTTGGGCTGCCTTTGGGCTATCCCCAGGCAGCCCAACGCTGCAAAATGGCCGCTCTTCCCTTTTCCCCCTTCCCCCTCCCAAATCTGCCCGGGGGCAGCCGAGCACCGCGAGATTGGGAAGGGGTGGGGGTGAGTCGGGAGAAGCCAGTTTGTGGCTTTGGGCTGCCTTGGGAGTAGCCCAAAGGCAGCCCAATTTCGAAAAGTAGCCTAAGGCTATTTGGGGGAGTGCAGCGCTGGCCCAGCCACCATTTTAGGTTTTGGTGACCTGGTGGCTGGGAGCGCTGTAGGATAGGCTTTTTTTTCCCTGCCCACCCTCCCTGGGCTTAGGGGTTTTTGTGGGAGGATGTCAGGGCAGGTTTTTTCAGCAAGGGCCGTGTTTGGAACAGGTGCATAGGGGATTATATTATTATGGTTCTGTTGCTTGGAACAGGTGCTGGCGGAGTTGTTTTTGAAGTTGGCCAAGTTTGGTAGTTTATCGTTAAGTTTAGGGAGTTGGTGAACAGGAGCGGGGAAAGGTTAAGCAGGTTTGAAGTTTACATTAGAGGTTCGTTAGTTACAGTTGCAGGAAGACTGATAGGATTGTAGGTCTTCGGAGGGTAGGAGTTTTAAATGTTATGTGATAAGATTGTGTATTATTTAATGTATTGGAAGTTATGCATCGTATGTTGCAGGGTGGGGGGTTTTATCATGTGGGGATCGTAGGGGTGGCAGGAGGAAAAGTCAAGGGGTCAGGTAAATCAATGTTAAGAGAGGTTTTAGTTTTGTAAGGCAAAGTGCCAGTTTAAATAAAATTGTGATGTGCACCTGTTTCAATAAAGCGGCCTTTTACACAAACAAATGATTGTGAGTGTGGCTTGCCCCCTCATCCCTCCCAATTGCACATTATATTTGTTATCATATATTGTTCATGTGCATCGTCCATGAACAGTGTATTGTAAAACTGTGTCCTGCCCACGTACATCCAACGTGTATTTATAAACGTGATCTTGAAATGTGCTGCTTTCTGGGCGAGTGCACATTAGGAGTTGCACTTGCACAACATGAATTCTCGGGCAAATTTTGCGATCGCTAGTTCTTTCTTTTTTTATTTATTTATGCGTTTTTATATAGCGCGGACTTTACCCGAAGACGTCAGAGCTCTTCACAATAGGAACAGCAATGATACATGAGGAGAAAATTACAAGTGAGCAAATTACAAAAGCAAACGTTAAGTTACATGAGGCAAAAGTGACAATTGTGAGCAAACAAAATACTTCAAACGGAGCGGCCAAAGTTGACACAGAGGGCAAAAGACTAAACAAATGTGAAAACGTCATAGAAAGTTTGCAAACCTGGCGCAAATACCGTTTATTGGCGCCTTTCGAGAGTTTTCGAATATCTGTAAATAGGGTGTAAAAACTGACAACTTGGCAATTTATTTTTGAGCAATTTATATTTGCGCGCGATGTTAGCCTAGAGCAAGCGTTCACACTGCAGACCTACGCAGTTTAAAACTCGTATATAAAGAGTTTCTAGCTCTGTTTTGCCAAATGTGGAAGGATTTCCGCTGCACACGTTTGCGTGTGTGGAACCGTATGGCAGCATGTCTGTAACTGGTCGAGGCTCACACGTAAGATGGCCACCTTTCTGTGTTGCTCCGCCAAACAGCTCCGGCAGCCCTGCAGACTAGCGCTTCGCCGGGATTCCCTCCTCTGCTCGGGCAATGGCAGGGAGAGGCTGGCTCCAAGCAGAGGAGCTGGGAGGAGACTGAGCCCAACTCTCCTCCACTCACACAGGGACAGGAGTGAGAGTCTGCCAAAAGGAACATTATTGATGTCGCCGTCCCGTGCCACTCTAATGACATGACCACCCAGCCCCGCTGCCCCCATGTCACCCTCATTACTGTTAAAGAAACAAGCGCCTCGAAGGTGGGGAGAAGGGAAAGGCAGCTTTCCGTCCCAGCTGTTGTCTGCTAGTGCGACTTCCCCTGCTGTGCCTCTCCATGAGCCCCCGCATGCACTCTGTGTGCCCCCTGCCTCCGGAGGGCGCCCCTTGGCACCAGCATCGGAGAACCGTCACTTTGTATCCTGAGCTCGGCTGGAGGCAGTTCGTGCTGTTCGCATAGCGCCTAAACACGGAGGTGAGCAGGGGTCCAAGGGCCACCTGCTGCTCGTCCACCTGAGGTCTGTCATCCTCAGCTTGAACTCTAACTTTGATTCCACGAGGGGCGCCTGCCGCCCCGCCCGAGCCCCGAGGAACCTGTTGGAATACTTGGCTCTGACAGCCCGGCGCTGCTCCGCACTCTCTACGGCAGGAGCGTTCTCCAAGGGGACTCTCGGAAGAGCGCCTCATGCTGACCGTCACCATGCCGGGGAAATCCAAGTACAACCTGGTGGACGATGGGCACGACCTGCGGATCCCGCTGCACAACGAGGACGCCTTCCAGCACGGCATCTGCTTCGACGCCAAGGTAAGGAAGCGCAGTGCCTGGCATCCAGGGTCCCCCTGGGAGTCTCTGTGGACCAGCGGGTCTCCCTGCACCGCGAGAGACTGTCTCTCCCTGCACGGAGGGGAGTCTCTAAGCACCAGCCGGTCTCTCCGGACAGCGAGAGACTGTCTTTCCCTGCACCACGGGGAGTCTCTGTGCACCAGCTGGACGTCTCCCTGGACAGCGAGAGGGATCGGAGTCCACGGGAGTTCTTTCAGCCAAGGAGTGACACCCCAGGCTTCGATTCCCTCTCTTGCATTGCGAGACTCCTTAAACTTCTGGGAATCTCTGCGGAACACGTAGAGTCTCCCTGAACTTCCAGGAGTCTCCCTGACCTCCGAAATATTGCGGAAAGTATATCCGATCGCCCCATAAACGCGTGAGTGCGACCGATGTGCATACATACCACTCTGAAATGATTGATTTCAAGGTGCTCGCACATGTGATAAGTACAGTGGGGGCGCGGTAAAATAAGGTAATTGCTTAGGACCACACAGCGTGTTCGTGCATGGAAGCCGGGATTGATCCGTAGGGTTCCTCCCTGCTTCTGTAGTTCAGCCACTAGATGGGTATCTTTGTCGTCCGTTTTACATCAAATGTTAATTCGTTCTCTCTGAGGAGTTAGACCAGTGCACAGTGTTAAATAATACATGTGCATCTTGGTAAATCAAACTGAGAGTAGAAGATTTTGATTCAAATTGTTATTGAGTTAAGATGTTGGGTGAAAAAATCCTCAGACCGACTAAGATCGGCTCCTGGTTTCAAGGGAACCTCGAGCTCAGTCAGAGCCAGGCTTCAGTTCCCACTCGTCTTCAGTGGCTCGCCCACCTTTAACTGGCATATATTTGACATAATAATAGGTTTAACGACCTTTAACACAATTGCATTTGCCTAAAAAGAAGCGCATGCTGCTGCAGCTCCCCTCAACCACAAAAACAACGACAACAAAAACCGAGTAAGGGATAAGGATACAAAGACTGAAAAGGAGACGCGAATCGGGAAAGTCGAATACGTTCTTGTGGAGCGCTTGTGGCGCTGCAGACATGTTGGCGCTATCGGAGACATTCTTAACACTCACTTCAGTGACAACTGCACGGCCTCCGCCAACTGAACGTGCAGCCATGCGTTACACTCTGTCCTCAATAAAGAACTAAATCATGGCATTTCCGCGGGGAGGTGCTCTTTTCCTGCTTATTTTAACAGCAATGCTTTAAGCGATTGTCTTAATGGCCTTTTATGGTTTTTTTATAATGGCTATAAAGTTTATATGATGGTTTGGAGGTGGGATTTACGCTCCTACTATAGAGTTGTGCTAACAAAGTAATTAGCATCGGGTTTAAGCAGTGCTTAATTTGAGCCGGTGGTTTCCTGTTCGGCACTAGCACTTAATTGTCAGCAAAGTATCTATGAGAAACTGCCACATGGTGGCGCTTTAAAAAAAATCTGAGATAAGCACAACTGTTGTTTATTAATTCAGTATACATGGAAAATGACTAATTCCTGCTGCCAAAGCCATTCTTTTAACTTTGGAGCCCTGAAATTGTCAGAATTGTCACACTTGTGGGAGTGTGATTTATTAGTCATGCTGTTATTGACAGCGGCAGTGGGCAGTGCAAGCGGAAGTAGCCTGATGACTAGAGCCCCTGCACTTTGTATTTTACCAATTAAGCACTGGTTTGAAGCCTCCTGCACAGACTGCTGCCATCCTTCTGATGTGGATACCTGATTATTTCGTCATAGTAAAATCTGTTTATACAGTGATCTAAAAAGTCAACATTTCCCAGTTCTTTTTTTTATTACGAAACAAAATATCATTTGGTTATAGGGTGTTTAAATCGATACGTATTAACAGAAGGATGTTCTTATTGTTCGAAGTCTTTGAATAGTTCTTACTGATCGTAGGGGAAATGTTTGTGTAATATATTACGCACCAACTCAATGACACGAGCAAAAGAACAGAGGAAAGAGAACACCCCTTTCAGTGTAAAATTCAAAATAAATACTCCATGTGAATGATGAGGGGGGAGTAAGATTAAGAATATGGAAGATTACCAGAACATAATCCGGCCTTTACCTCTACGTTACTCGTCCACACCCCAACTGCTTTAAGTGAGATGAAAAGTCGGGAGTCAAGTCAAGTCAGAGAATTTATATAGCGCACTACCTACCCAGAGGGTCTCAAGGCGCTTAGAAAGAGGAGGAGGATTACTTGTCAAATATCCACGTTTTAAGTAGCTTTCTGAATGCTAGGTGGTTCTGGGTGAGGCGAAGGTAAGCGGGGAGTGAGTTCTATGTTTTAGCAGCCAGGTATGAGAAGGATCTGCCTCCCATGGTGGTCTTGTTGATGCGAGGTACAGTGGCGAGGGCTTGGCTGGAAGAACGTAGTTGGCGGGAGGGGGTGTAGAAGGACAGTCGTGAGGGTCCCCAAAAGTGGAGTGGTCACAGTAGCGTTACTAGAAATCCATTCCAAGAGGTGAGGCCTATGTAATTAAGGGTGTGGCTGAAAACACGTAAACTAAATTCATGTGCTTTGCGTAGTGTGTCACCTAAACAGTATTTGGGTACCTCTCTGGATTGTGTTATTGTACCCTGAAGCGTATATCTCTACAGCAAATGTATGCACAAAACACGCCAGACCTATTGGCTTTGCCAGTATCAAACAAATGAGTAACAACAATGATTATGTTGTGAATGATTAGTAGTTAAAATATTAAAATTCTATAAATATGAGACTGAGAATTAAACATTATTAAAGTATGTGGAAGGGGCAGAGGTCTTCGGAATGCCTCTCACTCCCGAAGTGCCCCTCACACCACTTCCCTCTGCAGTGTCTCACTGTGACAAATACTTAAATCATTTATCTTTCAATAACTGTAGATCTCATTAATTATCTCTTTCCCATCTGCGCGTCTTTTCAATCTATCCTTCTGCATGTATTTTCCCTGATCTGCCCCATTTCCTTATTGCCCCACACACAACAGACCCACTCATCTGTAAGTGCTGCATTTTCCCCCCTGTGTTGTTGTGCTTCTTTTGACAGCAGTGAACCGCCTCGGTACAGTTTCCCACAATTACACTTGGCAGACATGTAACCATCGCTCCATGTGCTCTGCTGAGAGGCCAAGGATTGGATGTGTATGAAGTCAGACCACCTTTATGACCCACTGAGAGCCACTTTGAGACACGCAAACTGCATGCAGCCTCCACTCTGTAGGTTTTGATTGTACTCCTTCTTGAACAGCTGCCCCCAACCTGAACTCACCCAGATGCCTGAGGCGGCTCAGTTCTCAGTACATAAAACACATATGTTGAGTGAAAAAAAACAGACTGAAATAAAACATCTGGAAAAACCAAATAATATATTAGCAAAACAAGGTGAAGTAAAATCATTGGTAAAGCCAGTAGGTTACCCCATTGGGACCTATTGGTTTTCAGCATCCCTGATGCTGTGCTGCATGGCTAAAGAAAAAAAATAAGCATTTGACCTGGCCAGCATGTGCGTGCCTACAAAATGATGTGACCTTATATTTTTTTTGTTGTCACGGATCTGAGTTTAATCAGTAACTAAAAGGGAAAAAAAAATTACAAAAAAAAGGGGATGGGGAGGCACAGGGGGTGTGGAATCAATTCTGGGGTGGGGCTAAAGCAACATAGAGGGCACTAGGGTGGTGGTAGTAATGGGTTGGGAGGATCGGAAACAACACTGAGGAAGCGGTGGGGGTGGAAGCATCACTGAGGATGTGGGTCGAGGTAAGCAACACAGTGGGCGTGGGAGAAAAGCAAATGAACGAGGGTGTAAGGTGAAGCTTGCGGGGTTGAGAGGACCACTGAGCACAGTGGGATGGGAGAAGTACAGAAGGGAGGCAGCTGAAAAACACATGTACTCTTTTGGAGTGCTTAAACAAAGAGGAAAACGGTAGTGCTTGGAAAGTCAGCAGTGAAAAGACATAAGTAATGCATCCATGCTTCAGTGGAGGGACAAACAAAAGATGTGTAAGGAAATACCACACAAACTGACAAATAAGCAAGCAAATCCGTGACAATAAAGCCAATCGATGGCAAACAATGGGTGAGCTCTTAGCCCATTGTAAGCTAACAATATGTCTCACACCAGACGGTGCATGTACTGTCCAGTAGGCGAGACCTAAAAACAGTCCTGAAAACTTGTCCCTACAAGGCCCTGTTTTCTTCTTAACTTCGCAAGTAAAAATAATGATTTCTTTCTTGACCATGTTTGCTAGAACCCATGAGGTAATTCAAGCTGGTGATGCAATCCCTGTTAAATTTCCAATTTTAATTCAGATTATGTGTGACCCCGTTTCCTAGGTGTATTTCCTTTTCCTCGATGATTTTTGTTCCTCATGCCACTTCTAGGTCTTGTAAAGCGAATACTGCAAACAGAGTTCATTCCGGGTGAGTTGGGAGTGTGGGTGTGTAGAGCTCTAGACTTGAGGCTGAAAGGCGAGCCAGTGTCTGACTCTGCCTGCTCTGGTTACATTCTTACCTAAAGCTTGACCTAGCTCCAAAGCAGCAGTTGCATATGTTCCAATGGTATTTACAATTATGTGGGCAAGTCCATGACTGAGGTACACAACTGTGGAAATATGGCCAGTGCCAAAAGAATAGAAAATGCAAATTGTGTGTGTGGAACAGTGAGGATGGTGGAGGGGAAGAAATGAGAGGAAGTACATGCAATAGGCAAGAGTGATGCCAGGAAAGGACTGCAGTGTGAAACATGTGTGGGGGTACACATCCGGAAGAGATGTGTGGGGGAAAAAGATGTAGATGGAGGAGAGGACGATTGCCGGGGAAAGGGATATGAAGTGAAGAATGGGAGTTGTATGTCGTTAGCTGATACTGAATGAAAAAATGTGTGCTAACAAGCATTGGTAAAGCCAGTAGGTCTGGCTCATTTTAGGTGTATGTATTCTCTTTTTTGTGTGAACTATTTGAATGCACTAACAGAAAACAGATGCAAGTTGTACCCAGATAGTGGTCAAGTGGTGTGTTGTGTCTAGCTCAAGACTCTAATTTGTTTTGGACCACACCCATAATTACATGGACCATGCTTGCTGTAAAGGATTCTTAGTTATTGCTTTTTTTTCAGCCATGCCCAATTAGAGACACCACCACCTTTTTCATTCACTTAAAGTACTGGGTAATTCCCTGAGGGGGGTCTAAGTAATATAGACAAGATGCCAGGATCTCCCCTTCTGTATTTCTCAGACCTAGAACACTATCTCAGTTCCATTCCCCCAGACTCTATTCTTTCTCCACTTTCTCAATGAGTTAAAAAACATATTTTCAAGCAGCACTGTTGAAGGTCCTTCTTGCTGGACCATAGCTAGAAAGCTTCAACCCTACACCTGTACTGCTCCTTGTGCCTCCCCTACGCAATTTGTAAACCCCACCTTAGCACCTCCTCCTGCATCATTCCAACCTGCCAGCCCTGTTACTCCATTCCTTCCACCCTTCAGACTCTTCCGCACTGCGAACTCCCGCCCTCCGCGGCACTCCATGGCTGCATAGCTAGGTTTGATCTGTGCAAGTCAATTTCACATGCATCATATCTTCATAGATCGTGTGTTTAAATGAAATGCTCTGCAGCACATTCAAGTATGTAGGGCCACTGTGACTGTTGAGTGTGAGCACAGGCAGTGCACATTCCAGAGTTCTGACGTCAGTTTTCACAGTCAGACCAGTGGTGTATCGCAAAATGCACACCACCCCGAATGGACGAGTCAGCCTTTGTTTCCCATATCTCACAGATAGTCATTGGCCTTGGACTGACAGGGAGCCCAGAGGGGGGTTCCTTCTGCAGGTGCCTGTGTTGCGCCCCTGAATCTGATGTCGCCTTCAGGGCACATCAAACAGGACAGAAAATATTGTCATGCTTTGCCCAAAACATAGCAGCACAGACCCTGTATAATCACGTCCAGTTGGGTAAAGTGCCCCATGTGGTCCTCAGTGGTCTGTGGCCACTGTAAGCGGGTCTCTGAGCTGGCACCAGGGCTAAACCTGAGGAGCCCTTCTCACTGTGCCTCGAGTCCCCATGCAGCTTCTCAAGGGCCATTGAATGGGGAGGCCTGAGCAGGCCGCGCTCTGATACCTTCGGGTCTTGTTAGCGCTATAGAAAACTTCTAAATAAATAAATAAATATATTGGAATACAGTCTTTGTGCGAAAATTACTCTGACCCTTTAAAATAGACCATGGTTGGGTACAGACAATTCGTTTTATGTGGCACTAACTACCACCGTTTTGACAATTCAAAGCGTCATAAATGACAGGTGTTACGTTATGCAATTGCAAAAACACCACTGGATGCCTGAAAAACGTGGGGTCTGGATAGAGAGCTGTTTCATCTGCATGCGTGGATTCAGATCAGAGATGCTACTTTTATCGAAGATGTGACTAAGAGCACAAAACCTTTTCAGTGGCGCTAGGATCGGGGAGAGTACTCGATTTCCAGTATCTCGGAGACCTTTCCCATGTTGATAGTCCAACACCAAAGTCGAGTGATCGTGTGAAGGGAGGTTTCCCCAGTCCCTCAAAACCAATCATCTGTTCGAAATCACAAGAAACTGGTGCATGTAGGAAATATTCACTTATCACCAAAATTCAATAAACATTTTAGAATCGGAGGTGAACCATCATACTTAAAAAAACAACTTAAAAAAATAGTTTTTATCTTCTTGTTTCTATTATGAGATTTTTGGTTTTGGAAAATCAAAATTTTCCTTTATCTGAGGCTTGTGTTATTTGAACGACTTTAACGTAATTCACTCCTCCCGAGCTGGATCTATAAAGCTACCCAGTGCATAGCTTCTAAACTGTAAAGGAATCTTCTATGGTACTTATCCCGAGTGTCCAGTTCAAAGTCCATCATGGAGGCACAGTGGGAGAGGCCATACAGGAATCCCACCTCCTTTCTTCCCTTTAAATCCATCAGCTTTAGCACTTCGCCATGACTCTGGAGACCTTCAATTCACAATCGCAGGGGTAAAGCTGCCCAGGTGCATACTTTTGAATGTATCCACTTTTGGTTCACAGGGGCAGTTGTGAAGTTCCAGTTTTAGTAATAATTAGATCACTGTATACTTTGTGTGTGAAACCCGTCCTGATGAAAGTGCCATATTTTCACTGAGTGCCGAAACATGTCAATTAGTAAGACCGGCAGGGCCTGAGACACAGTTGTGCTTGTTTTAACCTGGGGTTGGGGAGGTGGGTATACCGTTTATCTATACCTTCCAAATAGCCTACCCATACAAAATTATATCCTTCACGATTTCTTTCTGCATAATTTTGTATCCATATTCACAAAACCTTCCAACCCCACTGCACCCCATTGCCAACAGGGTCGACATAATAGTTGGGAGTATCTCAGGAGGCCTCGGAGTGCGTGAAGGGGTACTCGAGGGTTAAGCATGTCACAGTAGGTGTGAGGGTGCATCATTTTAATGGGATTTACCTCCTCCACCTCCTCCACCTACTTTTGAGGCAGTGGCTTAAACCCTTCATGGGTGGACTGAATTTGTTGATCTATGGTGATTTGAATCCCTGGTTGTCGATGGACTATATGCATTTACACTAAATGCCTAATTATATGACTGTCGGAGTAATCTCCGAGAACTCAGACACACCACTGTTACCAATAGTAGAGACATTAGTTACTCCTGTGGGTACAGATGGAGGGGTTTGCCTGGGATTACAGCTGGGGCCCTCAGGGTCCCTTTGCAATCGAGAAGTGGGAGGGGAACTAAGTAATTCCAATTCCTCAGTGTATTCCTTATTTTGTACCCTTTATTTCACCCTGAGAAAGCATGGAGATGTGAATGACACATGGTCCACAGACCTTGTATTTCTGTTGGAGCTGGCCCCATCAAGAATGCCATGGCACTCTGGTATAAGCCAGACGTCTGCTCAAAATAAGAAGGAACTGCATGTTTCTAGCCTGAAACTCACCCATAATGGGCACCTCTGGGTATGTAGAATGTGCTCATGGATGAACGAGCGATAGTAGTGCCTAGAGTCACTCCTGGGTGAACAAATGATACTGCCCCTCTGCTCTTCATTAAATTACTTTTCAGTTCTGGACCCATCTGCACTTCAGCTTCTGGATCATTAGTTTCTCATTGACCTGGGTATTTTGTTTGTATAATTTAGCTGTGCATTGATTTTTTTTTTCTGTAGCGCTCTTACAAATTTGTAGATTTGTCACCCTGGGCAGTGTGAGATTCACATGCATCAAGCTCTAGAGTGTACTTTTCATACACATTCGATCCTGCATTTGGGCACCTCTAGACATTTGTACTTACAGATCCATGAAAGGTACCACATTCATGGCACTTAAAAACAAGCACTGACAAAACCAATAAGTCTGGGTTTGGCATCCAGACTTTTGGCATTGGTCATTCATGTTTTGTTCTGTTATGGTTTTTTGCATAAAGTATTGTTGGGGAAGCTGCGAGGTCCTCGTCAATCTAAAAAAAAAATAAACATTAGCTAAAGGCAAAACTATTTTTTGTCTTTTAAAAAAACCAAAAAAAGCTCACCTTACTGACGGGAACGGCTTCGTATGAAAAGAATGCTGGAGTGGGTGGAAGAAACATGTGAATGACATAACAACAGATTAATGGATAAAGTTTGGCTGAACCCCTACCAACAACTATATTATACATATCATTTTATTAAAATCAAAACGTCTGGGCTAAAACCAGGCCTACAAAAGTCCTACAGGTTCAGGTGCGCACCCATGAAGTAAGGTGCAATAGAACTAAGTGCTACTTCCGGTTCTCTGGTGCTTGAGTTGTCGTAGAATGAAATGCTGCCCTCCCTTGCAGCTTTAGGGTGTTGCATGATGAATTGCCCACCCTCTCATGATATGTTCCAGAAGTAAGTGCCCACTTCTGCAATGCAGTGTACAAAGCGATGATCCTGCCCGTGCCCTAGAGGTGTGCTGCATTGAGGTCCCAGCCCATACCTTGGTTTGCATGAGTATGGGGTGCCCTCCAAGGCCTTGCTGATTTAAAAAAACATTAATGGAGCCTTTCTGAAAAGGGTTTAAAGGATCTGCAAATGTCAACTAGGAATGTTCTAATGACGAGACTCTTTCAGTCTTAAAAGGGTTTTGTGTGAGCTGTTGATCCAACCAGGGCTAAATTAAAACACTATTGTTTGTAATATATATTTATTACAAATGTATATACTCTGCGTCGTTTTGTGGGGGTTTGTTTTTTGAGGGACTAATAGTACTCCAAAGGAGTCACACTATGCCGACTTCTAAATAATAAGTGTTGAAAAGAAGCCAATGCTCCGACAACTTGAATCTTCTCCCTATGTCCACACGCTCTCACCCTCTCGCTCCACCAGGAGTCTCAGCATGCCCATTTTACTCCAGCAGGAGGCTGGCAACTGCCTTCTTCTCCTTCACCCGCCACTGCTGCCAACCTCTAAACAACTGGAACATTTGCCCTCGGCTTGGTTGAGTCACATTCCAGCATCCTTGAGCAATACCCTGGCCTCCGGTTACTCGAACACTGGCATTGCCTCATAGCCGTCAGCTACAATTCTTAAGTTGTGACAATAGCATAAACTTTGCAACCTGCACACTTTTCAAACCCCTGCCCATCACCCACTCCCCCCGACCAGTTGGCTGTCAGCCAGTCATGGGGTGGTTTCCAAATATTGAGGTCATATAATTAATGATCAGACTATCAAGTACCTAAATATCGGCAGGTAGGCCTATATTTTCCATAACCAACTCAAAATCTACATACCCGGATGACATATACATCTTCAAGGTACGTACACCTGGAGTTAAGAGTAGTAAATATATAACTCCCTCTGTGCACTAACATTCTGAATATTACCGTTCTATATATTCTAATCACAGTATTGTATGACCTTGATATTCCATACTACAATTCCGCACTTATGGTACTCGTTACACTTCCCACCCTTGCCTTCAGGGCACCACATTACATTTCACTTCCCATCTCTCCCAGAGCCTTTTTAGCTACATCCTACCACCAAAAGCACCTTGATGCTTTCTGTCCCCAAGGGACCCTGCACCCCATCTGTAAGGAAAAGTGGTGTTCCATATGGTGTGTTTGTGTGACCTCACTGTGTAATACACTGATAGTGCCTTCTTGTTTGTAAAACCTGTAGCTTAACCCTGGGTAGCTGTGGCTTCAAGCAGCAAGGCTTCAGCAAAGGAACAAGTGTAAAGGATTTAGAAGTACCAAAATAACGAACTAGGAATGTAACACAACAGAAAAGCAATCTGACACCAATTTATCAAAATAGATCTTATTTTTATGTACTTTTAGACACCAAAATGAACACAATCCATCAGGAGGGCCCCGGAGATGTGCATTTGTATGTAAATAATAAATCACTGCTTTGTACACAAAATTCCAACAAGCATTGATACGTGGAAAGTTTGGAAACTGTGTAAAACTTTTAGAAAGTAGTTTTTGGATATTCTGGCCCACTTTGTGTGACCAACTCTGGTAGGTAGGAGGTCAGGGAGCAATTAAGAGGGGTAAGAGAGTTACCTTGTCATCAAAGCAGTCTCAAGTCCCATTCCACGCTCTGGGGGCAAACTGCCATAAATGTCAATGTGGTGGTCCTGATGCAAGGAATACAGGATGTAAGATGCTGACAATGCTGTGTAGTCAATTGGGGGTAGGGGCTTCCTGGGGCTAGTCTATGGGCTACGTTGAGCGACTCTTGCCACAGCGTAAGATGTCCCTCAAAATCCTCTTTGTTGCAGCAAAAGTCCAGCTGACACTTGACTATTGGTCTCAAGTCACAGCGAAACCAGTGGTTTCCTTTGGTGTAGGCTAGTGTCCATCTCAGGCGGCCGAACTGCACTCTGACACCTCTCTCAGATACAGCAGGTTCTGGTGCAGCTTTTGAGTGTCTGGGTTTGGTCCACCGGTGGTCAGTGGTGATCAAGTGAACGTACCTGCTATCTTGCCAAGGTGTGCTTCATCAACTTTTGTGGCCTTTGTGCTGTAACAGGAAGTCAGCCAACTCAGTCTTGAAGTTCACTTTTTCTGTCTGGGGCTCGGGAGTGGCCTTTCCATGAGGCAGGCACCACAGGCTCAGTCCTCTCTTTGCTAGACCATGTTTTAGAATGTGCAGTCAGCGCTTGGTGCATACTCTTTTGGTAGGTCCAGGGAACAGCAGGGCAGTCTTTCTTAGGTCCTCTCCCTAGTTCAGACATGATCTGATGTTTTGGGGCCAAGGATGCTATATTAATGATGAGAAAATACCCACAAGGGATGTGGCAGTTACTAGCCAAGTAGCAACCAGGTTTCTTCCCACCTGATGACAACTTCCTACAATGTGTGGCATTTAGCTATCCCAATGTGCACTATTCTGCCCATTCACAAGATGGCTGAACCCTGCTCCCGGTGTATGGAGCTTGGTAGCCCACCCTAGAGATGGGGCTACATGCCCACGGAAAACTGGTTTGGCTACTGGTTTCCCTTTCTGACCCTGATGCCACCCTGTCTAACTAAAGGAAAGAGCATCCTCTCTCGTGTGTGTTCAGCATTTGCCCTTCAAAGGCACCTTCCCCTTTGAAGCTCACTTTTTGGGCTCACACCCTGTGTGGCTTCCTGTCAGGGAGAGATAACACCTCTTCCAGCGGCCGGCCTCTATTGGTCCCACTCATAGGAGTTGTTCACACTTCTCCCTAGGAGGGAAGAAGGCTGTCTAGTAGCCAGCATCTGTGACTGGCCTCTGGAAAGCTTGGACAACAGAGTGTAACTTCTAAACATCACATTTCCGTACAAGTTAAATTACATTCATCTTGAGTATCAAGTCGGTTTTAGTGCTTGAAGTACCAACTTTGGTAGTGTCTTTCAACAGTTAGCAGAGCTGAGTTGTCATGGTGTAACCCTGCACTCGCAAATAGGGCTACTAGCCTTTCCACTGTAAAAACAATTTCGGGTTTTACTGCTAGGACATGTAAAAATACATGTCCTACTTTTTAATACCCAGCACCCTGCCGTAGGACTCGATAAGCCTACTTTAAGTGTGGCATAGCTATATTAAAAAGGGAGGTTTGGGCTTTGCCATTAGTTTAAATGGCAAAGTTGTGTTAGCAGTTTATAACTGCTCTAAAAGTCTGCACTGGCAAGCTGGGAGACATGCTTTCACATTGTCACATCCAAGGTGGTACAGTAAGTCCGCAGCCCTGGTGGGACACTTAAACTTACAGGCCCTTGGTATCACTGGTACCATATACTGGGAACAAATAGGCAAGTACGTAGCCAATTGGGTATAAGCCAATTAAAAATACACTTTCAAGGGAGCATTGGCACTGAGGTCTGCTAAGCAGGCCTCCGTACACTCTGAGTCGAAAAACCAGCAATGGCAGTCCAAAACTTAGAGGGAGGACATGGAAAAAGAGACATTTCCTTACAGCATCCAAGTTCAGTTAAAAAAAAAAACAAATCTTATAACTACTGGCACCCCTTGGCAGGAACGCAATCCTCCTCTCTGCCCTCATTTTTCTGCCCTCAAATCCCAACTCTCCGATCTCGAAGCTGTGCGGCAGACGCACACTGAGAAGTCCCCTGAATCCTACCTGGTTGTTAACACCATCCCTCGGCAAGCAGTACGTAATGTTCCTATTTAAGCTGCAGTGCGGCATGTAATACTCTATATTTGTACTGTCGCGTTCTTCACTAATCTTCACCGATCTAAGTGACCATTCCTCTGTCTATGCTTTAATGTGCCTCGTTGACCGTGTGTAAGGTGCTTCTATTCAAAGCACTTTATTCTTAAATACTCATAACAGCAACAGTACCAGTACCAATCACCACTGTTACTCTACTGTGTCATAAAAAGGGTGCAGGTCAAACGTAACAAGCACTGGCGTTGCCAATAGGTCTCGCAGTAGGAAAGTTGGAGCTATTACAATTGCAAATAACAATGCCTTTTTTTTGTTTTCATTTAAAAAACATAAAGGGCTTTGTCATTTACAAAACCAATAGCTCCAACTTTCCTACTGCGAGACCTATTGGCAACGCCAGTGCTTGTTGCATTTGTCACCCCGAGTGAGACGGGTATGCTCAGACGTGAGTCCCGTGCTCTCCATGCCACTGGAATCAAGCTATCCAGGCTGATGAGGGCTGAAAGCCCGAAACTGGTCCTTGTATGCTTGTTTCCAGTCCAGGGAGGACCTGGTTTGGCAGTTCGGCCTGGACTGTTCCCATGGGGCAGAGGGTCAAGACTGATTTGCATATGGCTGGGTTCAAACTGGAATGGCATGGTGAGCAAAAAAACGATGGATTTAGGCCCAGATCTCTGTACTGGGGTGAATGTATGACATTGTTCTGCATTCTGTCCATCACCTGTTGTTTTTTGAAGGTGACCTGAAGCAGCCTGAGATACGGTTGACAGTGCATCTTCGTTGGGAAGGATGTTTATCTTCGCCTGTTGGAGCTGGCCCGAGAAGTGGTCCGGTGGATGTTCGGTTTCAGTCTAGATTGCTTAAAGGTTTTATGAACTTATGTTGTTTTCTGCACAAAGAAAGGAGGGAGGACTACACTCGGATGGACATTTATAAACAGTGATGATGCCCTTTGATTGGTGGAGAGAAGGAGCTGTGACGGCTCACGGGTTATGTAGTTTAATGTTTGATTGGCTGCTGTGATTTACTAGTAAAGAAAGTGAAGAATAATCCTCACCTCCGTGTTCTGAAAAGAATTCAAAATTCTTGATGCATTTGTTGTTTTTTATTTTATTTTATTTGTCAGCAGGTTAAGGTATATTTCATTGGCAAGTGTACAGTCCTTCCAGAAATGCCTTACTTGTTTTTAATCACAGAAAAAAAAACCTTCATGTATCAAAGTTTAAATAATAAAGAGACCACCCTTTTTGTTCACTGCGGCAAATGCCTAATTTCTACTGATGGAAAAGATGCACTTAAAGTGCTCTGTTTCTGATGTGCATTTTTCTGCGGTTTTCTACAGCGTGAACTTGAAGGCATCAGAGCGCTTTACTCGAGCACCAGTTTCGTTACAGGCGGACACATTTTTGGGCATTGGGAAATTAAGTGATCTACCCAGAATCACAGGATGTTCAAACATTAGCCTTATGCCAGACTCTAAAGTTGTTCCCCACCTTCCGAGACGGCCCTCCAGCCCTTAAAGCCACATCCTAATTGCGTTACAACATAGCTTCCAGCAATATTTCCATGCTAAGAATTCAAATATCATAAAGCTGATTTTGTGAAACGGATGAGCATACTAATTTAACCGTATCGCCAGAAGCAGTATTTAGGTGCCTGCCATGCGATCAGTAACTCTGCCAAAATGGAGCGTCAGCGTCACTCAGAAAACTCCAGTCCGCTTGCCTAAAACTGGGCGTCACCTACCGACCACAAGAAGGTCGGCTAAAAAAACAAGATGGGCATTTAGATATCGGGAGCACTGTACAATAGCAGAAGTCTAGCACAAGCTTCTTCAAATTGTTGGTATTCCTGTCGCATTGGCTAAGATCATGCAATTCGTCGCCACTGATGAACAATGCAGTGCTCCATGAAAGATACATTAATCTATATAACAAGAGGGGAGCTGGGTAGAGGGTGGATTGTTGAAATAACTAGGAAGACAGTGGGTGAGGGGTGAGGGAGGAGGCAGGAGTGTTGCAGGGGGCGAGAGGAGGCTGCGTGTGAAAGAAAAGGCATAGGGGAGGAGAAGCCGCAGAGCGCACGCTGGGCGAAGCCCTTTGATGTGCTGTGAGCGGCCGGGAAAGTGAATAATTAGGGGAGGAGCATCCAGCTTTGCTAGTAGTATCAGTGAGGGACCCCGGCGCCCAGTCAGAGAACATGAGAACTCCCCATTGAAGCGAAAGAGTAGGGACAGTGTGTGTGGGGGGGGGGGGGGGTGGGAGTCTCTCCTAAGAAGAGCATGGGGTCACTGTCACTCACTCATCGTTGTACTAAGGAAGCGCTGCACAGAAGCACGCGCTGGCGTGCAGTGGTCGTTTCCTCACACCCCTCTATCTGGTTGCACAAGGGTTAGCTATAATAAGTACAGTAGTTGCACCGGGGGCTAGGGGGTGGGGAAAAGGGCGTGGGGAGGGGGGCGATTGTGCCCCAAGTAGAGCTGATGGAAGGGGACAATTTTCCTATAACTACTTATCGTGCAACGTAGGCTGCGTCTAGCGATAGCTCTGCTGTCTGGGGCCTGCGACGTTGGTGAAGCACAGCAAGTACATGGAAGTGCATCAGTGAGGAGGATGCGCGCATGCGTGCTCGTGTTTGTGATCAGATAGTTAGTTAATCGCAACACGTAAGGAAGTGTATCAGTGGGGAGGATGCACAATTTGGCACTGTAAAACAAACACGGGCCAGTGAGGTTTGAAAATCTATGTCTGTCCTTCTTGGCACAAGAGGGCAGAGGCAAAAACAGAACCTCGGATCTGCCATAGCGAAGTGGCTCCGTCTAATGTGAGACTCCAATAGACATTGCGTACTAATAGAACAAAACCGCATGTGATACTCCAATAGACATTGCGTGCTAATAGAACAAAACCGCTTTGTACTCTGGATCTTGCAGTTTCCCAGGCACCCTCATAAGTATGGACTTAAAACCACAACACATATTAAACAAGCAGGGCAACATTTGCAGGGAACGGTGGAGCCAGGGCGGGGAATGTGACGTCAGGGAAACTGATACAGGAGGGAACTGAAAGTGCGGCCGGCCTGCGGCCGGCCATGAATAATTAGGGGAGGAGATGCCGGCAAACTGAAAGTGCGGCCGGCCATGAATAATTAGGGGAGGAGAAGCCCTTTGATGTGCTGTGCTAGGCGGGAATGCGCGTGCTTGTTGCTCACGTGATTCACGTGAACTTCAAGAAAACCGCGGGGCTGAAAGCCCTTAGTTTGAAGTTGATTTTGCCGACATGAATTCTCGCTCCGCTCGATGCGCTTGCGCACATCGATAGGTCGCGAGACCTAAAAAGCAACAGGCTGTTTTTTGTATTGTTGGCAGCACTATTTCTAAAAAAAAGTGCTGGAGGGTTATTTTGGAGTATTCCACCTGGGCAGCACCCCCTCAACAGTCGATGTCCCAGAAGAGTAGGTTGGTTGTGTAAGCAGAACAGTTTTACCAATTATTAAATTAGAGTATACTGGGGTAGGCGGAGGGGGTGGAGGGAAGGAGGGAATGCCCGGTGTAATTAAAGGCCAGTCCGGCCCTGGACAAATGTAAATAACATGAAGTTCAGTGAGTGGCAAAAACCTGCTTCTCCCCTGAAGTGCTTCAGAGCATGATGTTTCCCACTTGCCCTTCCCCCATAGTGTGAAACTCCCCTCAAGGGTGTAGCAAAGAAGTCGTTCCTGCTTGGGTAGGACCTTTCTGTTGGCTTTTTCGACACAGGTGCACTGCCTCGTGAACCCGTACAAGAGAGAGCGCTGGTATTCACGAGTCTCCAAAGGTGCTGGAACCAAACCCGTTCCTTTACAAGCGCTCAGTTACGTCAGTCCTGGTAATTCATGGCTAAGATCAGCGCTGCCGCTGCCCTTTGCTCTGGGAGCGCCCTGGGCAGAATCAGTTTGGCGTCCTCACTGCTGATCGTGGGTGAAATGGGGCACGAGGGAGCCCTTTTGTGTTCCCAGGTCGGTCCGTGGCTGGTTATCTCTGCAGTGACTGACCTCTGAACATAAGCGTCTCTGCCTCTCCCCACCTCACCCGATTCACCCACAGCGCAGATGCTTCAAGCTGGTCAAGCTGGTGCCAAGTTGTCGGTGAGGGGTGGGTACGATTTGTCTTTATGTGCAGCAAGGGTTGAGAAGGAGATGGGGGTCTGAGGGAGAGTTAAACTGTGTATTCTGCACGCAAGAGTCTCATGCAGGCAGCTCCATGACCTGGTAGGCGCCCTGGGTGTGGGCCTTGCTCGCCCATCCCGGACTAAGATGCTTTCAGAACCTTATCCAACCCTGGAAGTCAGAGCTGTGTATTACGCTCATTCTGCCCTACACTAAGCTATCTTTCATATACCGTGGTAAGCTGAAATGTCAGATCAAAAAGTGATCTAATTACTTGCAATTGCATAGATTCCCTCCCCCACGACAACCCCTTGTTAGAGTTGCTACATTTATTGTTGTTCACAAAGTAGAGACATGTTTACACAATCTATTTTTTTTTTAACGATCTAATAAAAAATACTGCTCCTCTGTCAAAAGTATCTACCATGCAATATTTTGCTATGTATGCCTTTTTAAGTTCACCACTTAAAATGCCAATTTCATCTTTTTACTCGATCCATATCGCTCTTCTTTTAGAGTGTAGCATAACTATGCTAATGCAGGCTGTTCAGCGAAGGGTCCTGCTCCCAGATTTCCTATTTCCAGCTTCCATATTGTTGTAGCACAAGATGTTGTTTTGCTCTGGTACTTTATTTTAACGACCGCTTGAGGTCACACACACACATTCGCCAAAATATTACCTAACACTTCCCTCAACGTAGAGGCAGCCCTATTGGCTTTGCAAATACTAGTTTCAATAGTGCTTCAATTTCAGGCCACTCCACAGTGGATGGCAAGTCTTGTTTGTTGTTGACAGACATTTTAGGGCATTATAGACAGAAGTAGTACAGCCTCTTCATTGTATAATATGTGTGCATAATTTTATGCACCAAGATCGTATAACACTTTGACAATTCATTTCCTGTCGGTATCACTCTCTTCATTCTTGCCAAGTGTTGCCATGTGCTGTTTTACAGCTGGGTGGGACATTTGGTTTTTGCAGCTCTATGAAACATGCCCATAGACACTCTGTTTCAGACAAGCAAATCAGCGAATTTGGCACAAGGTACATGCAGACTTCCTTACTCTTCACAAGAAAACATGTCTCTGCAGCTACACACATGCCCATGGGTTGTTGACCTTTCAGACAATGATGAAACACAAATTAATGAAGGAAGAAATTGCTTTATGAAAATATCCACCCTTAATGTTATCTTTTATATGTCATACAACCCCAGCGTGTTTTCTAGAATAAATTAAAAAAGTGTGACATGGTGTACAGCATGTGTGATGGTTTAATTTCTCTCAGCGTTCCCAAGCAGCCTCCTGACTGCTTGAACGCTGATTGAAATAAAAAAAAATATAATAAAGTGTAATGCACATAAAATTGGAAATACCATTTATATGCAGTTTTCACATATCATAAGTCACACATGTTTATTTCACTGCCAATGGAATACCTGAGCATGTATATCCTACACAGTGAAAACATTTGAACACTCGATGCAAGGTTCCCTAGTCAGCATATTTAAAACCTACTTTTCACTGACACAGATTAAATAAAATGCGTGTGGTTGTGTTTAAAACATTTTTTTTTAGTTCATGGTTTTGGCTAGGGAACACTTCTATGCCTTTCGTAACAGTAGTCTTGTTGTGTTCTAATTCTAAGCGTTGAAAGGTATGGACTAAAAAATGCCAGCATTCAAAGTGCCGTTGGCTAAAGGGCAGGGCAGTTTAAAGGTGTCACAGTTTAAAAGTGTAACACGTTGGCAGCTTTGCTTTCCTACCCACGCCTCTGGCGAGTACATTTGCCCTCATAAATGCCATTTACGATGACGTGGCATTGTGTGACGTCATAACTAGAGCCAGTGCCATTGCGATAGACTACCGGGGACCGTAGCTACCGTTTCCCTAGTTTTTACAACCACAGAAATCTCCCAACCAAGCATTTTCATTAAAACAAACGTACCCTTCCCAGAAGTGTAATCCCACAGCTGAAGTGATGCATTCTTGCCGTGCTTGCAGCCCTGGCAGCTAACATATGTCGTGGCTCCCCTCTCCTGACGTGAACAAATAAGGCCTCGGTGACCCGACTACATCTCCATTCACAATGTAATCTCTGCCTCGGCCGCGCTTCCGCTTTCTGCAGCATCATCAACAAGCCAGCCGGCTCGTGGCGGGTTTGATGCGCACATTGGACCCTGGGCGCGCGACGGCGGCGGGGCGGGGGTGGAACTAACTGTATTAGTTCGAGATTGTGAAAGCTTTTATTGCATTGGGGGCGGGGGAGGAAAGCAGGAAAAGCGGGCACAATATAAAAGCGATAAAAAGAAAGGCACCGCTTGAGCCCTCTGAATCCAGGGATTAACATTTCATTCGTATATCCTTAGAAACGGGAAAAAGCCAAATGCTTTTTTAAAAATTATGGTGAGTGTTTGTAAAGCGCACCTAGAGCTAAAGGTTTCTTGCACAACCACAGTGAGTGATGCCTGTAGATAGCAAGGGGGTTTTAAAAGACCTGGGCCTGTATTATGTTTCAGGCGAGCTGTTCATGTTTGCGCCGTGGCGCACCTTTTGTGGGAGTCTCATGTCGTTTCTGCTTTCCCTAATTACCTTAGTCACCATTTTCTAGAAAGTCTTCTAGTTTCAACGTGATTCATTGTGCTATACGAGCGTTTACTTAACGCAGAATGCACATATAGCTCCCCAAAGAGTAAAAGACAAAACATTAACCTTGCTTGTAAAAGAGACACCCATCCTGTGGCTGATTGCACATCCAGGAAACCTGGGATCATTCCTGGCTTCTCTGCTTCACCACAATTTGTGATCCTGGGAAGTTATCTTTCTTAGTTCATGGTGACTCTCGTTCCTTCATAATCTAATTTGAGAGCACCGTGAAATACATCAGCTCATGGTGTGCGCTGTATAGAAACCTATCGTGGAAATGTTTTTAAATACTTTAATATTGCTTCATCTATTATAACCTACATCACATATTGGGTACACATGACAACTTAGCCCCCGCACTGCTCCCATTGGGGGAAACTTATTTCCCAATCCCGCCGCCTTGGTATCCCAATAAAATGAGCCAATAAGGATTGTAGTTGTTGTGGTCGTTGTTGGCCGCAGTTTTATTAGGATTATACACATACTGGTTATCTGGTCATCGTTAGCATGACCCCTGGTCACATTGGTCATTTGCGAACTGCCATATCTTGGTCATAAATCATACATTTCATCATCCTATTGTGCAGATTAATATTGTGGTACATTCAGTTTGTAAATGGCCCCCAAACCCTGTTCTTTTGTTAGTTCTTGGTCCTCTTTCTCATGTTACATCTGGGACCACCATTTGGTTGGTCACCCATGCCCTCTGCGTGTAGAGAGGGGTAGCTTCTACCCGTAGTTAGGCCCCCAACTCGCTACCTTTTTGTGACCTGCCGTCCTGCCGGGGCTTGGCCGCAAGCGCCGTCTCCGATTGCAACTCCCCTCCTTGGCCCGGCCACATCACCATGCCGTGCGGCATCCCAAAGTGAGTGGCCCTCCTCCTACACACCGCCCTGTCGGTGTGACTCCTTAGCCAACTATTGTACCATTTTTTGCCAACGCTCGTGTTGCTGTCCAGCTCTGCGACACTGCTGATTCTCGTAGGTGTGGGTGGGTCCGAAAAAGAAAACGGTGCTCCACTCTCCCCGCTCCACAAAGTTAGGAGCTACCTGGGGGAGTGGTTGCTTATCTCCCCCCCCACGCTTTTCCCGCCATTCAGGTGCTGTACCCCCATTGGGGGGTTCGTACCTCTCTGGGCCCCCCCATTTGCCAGGGGGTTTGGCGCCACCTTGGCGCTCCTGTGAGGGGTGGTGTGCCCTTATCGCTGCTTCTGGGCGCTTTTGGGCGCCCAGAATCGGTTCTCCCCCAGGGCTCGGCGTGGGTTATGGTGCCAGCCACTGAGCCCCTTCGGTGGGGGGAGCGGCGGCCTCTGCGAAACCCGTCTCTTGGTTCACTGATGGTGAACCACTGGTTCCTTAGGGTGGCTGAATATTTCTTGCTTACTGTTACTTCTAAAAATGCCACCCAATGCAGTAATATTGTGTTGTACTGCCCTAATGTGAAATGTGTCTGCAAGTTAAAAAAACTTTTTTGAATCTTGAAGGTTTTGTTATATTTTTACATATTTGTGGCACGATTTTAAATGCCAGACATGAGGAAGACTCAGCTCATATTATGACACTTACAGCTAAACTAGACCTTTGGATTGGTTCTGGCTCGATTCTCCCTGTCAATCTGATGGCTTGTTCATCTTTAGTTTAAAGGGACAAGGGTGCCATTCAGAAAATTCAGATGGAGAGCAGTGGCATAGACCTAATACCACAAATACAAGCCTAGAAATTGAAAAGGGATTAAAAAAACCTAGGCTATTCAATATTTGCATTGTTTCTAGTGTAATAGAATGTTTTACTGCATTGAGAACCATTTGTTAAAATGTAATATTTCTAAGCATGAACTTAGAAAAATTGATGATCCCCGCCAAAACAATGTCCTGACCGCATTGAAATTAATGAACAAAAAGAAAGCATTAATAAATGAGCAATTGTATTATTTTATTGTTTGGGTGTTTTCTAAAGCACTCTGCGTTACTTCTTGGATACTTCAGAGCACAGATCCATGAAACAACATTGTTACTCTAGGCGAGGGACAAATACATGTGTATATATATATAGATTTATTTATATATATATATATGTATATATATATATATATATATATTGTAGAGTACACAATGGCGGCTGGCATCTACGGGAAGAAGGGGCAACAAGCATGCGTAAAAAAAAAATAGAATAAAAACTTAACTAAATGCAATGTCCTCTCCTCTGGTCATTTTCTAACCACTGGAACTGGAAGCAGCAACTCCCTTGACCAACCAGGGATCTGCTCTCATGGGAGCAGCGCTCTTGATTGGAGAGAGCATTCTCACTCGGCTCTCCACAGCGCTCTGGAGGCTTTGGCTTTCTTTAACCCAGCTGTTTAAGACCTGTTTAAATTGCGCATGTGTGGCTGACCGTCGCAAGACAGCCGGCCAAAAACACATGCACACTGCTTTGCCAGCCCACCCTCCTCCCTGCTGAGTGACTGTCATTCAGCAGCGGCCTGCCCCCGTCCACAATCTCTATTCGGGATGAGGAAATAAAATAAAATGGTAATAAATTACCATTTAATTTTCAGGGGTTTGGGGGGATTTTAAGTGGGGCGACGCTTTTCCACTCAAACAGAGGAGATGCCCCTGAGAGTAGACACTGAATTACATTTAGGTCTTCAGAAATTTAGAAGTTAAGCGAAATGAAACATAGTGAGAATAAAGTTAGCATCCTTCCAATCAATACAGAATGGCGTTCCCATTTGTTGTTTCTTTTATTTGACACCATCCACTATCCCACCACTGGATCCCATTGGGGTCCATCTCCCAATTCACACTACCCTCCTTCATCCACAAAGCTCTCCAAACCCCATGGCTAAGAGCAGGTAGTACCTCACCAGACCAATATGGATGTTGTACCATCTGAAGCCATTGACGGTTCACCGTTCGAGGGCTTCTCCAGCAGACTCTTCCACCATGAAGCAGTCCGCTTCAAGGAACTTTAATGCGTTCAGAAAGTTTCTTGAGCACTAACAGTTCTCACAGTGAATTCATTGGTGCCAAGAAGCGGTTTGTTGGTAGTAAAATCACTATTAATTGTTATACGGGTTCTACAAACCTCTGGTCTGATCGCTATATGTTGATATGGTGAAGATTTATACGGCTGTTTTAAATGTACATATTTTGTTTGCCCTGTGATTCGGTTACTTTTTCTTGCATAGCAATACAGTTGAACTTGATATGTGATGTTGAAACAAATAAAACCATCAAATCCACTGGGGAAGATTATGTCTAATACATTGTTTGAATGATTAATTTATTTTCTCTAGCAAGAATTTACATTCCCTTTTTATTACTTATTTTGTTTTCTTATGATGTCCCTTTGGAATCCATGTATTTTGTTATTATTTTCTGCTTTGGAGCATCAATTCATGTGTTTCACTCTTCATGAAAATCTGTTTGTCCAAGGGCTCTGCTGTGCTCCCGCCCATACTTATGAATATATATATATATAGTATTGGTTCTGCCCCATCTGGGAAGTTATACTGCCAAGGGCCTGTATACGTTTTTGTATAAGTTTTAGACTCCATATCTTGAGTGACTCCTCAAAGCCATTATTCTTGATTATTCCCAACATGGACTCAATTCAGCAAAATTCTAGGAGTAGCGGAAGAGACATTACAGGAAGTAACATCATATGACCTTTGACCAGAGTCTTACCATGAAGTGATGGCACATTTTATCACAATAATTGACATCCTTTAAATTCCAAAATATTTGCATGATAATTATAACACAGAACAAAGGCAAATGTCTATTTTAGATTTCACCTGTATTAGAGTCCTGGCATTATATGTCCAGAAAACATTACTCACTTATCCTTGTAAAACATTCATGTGTTGCTGCCATAAATCACAGACCAGCACTGAGAATCTAAATTATTTATACCTCAAACTATCATGATTTCGTAGTTCACCTAGTGTATACCACAAGAGAAATATATTGATAAATCATAGGGCGAGGAAAAAAAGGTTTTAAAGAGCACAATAATAGTTATGACTGCATGTTTTAATTAACATAGACCATAAATTAAACATGAAATATGTTATTGGCTTAAATTATTCCTTATTGTTAATATATTTTGATTTGTGATCATTTGTAAGGCATTGTCACTCATGAAAAGCACATAGGTGAAGTTTTATCAAACACACGATTTTGCATATATTCGCAAAACATGGCAACAACTTCCTGTACATGAAATACATTTTTGTTTTAAATCAGAAGAACATGTATTGCGATGCTGAGATTACTTTCCACAACCTGAAGTGTAATCTCTGAGCCCCAGTGGAAGATGCAGAAAGTAACCAGTGCTCATCAGAACTCTGTTCTTGCAGGGGGCCGGGGGTGATCTTTCAAAGTAATGGGGCATAATACTTACCCCGAGCTGTAGCTAGTGAGCCTGACATCTTTAAGGTGAGGTCTGGGTAGGTTCTCCCCCCGAAACAATGGGGTCAATGAGTGCATTTAAAAAACAATTTTCACATACATATTTTTAGAAGGCATAGGCTCTGAAAGGACACTCATTATGTATTCAAGTGCTTCCATGGTGTGCCAAGTCAATTAAAGCTTACACTCATCAGTGGTTGACCAGGTTTTTAGTTATTTTAAAGGGCGATGGGCGCCCCCAAATGTAAAACAATTACCTCCATTGTGTCAGGCCCAGCATTTTGTCATGGATATCCTCTCACATACAATATTGTATTTGCATAGCACTTACTTCGAGGAACTGAAGCACTTAGAGGCGAGTAGCACACTACTCCAGAATCAAAGGTTGGAGGTAAATATATTGTGATTAGTAATATATGCTTCCTTTTCCTTGCAAGATTGGTTGTGCTAAGTTTGTGTTCTTGTGAACTCATGCATTTACTCTAGTGCCTTATCCAGTGCTGGGATATTGGTGTAAGTACCATCCATATACCATGGTTTACTTTTATATCAAGATTATCTCTACCATATCGGGCCAGCATTTTGTCATGCTTGCCCCCCGCCACAGTTGTCCTCTGTTTTGCAAGAGTTACCTCATTGTGTTAGTGCCGGCATTTTAATCTCACAAGGAGGGACCGGGGCTTAGGAGGTCCAGCATACAGGCCCCATGAAGTTTTGGTGAAACAAAAAGAGTATGCTGTTCCTATGTGGGAAAGGGGGGAAGGGACCGGGCGGGGGAAAAAGAAAAGAAAGAATCTGGGTGGCAGGCAGAAAATGGTATGTTAGTTACGAACAGATGCTAGGTAAGAGGATGCGTGATGGCACAGGGAAAGCTCAAATAAGGAGCAAGGGCCCTCACACACCCGAAAGGTGTCATGCTTCATTGTTGGGCCGGTGCTGCAATGCCCAATGGGACCCACAAGGGGGCGGCTTGCCGGAGGTCTTCTCGGTATGCCATTGTAAAGCTAAAGATGTTCTTGAGGGAGCATATGTGTAGTGAGTAGAAGTGGGATAGTGTAAGTGTGGTTTAAAAATAGCTACAGGATTCTCCGAGGGTAGTTTATTCGCAGGGTACCTGTGCCATGAGTAAAAACACCGACTGGAAAGTCGTGGACTGGAGAGGCAAAAATTATATCCACTTCAGTTCAAAGGAATGTGTAAGGTGTGCATGGGGTGGACATGTTTCATGCCCTATACAGTCCGAACGGATTTAGGCATTTCATCAGGACCGAAGTATCCTCATCTACTCCTAGGGGGCAGCGTGCACTGTGTGTAAAAAAGGAGAAAGTCATGTCCCCTATAGTCTGGACTCAACTGTAATCCTATTAAGTGGTGTAAACAAGAGGTTACATTTTGTACCTTCTGGAAAAATGCAATAATTAGGGGGGTTGATTAGCCCCAACTGAGACATGCCAGGTTGCTCGCTGGAGTTGCGAGACTGAACTCATTCTCATTCTCATTCTCATTTCAATCTTTATTTCGGCATGTATACCATAAAAGACAAATACATCAATTCAATAAAACATTTCTCCTTTTTCGTTTTAAAAAAAATGCAAACCATACAATATAATACAATCAATTTTCTTATCAATGTTAAAAATACATACAATAGAATCCACAGTGTTCAAGGCATACCTAATATTTGGTGAGAACATTTATGGGCATCATGAATAAGATTTCGTTAATTGGCCCTCAGTTGATACTCGACAGCACTTTGAACATAGCCACATTTTACAGTTTATAGCCCATCTTTCTTCTTAGGAAGAAGATACTATGCAAGAATCTGCTTACACTAAATACAATGGGTTGGCTAGTGTTAGACGAAAGGATCCTTAGAGCCTGGGAACACGATCTTACACCTAGTGTTAAACATATAGGTTTAATCCATCTCTTTCTAGCCTGTGCATATGCTGGGCAGAAAAAGAGGATATGTAATTCATTTTCCTTTTGGTTGCAACCACATATAGTACACAGTTCGTCTTCTACATAATTCTCCGAGTTTGCACCACCAGACCAGCGGACTAGCGTGGAACCAATCTGAAGATTTCCATATCTAAACTTCATAAATAGGGTCTTTGCTAGGGGTGGTTCTATTTCATCACGGAAACTCTCGAAGAATGGATCATCTTTAAAGGTTAGAAACCTTATTACAAGAGACCCGTTTGAAGAAGCGTTTTTGATCATTTCCATAATGTACGACCAAAAGCTCTTTTTTACCATGTTTTTTGACTGAGAAGAGAGTGAGTCAGGATGTTCCCAGTAATGCGACAAACCTATAGTGGTAAGCCAGAATTTGATATGTTTAAACCAGGGTATTACATTGAAGATGTCAAGCTCCATAATTTCTACTAACCCATCCTTATATGCTTTCAGCTCAGGTACACACCACAACCTAATCCATAACAATAGAGGACGCAGAATGATATGATGGTCCGTTCTGCGGAAGTTTAGGTCGAGCTGAAGTGGGACCAGTGGAGTACTTCTGGGGGCTCTAACCAAGCTTCGCAGGAAGTTGTTGTCCAGGACCCTAAAGGTATCTATAGACCCTGGGCCCCAAATTTCCGAGCCGTATAGCACTGCCGGTTGGACCTTGAATTTAAAAAGTTCAACTGCAGGGGACACGGCCTTGCTTGTGCTTTTACCCTGCTCCCTAAGAATGGGTTTTACGTTCTGGTTGAACATCATCTTGCATTTTTCCAATTGGGCTTTCCAAGTAAAATTGGAATCCAAAGTTACACCTAAGTATCCAAAGTGTGGGACTGATTCCAATTTTAATCCATTCAAACTTAAGCAACCCTTATCAGTTTTAGATGGATTAATGACCATACATTTCGTTTTCTTACCATTTATCTCCAATCCTTTTTTAATACAATAATCATTAAACGAGTTCAAGAGGGCTTGGAGACCTTTTTTTGTCTGGGAGATTAAGATAGTATCGTCCGCAAACAATAGGGAGGTGACTTTTTCGCCATTCAACTTGGGGGAGTCATTTTTGCACCCCTCCAAGTATGTAGGGATATCATTTACAAATAGCGAGAATAAAGTGGGGGCCAGTACACACCCCTGGCGCACACCACGTTCAATTGGGATTTTTGGAGTTAATTCGCCTTTGGGGCCCCATCGTACTCTGGCAAAGTTGCCTCTATGTAGTTCTTTTATTTGTGTTATTAAAATGGGTGGCATCCCTACTAGACTTAATGTTTCCCACAATAAATTTCGTGGGACTAGATCGAATGCCGCCCTTAAGTCGACAAACGCGACATATAATTGCCCCTTTTTGATCTTAATATACTTCCAATAAAGGCAGCAAAAGCGAAAGATTTGATCAATAGTGCTCACTTTGGCTCTAAATCCTGCTTGATATCTAGACAGAATTGCATTTTCCTCTAGCCAATCATTAACTCGGAATAGGATGTGTCTGGAGTAAACTTTTTGTAAGATATCCATGAGGCTTATTGGTCGATAATTTGAGGGGTCCATCCTATCACCTTTCTTGTATATTAAAACTATTTCCGCCCCCTTCCAGCTCTCTGGGAATTCTAGACTCCGGGATAGCTCATTGCACAGATGGTTAATATACGGAGCCCATACTTCTACTTTGTGTTTATATAGGTCTCCCGGAATCTTATCTAGCCCAGGGGCTTTACCCGACTTGATCTGGGTTATTGCCAGTTCTGTCTCACCTAGGGTAAAATCCAGGGAACCCCCCGTGGTAGCCTTGCTTAGAGTTCTTTCTAAAATGGGTGCCTCGTAATCCTTATAAAGGTTGGAGAAGTGGTTTACCCATGTCTGTTCGTCTAGATAGACGTCTTTGGCCACTCTGCCTAGATGGTCTCCATTAGCTATCAGCCTCCAAAAAGCTATGTTATCTCTAGTTTTTGCTGCATGGAGGAGATCTGCCCATTTAGCTTCTTCCCATGCCATTTTAGACATTCTTTGAGCCAGTTTGTAATTATTCCTGGCTGAGAGGATGTCCAAACGGTCCTTTGATTTTATTGCAGTTAAAAGTGCCCTCTTGGATTCCCTGCAGTCCCTGTTATACCATGGTTTACTATGGGGCAAATTTTGTAGTTTTTGTTGCCCCTTCTTTGGCATCTTGGTGACAAGGGGTTTTAAAGCATCAAAAAATTCTTGGTGTAGTTTCATAAAAAAACCACCACTCCCCTCCCTTGAGCTGGTATTTAAGTATCCTTCAAAGATGTTGGCAAAGAGCTTATAAATTTCAGCAATAGCTTCGCCATTCTCCAATATTAGTGACCATTTGAGGGAACGCCTGTTGTTGCTAATATGTATCTCAATTTGGTCACAGTTGGCTGCCTCGCTGGTCAAAGGAAGAACTAAATCCCCTAATAGGGAGTCCTTGAGCTGGAGAACTAGAGGGAAATGGTCACTTTCCAGTCTTTCTATTACTTCCATGTCAAGGAGAAATTCCCACGATGGCACTGAGGCAATGATGAAATCTATATTGTTCTTATAGTTCCCTCTAAAGAAGGTAGATTTTTTCCTGACATCTGAAGGTAGCCGCCCATTACATGCTCTAGTGCAGTGTTCTGCACATATCCTGTTCAGTTGGAGTGCCTGGGGGCTACATTTAACTGTTTTTATGTTATCTAGTGCAGGAATACCATTTGCCTCATCTTCTTCTAAAAAGATGTCACTGAACCCCACAACAGGCTCAAAATTACAATTAAAATCCCCTGCCATGATCACATAATTCTCTCTAGTGTCTAATTTACACAATAGAAGGTCTAGCTGGGTTAGTAAGGGAGATTCTTTTGATTTAGGTATTGGTCTGTTGTAGACATTCACCAAAAAAAGTTTTTTCCCTCTGGAAACATTAATTTTCAAAATCAGTATATCAGGGGAATTGGAGTCCACAACTTCTATATTCACTTTTAAATTAACCTTTACCCAAATCAACAATCCTCCAGAGGGTCTTCCACTTCTGGAGGGGGTCGCACTGATACCATAGGATTTGTAGCCTAGCCTGTGAGTAATTTCAACAGACCAGGTCTCTTGCATCATACAAAAATCAAAAGTATCAATGAAACTTGACCATTCCGGGTCCCTTAGGTTTTTTGTGATCCCGGCTATATTCCAGGAAACCAATTTGATAGTTTGCCATGATTCTCGAGTTGGTTGCATCAATACGTCTCCCACCACCTCAGGGACTGTGGTATGGCATTCAAGGTTACTTACATCAGCCTCCGGAACCAAATCATTTTGTGCAGAAACACCTCCCATTTGTGTTAAACTATCCCTAATTATGGGAACCAGCGCCGGTAGTACAATTGCATCATCAGGAAAAATAGTTTCAATAGTGGTGACATCAGTTCTTTGAATGCAAAGTTCATTCCCTGTTCCCCCCCCCCCCCAACAAATCTGTAATCGACAACTCATTTCCATCCAACCCCATGGACTGCTGGCATCAATCACAGTCATCTAGACCGCTAAAAATGTCAAATCTGTTGAAGGTTTCCAAGGGAGTGAAGGGCTTTAAGTGGTCCATTCTTCTATTGGGATTGTTTTGCCTTTGCGGGACGTAATTCCAGCCAAATGCTCCTAGTGCAGATGGAGGATTTGGGGGAAAAGAAGGCTGCATAGGATTAGTTCTAATGGGTGGTTGCATCATTTGTTGAGTATTACCAGCCCTCTGCATGACTGGAGGATAAGTGCAGGATGTAGTTTGAGATGGTACATAAGAGGCTGGTTGATGTTGGGAGGGAAAAACCACAGACCTGGGGTAAAAATATGTCAATGGCCTGGGTATTATGCTATTGTTTGCAATTCCCGGGGGCCAATTTAATACAAATTGTACTGCATTGGGATCCCTGAAATTTACAACCACCACATCTCCCTCAATATTTTTTATTCGACTGCCCAACCATTGAAGGCGGCGAACATGCACGATTTCTCCGTTTATATGAGGTGCTATGGGCCTATACAAACCTAGCCAATGCATGATTTTGTTTTTAAGTTGTGCAAAACCCTCCCTTTTGTTGTTTGGTAGCACTGGAACCCCCGTTAGGACTACCACAAAGGGCACTGCCTCTGGTGGTAGTTCTGGGTTTGGAATTGGTTTAGGCCTTCCCCATCCTGGTTTTTGCTCCCTTACTTCCATCCGATAATTTTCATTTGAAGTACTAGCTCCTTCATTAGCTGTGTTAGTTATGACAGTGGTTGACTTAGGAGCAGATTTATTTTGTGGATTTTTTGGCGGTTGGGTTATTTTGACGGTTGTTAAAGTGTTCCCTTTGGGCGCCAAATTAGGGGGGATCATCAGCGGTGTGAGACTAGCTGATGGTACAGGGGCAACTGCACTTGGCTTGGTCACATTAGAAGTTTTGGGGTCTATTATGCAAGGTGTTTTTGCAACTACTTCGCCCTTGCTTCTCAGTGCATGTTCAAGTGAACTTAATCTAGATTCTACTTCAAGCAACCTCTCCAAGATAGATGCTGAGTAGGTTTTGATTAAGTTTTCTATGGAATCTAAGGTAGCAGAATCGCAGGCTACAATAGGCGCCTTTGATTGCGTAGAGACTTCCATAACCTCCTCCGTGTGTATGACTACAGCAGTAGGTTGCAGAGAGACAGTTGCACTAGGCCCCTCGTTGTCAGTAGGTGTATTGGCAGGTGTAAAAATGGTGCTGTCAGCATGGCCTTTGGCTTTTTTCCCAAAGTCGGAATGACTTAGTTTTGATGGAGCTTGAGCCCCACCTTTCCGTCGTTTTTTGCATGGTGGTGGCCCATGTACCCTTGAAGGTAATGGCGGCTTCTTGGCTCTACCATGCACTACTTTTGATGGTTTAGGCGTGGGTGGTTTTGGGACATTAGGAGTACTCGTGTGTGTAATGCCCTCAAAATCAATCAAATCCAGTTGGGGAGGGTTATTAGCACAGGGGATACTAACTATTGGAACCACATGTTGGGTATCCGTTATGTGGATGATAACATCAGCTAACTGTGAATTTGCGTTAGTGTTCGTGGGAGGTGTAGATACTGGGGACAGTGGGCGACTTTTTAAACTTTCCACAGAGCGGCGACGTTCTGCACGACGCTCTGCCAGGACTATTTCCAGCGGCGTGTCTGGGGAAACCTTAGAGAAATAATCATCAAGAGTTTTGTTTAACAGGGTTCCCAGTTTTTCAGACATATCTGCTGGAAAAATTAACTAACTAACTAAAATCCAAGGACACAGGAACACAACAATCTAGAAGCAAAATGGCACAGGTTTAATACCAGGGTTTTGTGTCCAGTCCGGTCTCCTCGGTTCTCGGAGGGTCTCAGAGGGTCCGCCCTTAGTCCGGGCTTTGTCCCGGGTGATGTCCCGCACACGCGTCCCGCTGACGCGCGCTGGGTTCGCCTAAAGTACGAAGCTGAAGGCTGAAGGGGAGGAGACCCGGGAAGAGGCGGCAGGTGTGCGAGCTGTCAAAACGCACTGCCTGGTGGGCCTCGCAGTCCCGGTCTCCCGTAGTTCATCAAAAGCACTCACAGGACCCAGCAAGGGCAGAAGCTGCTCCAATCCTCTGGCAGACGGCAGTTTTCGAGATCCAAGGCAGAAGCGACTACGAGCGGCACCCGCGGAGCGGGGGCCGCGAGTAGTCTTTTAACAGGCAGGCTGGAACAGGCAGATGAGGGGAGGAGACCCGGGAAGAGGCGGCAGGTGTGCGAGCTGTCAAAACGCACTGCCTGGTGGGCCTCGCAGTCCCGGTCTCCCGTAGTTCATCAAAAGCACTCACAGGACCCAGCAAGGGCAGAAGCTGCTCCAATCCTCTGGCAGACGGCAGTTTTCGAGATCCAAGGCAGAAGCGACTACGAGCGGCACCCGCGGAGCGGGGGCCGCGAGTCGTCTTTTAACAGGCAGGCTGGAACAGGCAGATGAGGGGAGGAGACCCGGGAAGAGGCGGCAGGTGTGCGAGCTGTCAAAACGCACTGCCTGGTGGGCCTCGCAGTCCCGGTCTCCCGTAGTTCATCAAAAGCACTCACAGGACCCAGCAAGGGCAGAAGCTGCTCCAATCCTCTGGCAGACGGCAGTTTTCGAGATCCAAGGCAGAAGCGACTACGAGCGGCACCCAGTCAGAGTGTCTGCAAACACGAGACCTACCTACGTCCGGCGGTCCATTTTGCCGCATATGCCCCACGCCAGGAATGTTTTCCTCCAGTATGCCAGCACCAGTATTTTCTGATGAGTGTCCCATTTGACTATTACCTTTAGTATGCCAGTATGAAGTATTGCCTCTAAAATGGTTGTTGCAGTTTTTGTCCTGGTAAGAATTGCCTCCAATATGCATGTGCCAGTATTTTGCTATAGATACTAAATTACAATCTAAAAATTACCTATAAAATATCCGTCCCAACAGCAGACATGCAAGGCATAAACCTGCATTCTCAATCCTCCTCACTTGCGTTCACTCACTCGCTCACTGATTCACTCACTTTCCTGCACTTACTCATTCTCACTCACTTTAACTCTGACTCCCTCATACTTTCTAACTCACACTCACTTGCAATTACTATTACTCTATCAGTTATTCTCCCTCACTCGGAATCTCTTATTCTCACTTAGCTAGTCACTCTTACACTCACTCATTTTCACTCTAAATCATGCTCACTTACTGACACTCGATGACACTTTAGACTATCAGGGCCAACAGGAAAATTCAAGCATAATCCTGCGTTCTCAATCATCCTCACTAGCATTCACTCACTTGCCCACTTATTCATTCTCACTCTCCTGCACATACTCATTCTCACTCTCTCACTCACTCTAACTCTGACTCCTTCACACTTTCTCACACACACTCACTTGCCCTTCCTATTACTCTTATCAGTTATTCTCACGCACTCTGAATCTCTTATTCACACTTACTTAGACAGGCTTACATTCACTCATTTCTACTCTAAATCAAGCTCACTTACCGACACTCGATCCCACTCATTCTCCTCACTAGCTGATACTCCCTCTCATGCACAGACTCGCATGCTCACATACAGACACACTCACGTGGGTTCTCTATCACACACACTCACCTGCATGCATGCACACAACATCATTTATAATCATTTTTTCTCTTGCACCTCAGCTGCCAGCAAAGGTCCTGTTACAGCTCCTCCTGCTCCATGTTGTATTACATTAATAGTGATTAACAGACTTATTCTTGGTAGTATAATAAAAATGTGTCCGGAACAAAGCAGTGTGCAGCCCGGAGACTCAATGGACCACTGATTTTGCCACCCCTGAGGCCAGGGGTCACAAAGGCAGTGCCAGGTGCTGCAAAGGGAAATCAGCTGTGTTCCCCTCAAATGACATCCATACCCAATCCCAGTTTTCTGCTGGTAGATGGGTCAGCCCAAGTTTTTAGTCATTTTAGTTTTTAGTTTTTAGTCAAGTTTTGCTCATTGCAAGACAAATTGTTGCTAATTCTTATGGTGGGGTTTGGCTCCACCTAGAGGAGTATTGCCCTTTCACCTCATGTTAATGTCTTTTTACTGTATATTTCCACCTTCCAAAACTGTGATCCGTTTGAATATACAAGGAACTAGTTAACACCTGGAAAGTACACACATTCGTCACAAGCGTTTCACCTTTCATTTTTCATCTTGTATGTCCGTTCTGCACTGAAAGCAATCAGTTGCTTCTTCTTTAGGTCGCAGTGCAGGTGTCTCGCTATCTTAAAAACATCTTGGGGCCTTTACTGATTTTGTCTGATGTACTAGTACTAGTACTACTTCTAAGATGAAACAGTTCTGCATGTGAATGAAATACATTTTTTGATTTTTGCCAGAACTTTTTCATATTTAACACATTGTTTGCAAAATTTCTCTTTTTGGTGAGTGCTTTTAATTTGTGAAACTGCCTTTTTATGAACAAAGTACAAAACCACATTTCAGTCTCAACGTCAGTCTAACATAGTGAACTGTGGCAATTTACACTGTTTATGACCCATTCACTGTCAAGCACGGGATAAGGTAATTTACCAGGAGAGAGCCAGCCACATTGTAACACAATATAACAATATTTGGTTTTTACTTTGATGTGTAAAGATATGCTTCATTTATGATATCTGTGTCAACTGGTTTTAAAGAGTTGGATACTTTTAAAGGAACTTTTTATGGAAGCTTTTGTGTCGGGCTACACAATTATGTATTCCGTCTGCAACTGTGCCTTTTTCGGAATACCTATATTACTGGATATAAATGATTTCCTCATTCCTCCTTGCAGGCACTAGGTCATGATTTGAATGATGCAGCAGGTGCAGTGGCTCAGGGACTAAATGGTCTCGGAAATCCACTGAACACCGATTATTGCTATATTTTACTACTAAATAAGCAGTCACAAGTGCAAATACCTTGCTGGCACTAGGGCAGAGGTCTTCAAACTGAAACCAGGGTGGGCGCCAGGCTCCATTTAAAAGAAGCATCATGCTGATAGCAGTGCTTTTATTTTAAGCTGGTCAGTGCTGGATAAATAACTATTTATTGGAGGCGGAGCAGCACAGCAGCAGTGCCATTTTTGGAGGTGGGTGGGGTCGCGCTTGGCACGCTGAAGTCTCCACCGCTGCGCGGCCTGCTCCTAGACGCAGACTCGTTCACCCACCTTAGGGGGGTGGGGCGGGCACGGCTGTTGGTGGTGAGGTGACACATGCGCATTGGTGGATCGCGCAATAAAAAGTGCGCCTGACCCCCTGATTCCAAAACTCAGCAGAGCCTTGACGAGTCGGCGAGAGGCCCTCTCTAGCCTCCCCATAATTTAATTATTTCTAGCCCCCCTGGCCCAGGCATGGCCCCTGTCTCTGTCCCAGTGTGTCCCAGTGTCCCTGGCTACTGCTGACTGTCTGCCAATGCTGCCCGCCGCCAGGTGAGTGTTGTTTTTGCATTTTTGCTAATTCCATTTGTAATCCGATGATGCACAGCCGTAGGAGCGCGGGGTCAACGGGTAGGGATCGGCCTGGTATTCTCTGATTGTCGTGTTCACCGAGCTCAGGTTTGTATACGTAAGTTACGTAACAGAGCAAAAGAGAATCCAGATCAGACTCCGATATATTCCTTTCGCTCAACTGTTATGTAACTTACATATACAAACCTGAGCGCGGTGAACACGACATATGGGCAACTGTGTGCATTGTTCCGTCCTATAACGTTCATTTTGATAAAGTGGACATTTTATTTCCCACAGAAATATGTTCATTTCTATTGGATCTGTTCAGGCACCTGGGACCACGGGAACAGATGTATGCTGCATTTCACCGCATACAAAGCAGTTTATTGCATCTATTTCCTTCGACCTTGCCTGTTAGTCAGCTGTAAACTGAGAAACGGTTTTAAAAAGTACTAACGTTGACGCAGACAGGTATACTAGCAAGGCCTCTTTAGTAAGTCAATTACTAAAGAGAATTTCAAGTCAAGTGAAAAGTAAACAAATGTAGAATACCAAAGGCTTTCACTGATAACTGTCCTCTACAGGGACAGACACCTAACAACCTGAATTGGCAAGGGCAACTTTAAAGCAACATCTCTGGTGTCCACCATTGCTTGGGCTATGAAAGCTGAGTTAAACTGAAATTCAATCCAAGCACGTTGGAAACATTATGGGTAATAATTGTGTGTTGAATTCAGATAGCTGTATTATGCTGTCATTATCATCTGCTCAATTCCTTATCACATAAATCCACGTGACAAGTCATTTGATCTTCCAGTAAATAAAGAGAAAACAACACATCATGCCATTCTCAGTTGCGAACGAATGGGTCCTGACAGGCTGGGCCATGACAGCTAAAGTAACAGTACAGCTGGATGTGCAGGAATTCTCAAAAATGTAACGTGTGCATAATTTCTGTGAATTCTGCCATTTTAAATTATACCTTTAATTATTAATATACTCTCTTGAAAAGTAAGCAATGTTCTCATTTAATATGATAGGCGTTTCTCTGGTGATGTTTGCACTAAACAGAGTATGATCTGTGTGTGGGAGTTCTGCGTCTTCCTTTCATACTGCTGCATAATTATTCGTCATGCAGCTGAAGACCAGAGGGCCACCACAGTGGGATAGGAAGCGTGCATCTATGTTTGTATTAGCTCCATAATCTATTGTCATTTATGGGGTGCAGGCAGCTTATGGGAGAGATAATTTCAGAGCGTGTCTGCCCGTTTTTAGGTTTCGCCTGGCGAACAGCTGCGCAAGCAGTGTTTCGCGCAGGCGAAAACATTTGTTTACCAGTATGGACAAAAGTCCCGCCTCTCTGTTCCATTGGCTAGCTCCATAAATGGAGGCTAGCCATTGGAAGAGAGAGGCATCCGTCATTCTGCGAGGCGACTCGTGGGCGTTCCTGAGATTTTTCCTCATCCAGCCCCTTTTATCACGTCAGTGCGGCGGTGGGCGGGGTTTATTTTTTTATTTGCCCAGGTTTCTTTTGGTCATTCCGCGGCCGACCGCCGCCGGAGGAAGTCCAGGTCCAGGTGAGTGCTGGCAGTTCCCGCCACCCTCCCTCCCGCTGTCCGTGTGCCCGTTCCCGCACCCCCCTCCTGCTGTCCGTGCTTTTCCTGCCCCCTCCCGCTGTCCGTGCCTTTCCCGCCCCCCCTCCCGCTGTCTGTGCCTTTCCCGCCCCCTCCCGCTGTCCGTGCCTTTCCTGCCCTCCCTCCCGCTGTTCGTGCCTTTCCTTGTTAATATTTCAGTCAAGAGGAGCAGGCAGGTTCAGGCACGGGACAAATCACTGAATAGCCTGCTCCCCTCCTTTCTGTTATCTTTAGCAGGTCATGATTTTAACACAGGCACGGTGCTCTAGGAAGTATACCAGATGCTCTCGGACTATCGTAAAGTGCAGTGTACTAATTTTGTTAGCTATAGAAGTCTGAACTAAGGTCACATTGACGTAAAATACTGCTGTGTGTTCTGCTCATGTATTAAGTGTGTATGATCACTCCTGATACCTCCCTCACAAGCAGTGCTGTGAGAAATTAGGGCAGTAACTTCCCCTTTAAATGTGTTTGTTTGCACGGAAAATACCCAAACTCACAAACATTGAATAAATACTAGCAAAAGGTTAGATCTAGTCTTGAGACTGCTTTAAATGTTGCATATGGGACTAAAGTGTGTAAAAGCACCTATATTTCGCACACTGAGGCATCAATAAAGTGATTACTCTACAGTGATACTTTTGGGTAAAGGTTGGGGAGTGCCGGGACTACAATCCATGATTTCTCCTTACCAAATCTGTAATTTAATAACATTTCTTCTCACATCCTTACTCATCCCCAACTGTCTCCATCCTCCTTTGTTTCATCTCTCGACTTCCTTCTATTGTCTCCTTTCTGGAGGTCCTTCTCTTACTTGCATGATAATTACATTAACTTCTTCTCTTTACTAACTTCTTGATCAATCACACAAAATTAATCCGCTCTCCCTGTTTGTCTCAGTTTTTTATATTCTTCCATTCTAACTTTACTATTGTCCCTTTCTTCATTTTTGCAAGTGATCAGAGACTACTTTTGTCTCTGGTCTTTCTCTTCGTGCTTATTCAAACCCGCCAAACTACTGTTCTCATGTCGGTTTTCTAAATTTGGCCCTTCATCTTTCTTCATCCCTCCATATATATTTTTTTTTAATCTATGCTCCTACATTTTTTTGTTCCTTTTCACCAGTCATTTCTCCATTCCTTCCTCTTTTCCTTCCTTCCATTAACAGAATGCAGAACATTGCAAAGCGTTGCTGCGTTTAAAACATTTGGGCCCGCTACAAAGACATATATCAAAGACTGGAGTTTAATCTCCATTTAAGTCATACTGATCTTTTGCCCTGTTAAAAAGTCAAATCAAGACCAGTCATAATATTTATTTTAATTTGCACATAAAACAAAAGCATGTGTGTTCTTAAAACTACAGTAAGCCAACGGTAGAGTGTGATACCTTTCGCTAAATGTCATTCACCCACCGTAATTTGTGTAGTTATTGGTACTGTGATAACTATGTTTCTTCTTCAGGGATGCAGAAGACGCTGCATATGGGCGCGATGGCTACGACTGTGACTGCAGAGTGCTAGGGAGTGCAGAGTGACTGCAGAGTGCTAGGGAGTGCTAGGGAGTGCAGAGTGACTAGGGAGTGCAGAGTGGCTAGGGAGTGCAGAGTAGCTAGGGAGTGCAGAGTGGCTAGGGAGTGCAGAGTGGCTAGGGAGTGCAGAGTGGCTAGGGAGTGCAGAGTGGCTAGGGAGTGCAGAGTGGCTAGGGAGTGCAGAGTGGCTAGGGAGTGCAGAGTGGCTAGGGAGTGCAGAGTGCTTGGGAGTGCGAAGGAGTGCTAGGGAGTGCAGAGTGACTAGGGAGTGCTATGGAGTGCTACGGACTGCAGAGTGACTAGGGAGTGCTATGGAGTGCTAGGGACTGCAGAGTGACTGCAGAGATTAAGCTAATGACAATGTAAATGACAATGCCAATTATTTATCTGTTTTCAAAACCAAACATAAATACAAATTTTGTCATTTACAATGCCAATAGCTCTAACTTTTCCAAAGGCGAAACCATTGCATTGTAAATGCTTGTTATTGTTTGCCATTGCCTTTGTAACATGACATTACATCAGGAATGCTGTTTATGTGCTGTGAACAACATAGCGCTAAAACCAGGTGGCTTTTTCTGCAAAGCCCACCGCATCGGCCTGGCCCCTGAGTGTGGATTTATTTGTGAGCAGGCCTGCCTGCTTTGTTTCCTCCTGCCACGGCCCGCCTGCCGCCCACATCAGTGCAGCACTGACCTCAGGCTCAAACCCTGTTGAGCTCAGCTGCTCAGGTCAGATTCTGTAAAAATTATGGGTTTTCTTTTCGTCACGGTCAGCCGTCTGGTGTTGTCTGTTGTTCGTGTTTGTGTGTCCGAGTCGAGCATGGCCATGCCAGCGGAAATGTTCCGAGCCAGCAGGCAGGATACAAGTTGTGACTCGTGTGCTCCCTTTGGTGGCGCTGTGCTACTTGACTCTTGGGGGCTGTAATTGGGCAAAGGTTGGGGTCAGCAAGTCTGCTTAAAATATATATTTCAGCACTAGCCCCAACTTGGGGCTTGTGCTGAAAAATATATTTTAAACAGACAACCGGGCTTTCTAGTGTGGTTTTTTTTTTACACAAATGTTTTGTTTTCCACTGGCCACTGGTGTTGCCACTGGCACTTGCAACCTCCCTAGTAAATTACTTGGTATACTAGTAGGCCAGGATAGTGCACCCATTGTTCACTTACGAGTTGACTAGTGCCACATACCACGTGGTGATTTTATGGAGTGATGCAAGGCAAGTTCTTTTAATGAGATTCCATTAACGGGGTACATTTTACTAAATCTCCACTTTGAAAGTGCATCCCATACAGCACCAAGTTTCCTTACTCTAAGTCTCTGCTAAAGATGTGAGAGAAAGTTTGGTTTGTGAGATGTATTATGTTAATTTAGAAGGGGTGTCGAGGAACTTCATATGCATGTAGGCTGGAGTTGGGGGATATCCTCTCCCACGTGTTGGCTGCAGTCCGAGATGAATGATGTGAAACACTTGGTGGAATGGTCTGAGATAAAAAGCTACTGATTGCAGTCAGTAGATGAGAATTTTGGGGTCACAGTGTTGAGGGTGACAGAGACATGGGGGCAGGAAGTGGGCTCAGGTCTGCTTCTTCCAGTAGGTTGTGCCGTACTGATATCAATGTAGTATTCTTTGTCTGAAGTGGAAGCCAGATTGGCTTGTGTTTAGGACTTGTGGTCTTGAAGTTGTGCAATAATTATTTTTTTCCTGGAGTTTGACATTCTAGGAGAGTCCTGCAATGTGGCAATAATTATTAGAGTCAGCTCAGATTGATCAGCGATATTTCAAGGCTGTGGGACTTTAATGTCAATAGTAACTTTACTAATACTTGTCAGGATTCAATCATTTTAAGCCTCGGCTACAGGCTCTTTTGGAGTCTGTCTCCTACACATTCTAGAGACCGGGTAGAGTTTGGGAAAGCCCCTTTCTTGTGACTGGAAGTTTTTGTAATCAAGCTCACTTCTTTGCTCTGGTTTCAGTAGTTTTTGTCTTGTCTTCTGTTTGTCCTACCGGCAAGCATTCGGTCTCACACGTTTTATTTGGCTGATGTGGTGTTCCACTGCTGACATCAGACCTTTTATTGCAGTGCACATGAGGGTCTATTTTGATTCCCCGTCTCTCTCTCTCTCTCTCCCCTCTCTCCTCCCTAGCCTCAGTGCCTGCACTTTTTCTTTTAACATTCCCTCTCCTTTTTCACTATGCTTCTGCTTTACCTGCCCCGCCCCACCTAGTTTTATGTCGCCCACCACACTATTGGTGGCTGGTAAAATGTTTTACCGTTTTAAGATGGCCTCCCGCAGAAGCATTCACATCCGGCATCTTTAAATGGATTTGTTTCAGGGGTACAAATCCAGTGCAAAGATGGCCACTGTGGATGTGCATGCATCCACGGTAGCATTCTTTAAACAGAATTTGTAAAAAAAAAAAAAAGTGTTTAAAGATGGCAAACCACGGTTGCAAGCACATCCAAGACAGCCACCTTTGAAGGTATAAAGTAGTTTGTGATAGAATATTCCCATTCACCTCACCTGCCACTCGCATTCTGAATTTCTGTAATCTAGTCTGAAGCAAAACCCATAGACACAGATCCCGGTTTAATTGATAGCAGCTGGTGTTAATCCTGACAACAGAAAGGCTCTCTAGAAGCTCTTGAGTTCCCCTTGGAGCTAGGGATGTGCTATTGCAAAGTCATAAAATAAATATCAATTAATAGTCAGACGCAACTTGATCTTTTTGGCTCTGTACAGTAAAAGCTGCGATTCTCATTTATGTGCATAAGGTCACACAAACTGGAATCTTTCAACCCATACGCAATATGGCTGCTGGATGGATTATATCCCTGTAGTTAATATGGAGGTGTAAATGTAATAATTGCGTTTGAAGGTAGATATCAAATGCAAAAGAAAAAGGATACACTGCTGGTTAATCTCTGAAGGCCTGCCAGAAACAGACTAAGGTACACAATAATTAATTCGAAGCAGTTTAAAAACACAACATCAAAGGATTTCCTGGGGCAAAGGCTCTTTAAGATAACAGCTTCAACAAAGCCCCTTTTCAATTCAACTTACCCCAAAATGCGTAACAGTTAATATGTGTAATATGGTCGTATATTGCCATCTTGAGTAGTAGCTCCAACCAGACCCAATGTCTCAGCCAGCCCAAACCAATTGTAAGAGTGAGAAGAGGAGAGAGACACGAGACAGACATACACTCATCTCTAGCATGTGATGCCGCAGTCCCTTAATATTAAGCACAGGATCCGACATCCACTACTTGTGTCTATTTTTGGTGCTCTCTGAAAGAATATCTATGGGTACATATGACTGGGTGGGTAACCTGGGGGCTTTTTAAGGTCATCATATACTATTTACTGTTCTTTGAAAGTTGATACAATTGAATATGTAATGAAAAATGTGCTGTAAAATTCACTATTTTGGTCTGTTGTTTTCCAAACTTTTCTTTGGGGAGAACCCCCCCCCCAATGCCCCCTAGTAGCGGTCGGGCTCACTCGCTGCACACACTCGCTATTTTGCCGGACGGGGGCTTGTCTGCCGAAATTTGCCAGGGCTGCTTTCAGTTCCCAGTCCGGCCCTGCACATGATTTGAATGGTGCTGCAGATGCAGTGGCACAGGGGCAAAAACCTCTAAGAAACCCACTGAATATAGATTATAGCTATGCTTTATTACTACCCCAAACGCAGAACCAGCTCTGGCCTCTACCTCCTTACGACCATCTGCTCTTCCAGTGTTTCTGTTGCCGCAGTGCCAGCGCCGCCTCCTCCACCACTGGCACACTTTCTGACCCTTCCTCTCTCGCCTCATGGGCATCCTCCCTTGCAGGATTCCTTTTCTCCTCACCTAGGACACTGGCACACAACAAAGGTGTAAGGGTCATTTTTTTTCACAGACATGCAGCTTTTATAAAAAGCACTAAATGTTCTATAAAGTATTTCAGCGCTTTATAAGAGCACCAGCTATAGTGCACAAAGACATTGTTTATGGCACTGGGGAAATTACATGATTTGGCCAGGATCACAGGATGTTGAACCGATGCCGAGACTCTAACCTGTTTCCTCAAGTCGGCAGTTCTTTCCACTATTTCACTTCGCATAAGCGAACCTATTGGCATGGGGAATGTATTTTCTTTATTACATAGAATACAATCTTAAAATGCATACCATCAGGCCATCCATAGGGTGCACATAACTGACTTGCCTCTAAGTTCACTATTGGCAGTGTCAGGGTGGGTGGAAGCATGAGCGTTTCAAAAGTCATGTTTGAAAACTATTCCTTAAAAACAAAATACTTGTTCTGATGTACAACTAAGATGAAACCGTTCTGCATGTGAATAAAATTCATTTTTATAATGTTGAGACTTTTTTGTATTTTACAAGTTTGTTGCAGAATGTCTTCAAAAATGAAGGTGGACCAAAAGTTAAGTGTGATCAAAAGTTGTGTGTGCAGGACAACCTAGTTACTTGCTTTCTCTCGCTATCAATTAACTTGTAAATAAATGCTTGCCCGTTTCTAACAGGGGGCGCATGTAAAAGTCAGGAGTGCGCTTGCGACCCCCAGACTATAGATATACTGGGACGTTATATTATAGATTATACAGTCGCGCTGGCTTCAGTGCAGCATAGCTGAAAGTAAAAAAAAAAAAATAACCTCTATAACGCAGTCAACGCTGGCTTTGTCTAAGATTTTTTTCTTTACTTTCAGCCATTTGCACCATGGCAAAAAAAACATTGACATAGCCAATAGATCTTGCATAGGCAGGACCTATTGGCTTTGTCAGTGCTTGTTCCAGTATTAGCAGAGCAAACCGGGCTTATTTTATTGTGATAAACCATATTTGTACCCCGTGCATTCTCTGGTAATGCTCCTACGATTTGGAACTCTCTCCCCAAGGATCTTCGCTGCAACCCCTCTTACCTTCTCTTAAAAAAAAGACTTAAAGTACTTCTCCTCAACAAATATTGAGGTACCTAATGTTTCTGATTCTGACCCTGTTCACTCTCTTCTCTTGCTCACTCACCTACCCACCCCCTCCCTCTTTTCACATTCTCACTCCCCTACACCCCCTTCTCTCTCTTTAATTTCAACATTCATCATCCCCTTAATTATCTCTCTTTTTCTTTGCCCCCTTCACTCATTTATTGCAGTGTTTTCTTGTGAATTTTCTGTACATTGTTAATTGTATCTTAATATGTTTACCTACCTTGTAAAGCGCTCTGATACTCTTGGGTCCAGCAGTGCTATATAAAACCTTTTAAATAAATAAATAAATAAATTGTACAGAGGTTCCTTCAACGGGTGGCCACGTGGGTTCTCGAGAAAAGCTTTCCATCACACACAATAAGCATGTGCATGTGTCCAGACTACCTAGATAATTCAGACTGATTGGTAAAAATTGGTGTCAATTTGTAACACTTCGAGAAAATCTTCAACTCTTTAAAAAACACAGGTGCATTTTTAAGGCCCCATCTGGGAAGTGAAGAGATCCTGTTTGGAAAAAAGTTATAACAAGGTGTCTAGGTTTTATTAGAGATTTGGATCTTACAATGAGATCTACAATATACAAAATTGCATCAATTAAGATAACTTTAAAAAAGAACAAAATAATTTGCAAATTCTGCAACAGAATAATTGATTAACTGGGTGATTTATCATCTCCATTGCAGCTTTTGCTGTTGAAATACCATTTTTAAGTGGTTTAAAAAATCTCTGTTGATACATTTTTAAAGTGGGACAAACAAATATAATGATGTACAGACCATTGAACATGTTATAACATAAGGTGCATATTCTCTCCTCCCAAACTACATTCTGCCATGCATCCGGCACAGTTTTTAGCGGTAAACGTTTCAGCCTACATAGCATTATCCATTTTGCACCCTATGTTCCAGGTTCCAATTCAAATACATTTGAGGGACTGCTGCCTGACATGATTGTATAATACAATGGAAATGAGATTTTGCTCTACATATCTCTATATCATTTTCTATGTAGCAATTTTCCTGGTATGTTTAAATTATTTCTAAGGTGAGTATAGCTCATACTCTAGATATCTAATTAAGTCAGAGAAAAGGGCTGAAGTTGAAATATTAGTTAAACATGATCCAGCCTTTATAGTAGGAATGAAAGGAAATCAAGCCATAAGACTCCTTAAAGACTTTTCTTTAGTATGCAATGGTACCATCGTAAAATAGCAGTTAGTCCTTATGAAAGTGCTCACCATTCCCAATTCTAACCTTAGGGCTTCTGTTGAGACAATAGAAATTAAAGGGCAAATAGTGCAAATAATCTTGACCTCCACCTTATGCATAAAGTGCCATTGATTTATATTTGTTTCTATAGCATATAAAAAAGTCATCGGAATCTTCATTTTATATACTGGTAAGAGATGATTAAAGTGCCTGTTACCTGTCGCTACATAAAGTGCCTTATTTGATATATGTGCAATATGTTCGCTGTAAGCCAAGTTTGCCAACATAATTCTTCCAAGATAAGGGGAAGGTTTGACTACTTCTGTGATAAAATTATTATCAGACCACTTATACTTTGTATTAATCCGACACCCCTTTGGACGAAACCTCATGTCCGTAGTTTTATTTATATTTGCCTTCAGGAACTGAGCGTGACCAAGTTTCAAGAGGCCTCTGAAGACCTTTAGGAGTCGGATCTAGCAGGACAATATTGTCCGTATAGAGTGTATCTAAAGTATAGGAGCCTAATTTTGGGGCATAACCTGCGACCTTACTCAACAAATCGAGCAGATCCGCCATATATAGTGAAAAAAGGAGGAGCGCCAACAGGCATCCCTGTTTGAAGCTATTTCTGGTAGGGTTTTTCTGCCTACCTCCTAACATCATTGAAACCAATGGGGTAAACCCAATCAATCAATAGGACCTGGGTAAATGTATATATATAAAGAAGGTGGTCCTAGACACAATTTTATAAAAAACAATACAAATGATATGAGTATTACTTATTCATAGTCAACAAAAAGTCAGACTTAATCTGCACAAACGAACAACCGGAGATGTATTCTTAGCTAATTCAGCTGGAAAAGCAATGAACCCAACACAACAGTATCAAGACAAATTATACTGCAGTTTATTTACATATTCATAAAAAATTGTTTCAACAAGAGGAAAAAAGGAAAGTTTGGTGCTCAAGTGATGAGAAGAAAAGGTAGTAAGCAAAGGTTTATAATAATTCAGTGCAACAAAGGAAATATTTTTACATTGCACATATAAAGCCTACCCATACACAGTATATATACACTATTATACAGGGGGACAGGGAAGGGCTGGTGTAGGCTTTGAGAAATAAAATGGGGGATCGTCGACGTTTCGACCCTGGCGCAATAAGGGAAGATCACGACCTCTGCTGCGGGTCTTCTTCAGGACAGTGGGGGGACGGGGGACGGGAAAGCACCTGAAAGGGTAAGTATGAATATATTTTACAATTTATTTGGAAGGGATTCCAGTATTAAAGAAGTAAAAAGGGAATGTTGGGTACATTACCACGAAAGACTTGGAAGGTGTAGCAAGGCCAGATCAGTTGGGAAGTACACCTATGAGGGGTAAGAACAAACGGGGAGACTGTTAGCCCATCTCCAAGGCACAGTCATCCCACAACCAAAATACCAACCAAGAGGTGTGCAGCCCGGTTAAGACTCACCTCTGACTCCGAGTTCAGTTGAGGAACGGTTGGTATACAACGAGTAGTCGATATCAATAGTGCTACATGAGGGAGAGAGGATTCAATCAGTCCCATGGTACTACGTGGTGACCAGCAAGCTATTCTCATAAATACAAAAAAACTCACCCTAGTCCGGTAAAGCAGTGAGCAATGTACCGGTTGCTGTAGGCGAGGAGGACGTAGTTATGGTTCAGGTGGATCTGTGTTTAAAGCAAACGACCAGGTAAGGGTCCAAAGTTTGAAATTACCGCCATTAGTAAAGCATAGTTATAAACAAGGCGGCGGTGGATGCCAAAAGTAATCGATTGTATAAAACGAGCATCCGCCGTTAGTCACTGACCAACTAATGTCAGGATAAGGGTTACAGAAATTACCTTATATTCCTTTGTAAGTCCCTGTAATTCGTAATAGACGGCCGTAAGTTTTAAGTTAGATAACTATGGGCTCAGTCCGGCGGCTTCCGTCTCGCACATCCAGGATAAACCACGTGATCGGGCACCGCCAATCACAGTTGTTAATGTCTAAAAGCTCATGAAGCTCGACGAAGGACTCCAAAGTGATGGAGGTAAACAAGGGACTAGGTTCGTTGGGACTACAAGTAGGAATAAAAGAAAGGACTAGGTGCGTTTAAGAACAATATGTGTGCAAGGGGAATGGTGCCGAGCCAAGTATCGTACCAGAACTCCCTATTGCTTCAAATTTAAAACCCAAAGGTGCAAAAGAACATATTCTGATTTAGCATATATCATGGGTGAGCGCTAATACATTTTAGCAACGATTTCATAGACATGTCATAAATTACAAAAAAGAGAGAATGACAATTTTGATAACGGAATTACAGTAATTTACATAGTACAACAATACAAACAATCACAAGCCACAATATGTATCGGTAGCAAATAAATGGGGCAAAAAGGCTATTACTGTTTGAAAGAACCTAGTGACAATAGATTGCATACACAATGGGTGAGGGACTAGACCAATACAGCATAGCTCAGAACGCCCTCAGTGGGAGAAGAGGAAACCACAATGTAAACAAAGGTCAGCCAATTGGTAATAATGCCATTTGCCTCATTACCTCCTCTTGCTCATTCAGACCCCTATTAACAGTATCAAAGAAATGCATCCATCTGCATTCACGGATGTTGATGGACTGTGCCAAGTTGCCTCCCCTAGGGTTGGGGTTGACTTTTTCAATTACACACCATCTTAAGCTTTCGGGAGTATGATTAAATTTGACAAAATGGTCGACAAGGGGGGCTCCCTGCACTTTGCACCGAACCCTACTGCAGTGTTGCAGGATGCGGGTCTTCACCTTCTGAATAGTCTGCCCTATGTACATAAAGCCACAGGGGCAGAAGATTGCATATATTACCCCCATGGTATTACAATTGGTGTGATTTTTCAGGGTGTAGGTATAGTCATTATAAGTGCATTCCTTGATTTCCATGGCCATAGCACAGGCCTTACAGGATCCACACTTAAAATGGCCTACTACAGTAGGTAGATTCCATAATGTAGTCTGATTCTCCGCAGTCTTTTTTATGTAACAAAGAGTGCACAACAAAGTCCCCCACGCTCTTTCCCTTACGGAAGGCATGCATAGGGGGGTCCGGCAGACCTGTCTCTTCTGCCACCATGTGCCAATGGTTATTGACAATCCTTTTGATCTCTGTGCTCCTGGTGTTAAACGTAGTGACACATATCAACCTCTCATCCTCAGTCTCTTTTCTCATTTTGGGTTCTAACAATACCTCTCTGTGACAAAACCATGCTTTTTTGCGAGCCTTTTTCACCAGGCTCCTTGGGTAGCCTCTCTCCACTAGTCTGGTCATCAAGATGGTTGACTCAGTAAAATAGTCCACTTTGCAGCTGCAGTTTCTCCGCAATCTCAGGAACTGTCCATAGGGGAGATTGTCCCTGAGGTTGCGGGGATGGTGGCTGGAATATCTCAACAGGGTATTTCTCTCTGTCGGTTTTCGAAACAAGGTGGTATGTAAGAGACCCTGTTCCTCCTTAATTGTGATGTCTAAATTTTTTTTATATATATACATTTACCCAGGTCCTATTGATTGATTGGGTTTACCCCATTGGTTTCAATGATCTCTTGAGCAGGGATTCCTGCGAGGGTTGTCTTTTTCTATAATTGTTTGCATTTTTGTATGTTTGTATATCTGTCAGGATATGTCAGAGAACGAGACACTGACCTATAGTGAAGACTATATTAAAAACCTAATAGACAAACAGGGAAGTGGTAGTTTCTTGGGTCGTATAACAACCCCAATCGACTCAACACTAAATGATAAGGTTAACAAATTAGAAAGACTCGAAAAGAAGCTCATCAGAACGAGATTACATGGACACTCCCTCACCCAATATCTACAAGCAAACGTCATACCAATAGGTTTGCAGGTTCGCAATGAGCCCGCGATCTTTGTAGACAACCCTAAATTTAAGGGTAAGTTCAGCTTCATCTCAAATAACTGTTCTAGACATTGGATGGTCTTGGGGGTGGAGACTGCTTTGGAGGAGGTTGAGCGTCTGATTAAAGAAATAGGAGATCTAAGAAAGGAGATTATAGAAGGCTCAGCTTTGCTTAATGCCAAAGAAGCCCTAGAGCGACTGGAAGTCACATTGAAGGAGTTTGATATCTTTACGCAATCTACTAAATTGGACAAGCTGTCTAAGGATATCAAATTCTTTGATAAGAAAACTGTCTACCCGTATCTGGCAGAGGGTTATTATAATCAGGAATCCCAGGGGAGATATAGCACTAGGGGCAGAGGGGGATTTAGGAGGTATAATACTTTCTCCAATTCCTCTGTAAGTAGTGGATCAGACTCTGAGCAACCCACTACCAGTACATCTGAACAACAAGACCCCCAATCTGATTTTTTAGAGCAGGACCCATGGCAAGAACAGCGTGGCAGAGGCCGCCCCTGGGGCCGCCCCAGCAGACGGGGTCGAACCAACTGGAATCAGGGCAGAGGGCAAACGAATTGGAATCAGGGACGGACACGGTCCGGGAAACAGGTCCAATTCCGACAGGAATCACATGGCAAAATTCAAACTCGCAAACAACACTACAGGTGGTAGAGCCCCACGCCTTAGTCAACCAGACTAGCCCGTTGATCAACCTTTCCAGTCATGTATTGACTAATGATGAATAAAAAATCCTTGAGAAAGGTTTATCTTTTGTTCCAACAAATTTTCCAAATAGTTTCAATTTAAAATTGGAACTTCACCAGTTCTTCCGTAAAGTCCGTTTGAAACATTTCTTCAACAAAATACCACACCAGCCAGTATTTAGTAATACTGGTCTTAGACCACCCTCAACCTTTACACCGTCCTCTCAGATGATGCCACATAAGGTGTTAGCATATGAGCAAATTGTAACGAGTGATATAAACAAACTACTGAGGGACAAGAAATATGTGAAGTATAATGTTTCTAAACAGGAAAGAACTGCTCTTCAAAATCTGAAACTAAATCAAGACATAGTGATCAAGCCCGCCGACAAAGGCGGGGCAATTGTAATTCAGAATAGGGATGATTCTACAAAAGAAATTTGTAACCAGCTTTCGGTGGCTGAAAACTATATGAAACTATCAGCTAACCCCACCAAGGACATTGCCGTGGCCATTAAAAAGGTCACAGATAACGCTCTCCTTGAGGGTTTTATCACTAAGCACGAACACGAGTACCTTAATAATACTCACCCTCGCCTACCAACGATCTACACCTTGCCCAAGGTACAGAAAAGGCTCCATAATCCACCAGGGAGACCTATTGTGTCAGGGTGCGGCTCAATTCTTGAACCACTCTGTGAATTTATTGACATCTTTATCAAGCCCATCGCAGAGAATACAGCCTGTTACCTTAGGGATACCATGCAGGTGATCAAGTTGGTGGATGAGAAAGTATTCAATCCCACCGAAGAATTATTGGTTACTATGGATATCACCTCCCTGTATACCAACATCCCACAACATGCTGCCTTGGAGGTGATAAGAACTGTGTTGGAAGATAGAATTAGGCCACACCGAGTCCCTACCAAGTTTATAGTAGATCTGTTAGAGATCGCTATGAAATGTAATTTCTTTATCTTTGATGGAGATTACTTTATGCAGATAAATGGCGTAGCCATGGGGGCCAGTTTTGCCCCAAACTTGGCAGTGATCTACATGGATCATTTTGAACACAATTGGGTCCTTTGTGACAACAATCCACATAGAGGGAATATCACTCTATGGCGTCGTTTTATCGACGACGTCCTGCTCATGTGGAAGGGCTCAAAGAATGATCTACTAATTTTTCATAATTGGCTAAACGGGAGAGATGCGAACATTCAGTTTACCATGGAGTGTAGCAACCAAGCTATACATTTTTTAGACATCACAATTAAGGAGGAACAGGGTCTCTTACATACCACCTTGTTTCGAAAACCGACAGAGAGAAATACCTGTTGAGATATTCCAGCCACCATCCCCGCAACCTCAGGGACAATCTCCCCTATGGACAGTTCCTGAGATTGCGGAGAAACTGCAGCTGCAAAGTGGACTATTTTACTGAGTCAACCATCTTGATGACCAGACTAGTGGAGAGAGGCTACCCAAGGAGCCTGGTGAAAAAGGCTCGCAAAAGAGCATGGTTTTGTCACAGAGAGGTATTGTTAGAACCCAAAATAAGAAAAGAGACTGAGGATGAGAGGTTGATATGTGTCACTACGTTTAACACCAGGAGCACAGAGATCGAAAGGATTGTCAATAACCATTGGCACATGGTGGCAGAAGAGACAGGTCTGCCGGACCCCCCTATGCATGCCTTCCGTAAGGGAAAGAGCGTGAGGGACTTTGTTGTGCACTCTTTGTTACATAAAAAAACTGCGGAGAATCAGACTACATTATGGAATCTACCTACTGTAGTAGGCCATTTTAAATGTGGATCCTGTAAGGCCTGTGCTATGGCCAGGGAAATCAAGGAATGCACTTATAATGACTATACCTACACCCTAAAAAATCACACCAATTGTAATACCATGGGGGTAATATATGCCATCTTCTGCCCCTGTGGCTTTATGTACATAGGGCAGACTATTCAGAAGGTGAAGACCCGCATCCTGCAACACTGCAGTAGGGTTCGGTGCAAAGTGCAGGGAGCCCCTCTTGTCGACCATTTTGTCAAATTTAATCATACTCCCGAAAGCTTAAGATGGTGTGTAATTGAAAAAGTCAACCCCAACCCTAGGGGAGGCAACTTGGCACAGTCCATCAACATCCGTGAATGCAGATGGATGCATTTCTTTGATACTGTTAATATGGGTCTGAATGAGCAAGAGGAGGTAATGAGGCAAATGGCATTATTACCAATTGGCTGACCTTTGTTTACATTGTGGTTTCCTCTTCTCCCACTGAGGGCGTTCTGAGCTATGCTGTATTGGTCTAGTCCCTCACCCATTGTGTATGCAATCTATTGTCACTAGGTTTTTTCAAACAGTAATAGCCTTTTTGCCCCATTTATTTGCTACCGATACATATTGTGGCTTGTGATTGTTTGTATTGTTGTACTATGTAAATTACTGTAATTCCGTTATCAAAATTGTCATTCTCTCTTTTTTGTAATTTATGACATGTCTATGAAATCGTTGCTAAAATGTATTAGAGCTCACCCATGATGTATGCTAAATCAGAATATGTTCTTTTGCACCTTTGGGTTTTAAATTTGAAGCAATAGGGAGTTCTGGTACGATACTTGGCTCGGCACCATTCCCCTTGCACACATATTGTTCTTAAACGCACCTAGTCCTTTCTTTTATTCCTACTTGTAGTCCCAACGAACCTAGTCCCTTGTTTACCTCCATCACTTTGGAGACCTTCGTCGAGCTTCATGAGCTTTTAGACATTAACAACTGTGATTGGCGGTGCCCGATCACGTGGTTTATCCTGGATGTGCGAGACGGAAGCCGCCGGACTGAGCCCATAGTTATCTAACTTAAAACTTACGGCCTTCTATTACGAATTACAGGGACTTACAAAGGAATATAAGGTAATTTCTGTAACCCTTATCCTGACATTAGTTGGTCAGTGACTAAAGGCGGATGCTCGTTTTATACAATCGATTACTTTTGGCATCCACCGCCGCCTTGTTTATAACTATGCTTTACTAATGGCGGTAATTTCAAACTTTGGACCCTTACCTGGTCGTTTGCTTTAAACACAGATCCACCTGAACCATAACTACGTCCTCCTAGCCTACAGCAACCGGTACATTGCTCACTGCTTTACCGGACTAGGGTGAGTTTTTTTGTATTTATGAGAATTGCTTGCTGGTCACCACGTAGTACCATGGGACTGATTAAATCCTCTCTCCCTCATGTAGCACTATTGATATCGACTACTCGTTGTATACCAACCGTTCCTCAACTGAACTCGGAGTCAGAGGTGAGTCTTAACCGGGCTGCACACCTCTTGGTTGGTATTTTGGTTGTGGGATGACTGTGCCTTGGAGATGGGCTAACAGTACCCCTCATAGGTGTACTGCCCAACTGATCTGGCCTTGCTACACCTTCCAAGTCTTTCGTGGTAATGTACCCAACATTCCCTTTTTACTTCTTTAATACTGGAATCCCTTCCAAATAAATTGTAAAATATATTTATACTTACCCTTTCAGGTGCTTTCCCGTCCCCCGTCCCCCCACTGTCCTGAAGAAGACCCGCAGCAGAGGTCGTGATCTTCCCTTATTGCGCCAGGGTCGAAACGTCGACGATCCCCCATTTTATTTCTCAAAGCCTACACCAGCCCTTCCCTGTCCCCCTGTATAATAGTGTATATATACTGTGTATGGGTAGGCTTTATATGTGCAATGTAAAAATATTTCCTTTGTTGCACTGAATTATTATAAACCTTTGCTTACTACCTTTTCTTCTCATCACTTGAGCACCAAACTTTCCTTTTTTCCTCTTGTTGAAACAATTTTTTATGAATATGTAAATAAACTGCAGTATAATTTGTCTTGATACTGTTGTGTTGGGTTCATTGCTTTTCCAGCTGAATTAGCTAAGAATACATCTCCGGTTGTTCGTTTGTGCAGATTAAGTCCGACTTTTTGTTGACTATGAATAAGTAATAATCATATCATTTGTATTGTTTTTTATAAAATTGTGTCTAGGACCACCTTCTTTATATATATACATTTACCCAGGTCCTATTGATTGATTGGGTTTACCCCATTGGTTTCAATGATCTCTTGAGCAGGGATTCCTGCGAGGGTTGTCTTTGTCTATAATTGTTTGCATTTTTGTATGTTTGTATATCTGTCAGGATATGTCAGAGAACGAGACACTGACCTATAGTGAAGACTATATTAAAAACCTAATAGACAAACAGGGAAGTGGTAGTTTCTTGGGTCGTATAACAACCCCAATCCACTCAACACTAAATGATAAGGTTAACCAATTAGAAAGACTCGAAAAGAAGCTCATCAGAACGGGATTACATGGACACTCCCTCACCCAATATCTACAAGCAAACGTCATACCAATAGGTTTGCAGGTTCGCAATGAGCCCGCGATCTTTGTAGACAACCCTAAATTTAAGGGTAAGTTCAGCTTCATCTCAAATAACTGTTCTAGACATTGGATGGTCTTGGGGGTGGAGACTGCTTTGGAGGAGGTTGAGCGTCTGATTAAAGAAATAGGAGATCTAAGAAAGGAGATTATAGAAGACTCAGCTTTGCTTAATGCCAAAGAAGCCCTAGAGCGACTGGAAGTCACATTGAAGGAGTTTGATATCTTTACGCAATCTACTAAATTGGACAAGCTGTCTAAGGATATCAAATTCTTTGATAAGAAAACTGTCTACCCGTATCTGGCAGAGGGTTATTATAATCAGGAATCCCAGGGGAGATATAGCACTAGGGGCAGAGGGGGATTTAGGAGGTATAATACTTTCTCCAATTCCTCTGTAAGTAGTGGATCAGACTCTGAGCAACCCACTACCAGTACATCTGAACAACAAGACCCCCAATCTGATTTTTTAGAGCAGGACCCATGGCAAGAACAGCGTGGCAGAGGCCGCCCCTGGGGCCGCCCCAGGGGACGGGGTCGAACCAACTGGAATCAGGGCAGAGGGCAAACGAATTGGAATCAGGGACGGACACGGTCCGGGAAACAGGTCCAATTCCGACAGAAATCACATGGCGAAATTCAAACTCGCAAACAACACTACAGGTGGTAGAGCCCCACGCCTTAGTCAACCAGACTAGCCCGTTGATCAACCTTTCCAGTCATGTATTGACTAATGATGAACAAAAAATCCTTGAGAAAGGTTTATCTTTTGTTCCAACAAATTTGCCAAATAGTTTCAATTTAAAATTGGAACTTCACCAGTTCTTCCGTAAAGTCCGTTTGAAACATTTCTTCAACAAAATACCACACCAGCCAGTATTTAGTAATACTGGTCTTAGACCACCCTCAACCTTTACACCGTCCTCTCAGATGATGCCACATAAGGTGTTAGCATATGAGCAAATTGTAATGAGTGATATAAACAAACTACTGAGGGACAAGAAATATGTGAAGTATAATGTTTCTAAACAGGAAAGAACTGCTCTTCAAAATCTGAAACTAAATCAAGACATAGTGATCAAGCCCGCCGACAAAGGCGGGGCAATTGTAATTCAGAATAGGGATGATTATACAAAAGAAATTTGTAACCAGCTTTCGGTGGCTGAAAACTATATGAAACTATCAGCTAACCCCACCAAGGACATTGCCGTGGCCATTAAAAAGGTCACAGATAACGCTCTCCTTGAGGGTTTTATCACTAAGCACGAACACGAGTACCTTAATAATACTCACCCTCGCCTACCAACGATCTACACCTTGCCCAAGGTACAGAAAAGGCTCCATAATCCACCAGGGAGACCTATTGTGTCTGGGTGCGGCTCAATTCTTGAACCACTCTGTAAATTTATTGACATCTTTATCAAGCCCATCGCAGAGAATACAGCCTGTTACCTTAGGGATACCATGCAGGTGATCAAGTTGGTGGATGAGAAAGTATTCAATCCCACCGAAGAATTATTGGTTACTATGGATATCACCTCCCTGTATACCAACATCCCACAACATGCTGCCTTGGAGGTGATAAGAACTGTGTTGGAAGATAGAATTAGGCCACACCGAGTCCCTACCAAGTTTATAGTAGATCTGTTAGAGATCGCTATGAAACGTAATTTCTTTATCTTTGATGGAGATTACTTTATGCAGATAAATGGCGTAGCCATGGGGGCCAGTTTTGCCCCAAACTTGGCAGTGATCTACATGGATCATTTTGAACACAATTGGGTCCTTTGTGACAACAATCCACATAGAGGGAATATCACTCTATGGCGTCGTTATATCGACGACGTCCTGCTCATGTGGAAGGGCTCAAAGAATGATCTACTAATTTTTCATAATTGGCTTAACGGGAGAGATGCAAACATTCAGTTTACCATGGAGTGTAGCAACCAAGCTATACATTTTTTAGACATCACAATTAAGGAGGAACAGGGTCTCTTACATACCACCTTGTTTCGAAAACCGACAGAGAGAAATACCCTGTTGAGATATTCCAGCCACCATCCCCGCAACCTCAGGGACAATCTCCCCTATGGACAGTTCCTGAGATTGCGGAGAAACTGCAGCTGCAAAGTGGACTATTTTACTGAGTCAACCATCTTGATGACCAGACTAGTGGAGAGAGGCTACCCAAGGAGCCTGGTGAAAAAGGCTCGCAAAAGAGCATGGTTTTGTCAAAGAGAGGTATTGTTAGAACCCAAAATAAGAAAAGAGACTGAGGATGAGAGGTTGATATGTGTCACTACGTTTAACACCAGGAGCACAGAGATCAAAAGGATTGTCAATAACCATTGGCACATGGTGGCAGAAGAGACAGGTCTGCCGGACCCCCCTATGCATGCCTTCCGTAAGGGAAAGAGCTTGAGGGACTTTGTTGTGCACTCTTTGTTACATAAAAAAACTGCGGAGAATCAGACTACATTATGGAATCTACCTACTGTAGTAGGCCATTTTAAGTGTGGATCCTGTAAGGCCTGTGCTATGGCCATGGAAATCAAGGAATGCACTTATAATGACTATACCTACACCCTAAAAAAATACCACCAATTGTAATACCATGGGGGTAATATATGCCATCTTCTGCCCCTGTGGCTTTATGTACATAGGGCAGACTATTCAGAAGGTGAAGACCCGCATCCTGCAACACTGCAGTAGGGTTCAGTGCAAAGTGCAGGGAGCCCCCCTTGTCGACCATTTTGTCAAATTTAATCATACTCCCGAAAGCTTAAGATGGTGTGTAATTGAAAAAGTCAACCCCAACCCTAGGGGAGGCAACTTGGCACAGTCCATCAACATCCGTGAATGCAGATGGATGCATTTCTTTGATACTGTTAATAGGGGTCTGAATGAGCAAGAGGAGGTAATGAGGCAAATGGCATTATTACCAATTGGCTGACCTTTGTTTACATTGTGGTTTCCTCTTCTCCCACTGAGGGCGTTCTGAGCTATGCTGTATTGGTCTAGTCCCTCACCCATTGTGTATGCAATCTATTGTCACTAGGTTCTTTCAAACAGTAATAGCCTTTTTGCCCCATTTATTTGCTACCGATACATATTGTGGCTTGTGATTGTTTGTATTGTTGTACTATGTAAATTACTGTAATTCCGTTATCAAAATTGTCATTCTCTCTTTTTTGTAATTTATGACATGTCTATGAAATCGTTGCTAAAATGTATTAGCGCTCACCCATGATATATGCTAAATCAGAATATGTTCTTTTGCACCTTTGGGTTTTAAATTTGAAGCAATAGGGAGTTCTGGTACGATACTTGGCTCGGCACCATTCCCCTTGCACACATATTGTTCTTAAACGCACCTAGTCCTTTCTTTTATTCCTACTTGTAGTCCCAAGGAACCTAGTCCCTTGTTTACCTCCATCACTTTGGAGTCCTTCGTCGAGCTTCATGAGCTTTTAGACATTAACAACTGTGATTGGCGGTGCCCGATCACGTGGTTTATCCTGGATGTGCGAGACGGAAGCCGCCGGACTGAGCCCATAGTTATCTAACTTAAAACTTACGGCCGTCTATTACAAATTACAGGGACTTACAAAGAAATATAAGGTAATTTCTGTAACCCTTATCCTGACATTAGTTGGTCAGTGACTAAAGGCGGATGCTCGTTTTATACAATCGATTACTTTCGGCATCCACCGCCGCCTTGTTTATAACTATGCTTTACTAATGGCGGTAATTTCAAACTTTGGACCCTTACCTGGTCGTTTTCTTTAAACACAGATCCACCTGAACCATAACTACGTCCTCCTAGCCTACAGCAACCGGTACATTGCTCACTGCTTTACCGGACTAGGGTGAGTTTTTTTGTATTTATGAGAATTGCTTGCTGGCCACCACGTAGTACCATGGGACTGATTGAATCCTCTCTCCCTCATGTAGCACTATTGATATCGACTACTCGTTGTATACCAACCGTTCCTCAACTGAACTCTGAGTCAGAGGTGAGTCTTAACCGGGCTGCACACCTCTTGGTTGGTATTTTGGTTGTGGGATGACTGTGCCTTGGAGATGGGCTAACAGTCTCCCCGTTTGTTCTTACCCCTCATAGGTGTACTGCCCAACTGATCTGGCCTTGCTACACCTTCCAAGTCTTTCGTGGTAATGTACCCAACATTCCCTTTTTACTTCTTTAATACTGGAATCCCTTCCAAATAAATTGTAAAATATATTTATACTTACCCTTTCAGGTGCTTTCCCGTCCCCCGTCCCCCCACTGTCCTGAAGAAGACCCGCAGCAGAGGTCGTGATCTTCCCTTATTGCGCCAGGGTCGAAACGTCGACGATCCCCCATTTTATTTCTCAAAGCCTACACCAGCCCTTCCCTGTCCCCCTGTATAATAGTGTATATATACTGTGTATGGGTAGGCTTTATATGTGCAATGTAAAAATATTTCCTTTGTTGCACTGAATTATTATAAACCTTTGCTTACTACCTTTTCTTCTCATCACTTGAGCACCAAACTTTCCTTTTTTCCTCTTGTTGAAACAATTTTTTATGAATATGTAAATAAACTGCAGTATAATTTGTCTTGATACTGTTGTGTTGGGTTCATTGCTTTTCCAGCTGAATTAGCTAAGAATACATCTCCGGTTGTTCGTTTGTGCAGATTAAGTCTGACTTTTTGTTGACTATGAATAAGTAATACTCATATCATTTGTACCTCCTAACATGCCATGACACCAGGTAGCAGTGTGAAGAGCAATGAGGGCCTTCCCACGGCACTCCACTTCCTCCAAAGGGTCTGCCTCTCTACGTCATCAAAAGCTGTTGACTAATCAATATAGGCCTCATAGACCGGCATCCCCCTCCATTTCACATATTTCTTCAATATAAAATGTATTGCAGTTATATTATCCAGAGTCAAATGACCTGCTCTAAACCCTGCCTGCTCCAGTGGTATCATATGTGTTTCCTCCACATATTCTAGTAGATTGGATAAAACACATTTAGAAAAAGTCTTTCCTGTGGCATCCAACAGGGTAATATGCCTATAATTGCTTGGTATGTTTAAGGGCCATATTTAAGTAACGGCAAGATAACACTACCCCTCCATGTACTAGGGACCACCCCAGTATAATAACAGTAGCAGAAAACTGACACTACGTTGGAGGCCCATAGGTCCAGATCTAATTTTATGATAGTGATAGAAAAATGTTATGTTTATTAAAAACTCTGTCACAAGCTGGGCGACCATATTCCAGCTGTGCGCAAAGGCTCTGCACCTCACACCTGAAGCTCTTCAATGATGTGCCCTGGAAAAACAGCAATGCTGTTGTACATGGGAGAAGCTGCCACCAGTGGCAAAGAAGATTTATATATTGCTCCCAGCTGTCATATATTTCATTTTTTGGGTGAGCCAGGAGGGTAAGGGGCTAGGTTCGTTGACTTATGAAACCGTCCTACTGCTGTACGCAGGTCACAAATTGTTCCTAGTACAATAAATCCATTCCACATGAAAAAGTTTGTATGTAATTGATAGACGTATAGCAGTAGAAAGCTATTGCATGAGACAGCACAGGGAGTCCGTGGTAAGGTACAGCCTACAGAAGATAAATTGCATTTAGATTGTTTTACATTTGTCTTCAGTGTTTTTATGAACCTTTCTTCAGTCACTCCTGATTTTTCCGCTGTTTTCAATTATAAGCATGGAGCTGGCTGAAATATGTACTGTGAATAGTTCCATTAGTGACATGTGGCACGTTGACAGCATTTTCACACAGACCAGATGGACTTTTTCCCCACCTTGTAATAGCTGGCAGTATCCACTTGAGCAAGTGTCTTCACTCTATTCAGATGCCTTTCCTCTGTGACATCCTCAATCTTACTCAATCCATTACACATAGAGAACCTTTTTTACTCCACATTATCTGAAGGGATAACAGCTGCAGATTCCATTGCAGCTTTATTTGCAGGATCTCCATTCAAGGTAAAAATTGGCACAAACCACCCTCTATTCAATGTTCACAATTTTCTAGTCTTTCCTCTTGTTTTAAGATACAATAGGATCAAATGAAACAAATCGAGAAAAAGGAGAAAGAGGCCTGTTCAATATCTGAGGACGTGGAAGGCATAGTCCTTTGAGCACAAATTTTGACAGAATATCCCGCCCTACAAAAGAATATGCCATCTCTACATTTTGTTTTAGTTCTTGGGGGGAAGGGGGGCACATAATCTTATGATTTGGCTCTACTACCAAGAAACACCCCCACACTGCACTCCAGTGAGGGCATCCTTGGAGGACCAAAATCCCCCAACCTTCTGGAACTGAAATATCAAGATGTATGCTTCCCTCCTAATTTTGGCTACACATCATTCGGAAGCTGCCTCGAGTTGAAAGATGAACACCATCTCTCCCTGTTTAACTCTCAGATGAAATCCTGGATCCCAATAGTTATGTGGGTCTAACCGGGAGAAGACAAATCCTTCCATTAAAACTTCTTTGTTGGTCCTGGCTGCATGAATGATGCCCTTATGTATTGTTTCACCCAGTAATGTGACCAGTGCTGCCCTGCTCTTTCGGTCCCTTTCCTTTTTGTATTGCAATGGCAATTTACTGCATAATCATATTATAAAGTACACCCCCTATTAATGTGGTCCATCTGGAAAACTGAAATTTCAGTATTCACGCTCTCAATTATGAGCCCTGCAGGCATTGTGTTGGGTAGACTTCCTTTCATTTTCATGATTCCTTACTTTCTACTCCAGCTAAATAAAAGTACACTCTTTGAATTCTGCCTTGTTTTGTTTACACATCTGAAGCCTATGCCGGTGACTGTTCTGTCTCTTCTTCTCGTCTTCGTGCAACAAATCTTTCCACAATGACCCTCGTGGCTGTAATGATTCCATCTTTTCTTGAAACCCCACTAGCCTGTCTTCAGTGTTTGCCATATGCTTGTTTAGACTGCATGCGCTTGGCTTTTTTGAACCATCACATTTCAAGAAAATTAGATTCAAAACACTTTATTCACAAATCTCGTGATCAGTTGCACACAAGCTGCAGATTACCAGCTCCACTCACCACACTGCTTTATGGCATAATCGGTTTTTGCTGAGCTTCTCTCATGATCTATTTGTATAAGCCTGGTCGCACAAAAAATGAAAACCCTGGGACAGCTATTTGAGGGCTCAAGTTATATTTCTTCTTTCACTCATTTTTATTCCATTAGAATACTTGACACAGGATTCTTCAAATATTTACGGCAACTCGACTATGTGATGAAGATATCTAGATCAGACTTCCAGCTAAATCCAATCCCATGTATACCTCTGCTGGCTTATAAAAAGCACAAAGGCAAAATGGGTTGGGTGTACCACTTACTGCAGGAGAAACAGTCTAATAACCTAAAGCAGTGGTTCTTAATCTGTGGTCCGGGACCCTGAGGGTCTACGAAACATAATCAGGGGGTCAGCGATTGCATAGAACATTAAATAATAGATTAATAAGGTTTACATAAATAAAGAAGCAAAATGTAAAGATGAAAAGATTAAAAGGTTCTCTAACTAAAAGAATTTCAAACTGGAGACTAAAAATGAGGTTAGTATCCTCAGACAGATTTGTGGGAGCAGTGCAAGTGCATCTAAAAGAATATAGTATGAACGATGTGCGGCCTTAATTGACTTTAGAAAGGCTACAAATTTCCCCTTAAAATTAAAATGATTTATTTTATATTTGTAAATATTTCATCATTTGTGTGTTTGATGAATGTTTATTTTTTTATTTTTAGTGTACTGTTTGTGGTTCAAATCTTAAAAAATGCTTAGGCCGGGGCCCCCAGCTTCCAGTAATGACTCATTGGGGGTCTCTGGATTTCAATAATGATTCCGTGGGGTCCCTAGTTTCCAGTAATGATTCAGTGGGGGTCCACAGAAGTCAAAATGTTAAGAACCACTGACCTACAGCATACAACTGGGACAGAGGAACAGCAAGACTTATAGAGCAAATAACTATCTTGGAAATAGAACTAAGTATAATTAGAAGTCATTAATTCTTTAATATATCCTGCCTCAAAATCCATCATTCTAAATACAAGTTACATATTTTACCCCAAAAGGCTATATATGGGGGTGCCGTAGTGACTCCAACTTCTTCCATTGTCAAAGTATGAGGCAGAAACTGCACATTTTTCCTTCAATTGCTCTTTAGTACAGTCTTGGAAATACTAGTCTTCCTTCTTCTAAGATGATGCTGTTCGGCTCCTCTATAGATGTCCCACTGAGGTATATGGGAAATTGTATGTGTAGCAATAATTTAAGCTCTATTAGATTGCTAAAGTATATCTCGATGGCATTTCACCAGCAGCGAGGGAATGGTGGTATGAATATATAAATGTGTGTATATTAGAAATGTTAGTAATAGAAACAACTGTGATCTCTACCCCCCACATGCATCAAGCATTTTTGGAGTCGCAAACGGTGCGATTCCTTAAAATCGGCCGTTTGCGATTCCAAAAATGCTTTTTGGGATGCATCATGCAATTTTAGAAGTCGCAACATTTTTGCGATTTCTAAAATTGCGATTGCTTTTAAGGAATCGCAAATTTGCGATTCCTTAAAAGCAATGCATCATTTATTTAAAATTTGCGATTTTGAAAATTGGAAGTGCAAATTACCACGAAGTTCAACTTCGTGGTAATTTGCGAAATTGTTTAAAAATGCACAAACATGCATATTTTAAACTGTTAAGTTACAGACACACATGTCCTAAGGACATGTGTGTATGTAACTTGCACGAAAAAGAACATTTCATGGGTGTAGGGGGGGGGTCATTTGGACCCCCCTCTCCACTCTTGAAATGCAATCATGAATTGCGATTTCAAATTGCGAATTCGCAATTCCCATTCATTCCTATGGGCCTTTCAGCCTATAGGAATGAATGGGAATTGCGAATTCGCAATTGTTTTCTCGCAATTTATATGCGATTCGGTAAAAATTGCGATTTTTACCGATTCGCATAGAAATTGCGAGAATATTCATGCATAGCATTTTGCGAATTCTTATTTGCGAATCGCTATTTTTCGCAAATAAGAATTCGCAAAAGCCGATAATGATGCATGTGGGGGTATAATTCCAGAGCAATTTGGGATCCATTAATTTTATATGTACATACGCTCTCAATATGAAATGTAGTCTTATGCCAACTGTATTTGTACAGTTTACATTTTTAAAGTTTATCTATTGATAATATGTATATGTGGTATGGAATTGATATTTTTGTATATGCCTTTCTTATAAAAATAATAAAATACTCAATGGGATGCAATTGCCTCCTCTGTCCATGCCAACTAAAATAGGTAGGAAGTACTATTTACCCGACCAAACAAAGGATTTTAGAACATATGAGGGCGATTAGTAATAAAGATGTCACTTACCCAGTGGCTAGACATTTTGAACCCCATCATCAGAGCAACAGAAATTTGCTGAAATTCTTTTGCCTAGGTCAGGTACCCCAGAGGTGCGAGGTAGGAATAGAGAGTTAAAGCTGAGAAGGCTGGAATCTAGATATATAATAGATCTACAAACAAAACCCCCCTTTGGGTCTAAATGTCAGTAACGAATTGGGGGTTCACCTACATTGCATAGAATGGTATGGAATGCCAATCCAGTGCAAGATATTTAATGCAATTAATGGTTTTAGAATAAATCCATGAATGGAAGTGAGGATAAGAGGGAATTCCCTTGGAACCAGGAAACCCAATGAATTAAATCAAAGAATTTTCTGAACACAAGCCCATCCAGGGCATGATGGTAAACAAAGGGTTCCCACTAGTAGTAGTAGAGACGGTTCCACAGAGAAAGGGAATTCATGAAAACATAATGAAATGAAAAAAATTCAAAGTTATCAAGTAAAAAACTTTAAAAACATTGAGTTTGAACCAAGAATGTTTGAATAAAAAGTTGCACGTATTTGAAATGTAAAGTAACAGAGATGAATTTACATGTTACAAGATGGTGCTGACGTTTGATTTAGAATATGAAGTTTGTTTTTAGCGTTGTTATCATGACATAATGAAATGAAAGTGAAAAGAATGGCGGCCGCTAACATTGAAAAAGAGGCTTTGCCAAAATGCGTTGTAAGATGTGCACGAATCATCCATTAAAAGGATCATTCTCCCGCAAGTGCAGGTCATACCTTTTTTGGAGATAAATATATATGTGTATGCCTGCGCACTACACAGCACCTGCTTGCGAGTGCTGAAGCAAAGGTGACTCTGGAGCGCTGAGATATATATATATATATATCAAAACGCTGCGGCTAGAACCCTTCTGGGCCTCCCTAGAACCTGCCCCTCCTCCAGGACAATTTGCCGGCTACATTGGCTGCCTGTTGCCAGCCCAGTGGAATTGAAGGTCCTCTGTACTGTGTTCAAAATTGTGAAATCCTCCTCTCCTGACATTTAGTCAAATTGCTCTCATTCTATTCCCACTTGCGCCAACTTTGCTCGATGGGACAACATTTGGCGATTGTGCCTCGAATGAGGAGGGCGCGCTCGGGCGTGCGCTCCTTCCGTTTAGTGGCTGCCAAGCTTTGGAACACTCTGCCATTTTCCATTTGTGCCATGAGCAACTATCTGGCCTTCCATAAGGCCATCAAAACTCATCTTTTCCCTTCACTCTAGTGCCCCTTCTGGTTACCAGCCTCCATGTTTTGCTTCAGCGCTGGGACGCCTGTTTGCTGAGGCAGCTGTGCGCTTTACAAAACGTGATAAATAAATAAAAATATATATATATGTGTGTGTGTGTGTGTGTGTGTATGTATGATGGACAGAATGCTTAATAGTGTCAAACATTCACCCATAGTCTGGTCTGAGACTAAAACCATCATTCTTTTGCATGCCACACCCTTCCAGTTTGGACCTAGCCACATGCAAATCAGTTTTGACCCTGCTCCTCATGGGAACAGTCCAGCCCGTACTGCCAGGTCTCCCATGACCATCGCTCTGGCTTCTACGAGTAGTACCATCAATTTTACACTTATCCTGATAGGAATTCTTCTTCACCTATTACCGGCTTCTATACATGGAGGTGGTTGAGGGCAAATTATATTAAGGAACGCTTCTTAAGTTTCATGAGGCAAATTCCCATTGGTGCCTGTAGCATCTGAAGACTAGTCAGCCAGTGTCTGATGGTGTCGATTTGGTTTCAGGTGCAATCTTTATTTAATTTGGAGATTTTCCCATATTTTCTCTGAAGGGCCAAATCCCATGTGCCACGACTGGATCCAGGAGATATCATTTGTCAGTGGTCAGCTGGGAACTAAGATCACACATCTCATCATGCTGAATGTGATCATGATGATGTTGTGTCGGTGAGTGTGTGTTGATTTTATAATTGTGACTGGATGGTTGTGCAGGCATTTGCGCGCATCTTTGCTGGGAAGGGGTTGCACGTCTATTGCCACTCAATCCGCCCCCTCGCCATATTGCAACGCAGATTCCGTCCTGTGGACTTAAATTATAGGATCTTTCAAGAGACGATTAGCTATTCCTCTGCGAGCATTTTTCCGGTGAGTGAGCACCTGTTTTGTAATCATAATAAATGGTATAATTATGGAAACCACATGTGTGAAACCAGCAATTAATCAAGGGCGCACCGCCTGACGTGCTGTGGTCCTGTTCATACACACACAACTTTCTGAGCCTAACTGTAGCTTTTTCCTGACTTACTCCTTCGTGGATTTTAGAAGTCAGTCACACTTACGCAAGCAAACACATCTTTGTATTTCATGCCCGATGAAACAAGCATTTGCAATGCAATAGGTCTTGCATTTGTCCAGGTTAGAGCTATTGGCATTGTAAATGATACTGTCTTTTATCTATGTGTTTTAGTTTGGAGTGTACTGGATGAATAAAGAGAGACACAGCTGCATCACTGTCTAGAGGACTTAGAATGTGGAATTACCATTGGGACCAGAGAAGCAGGTAGCAGCACTGCCTAGATGACTTCGAATGAGGAATTACCAACAGGACCAGAGAGGGACTAAGAATGAGGAATTACTGACTGGACCAAAGACGCAGCTGCACCACTGCCTAGTGGACTTGGAATAAGGAATTACTGATGAGACCAAAGAAGCAGCTAGCAGATCCATTAGATGGAATCCTTAAGCTGTGATTGTTTTACAGAAACTCTGCGGTGACATAAATACCAGCACAGAGTCACTGTGCTGCTTCTGTAATACAGAGTCATGCAAGCAAATTCTGCCAAGTCCATATTACATACAGGTTTTGTCAGTGGTCCAAAAAAGACAAAACAGAATGTGGCACCTAAACCTGTAAAGAAATAGGCCACACCCATTTGCATGTAAATGGCTAACCGTATCTTTAAACAAGCATTGGCATAGCCAATAGGTCTCGCCTTTGAGACCTTATAAGTATGTAGTTATGCAGCAGGTCCGAAAGGCACGACGTATTGGCTATGCCAATGCTTGTTTTAACCCCTGCAAGCTATTGTTGAAGATGTGACCGATATCTGAACAGTGAGTACCGCAGGATGAGGGGGAAGTCACATCTGCTCAGCTGTATTCTGGTTGAGGGGAGGCATGGACAGGTGAAAGGTGAAGCTTCAGGGTGAGGAAAAACATGTCACGGAATTATGGAAAGGGAAAGCAAGCTCCTCCTCAGGGTCTTTCTGGCAGCCTTTGGATGTGGAGTCTGGAGCCCGGCTCTGCTTCGTAACACTGCTGCACTGGTGTTACGCTGCATCTTTATTGGCTTATTATTTTTTCGTGGCCGGATGAATGCCTTTACAATGCTCCCAGGGCCTCCGAACGGGCACCTGTGCTGAAGTCCGCACTTGGCCAGAGTGCCAGAATTTCAATTTGGAGGTCCCACACATCTCCTGGAAGAGACCTGTCTCATGCGTATGCACCCGCACGAGAACAGCTGACCACAAGTCTGCCACCACTCAAGAAAAAACCCCATTTCTGGGGAAAAAAGGATTTACTGTCGAGGACCTAGGCACGTCCTGGAAGCCCGTGTGGAGCCGGCAGAGCAAGAGGATTGTCAAAACAGACATGGTGGAGCTGGCCTGCCCTTTGGAAGACAAGCCCAAGACACCCGAAGCGAGCAAATGCTTTCCTTTTGAAATGTTAACTTTTGGCATATTGTCATTCCTCGTGAAGTCTTTCCAAGAGCTCGTTAGCTGCCCACCTGTCTGCATTCAAACTCTAAATTGAGCTCAAGTTGTTTTACCTAAAGAAACATACCACAATCCATCGGAAAAACATGCGTTTTCACTTGGAACTTCCTTCCTCACAGCTGCAGGAACACTACATTAGCGAGGGGGAGGAAAAGTAACCAGCTGTGGAATTTAAAGACTCTTATTTTAGGAAGAACGCGATCGCTGATGGAACGAGAAATAGGCATTTCTTAAAGAAAAATAATTAAAAGAACAAGTTCTCAATACCACAAGAAAGAGGCAGGTTACCAGAAGGGGCCGGCGGGGCCCTTTGATGTTAAATCTAAAAGCGAAAGTAATACCGCTCCAGATGGCGCCTCGGGCGCTAAAAGTTGGCGGCTGCACGCGCGCGTGAACGCAAGCGCTAGGCCGTGTGACAGCACTTTTAAAAGCCCTAACTAAATGTGTCTCGCAGAGAAGCGCATGCGCTGGCTCAGACAAGACCTAACAAGCATTTACAATGCAACGGTTTCGCCTTCGGAAAAGTTTGAGCCATTGGCATTCTAAATGGCAAACTTTTTATTTATGTGTTGGTTTTGAAAACAGATAAATAAATGGCATTCTCATTTACAATGCCAATACACACACCCACACAAGAGCCCCCCACACACACACACACACAAGAGCCCCCCACACACACCACACAAGAGCCCCCCCCACACACCACACAAGAGCCCCCCACACACACCACACAAGAGCCCCCCACACACACCACACAAGAGCCCCCCACACACACCACACAAGAGCCCCCCACACACACCACACAAGAGCCCCCCACACACACCACACAAGAGCCCCCCACACACACACACGCAAGAGCCCCCCACACACACACGCAAGAGCCCCCCACACACACACGCAAGAGCCCCTCACACACATACGCAAGAGCCCCCACACACACGCAAGAGCCCCCCCCACACACACACGCAAAGAGCCCCACACACGCGCAAAGAGCCCCAAACACACGCAAAGAGCCCCACACACACGCAAAGAGCCACACACACACGCAAAGAGGCCCACACACATGCAAAGAGCCCCACAATTAAGAGTGGAACTACGGATAGATAGATTTTTTTTTTTTTTTAAACGAGATAGAAAATTACTTTCATATGTAAACCTAAGGAGGCATGCAAGACTACTCCCCGGTGACCTACGGTTATACTAACGCCCTGTATATAGAGTCTAAGAAAGGCTAACAAATCAAAGAAGCTGTCTGAAGGAGAACATTTTTTAAAGAAGCAATAAAGCTAAGGATAGAAACATGGTAAATGTTGACTCCATGGCAGGCATGTGGTATTGAAAATAGGTAGGGCAAAGTGTAAAATAATTTGACATGGCAAACATTATCTGCCCAGGTGATAGATTGTGCTATATAAATCTGCTGCAAGACGAAAAAGCAGTAAGAGGCAAAACACTATGAAAAAATAGTTCCACTAAAGAGGAAGGTAACCGTATTTCGGCTACAGGAAATTGATAAGAGAAGTAAACAAGTAAAAAGCATTGGTACATGCAGTACAATATGCTACAGCCAATAGAAATGGAGGAAACGTAAGCAGCAACACAGGAACCAATAAAATGCCAGGAAAGCGAGGGGGCAGGAAGTAAGCTCCTTTTAAGATTTATATTAAAAATAATAGATTTCACAAGCCCATCCCAAGCGCTGTGCAGACGAAACCTAAACATTATCACTGTTTGGACTCCGATCTGCTTGCTCAAAGTCATCCTTGATCTAGGAAACTCCCCCTAAGCATTTTAAAAATATAAGTATATTAAACAATACAAAATTCGTTTGGGTGCAACAGGAGGAGTATTTTACAAAGTATAGCAGCAAATGAACAGTTGCTTTCACACACCCGACAGGCACATTTTGTAATAGACTAAGAAATGGTACTTCTGGGACAATACAGATTGCAAGACCACCAAGAAAAAAAAGACAACTGAATGTACTGCACGCTTACTGGCTACAAAAACTTCACATACCAAGAAAAATAAACCATGTGCAGTTGTCGGATTTTTGGAATGTCTACTTCCCGATGAATACAGCGAGCCATGCCGACGTGCACGGCCTTGAACTAGTGTAAACAGGGTCTTAAGTTTCAGCACTATTAGTATGGAATGCTCAAATAGACGGAATGGAATGTCAGTAATGGACGTGGAAACCAAGTATCACTAACAAAGCGCACAAAACTTCCAGAACACCAAGAGACGCGGCTCGCGCTCACATGCGACCCTGAAACAGCTGAGGCACGTGCAAGCGAAAGAGGGCATTGTCATGCCGATTTATCAAGCCATCTAGTAGTCGGTGAGGAATTGAAACAAAAAAAGGCCGCGTATGAAGTTGGCAAACAACCTTTTATCGGACAAAGGGAACGCAGAGAAACTGCTGATATCTCCATGCATCGAAGCTCCAACGAACGCTCTCTGCATGGGGGAGGGTGAATTCGACGCACCATCTTGTGCTAAGCACTGCTCGAAACCAGAAAGAGCATTGTTCGTCCAGTTTCAAATATCAGGGTGAGAGTGGCGAAATCCGAGCCAGTGTCTGGCAGCCCCAAGCTGTATAAAAGGAAATGTGAAATCTCACTTCCATTCTGAGGTTGCTCTCTGAGCTTGTACATACTGGATTAATAAAATATAGGCATGGAAAGAGGAAGCTTAAATCGGCAAAAATGTGTTACATAATATGTGCAGTTTTGAAAAAGCGCATGTCCCCTAAAGAGTAGAACAACAACAAGATAGCAAGAAGCATGCGCAGAACGGACTGTCCCACAAGGCCACGATTTAAAGGGGGGCTTAACTTTTGATTCGGGCCTCTGAAGCGGCAAGGTGACCCTGAGAACGTGAATAGGCAGGGTCTGTCATACTAACCAGCAGATGAATCCTTAAACCAACTCAGGGGTGGAGGCATGGTGTGCGGGAAGTCACTGGAAATTAGAATGTAACAAAATATGTACTGCAAGATGTTGTATTCAGATTAAGTCTCAATAGTGCACCCAGTCCATCATGCCAGCCTACCCTCGAATGACTAGTTAATCTTTAACCATCATTTTACTGCTTCCATTCCGGTAATGTAGCAACAGTCTTTGAGAACAGAGAACCTCTACGAGAGCAACAATCAATATTATGGAAAGCGAAGTCCAACTATGTTTAAGGGACCAAAGGGCAATTCGTTTTATACACACATTAAACAAACTTGGCAAAAACAGCGATTTACAAAAAGGCGTAACATCATAAAAGGGCAGTAGGAAGAATGGCTTGCGCCATTGCTACAGAACAACACGTTTTCAGTGTGTTGAATGGGTATCAGCATATTTGTATCTGCCCCAGAGACTTAAAGATTGTGATCAATTCACTAGGCTGTATTAATCTCACAGTCACACAAGCATCAATGATTGCATGTCTCTTAGAAGCCCTTCTAAGCGCTGTAGTGAGATAGATTAACGCTGGATGTAGTTCCCTCGAGAGGATGGAACGCAGACTTGACCCGCAAGGATCTCAACCTGTGACCCTCGGGTCGGCTATTTCCTCTGTGTCCTCTTGTCCCAGACTCACACACACGCACACCTGCAGCAGACGCACTGACCCACCGAGATAACTCACCGTGATCAGCCACCGCCGGCAGCACTGCAGTCTGCAGCTCGGTCGGCGGCGCTCCCACAGCTCGCGTGGGGGTTGGGGAGCGGGGCAGGGAGCCGGGCGCAGGAGTTGCCCTCCCTCGCTGACATTCGGGGTTATTTTTAGTCGGGCTGTATCAATGCAGCTGTCCCGGCAGCCTCACTGGGGGAAGTGACACTCGGGCTGGCCTCACTCTGCTCCTACGAGGCCGCCTCCGGTGCTGCCGCTCTCCTCTCGGCCCTCTGGTAAGGTGGACGGCTGGTGAGTACCCCCCGCCGGAGCTCCGCTGCCCCCGGGCACCCGGAGGCACCGTAGCGCTGCGAAGAAGAGGTGTGTGTCCGGTGCGAAGGCCTGAGAGCGTCCCCGAGCTGCCGGCCGGGAGCAGCGCAGACTTCCAGCGCTCGCCGTGGCTCCTCTTCTCGCGCTGGGCGGCGGGGGGGCGGGCACTTCCGGCCGGCCGCGCTGGGATTGGCCGGCCGGCTGAAGAAACCCCCGGGCGGGACACCAATATTTGCGAGGACACGGGGGGGGCGGGAGAGGACGAGGGGGGCGGGCGGGAGAGGACGAGGGGGGCGGGAGAGGACGAGGGGGGCGGGAAAGGACACGGACGTCGGGAGGGAGGAGGGAAACGTGGGGACGGCGGGAGGAGGGAGGACAGCAGCAAGCACGGCCGGCCGGACCAGACACGGGGGCGTTCCCGGCGTCGCGTGACGTCGGCAAAAGCCAAAGAATCTCGGGAACGCCCCCGTGTCTGGTCCGGCATTGACGGACAGGCCCCTCGTCCAATGGCAAGGCTCCGTTTACGGAGCCAGCCAATCAAGGACGAGGGCCGAACAAAAGCCACACTACAGTTCTCAACAGGATTTCGCCTGCGCGGAAAAGCTGCGCAGAGCGCAGCTTCCGCTAGGCGAAACCTAAAAAGGGACTACAGTCTTTGCTATTTGTGTGGAACAAATGTATTTGCCTCCTAGTCCCATCTTTCACCTTGGAAAAGTGGGGGAAATGTGCTTTCTTTACTTCTTAGAACATAAAAAGACAAAAGAAGAGTTTTAATCAGTTTGCACTAGGTTTATACTCGTGCCAATATGATTTATTCGATTTCCTCTTGCACAAGCAGCAAAAGGCTCAAACGGATTTATTCTGTGCTTTTTTTCACCAATGCAAATTTTCTGTAATAGGGCAAAGGGGGACTATATCCACGTTTCCATCACAACATCATTATAGTATGCAGTAAACTATTTAATTTCCATTTGTTAACATTTGAAAGAAATGTGCCAAAGTAGATTGTCAAGAAAGGAACAGTAAACCTTTTTTTACGTAACTTTTGTTTCATGTTCTGCAAATTGAAAATGGTGCAATCATACCTCTTCAACCAGCTGAGCTCCATAATCTCGCTTTAGCGGCTGCACACTGATTTCTCGAGCATTGATGAGCTCCATCAAGTAAATGGGTTGGGTAGGGTCCACTCGTCACAAGTCACTGAGATACTGGAGCCTGTGGAGACTCAGGGGCTTGTACTGTCTCCTAAATCTAGGAAGAAACAAAGAAACGGGACATTTCCACATCTGACCAGAGGAATTCGGCGAGATGTGAACATTAAATTGTGTTTATAGTCTGCATAAAGTGTAGTAAAGTAATCTGCCAAAACAGCATTAGTTACAATTATCTGCAAGACTAAAGACAAGATCACTGGAAGCTCAAACGTCATGGTCCATTTTAAGATTGCAGAAAAGAACATTCACATGAACTGGAGAGGAAGGTGTAATGAACACTTACACGTGATCCTCGTTGAAGCATATTTTAGAATCGCCAGGGAAAATGGCGTCTGTCCTCCTTCAAAGCCTAATCGTAGGCAGTTTCCATGCTGTCTTTCTCCTTTGTGACCTCTGCCACAGTGCCACTTTTACTGCTTCCATGTGTACCGCTGCCATGTCTACGTCCCTGAGGGCATCAAGAAAGACATTGGGCCACAAATTACAAGGGTACCTGCAATCCATGTGCGACAAAGCTTTGAAGCGACAGTAATTGACAGGGTTAAACATATTTTACGTTGAAACAGCCCTTCCTACAGGGCATACTCCGCCTGTAACCAATGACAAGGGAATAATTCCAATAAATGTGTTTTTAATGTCCCACGGAGATTATGCAGACCGGGAGCCATGCATTTGTGTACAAGAGAAAGCGGCAATGGCTTATTTAAAAGTGGATGCTGCAAGGCACCTCCTTTGTTATGCAAGTTCTGATAGCTATGGAAGCTCTGGTCTGACAGACGAAGCCGCAACAACTACTTTCCCCGGCACCACTCTGGGTTACTGAAGACCAAACAGTCAATTTGCTATTGGCTGGACAATCTGCCTTAAGTTCATGTTGCATGAACAGCAACTCTGTGCCTCTCCTCCTAGCTGTCACAAAATATGAGCGGATAATCAGAAGGTAGGGAGGAGGATAGAGGGTCCATTCATTACCCCAGTAACAGTAATCTAGTAATCAAAGGGAATGGACACTTGATACTGCTTAACCATTGGTTAAGATGGAACACTCTCATAAACGTGGCGTTGTTCGTGCGGTGTATGTCTTTCTTCCGCCCCTCACACGCGTTAAGGCATTTATCATTGAGTGTTCCAAAGACGTGCTATATGCCAAGCCTCACCCAGAGGCAACCTCTGGTCTAAGTAGCAGTGTCCAGAGATAAAAAAGGGGGAGGGGGAGAGGGCACCCAAAGAAAAAAGGAATTTTGTAAAAAACAAATACTGCACCAAAATTATTTTAATGAAAAGGTGGAGTATAGTTATTAAAAGTGGGGGATTGCGGTATCACTGGAGGTCGAGTTAATGAATCTCCTTATACCTTGGTATTTACAGCGGCAGGGACAGCACAAGTCGCGGGAATTCCCCTCGTGCTGTCTGGGACCAGAGAGTCCTGTTGCCGCCTGTTGAAGCTGCACTTTACCACTTCAAGAGAAAATTTCCGAATAAACTACATTTGGAACAACATTACTACACAAATTGTGCAAGTAATATTTTCGTTGTGTGTTATTTGTACTGTCCTGACGAATGCTCCTTAGACCCGGCTGGGGGATATGGAGCAGAAACATGTTGACGCTGTAAATACCAAGGTATAAGGAGATTCATTAACTCGACCTCCAGTGATACCGCAATCCCCCACTTTTAATAACTATACTCCACCTTTTCATTAAAATAATTTTGGTGCAGTATTTGTTTTTTACAAAATTCCTTTTTTCTTTGGGTGCCCTCTCCCCCTCCCCCTTTTTTTATCTCTGGACACTGCTACTTAGACCAGAGGTTGCCTCTGGGTGAGGCTTGGCATATAGCACGTCTTTGGAACACTCAATGATAAATGCCTTAACGCGTGTGAGGGGCGGAAGAAAGACATACACCGCACGAACAACACCGCGTTCATGAGAGTGTTCCATCTTAACCAATGGTTAAGCAGTATCAAGTGTCCATTCCCTTTGATTACTAGATTACAAAATATGAGCGCCTATCGCTGTAACACTCAATGAAGCATTACGGGGGTATGGTATCAAAAATGAAGCACTGGAGTGGGACGAGGCGCCATTTTATAAATAAAGACGTGTGGCCGCCTTTGGCTGGATACCGATTAAAAGAAAGACACGCGGCCAATATATCTAATGTGTGCCGCACTGCCAAAATAAAAAAAATAATGTAGATGAAAAGGTGCAAGTGGGGCAAGCAGCGCATTTGGAAAATATCACGCACGGCCATCATTGCTAATAAAAAAATAAAAGTGGCGCCGTGCTGCATCCTAAAGCGCGGCACCCATAGGCAGGACTGCAAAGAGGAGCAGAGAGTGGAAAAGTGGACATGTTGTGCGTGCAATAGGAGAAAAATGTTTAAGAAAATAGTGCTCACAGACTGTAAATGAAAGACACCGAGTAACAACACAAGTAAAAGGGGAGTCCTCGTGGGTAGTTACAAAAGTAGAAAAGGCGGTATTAAGGAGAGACTACTAAGCCTATTCACGCATCAACAGCAACCATTTAGAATGGACAGTAGCAGGAGCCAATTTGAAAAGATGGACAGAATAATGGGCAGAGCTTCACGTCCGTATCTGAATACAGCATGTCTCGAAGAAACAACGCAAGAGCTGCCTTGGCGAGACCTAAAAACGGGAGCATCTGCATGATGCAAGACCCCTCCCCCCCGCCCATTTTTATCATTATTCTCACAGCTGTGTCACACCAGCGAGCCTTTAACGTGCTTTGATGACTCTCTGACTGAGACATCTACTTTTGATGCTAATTTGTCAATGAACGTTTAGAAATTCTTACATTCAACAGGGCTTGCCTTTAAGTGGGCCGAGTCTCTGCCTCTCAGACCTTGCAGTAATTGAAAATGGACATTGGAACGGGGCCCTATTGGGGATATACAAAGATTGCATTGTTAATGTTCTTCAAGACGTTCCCCAGTTGTTTGTCTCCCACCAGCGTATGCATTGCTAGCTAAAAACAAAATGCTCCCTGGAAGTTGGAAAAGTGGAAAGTCTTAAACTAAAAAGCTAAAATATATGTTATACTTTTGTGTAATGCTCCTGCTCACCACCATTGTATCACAGTTAGCCTTTTGTGACATCATAAGGAGTAACCTATAAGTAAACAAAGCAAAATAAGATGGAAGAGTCATATTCCGATTGGCCGTTGTGGCATTTTTACATCACATGATTCAGGTTTGTGAGAGTTCTACTTTTGTTGCCAGTTAATGACCTCCTCCTTAGCGAGCTGATTGGCTAGCTGTTTCATCATTGTGTTGCACGTTCTAAGCACATACTTTAAAACCGCATTTCACCCTTTAAGCTGTTCAACCAAAGAATTAGATAGGAAATAAGAGATCTTGCCTGGCTTGTGAGCACAGGTGGCGGGAGGGAGAAGCGGTATTGTGGGGTGGTGGGGAGGGGAGAGACGGTTTTGTAACTCGTCGGTCTAATGTATTCATTGGTTGCTACCCTGAAGCGCAGATTCCCACGGTAGGGTTGTTGCATTTATTTTTGCAAGGACATTTGAAAAGCAAATATTTTAAGTTATCCGGGGCATCTGCATCTGTTCCTGTTTTGTAGTGCGGGCGGTGCATTCTGTGCGATCATGCCTCTGGGCGTAGTACATTGGTTTTGTTCCCTGTGCAGTGGCTGGCCCTGGTAGAAATTGTTAATTTTGGGGTGTAGCAGGCATTCTTTATCTTTTGTTATTGCTGCTCTTGGCTCTATATTGTCCCTCGTGCAGAGTTGCTGCAATGTCACTGTACAACTACTTGTACTGTAGCTTTCACCCATCAGCACTTGCATGCGTTCACCTGCAAGGCCACTTGTGCCCATTCTGACTTCCATGCATGCAATAGATTGTTGTCTGCACCCATCCGCGCTCGCATGCATCCACTTTACTGTTCGTTCACCCACCACCACCTGTAATGTGGCTTGTTGACATTAGCACTTTCATGTAGCCACATGCAGTGCGATCTGCACTTCTGTTTACCCACCTTCACAGAATAGTTGGTAAAAATTGCTGCTTTCATTCACCAAGCTGTATGATGAAGTGTTAGCAACTGACACTCCCCTACACCCACCTGTATTGTTGCCAAAACCTATTATCTGTTCTGTACCTCTACCTGTACTGCATTAAAGATAATGTGGCAAAATAATCTACAATGAGTTCTGTTGGGTGAAACCATGCTTTGTAAACACAATTTTGAAATGGATTAGCAGTATCTTTCCTGAATGTGACAATAAATGTAAATAAATGTCTAGTAAATGTAAATGATGAAAGTCAAAACACACCGCAAACGAAAATTCAGTTTTTCATGTATTTTATTTATAGTAGTACATTTTATATATGACTGTCACATACACAAATGGCAAAACAGACAACATAAATAACATGACTTTAGTGAGCTATGTGATATAGGGTCCATGCATGCTATAGAAAAATAACCAAAACATACAAATTAAATTAACGTATATACAATCTATATTAGTGTAGGTTATTCCCTTTTTGAAAACATAACGTTCTGTAAACACCCTTTGGGATGCCTTCTTCTTAGTAGAAGGGCGAAGAGACTAAGGACTTGAGCAGATCAATGAAGTGTCAACGTTTCGACCCAAAAGGTACACGTAATTGAATGAACATCACTGCGGGTCTTAATCAGGACTTCTCTGTTGAGAAAGCCCTGGCACAAGAAACAAGAAAATTCCACCATCCAGCTGCAATCTCTGCAACAGGCTGTCAGTGAATGCCACCATTCAAAGGCCTGATTGCTCTAAACAAAGAATTTTACTTGTGATTGTCTCAAGTGACTAACTGGATGACAGTGTTTTCGGCTAATTAAAGCCAGGGTTTTCTCATCACGGAAGTTTGGCCCCTTATTGTCACAGTTGCTCTCTAGAATAGAGTGACCTTAGTACAGGCATAGTTTTAATTCACCCAACCAGAAAATATGATTGTTATTGGTGAAAAGAAAAGGTACATTTGGCTTTAAATTACTTTAACCTGAAGAATATAGCGTAAACACATAAGGGTGATTAAAACTTACAAAGGGGTAAGGAATGTAATAAAAAGCATTGGCAGAGTACATTCGACCCTCTAGCATTGGTCCTGAAGTGCACTTTTGTTTAGGCAAATGAGCACACATGATCAGGCTAAGTATGGTCATTCACAGCGCAGGACAATCAGCGGCTCAAATGACTGACCCACTGCCCACACTCTATGCTGTGGTCTGTGGAAACAAATTGGTAATAACAGACCAATCGATAATAGGGCTGAGCTAAAGCCCCTCTGTTTATTTATTCATGTGAACATGTTTTATTTGATTTTTTTTCTTTTTTATTATTTGCGGCTGCGAAGTTACTCTAAGTGCTCTCTAATTCATGTATCTTTAGAAAGCAAACTCGTAGACCTGTTTAATGACTGCCACTTAAGACATTTCTGTTCAGCATTCCCAGGTGTGCACCTGTGTTAACAGGTCTTTCCCTTTGCCCACATACATGGTCATCCATTTTGTGCTTTGATGGCAGCTTCTTTGCCACCTCCCACAGGTTGACCCATGCCCCTTGTTTGCGTAAGGTAGTAGCCCCCCAAAAAATACCAGCACTATGAACTATAGGGCTTTCATGAAGTGAGCGAGTGAAGCGTGCATTCCCACCCGTTTCAAAGGAAGGTTCACTGGAAGTGTTTCCCCAGAGAAAATGTACTTCCTTCTTACTTTTCTCATATCTAGATTCCTTTCCTTTTACTTTTTTTATTCATTAAAACCTACTTTCCATTCTGCTCTTTTTCCTTCTTTATTTCCTTCTTTACAATCTTCTTCCCTCACTTCATTCATGCTGTAACAAATTTGCCTATCACGTACATTTTAGTTGTTGTTTTCATCATTCTTCCTTCCCTCTGGGAACTAACTTGATTTTTTTCCCACTCCCTTGCCCCAACTCCTTAACTCTGATTTCTGTTATGATTAGGGATCTGCTTCTGTCTTGCACCCAGACCCAGGTTTCACAGTTCAAAGTAGAGTAGATCTATAAAAAGGAATTTAATCCGTCCACTCACACACTTGCTCATGCTGATTTAGCGGGATGTCACTGAATTAGTACCGTCTGCTTTGAGGCTTCCATGTGAAGACCCGTTATTGACCTACAATGCTCAACCCACAATGCAATTCATCTAAATGGTCATGAAACTAAATTAGTACCTCAGTCAGTGCTCAGCGGTGTTGCAAGCCTGAGCCTATGTCCCACTCACTCACTTGTACTGAAGCCAGCCCCAGTCATCACTCCCGCACACTGAGCTAATACAGAGTGTTTTTGTTCCAGGCATTTCATGCCACCAGCCTGCACTGCTCCTGACCTGCGCTCGTCCTGAAGGACTGCTGAGTGACATAAAAGTATTCTGTGACTAATACTGCCGGGGAGGAGAAAGTCACCTGTGCTCAAGAATGAAGCCGGTCTGTGGCTCCACAGGGTTCACAGAGTCTTATTTGTTTTACACGAGATAAGATCATGTCCGATCTTCCGGTAAAACAAAGACGTTTCTATTCTGATAGGTAGCGAGCTTGGACCGGTCTGTCTGATGATACAGCGATGCCAGAATGTTTGGCTCCAGAGGCTATTCTAGGTTGTTTTTTAGACATTTTATGCTTATTTCTCAGAGGTTGGTGCATTAATCTTGTAAACCGGTTCAGGTAAACTGCCACGTAAGCAAGCATGTGTCATGCGCCCATGCACTCCATCATAGCTGCCAAGGTTTCAGATTGCTATGTGTGACATTTACATAATTTCAGAGTAATTATGAGTGACATTTCAACGACTACGAGTGACACTTTCGCGCGGGCAAAATCAAGCAATAAAGATGAGAGGATCATATAGATATCAGAAATTACACTAATTTAAGCAACGAGAAATTCTAGGAAGATTTTAAAACATATCTGCAAAGCACCAGAAACGGAAGGAAAGGCACTAACCAGAGACACAGACTACGTGTCTGCAGTGCTCAGTAACTGAGGGCGGGCAGGCACTGCTGATGATCTCAATGATGTGATCATTCATGACATGAGCTAACCCAAAAAGGATTTTTTTTTTACCATAGCAAGTGCGACTAGAAGATAATGCCGTCACTCAGTCACAGGCATAATTGGTTGCTAATGTAATAAGGTAAAAAAGAATGGTGGGAAACACCAGCGTAAAACTTGGCAGTGTTTTACTCTGAACACATGATAGTGCAAACAAATACAAATTGCACTGACAGTCTTTTATTAGTTTTAAAAACAAGCTTTTGCAATCATGTCACTATTTTATCAGATCACTAATGATGAAGAAACAACGCCACCCACAATGGTATTATTGACGGTCTGCTGGCAGGAAGTCTTTATTCTGTGTTAACAAGTGGTGCATACTATTCATGCAATATTATCACCAGGGCCTGTTAAAATGAAAGCGGATGAAAGTAAATGTTGAATTTCAATTTTATGAATAGATTTTTTTCACTGACTCACATACCGTAACTAAGAGATGTGACTCCTAGTCCAGGCTGTCCAGTGTGTCCCAGGCCAGGGACCCGTCCAGTAACAAGCTGTCTGGTGGCTCTTTTAACCCGGGTCACTGACTCCACTGTCTCCCTCCGCTGCGTTAAGAAATGAAATCCTCGGCATCAGGGTGCTACAGCACAGCACACTGCGGCCAGGGCCGGTGCGAGCTGCAGCAGGACTCTGCAAGCGCCATGATTGGTTTGCAGGCGCGCAAATTCAGCCTCCCGCCTCCTAAACCAGCACGCAGGATGTGACGTCCCCGCGCACGGCACGTAACACACAACCTGACTGGGCCCCGGTAATGACGTCAGGCTGAAAAGTGAGAGAGCAATGCCCTGGGAAACATTAATAAGGAAACTCAGTTCTCCCTAGTCAAACGTGTCTTAGCAGGGAATGTGAACGACGGAAGCAGGCGCACTCGGTCTGGAGCAGCAGAGAGAGCACGGGCACAGAGACGACAGGCGGTGCTGGTCGCTCGCCTGGCAGCAAGTACCAAAATGCGTGACAATGCATTTCAGTGCGGTGATGCGGATCACCGCACTGAAATGCGTGAGCATCACACCTGTTGCGTGACGCTTGGCAGGACTGCTCCATGCCTCAATGCGCCACTTGCTATAAATTGTTCCGAAAGTGCGTCAAAAACGGTGTCATTTATACTTGAATCATGATGTTTGAATGTGGCCCCCTTATGATGTGTTTTTGTCGCCAGTCTGAGACGGACAATCACAACCACAGCATCAGGACAGCCGGCCCCAGGTCAAGGCAACAGAAGAGAAGGAATCCAATGTTCTGAGCACCAACTGACTGCCTAATCGGCAGAAGCAAAAACAACAGTTGATGGACAGAATGCTGAACAATGTCATACATTCACCCCAGTACAGAGATCTGGGCTTAAATCCATCGTTTTTTTGCACTCCACACCACCCCAGTTCAGACATGGCCATATGCAAATCAGCCTTGACCCTTTGCCTCATGGGAACAGTCCAGCCCGAACTGCCAAGCCATGTCTTTCCTGGACCGGTTCAAGCATCCTAGGACCAGTTTCTGGCTATCAGCCGACATCAGCCAGGATAGCTTGACTCCAGTGGTGTGGAGAGCATGCGGCTCACGTCTGAGCATACCCATCCCACTCGGGGTGACAAATGCAAAAACAACAGTTGATAGACAGAATGCAGAACAATGTCATACATTCACCCCTGTACAGAGATCTGGGCCTAAATCCATCGTTTTTTGCACTCCACACCACCCCAGTTCAGACATGGCCATATGCATATCAGCCTTGACCCTGTGCCTCATGGGAACAGTCCAGCCCGAACTGCCAAGCCATGTCTTTCCTGGACCGGAATCAAGCATCCTAGGACTGGTTTTCCTCGGCAGAAGAGCAGCACTCACAGTGACATGCTGATGAGTTTCTACAGGCCCCCTCAGTCTGTGACGCACTTGCACCCTGTAACTTCATATTGTATATAGCACTTACTACCCCTGCGTGCGGCACCATAATGCTTACCTACATGGTCAGCAAGCTCTGCCATGCAATGTGTGTGTTTAGAAGGATGGTGGTCCTAGTTTTGTGATCCTATGTGGGAAGTGTTTCCCACGTTGTGCTTGGTGACCATTGTGGTGTGATTATCATGTTATGGGTCGCAGCACAGTGTGGTCGATGATGTAGCATGAGCGACAGACGTGCAGTTTATGGTTTTCAGTGTGCTGGCAGCGTTGGAACAGCTCTGCAGGCCCCTTTATTGTATTTCTTATGGGTGTAGTCTGCTCAGCTGGTAACTACACTGGATTGTCCAGTCTGAGGTTTTCTTTATAGCAGTGGTTCTGTGCTGGTAAGGTCGGAGGGAGAAAGAAGAGGAAAGATCTACTGGCACGGCATTGTTACTATCATTGTCCTTGTGATATATAAGGAAGCGTTCATAGTGTATAGATATTTGGGACCTGGAGTTGTGGATGAGATTAAAGTCCTCCGATTGACCAGCAGTGTGCTACAGATCTCTTGAGTTAGTCCATGCCTGTTTATTTTGGTGATAGCTGGTTTATTGTTTGTATAGTACTGGTGATGGATTGCTGTAGCAGATATGTTTTATTTGAATGTAACAATGTATTTACAGTTAGCTGCCGACTGCTGAGTGTTATAGTATTGGTTTTGGTGTGGGCATAAAATGATACAGGAAATAAAAAAAACTATATAATAACTTGGCATTCAATAGGTGGGCCCTTTATAGCTTACCTGCATAACAAAATGGTTTGCTGGTTGTGCGGCTTCCAATCTATCTGTTGGAAGCTGAAAATTGAGCTTGAAGGAGCGACTGTCTTTCTGGGTTTGTATGTTGGGATTGTGGGCTGGTGCTGTTAACTTGGAAATAGCCATGTTTCCACCTGTTTTCCAAAGATTATATGTTACTTGATGTTTCAAATACTGGCTGGTAGCAAGTTACAGAGCTTGGCGGCTTGTACTGGGAAAGCAGTGCCTCCTACGGATTTCTTATGGTAAGATGGTATGATAACTGGTGCAAGTCTGCAGTGCAGTGTCCCGTTTTGTTTGTATTGCTTGAATTTTGTAGTTATCATAGTTCTTTTCCTTGGTGAGGCTCTATAGACAACGGCAAGTGACTTTAAAATTGCCCTTCTAGCTATAGGTAGACAGTGAAGTTATTGCAAAACTAGAGTAATTTGTTCTCATAAGTGAAGGCAACGTAGACGTCTTGCACCAGAACTTTGCAGGAGTTGTATTTTACCTATGATGAATGCAGGTGTACCACGGTATAGGCTGTTGGCGTAGTCAAGATTGGAGATTACGTGCCAGGATGGCTTCCAATGTACGTATCTAAGGTATGGGAAGATGTGACGGAGTATTTTCATTGTGTAGAAGTCACTCTTTGTGACGTTTTTCACAGGTGATATCCAGAATAGGTCTGCATTTGTGGTCCCCTCTAGGTTTCCCACTTCTCCTGATGTTCCTCAGGCCATATGGCGGTAAGCTTCTATTTTTTCATTGTCCACAGGTCCCGATCTCAGTTTGTAGTATTGAGATTCATGTGCTTATTCTTAATACCTGTGGTTATGGCACAAAAGCAATCACTAAGTTTTGAATTGTGGGGGTCTTGCGGACCAATCCATTAAAAAATGTTTTGGGTATCATCTACATAGTTGTAGCGGATGAGGTTTAATGATTTATTCAGAGTTAGTAATGTTTAGGTAGGTGTTGAATAGTAGAGGGGAAATTAGGAATCCCGAGGGATACCACAGTTTTGTGTGCGAGGAGCTGTTGAGAAAGTTGGTAGCTAAACTACACTTTGTCTGTCTGAGGTGAGATGCAATTCATTTAAAAGCATTTTAATGAATTTAGAGATTATGGAGCCTTTGTAGAAGTGTAAGTTTGTGGGCAGTTTCAAATGCAGCTGAACAATTCAGTAGCTATAGGCCAGCCACTCCGTTCTTATCCTCTGTGAGTTTTAGATCATTCAAATGGATATGATGGCTAACTCTGTTCTTCTGCTGGTCTTAAAATGGACTGTTAGTCTGACAGTAAGACATTATGTTCTGTAAAGTTTGAATTGAGTAAAAACTGCTTTTCAAATACTTTTTAAGAATGGATCTTTTGATACAGGTCTGTGGCATGCTTGGTCAGATAGGTTGATGTTTATCCTTCTTGAGGAACTTGTTGAATATGCATCTTGCTATTTCCCCTGCATAAGTTGTGTGAAGGTGATCTATTTGTATGTGTGTGTATATTTATATAAATATATATATATATATATATATATCGTGGCCAAGGTGTCGGAGGGCACCGAAACGCGTTGATGCCGCTCCTTGGTGATATGGAGTGAATAAAGGATTGATAGTGACTACATTGTAGTTCCATGACATTCTTTATACGAAGAAAGCTGTTTTGTGGTGAATTTAAAATCGGCATGTGGAATAGCACTGAAACACGAGCACCACCAGCGTTCAATATATACCTATATAGATATATCCATTTCTGGCTGGTTGGATGGGATGCATCGAAGCCAGACAGAATCCACGTCCTAGATAGGATGAGAATGATGCACATGTCCAGTAACTTGTGCTTACCCTTGGGTATCCTGGCAGAGAGCAGCCAGGGATATCCTCAGGGTTAAAGTGTAAAGCATTGGCACAAGTCCACCCTCTCAACACACTGCATACCCTACAAAAAGACTCCACACCGTATGTATAAAACACTAGTGTTTGTATTAAACACACATTGAAATCAATACAACATACAAATTGGATATATACACTTTACAGTTGTATCCAATTGTAGAACTCTCCCATTAGCAGCAGAATGGTATGAACATATGTGCCCTATTCATAGGTATTCATAAAATACGACATTGCCAATATCGCATACTCCATACAGTTGCAATGGTCAAGAAATCATAAGTTTCGACTACGCCTCGTGACCCAGCCCTCAGTCACTCAAACAGCACCAGCCAACGATACATGTTGCGCTGCTGGCGACACTTTGATTAGAATATTGGGACCACCTAATGCAGAAGGAAACTGTTACTGGGTTTCGTCAATCCAGATAAGTCCTTCAGGCATCCAGTGGCACCTTCACGAGTGTGGGATCATTATCTCCCCCATAGGCAAAATACTTTTGCACCATTAGCTGGCGTGCCTCCCATCTGGAGGAATCTTTCCCCTTCGGCGGAGGTGTGAGCTGCAGTTGCTCCAGGCAGCCAACTGTGGGTGCCTATAAGGCACAACGAAAGCCCTCGGGTCCAGTCACGATATTCTCCACAATAGAGTACCTTCTGGCATGGGCCCAGGGACAGGGAGGTAGTGGCCATAGACATAGGCAGCGATGTCAGGCACTGTTGTCCTCCTGATCTGGAGGCCAGAGATAGTCTAGGCTTCCAGCTCAGGTCCCGTGGATTCGACAAACGTCCCCAACAACCTTCAGGCACCACACGCTATGGAGTGCAATCCAGCACAGGTTCCCGGTTGCAAGCACTTTGCAAACTTTCCCCGTGCTCTTTGAACTCCTCACATTCTGGCACCCCAGGTGAGCTGCTGATCTTTACAAGCACACTCCTCTGCACTGTGTAAATATGGCGTACGTCAGGAAGGTCCTTGCCCCAACTGACTATCACTCCCACCTGTTTCTGCCACACCTTGCGTGGTCCTTATGATCTTGTGGAAATGAGGAGATCTTTTCTGTCCCTGGGATTTCGTGGACAGGAGGCCAGCCAGCCTGCCCTTGTAGATTGCTTAGCGACCTGGGCCACAACAGTTGCTAATTAGCTGCAGGCTAGCGACTTCCAGGCAAAATCCACCAAGTGATAGTCCCCTTCCTGGAGCGCGAAAAGCCACAGGCCACCACAAGTCTGTGGATAATACAGTTGCAGTTCCTCCTTTTGCAATAGTTCTTCTTGTCGATGTCCAAGCATCAAATCAGCATAGTAAGTTTAAAATATGTTGGAGGAGCGTTTAGAATGAGGAACCAGATACATTTTTGAGTGCGTATGCTCTGGAACGGAAAAAGAGAGTGGAAGAGGCCCGTTCCACAATTCTGGAGTGTCAGCTTTATTAACCTATACAATCAATCTAACTTAAGCAATCAATTGTCAAAGGACACATAAATCATCAGGGAGAAGACACAATACAGTTTATGCATTTAGGAAAATGCAAGTATGATGAGAATTTACTCTGTCAGAGTGAGTGATGGGAAGAAGAGATTCCAGAGTGAAATGAATCAATGCATTCTTATAGAAGTGAGTGTCAGAGACACAGAAATAATCAAAGTATGCAATACCAAGGAGGGATAGGAAGAGAGCAAAACAGCAGAGTATGACAAATCAGATAACAAGTTTATCTACAAGCGAGGGCACTTTGATTCTATTGGCTAACAGCATATAGGACAAAACAGCAGTGATTGGTCAAATTTATATGACATGGCGGTCCTTCGTGGGGACATGTTCTCAGGGCGGAGGATTGGGGACTTGTTTACTCTGAAGGACCTGAAGACAGTGACCTGGGGTTATGGCTCATACAGAAGAGAAGTATCTGAGTTAACTAGAGGGCATGTGGCCTGCAGCTTCTATCTTCTAAGGGCATTGTGGACAATTTAGCACAACCCAGCCTATGACCTGACTGGTTCTGTCTGGATTGGTGGACTAGGGATTTGCTCACATATATATTTTAATTATGACCCCTAGGGCGTATAAATGGGACACTGCTACAAATTTCAAAAGCATCTCTTAACTCCTGAGAGCAGAGCACCAGTAATTGTACCCACAGTGGCCTTTGAAGATGAGAGCAGTTCAAAAGTCCACCTTTGAACTACACTGGCCCTCTCTATATGTTGTCCTGTCTGCCATACTACCCCAAGAGGTGTGATCAATATCTTTAATGGGGCCAAGGCTTTGCCCTTTGGAATGCAGGTGCCAATTGCACCCTATGTATCCATCCCAGGAAGCCCCCACAGAGTCAGAGGTCTGCAGTTTCCTTTGAACTCCTAGTTTATGTCTTTCTATCAGGAATGCAGAGATGTTGCTGTCCCCCTCCAGCACACAGATGTGGAGTGAAGAGAGGCTGGCAGGCATACAGTGCCACGAGCACAGAAATGCCCACTTTTCCAAAGTAGTATGTCCACCTTAGTAATATTAAATCCACTCGCACCACCGGAGAGGATTTGCCATTACTAACTCATTGATCTCAAACACTATACTGCCACTCTTGCATGTTATAAATACAGCTCAATATCCTTTTCACAGATCCCTCATGTCAATCCAATGCGAGAAATAGGTCTTACTCTACCGAACACACCATCTGGTGCCATTCACTACCAGTACTTGTAGCGCACCTGAGAACATGCCCTACGTCTTTCTGACACCTCACCCTGCCCCCAGGGAGTAATCCGATCTAGCGAGAGACATGCAGAACATTGGCAAGTAGCTTTTTAAATGCCAAGCTAGGTAACAGTAACCTGTATACACAAGCACTGCCATGGCAAACCTGATACGTTTGAAGAACTACTTTGATGGGTGGTACAACCAGTGCTGCAGGCCCACGGAGGAACATTTGAGTTACATGCCCTAGATATATCTCTTACCCCTAGACAAGTTACTTACAGCTAGCTCAAATCAGCCAATTCTCTATACACCAGTCATCAGTATGTATATGACAAGCACAGCACTTTGGCACTGAATAGCAGTGTCAAAGCAGTCAAAGTCTGACACCACCAAAACAAGGTCCAAACAGGAGGTCAGAAGCCTCAAAGGTCAGGGGAGACCGCGCCAAAAGAAGAAGCCAGGTCTAATATATATATATATATATATATATACATATATATATATATATATATATATATATATATATATATATATATATATATATATATAATAACATTAATAAGATACAGGACAATGACATACATCCCACATTTTATAGCTATATAAGAAGCTTATCATTACCCCCCATAGGTTTCTACTGTTACATGTTTTAAATTCTTCCCAATCCCCAGCACTCAAAGGTCACCATAGCACCACGGTTCGCCCAACCCCCGGCCCAACAACTTACATCGAAGGTCAGCATGTTGTAGCTTCTCTTAGTTAATATATGGAGTAGCCTGCCACCATTTAAACCCAAGGGCTAATCCACATTGTGTCATATCCAGCAACCCCCAATGCTGCCGGGCAGTCTACCATTTGTATTCAAACCAATCTGTGTTCTGACCCTTCTCAAGACAGTGTATATGAAGTAGTTCTGAAGGGGGCTCCAGATGTCCTTGGAACGGGACGAGGATGGCATAAGCGCTGCATAAAGTTCATTTTGTTCCAGCCATTGCTTGTATTTGGGTGATCTCCTGCTTCCCTAGCAGGAATACTAGAAGTCTCTTTGCCAGTAATAATGCTATGGCCATGTACCTTCTGATGCAGACCAGAACCTCCCACACCCATCCCAGTAAGGCCACTCTTTGGTCCTTTGGCAGCTCCAACCCAATAATTTCAGATATTGTACCGAGTACCTCCCTTCAGTAGACCTGAATTGCAACAGGCACCAAATCTTTGTAGCAATTACGGGGTGCAATGCGTCCACTGTAGGAACCTATAGTGTATAATGAGAAACCGTCTGCTAGCTGATATCATGCTGGTTTATACAAAGCATATCTTTAAAGATTTTTGGAGGTGGTCTAAAGGTGATCCTCAGGGTCTGGATGCATGATCATTTTCAGAAAATCTAGTTGTAAAAGGGTATTGAAAGTATGCATTGGTGGAAGTTTACTTTAGACTCTTACTATGGTGGTTAGGTCATGTGTTGTTATGGCGTTGCCCTCGTCCTTCTCAAGGTAATTTACAATTCTTTTAATTTTTTAGATGAATTCATTTGAGTTTTTGTGACAGAAGTGTTGTTATTGTGGTGTTTCTGTTTTTTAGCACTGTGCATTGTAGAATTCTGCTATAATTTTTGTGGTGTTTTTTAGAAGGGAAATTTTGAAATTCTTCTCTTACCAATCCAAAAACAAAGTAAGAAGTCTCTATACACTGAAGCTAGGATTTGGATCATGTGTTTGCCTTTTTTTATTTTTTTGTTAGGGAGGAGGGGGTGTTCTTTAATTACCATCCATACCTTCCTCCTAATCTGAGTCTGCTGATATGATGAAGCCCATTGTCTATTGGTGGTTGGGTTTCTTTGTCAGTGGATTTGAACACAATTTAAATGGTGGGTTGTGTGCTAAATACAAAGATCTTTCAAGAAATAATCTTTGCCGGTCGCAACTATTTTTTTTTATTATTCTTTGGTTGATAAAATTGCTGTCAGTTAAGTAGTTGTAGATACATATTAAGTCCCACAAAAAAGTAGTATTTTTCTCTTTATATTGATCACCATAATGGTGTATAGACCTATATAACTTTCATTTAGACAGTACTTCAGAAAGTACGGTCTGCTGACTCAGCAGACTGCTGGTTCCACCTAAGAAAACTGGGTTTCACCTGACGGTCACAGATTCGTATCCCAGTGTGTCCACTGTGCCTTTCCTTGTTCCGAGTTCAATAAAATGAGTCTAATTTATTTGGTTATCAAGAAACATTAACATCTTTTGTTCCTCTCCAAGATGCCTCAAGGGGTGAACATTCACTTTCCAAATACACATTATGTTAAATGGTGAGGAAGGTGTGTATGGCAGGTGATCTTAAGTCTATGGGGCGTGTGAGGGTGAGCGCAACTCCAAGGAGGATGGCACCCTTCAAATGAGGGTCAGGTGAGAGGCAAGTCCTGCAACTTCTTCCCATTATTAAGCGCAGGAAACCGTTGTATCTAGGCAGGTCATCATGAGTGAAGGAAAAAGGTGTGCTGTCCTGAGCCAATATTTGGATACCTAACATCACTGAACGTGCTTTATTCTGGGTTGAAAATTGGCGAAAGGAGTGGTACATGATTGATTATAGGATTTATGTTGCACATAGCAGCAGAAAGGATTTTGTTTGCCAAGGTTTACAGTACATTAAAGGTTGTGCTTACAAAGGATGCAATGCTATGCAACCAGAGGTTGTTCTCTAGAGGTGCCCTGGTTCCTTCATTCACACTAAATCCTCATGTCAAATAGAGGAATACAACGAATTGCATTCTCTTTTTCTTTCCTCCCAGTTCCCAGTTAGTTTCTTGGTTCTCTTCTCCTTTCTCCAATTGCTCAGTCTTCCAAGCGGTGTCAGGACTTCCTGTTTGCCAATGTCTTCTTTTTTGTGGTGGTGATGGGTGGCTTGTGGGACCTGTAGAGTGTCTTCAAGTATACACAGATACAGCGTTTTAGTTATTCAAAAAAATGCAGGCCTAAGGAGATGCATCGAGATGTTTCCCTTGTGTAATATACATTATTTTTGTAAAGCCTGTGTGAAATTATGCATATTATGGGAAATGCACTTCACCAGAATCTCGTGTGAAAATTGTACCGAAGATGAACCTCACATACAAAAGTCACACCAAGCTGAAATAGACCTCTGTGATTCAGGACATGCCTGAAGACCTGTGTGTTTTCCCGAGTGTTTATCACTGATTATCGGTAATTATAGCGCGAGTCCATACTTGGCCTGGTTTTAGTGCCAAGATAACCCAGGGCGATGATAGGTGAACGCTACAAGAAAAGCAACAGAAAAAATATTAGTAGGAGGGACGTTTGAGCAGACCCTGTCTCGCAGCCAGGGCACACTTCAGTTTCACAGATCCTGTACTCAAATCATCCTCTCAGCCTACTGTAGGATACAATAACATGGGAAATCATAACTGCAAAAAAATGTACAAGTGTATGTATGTGTGTTTATTTGAATATATATATATATATATATTCACAGAAAAAACCATAGGTTATAGACCATATATAGTTAGGAATTTGCATTTACAAAACCTTGAAAATTCACTGAAAAAACCATAGGTTATAAACCATATATAGTTAGGGATTAGCATTTACAAAACCTTATTTTACTCGCATAAAACCATTGAAATTCCATATATAGTTAGATGCGCTAACTATATATCGCGCACCCGCAATCCACTGCTGATGATGTCACATATTACATCATTCATGACATGGTCAGTGACATCACTGATGACATCACTGATGACATCTCAAATGACATCACTGATGACATCACTGATGACAACATCCAGTGACTGTATGTTTCTGTAAAGTTAAAATATGTCTTACATATTGAAGAATGAGTGGATGTATAAGTGTCTGGATGAAGGATATAGTAGGTGCATGACTGACTGTATGAGTGAGTGATTAAATGTGTCTCACTGAGTGCATGGGTTAGTGACTAAACTGTCTTAATTTGTGCATCATTATGTCTGTTGTTGTTCTGTAAACTGTTGCATGTGTTGATAAGTAGCTATATGAGTAAGTTTATGGGTTATTGATTGGTTGCCCAAGTATTTGTATGGGAGACTGAGTGTGTGTGTGGGTGGCTGGGAGGTGTATGACTCTGTGCATAGATGTGTGAGCAGTTGATTCACTAGATGTATGGTTTCAAAAGTGCATGTGGAAACAGCTGTATGGGTGGTTGACTGTGTGCATGAGTGTATTGGTGAGTGAATGGATATCTCAGTGCTACATGTCAAAGTAAGTACATATGTAAAACACAGTACATGTAAGAGTTGACATATATAAATAACTGTGCATAAGAGCCAGTGAATGTGTGAGTGGCTGTATGGATCATTGTGAACTTGTATCAGGGATTGTATAAGAGAGTAAATATGTGTTAGTATATGTTTGAATAAGTAAAGTTTGTATAACTGTATAGTTGAGGAAATGGAGGTGTGATTGATTTTTTGCATGACTGACTAGGTGTGTGAGTAACTCCATGGATGAGTGACAGTCTGTGAGTGTCTGTTTACACTGATTGTATCTAAGGTTATATTAGAGTCTGAAGCGGTTCATCGTATTATCACATGAATGATATCATCAGTGATGTGATCAGTAATGTCCAATGAGATGTCATCAGTGATGTCATCAGTGATGTCATTTGATGTCATCAGTGATGTCATTTGAGATGTCATCAGTGATGTCATCAGTGATGTCACTGACCATGTCATGAATGATGTAATATGTGACATCATCAGCAGTGGATTGCGGGTGCGCGATATATAGTTAGCGCATCTAACTATATATGGAATTTCAATGGTTTTATGCGAGTAAAATAAGGTTTTGTAAATGCTAATCCCTAACTATATATGGTTTATAACCTATGGTTTTTTCAGTGAATTTTCAAGGTTTTGTAAATGCAAATTCCTAACTATATATGGTCTATAACCTATGGTTTTTTCTGTGAATTCCATTGGTTTTTTAAAAGCTAACATTTGTAGCTGTAAAATGTATTCTTCTTTAAATCCAAAAATATATTTTAGATGTCTATTGATAATTTTTTTTTTTATATTTTTTTTCTCCGCTTCCGGTAAGCGAACCGGGAAGCTTTCCGTTAGCTCATCTTGATGCCGCGATCTAGTACGCGAACCGGTAAACGTTTCGTTAGCGCAACTGTGACGCGTCGCGGAAGCGCGACGTATCACGTTGTCGCGTAATGCGTCTTATGACGCGCCGCGTTAGCGCTCCCGGAAGTGCTCCGGACCGCGAACCGGAAGCTATCCGAGGCGCGGCGCGCTCCGCGTAACGTGAGCGGAACAGGTCATGTGACTTGTTTATTAAAGTTTTCATTGGTTCATTCCACTTTCAGTTTCCTAATGATGTAAAACTAGGTCATGTGACCTAAAAATAACACTTTTCATTGGTTTAGAACTATTTCTTTTCCCAAATGATGAAAGCCCCCACCTTTTTTCTCACTCTGACTTTCAACTTTGTGAAAGGAAGACCTGATTTTTTTCTGTGATGGCTTCAATAGTAGCTTCAGCTTCTGCACCCCCACCACCACCACCCCCATCTCCTAATAGGAAGAGAGGACCCCCTCCACAATTTCTTGGAAACATAGAGGAGGAAGAGGAAGAAGAAGACGGGGAGGAAGAAGAGGGACCACAATTTGTCGAAGAGTTACCCCCGGGTATCTCATCGGAAAGAAAGCTTTATATGGCAATTTTTTAGCATTCCTTCTGACGAAAAAAAAGTCAATGCACGATATGCTAAGTGCCTTATCTGCAAAAAAAAATTATCCCGAGGAACAAACAAAAAGTACAGCTTTGGAAATCACACAATGCATCGACATATGCAGAGGTGGCATCCAATGAACTACAGTCGTGGAGAGATGCGTGACCTGCAACAAAACCCCCCAACTTCGGTGCCTTCAACATCTTCTGATCTGTCTCGGTCAGTGGCCGAGGCGAATGAAACAGTGCCCAACATACAGAAAAATTTTGTGCATCTAAAGCTCACATGCTTGTATTGTGGAACACTAATTTCATGCGCTAACATGAGCGTGAAATTGATTAATCTTGCTTTCGAAAAACATCAATGTTCCAAACGTAAGAATTTTTAATTTTTTTTTTGCTCCTGTTGAGCCATTTTCAATACCTCTTTCTGTTCATTCCCTTTAAAAAAACAACAAAAAAAACAAAAAAGTGTTCAAAAAATCCAAAAAAATGAAATAATGTTCAAAAAAGTAAAAAAAAAAAAAAAAAAAAAGTTCTTTTCAGAACTACCTCCCCTTTTTACAAAAATTGCTAGAAAGTGTAACACTCTGGCAAGCTGGTTTTTTTTAGTTCGCTTTCCGGTTAGCTCTCCGGTACGCGAACCGGGAGCTAACCCCAAATTTTTTTTTTTTTTAAAAAAGGAGTAATTACAAGAGAACATGGCTAAGAACTGCTCACAAATGAGGCCTATTTTGAAACATGATGCTTCTTTTGCATTGCTTATGTCTCACAATAGTGATGCAATAACAGCGCAAAAGAGATGTAAAACCATCATAAAATTGTGTCAAACATTTTAAATGATTGTTATAGGATGCAAATAAGATGTGTGCTTTCAAGAGCTTTCTTTGAGGTGAGGCCTATTTCTTTTTTTTTAAAAAAAAACAGTACCCAGAAGTACAGCACTGTAAGCATTAAAATTGACACTTACAGAAGACTCAGCTTCTCCATATCTACCTCACATTTCTAAATGTATATCATAAGTACAAAAAGCATAACCTTAATTATACATGTTAAATTGTTTATTTTTGCTGTTCTCAGAATGTATCAAATTTCACTTAAATCAGTGACTTGAAGGTATTCATCATGTAACAGCGGGGAAAAAAAAACACAATCAAAATGACTGTGTTTAAAAAACCCATACAAGCTAAGAAATCTGATTTCAAAACTCCTTAAAATTAACTTACTTTCAATAAAGTCGAAGGATCTCCTATGTACAGCGTCCACTCTGTTGTGCTATAAATATTTTCAGCCCGCCACTTTCTGAAAGAAAACCTCCATCGATACGAAAAATATGTTACATAGAAAAAAAGACTTCTCTCATTCTATCACATGTTTCCACTAGGCCAAATCATGTTGCCGCGATACACAAGTCTTGTTATTCTTCCAATCAAATCCCAAAATTTTCTATTTTTGCAACTTTCAAAAAGAAAACATTTGAGATTATTTTCACAATCCTGGACTACTAATAACTTACTCTTCTTTGTCACTCATGTTCTCCTTTTCCTATGACACTGATACTGCTTACTATGAAGCAGACTTACTTGCAGCAAGTTTATATAGTTGGATTTTTAATCTAGACAGCATTGCAGACTTACATTCCCTCTACTTAAAATGTTGGTTTTAAAAACACCAGGTAAGAATTTTTAAGGTCAAACGGCAATTTTTTTTTGAAAGTTACAGCGGAATCATTACAGAATGACCAGCCGTTTCCAGACTTTAAGTAAGCTGTATAATGTCCTGATGTTGTTGATGGACCATTGTGATAGATAATTGCTACAGTTACAAAAGTCCTCCCTGATATTGACAGCTGAGAAGCCACAAATTTTTTTTATTAAAGTTGACAATTTTGATCCATCAGGCCTACATCGTTGGATCATTAAAATGACATACTGGCCATATCTACGTATAAATAATGTTGACATCATATCACATTTACATTGGCTACACTCCATGTTGTGATCCGCTGCATTTACTAGCTTATTAAAGGACACTGATTTACTGTCTGGCAAAGTTAAATATATAAATCTTTCTGAGTCTACACTAGTAGTACTTGATACCAAACAGTTCTCGCAGTCATGCTGCCATTGATAAGAAAGCCCAAACAGGTGATCTACATCTACACCCTCATCTTGCAATACATCAAGCATATACATTAAAAACTCCTGACAATCTTGCTGATTATTTTCAGAGAAGTCTGTTTGACCTGAACATTCATCTAACAGATAACAAACTTCAGACACACTTTCTACTTTTGTTCGATCACTGCTACATTTCTCGAAAACAGAATTCAACAAACAGCATAAAATTTGTTCTGAATTCAACAGAATCTGTTCTCTTAAACTCTGTAGTGAAAAGAGAACATTAACCACTACATTTGCATAGCAGTTGACACCAGAACTGTTTTCAAATTGAAAACCGACAACATCTTCAACAGAATCCACTTTCTTTCTGGTAACAATTTTCGGTTCATTGACTTTTAGTCTTTTTGCAACAACCTCCCTACTATTACTGATATTTCTACGTTTCCGGCCTACCACACGTTTCTCAAACAAAGGATATTGAGGCAAATGTGGCGCATACTCTCTTCTTAACCTATTGTATTCCTTAACACAATCTAGATCCGCACAAATGTTTGTGACATCACAGTCAATCAAGTACAATCCCGATAAAGTTCTAACTCGTGACAATGCCACATATGCCATACCCTCCTTGAACACAGAACTGCCAATATTCACCAATGCACAGTCTACACTTAAACCTTGCGATTTATGGATTGTCACCGCATATGCCAAGCAAACAGGAAACTGTTTACGGCGAACATATAAGTCTTTAACAAGCAAAAACCTAGCAGAACAACGACCAATTTGCTGTACTTCCTCAATGCCATCAAATTTAATTCTTAAAAATTCTATTCCATCTCTATTTCTGTATTTCTCAAAATCAACAACATTACCCATTGATCCATTTACCAGACCTCTTTCTACATGTAAATTCCTTCTCAAAATGATTCGGCAATTTAAACACACATTCAAAGTCTTTTCAAAACCCGCTGTTTTGGATATAGTCTTCTCTAATGAATCCAATTTTGATTTCAAATTGTCTGATAAAATAATTGTTGATCCCATATGCTCTAATTTGTCGATAGCTTCAAGTTTCACAATCTCTTGCTTTTCTAAATTCAACATTTTGTTGTTGAAAATGGCACATTCTGCAAGAGTTGGCATCAAACATATCCCGGATTTCTTCTCAGTAATTTTCTGAAAAATATTCTCAGGCACAATCTCTTGTTTGGGATATAAATTTGTCAGTAATCGTGCATTTAAAGCTTCTTTCCCATGCTCGGTCACTTTTCCAATTTTAATATCTTGTAGAATATTCTTGTAATCTTCATCCTTTGCCTGACGCATATTTTCATGCAGTTCAGCATAATTGAAGTTTAACCATATATTGACGTTGCCAATGCTCCCTAGGCACTTCCTGGTATCTTCATGCGTGAGTATTTTGAACACAGGTTGACCTTTTACTGGTGTCAGCTGCAGAAGATCTCCGAAAACAATGATGTGTTTGCCACCAAATAACACATCATATTCAGTTTTAAGTACTTCTTGCATTCTCAAATGCACAAAGGCAAGCATGACATTGGAAACCATGCTTACTTCGTCAATGATAAGTAGTTTCATTTTCCTCAAGACTCTTGAAACTTCACAGCAAGCATCCCCAGATAACTTGTTGTATTGTAATTTGTTGTCATGCTCCACCGGCAGCATCAGTAGACGATGCAAAGTAATACCTTTAATGTTATGTGCTGCCAGTCCAGTAGGAGCGGTGACAACACAAGACAACGATGACTCAGTCCTTTCCTGCAAATAACAAGAAATTGCTTTAATGAGGAAACTTTTGCCAGTTCCCGCTTCTCCACTCACATACAGTCGGACAGGCTTCAACAATGTACATGAGCACTCGTTCTTCTCATGACTTAATCTGTGCTCAATTTCCTTGGTAACTTCATCATATATTTTCCTCTGCTCAACGTTGAGTTTTTTTTCCAAGTCTTTTAAGTTAACTGAATCCTCCTGAGCATGTGCCATGGCTCTTTCTACTTCATTCATAGCAGTGGCAGCTTCATTTTCGATAATAGGTCCTCCAAGTGGATCTTGACTCAATGAAACAGAACTCTGACTGTCCTGAGAACTGTCTCTGGCAATCTCGGCTGCAATCGTTGCTTCCTGCTCAATTTCCAAAGTAAGCATTTCTTGATATTTAGGAAAAGCAGGACATTCTATGGACTCCTTGGCTGCATTGAAAGAGTCTTCGTAACAGAGGAAATCTCCAAGCAGTTCCTCTTCTGCACGCCAAGGCTTGAAAAGTTGCAAAAGTGCTAAATAGAAAAACTCCTTTTTTTCTGGAGATTCGCCACTCAATTTTCGATGGTTTACTAATTGGCATTTTCTTTGCTTGACCAGACATCCCTCACTTCCAATTACTGCATACACTCCTTTCTCAATATCTTCTTTGATGTTCCTCTTGAATATATAATTTTGTAGAACCTCATATAGACAAACATTCTCAAGGTGACTGCTTCGATTTGGATAATATGTATCCAACATGTTGGTCTTCAAAATGTCGGTACTGTTTGGCTCCTTTTCCGCCAAATACTCAATTTCCCGGACAGGTTTTAGAACTCGATTTCGTGTTGCAGCAAGACCAAGACTTGCCCAAACAATACTCCTGGATTTGGCATAGAGACTTGCTGAAGACAAGCGGTCAGAACATTCGTAAGCTCCGATTTCTCGATGCGACAACATCTTCAGACTGAAACTGTACAACTTCTTGCTGAGGCTCTTTTCATGGGAAATGTCCTCCCACATATCCTTCAGTTCTGTCTTTTCTTTTTTGGTGATGTAAGATGTCACATACCGAGCCACAGCCATACAGTTGTCAGCCACAAACTCTATATCCATGTTAGCATTCCACATGGACAAAATCACTGGGTTGTAGTCATTGATGTACTTGGACTCTTCGTTCCTTTTCAAATTGTATGTATTCTTAGGTGATTTCCTCGTCACATTATGTCGCAGCGAGGACATCAAACTGTTCACTCTTCCTTTAGAAATCACCGGTCGTGGAAAGTTGAAACGACATTTGGTGTAGAACTTGTCCTTGTTTCTGAATTTACGACGACAGTACTTTCCACAACGATGGCTTTGGAAACGTAGAACTTGTTCTCTTAGGCTTTTCTTCTCCGTTGCGTTTGGAACAGCACACGTAGAATACTGTTCTATGAAACTCATCACTAAGTCATCCGGATCTGTTCCAAATTTAGGTGCATCCTTGATCCACAACAACATATGTATATGAGGGGCACCTCTTGCTTGGTACTCCTTTCTCCAGACGAAATCCAACACCTCTCCAAGAGGTGGATTCTTTTTATTTGTGATGAAAGACATCATAGCTTCAAATCTATGATTGAAGTACCTGCATACATTCACTGGATCCAAAGAACACAGTTCTCCAGGTGTCTTGAATTCAATGTTTTCAATATTTCCATTTGCCTCTCGTAGAAATTCAAGTAAGTCTTCCCAGCCATACTCGGCACAGCTCAGAGTGAGGAACCATGTCGGAGTTCCTAAGTTCCTCAACATACATTTTAAATCACCATGACGACGGTACCAGTACTCATTAGTACCACGCTGACACGCCATGAGATTAATTAAGTGAGAATCCAAAATACTGTCTTGGACATTGACTTTATGCATAAAGTCACTTGCCGAGATGTTTCGCATCTGTATACCACTTTTTAAGATGTGGTTCACTGCATATGACAGTCCAGACAGATCGCTTTCAAACAGGAGATGAAACAAATAGGGAATGCATTGACGAAACCTAGCATCTTCTGCATACAATCGTAAAGTCCGGTATTCAGACGCAGGAATTTGACGAGGTCGCTCATCATATCTTCCTCCTTGACCTGTGGGAAATAGCTGTGGGAAACACAGAGCTTCCAAACTTTCCTCCCAAACACTAATGGGACTCCCTTTGGCTTGTTTCATTTGAAACAACTCAATAGCATTCCCCATGACTTCCTTGGAATGCAAAGGATGAACACTATAATGTTCATATATTTCTTCACTATTAGACACCTCTACTTTCTCAATTTGGCCAGCACACAAAACGCTATCCTCTTCATCACTTACTTCCTCTTCTGCAACATATACATTCTTATAGTACTTATTATTTTTCTTCAAATACAAAGTTGCATTTTTCACTTTCCTAACATCCACTAAATCTTGCCATATTTTCTTATTCTTTGTCGGAACCCCATTAACCAAGATAACCAGAGGTTCCTCTTCCACTTTCTCAACTCCAATTGTGTTAATGTTTTTGTTCAAATCTAGAGGCAAATAAACAACTCTTCCCTTTAATCCTCTCTGTAAATCTGCTGGAGGCAACTTCCCTGTCTTGGGCTCCATTCTTACAATAGCCTGAAAGGGATGGATACTTTGAATCAAAATAAATTCATAAGTATTTAAATCCTTCAATTCTGAAGGTATCTCAACCAATTCCAGATTATTATGAACTGCCCTAGCAGGCATCTGGTTTTGATTTAATTTATTACAACAATAAGTACACACACGTTGATCCACTCCCAAATCAAAACAATTTTCTACCATCAAGTATGTGGCAAAATCCTTCCATTCACTATTATTTTCCCTTTCAGTTTTTGCATATAAATCCACTAACTTAGTCTGATTCTTATAATAAGTGCGTCGACAACATACACAAGTGAAATTAGGCCTCTCACTTGATTTCATCTGAAACGTGGCAATTTCCTTCTGAAAATTATCTGAACTAGAAACCTGTATATTATCTTCAACATAACCCTCTACTTCTGGGTCAATTTGAACATTCTCATCTCTACTACCAAAGTAACAAAAGTCAATTTCTTCACAAATATTCTTCACATCTATTTCAGAACCATGCAAAAGAACAGCACATAATTGTTTAAGCATAATTGCTGGACTCTTAGCATAATACAACATTCTCACTAATTTTCTCACTTTATTATGATGCACTGCTAGGATCCTGAAATGATGAAAAACACTCTGGCATACTCTCCTGGAAAGACAAGCCAGTGAATGACCACGCAAACCTGTCATTTGTCTCACTCTGCAAGGATCTAAATCTTGCAACAACTTCATTTTCTGCTTCAAACTTTTCTTATTAAATGTCCGTATAAAATCACAAAGCAAATTGATGGAAACCTGTCGCACACTGCAAATAGAACTACACTTCCAAATGTACACAGGACCCTTAGGACGTCTTCCTAAAACCTCATCACTTAGCGCCTCTTCTGTCTCTGTTGTCACAAGTTGTTCTTTTTCAACTGGACAACCATCCTTCACTTCATAAGCTCGACCACTGGTGTCTACTGCAAACACCAAATCATTATCCTGAAAATAACTCTCCTCATTAAAAAATGCCTCACAACTAGAACTATGCATCCATTCTCCGGAAAAAACTTCACAAAAGTTAGTACGATTTACTACTCTCTTCCATCTACTTTTAGTTTTGAAATCAGAAATTACCTTGCCTAGTTTCCTAATTCTATTGATTACCAAAATAAACAACTTTCGCTTAATTTCAAAAGCATGATCAATAATTTTCTCTACATTTTTCTTCTTCTTATAAAATGCTGCTTTCTGTTGGCCTTTTTTTTTAATATTTTTCAATAAATTAACTATTATCCTATTACGGAACATTCGATGTCGAATGTCCCTAAACTGTTGTTTCCTTCTACTATCATGCACAGAGTTATCTCTTCCTCTACCAGTAACATTTTTGATGGGTCTCTCCTTTCCATTTAAATTGCTTTTCTTTTTGAGGACTGAAACATTTTTTGTAGAAATACTTTTTTTATGACAAATATTTCTTAAGAATGATTTCGTGCTCTTACCCGGACCTTTCTTGGTGTTTTGACAAGTATTTGGGGAAGAGGACTGCTGCAATAAAACATCATCCTGCTGTCTTTGACGTTTTCTCGCCTTTCTCGTTCTATTTTTTGTAGGCATTTTCCAAACTATGAAAGAATCTACAGTTGAATCTGTGGAAAAATGTATTAAAAATTGTTATTAACCACTATTACCAAACAGTAAATGAATAACAGTCATCTAAAACTTAATGCCCTACTAATTATTTAACATAGCAAATCTTTTGCACCAGCACTGCATCACAAAAATGACACTCAATGGTACAAAACAGGCATAGAACAATCATAAATCTCTCCCTAATATTTTAAATGATTAATTCAGGATGACGATAAGATGTAGCTTATCTAAAGGTTTGTTTAGGCCCAGATAAACCTTGCTATTAGCAAGGTTTATCGCAAATGCGATAAAAAACGGCCGCAATGCATGAATATCGCTGAACAGTCAGCGATATTCATGCATTATCCAGCAAATGCTCTTAGCCATGTTATCCACCTTCCATTGAATAACATGGCTAAGAACTGCTCGCAAATGCAAAAAAAAACGGCCACAATGCAAGAATATCGCTGAAAAGTCAGCGATATTCATGCATTTTCCAGCAAATGCTCTTAGCCATGTTATCCACCTTCCATTGGATAACATGGCTAAGAACTGCTCGCAAATGCAAAAAAAAAACGGCCGCAATGCATGAATATCGCTGAACAGTCAGCGATATTCATGCATTTTCCAGCAAATGCTCTTAGCCATGTTATCCACCTTCCATTGGATAACATGGCTAAGAACTGCTCACAAATGCAAAAAAAAAACGTCCGCAATGCATGAATATCGCTGAACAGTCAGCGATATTCATGCATTTTCCAGCAAATGCTCTTAGCCATGTTATCCACTTCCCATTAAATAACATGGCTATGAACTGCTCAGGGCCCCATGAGGAACCCTATCCATTTTAAAAGGAAAACATAACATCAAAGACACTCAAATGCCTTATAAATATGGCCCAAAACAACCTATGAAGCTCTAACAGTACATATCCAGAAATGTAATTGATTTCAAAATTCGTTTTTAAACACAGCATATAAATCAATTGTATACCTGCATTCATGAAGAAATGACTGAAAATGTCATTGAGACACATGAAAGTGTTTTCTGGAATGCCCTAGCACCATTTTTGGGACACTATTAACATGGCTAGGTAACTCCCATAATCAAAATCTAAATTTGCCCAGCGCAATTGGGAGCGTATTTACAAGACACTTGCCCCATGAAGAACACTTTCCATTTAAAAAGGTAAACCACAATGCAAGAATATCGCTGAAAAGTCAGCAATATTCATGCATTTTCCAGCAAATGCTCTTAGCCATGTTATCCACCTTCCATTGGATAACATGGCTAAGAACTGCTTGCAAATGCAAAAAAAAACGGCCGCAATGCATGAATATCGCTGAACAGTCAGCGATATTCAAGCATTTTCCAGCAAATGCTCTTAGCCATGTTATCCACCTTCCATTGGATAACATGGCTAAGAACTGCTCGCAAATGCAAAAAAAAAACGGCCGCAATGCATGAATATCGCTGAACAGTCAGCGATATTCATGCATTTTCCAGCAAATGCTCTTAGTCATGTTATCCACTTCCCATTAAATAACATGGCTATGAACTGCTCAGGGCCCCATGAGGAACCCTATCCATTTTAAAAGGAAAACATAACATCAAAGACACTCAAATGCCTTATAAATATGGCCCAAAGCAACCTATGAAGCTCTAACAGTACATATCCAAAAATGTAATTGATTTCAAAATTCGTTTTTAAACACAGCATATAAATTAATTTTATACCTGCATTCATGAAGAAATGACTGAAAATGTCCTTCAGACACATGAAAGTGTTTTCTGGAATGCCCTAGCACCATTTTTGGGACACTATTAACATGGCTAGGTAACTCCCATAATCAAAATCTAAATTTGCCAAGCGCAAGTGGGAGCGTATTTACAAGACACTTGCCCCATGAAGAACACTTTCCATTTAAAAAGGTAAACATAACATCAAAGACACTAAAATGCATTCTAAATATGACCCCAAACAACCTATGAAGCTCTAACAGTACATATCCAGAAATGTAATTGATTTCAAAATTCGTTTTTAAACACAGCATATAAATCAATTGTATACCTATTTCAAGAGGAAAGGACTGAAAATGTGCTAGAGACACAGGAAAGCGTTTTCTTGAATGCCCTACCACCATTGTTTGGACATTATTAACATGGCTATGTAACTCCCATAATCAAAATCTAAATTTGCAAAGCACAAGTGGCAGCATATTTACAAGAAATTTGCACCATGAAGAACGTAAAATAGCATAATAGACACTCAAATGCCTTATAAATATGACCCAAAACAACCTATGAAGCTCTAGCAGTACATATCCAGAAATGTAATTGATTTCTAAATTCGTTTTTAAAAACAACATATCTGTTTCAGCTTACATAACAGACCATGGAATGGGCTCCATGTACCACAATAACTTGTGTTACTGCATGCCAGAATGCTACACCGAATATGCAATTACAATTTCTCAAAGTAACAAAATCTATTTCTATATCACTACAGACAAAGCCACAGTTTAAAAACACAGCTTTCTTCATCATTTTCTCCTTAATTCATACTATTCTCTCTCTAAAATAAATAAATCTTTTCTCACCTTAGCAAATACTTTTTAAGTTTTGAAAACAGTCTCAGAAATACACCAAATTGTCTTCAGCAGAAGAAAAACGATGCACTCCAGAGGCTGCAGCTATTGAAAGCACAGAAAAACAGATATTCATTTCACATATCTCTCATATTAGCCAATCATGACTCTTCCCTCACTTTTTTCAAATCAAAACCCTTCCCCCCTCTGCCCTCTCTGCCTTTTTTCCATAGCAACCACCTCCTGGAAGACCTCTCATGTTTGCAAATTGACACAACAATGTTTCAATTGAACTCTGAACTCTCAGTGCACCTGCGTATCCAGTGCAATCTTTCATTAAATGTTTCTTCCTTGACCATTCAAATTACATCTTTCAAAGAACACATCCATGCACCCTAACTGTCTGTTTTCAGAAATGGAAATGCACCAATCACTGCTAATGATTCATTAGCATTGGAAATCCACAGTTTTTTTTCTTTACAAACTCCTACTGTTTCAACTGCCCTTTCATTACCACACTTCATCTGACTGCAGAACAACCTTCTCCCACCATGTTTAAGGTCTGGATTGTTGGACATAGTTACATCCACTGGGCTCAAAGGTATGCTGAGAACAGAAATTTACACAACCTCAATTTACAGGATGTGGAAATTAAGTGGTTGGGCCAAAGAGGATTAAAATGTCACCAATTGATACCATTGGTGAAAACCTTTATGCATTTGCCAAAACCTGACCTGTTAATAGTGCACTGTGGAGGTAATGATTTGGGCACTTTGACAGGGGTAGGTCTGGAAATGCTTTTAAAGGACACCTTGGAGCAATTAATGGCACTTTTTCCTCAAACTGCTTTGGTATATTCCAATATATGCCAAAGACAGAAATGGAGGTGGTCCAACCAATTTTCTCCACAAATTGAGAAAGCGAGGAAGCATGTAAACAAATCTGTTTCAGCTTTCATGAGAGACCATGGAATGGGCTCTCTGTACAACAATAACTTGCGTTACTACATGCAAGATATCTACAGAGGAGATGGAGTTCACTTCTCAGATGAGGGCAACAGAATTTTCATTCTGAATTTAAGACTGTGCATTGGTACCTACTTATAAGTACCTAAATGTACCATAAACCCAAAAGCTCTTCTCAGAGCTACCCTTCATCTGATCACACACTTTTATTATTTTTTTTCTAACTTTTTTCTGTAATTTTCAACAAACTACGCTCAAAGAGCGCTATCCGGTACGCGAACTGGAAGCTAACCGCGCAAAATTTAAAAAAAAAATGTTTTTTCTTCGCACATATAGTCCTCCTCAGCCACCCTCAGAAAACGTAGGGGGGCAAACTACTTGTACCATGCCCCCTTCTATCCATTCAGAACATTATTTACCCTCCATTTTATACCTTGATGCGACCGAAACACAAAATGGTGGACTCCCGTTACGCTCCTAGTTCGCGGACCGGACCGCTTTCCGGGAAGCGGTCTAAAAAAAAGGTGGGAAAGTGATTCACAGAAAAACGACTAGAGACACTCTCACCAAATATAGATTAGCTCATACTACATAACAATCCCTTTCATTTTCACAAATTTGATTGAAATTCCATTTAGCCATTAAGCCTGTAGACCTCTCAAAGTACCGTGAGGTAAATTACTTCACAAAACACATCTGAAGTGTTGGAATTGACAACCAATGAAAATGTTACTTTCATTTTCTACTTTTATTACCTGACATTTGATTGGTTATATACTTGAATATATATAAAGGAAGAGAAGGAAACACAGCCATTTTGACTGCTACTTCTTGTTGTACATTACAATTGAATTATCACTAAACTCTTCAACTTGTTTGTAAAGGTAAGTTGTTATTTTTAAAACTGAAGTATATTGTACACTATAACTTAATATAGTAGACTTTTTCTGCTAGATATACACTATCCCTCTGTACTAGTAATGTATTTAGATAGACTTCTCTGTTATAGTTATGAATGGAGTTGACTTGTCTTGGTTAAATAACATACACTTTTTTATAGTCCTATTTCCACTCTGATACTATACACTGCCAAAAGAAAAATTCACTGATAAAAAATGACTATCTAAAATTAATCCCAACAGTGCCCTATCTCTACTAATATATATTGTTTTAATCCAAATTTCAGGCAAAATGGAAGGCGAAAACCAAGTTTCTTTTGAAATGGACCTGCAAGAGAGCAGCCAGGAATTGATTGAACAAATTGACATGGAATTTATGGATGAAAGCTTGGATAATGAACTGCTGCAATGTGTCCAAGCAGTAGATGCCCTCCTTGCAAATGAGGACATTTTACAACCTCACAGCTTGCAAACAATATTTCAAGAAAATAATGACATTTCAGACACTGAAATGTTAGAAAGTTTAATAAATTATGAAAAACAATAAAAATTAAAAAAAAAATTTAAAAAAAAGAAAACAAAAAAAAAACAAAAACAACAAACAAAACAACAAACAATTAACATTTAGTCTTTGAAAAGTATATCATTCTATTATCCTTAAAGTACGCTGCCTAGAACGCTTTCCGGTTCGCGTACTAGGCGCTCATCGCGAAAAAAAAAAAAAGAAAACATTTTTTTGAACCCTGCTGGGCCCTTTTAAAACCTCCACATAAAACCTAGGGGGTCAGGGAGGATCTACTATGCCCCCTTATGGAAATTTCCCCCTTTGTTTTGGCCTCCTCTTATCTCTCGATCCTACCGAGAGACAAGATGGCGGCCGCACCGGACTGTTTAGAATGTTGACAGACACCGAAGAGCCAATCAGCTTTCCGTGCGCAAAGTTCCGTTACGCGAAAAGTACGCGAACCAGATCGCTGCCCGGAGCGCTGTTACAGATATATATCTTGATTTAAACGTTAATTTCTCAAAATCCACTGGAGCACATATATTGAGACCTAGCAAAGGCACATCGGCCTAACAGTCCCTACAATTTTGCCAAGTTTCGTGCAAATCCATTCAGCCGTTCGAGCTAAAAGTGAGTCCAACCGCCCTATGGAAAACTCAATGTTAAAAACGCGTTTTGGGACCCCCCTTTTTTCTCAACCCCCCCTTGACGACCCCCCCCCAAATTTTCTGGAGCTGCTCAGAAACAAAATGTGCCATTTTCCTGAAAATTTCAGCCAATTCCGTCCACAAACGCCAAAGTTATTAGGCATAGAATTTTCAGAAATCCCATAGGGAAAAAATCCTAACTATATATACCTACTGGCGACCGCCAGTAGGTAATATATATATATATATATATATATATGTATGTATGTGTAGTATGTGTATATATGTGTGTGTGTGTATATATGTGTATGTATGTGTTGGTGTGTGTGTGTGTATATATGTATGTGCATATATATGTATGTATATATATGTGTGTGTATATATTACCTACTGGCGGTTGCCAGTAGGTAGTTATAGTTAGGACCTAGTTTCCATAGGAAATCCGCAACATTCTATTGGGAATAACTTTGGCGCTGGTGGATTAATCTTTGTGAATTTCTCAAAGATGTCCCGCTCCGCTCCGCTCCTTCCCTGAAAGTTTTGTGGGGATTCGTCAAGTGGGGGCTGAGAAAAAAGGGGGTTCCAAAACGTGTTTTCCCCATGTTATTTTCCATAGGACGATTAGACACGGCTACAGCCCGAACGGCTGAACGGAATTACAAGAAATTTGGCAAAATGTTAGTCTGATTCGCAGATTGCCCTTTTGTTTAAATGGTATAAATCCCTCCAGTAGTTGTTGAGAAAATTGAATTTGAAAACACATATATATCTATAAGCGCGCACCGTCCGCGTACCGTAGTCGTACCGCGCGTGCACGGTTCGCGTACGGTGCCTGGACCTTCGCGTGCGCGAGCTTCATGCTGATTGGCTGCCAATGTCTGTCAACACTCCAAAACAGAAATTGTTGGCAGCCATCTTGTGCCTTGGTAGACTGAGGCACAAGAAAGCAGCAAAACAAACACGTAGAACTCAAAAAGGGGGCAGGGTAGAAGCACATTGACCCCCTAGGCCTGCTCAGGGGGTCCCACAAGGTCCCCCAAGGCAAAAAAAAAAAATTGGGTGGGGGGAAATCGCGGGGTGCGTTCACGGGTCCGCATACGGTACACATACGGTGCGGTGAGCATACATTTCTGAGAACGCTGCATGCTCATTGGTTGTCAACACTCCAAACCAGGAAGTGTTGGCAGCCATCTTGTGCTTAGTAGACCGAGGCACAAGAAAGCAGAAAACCAAATGTGTTGTAGAACACAAAAAGGGGGCAGGGTAGAAACACCCTGACCCCCTAGGCCTGCCAAGGTGGTCCCACAAGGACCCCCAAGGCCCCAAATTTTTTTTTAAACACAGTATGTTTTTTTAAAAATTACCCCCCAGGGGGACCAAATTGCGGGGGCATAGTGATAAAAAAGTGTGGGGGGTGCCTAATCCCCCCCACACTGCCCCGGGGACCGCCGCCATCCGGGGCAAAGCAACGCAGCCCCCTAGCGCATACTGGAGGCTCCTGGTGGGCTAGTTGGCCCCCAGGGACCCCCAGTATGCAAGGGGAATTAGTTCCCCCTCTGCAAACACGCCCGGGGGCTGCGTTGCAAAGAGTTGTAAAAAGGGTGTGGCCTCATTACACCTCTCTGCAATGCAGCCCACTGGCTTATACTGGAAATTCCAGGTGGGCTAGTTGGCCCACAGGGTCCGCCAGTAGGCAAGGGGAATTGGCTCCCGCTCTGCAAATGCGCCAGGGGGCTGCGTTGCAGAGAGGTGTAAAAAATAGTGTGGCCTCATTACACCTCTCTGCAATGTAGCCCCCTGGCGCATACTGGAGGTTCCAGGTGGGCTAGTTGGCCCCCAGGGACTCCTAGTATGCAAGGGGAATTAGTTCCCCCTCTGCAAACACGCCCGGGGGCTGCGTTGCAGAGAGGTGTAAAAAAGGGTGTGGCCTCATTACACCTTTCTGCAATGCAGCCTCCTGGCGCATACTGGAGGATACAGGTGGGCTAGTTGGCCCCCAGGGACCCCCAGTATGCAAGGGGAATTAGTTCCCCCTCTGCAAACACGCCAGGGGGCTGCGTTGCAGAGAGGTATAAAAACATTTTTTTTCAATTTACATTAAAAATATGTAATGTAATTTAACAAATAATATATCTAAAAATAAATAATTTATAATGTAGTAAATCAGTATAAAAAAATAACAATTATTACATTTAAAAATTATCATTTACAAAACCATTGAAATTCACTGAGGTTTGAGGTTTGTTTATTGTACAGTTAATTAAAAATCACAATTATAAAACGTACACATTTTTTTTTAAAAGTCAGTATCTTCGTTAAAACAAGTAAGGTGCAGTGGTTCAAAATGTAAAAAGTCTCAGTTTTAGTTGCGTAAGAGTCTGTGGAGTTTTTGTGGGCTTAATGCTTCCTCTTTTGATGGCCATGATTGCCAGGGGTGTTTGTTTTGTTATTATTTGACTTCTGCTAGAGAATACCCTCTGGTTTTTTTGTTCAGTCTTTTGGCCACTATATCAAAGTATTTTGTTATTCGGCAATTTAGCTGAGTTTCATCAGGGTTAAAACAGAGCATCACGGCCTGCCTGCAGCTCGTTATGCCCTTCTGGTTCCATAAAGCTCGAAGCTGGGAGCGCCTTATGTCCTGGAGGTTTGTGCAAATGCAGATAATGTGTATAAGGTCTTCTTTTGCAGAGAGACAGAGGCGGCAATGATTTGCGGGATTTTCCCTTGTCCATGGTGCCAGGTGCGGAGCTATGGGGATTCTACCCATGCGCATGTTAAGAAACTTGTTTTTTGTCTTCTGTGTGAGGCCCATCGTTAGGTAGTCTTGTGGTTTTAGAGCGCTGTAACCGTTCAGCACCACCCAACTGTGCGCTCTCTTAGCTAGGGTGGCTTTGTCCTCAATTGATGAAAGCATCTTAGTGACTTTTGACACCACTTTTTTAAAGGTACGAGGGTCAGTTGCCGACTCCCATAGGTCTGCAAGTCCTAAGACCTTCAGTGAGTCCATTAAGTAGGTCCTTGCAGGTGAGTTGTCTCTTATGTTTAGTTCCGTCCATAGATAGGCGTTAAAGGATCCATGGTCCGCGTCTCTGATTTTCCGCCAGCTTTTTAAGTATGCGCCTCTTCTCTCGACCTCTTGTTTCTGCAGGCCGAATTCGAGCCGAATTCGTGCTGGTGATGAGTTGATGGGGAGATGAAATATTGCCCTGTATGCTCGACTGATGGTTTTATCTAGTGTTGTTGCGTCTTTTCCTCTCATGGCCTCGCTGCCGTAGGTGAGCATGGGCTGTAAGCGAGCTCTTATTACCTGTAGGAGAGGGCCCAGGGACCGGTCTGGGAGTGCTTTCTGCAGAGGCTTTATCGATAGGTGGAATGTCGTGCCCTTTCGGCGAATGGCCTCTAGTTGTTGCTTGAAGGAGCCATTGCCGTCTATTATGACGCCTAGGTATTTGTAGGAGGTTACCTGGTCTAACCTCTGTCCGTTCAGGAACCATGTGGGTTTCCGTTTTTTTGTGGTAGTTTATTGTCATTACTTTTGTTTTGTTTAGGTTGATGGTTAATGAGTTGATTTTTGAAAATGCGTTGGTTTTGTTGAGGAGGTGTTGAAGACCGATGGGGGACCGACTGATGAGGACTAGGTCATCAGCGTATAGAGGGTTTGAAAGCGTGATGTTGCCTAGTCTTGGAGCATGAGATTTAACTGTCTCCAGTTCGTCGGGGAGGTCTGCCAGAAAAAGGTTCATTGAAATTCACTGAAAAAACATAGGTTTCAGCCACATTATAGTTAGGAATTAGCATTTAACAAACCTTGCAAATTCACTGAAAAAACCATAGGTTTCACACACGTTATAGTTAGGAATTAGCATTTTAAAAACCTTTTGAAATTCACTGAAAAAACCATAGGTTTCACACCAGTTATAGTTAGCTGGTCATTTTACTCATACAAAACCTTTGAAATTCCCCCGTTACAGTTAGTTCAGCTAACTATAACTCGCGCGCCCGCAATGCACTGCTGATGACGTCACATATTACATCACTCATGACATGGTCAGTGACATCACTCATGACATCACTGATGACATCTCAAATGACATCACTCATGACATCATCCTTATGAAAGAGTGGCAGACCTCCTCTCACTCTAATATAACCTTTGATACACACATTCAAATATAGAAACAAAAATGTTCAAGAAAATGGCGATACCAATACCAGCAACAACCTATTCCAACATCTTCTTTCACCTCCACTCATTTGCCAACAGTTCTATTTAGTCACTCATACATGTACTCAATCATCATATGTACTCATACACCTATACATCCTGTTACACACCGATACTCATCCATAGTTACTTACACATATACTCACACATGCAAATAAACTATCAAACATCCATTTACTTGCATATACAGCTATACACACAAAAATACACATACTGACTCTCTTAAACGATCACTTATAGAAACACATACTTAGTTATACAGGAACTATTCAAACCTCTCACTCACATATATACTCACTTATATACACAAATACTCACATATAGTAGTTTAACACATATGTACTTAGTCATAAAGACAGTATTGAGACAGTCATTCACTCACTAACCCACCTATACTCACACTCATCCACCCATACAGTCCTGCACACATGCTGTCTTCAAAACACATATAAACAGTGAGTCATTCATGAATGCATCTATGTGCGAAGTAATATCCCCCACCAAACCTTATAAACTCTCAGACACTTATAATGATACTCAAAAAAACATCTAATAACCTGTATAGACACTCGTGTAGCTCCTCACCAACCCATGCAGCCACTTATTCAAAAAATGTGTGAGACTGATACAGATATTTACATATTTAAACATTACTCACTAACCCATGTATTCACTAAGATACAATTAATTAGTCAGTTATACAATCAATTTTTTTTAAGTCATCCATTTAGACACTTACTTGCCCATTTATTCTTCCATCGACCTTTAGATATACATATATAAAAATATTTATTTTTCAGAAAGACACACAGCCACTGGATGATGTCATCAGTGATGTAATCAGTGATGTCATTTGAGATGTCATGAGTGATGTCACTGACCATGTCATGAGTGATGTAATATGTAACGTCATCAGCAGTGCATTGCGGGCGCGCGAGTTATAGTTAGCTGAACTAACTATAACGGGGAAATTTCAAAGGTTTTGTATGAGTAAAATGACCAGCTAACTATAACGTGTGTGAAACCTATGTTTTTTTCAGTGAATATATGTGTATATGTATGTATATATATATATATATATATATATATCACTCCGTTTCGATCCCTCAGAACGGCTTCGGCACTCCCAATTTGGGTGGTGCGTGTCTCTCGGCAGGGTCCAGCCAGCACATCTATACTCGTGATTTTCGTGATTGCAAAAAAAGACTGCACCCTCAGTGTTTTGCTGCAAAGTGCTTTTATTGTGAACAGGACTGCATTACAGTTACCTCCTAATACCTTCATACCGTGACAAGACAAAGCAATTACGATGTCCGTAACCTGTAAATATCAAGGACGACAAATTCACGTCACTTCCTCTTGCTTCCTTTTGGAGCACACTTCAGTACATAGCTAATTTGTCGTCCTTGATATTTACAGCTTACGGATATCATCTTTGTTCTGTCGTGTGAAAACACAGGCCACTGCTAAAGTTCCCCCTGTGTTCAGCCATCGAATCTAAGGTACTGCATGGTGACATTTACACTTCCTGTGTTTGTGCATGGATGACATTCCACGCAGGCCCCGACTCTCTTTCATTTTTCCCCAGAGTTCCCTATCCTTACATCAGCCCACATACGGTAGGGTGTGTCATCGCTTCATCATTAGCGTTGTGCTATTTACTCTTACTTGGGGTAAGTTGTCCATACTGTACACCGTGAATAGTAAGAATTATTATTATTTTACCCGTTATTCTTGTTGCCCCGTGGGTCAAATCATTTTTTTCATTTTCTCAATTTCTCCTTTTTCCCTCTTACATAACTAGAACCCAGCTGGGTTCCCTTGTGAGTATCTTTTACCTTTACTATCACTCACTGCTGGCACACACACTCACATGGCTGCGCAGTCTACTGCCTAGGTACCATCTAATTCATTGGCTTCATGCTCCATTCTGTCCCATTTGTGCCGGTATATGGGCCATATGCTTATCATATTTTTTCTTTTCCCAGATGTCCCTACATTCCTAGGTCCTGATGAGACCCTACACCCCACATAGGGTCGAAACGTCATCGACAAAAAAGAGGAAAACGAACCATTAAAATCAGCACATATTATTGTATATAGTTGCTTTCATTATGTATATATTTACAGATGGTCGACTTTTGTAACACTTTGGAAACCTTGTAAAAATTGTCACAATTTGTCACCAATACTTTAGGTTCCTGTTTTTCACTGTGGACACTACGCACTATCTTGTTATTTTTATCATATTGCTTGTGAAATACAATATACAACTGTGTTAAACCATACCATAGGTGTATGTAGTTTATTTTTCCTCTAACATCTCTCCAACCCTTCCATTGCGATTGCACATTATACTATCAACACCTGGTTTCTGATATTAAGCAAGTACTCAATAAGGCAGCAAGTAATTTCATAAAATAAGAAATCACATATTTATCTGAGACCAAAAAAGGCATTGCTTAGACCGTTCAGGTAGTCCATATTATATAAACAAAAGTCAAGTCAATATGCCGCCAGAACATTTTATGGAGAGCGACTTAAGGAGATCGATGATAAGTCAAAATAAAAGTAGAAAATGAAGTCACAAGCCTAGGAGTGGTTTAAATACTTGAATTAGCAGAGACCCGTCATGCAACGTGTGCCCATCCATGGACCATTCTCCATTGATTTGCACTTAAGGGCAGGATTTTATACGGATAGGAGCTTATATTGCATACGCTCTAAATGTAGCACCCTGCGATGGAACATCTTGCACCAGAAACATTTATAAGATTAACCACCCATCCAGCCCCATAAATAGTTCGGAGACTTGTTTATTCACCTATTGTCTAGTCCTTTGCCCTGCTCCCTCCCTTGTAACTTCTACATCTCAGCATCCGGTAATTTATACTTTACATTTGACAGTCTGACTCTCCCACCGCCTCGTAAGGACCATTTCTGTCCCATAGCCAGTGTAGACACCCTCCATGCTAGTCTGTGGGTGTTAAGGAACAACCCAACATTTCCTACAGTAGCTGCTTCCCTCAGGAATTCCCTATGGGCTTTGAGGGACTAGAAGGATTGGAGAAGTGTATTCTAACACTGGCTGGTGGTAGGACAAAGGCATTCAACCCATGAGAAGCTGGCCGGACTGGGACGCAAAATAAGCCCTAGTAAAAATGCGAACCAGCCCTGCTCCCTTCCTCCTCACTGTCTCTTCTCTCTCACTCCTCTCTCTCTCCTGAAGTTCACCCACCCCGTGACTACTGGGGAAGCTGGAGAAAGTGCCAGTGGCACCAGCAGTGGCCTCCGGCCCTAAAACCTCCCCACAAAGGCTTCATGTCAGTGGGGTAATGCCCGGTGGAAAAAACATGTAGTCTGGCCCTGCAGAGAAGACTGCGCAGAACCCCTCAAAAGTGCAGCAGAACAGACATTTGTACATTGGCCTAGACACACTGTTGGAGTTCGTAATCTAATTAAAAGAGGAGATGGCTGCATTTTAAAAAGGACGAGGAGTTGATTTAGAACTTCAAAGGAGTGCTACGACTTGATTACAAGATCATGCCAAAATTGAGTGGTGCCAGACACTCGGGAGAGGTGTGGCACGGCAGCCAGAGCAGCTGACTACAGCGCCACCGCCAACTCAGCATCATGTGACTCTGGGCAATAGCTCACTTAATCTCCCGGCGGCTCCCAGCGCCTTGAAACCTTAAGGGGTGATATGTTTGCGCTTTACAGATATAGATTATTGTTATTATTACCATTCAAGTTTTCTCAGCCAGGTGAGTGCACAATAACTCCAGCCTCTATATCCGGAAACTAATGACTGTAAGCTGAAGACAGATAAGACTTCGATTTTGGAAAAGGGGGTGGTGATGGACAGAGTTTCTGAATGATGCAGAATACTCTTACCCAGTCAAGAGATCAGGGCTTGATCCATCACCGTTTTTTAGATCACTGCACCATCCCAGCTCAGAACCTGGCTATATGCAAATACAGATAAGACTTCACCATCGTCTGAGGAAAGTCTGAAGGGAGAAGCTGTTCTGGCTGAAGTGCCTGCGCAGTGGTTTAAGTGCTCACTGCAAATGGCGATCTGAAAATGAAGAAACCGATCATAACGAAAAAGAAATGGAGTAGCAATGATGAAACGCTGACAATTTTGATGAATTTATAAAAAGTGGTAGCATTGCAAAAATGTACATTTTTATATTATTGAAACAGGCAAGGGTTGCTAATAATTTTGCGGTAAGGATTAGGGATAAAAGAAGAGGTAGAGTTCGACTCCGAATTATAGTGTGAAGCGTTTTAATCATGTTGGCGTTGATTATTGTATTTTCCATATTATTGTAATTGTAGATATATTCGTCATCGAATGGGTTGCTGTTATGGATATCTCCTTGGTGCATTAACTCATTATTGTCTTCTTTATCTTTCTACTGATCTGTCGCATACTTCCTAAATATCACTTGGAAGGGGCATGTATTATGGCAGGGGTGGCTCATCTGGCTATTTTTCTGGGGCCGGTTAAAGGGTGGTATATGGATTTTCCTGATCCAGACAGAAACACATTGATTCCTATCCCATAGCGAAAGTTGACATTTATGTTTGTAATGTTTACTGTCGGTGGGTTCACTCGCTTGTTGAATGCATGAATGAATGATAGATTTACAGAGCGCAACGCCCGAGTCAAAAAGGGCATTGTCTATGATAGCCAATCTGTGATGTTAGCCCAGTGTTGATCCTGTGCTCCAACTTTTTTCCAATGCTTAATTTGAGCAGGCGCTCATTTTTGGGGATTAACACTTACTTTTCATCACTAGTCTTTGACCGAGAGCAGGACAGAGAAAGGCGGCAAATGGGAGAAAGAAGGAGTTGGAGGGATATAGGACTCCAGTGCAAAAAAACAAAAGCAGGGATGAAAAATTTGCAAGAGTGAGTTAAGAGACAAAGTAGAGGGTAGTGGAAGAAAGAGGTATGAGGAAGAATCAAGACTAGACAACTTTGGTATCTGGCTCATTGGCGTTTGGCAGTGGCAACTGTGATCTCCTAGGACAAACATAATCTTTGGGCTCCGGCATTTTGTTTTATTTTTATGTATTTATTTTCTTACTTTATTATTATTTTTTTTATTTTTTTTACAAATTAATCATTGTATTTCATCATTGGCTGTTCCAACCTTCATTAGCACTTCAGACGACATTCATAGAACCACGTCTAGGAATTCAATTACCTCTTCATCACTTTGCTATGCTATGCAGCTAAGGCTAAAATAAATGACTTTTGGGTGAGCTGTAAATAATAGATTCCATCTGGCTGGGCCGGTCAGTTGGCAGGTGGTAGCCCCTCACAGAGCCTGCCTCCCTAACCTCCTGGCTCGACTCACTCACACTCAGGCTTGGCTTACCTCTAGGCTGCAGACGAGTCTGGTTTCTATTTTTAGCTCCAAACTAGTTTAGAAGAGAATAGATGCTATAAACTAAAAAAAGCAACACGAAGTATTTATTCAAAGCAGCAATGCAAAACCAGAAATTTACTGGCAAAATATCTATGACTAAGTGACAAACGTTGCAGAGAGCTGCAGTTAGGTACCGTGGAATGCCGAATGGGAAATCCATTGAGAAACACAAAGGTGAAAGATGAAGTTTTCTACATATTTTTTGTCATAAGCCCTATGTTAAACAAACTGCCTCACCCTTCGAGTAGCTATTCTATAAAGCAGGTCAATAAAGCGAATCAAGCCTAGCTACGACAGTGTTCACTGCATGCGAAAATTGAGGGCCTGGTTCCCAAAAGTAAACTTAAACCTTTGAGTAGGTTTACGATTGTTTGCTATTCCCAAAGGTATTTTACGACTAGCACATTTGCAAGTGCGGAGTCTCTACCAGTGCTTGAAATTGAAGAATAGAAGTGCAGGTACTGCAGGGTACCTGCTTGTTTCTGAGAAGTGCTGGAGCTCTCCATTTAAAAGTATTATGTTTCTCTTGAAGTGCCGGTACTCTCCTCTCAAAATAAACAAGCATTTACAATGCAACGGTTTCGCCTTTTCAAAAGTTAGAGCTATTGGCATTGTAAATGACAAAATTTGTATTTATGTGTTGGTTTTGAAAACCGGTAAATAAATGGCATTGTTATTTACATTGCCAATAGCTTAATCTCTCACAAATGTGAGACCTATTTTACCCTACTGGACGAGCTCAGCAGACAGCAATTACTACAACACACACACACCCAGAGCCACAGACACCCAGAGCCACACACACAGCCAGCCACACATACCCAGAGCCACACACACACACGCACCCAGAGCCAAACACACACCCAGAGCCACACACACACACACACCCAGAGCCACACACACACACACACACAAAGCCACACACACACACACACACCCAGAGCCACACACACCCTCACACACCCAGAGCCACACACACCCTCACACACTTCTCCCTCACACATACCTCCAGAGACCTTTATGGAGCCTAAAACAGACCCTCTTCTATAGCCCCCAAAAGACCCTCGCATAACTCGTCAAACTCACACATACCTCAGCAGACCCTCACTGAGCCCAGAGAGACCTCCACATAGCTTAACACCCATACCTGAATAGACTCTCACAGAACCCTAAGCAGACCTTCCCTTAACCCTAAGCAGACCTTCACATAACCCTAAGCAGACCTTCGCATAACCCTAAGCAGACCCTCTTACACAACCATACGCAGACCCTCAGGCTAAGCAGAACCTCACACCTAACAAAAGCCCATCACATCCCGGAAAGGTCTTCCATAGAGCCCCTAACAGACCCAGACTGTGACAGGAAGCCTCTGAGTTCAGGCGCTGTAACTATGAAGCGTGGCCATCTTCAGACATCTATCAACCCATCCATATGCTACAGTGGACGGCGGCCTCCGAGGGTGTAACTATACAGCCGGATTCAAACATGCAGGCAAAGCAAATTACAACGATGTACAAAGACAACATTATACATCAAATGTCGAAAGGACAGAGAGTTCGTGCTGTGCACGAGCTGATGGAAAAGCGAGAGGCCACTCCCCCAAAAACCAGGAGAAGGGATGGAGTGCTGCGCCTACCTGAGCTGCCGGCGCCTGGTCCATTCAACAAGCAAGGGTTTTGTAGAGATGAGTCCAGGATCACACAGAGTGTCGGCGAGAAACTGGTACCCCCTGGCACTGTTCTACGGTACACCTAGCACTATTACTTTGGTACCTTTAGCACTGTCCTATGGAACCACCTGGCACTGTCCTACGCCAGACCTAGCACAGTCCTTTGGTACCCTGGCACTGTTCTTCTGTAGCCCTGGTACTGTCATAAGGTACCTCTAGCACTGGCCTTTGATACCCATAGAACTGCCCTTTGGTACCCCTTGCACTGTCCTACGGTCCCCTGAGCACTGTCCTATGGTACACTGGCACTGTCCTACGGTACCCCTAGCACGGCCCCTTTATTTACCCCTGGTCTCAGGGGCAGGAACATGAAGTTAGCAGGGCTGCAGGAGCCCCGTTCACTCTCTGCACGAGGCACGCAGTGCCCCTCGGCAGCGAATAGAAGGCTGTGGAGGGAGTGAGGGTGGGCGCAATACCAATCCTGCCACGTCACCGCAGTCAGAGGGTGAGACCCCTGGCATCTGCGTGAACGAGAGTCCACGCCTCCTCTTCAGATGTATGCGCGGCAACCGCCAGGACACCAATCTGCCTTGAAACGTTATTTTCGTGCACACGGAAAAAACTCACGTTTGCACACGAGGCTTCGAGGCGCTGAACTACTTCGAGTTAAGCCTCGCCTCCCGTCCTAAGCTTTAAGGCCTCAGATGGCAAACTCAGGAGGGCAGTGAGCTCGAAACTGCCTTTAAAATGTAGGCCCACCCTTGAAGGGATGAAAGGTTATCTTTCAAAACTGCCCTCACAATGCGTGCACCTTTTGATGAAATGTGTGCCCTGCGTGCACCTTTTGATGAAATGTGTGCCCCGCGTGCACCTTTTCATGAAATGTGTGCGCCGAGTTTTTTTTAGATCCCTGCATTATCTGTCAGTGTATAGGTCTACTCTTGGCTGCATGGGCAGCGGGCAGTTCTCACACCCAGCCTCCATTCTGTACCCCACCCTTCCACCAGACCATGGGGGCTCAGTTGACCCACTCAGCACAGACCGAGTGCAGGGCATAACTAGAAAACAACTAGCATTAAGCACGGACAGCGGGAGGGGGGGTGCGGGAACGGGCAAACGGACAGCCGATTACCTGCAAGGAAAGTGAAATCGCACAGCCCACCCCTGCTCGGAGTAGGGAGCGGGTCAGGTCTGCGTCCTCACAGGGAGAGCGAACCGGCTGGTGTGAGGAAGGATGCCGAGACAAAAAAAAAAGCACCACCGCCGCATGACGTGGGCAAAAGCCTAAAATTCTCGGGAACGCCCACGAATCTGCTCCGGCATTGACGGACAGATCTCTGTTCCAGATCTCTGTTCCAATGGCTAGCCTCCATTTATGGAGCTAGCCAATGGAACAGAGGGACGGGACATGAGCACACATACTCTAGACATAAGATTTCGCCTGCGCCGAAACCTAAAAAGTGCTTGTACTCCGTACCAGACAGTACCAGCCCGTTTAAAGCACTGGCTCCGCTCATTAAAAGATAGTACAGTCCTATCTTTGTGTGTGCGGAGACTCCGTTTTCGTACAGATTGCCCAAAAGTGTTTGTTTACCTTTGTGAATCAGGCCCCGAGTGTTAGTCAATGGGCTTCCAGCGAGTGGCTGGAAAAAAAAAATAACCCCCACTCTCAACACATGGTGCTAGGTAAGCGTGAAAAGTGCGTGCCCTGACCAACTGATTCTAGGATGACCCACGGCAATTGTCCGTCCAGAAAAGTTGGAAACAATTGTGTAAAATGATGTGGTTTTTTTAGCATGATTTTAAAGGAATTTAACCAAAAACCTATATACTTCGTGATCCTGTCTACTTTCATCCTTCTTTACTTTCTTCATTCTTTCATTTATTCTTTCTTTCCATCTTTTTTCATTCCTTTTATTCTTCAATGTTGCTGTTAAATGTAGCTTATTAAGCACAGCTTTCACTGTAAGGTATCTTGGCAATAAAATAATAGTAGAGGATAATCAGCTTTCCATGTGAAGCCAGTGTAAGGTTGCAGGCAGAGGTTTTGGCTGAACTAAAACAAGGAGAAGGAATGAGCATCTGGCTGCATGATTTCGAATTAATTGTTGCTTGTGTCAAAAGAATTTGAATATCTCCAGACAGAGGGAATTGCAACAGTACAATCTTGACCAAATAAACTTCTACATCCAATTGTCAATGGAGGGATTTTTACGCTTCAGAAAGTATATGATAAAACACCCGCCATACTCGACTTTCCATGGTTAGTTTACTGCTCATTTTAATTCCCAGGTTTTTAACAGAGGTAAAGGAACAAAAGTGTCTGACCAAAAGGATGGGGACCATAGAGAAGGCTTCTTTCAAACAAAATTAATTAGTTTTTTTTATTGCATTCCTTCTTTTTTTCATTTTACTTCCCTACTTTATATGTCCTTCTTTCCATTCTCTTTTCACGTCTTCTTTCCATCTTTCTTTCCTTCCATCACTCTATTTCTCCTTTACATTATTTCACTTTCGTTCCATCTGTTGTTCCGTGTTATTTTCTCATTTGTTTTTCATCTTTCTTATAAGCAGCCTGTCCTTCTTCCCTTTTTCCAAGGTTTCTTTCTTTTTATTCTTTCCATTAATTAATTCTTTATTGTATTCTATTCCTTTCATCGTCCTCCTCTCCATCCTCCTTTCGGTCTCCCTTCATTCTTTCCATATTTCTTTCCTTCGTTACATTGTTTCATTATGTTTTAATGCTTTCTCTTTCCATTACTCTGCTTTTCTTTTTGTCTTTCTTCGTTCCTTCCTTCTTCTTCAAGCCTCCTTTCCTTCCTTTCTTCCTTTTTTCTTTCTTCCTTCCCAGATTTCCTTCATTACATTCTACTTTTGATACTCTTTTCAATCCTGCATTTTTTTCCTAAATTCTATTTTTCTTCCATCTTCTGCGGTATTTCACTCCATCGGCCTCTCACTTTCTATTTCTTTGCCATTTTTAGGTCGACCTCTGCCAATGCGCTTGCGCATTGCAGATGGTCGATCTATAGTGGCCAAAACAGGAACTGAACCAGGCGGCCGGATTTCAGCAAGTGCACGTGCTCGTGCACGAGCTTGCCATTTGCTCCCCAGCCGCTTTTCAAAGGAGCACTCCCCCGCCTCCTCTCCCCCAACCCCCTCTGCGCAATGCCTTCAAAGGGATCACCTCCCAGCCCCCTGTCGCCAGGCTTCCCTCCCACTCGCTCACTCCCCTGCTCCTTTTGGCTCCCATGCAAAGACCAGCTCACTGAAAGTCTTTACGAAAAGAAATGCTGCTTGTTCATCATTGCTCGCATTCCACCATTTTTTAAGCGCTGGGCTTTAATTATCTTTTGCAGCTTTAAAGCGCTGTACTTTCATTGTATTTGCAGCTTCGAAGCTGCATCTTCTCCACCTCCAGCCACCAAAAACAAGCTGCATATTTCACACTCCTCTCACCTCTTCATTAGCGGCTGGGCAGAAGCCTCTTCCGGTCGTGGTGATCTGCCGCTGTGCCGGACTCCGAACTGCCTTCCTCGCCTCCAGCAGCTGAACAGCAGCCCACAACACTAGGACGAGTTGTATGGCTGCCAGGAACTCCATACTCCATATGCCTTGGCTAGCTTTATTTACGAGGGGAAATTATTGGATATTTATTATCGCTTTCTGCACATTTCAAAGGCAGTTTTTAAGCACATGAAGATTTGTACTTTTATTTTGGCGCGGCCGTGCACCTCTTCACTTTCCCAGCGTGCTTGCATTTACCATTATGTAAATGATTGCTTTGGCTGCAGAAGCCTCACAAACACGTTTATCAGAAATCACCACAACACATCTCTACCTCGAACCTGGCTGTGGGCCCCTTAGAGTCTCCCTTCCCTAAGGAAGCCTGAACTGGTTGTAGCCCCATTTCCTTGATCAATATCGCTCCGCATTTAGAGCCCCCTTGTTAACACCTTTTGTTGTAAGTTCTTCGGCTCCTCCTGTCTCCATGCATTTCAAATGTACTTTTTGGTGTTGTTTATCTGCTCGTATCTGCATGCATTCCCTCGTCTGCACACATTTCAAAAACTGTTTCCTGTATATTTTATATTTTTTTTAACAAAAATATTAGCTCAAATACTTAGTAAATAATTAACTTCAGTTTTTACCATATACTTTCAGAACAAGTGGCATAGCAACATCGGGAAATGTATGCATGTTTTTTTCACAGCCACTTATGGTTTTTGAAAAGATTTTGGTCTCTAATGCCTTAAAAGTCATTATTTATCTTTTACATAATATCAACTTAGGTAGCAGCAGCATGCGTTTTATAAATGCTTGACAGGTTTAGGTGTTCTTTCAAATTATTAGGATTTCAACCTCTGATGCCGTTCAGTATTTACGTTGTTTAGGCAATTACACATTTTAAAACTTTTTCGTGCCACGAGCATGCAGTTCAGTATTCCCTAATGCTTGTATTTGTCACCCCGTCTTAGCCATGCACCCAACACCATACACAGCAGGCCTGGCTGCGTCCATTTACAGCTCGCTTGCTATGCTTTTCTTTTAATATTGTTCGTTCAAAAAAGCAAATACTTGTAGTTTGTTATGACTTCTTATGCTTCTTAAAAATAATTCTTACTCCCATGCACTATTCTGTTACTTTAGTAAACTCTATGCCGTTTCATTTTGTAGGCTGCGTACATTTAGCAATTCCACAATTATTCAGTTGACTGCAGAAGCCTCACAAGTATGTTTATTTTTGTGAACAAACCATACCGTTCACTTTCAACTACTTTTATCTTTATTCACAACAACTCGTTTCTACCATTCAGGACCCCAACATACACACAGGAGGCCTGGCTGCAATAGATCTTGCATTACTGAAAGTTTGAGCTATTGGTTTTGCATTATTTGCAACACCAATACCTCAAACTTTAAGTAATGGCAGACCTATTGCATTGCAAATGCTTGTTTTCATTTCTCGTTCTCTCTTTTGCGTATTTGACACCCCTTCATCTCCACCCTGCATCTGCATCTTCTTTCTTGCAGTGTTTACTGTCTTCTGTTTCTGTTTTGTTACAGGCAAATCACAGATCATTAGCAATAATGTCTATAAAAACAAACGTCTCGAAAAGCGAGTATGAGTTGGCCCCACCTGCGACAACCGGCCCAAATTAAGCACTGCTTGCTTTGCTGCTCAAGCTGTCACTGCCAAGGCCGGGGCAAAACATTCCCTATTTTAAAATTCGCAGGTGAAACAAGACTAGGAAAACTTTGTTAATGGCTAACTTTAAAGGCGCTACTTCCTAGCCCTGTCATAGAACTGCTGCAGCACACAAGGGAAAAGATATCGTCTCCAACAAGCAAACGAAATACGTGTTCACTGCTTCCTGGTTCAGCTGCCGTAGCCTGAACGGGACTCCCAGGCATCAAGGTTGGTTTAACTTCAAATGCAAAGAAAGGGATTATGAAAATACTTCCTGCATTGTCACCGAGTTCTGTCTGTGCCAAGGCTGGGCGCTGCTTCCTGCTCTCTCTTGGAGGTATATTGTTTTGTTTCTGCCTACATCCTTCCTGATGGAGGGCAGCGTTTATAGCAAGGAAGGCTGCTTAACACCTTCCATGCTATGGCTTTTCCCGTCCTGTGCTGGAAAAGCTTGAAAGGCATTATTTCATGACGAGCTCACCTTGTCATAAGCACAGCTCCAGTGTGCCAGCATGGAAGGGGTTAAGAAGTAGGGTTCAGTTGAGCTGCAAGTAGCCCAGCGCCATACTGCGCCCATGGTGCTCGCGTACCAATCAGACCTGACTTGTCTGGGGGAAGCGAGTGTCAAGGCCTCACCCCTAACGAAATGGATTAAAAAATGAGTGGCACGTAAAGCAATTATACAGCACACGTTCCAAACATGCCTGATGCGAAGTCGAGCATTTTACAGGAATTTGTAAATAGCAACTCATGAAATGGCCATTTATTTTTAGAGTCTGCCGTACCCAGGAGCATTATTTCTCTACAGCAACATATCACGCACGTGCAATAAACAATAATGGTGCACTGTTCCCTCAGGATTACAGTCGAATGAGTGCTTTCTGTGTCCAAACTGGCCAATTGGGCCCTGGCGAGAAAATGCAGGGATATTATCCGTCGGAGAGCCTGCATGGTTTAGGGGCACCGGCTGGCATAAACGTGAGGCACAGGGATGGAGAAAAATCCCTGTCTGAGATCGGTTATAATCCCTTTGAATAATGTGTGTGGCGCTCAGGGTCTTTTTAGGGGCCTACTTCTAGGCGTTTCAATACATGTTTTTTGTTGTGCCCTATTTTACTATGTCCTTTCACAACCTTTTGCTGAAGAATGTAAAAGACTGCATTTTTAAAAAAAAATACCACACCTTTTATAGTGTGAGACGATTGTCATAGCTGCAATGGAAAGGAACGTGGAAACTAAAATATTTTCCATTTTAAGTTCAACAGTTGGAAAAGGAAAAATGGCTGTCGTAGCGTGCGTGTTGTGGGTTCGAAAGAGCTGAATGCAATCAATCTGTACTATTATTGTGCCACTTTGTTAAGAAACTGAGGCCAACTTGATGAAAACACTGTTTGAGGGAGTGCACCGGGACCCGTACAGCCGCCACACAGAATTGTTGACTCAGATCACGTCCTAAATTTGCTAAGTGATGTAATCAGTGCTGTAAATGGGGAAAAATAAGTGCAGTTACTCGTTAAAATAGAGGGGTGGCAAGTGGGTAGAGCTAGGGGCGGGGCTAAGGCCTAAATATAATCATACATAATGACGTACCAGTTGCAGCACATACTAAACACACGAGAAATGATTTTATTGAAAAAATATAATAATAACTCATTACACAAAATGGAAGCCACGATGGCACTTTCACACGAATGATCGCTGCGCACCTGATTGACAGTGCAGGGTCTGTCTAGAGACCCTGTCCTGTTAATCACAGCGTGACATACACCCTGTGGACCCCCTGCAGTTTGGGGCCTTTCAAATAGGCGCTGCTGGAATCTTTACCAGCAACTCTGCAAATGGCTACTTCAGCCGAGTTAATTACAAGCTCCTCTGAAGCAGAGCGGTGTCTGCCCTGCACTGGAGGAGAAAAGTTAACTGCGCCTGCCGTGGATCAGGGTACCAGTACTCTCCCTGGCTACAGAGAAGTGCCGGTACTGATGGCAAAAAAAAAAACAGAAGTGCCGGTACTCAGTACCGGTGTGTACCGGCCCATTTAAAGCACTGGATGTAATGTGTTAGTGTAAGTAATTAACACCAGCTTTCTCCTGTTAGCGACTCTGGCGGGCGCTTTACAATCATCTTAAATTGGTGTATTTTTCTGCAGCTTGAGAGAAACTGAAGCTCGACCCATTGACCCCAGAACTGAGACTTCCATCTGCTTGCAGAGGTAGCTACAAAGGTAGCAGCTGATATAGGAGGTGAGCGATCAAAGATTGCGGCCTCATTGTAAGAATTCTGGCAACCAGTAGAGAGCTCCTCAGTCTAAGGGGCTTATTACAAGTCTGGAGGTGCACAGACTGCCAGACTCGAAGGGGCACGGCGGTCGCGATCTTCCGACTGCCCTATTATGACCAGGGCGGTCAGGCCGATCTTGGGCCACCGCAGCATCCCTGGCAGTTGTGAGGCAGCATTAAGCTTGGTGGGGCCACTGTGGCCCCGCCAAGCATATTACGAGGTTCCTCTCTGCCACACTTTTTATGGTGGTGCGACAAACGTCAGGTAAAAATTCCACACCCTCCAAAATCAAGCATGTTACTGCTTCAACTGTTTTCCTTTCCTGTGTGTCCTAATTCAGTACAAAGGCCACTGTCCCCTTGCGATGCTAGCGAGTACGCTCAGGTCTTAGCCATAGTTTTAGATATGCAGGCCAGGACCCAAGTATAACCACCAAAAAGACACACAGTACCTAACAAATTAGCAGCCCTGAGACACACAGTACCTAACAAATTAGTAGCCCTGATGAAGTTGCGGGATTGATTCCTTGAGGCGACGAAACGAGTGTTGGCTAAAGATTTCAGAAACAATAAAAGAACAAAAGAATCTGTGGAAGTCTGATACATTACTGTACTTACTGAATGATGATACTACTGGGTGCTGGAGGGTAACAATCATTTGTATTGTAGACCTTGGCCGCGTATTGGGGAGCCGAGTGATTTCCCTACGTCGTAGCACTGCATTATACTACGGGATATATAAATGTGTGCAAGTCTTCAGAGCACCGTATCCCTACTGTACAATCAACCAAGAGGTCACTAGGCTATTAGGGTCGTTACAGGATTCAAACCTGTAACCTGCAAGTTGCAAGCAGATCGGAGCACCAAATTATTAAGTCAGTGAGCTATCTTACAGGCCTTATCAACAATAACATATACCACCTCCCCATTACCACAGCCAAACCTATAATAAAACTAAATAGACAACTAAATGTGGCCAGTCTAGAAACTCTATTCCTAAATGCGGTATAGTTAGTGTAGCTTTGGTTGCACACTCGAGTTATGATGCCATTTCAGTCGCAATGAATCCCTCTATATTGAGGTCCATTTATTGGAAGGGTCTCCAGGTGGGTGATGCATACATGTCTTAGGGACTGAACACCTCCGGCAAAGAGAGCCCTTCTTCCTTAACCAACCTTAAGGAAGAATTGACGGAAGCTGCATCAGGTGTCATTTGAGGAATATTGTGACCTCCATCTGTGTATTTAAGCATGGCTGGGAATTTGGGTGCTCCTCATGGGGTCCGAAATGGACTGTTCAGACCTGGTGCATTCTAAGGAGTGACACCTTTCCTAAGATTGAGACACTTTTATGAGAATGTAGAGAACCACAAGACACTCTGGAGGGATCTACCGCATACTGTGAGGCACACTTAGATGAGATTCTAGCGTATTCACAGTGAGTCATTCCCTGACCATAAACACACTGAGTGCTACTGCATGCAAAATATAATACACACCGAAGAAATACACGTAGTGAACGTCGAAGGACAAACACATTCAGGCATATATTTGCTGCTTGGTGTTTTTTTAATATAATTTCTTTAGGAAGAAAACTTGGACAACAGGTCATAACAAAAGGGGGTACATTCATTTAGTTAAAATCTAGCCTTTTCATAAACTGTCATTTTTAACAACGTATGCAGCAAGTGTCATAGTGATGGGTTGATTTGTCTTCCAAGGCTGTAAGAAGCAAAAGAGACCATGTTGCCTAAGTAACTTACTGGACGTGAACGTTGCTTTAACAGAGTATGTAAGTGGCCATTAATGTATATCTGGGCAACAGACCCACAGTAGGTGTGGCTTAAAATCCTGCACTGCTGTAGTCGATTCAAAAACAACATATTTTTATTCTGATTGTGTTCCTGTACACCTGACACTAACCAGGATTGTTTTTCTCATGGTGTCTAACCTGGATAAAGTTTGTCCTGTGAATGTGGTCAGCACTTCAGCTTGTATAACAAGGAGTTAAAACTTCCTCTTTAGGACAACACTTACAGGAGGCAAAAAATGACAACAGGAGGCCTAAAAATTCCCTTTTTGGTCTTGCCAGAGACAGTGCATGTACTGCCATTTGCAAGGCATTTTATGAACCAAACAGGGGCTTGTGACCTGCCCATTGCTTACTATTAGTTGGCTACATTGTTGTTCTTATTTGCTGGCTCCTGATTGGTCACCACATGCAGGTTTTACTTTCTCTTCATTAGTTTCTCCCTTCCATGGAACATGGGCTGATTGCTTCGCCTTCATTAGTGCCCTTTCAGTGCTTGCACTGGAGTTTAGGTACCTTTGTCTTCCTCCGTCCGCGTTGTTGTTATTTGCCCCCCAAACTCAGGTCATTGCTTGCCTGTGGTTGCTTCCCCTTGCCCCATTGTTGCTCTCCCATTGTTTTTGCATGCCACTTCAAACCCACACCGTTCCCACAAAAACAAAAACATTGACAAAGCCAGCCATTTGGCTTTACCAATTTGTTTTTAAGCCATGTTGTACAACAGTGCGGCTGCTGTGTAGCATGGTAGAAGTAAACAAAACCGCATTAACCATGTCACAGTGCTTTTTTTTTTCTTTTCCTTTTTTTCCAGTGGTGCTACACAGCAGCCGCACTGCTGTACAACATGCCTAAAAACAAAAGGCAAATGCCAATTGATCTCCAAAAGGTGAGATCTGTTGGCGTTGCCAATGCTTAATTACCATATTTGCTCCAGAAAGGAGACCAAGTTGAATTTTGCCTGCAGTGCTGAGAATCCTTGCAGCAATCCTGCCCATTGTTTGTGAACGGAATAATAAATGCCACTCTTAATGAATTCTTTTGTGGATTTTCTCTGTTGTTTTCTTCTCATCCACTTTTTCTGAGTACATAATACTTTTCATGTCATTGGAATGTCCTTGTTTTACTCTCTTCAGCTGACAAGTGTTTTGCTCTTTTCCTTTAATGGTTGGCTAGCTTTTTCAAGGTTAGTTCATATATTTCTAATTTTCGATTTATTGAGATATGTTCAGAATGCGGTTCCCATTTCCGGAAGACTTTGTTTGGTGTCTGAATATGAATTGTCTTAGTGTGTGTATCAGTCTCGTGTTTTTTATCTCTTGAAAACTGTCCAGTGGCAAGGAAGAACTGCAGAGTACAGTGCATTGTATTTGGTTTAGCCTGATGACTTTGTAACCCCACAGGAATGATGTGTGTACACTACTGATAATTTAACCAGCACAGAGATAGGACACCCTTAAGCAGTCAGTGCTATGAGTCGTGAACTCACTGTACTTCTCCAGTGGAATACTATGTATCAACATGTATGTTAGTATAATGTTTGATATTGGGAAAGAATGTTCCTTTCTGTTGCTACTTTACCTCTCTTTCTTCCCACTTCAACCCTGATGATGGCAGAGGTAGTCCTCCCTAAAGTGGTAGACTGCTGAAGGTCTTCTAAAATTGTACATTTCTAGTCCCCAAGATGTCATGTATGTTTGTAATGTACATGTATGGTATTTCTACAGTGTGAACCTAGTCAAACAGCAGCAGAGCAAACCATCACGCCAAGTACAGTTGGGTGGCCTATAAAGTATATTCTTTGTTTTTTCTGGAGCATGAGAATACCTCTTTAAACCGAAAATTGCGTACAAAGGTTTGGCTGCCTTTCAGCCAATTACCCTAGACCGTCAGGGCCTAGTAGATTATCTGTGCAGGTTCTTTAAGGATAGTCCAGCGAGGAATTGATGGCTTGGGCCCTCATTCTGAATGGACCGGTAATCCCATTTCGGGTGCTAATAGGAGCTGCCCCAAAATTGGTATAACAATTTTATGAAAATTCCACGGAGACTTAGCAGTTTAATGTACAGAAATGTCATCTTGTGAAACATGGTGTAACACAGGGGTCTTCAATTTTGTTCTGGAATGAAAGCTACTTCTGATCATTGAAAATCGTGAGCTACTGAAGGCCAAGCAATTAATGCATAGTTAACAGGCACCCTCTGCGGCCCCACACCCAGCTTAATTGAATTTAATCCCTAATGTATATAGAGCCAGATACTATGATTTGAACAAAATACTTTGACTAGGGGCACTATGGTAGGACTGCCATATCTGTCGGTGATATCGTGGTTTGTGGGGATGTATGAACATGTGTGCATATGAATTGGACAGATGTGTATGGGTGACTGAGAGCCTGTGTCATATGTACCTTTCACCATATGTGGCACTGTTACATGTATAACACAAACATACAACCATTTATTGCAATGGGAGAGATCTAAAGTGCAGAAAAGTGTTCTGAAAAAATGTACATAATATGGAACATTTTTCTGCACTTTAAATTTCTCCCATAAAACAAATAGCTGTATTTTTCATTTATAAATATGGCACCATGTCTACCACCCACTGGGAGCAAGATACATGCTGCATGTAAATGCGACACTTTGACATGGGAGAAAATTAAACTGAAGAGTTAATTGTATCTTTATATGGATTCAATAAAACTCACCATCTAAATTTTCTCCCATTTCATATTGTCGCACTTATAAACCGCAGACTTCTTCCTCCCAGTGTCCCGTAGATATGGTGTAATATATATATATAACAGAAACATACAGCCATTTGTTTAAATGGGAGGAATTTCAAGTGAAGAAAAAAACGTCAAAATACATAAAGATGTAATTGTCTTAATCGAAAGTGGTAAAAAACATTAAGACTTAATGTTTCATAGAAATATTTTTCGGTGCTTTAAATGTCTCCCATTTAAAAAGAATTGCTGTATTTTTCAGTTATAAATATGGCACTGTGCCTGCTGGCACTGGTTGCAAGAGGCTTACTGTTTGTAAATGTGACGCTGTGAATTCAGAGACAATTAAAATGAAGAGTTAACTTAATGATTATGTTAACTCTTCCTTTTTAATTTCCTCCCATTAAAAAGCATTCAGAAACATCATTTTGTTCTTGTGCTTCAATATTAAGTTGACGGGGCCTTTATTTAAGAGTTAAATACCTCAGTTCTTCACCTTTGCACCCTACTCTCGCTTATAAATCTTAGTCAAGCAATGCTCATTTTATCAGGCCCTGCTATCTAAAGCTTGATGATAATAATGTAAAATAAGCACAGTCGTCCATCAGCTTTAAAAGGAAAAAGTGGCCTGGTACTTATTTAACAAGCATTTACAATGCAATAGGTCTGACAGTACTGAGCTCAAGTACGGATCTGCAGTTCACCCTCTTTGGGCGGGTACCGGTGACATTTATTGCGCTACCTGCTTACCGATTATGGCCATGTAACCTGCAAGTTGAACACAGATTTCTGCGGCAGGTGCAGCAACCCCTCCTCTATAGTGATGGGATTAGAATCTGGCTCTTGTGGGTCACTCAAACACTTGTGCAGCAAGCACTTTTTAAAATATTTATTAAACAGCAAGATCTGTGCAGCAGGCGCATAGATTGAATGAGCTCACGTACCACAGCATCAAGACCGCTCGCTCATTGATACAATTTACTGTGATTATATCCCGACGCCGCAGTTTGCACACAGACTTCAGCAGCCGTATTTGACCAATAAGGTGTCCCGTTAACAAGATCTTTTTTACCGAAAACCGCGCACCTGACTCTGCTCTTCAATGTGTGTAGCTTGCATGAACCCACTGAGTTGCACCATCTGGAATCCAAGAAACGGCCTGCGGAATGCACGTGTGTCTGTACCAAACGCCCGGAGCAATTTGGATGGGACACAAATAAAGGCCTGCATCAGATGCATCAATCTTCTGAGCTAAACGTTAGAGAAACATACTTTCAGGTTATATGCATTTAGATGCTACACTTGTGATAAGCCCTTAATATTTTAAACTTGATATCACACCTGTCACCTATATGTTGCATAAGGTGCTCTTTCTGCAGAAGGTGCGCGCATTTACCCATGAACTTTTATTTCGATGGGGAATGCATCTGACAGGTCTCAGCAGCAGCTGTAGCTACCCACCGAGCTACCCGTTTTACTGCACACTATGACTCTGCGGGACGCAGTCAGGCTGTCTCTGGGCCCCGCGTAGCCAGAGCCAACAGGACGGTGCACTACGGGAGCTAACCTGGTATGCGAGGGAGGCGGCAGTGACGCACAGGAGCCCAGCTCTGTGTAGCCGCAGAGACCCCTTGGCATCGGCCCCCACGGCCATATTCCTCAGCTGCGCGTGACGCGCTCTGCCCGCCAGAATGTCAGCCCGGGGCTGGAATGCGCGGGCGTCGGTGAGCCCTTGTCAAGACTTTTCATATCTGCTTGTTAAAATAAACAAGCAGATAGGAAAAGTCTTCACGACAGCCAGCCGCAAACCAGGCTATGGGGTCCGGAGGGGCTGAACGAAAAACGGACAGGGTGGCATCCAAAAACACTCCTTTCCATTTGGAAGCCAGCGTTTATCATAAACGCTGACGCTACCCAATGGAAAGGAGGGGTGGGGCTTAGAGTCCCTTTTAGAAATATTTACAAGATCTCCCGCAGAGGCGGAACACCTCGTGTAACATACAAGATTAAAATCACAACATTACCAGTTGTGCAGCTTAGAGTGAGTGGAAGGAAGTAGGTCCCTATTTCGACTTGTGGAATTCAGTAGTATCGCAACTGGGACACCCAAACCACTTGGTACTGGTAATTCCCCAGGCGTTGTTACTACATAATTTTACCAGAGCACTCGGAATAAGACCCATAGTGGGATAGTCTGCTGTGTCTGTGGTGGTATAAATAGACTTAACAGAGTGCGCCTCTGCCGTTTCTTGGAAAAAAGGACCGATCATATTCAGGAGTCTGATGGTGCCCTAAACCACCCTGAAGTTTTATGGTGCTAAATAATTTCAAACAAATTATATGCAGAGCTGCTGTCATCAGGGTTGACAATTTTGGGGCAAACCAAGTGCTTGCCGCAGTCATGTCACAGACCCCGATCACTCAGGAATGTTAGAGGACGGTGAGAGGTGGTGTGTAATGTATCAATGTGACACCTTGAAAGGTACATCTCAGGAGTAGAGATGTGACAGGCACTGTGTAAGGGGACTGATGCAACCAGTACAATGTATACACCGTGCAAGGTATCTCTTAGGAGCATAGATGGGGCAGGCCGCTTTGTAATCACCATTGAAGCTACCTCTATGGAGTATAAATGGTACCGGTGCTGTGTATACATTATGGAAGTTATCGTTCAGGGGAACAGACGTAACAGGCACTGAGTATTCTTCGTGCAGGGTATCTCTCAGGAGTATGGATGAGATGGGCACTGTATATACATTGTGTAAGGTAGCTCACAGGGGAACATATGCTACAGGCTTACAGTATGTGTGGTGTAAGGTATCCTTCAGGGGAATAGATGCGACAAATGAAAGTATGCACTGTGGAAGATCTCGCTGAGTGGTATAGATGTGACAAGCCAGGTTAATACGCTGTGGACGGTATCTCTCAGAGGAACAGATGTGACAGGAGCTGGGTATACACCTGGGTAGGCATCTCTTAGAAGTACTGATGTGGCAGGAACTGTATAAAATCGTGGGAGTTATCCCAGTGGAATATAGATTTAACTGACTCAGTGTATACACTGTTGAAAGTGTCTCTCGGGGCGAAGAGATGCGACCAGCAAAGTGTATACACCCTGTAAGATATCTCTCAGGAGCATGGGTGGGACGGGCACTGTGTATACATTGCAGAATGTATCTCACAGATGTGACCGGCATAGAGTATACGCCGTGGCAGGTATCTCTAAGGGCTTAAGGTTTGGCAATACCTTATAGGTACTGTGGAAGGTATCTGTGAGAGGAACCGATGAAACCAGTGCACTATATACACCAGGCAAGGTATATATGAGGGGTATAGATGAGAAAGGTAATCTGTATACATTGGGGATGATAGGTCACTGGGGAACAGATGTGACGGGTGCTGGATATACCCATGGACAGTATCTCTAAGAGGTAAAGATGTGACGAGCACTGTGTATACATACTGGAAGGTATCTCTCCAGAGTACTGCTGTGTAAACACCATGGAAGTTATCTCTATGGGGTATAGATGTTGCCAATGCTGTGTGTGTACACTGTGGTAGGTATCACTATGTGACAAGCACAGTGTTAAACTCACTAGGAGTTATCTCTGTGGGTAATACATTTAACCGATTCTGCGTATACAGTGTGAAAGCGATCTCTCAGGGTAACAGATGAGACCAGAGCAGTGTATACACTGTGCGAGGTGTCTCTTAGGAGTATACATGATACAGGCAATCTGTATACATTATGCAAGATGGCTCACAGGGGAACAGATGTGAAAGGATTCAGAGTATATGCTGTGGAAGGTATCTCTAAGGGATATAGATTTGACGAGCGCTGTATATACATCATGGAAGGTATCTCTCCAGAGTGCTGTGGCAGGCTGCTGTGTACACAACATAGAAGTTATCTGTATGGGGGATATGTGAAACTGGTGTATACATCATGGAAAGTGTATGTTGAGACTTGAGTTGTTGCTGGGCACCTTTTCCTTAGTAACACCATCCCTGCTGCTCAGCCAGGATGAGTGTTGGAGTGCTAGTTGATGTAATGGAGTGCTTGAGTGTCTGGTGAGGTGCAGAGTGTAAGTTGGAGTGTGTGGGCAGAGCAGCAAGGAGGCTACTCCTGGTGTGGCTTAACTTCTTATCTGAAACCTGCCATCATAATAACCTGTAGCTAAGTCTTATTAGAACATTGGAATGTTGGTAGCTCCATTGAAAACAACGGAGTGCTCCGGGCTTATAATGGCTGGTATAAGCCCAAAGTTTCTTTGTTCACAGCTCTGGCTGTGAGCAAAGGCTTCAGGGGGCCTGAGGGGATTTTAATCCTCTTGCGCTCCCTGAAGCCTTTGTTATATTTGTTAGAACATTCTGCCCTCTAGTGACAGAATGTTCTGATAGCCTTATTGCCCTTCATAGCAGGGCTATACCGGCTATTAAAGTCCCGCTGCCTTGTTAAAGTCTCTTGCCTTCAGCTCAGGCCTTTAACGCTGCAGCAGGCGTTTTTATAGCTTGTATACCCTTCTACGGCGGGCTATAAGGCTATAATAAACCTTCTTCATATAACCTACTCTACTTCTAACTGGACTTCCTTCCCTTCCAAGTCAAGTCAAGTCAAGTCAAAGAATTTATACAGCGCACTACATACCCAGAGGGTTTCAAGGCGCTTAGGGAAGGGAGGAGGATTACTTGTCAAATATCCACGTTTTAAGTTGCTTTCTGAATGCTAGGTGGTTCTGGGTAAGGCGGAGGTAAGTGGGGAGTGAGTTCCATGTTTTAGCTGCAAGGTAAGAGAAGGATCTTCCTCCCATAGTGGTCTTGTTGATGCGGGGTACAGTGGCGAGGGCTTGGCTGGAAGAGCGAAGTTGGCGGGAGGGGGTGTAGAAGGATAGTCGAGAGTTGAGGCATTCTGGTCCGATGTCGTAGAGTGATTTGTGTGCGTGGGTCAGCAGTCGGAAAGTGATCCTCTTATCGACGGGCAGCCACTGGAGGTCTTTCAGGTGGCCAGAGATGTGTTCGTTTCGCGGGATGTCTAGTATGATCCTGGCTGAGGCGTTTTGGATTCGTTGGAGTTTCTTCTGGATTTTAGCGGTAGTACCTGCGTAGAGGGTGTTTCCGTAATCCAGTCGGCTCGTGACCAGAGCATGGGTGACTGTTTTTCTGGTTTCGGTGGGGATCCAGCGAAATGTTTTTTTGAGCATGCGAAGAATGTTGAAGCAGGATGAGGATACGGCGCTGACTTGTCTGTTCATTGAGAGTGAAGAATCCAGGATGACGCCTAGGTTCCGAGCGTGGTCTGTCGGGATGGGTGCTTTTCCAAGGGCTTCCGGCCACCAAGAGTCATCCCAGGCGGAGGGGGAGGTACCTAAGATAAGGACTTCTGTTTTATCTGAGTTCAGTTTCAGACGGCTGTGTTTCATCCATTCGGCAACTTCTTTCATTCCATCATGTAGGTTAGTTTTGGCGGTGCTGGGGTCATTGGTGAGAGAAAGGATCAGTTGAGTGTCGTCCGCGTAAGAGATGATGTTGAGATTGTGTTGGCGAGCGATGGCCGCAAGGGGGCTCATGTATACGTTGAAGAGGGTGGGACTGAGTGAAGATCCTTGTGGTACACCACAGATGACTTCAGTGGCCTCGGACTTGAATGGTGGAAGGCGGACTCTCTGCGTTCTTCCGGTGAGGAACGAGGTGATCCATTCAAATGCTTTTCCTTGTATTCCGATGTTTTTGAGGCGTTGTAAAAGGGTGCTGTGGCAGACTGTGTCGAAGGCTGCAGAGAGATCGAGGAGGATGAGGGCGACTGTGTCTCCATTGTCTAGTAGAGTTCGAATGTCGTCGGTTGCTGCGATGAGGGCGGTCTCCGTGCTGTGTTTTGCTCGGAAGCCAGATTGTGAGGAGTCGAGGGATTTGTTGGCTTCGAGGAAAGCGGCGAGTTGGTTGTTGACAGCTTTCTCGATGACTTTGGCCGGGAAAGGAAGGAGCGATATGGGGCGGTAATTTTTGAGTTCGTTGGGGTCCGCTGTGGGTTTTGTCAGAAGGGCGGTGAGTTCAGCGTGTTTCCAGCTCTCCGGGAAGGTGGCGGAGTTGAAGGAGCAGTTGATGACGTCTCGGAGGTGCGGTGCTATGACGGAGTCAGCTTTGTTGAAGATGTGGTGAGGACATGGGTCTGTGGGGGATCCTGAGTGGATGGAGTTCATCAGGCGGATGGTGTCCTCAGTGGAGATAGGGTTTCATTCGTTGAGGGTGTTCAAGGGGGGAGAATGTCCAGCATATGGTTGGGTGGGTTGGTCTCCGAGTTGGTTGTCCAAGCTGTTGTGGATGTCTGCGATTTTGTTGTGGAAGAATAAAGCAAGGGAGTCGCAGAGGGCTTGAGAGGGGGTGATGTCGTTGGAGTTGGTCGAGGGGTTGGTGAATTCCTTGACGATGTTGAAAAGTTCCTTGCTGTTGTGGGCGTTGTTATCTAGTCGATCCTTGAATGCTGTTTTCTTGGCTTTTCGGATTAGTTGGTGGTGTTTGCGGGTGGCGTTTTTGAAGGCGTCCTTGGTGCTAGTGGTTGGGTCTTTTTTCCAGGCCTTCTCAAGAGAGCGGCAGAGTTTCTTGGACTTCTTAAGATCATCGTTGAACCATGAGGCCTTCTTGCTGCCAGGTTTGCTTTGACGTTTTTTCAGTGGTGCTAGGATGTCGGAGGTGGTGGATAGCCATAGGGTGAGGTTGGCGGCGGCTTGGTCTGGGTTAGAAGAGTGGGCTGGGGGGTTTAGAAGGAGCGATGAGGAGATCTGGTCGATGGTGATTTTGTTCCAGTTTCTTTGCAGAGTTGGTTGGGGGTGGTTGTTGGGTTTCGGCTTGTTGTAGGTGAAGTGAACGCAGCTGTGGTCAGTCCAGAGGAGATCCGTAGTGTGGCTGAATGAGACATGGTTGCTGGAGGTGAAGATGGGGTCGAGTGTGTGACCTGCGATGTGGGTGGGGGAGGTGACCAGTTGTTTAAGTCCGAGGTTGGCGAGATTGTCCAAGAGGGTGGTGGTTTTGCGGTCGTTGTTCTTTTCAAGGTGAAAGTTGAGGTCTCCCAGAAGGATGTAATCTTTGGAGGGGAGCGCGTGTGGAGTGATGAAGTCCGTGATGTCTTCACTGAATTTTGCGCGGGGTCCTGGTGGCCTGTAGAGGAGGGTGCCTCTGAGTGTGGTCTTGGGGTCGATGTGGATCTGGAAGTGAAGGTGTTCAGAGTTGGCGAGGTTGGCGTCAGAGCTGGTTGAGATGCGGATGGATTTCTTATGGACGATAGCGATTCCTCCTCCTGTGTGGCTGGTACGGTCCTTGCGTGTGATCTTATAATCTTCAGGGATGGCAATGGTGATGTCTGGGGCGGAGGAAGCGTTCATCCATGTTTCTGTTAGGAAGGCGACGTCTGGAGAGATGGTGTCTAGTAGATTCCATAGGTCGATGGCGTGTCTGTGGACCGATCGGGTGTTGAGAAGGATGCATTGTAGGTGGTTGGGGTCGAGAGTTTGTGGTGTGGTCGTAGCGGAGATGTTGTCGGTGCTGCTGAATTTGCAGGAGTAGCAAGAGAAAGGTCCATGGGTGTGACCAGGAGCGGCTTGGACGCAGTTAGGGGCGCGACCGGGGTTAAGGGCTAGGAGGGTGGCGGCATCGTAGGTAATGCGGGAGGGCTGGGAAACGCGAGGGGCAGGGGGTCTGGCGCTGGGCGCGGTCCAGGCGCGGACGGGCGTAGACGGGCTTACCTTTGGCGCACCTTCGGCGCGGATTGGGCGCGAACGCTGCGCGTGGACGCTGCGCGCAAAAGCCACTGTCATAAGTGGTTAGTCGAAGGGGAGGGGCGAGGCAGGCTCAGCTGGGAGGCGGGAGCGTGATTGGAGGGACGGGCTAGGACGTCACAGGGAAGCAAATGGCTGCAACAACAGCAAACACTTAACGCAGGGAGAAGTTGGGGCGAGCAGTGGGGTGCAATGATCAAAATATCTATTTTAGAAGGGAAATGGCTAACATAGAGTAGCGCTATGATCACAGCACAATGAGAATGACAGGCGGCGCTATGAAAATCTGGCACAGAGCAAACACAGAGCAGCTATGAAAATTAGGCACAGAGCAAACACAGAGCAGCAATCCCAAAGCAGCAAAGCAGCGCTGAGGACAGAGCGAGTCAGATGCACAATGCGGCGCTATGGTAGATTCAGCTGAAGAATGCTGATATTACAAGCAGCGTGGGAGAGGTGCTACGATACCCAGCAGGAGAACAGAGGGGAGCAACCGGATCTGCACGAGTCAGGACGGTCACAGCTCTCGAAGGGGAGGGGACGGTGTAATCTATCTGTGGAAGGCAGGCTCAGCTGGGAGGCGGGAGCGTGATTGGAGGGACGGGCTAGGACGTCACAGGGAAGCAAATGGCTGCAACAACAGCAAACACTTAACGCAGGGAGAAGTTGGGGCGAGCAGTGGGGTGCAATGATCAAAATATCTATTTTAGAAGGGAAATGGCTAACATAGAGTTTGAGATGGTACTCACCCTGTGAAAGAGGGGTCATTAGGGAGGTGAGCCTTAGCAGGGTATGTGTGTACACCAGAGGATGGAGTTTTGAGCTCCTGATGAGGAGCAGGATCTGCATACTCTCTGGGAATGAATCCCTGCAGTATGCCCAGGGGCAGACACCATGGAAACGCCCGCTGGGTGACCGCTGAGTTTCAGCAGGTGTTAGTGACAGCATGTAAACTGGAAAGGGGTACCAGTGCTTGCTGAGTGAGCTGATGCACACATTTTTAATACAGAAGGTGAGAGTTGTGGGTGGGCATGAGCTATTTAAGGCATCACGAATGAGCTCCATGGTGACATGTTATATACATTGTGTGTTCTCTGAGAGTTATCTCAGAGACTAGTCTGACCAAAATGTTTTAAACCAAGCAGAGGCTCCTTTTCCATGACTGAAAACATGTTCATTATTGGACAGAATTTAGGTACTGGAGATCATAGTAAAAATACCAATTTGGTTAAAAGATAAATTAGTCAAGTCCTGAGAGTCAATGTGTTTTTTTCTAAATATTGGTAGACTGATTTCCTTTGGGGGCGGACCAAATGGTTGTGTGATGGGGTTATCCCCTACAATCATTGCAGTGAGGTGATAGTGGCCGGGCATGGAAGACCCTTCTCCACCTGCTCCCTCCCTGTTCTGGGTCAAACCTAGTCCTCGTTAGTCACTCTCGCCATGGTCTCAACCACATGTGCAGAGCAGCCATCATAGATTGCATCCTGTCTGCGGTGATCCATTCGCGCACAGCCCACGCAGACTCAGGTGCAACGACTGATGGGTTCAGTAATGTCCAGCACCTCCAGCTGGTGAGTGCCAGGCAGAGATGGCAGGGGCTCAGCTGACAATTTGCAATAAAGAGAGGAAATGTAGTACAGCAATCGCTTCGCGCCACCTGTGCCCTCCTTCCAGCCCTAATATTACTTGTCTTCATGAAGTCTGCGAGTTACCAAATAGCACACAGCCGGAATTGATCACATTGTTTTGCTTAAATTAAGATTAGTGCATCAGCAACCACATATATAATGTAACCCTTTACACGCTGCTGCCCTTTTATGAATATTGCCTAAGGAGCTAACCCTGTGTCTGGCGCCATTTTGCAAACAGCAGATGTCCAGGGGAGTTTCTAGTCCAACATGAAGTGGTGCCACATTCTCCACTCTCTTTTGTGGTCCAGGGGAGAGGCGCGCCTCCTGCCAAAGGCCATCATAGAGAAATTAGCCTTCAACGTCAGTTATCAAATATGGGAACTATTTCACAGGTGTGACATCCGTGTAAAATCTGGGTTTCCGAACACGTGCTTTTCATTGTGTGCAGTGGAAGCGTGTAGGAGGTGGTTTTGGAGCAATCCATGTAGCTGTGAGTTTCTGAATATGAAAATGTACGTGTGCTTACGGTCTCTCAGGGTCCGGTGAGGACGTGGCAACCTCTGTAGAAGTAATATTCACACATCAATCATGTATGTTGTACCCTTAACGGGTCCAATATCTGGTGATGTTGAAAACCTTTAAATTCCAATGTCTCTTAAAGAATATATCAGCAGTATTTTAATTTGAATCGTGTGCTGAATCACTCAGGAACCTGGATGGGGTCTGAATAAATCTGTCGGAGCTGGATAATGGCTTGCTAAGTCTAATCCCAGGGGTAAATGGCTTTCTAATTAGTTGTTGAGTCCCATTATTGAACTGATGTATTTACGGCCCTTATAAATAAGAAACACTATTCAGGTCATCCGAGGGTTTTTTTCGGCGCGCCTGGCAGTGCTGAATAAGTAATGCCCTGCGCTTGGTAAAATGTGATTATGTGCTTATCCCAGGATCGGTTTCTTCTCCTTTTCGCCGCTGTCTGTTACAGGTACCTCGCATTTTAATTCCAAACAAAGGCTCTCAAAGGCATTAAATGGGGATCCCTGAGGAGGAGTCCTTAGTTAGCTGCCTGGAACACTAGGCATAATATTTGAAAGAGGTGATGAATCATATCAAATCTTCAAGACCCAGCACAGATCCCAAAATGGTTATTTGTGACCTGGGGTTGTTCGAATGTCTAGTCTACCATTTGAACCAGCGCCATATGTAATTGTAGACTTACACGCTGCCAAGATTAGGAACAGCACACTCTACAGCTCTGTATTCCACTTTATAAAGTACTATGCTTAACAAGGATCTTTCAATCTGCGGCTCAGCTGAGGAAACCTCAGCCCAACCTCAATCCTTTGGCCCACATCTGGTGGCCTTGCCATACCTGCCCAGGTGGTTATCCTGCAGAACTCTTTGCTTAGCTATGCCCGCCTTGAAATAATCACTTGGAGTTTGGAGTTCCAGAAAGACTTGAAACTATTTCCAATCCATTTTGGTTTTTCGCCCCTTTTTTGTTTTAGTTAATTCCTCAACAATGCCAAGCAACTAGGCTTAGGAAGTCTGAATAGTCTAGCCAATTCTTCATGACTTAACGTTTGGCCTTGAAATTAGGGCACTTTGCCTACGTGAAAGTACAGGGTGAAACTGTGTGATGCAGCCCACAGATAGCCTATAGCATGTGGGACCCATCTGATCCCAGCTCCCAGCTCCTAAAACAGCTGTTAGTAGCCTGTCCCTGCCCAAAATAACATAAAAATTAAAACAATAAAATGCTGGAGTGTAGAGCACTAAGTGGATATTGCTCTACATACCTGAGTTTTGTGTGTGGGTGCTACAGCTCCTGGGGCATCGGTCTACTCTTATCCAAGCAGTCACATTGATCTGAGAGACAGACTGCAGTTTCTTATCATACCCTCGCCCAATAATTGGTTATTGGAGTGGCGAAAGGCATCATTGCTCTGGTGTCGATCTGCTGATGTGAAGCCTCATTGGCCCACGGCAATCGACCAATTAATTTCTCCTCATCGAGGTGATACTTACCAACAAGCCTCACTTTGCTTAATTACAGTGTTCCCCTGCTCTGCATTCCAAATTAATTTCACTAACATAAAAATAAAAAATAAAATAAGGGGTACATGCATCAGAAAGGTGTTGATCGTCCATCTTCACGACCGAGCAGCGCCGGTCATGTGGGCCTAGGTACAGAGGTAACTTCCTCGCGCCATCAAGATCATCGGTTGATAGCGCAGGTCCCACCCAAGCAGTCTGCGGGGACCCTCTGCAGCTACTGAGGGGCGGACTACGACACAGGAACTCCTCCTGTTCCAGTTCCTGACCCCTCAGGTTGTATTCGAAAAATTCCCCAGCCCACCTTGGGCTCCTTTACAAGTTTATGAGCACTTTAGGTCCTGACGAATTGCCGTGATGGCATGAAACATGTTGACCTGATCACTAATGAGGGTTGAACGGGTCTCCCACACATAGCCTGGTTGAATCCCCATACCCCTCTTATTTTTAACAAGGTAGTTAGCTACAGGAATAAAATGCCCACAGTAGACTACACTAACCTTTTTTAAATTCACCACACTCCACGCTCACTACTTTATCACTTGGGCCCCTCACACTCACTCAATCATCGGCCAGGAATAAAAGATCTCCACAAAAGTGTAGCACTCTGTGCTACCCGTCAGGCATTGCAGTGCCGGCTTGACGCAGGAGCAGGAAGCCGATGATGACACAAAACAATCGGTTGGTGATATGACAGCAGCCGTAAAACCAGCCTGTTGTGTGAGGTTTCCCTAATTCCGACAAGGGACACTTGTCCCTGACTTCCGCATACAACCACACCTGGAGAGAGGAAGGAAGACCACTCCTCTATACCAACACTACCCCCTTGGGGAACTTTGTGCACCTGTTTTGAAAAGAGGTCGTCCATCAAAGGCAAACTTTCCCGCAAAAGATCTGGAATTGTGCCACGAGTGTGTGGGCTCCAAGGACACGAACGCCATTCCTCCCATCCCTTCAAAGATGTTTAATTGAAGTCTTTATTTTTAACAGCCAGCACTGATTTCTCACATCTGGTGCAATTGTTTTATAGTCATCTCTTTCTTTAATTGCTCCCTATGCTGAGATTCTTGATGTGCGCAATGTCAAAATCTGGCCAGATGGCAGGCGATTCCCAAGAGCCGTTTTGGCGCATCGCTTTATCCTCTGACTCCAATGGGCTTCCAGGTATTTGTCTTTTCAAACACACCAATATAAAGCACCACCTGTCATCCCCTCCCTGTGCAGCTTTAAGAATGCAAAATAATGAGTGCGTCCGCGTAGCACATCTCTGCTGCAGTTAACTTTTAGCCTACCTGATCAGAATCCTACTTTGCAATGTCGTCTGCTTCAATTTTTATTGTTTTTGCGCCTTTTAAGTTAAGGAACACAATGTATAATCACTCCCGCAGTATTTGAGAAGGTTTTATGGTGGACCTTAGAATGGCCAACATTTTCAGGCTCCCGTTAAGCCTCTGTGCGCGTGGCATTTGCTCGACCAATGACCATAGCCAAACACGGAAACCCTTGAGGGTTATATTTCAAGTAATTCCTGACTAGAGAAATTTAGGAGAATCTTTAGCATTTAGGAACATTGGAGTGGAAGTAGATTTTTATATAGAAACCAGGTGGGTAGTTATTGTCCTGTGTGTTCATGTACCCTGCAGGTTCTTTTTGAGATTAATGGTTATACTTTAATTATCTTAAAGCTTCCATTAGCCACAAAATGTACGAATTGTAGAACTCACTTATACAATCTAATACTATTTAGGTAATCTCTTTACCTTACAGTCCTACTTATGAACCTTCTTCCCAATATTTGTGGCATTTAAAAAAAGAGAATTCTAAGTTAGAAAGGGTTTGTGCCCCTGGGTATGTTTGTGCATCGTGTGCTTCTGATTGTAAAGTGAGAGAGAGCAATACTTGTCCCCGTTGGGTGCTAGCCATGTGACCCAGCAGGCTTGGCTCTCAAAAATCCTTAGTGGTGATTGAGCATTGGCGTGATTACATGTCTCTCAAGAGTGAAAGATGCTCAAGGACTGGGAGAGGGAAAGAGTACAGAAGGTGTAAGAAGGGAGATTGGGAAACCAGGAATGAATTACAGATCAGAGGAAAGTGAGGAAACCCTATTTATGTGTGATCGACTTTTTAGGGATCAGGAACCATAGAATAAGCAGGTCACCACCCTCATCATTTCAGCTGGGTAATGTTTGAGGAAACAGTCATTCATGGACCAAACTGCTTCATCGAGTACCACTTGAGTGTTAAGTGGGAAAAGCGTTCATTTTACCTCTAGCATCATGAGTGCCACTCTGCGGCAGAATAACAGAATTCTGACACTGCTCTAGTCTCCAATGACCAGCTGCACCTGAACATCTATAAACAAAACCCTGACGGAACACATCTCTAAAAATCCCCTGCCCTTGTCCTGGAACAGCTCTTTAACCACATACTCATCACAACCTCTTGAAGAATCCCACATGTCAAACTAAATAAAGCTATTATGAACTGAAATGGCCTTCTGCTACCCTCGGAGCCACAGAACGAGATAAGTTTGCACAATGCCCCTTCCACCTATTTGCCACTAAATATTGAACAAACTGCCAGTGCCCACCCTTAAATACATCCTGAAAAGTGCTACAGCAACAAATGATGGACGGAATGCTGAGTAAATCAAACATTCACCCCCCAGTCAAGAGATCTGGGTAAAATCCATCGTTCTTTTTCTCACTACGCTGCCCCAGTTTGGACCCAGTCATATGCAAATCAGTCTTGACCCTGCTCCTCATGGGAACAGTCTAGCCCGAACTGCCAAGCCGGTCCTCCCAGGACCCGAAACAAGCATCCTGAGATCAGTTTCGGGGTTTCACCCCTTATCAACCAGGGTAGCTTGAATCCAGTGGCAAAGCGAGCAAGGGACCCACGTTTGGGCATACCCATCTCACTTAGGGAAAAAAGTGCTACAGCTCCAAATGATGGATCGAATGCTGAGTAAATCAAAATTCGACCCCAGTCAAGACATCTGGGTTAATTCCATCAGCTGGGTCCAAACTGGGGTGGCATAGTGAGCAAAAGAATGATGGATTTAACCCAGATCTCTTGACTGGGGTTGAATGTTAGACTTATTCAGCATTCCATCCATCGTTTGTTGCAACTTCACTCCTGAAAAGAAAAAGCATTATACGCTGCTTTGATAGTCTTCAGAGCGGCCAATAATCACATACAGTATCTGTAGAGGTTGGGGTACAGTGTTAATAACTGTGTGCTGATTGGAAGGCTGGTCAGATCCATTTTAGAACCAATCTCAAGAGGCGTTCGAACCTTACTAAATGAGATTGAATACTTACAGGGCATGGAAATGTAACTATATGTGAGGGTACAGAACCTGCTGGATGAGCTGCCGGGCAATTGGCAGTGGCTGGAAAAGGGGCAATTATACATCAGTATTGCAAATTAGATAATATGTAGCAGATTGCCTCAAAACCTTTACTTTGAGAGGTGCACTTTTCTTTGCTGTTATTTGATAGAGAGTTGAGAAGAGTGAAGAGAAAGTTTGTATAGATCCAGGAACCCAGAGCCTGTGACAGCCGAAATGAATGCATCGCCGAAGTGAAGGCTTTCCCCATGGACTGTCCAACTGGGGGATTTCCTGGGGACTTTATTGTAAATGGATAGGGAGACGATCCTCTTTGGCTCATTAGAGCAAAACCCCACTCATAATGATGACTTTAATGTTTAATGCTATGGAGAGATTAATGCCCATGAGATGAGAACGCGTAGAAGCGTAAGGATCCTGCTTTTGTTACAATAGCATTAACCGACTGGTTTTGGTCTTTCTAGAGTTGTTTTCACTCCATCAGCTTGTCAAAGTCGGTGTGAAAGGAAGAATGAGTAACCTCCCTCAGCAAGGTGCCTTCGTGCTGAGGTGAAACACACTTCTGCTCAAGTAGTCATCCATTACAGGTTTCCCTGTAATTACTGGCTCTATATTTGATCTTATACACCACCATTTCAGAGAGGTCTGTTTATTGTGAACAAATAACTAAACAAATCTGAGTACATCAGTCAGGTGAAGTGAATTTCAGATGAAGAAAGTATTGTATTGATGTAGAGCATGTAAACTCGTAGCCGCTACCTGCCAGGAGCATTCGGGACATAAGGGCAGGTCTTAGAATTGTTCCCAGAAAGGAGAACTCTCAATAACTCGTCTATAGAAGCGATAAGAGGCTAAACCCAGCCATCACTCAAGAGCTTGTAAAATTTAATTATATGCATGAACAGTCTTCTGTATAACAAAATGCAAGTGTCACAGTAAATTCCTGAACTCAACAAAAGCTTACAGAGCACCACATGTCAGAGGTGGATGTATAAAATACAAAAGCTATTCTTCATTCTAACAGCTCACTTGAGTAAAAAACCACTGAACTGGAATGTACATCAGTTACCTGTCAAAGAAAAACAAAGCGAGTGCCATGGAAAGACAACTTCCTTTATTTCAACAGGTATAATGTGCCCTGGAGAGTTACCTTTTTTTTAAACACATTTTTATTGTGTCAAAAGTCACTTACATCGCAGAGCTCCTTAACCCAGGAAACATCTGCCATTGTAGACATTGCGAATCATTTCCATTGGCGTTTGATGTACACAGTTTCTTTATCATCGCTGTGGTAAGGCAAAGGAACATAAACACAACAACCCCGTTGCATTAACTTGTCACTGCATCCTATTTGCCACTGCATTCCCCAATCCCACACATACAGTCCCTCACTGCCCCCCAAATCACCTACCCCAAGAGCCCATGCCATGCATTTGAAGCCGATGAGGCTAACCGGGGGCCTGAGTCCAGATGTAGGCCTCAATAGTCCACTCATCTCTTCCAAATTTTAGGATGCTTTTGTGGGCAAACCCTGGCCTTAAATATTTGGATCTCTAGCCCCATGCAAAAGTCTAGTCCATTCTACCAAGCCAAGAGAGAGAGGAGCGGATATCCGTTTTCGCCAAAGTCAGCCCCAGCAGCAAGATGGTATCTCTTGTAGATATTGCCTCCTTTACCCTCCACGATGTGTAGGATAACCAGTCTGGGGGAGAAAGGGAGCTCCTACCCAAACACTTCCGCCAGACAGGCCATAACCACCCTCAAAAATTTCGTGAGTGCTGTACAGAGCCAGATAGTGTGCTTCAGTGATCCCTCCTCCCGGCTACAGCGCAGACATATCGGGGATGTTACAAGGCCCGCCCTCCAAAAGCCTGAGCCGGGTATAGTAAACCCGGTGAAGGCATTTGAATTGAATGAGATAAAATTGCATCGCTATTGCTGCCTCTCTGGGAGAAGCCAGTGCAACCGTACCGTCATCCCCGTCAAGTTGACCAATGTCTCCAGCCCATGCTATTCCAAGTTTATCTAAAGTATTGGAACTATGTGTCACCAGGGACTATTAAATCTTTGATATTTTGCGGTCCTGCAAATCACCCATAAAGACCTTGGCCTCTATCAGACTGAATTCAGGGAGCGCTTCTAGTCCCAAGACACTAGGGTGGATCGCATGTCAAAATTGGAGGTATTTATAAAACTGAGTTCTTGGCATCTGATACTCGTGTTGCAGATCTTGAAACGACCTCAACATCACACCTCGCATTACATCTCCTAAAGTCGAAATGCTGATATTATCCCACCCCCGGAACCCGGATAATGCAATCAGCTGCGGAAGATGACCATTGTGCCACAACAGGGTTTCCCTGGTCAGCTTATTTAACCACCCCATTCTGCGGAGAGAGTGTTTCCATACCTGGAAGACCACTCTGGTAGCCGACAGAAGAGAGTTACGCAATGTTGCAGAGTACAAAATGGTATGCAGAGCGGATTCTCCCATACAACGTTGTTCCACTGCGTAAGCGGGATAATTCCTATCCCCATACCACCATTCATTCAGCACCAGGCGATGTGAAGCTAGGTAGTACGATTGTACATCTGACGTAGCTAGCCCCCCACAATACGTGGACTGGTAGCAGGTCCGCAACGCCACCCTGGATGCCCCCCATGCCCACAGGAATTGCCCTAATGCAGAGTTAACTTGGCGGAACCACCTAGGAAATACTGGATATGGATGGTTCTGCAACTGATAGAGCAGATGTGGTAGCATGTGTGACCAATTTTTCATCTACTTGCACACCCGTACCCATACTGATGCTATGTTGCTGTCCCACGCCACTTTCGGGGATTCAGATAAGAAGACTCCCAGGCACTTGACGCCCTCTGATGTAACCTGGACTGCCAAGGCCCAAGGCCCCAGTTCTACAGCGCCTTCCAGAGTCCATAGTGTGGTTTACGTGGGTTCATAAATAAATCAGACGTCTCCCCAAAAATATGCTTAATGCGCAACAGTGGCGGTCCGTCCTATCTATGTCTGTCAGGAAGAATAGGACATCGTCCGCATATAAAGCGATGCATGGAGAGTTACCTTTTACACAGTAGAACTTAACTATAAAGCAAATAATGAACTTGATATGGCATCTCTGGGCTGCCTATTTATATTCATAAATATGGTGAAGGTAGGTAGGAGATAGTCATGTTGTTGTACAGATGTTTAATCTAAGTTGGTGAAAGTTATCCTTAAGTTTTGGAATGACTGCACCCAGTATTAGAAATTGTGGAAGTATTCTTTTTGAAGCAGACTGAGTGGCTGGGAACCCATCTTCTAAGATAAAGGATCTATCTACAGGATGAATTGAGAGCCTCTGGTCTAAGGGCGGCTCTCTCCCCAGCAGTTCCGCACTGTTATGGCCCACCATTGACTCACTGACCTCCACCTGTAGGTGTTCAAGGCTGCTGGTGTCCACACTGTGCCCAGCTCCACCTGGTCATTGGCCCGTATCCGTGGTATGCCCATTCTTCTGTCCTTAGTCTTTCACTTACTTGTGCCTGCATTTATGCTTTTTGTTTGGAACTCTGCTTATTTCCTGATTATTGTTGACCATTGCTGTGCCCTGCTTCTGTTCCCGCCGCTGCTGCCCCCTGCGGCCCCTCCCCCCTGAAGGTCCACGCTCCCAACTGCACGTCCCTCCCCTTTCCCTATTTAATGGCGGCCGCTGCCGGGGAGCGCGAGCAAAACCTCTGACCTCTGGTCTAAGGATGGCTCTCTCCCCAGCAGGTCCGCTGTGCTGTGCCCCGCTGTTGACTCTCTGACCTCCGCCTGTAGGAGTTCAAGGACTCTGGTGTCCGTTCTGTGCCTGCTCCACCTGGTCGTAGGCCCTTATCTGTGGTGTGCGTTTTCTTCTGTCCCTCATGTTTCACGTAATTGTGCCTGTATTTCTGCTTTTGGTTTTTCCTTTAATTTAATTTTGTTTTGAACTCTGCTTATTTCCTGATTATTGTTAACCATTGTTGTGTTCTGCTTCTGTTCCCGCCGCTGCTGTTCCCCCATGACGGCCCCCGCTCCAGCCTCCCAGCTGTACGTCCCTTCCATATTTTATGGTGGCTGCGGTGCGGTCGTGCAGCGGACACGTGCAACAGGCGTGCTGGGCGTGCCAAAGGTGAGCTCGATTGTGCCTGTTCACGACCCTACCACGACCAGCGCCAGGGACCCTGGATCTCCCACCACTCACTGCTACGACTCAGCCACCCTCCTCGCACTCAACCCCGGAAGAAACAACAACTGCCAGCAGTCCAAGCCAAACAAAACCCACGACCAGTTCTCATGCCGCCACTGCCGCAAAACCTTCACCACCACCCGGACCACCGAAACCACTGACGCCCTAAGATTCATCCTCCTCAACGTGCGCTCCATACTCAGACACCCCATGGAGATCTAGAACCTCCTGGACACACACTCACCCGACGTCGCCTTCATCACAGAAACTTGGACCAACGCCGCCTCCACCCCAGACATCGCCATCCCAGACGGATACAAGATCCAGAGGAAGGCCCTTCCCAACCACCTGGGAGGAGGCCTCGCCATCATGCACAAAAACTCCCTCAGCCTCTCCACCTCCATTGACACCTTCCCCGCTGCCGAACACCTGCACTTCCAGGTCCAGACCAGCCCCAACTCCACACTCCGCAGCACCCTTGCCTACAGACCGCCCACCCCCGGGCCCTCTTCGCCGACTCCATCACCAACCTCATCGCACCAAACGCCATCTCCTCCATAGACTACATACTCATCGGTGACCTGAACTTCCACCTCGACAACCCCAGCGACCTCAACTCCACCACCCTCTGGGACAACCTCGCCTACATCAGACTGAAAAAACTTGTCACCACACCGACCCACAAGGCAGGACAAACCCTTAACCCCATCTTCGCAGGAGGAAACAACGTCCACTTCAGTCATATCTCGCAACCCTATGGACCGACCACCACTGCGTACACTTCCTCATTGACAAACCCAAGCCACCCAAACCAGCTCAGCTCCCCTGTGAAGGAATTAGAGCAGCAGAGTCACCAAGGAGCTGCTCAACTCCACACTCAAGCACAACACCCCCAGCGCTACAGCCGACGCCAACCTCGCAGCCAGGAAATTCCACACATAGATCTCCAACTGCGCAGACATGCTCACCCTGCTACGTAACTCAGATGGACAACACCCCAGGAAAGGCGCCTGGTTCACCACCAACCTCCAAGAAACCAGACACACATGCAGACGCCTGGAGAAGAACTGGAGAAACAACAAGTTGCTGTAAAACTACACCACCTACAAGAACGCCATGACGGAATACCATCAACACATCAGAACCACCAAAAGGACCTTCATCCACAACAAAATCCTCGCCAACTACAGCAACTCCAAGGAACTTTTCAACGTCATCCAGGAATTCACCAAGCCCCCCTGCGAAGCCGCAGACCTCAGGCCTTCCCAGGACCTCTGCAACAAGCTCGGATCCTACTTCCACCTGAAGATCAAAAACCTCTACGACAACTTCAACGACCTTACACCTGACTCCGTAACCACCTCGTCATCTGACAACACCAGCCAGCCCACCATCTCCTCCTGGATACTGATGACCACAAAAGACATCACCTCGGCCATGAAAGGCATTCACTCTGGAGCCCCCACAGGCCCCTGCCCACCACTCCTCTACCACAGTGCCGCTACCGCCATAGCATCAGAATTACGATGCACCATCAACGCCACCATAGAGATCGATACTTTCTCCAATGACTAGAAATGCACAGAAGTCAGGCCCCTGCTCAAGAAGCCCTCAGCAGATCCAACGGACCTCAAGAACTACTGGCCCATCCTGCTCCTCCCCTTTGCGGCAAAACGCGCTGAGAAGACAGTCAACACAGAATGGACAAGATTCATTGAGGACAACGCCATCTCAACTCGTCCCAATTCGGATTCCGTAGCAACCACTTCACCGAGACCGCCATACTCTCCTCCACAGACGACATCTGTACCCTCCTCGACCAAGGCCACACCGCAGCCCTGATTCTACTCTACCTATCAGCAGCTTTTGACACCTCCCAACGCACACTCACCGCCAGAATACACAACGCTGGCATACAAGGAACTGCCCTTGACTAGATCCGATCGTTCTTCACCGGCAGAAGTCAAAGGATCAGACTGCCACCTTTCCTCTCCGAACCCACTGAAAACAACTGCGGAGTGCCCCAGGGATCATCGCTCATCCCAACCCTCTTCAACATGTACATGGCCCCCATCACTGCCATCGTCCGACAGCACAGCCTCAGCATAGCATCCTACGCAGACGACACCCAGCTCATCCTTTCTCTCACCAAGGACCCAAGGACCCCACCACCAACCAAACTCAACTTCCTGGAAGGAATGCAGGACGTTGCATCCTGGACGAGCAACAGCTGCCTGAAGCTCAACTCGGAGAAGGCAAAGTCCTCGTTCTCGGAACCACACCATCGGCATGGAACAACACCTGGTGGCACACCGTCCTCGGCACCCCACAACCTTCACAGACCACGCCAGAAAACTTGCCATCATACTCAACCCCTCCCTCTCCATGAATTGACAGGTCAACACCATCACCTCTAGCTGCTTCAACACCCTCCGCATCCTCCATAAGATCGTCAAATGGATTCCCCCGTGTCAGTCACCCACACACTCATTACCAGCACACTGGACTACGGAAGCTCCCTCTACGCCGGCATAAACAAGTCCCTACTCCCCAAGCTCCAGACAATAGAGAACACCGCCGCCAGACTCGTCCTCTGCATCCCTCGACACAAACAAATAAGCCAACATGTAGGGACTCTCCACTGGCTCCCCATCGAGAAGAGACTCACTTTGAAGATACCTCAAAGACAGAATCACCTTCCACGTACCCAAAAGGAACCTCCGATCTGCCAACCTCGCCAAAACCCCACGCATCCGCAGAGTCAAAACAGGGGGAAGAGCCTTCTCCTACATCGCAGCCAAGTTCTGCAACGAGCTCCAAATCGACATCAAAAGTGCCCCCTCCCTGAACACCTTCAGGAAGGCTCTCAAGACCTGGCTCTTTGGCTGAGAGGAACTGCTGACCCCCTCACCCCCTCAGTGCCTTGAGACCCTCACGTGTGAGTAGCACGCTTACAATTCCTCTGATTGATTGACTGGTTAATTGTATTGTTTATTTATACAATTTACGTTTGTTTTTAAATAGCTCAGGTAAGTAGAAATAAAATTATAAAATCGCAACAAGATGTATTTAAAAGTGTTAAGTGAAAAATAATATATAAACATTTATTTAAGTATAATAAAATGTTCCTATTTCTGTGCGTGATCATGACAGTAAGCTAGGTTACTAATTTGCATAATGAATGATATATTTTTTTAATAAATGTGCTACAACTTTATATATTTTGGGGACATTAGTATTAAAGAGCCTTCATCACAAAAAGAAACTGTCTGAAAAAATAATCAAGAGTAATTACTGGGCGGTTGTGGTAAGTGATTGCAGTGAATTAATAAACGCAATAATGTTTCATCGTATAGTCCGTCTAATGAGCAATAATTAACTAAAAGTATAGTTTTATGAGCAAATATGGAGTTCATTAGGAGTTAGACAGCTCTTACTCAGGTTGCTTAAAGTAACACCTGTGTAAGTCGAAGACCCTCTCCTTTATACTGCACGCCATCTTGTTTTCATTTTGAGCATAAGTCAAAATCTCTAAGTTGGTGTGTTGGGTGTACAGGTAACCCACCTGAGGGAATTTTACATTGCACTTTTGGAGAATGTGACTCCTCATATGTACCTCAAGACCCATGATAATATAAACCAAAGTCAGTGATGCTGCTTGCATTGCCCTGCACTGACCTATAGAGCAGAACACAGTGGCGGCTCATCCTATAAGGCGGAGGAGCGCCGCCACACTTCTCACTGTGCTTAACGGTCTAATTTTAGTTAAATGTACTGGCTCTGTTTGGGGGCGGGGCATGGCTGTTTAGAGGCTGGGGGAGGAGTAGTGGCACCCTCCTAAGTGTAGATGAATGTTTGGCTGGCCCTCTGGAATCGACCAAATATTCATGCGCACTTTGCATGTTCTAAACCCAGGCTGCATTACAGCCTGGGTGGAGAACATGTCCAGGGTCTCATTCTTTGTCTGAGAGCCGAACCACAGTGCTCAGACCAATCACAATGTTGGCCGCATCAGGTAAGTGGATTTTTAAAGTTAATTTTTTGTTATTTAGCTCCCTCCCCCCTTGCTCTGTCCCACCCACAGCACCCCTCCTACCACACACACGTCTGTTTGGTTTTAGCCGCTACTGGCAGAAAATAGGACTTGCAGAAACAAAACTGGGTATAATCTGAATTAGAATGCCCCAGGTTAGTGTTTAAAACAGTAAAGAAAAACTCAGTGGTATTGACAGTGGCTACATCCGTCCTTGCGGGGAATGAGATTTTGATATCAATTTATGATCAATGTAATAACTTATCTCATTCATCTATTTTGGACCGTTGGTATCTGTCATTGAGTAAAAGACAACCCCCGCATAGGTTAGACAAACCCCATAAACTGACGCCACTCTGAAGAACCACTTACAACTGATAAAGTTTGAAAGTTTTATATAAAAGTCAAATTTAAATGCAAATACAATCCTCTCAGGATAAACCTCAAAGTATACAAAAGAATACAAAATCGAATCCAGAATCAACAATTTAAAGCATCGATGCGAAGTGGTTCCTTTGCGTCATCTACAGAAAGAGAAAAGTATCAAGTTAAATCTGCCCCTACTCTATACTATGTGACATCCCTATTTCGCAAGCTCCTAACCTAAAAAGGTGTCAGCAGTTTGACTCCCAAAGAAGTTCAAACTCTCTTAGCCTCTAAAGGTAACTTAAGTTTAAGAAGCAGTACCCTCTCTGCCTACCCATCCGCTCTCTAAGGGTCCTCGGCCTACTGCTCTCTTGCGCTCTAATCTTTCTCAGCGCATCTGCTCAAGTCATCTACGCTCTTGCTCTCTATGATGGCTTCTGCTCGGAGCTGTTCGCCCTCGCCTTCGCTATCTTATCCCCGGGGTGCTGTCCCTAAAATACACAATCACCGTGTGGGTGGAACGCCCCTTGACGCCCACCACGGACTTTCCCCGATGATGTCAGCTTCTGGCTTCTTCCATTGCTTCATCCCTTTCGCCGTCCGTTAAGTTGACCTTTCTTCTTTAGATGTCATCTTCGTCTTCTTGTTGGCGACTTCTACTGACACTTTCAGATCAAAAGTCATATGAACTTAAACAAGACTTTAACTTACAACTGCGATTCTTGACCCTTCTAGGTCCTGTGAATGGTCATTCAAAAACAAGTCTCAAATTCCAAGCGTCTCTCCTCACGTTCAGGCAATAAGCCCCGTCCGGCATTGTCACCTTGAATCTAACAAGTGCTAGACTTCTTGGCTCTCACGTCCACATCAAGCTATTCACGACTCCTGTGAGTCCACTAAATTACACACATTGGACTGTGCTCCTGCGAACCCTTGGTCAGTCAGGTTAAAATCACAAATGACCTAAACCTTTTTAACATTCTTACAAGAAGCCTTCTACACAGTATAACCTTTAACATATATATATATTCGTATTTAGCAAAAGTCCTTACGTATCTGTGAATACATTGTACATAGAATATAAACTACGTAAAGTATAACTTTATATTCTCATTCGCTATATCGTGTTTATACATGTTCTACACATTTCTTCACGTTTCATTTCTCGCCGCTTCTCCGTTTAAGTTACACACGTACATGAATTCTACTTTGCACGTTCTACATTTCGTAAACATTTCTACACCATTTCTACATCAGCCCACTACATTTCGGGCCTTCTAAATCTAACACATGTTCTAAAGTGAATACAGTTACCTTTCCTATATTACTTTGGATTATATCGGTTATCTATATGCTATAAGTGTCAACTTCACATTACGATATACCTTTCATTCCTACGTTATACGATGTGCTTGTAAATATGGCCTATACATAATTTTTATTCAAATTTGCGCTCTCTCATCCTGAAGCAGGAGGATACATCTGCAGTGTATCTTACATGCTCTAGTGTCCTGCACAAGTACAAATGTAACTAACATTGTTGCCATTAAAATAATTTCAGCTTGGCCAGTGGCGGAATGGAGTAGAAGTATGGGCTTGCAGGATTGAGGCGGGTGGAAGGGGCTCGTGAGAGGAAAGAGGTTCTATTTCCATTGATAAGGGACATTGCTAGTCTGGTAAAGGTGGAGGCAACAGTGGCTGTCGAAGATTGTTTGTTAACAAGTGGCAAGCTCAATAAAAAGATGTAAAAATAAATAAGTTCAGGAGATCTGAACATAGCCAAACTTATTGGCAAGATCAAAGTATATTTGGTTTTTTTACTTGTTAATCATCATCTTTCAAGCTTTTAAATAAATAAGTCTTTAAACATCCGTTTTTGATTTGTATCACATAACATTCACTTCTTTGATTTTGCCAAGAAAGTTTTTTATTCCAAATCCATGTTGACATTTCTGCTTCTAAAATTTATACTGGGACTACAACTATACAACCTATAATTATGGCAAAAGTGAACATTCAGACTGTATTTCATTCGATGGGTTCGCTTCATTTATAAAACAAGCATTAAAAAAGCAATAGGTCTCGCCTTTGTATAAACTTAAGCAATTTGTTTTGCGAATGGTATTTTTTTTTTTAGCTTTTATAAAAAAAAATTTAACTCCCCACAAGGTCCCTTGCTTTCTCTTCCTATTGTTAGCCACATCTTGAGCTAAGTGTTACATCCGCCAACCCGCACCTTTATTACACTTTTATAAAGCCAAATTGTGACGGAGCAGTTATGAGCTGTGTGCTTGGTTAACAAAATAAAAACAAGCATTGGTAAATACGAATGTTGATCTGTTAACTGTGACAATATCTGTAAATTATCGTTTAAAACAAGTAAAAGATGTAGCTTTTTTATTATTTTAATCCAACGTTTTAAAGTACCTATTGTTGCTGTTTAAATTGAAACTGGGGCATAGGAGCTTTTATAAAAAATATCCTTTGTGTATCTGATCTCTGAGGGCTGATTGCGCCATAACGACCGAATGTGGTGCACTGATTAATGAGTCAAACATCAACAAGCACATGCTTGGCGTTCGCTGTTGTGGTGGGCATGCTGCGCGCGCCAGAGGAGGAAGTGTATGGAGCGGCGGCAGACAAAAACACCTGTCCCTGGGGGACGCGAAGGCAAGGAGTGCACCTTAAAGGGGTGGCTGCCCAGAGATGTGACGAGGTGCGATAAAAAGTCCACACAGAGCACTAGCACAACGCTACACGTTTCAAAGTTGTCATGAAAGCACCCAGATGTACCCACCTGCCTATGGAAATGCAGTGGGCTGTATGAATGTTTTAACGTCGGGTCATGATTTGGCTGTTAAGGCATGTTAAGGAATGACCCAGAAATTGAGTTCACGTAGAGCAGTGTGGGCGAATACGCGACAGGACTACAACCCGCCCGTCCTAAAATAAAACATCCGATCACAAACCCAATCTAAGCTTGACGGTTGCTGAGGTGCCCTGGGAAGCTCCAAAACTGAATGTTTGTCTATCCCAACCCATTCACGACCTTACTGAGGATGTTTTCACTGCTCAGCTGCATTGTAACAGCTGCAAGAGGTGGCATTCCTCATGTCCTGGACTATTCTGCATTGGAGCTGGCTGAGAGCAGGGGTACTGCGACATAGTTGGACGACTAGATAGGGGAACAACCAATCGCTAGCCAAGATTCAGAGCGCTCTAGGGCAGTAATGACAGATTTACAATTTAGTTTTAAAACATGGTCTCAGGAATGCTATTTATTAGAAGGTTCAGGGACCCATTACTTTGTACTGCATTTCTTTTTACGTATTGAACAAAAAACGGTGTATCAAAGACAAGTCTGTGATTTTCATTCAGCATTTAACCATCACACCTGGCATTAAACACTTGTGCCAGTAGCGGTTATAAATGCATTTTTAAACATTTTTAAAAAACGGAGCACACACAATGTGATTTTAAATAAAGGGCGGAGGACAGACTGGGCAAGTGACATGCGATTCCGAATGTCAGATGAGGATATAGTCACCTTAGATAATGGTCAACAAATCTTCAAGAGTCCTCAGATCAAATAACGTCCCATGCAACAAATGCCCTGTGTGCACTGTTCTGCGCAGAAAACCCGTCCGTCACTACATGCTTGAGAACAAACGGGACGTTCTTCCGAACCAAGGAACAGGGGAGCTGGTATGACGGCGCGTTTTACCCTGTTGCTGGCAGCGCTGGCCTTCTTTTGTTTTTGATCTGTGAGGGCTGCAGAAGGGCATGCGGGTCCCGTCACTGCTGTCTGACAGGCACGCCTCTGGCTTGCCGGCTGTGGCAGGAGTCCATGTACGGTGCACACGCACCCTTTAACTCCCCTTCACCCTGACTCCGGTTACAGAGCACCTCCCACCCTTTAACACGTTTGTACATCCTCCCCTGAAGAACTAAGAGGGCGTCCATACCCCTCAGATAGGCTCACGTTAAACCCAGAAATCTCAGCCGCCGCTCATGTCACCGTTTTCAAAAAGTTTGCTCTGTGTCAGACCAAAAGATAGAGGTGAGCACAACCTCAACAGCTCACCATCCTGCGCATGCAAGGAGCTCACACGTGAGGAGCTGCCTACTTAGGCACAGCAAACTCCCCCCTAAATATACCAATAAACAAATCCTGCCCTAGTGGAATTGATTTTTTTCTTCTTTTTTGACATCACATTACAAATCGTTCAGGCACATACACACTCCAAAAAATAAAAGGATCATACATGTGAAATTTTTCTTACCTCAGACGGCGTCCTGTTTCTGAGCTCTAAGTGAATTCTCTTTTTCATCTCCATCTCGCTTCACTTTACTCGTCACTCCCCCTTGACAGTACCTGTAATAGGGGATTGCAGAGATCGGTCCGGGCTCCAATGGAGGTTGAATAGGGCAGGCTTCGTGCAATAGATGGCGGAATAGCTCAGCCTCAACGCCAGTTTACTCTTTCAGGAGTGAGGAGGGAAAACAAGTGTGTCCTGAAAACGAAAACAGGATCTCGCCGGAGCTTATCTTTATGGGGCCATGTGTTTGAAACACATGGCCCCATAAAGATAAGAATCCTTTTGCGACACCAGTAAGTCAAGTGAGCCAGTCCAAGTGGGAAGGCTTAAAGAGAAAAAACTTTTTGAAAGATATTTCTCTTTCCCAATGGCTGGCCACGGTTTAGCCTAAACGGTGACGCCGGCCATTGGGAAGGAGAGGCGGGGCTTAAAGCCTGCTAGTGAACCCTCCTGATGACACTAAATCTCGCCAGCGAGACTGCGCATGTGCACAGTCTTACTCTAGGCTTCGACCTAAAAAATAATTGTATGTAAGAAATGAGAGTTTTAGGTCAGGGGGGTAACTATCATCTCAAGTAATGACCACAATCCTGGTCGAGTGAACCTCTAAAGTCACTAACTAAACCTGAGCTCAAACCCCTGGTAGCTATGGGACAGGGCAGAGAAGCTTAACTTAGAGGCAATGTGTAAAGTGCTTACGCAGTATCAAAGCAGTCATGTAGTCCAAATGAAAAACAACAAATATTCCAAAGTAATTCGAAATTTAGAGTAAAGTTTAATGAACACACAAAATTAAGAATATCCAAGAAGAGCAACTGGAGATGTGAAGTTCTAAAGTTTTTTGTGAAAATAGCGTTAAAAACACTAAGCGCCAATGATAGTTACTAGTTGTGGAAGAACAGGACCTAGGCACAACTTGGGCTAACCATGATGGAACGCAGATCAGATATACCAATCCGGTTCATCCCGGTCAAAGATTTCACCTTTTGACTTAGTTGTTTAGGTTCCAGTTCACCACATGAGCCTCTCAAGACCTTCGAAGAGGTATTCGGAGACTTGCCAAGTAGATGTCAACGACAGGGTCGAGTTCCCACTGGTTAGCTGAGCAGTTACAGGAATAGGCCTCTCGTGGCTTGTTGTGTCCCTATAGCTTTAGCATGCGGTCAGCATTATGACCTTTAGAGTCCACTTCTTTGTCCTGAGCACAAGAGGGAGCAGGTCTGTTCTTTCAGGGCTCCTCTTAGGTCACAGACAGCAGGTCCAGTTCTCTTCTGTTCTTCCTCAGTTCCATTAGTGTTCTAAAGTGGTTACCTGGAGGTGCCACATTAATTCCTGTCATGAACTAGTGGAATAAAATGACTCCTGGGCATGCCCTAACCAATGGGGTAAAAGTTCCTGTGCCTAACCCAACTGGGAATATGCGTGGGGAAATGTACTATGGAAAACCCAGTATCCTTCCACATGTAGCACTAAAATGCAGTTTGGGACAGTCACTGTACCCACAATAAACTCAGAGACCGAAGTCTATTAGAACAAAATCAGGGATTTCCAAGAACCAGACAGTATATGCACAAGAATTGCCTTGGCATCCTGTTTCCTTTCCTTTAAAGTGCGCCCCCTATGTTATATGTAAAGTCCAGAGACAGAAGTCTGGTGCAACAAATTCAGGTCTTTCAACAACTAGACAGTGGATAGATTAGAATAGAATTATCTTGCCATCTTGTTCTTAGCCTTTCAGGTGCACCTCAAAGTATTATATGTAAACCTAGCAAGCTTGTGAAGCAGGCTTTAACCTTGAGCAAGATGTATGACTGTAATGTCAAAAAGGATGTTCATAGCCCAAACCCGGCATATTCTGGGAGACTCCCAGGAGTCATCTCTGCCCATTTAGGTCAGCCTTGTGCTTGCTTTTGGGAGGCATTTCGCACCTATTGAAATGCTACGTACTGGCTCCCAGAAGTGGGAGAACAAATGAAAATGTATCCGCCAGGAACTTCAGACCGGGAAAAGGTAACTTTCTCAAAGTTATTTTTCCTTCAATATTTATTACAAATTCTGACATAACCATTACATTGGATTTTTAATAACTATTAAAAATAGTTGTTTAATTATGTTTCCATCTAATCTCCTTCATATGATACAGTGATAGGATTTTAAGCTGTACTTCCGTTTTCTACATGGGACTGCTATTCCTAACACAGTGCAAAATAGCTTTTGGGTGCTAGTCACTGTAAGAACATGTTAACATTACATTTCCTCATCTCTTACTTTTAAATACCATGCACCCTGCCACGTGGACTACAATGCTTACATAGGGTTGACATATTAATATTTATAAAGGAGGTTTTGACCTATTAAAAGGGTTTATTTTGACAGGTCTAATTACAGTTTTTACTCTGCTGCATTCAGGCTACTCTGGTAGACCTGAAGTCATGTTTGCACTGCCACTGTAGTTGATGTCATATCGGGTGCTGCTCTCCACCAGTAAAATTCAATTTCAGACCTCCGGTACATCCTGTACCATATACTAGCTACCAAGGATTTAGGAATATGTCAGTTTGACAATGTTTAAAGGAGGCGCACAGGCACTTTACTCCTGATTAGCAGGGGTGCATTTCACAGAGTTCTCAAGCAAGCAGAACTATAGGGTCTAGCACAAGACTTGTGTGACCATGCAGAAAAAGAAGATTTTCCTGCATTCTATTTAACTTCAGCTCTTTGAAAATCTTGGAGTGGGCGTATTTCATTATCAGTTTGAAGCTTGTGGGGATCAGTGTTATTATTATCCACGGAAACTACTGTAGTTTGGGATTAATGTGTAGATAGTATTACTGGTGGAAGTAGAAATTATCATTAACACTATTATACTCTGCATTTTTTTAATCATCTGATTTCAATATCCTTAAATAACTACACAATATTTATAAATGTTTTCCGGTATGTCTTTGGAATATTTTATTTTTCAACATTTTTTTACAACTATAGTGAACATTTAATTGGATATACAATTTTTTTGCAACAAAGTTAGTTTTAACATTCGCTTTACTTACTTAGCACTATAACAGAACAGGTGCTTCTGATGCCTTTTTCAAACAGTTATATTGACTTATCAATGACTTTAATTAACTTTACAGAAACAAGATGTATGATGCCTAGTAAATTGTAGATTTGGAGATCCTCTTTCTTGGTCAAGGTCAGTTAAAAAATGACACAAACGTTCAACCAACTGTGCACTTGCATTCTTTAAAAGTAAACATTTTTCTTTGTACTTGACACTATTTAACATTCTATCTGGCTAAACATTAAACATGCTTACACCTACCAGAGTTTCTTTGGCAAAGTTTGTAATTATAAATAAATTGCAGAAGTGTGTTAGTCTTTTAACGGTTATTGATCTAAAAACCCTGTAATTAAAAAGGGAAATATGAACTGCATCTCTTACAAATAGGGGAGCTCTTGTGCACCTTCAGCTGAGATGTAGTCGAATTCTGCTTAAGCTCGGTCAGCCCCACGAGGAAAGGTGATGAGCCAACTCTTAAACTAGGGCTAAAAGGATTGAAAGAGACTGAGATAAACAGAGTGCGGAATCAATAAAGATTTGTTTAAATGTAAAATCATGACTGAAGTTAGTACTTGTCATTTTGGTAAATAGTTGTGGGTTTAATGTTCCCATTGCTACCCGAGCAATGTTGTTGATTGGTCACATCTCCTCCATATTTTAATTATGGCCGGGATTGTTGTATATTGATGGGAATTGGGTGCATTGTTCTTCAACTTATCCCTCGATGAATACATATGATAAAGGAGAATAAGTGTACCTTTCTAAAGTATTTAAGGGAGTATGTTAATGCTATGTTAGACAAGGTGTCTCTAACCAGTCAAGCATGAGCTACTCACAGACCCCTTCAGAGTAACTCAATACTTACCTCGAGTTCATTTTCAAATAAACACTGGGATCACATTTTGCTTTAAATGTAAGGAAAACGGTGTTTATTTTACTTCCATTATTATCTTCTAGCTGCAGATAGTAGGGCCTGGTAATGAACAGTGCTGGAGTCAGATTTATGACCTGGGCCACAAAGGTGAAGAACTTGACCACTGAAGTTCTCAAATCTTCAATAATATTTCTTGTCAACTGAGGAAAAAATTATATTTCTGAATGATTAAGGTAACTCTTAATTTTCCCTCATTTCAAAGAGTAGCATTACCAAATCACAGGCTTCTTGCTCCTAGTGGCCAGTAGACACTGCCATATTTATAACTGGGAAATACAGGCATTTCTTTAAATGGGAGAAATTTAAAGTGAAGAAAAATATTTCTATGAAACACTGATTCATTATTTTCCCCACTTTCAATTAAGCCCTTTAAATTCCGTCCATTTAAACAAATTCCTGCATTTTGTCTGTTACAAATATGGCAACGTGTCTACAGACCTGATGTTTGTAAATGCAGCACTTTGAAATGAGCGAAAGTTTAAATTACTTTTTTGGAATCCTTATAAACAAAAAGTTCACTCTTCAGTTACATTTTGTCCCATTTCAAAGTATTGCATTTACACACAGCCGGCAGTGGCTGATAGACACAGTGTCATATTTATATCTGAAAAGAGCTGCTATTTTTTAAATGGGAGAAATGTAAACTGCAAAAAAAGGTTCCATATTATGAACATTTTTGCAGAACATTTTTCTGCACTTTTAATTTCTCCCATTTAAAAATGTTTGTGTTATACATGTAACTGTGCCACATATGGTGAAAGGTATGTCCTATGCCATAAGTACATATGACACTATCTCATTTGCCCACACACACACATATCGCTTTTCAGTGGCGTAGCTGAAGCTTTGGACACTCCCTTACTTTGCCTGAAAACATCTAAAACAAAAACAAAAGCCGCTTCTCTTCTCCGTCTCTCCTTGCATTGGGAACGGAACAGGAAGCAGCCAGGGTCCCCTGAGCCAATTACAATACTGCAATGCAGTGTTGTGATTGGTCTGAATGGGAGCCTGGGCATGTTCTCCACCCAGGCTGTGATAGAGCCTGGGTGGAGAACATGCAAAGTGCGCATGAATGTTTGTCCGGCCCGAGATGACCGACCAAGCATTTATGGGCACTTGGACTTTGCAAACCACTCCTCCTCCAGCTCCTCTGCCATCTGAGCAGCCCCGGAAAGCTGCTGCACCAGGAACAAATAAAATTATAATAACATCAGTTATTATCATTTTATTTTTCCTTCTTTTCACTGCTAAGAAGCAGTGGGGTGACGCTCCTCCGCCTTACCGGAGGAACCGCCACTGCTCAAATATAATGCGCACTGCCTTGCATAGATGCTCAATGATATTTTGTTCCAAAGTTAACTAAAAAGGCATTTTTTTAAACAAAGAATCACTAAACCACTCGCTGTTCCAGGTCTGTGAATCCTGCAGCTAAATATTTTCTTTTTTATTTTTCCCTTTTGAGAGAAGCAGCTCAAATGAACCAAAACCTTATTGTTCTCATCATAAGCCATAACAATATAAAATTAGAATAAAACCAATTCTTGCATGAACATTACAAATTACCTCTGGTCATTCTTTCAGATCCAATGATGTATATTTAAGTGCTGTTTAAACTGGTCATGGTCTAGCTGTGCGTTTCTCAATATTGTACTGTAACTTCAACTTTAATTCTAAAATGTTACTAATGTGCATTTGAATAAATATCTCGTATAACTAGAGAAACAGTTGAGCAAATGTCTTAAAAAACAAAGCAGAAAACGTTATACTGATAGTGATTACTCACGGTCTGTGATATATTATTTATTTATTTTGTAAAACCCATAATACATGTTTCACCACACCTAAAGGCAGTAAATGAAAGATGTTTTTTAACTGATCATCATAAATTGCAACAGACATTTACATCCAAGAGTCCGGTTTTCCTGTTTGATCCGTTTTTTCCCTTTGTTGGTTTTAATTGGTTCGGTTTGGTAAGGGAAACAGCCTCGTTAATGCCTCTCCCTCTGCCAATCAGAGCTGGCGCATTCCAAGAGAGGGCCGTCTCTGTCGGTTGCCATGGAGGGGAGGCAAATTCGCTGCCTTTAACTAGGAATTAGTTAATGGCTCCACTGTGCTCATCTGTTTGGAACTTTTTAGCCATCTTGTTTTTTGTTCTCTTTTGCCTTTTTCAAGTTCCTTTGTGGCAGGGAGCAAATGCAGACAAAGGCTATAAAAGGGAAAACAAGATGTCTTTGTGATGGGCATAGAGAGGGTGGCACTTGCTGTTGGTGTTTGTTTATTGAGTTACTCTAATTTGGCACGTTTCCAATTTCTGCTTCTGGCTCCCGAACAGTAGATCATTTGTCATAATTCCGCAGAAAAGTTGCTTTTTTATATTCAGCTAACGGAAATGATTTGTTGGAATCCAACATCTCTTCCTTAATCTTGTAGTGAAAGGGACAAATGTTCCAGACTAAAAAGTAAGTTTGCATCATGAAGTAAGTGTGACTAGGGTGGCCACCTCCTTCCAGGTCTTTAAGCAAACTGTTTCCACTTCTGATCTTTTTGTGTCATCACCTAATGCGTTCTGGGTGTTGTAGTCTTGCTTTGCTTCCTTTGCCCTTGTTATACCAACACATCTGAAGAATGATTTATAGGTGAAAAATTCAGGACTGAAAACCGTGTCCCTAATGATCTGGAATGTAGTGGTCACTCTAGCTGTAATGGGCACGTGCTATGGCTGGTGTGCACTGTTGATGTTCAAACAAGTGTTGATGTTACAGATATAGGCTTATTGTGAAGAAACTTAAGAATACGGCTTCCTTTGCCTGGGACATATTGGGAGTTAACCCTGCCTTGAGTTTTAATGGTAGGGCGCATGCCTTAACACTTTTGACATCCATGGAAAGCCAAAGCCAAGCTTATTTTCTAAAAGAATGCAAAAAAAATCACATTATTTCTTCTATTTGGTGCTGTGCATGACTGTCAACCAGGGATTGTGAGGGATAGCAGGGACTATCTCAGGGGCATTGAAGACAGCAGCATGAAAATAAAGTAAACATGGCTCGAAGATCCCTTCTTACAGTGCATCAAATATCCTTATAAAAGAGGTTATTGAAGGCCCACAGACCGAAAAATTGGTCACTCCTGTGACTTCATGAGCAGTAGCGGCTACTGCCAATAATACTTGGCGGGGTGGGAGGAGGTAATAATGAAAATAAAACATAAAAGAACTTACCTGCCGCTGCTGCTGCCGGATGCCGCTTCGGTGCTCCTCTACTCCCGCCGCCTCAAGGCTTCTCTGCTGCATTCCCCACCCAATCACAGTGCTGCTGTTACATGAGAGCAGCTTCGGGTTTGGCCTGAGCAGGCTCAGACGCCGCTCATGTAGGGCCTGGGAGCCTGCACTGTTTATCTAATCGGCTGTGCAACACAGCCAGGTGGAGAAATGCTAAGTGCCCATGTCTGTTTGGCCAGCCTGAGATAGCCTGCCAAACAGACATTTCTACCACTCTTCCTCCCTAGCTGATGATGCTGGGATAGAGTGGATGGCCCCGCCCCACACTCAACTCTGCGGACTGGGGAAAAAGCTAAAAACAAAATGATGATAAAATAGTTTATTATTTTATTTTATTTTTCATCTGCTACCTTTTAGCAGTGGGGCGACGCTCCTCCACCATAGCTAAGCCGTCCCTGGTCATGAGGCGGTCAAGTGTCTGATATTGCTTTCACTTCACTATACATTTTAATGAATGAACCTACATGGTGAGCATGTTCCAGGTCTCAGTTAACAGCAACTCCTGTGGATAGGTGATTTCCCGCCAGCTTCTCCAACAATAAAGATAAAAAACAAAATACAAAACATTAATTGCCAAAGCCAAAAGGTTGGCGGCCAATTCCAGACCTATTGGCTTTGCCAAAATGTATATATATATTTTTTTTTTGTGTTCGCCCGTGTTTCTGCCAGTTCGCGAGGGTTTTGTACACTTTCGCAAATTGCGAACTTACCTGTCGGGTCGCAAGTTTCGCGAACTTGTTGTTTCTACGTGTCCAGCCTGTTTGGGACACTCTTCTTCATCACTGCCACTCTCTGTCACCACTGCCACTCTCTGACTACTCATGCCACCCTCTGGCCCACCCATGCCACCCTCTGTTTCATCACCACACCCTCTGGTTGTCCAGTGTACATTATTTTCGGCAAAGCAAAGCACACCTTCCCTGCCTCAAGTGACCTGAATTAATTTGGGGCTGATTAATGTGTCACAGAATATTTTTTTAGCTGGCACCTGCTTCCTTAGTGCGCCCTGATTAGTGATCTTTTGCACTTGCTAAGTGCTTTCATTGTTGCAAAATTAGTTACAACACCTGCCCTGCCCCAACTGACAATAATGAATTAGGGGCTGATTAATGGATTTTAACTTCCAGCCTGGCTCCTGCTTGTCTCCCTTAGCTGTAATTCAGGACCTTTGTGGCATATGTGTAACTATTCTGAGGTTCAGAGCAGGGTCACATAATAGTTTCAACTGGCAACTGAACTCTGGAGGGGCCCCTCAGGAAGCACTACAGGAAATGGCTACTAATGATGAGCCTGAACTTTTGAACCTGGTAAGTAGTTACTTTCAGTTTTGCTAAGATCGTATTTCTGCAATTTTGCACTTATTCGCGGGGCGCGAACTCACGCTAACTCACGCGAACAGTGCGAGCAGTGCGAGCAAAATCCGCTGCTCGCGGATTTGCGGATTTTGCGGGAGATTCGCGAATCTCGCGGATTGCGGATTTCCCGAAAATCCGCAAAATCCGCGAGCGGAACGGATTTTCCGCCCATGTCTACGCCAGAGGTTCCGAGACTGCACCCGGATCCCGGGTACCACTTGGGTGGAATATGTAAACTATTTCAGCCGAGCCTTCGAGGGTTGGATCAAGGGCAGCCATGTGACGACCTACGAGCAACTTTTTAATCTCATGGTGTGGGAGCATCTCTCTAACAACTGCTTCGTCGAGCTCAGGCAGCACCTCCTCGACAGTAAATTGACGGACCCATGGCAGCTCGCCGCCGAGGCTGACCGGTGGGAAAGCGCCCGAGTGGGCCGGAGTGGGCCGCACGAACAGAACCGGAACAACCAAGGTCAGCACCGTCCCCGAGGAGGAGGAGGAGGCCAGGGGCGAGGAAGAGACACCGTCCCGGCCGCTCCCGCTGCCAGCACCCCGCCCCCGGCCAACCGAGGCAACCCCCCGGTACGCCCGGGGTTCCGAGCCAATGTCACGTGTCACAGATGCCAGCGAGTAGGCCACTACGCCAATGACCCGAACTGTCCCCAGAACCAAACTCCGAGACCCCGCCAGGTAGCTGCCGCCGTCCTGGGGGGAGAACAAATATCCGAAGAACAGGAAGAAGGCGAACAGGAGCCACAAGAATGGGAGCCGGCCGCCATGGTCCTAGCGTGCTTAGGGGGAAGAGACATGGTCCCGCGGGCTCCCCTACCCGCCAACACAAGAAAATATAGTCAATGGGTGAACATTAATGGGCACCGGGCCGAAGCCCTACGTGACACCGGGGCCAGTGTGACGGCCGTCCGCTGTCACCTGGTGACCCCGGAACAGATCCTGCCGAACATTCTCTGCCCCGTCCGCTCAGCCGACAATTCGGAGAGCCTATGTCGGATGGCCTGCGTCCCCTTCGAATGGGGAGGGGTCTCCGGCATGTTGAAGGTGACGGTCCGAGATGATGCCCCCGTGGACTGTCTCCTGGGGAATGATCTTGAGAGCTCCCCGTGGGCCGCCGTGGAAAGAAGAGAGCACCTGGGGATGTTGGGCCTCCCGGACTGGGCATGCGTAACCACCCGGTCCATGGCCACCCGTACCATCCCCCGACCAGAAGACCCCGAATGGCCAGCACCTCCTCCACCGATCGCTCCAGTAGAAGACACCGACCATACTAACCCCCCAGAGCAAACTCCTGAAGGGCTCGCTCAGCCCCAGGACCTTCCCAGCCTGGCTCAGTGGCGTCAAGAAGGGGGGCCCACTCAGGAACAGTTCCGTCAAGAGCAGAGGACCTGTCCCTCCCTCGAGGGACTCCGTCAGCAAGCCCTCGCCCAGAGCGCAGGGGACACCACCGGAGCCCATTGGATCTTCTGGGACAACGACCTGTTGTACAGTGAACAGAGAATCGCGGAGTTAGGGGCCAGTCGAGTGTTGGTGGTGCCCCTCCGTTTTAGAGACTTCTTGTTAAATTTGGCCCACGATGTCCCCCTGGCTGGACACCTGGGTCAGGACAAAACCTGCAAGAGCCCCGTCACCTACCTCATCGATATGGAATCCCCACGGAACCCCCTCCGGGTCCTCCACGCCAATAGACTCAAACCCCACTTTGTGCGCTCGGAGCTCAGCCTCCTGATGGCTACAGACACCGGAACAGAAGAAGACTCCGAACCTCTCCCTGATCTCCTAAAGACCCGAAGAAAGATGGCTCCGTGGACGGGGTCCGACTCTCAGATGCCCTCACCCCGGAACAGCGCCAAGGCTGCCGGGACCTCCGGCTGCAGTTTGCGACCCTGTTTTCCCTCACCCCAGGGGTCACCCCCTGGTGCTTGCACGACGTGGACACTGGGGACAGTCCCCCTATCAGACATCGGGCGTACCGCGTACCAGATCGGGTACGGGCCTGCATCCAAGAGGAGGTGTCAAAGATGCTCACGCTCGGGGTCATCGAGCCCTCGGACAGCCCCTGGGCCAGCCCGGTCGTGCTGGTCCCCAAAGCGGCTGCCCCCGGCACCACCCCTGAGCTCCGATTCTGCGTCGACTATCGGGGCCTGAACGCTGTCACCAGAACCGACGCTCATCCCATCCCCCGAGCAGATGAACTAATCGACCGCCTGGGGGCTGCCCGCTACCTCAGCATCTTTGACCTAACAGCGGGCTACTGGCAGATCGGTCTCACCCCCCAAGCTCAAGAACAATCCGCCTTTTCCACCCCCGATGGCCACTACCACTTCAAAGTCATGCCATTCGGCATGAAGAATGCTCCAGCTACTTTTCAGCGACTGGTAAACCAGGTCTTGGCGGGACTTGAGGAGTTCAGCGCCGCCTACCTGGACGATATCGCTGTGTACAGCCGCCACTGGTCCGACCACCTCCACCACCTCCGAGAGGTCCTACAGGCCCTCCAACGGGCCGGCCTCACCATCAAGGCCAGCAAGTGCCAAATTGGTCAGGGGTCCGTAACCTACCTCGGACACCAGGTGGGAAGCGGTCAACTCAAGATCGCTGCCATTCAGTCCTGGCAGCCTCCCGTCACGCAGACCGAGGTCCGAGCCTTCTTGGGGCTCACGGCTACTACCGGCGGTTCGTGAGGGACTATGGCAGCATCGTGGGGCCCCTCACGGAGCTCACGTCCAAGAACCACCAGAAGACGGTCAACTGGACCCCAGACTGTCAAGAGGCCTTCGAGAGGCTGAAGGCCGCCATGTGCACTGCCCCTGTGCTCCAGGCCCCCGACTACAGTCGGGAATTCATCGTACAAACGGATGCCTCCGACCATGGCATTGGGGCGGTTCTCTCCCAGTTGAACCCCGAAGGACTTGACCAACCAGTGGCCTTCATCAGCAGACGTCTCCTGGCCCGAGAACAGCGCTGGAGCACCATCGAGAGGGAGGCCTTCGCAGTGGTATGGGCCCTCAAAAAGCTCTGGCCCTATCTCTTTGGTACCCACTTCCGGGTGCAGACCGATCATCGGCCCCTGCAGTGGCTAATGCAGATGCGGGGGGAAAATCCCAAACTGTTGCGTTGGTCCATCTCCCTGCAGGGGATGGACTTCACTGTGGAACATCGACCTGGCCAAGACCACGCCAACGCAGATGGCCTGTCACGCTTTTTCCGCCTCGACGAGGAGAGTCCCCAAGAGGATGGGTGACTCTCCCCGCCTTCAGCTGGGGGGGACGCATGTTGGACAGGCCACATGAAGGGCTTGCTCCCTCCCCGCATGACAGGGCCCGAGCCCCGGCCCACCAGGTATTACCCACAGAAGCAATCCGCACCCCGTCTCATACGGGACTCCTGCCCCCGGACATCTCTGTATCTTGGGGCCCAACCACTACCGGCTCCCTCGCCCGGCCCGGCCGCCATCTTGGACACTGCACCACGAGGCCGCGTGGCCTCAGCTCGACCCTAACCCTGGGCCTGGCCAGGCCCCGACATCCCGGCACTACCATCCACCCAGGAGGTGAACGGACCACTTGGCAGGTTGATGGGAGAAAGAAGTGTCGATGGCTCTCCCCCGCCAGGTGCCGATCGCCCCCAGCTCCCCCGGGCGCTGGCTCCACCCCCCTGCTGGGTGTCTGGACTCCCTCATCCCGGACCTCCCGACCTCCAAGTGCGAGGGTCCGGACATCAAAGGGCGCCAGACCTATAACTGGGGCAGCTCCAGAGCAGGAAGGCAGTTGTATCCTGGAGTCGAGAGACACCGTGAAGAACTCATCCTTGACGGACTACTGGCGCTGCCGTAGCCCTGCCTTGAGAACTATCGTCTTGCCTGCCGGCGCTGCCGCAACTTTCTGAATCCTTCATCCTCGTCGGGACCAGCTGGCGCTGCCGCGGACCATTGTAACTACCATCTTCACCGGGACCTGCTGGCGCCGCCGCGGACCGTCGCTACCTACGATCATCTCGGGACCTGCTGGCGCTGCCGCGGCCCGTCCATCTAGAACGCCGAGCTCGAGGATTGTGAGCTATCCATCATATCATCACCTTTGCCAGATTGGTAACAAGACTGTCCCGCTACCCCCTTCCCATCCGAGAGACTAGAATCGAGGGGACCCCTGAGTCCAGACCTCCTTGTACCATACGACCGTACCTTAAGTTTGCCTATAAAGAACGTAAACCTTATCTTTGTGTGGTGTCCGTCTGTGGGGGGGAAGTTACTTGTCTGTACGATCGCTGGAGGCGGCTCTCCCCGGAGGCCTCTCCTCTTGTCCTCGGCCGACCCTCCCGGTCCGTCTAACATGCAGGATTGTTCAATTACCCCTAGGATGTAGTTCTGTGGATTAGCATCCATAGGCTACAGTGCAGTGGATGTTTTCAGTAGGCTCTCGTTGTAGTGTGATCAGTAGTGACTCCATGATGCTTGTTATTCATGCTTTCCTGTAATAATAAGTTCGCTTCAGTCCGGTCTAATGTGTATCATTCGGGATCCTACAATATCTCTCTTTCACATCCATGTGCATATAGGTCCTTTTGCTGTACATGTGTAAAGCCTGCTGGTAGTGGTGTAGTGAACCAGGTTGGCTACTGAACTAGGGTAAACTAAAGGATGGCTCAGTTCTTAATGGTCCTCTTCTGCATGCAGGTCTGCAGACAAAAACTCATGAATGTTGAATGGGAATACAGTGGCAGAGCTGAGGTGGGGGGCAAGGGTCTCCAAGTGCAAAATGATACAAAGGGAAAAAGATGACAAAAAAACAGTGAGCAGGAAAGTGAAAGATCAGGAAAAAAGTAATAAACATGTAGAGAAAAAAGGGGCAAGACAGGATGAAGGGTTGAAAGTACGAGAAGATGAATGGAAGGGCGAAGGCATCAAAGGGTGAAAGGAAGGGAGTAAGAAATGAAGTAAGGACCAAATGAAAAATAGGAATGGTGGAAGGGAGAACAGAAGTAAAGGTGACTGATGGAGAGATGGAATGTGGATAAGAGGATGGGTACAGGGTAAAGGAAGTCTAGGAAAGGTCGAACTTTAGTCGCATGAGGCCATTAGGGGTAAGATTTAAAGTGGAGGCAGGTTAAAGTTTCTGGCCACTTCCTTGTGGGCACAAATTGTAAAGTTCTGAACATGAGTTTAAAGTTTTAAAAAATGACCATTTATTGTCATTAATCATGTTAAATGTCATATGAGAGGTAAAATGGAAATTTGCCATCAGGTGCAATAAGGTAAATTGGAGTATGGCCTTTATAGCTGGGACCTGATGTATTACATATACTTCATGCTCCAGGTTTCTTTTAGATATCGTAGAATATACAATCTCAGTCCCAACTCACTCTATCATGCTCTGTAATTCTATTTCGATTCAGTAATTTCTCATGGGGAAACGTGTGACACTCTTATGAGGGTTAGGTCAACTCCTTCTCTTGATTACATTGCAATCATCTGTAGTGAGTGTTTGTTTCCCAAAGTCACTGAGATTTGTGTTGCACGGATTTCTTATTTCTATTTCCCTCAGAAGCATATTTCCTATGAATATAGCAATACTTAAAATGTTCGATGTTATAACTGATCAATTATAGACTATGTCCAGTAGGACAACACAAAAAGCGCAATAACTTTGGAAAACAGGCACTCATTAACCGCTTCGCCGCGGCGGCTTTTCCCGCTGTGCGCGGCATTTTTAAAAATCCCGCGTAACGTGACAAAGCCAGCTCGTCATCCGCGCAGCGCAGGTAACGCCCATGACGAGCTGGCTTTGTCATCCGCGGGGAAGGGGTTAAAATAGATTTTCCGTTTCGATATGGATGTTATTACTCACAGGCATTGACTAAAAAGTGTGTAAATAGTAACTGGGTAAATCTAATTTGTCACATAGATGCTTAGTTTTTCCTGACTGTTTAAATACTTACACCTAGTTAGGTCTAGCTGGCCACTGCAGTTGTCGCAGGACCTCCTGATAACAAAAGAAAATTATTTAAGTAGCACTTATGAGAGAGTGGCTGTGGCCCTGTCCAAATGTTGTTCACCCCGAGTACAGATTTTGATTTGGCAGAATGTGTAATGCCATTGAAAATTAGCCCTTGTATTGCACTTTTTGCCCAGTGGCAAAACCTCTACTTAACACAGCAGTACTGAGCTGGTTTTCATCAAAAGTCAATGATCAAGGCTGTACATCTGAGCTGCTCATTATGTAAAGTTATGACAAAGCAAGTTGGCCTGACTGTTCATTGAGAAAAACATATGCTAAAATCAACAGGCCTTTAAGGATGGATTGTCATTACGAACGACTGTGGACAGGTATTTTACTTAATGAAATTTGACTGATTGACATAGTAGACAAGCGTTTGGTGCTAGTTACCCCCTCTGACGAACCTTGTTTATGAAAGATTTTCTTTTTGATAATCGTCTCCTTCCCCCTATAAAGGAGGAGTTTAACCCGTTAACCGTGGCGGTAATTCCGCCGCGGTGCGGGCGTTTCCGTGCGCGGGCGGGGCTGCATCGTCCATTGGCCGACGGCAGGACTGGGAAGGGTTATTATTGTTTTGCCAACTGCAAAGTTTTGCAATTTTTTTATGACGTGATTCATAGGATTACTATGATGGAACACACATACATAATTCAGTAGATCTTTAGACTGTTAAACTGTGAGATTACATGTAATAACATTCCTTGCTATACAATAGTTTTGGTATTCCTCAGTCCCTTTTTACCAACCCTGGTGGTAGAATATTTACACTGTTAAAATCCTTCTAGTCTGCTCTGCACACAGGATGTCCCAGAACTAACATGAAGCCATGAGGAAACGGATGAATTTCAGCAAGGTACAGATGTTTAGAGCACTATAGTTCTAAGACCTTTGCTTACCTTATTGTCTCGATAGTGCAGAATTTGAAACAATATAGATATTCTTGTGTGCATACTTTTACAGGGTATGAGACAGAAGTGTTGCTAGCTGTTGAAGAGCTAAAACAAATCTTACAATCTAAAGACGCATCAGACCTCTATTACAGGTGAATAAAGGGATGGCCTTGTTGCATAAAAGATGTGTAATGATTAGCCCATACAGTCCAAAACCCCCAAAAGTCCATCGAGCCCTCAGAGACTGTGGTAAATCAGTTTATTATATTTGAAATGTGACAGTGATTCTTTTTCTTCACAATTACACTGGAAGCACACAATTATGCCAAACCTCAGTAAATGGTATACCCCGAGCAAAAGTGGTGACCGGAGTCTCAACGAGTCATTGAAGGTTTGCGATTTCGTTAAAAAAAAAGGAGGTCTTCGGGGCCTATAGACAGACCAGCTACAAAGAGAGGGGTTCCACAAAAGGGCAAAGCAGGTGTGGTTTGTAAAATGCAGCGCCAAATGAGCTGTAATGTATTTTTGTCTCAACCATTGTGTTCCTTAAGCATCTAGTAAGGGCTATAAAAATTGTAAAGCAATAGTTACACAGGCATTTACATCCAAACAAAGAAAGGGGTCAAAGCTTAAAAGTCCAGCACCAAACTCACTTCTTGTAAAGGCCTGTACAATCTACACCATGGGTACTCACAAACTTTCTCTCGGGGGCCGAATTTACAGTGTGGTCTGTGGCCGAGGGCTGCACCGGTGGGGGTGGGGTCATTTGGGGGCGGGGCTAGAGGGGGTAAAAAAAAAATCACTGCTGTTTCAAAACATTACTAGACAATGCTGTATAAAGAAATACCTAGGCTTATGGCCATTGTAGTCATGAATGGGTATCTATAAGGGTCATTAATGTACATTTAAGCCAGCAAGAAGGACTCATGCCTGGGAAGAACATGGAAGCTAACATGCTGAAGGGGAATAGGGGGGGTGTGAATTCGTAAATTTTGTGATGTTAAAGGGCGCGCTTTATAGCTACCATAAACGGCACATTCAACCTGGAGTATTTTCACTAATAGGAAATGCAGATTTGTGCATTGTGCCTGGACCGCGCCCAGTGCCAGGCCCCCTGGCCCACGAGGACCCCGACCGACCCGCCTGACGTACTCCGCCGCCACCCTCTCCGCTCTCAACACCGGCCGACTCCCAGAATGCCATCAAGCCACTCCACGACGTACCCACGGACCTTTCAGCTGCCACGCCTGCAAGTTCACCTGCATCCGGACCAGCCTCGCACCAGCACCCGCCAAGTCGAACACCAGCAGCACCCACCTCAAGTGCATCCTGCTCAACACCCGCTCCGTCCACAGACACGCCATCGAACTCTGGAACCTCCTAGACGCCACAGCCCCTGACGTTGCCTTCCTCACGGAGACCTGGATGAACGCCTCTTCAGCTCCCGACATCGCCATCGCTATCCCAGAGGGCTACAAGATCGTCCGGAGGGACCGAAACGCCAACCAGATGGGAGGAGGCATCGCCATCGTCCACAGGAGCACCATCCGTCTCACGACCAGCACTGACAACACCCTGACCAGCGCCGAACACCTGCATTTCCAGATCCACACCAACCCGAACACCACCCTCAGAGGTACCCTGATCTACCGACCCCCTGGACCACGCACGCAATTCAGCGAGGACATCGCCGACTTCGTCAGCCCGCATGCCCTCCCCTCCGCCGACTACATCCTCCTGGGAGACCTCAACTTCCATCTGGAGAACAACAACGACCGCAACACCAGCACCCTGCTCGACAACCTCGCCAACCTGGGACTCAAGCAACTGGTGTCCACCCCCACCCACCTCGCCGGACACACACTCGACGCAGTCTTCTCTTCCAGCACAGACATCGACTTCAGCCACACCACAGAGCTTCAATGGACGGACCACAGCTGCGTCCACTTCACCTTCAAGAGAACGACGACCCACCACCACCAGAAACAGGCCGCCCGCAGAAGCTGGAACAAGATCACAGCAGACCAGCTCGCCACCTCCCTGAGCCAGCACCCTCCTGCCAGCTCAGCGAACCCCAGCCAGGCCGCAGACAACCTCACGAAGTGGATCAACAACTGCGCGGACGAACTCGCCCCACTGAGGACCCCGCCTAGCAGACCCGGCAGCAAGAAGGCCCCATGGTTCACCGACGAACTCAAGAGCTCCAAGAAGAACTGCCGAGCCCTCGAGAAAGTCTGGAGAAGGGAACCGACACCGGACAACAGGACCTCCTTCAAACTTGCCACCCGGAAACACCACCAGCTGATCCGCGCCGCCAAGAAAACAGCTTTCAAGGACCGGTTGGACAACAACGCACACAACTGCAAGGAACTCTTCAACATCGTGAAAGAGCTTTCCAACCCCAGCGCAGGAAACAACGACATCACCCCATCGCAAGACCTCTGCAACTCCCTCGCTTCATACTTCCACAACAAGATCGCGGACATACACAACAGCTTCATCAACCAACCAACGCACACCATGACCGAACAACCACCCCCCACCACCACCCTCCACGCCTGGACCCCGATCAGCACCGAAGACACCATCCGCACGATGAACTCCATCCACTCCGGATCACCGACCGACCCCTGCCCTCACCACGTCTTCAACAAGGCCGACGCTGTCATCACACCCCACCTGCGAGACATCATCAACACATCCTTCGACACCGCCACCTTCCCCGAGAGCTGGAAGCACGCCGAACTCAGCGCTCTTCTCAAGAAACCCACAGCGGACCCCACCGAACTCAAGAATTACCGCCCCATCTCGCTCCTCCCGTTTCCAGCCAAAGTCATCGAGAAGACCGTCAACAAGCAGATGGCCGCCTTCCTCGAGACGAACGGATCCCTCGACCCCTCACAGTCCGGCTTCCGAGCCAACCACAGCACCGAGACCGCCCTCATCGCCGCCACCGATGACATCCGAGCCCTGATGGACAATGGAGAAACAGCGGCCCTCATCCTCCTAGACCTCTCTGCGGCATTCGACACGGTCTGCCACCGCACCCTAGTACGGCGCCTCAGCAACATCGGCATCCAGGACAAGGCGCTGGAATGGATCATCTCCTTCCTCGACGGAAGAACACAGAGAGTCCGCCTACCACCGTACAAGTCAGAGGCCTCCGAAGTCATCTGCGGCGTCCCCCAAGGATCATCTCTGAGCCCCACCCTCTTCAACGTCTACATGAGCCCCCTCGCGGCCATCGTACGCAAACACAACCTCAGCATAATCTCCTACGCCGACGACACCCAGCTGATCCTCTCCCTGACCAACGACCCCGCCGCCGCCAGAGCCAACCTGCACGAAGGGATGAAAGAGGTAGCCGAGTGGATGACGACCAGCCGCCTGAAACTGAACTCGGACAAGACGGAGGTCCTCATCCTGGGCTCCTCACCCTCCGCCTGGGACGACTCCTGGTGGCCTCCCGCCCTGGGCACCGCACCCAAACCGACAGACCATGCACGAAACCTGGGCGTCATCCTGGACTCCTCCCTCTCCATGACCAGGCAAGTCAACAACGTCTCCTCGGCGTGCTTCAACATCCTACGCATGCTACGGAAGATCTTCTGGTGGATCCCCACCGAGACCAGGAAGACCGTCACCCAGGCCCTCGTCACCAGCCGACTGGACTACGGCAACGCCCTCTACGCCGGTACCACCGCCAAGCTCCAGAAGAGACTCCAGCGGATCCAGAACGCCTCAGCCAGACTCATCCTCGACATCCCACGAACCAGTCACATCTCCGGACATCTGAGAGACCTTCACTGGCTCCCCGTCAACAAAAGAATCACCTTCCGCCTCCTCACCCACGCACACAAAGCCCTACATGACCAAGGCCCGAGCTACCTCAACAGCCGAGTCAACTTCTACGCTCCCAAACGCCACCTCCGATCAGCCGACCACGCCCTCGCCGCCGTCCCCCGCATCCGAAGAGCGACTACAGGAGGAAGGTCCTTCTCCTACCTGGCCGCCAAGACCTGGAACTCCCTCCCGACCGACCTGCGCCTGACCCAAGACCACCTCTCCTTCAGGAAGAAGCTGAAGACCTGGCTGTTCGAGCAGTAGCGGCACCCCCCCTCCCCCCCAGCGCCTTGAGACCCTACGGGTATGTAGCGCGCTTTATAAGTGTCAATGATTGATTGTCAATGATTGATTGGTTACTCCAGCAGGCATTACAAGGGGGCGCAGAAAAACGCAATAGGAGCTAAATGACAAATGGGTGTGGTACACATAAAGTGCCTTTAGTGGGCTACAATGCAAGTACTGTCCTCGCCACACACAGGGTTAACTGTGTTGTGCGGTAAAGCAGTCAACAGACAATAAGGTGCACTTCATAGTACTTGCAACCACAAACCCTCGAGGATGGCATCATACTCATCATAAATCCTTATGTTAAATGCAAATGTCGGAAAATTGGTTAAAAAAAAGGGTGTTTGCATGTTCTGAACAAATATAGGAAAGGAAGTGGGACAGGAAGCTGGAGTGGAGGTGGAGATGAAAGGACAAATAAACATACAGTTTCTATTATTCAGTGTCGCTCCTTAGTCAACATCCCCTTAGTTATGTTTGTGACCCCTTGTGTGCCTTCACCTGAGACTTTTAGAGAGGTCTTCTGCACTTGGTATGTATTCTTGAAAGGAAAAGTATACCTCTGAGTATTTTGCAAATGTTCATTAAATTATCTTATGTATGCCCACTCTGCTGCCTGAAAGGAAGCTGTACATCACATAACTGTTTGCCTGCCCCGGATCTTTACATGGCATCATACTCATCATAAATGCTTATGGTAAATGCAAATGTCGGAAAATTGGTCAAAACGGCGTTTGAATGTTCTCAACCAAAATAATCCCCCACAAACGTACACCTCTTACCCCTGACACCTACAACTAAACAGCACCGCTGGGACTTCAACACAATTACAGCTTGCCGGGGAGATCACACAAGGAAGGGAGAGGGGGGCAGCTTTAGAGGAGGACAGCGCGGCACCCCAGCCAGGACCGGGGCACGTAGATGACAAAAGGCAAGACAAAAAGGTACGAATAACAAACGGCAGCATTACGCTATGCTGCCGGCCCAAACGCACAGCTTTAAAGAGTCCATACACGGCTTTTCCATTTTTTTCATTTTTAACACGTTTATTCAACATGTATCCAAGTTCTTCAACTTCACTTTCTTAATCACGATAACACTGTCTAGAAGCAATATGGGCTTCTGGACAGTGTTATCGTGATTAAGAAAGTGAAGTTGAAGAACTTGGATACATGTTGAATAAACGTGTTAAAAATGAAAAAAATGGAAAAGCCGTGTATGGGCTCTTTAAAGCTGTGCGTTTGGGCCGGCAGCATGGTGTAATGCTGCCGTTTGTTATTCATATTTGCACACGTGCAACGAGGCGAGGCACATTTAACCCAGTCTGCACGCCAAATGGAAACAAATTGAGAAATAATAATTATACCTACAAACAATGATGTGCAAACGCGACTTATTTGCGCAAAGAGAAAAGGGTAGCCATACATTACAAAAGGTAAAAGTGACATATGCCCGCAGTTACACTTACCTGAAGGCTTTCGGCTGCAGTGAAGATTCTCTGGGGCTGCAAGGAAGTCGATGGCGATTCTCCGGTGCTGGGGGCTGCGGGCTGCAAGGACTTCGTCACCACGGACACAGGAAGCTTCTAAACAGGTCCTTTAAAAGTCAGCTGTAAAAGCGCTAGTTACAGCTGACTTTTAAAGGGCCTGTGCTTCGCGCCGGTGCCGGGTGTGACGTCACAGAGGCCTAGTCCAATCCGAGGCAAGCATAAGCAAAGAAGATGGCCGCAGGAGCAAACGTTGTGAATATGCATTCAATGTATATTCACAACGTACGCGCCTGCGGCCATCTTCTTTGTTTAACTGTAAACTTTACCCATGAAGGACTTTTATGGCTACAGGTCCGCGGGCCGCCAATTAAGGCTGGGCGGGCCGCCAGCGGCCCGCGGGCCGTACTATGGGTACCCCTGATCTACACTATACCTAGGTGCATCGAGTCTAGGATGTGACCCACATACATCCCAAAAGAGTGGTTTAGAACCACCACTGTCATAGACACAAGATTGACCCTGCACCAGAGAAAAACAAATTCTTCTATGTCAGAATACACTAGTGCATCATACTTAAACAACAGAACAGCGTATAAATAAATGGATAAATTATAGCGTTCGTGTAGTTGATAATTTGCCTGTACGTGCCATAAAATTCAATGAGATGGTGTCTAAGCCAGTGATTCAGTATAAACCGGTGATTCAAAGTAGTGTTTTTCGGCAATATAAATCCTTCCGGGCATGTGTGGTCGTCCGGTTCCCTCAAACAACACAATTATTTATCCATTGTGTCTCCTACGCGGTTTTTATATTCGGCCTGAATTGTCAAAGATATAGTCAGCTGACACTGACTTTTTATTAAGATACAGTGTGTTTCCGTCGCTGCTTTTAAATTTGGCTTGAATTTTCAATAATAACAACAGCAGATACAGACTTTCATTAAGCCCTGAAGAAGTCCCATGAGGGATGAAACACGTTGGCAAGCAATTGTGTGGTGCTTTTCAAGAACGAAGTGTTTTTCAATAAAAGATTTATATTGACTACAATCAAGAAAAATTACCATCTGTTTTTTTCATTCGGGAAGCCATCTATTTATACGCTGTTCTGTTGTTCACATATATGAGGTATTTACATGCATAAGGTTGTAAAGGGCAGTACTGGCTTTTTTATTTTATTTTATTATTAATGTGCATTTTTGTTTGTTTCCATCATAGAGTCAACACAAAAGACCGACGCCGGAGTACTGCGAAAGGTTTAAGTGTACATCGACACTGCTAATGGACATCACACAGATCAGTCAAAACGACCCTACATTAGCAACCCGTCATGCCAAACAATATGCGGACTCTGCACAGGCAGGCCTTAGAGACACTTGTTACTTTAACCCCCACACTGCTTTACCAGAAAAACCCACAACCAGCACAGCAAACACGCATACAGGAAAGGCCATTTTTGGCTAGCGGTGTAGACCTCAAAGGGTGCATACTTACAGACACACAAGATCCAGGGTCATGTAAAAACCAGGAAGTAGATCTCATGCTAAACAAGCTAAAATTGAGTCTCCTTTCCTTAAAGAAGAATAAACCACAGTTCCGGACCTACAAACCGTCCTCTTAAATCTATCCTTAAAAACCACAATTACCGCGCAGCCATGTCCCCGTAATCTTCATGCAGGTAAATCTTCACCGTCTGAGAGGGTGAATGTCAATGTGCTCCCCAGGGTATCCCTAAAACCGACTATAAATATCTCATATAGCCTTTGTTACGAAGTGCTTGAAAAAGATCACCCAAAAGCGGACAAACCTAAAAAAATAACGTGTACTGTATTGGACAAAGGGCTTGAAAATGATCATCCAGAACAGGACCTGTATTCGGCAATTATAGGGCTTCTCACGGAGCTAACCGGTGAGCCACAACCGCAAATATAAATCTCACGAACCCTAGTTGATGAGCGGCTTGAAAACGATAATACCCAAAAGGAAGTCTTATGAAGGTATAGGATTTTTCAAGGGCCTGACAGGGGTGCCTTCGAGTTCGGAAACAGCAGTCGGCACCACAGCCGCTCACTATTCCTTCTAATGTGGACCCCGAGAAGCAGTAGCCACCTTTTCCCCTACACCTCTACTGCACAGAACTATTATGACCAACATTTAAATTCACCATCTCCTAAGTCACCGGTTACATCTCCAGGCGTGTATGATCCCACCAGCCCCCTGTCCAGGTTAAAACCTCAAATACCCTCCTCGACATACCCCAACAGCAGTACAGGATGGAGCGGATGTCATAATCAGAGCTTTGAAACAGAGTATAGCGGCAAGGCATCCTCAGGAGCAGCCGTCGGATACTCCACTGGGTGTTTGGATTGAACAGCTTTTTTTGATCGCCCCAATTCAAGTCCTTCAGAACTTTGTTACTGGAGGTAGCCAGAGAGTGGTGCTCGGGGTAATATATGTCCCACCCCTTCTATCACAGAAAATGCCCCGGAATATGGGCTTGTAGCCTAAAAAGCTGTACTAGTGTCATATGTGAAAGACACGCACCAGGTTGTCGTAAAACTAAAATCCAATATGTACTCTAAGACCATAAAACTGTGGAAGACAGAAACCATAAACCAACCCTTGAGGAATGTGCAAAAGAAGATAATCCAGAGGGTATAAAGATGTAGAAGAGAGATGTTACAATCTTGTGAATCAGCCATTGCAGACGTAGAGGTTATTTCGTCTTGACGAGGTCTGCAGTGCTCCCTAAAGAGCTTAGAAGAGGGATCTAGCTTTATTAATAACTCCATTCCCAATATAAAAGAAAGGTACAAGACATCCTTTCTAAAGCACCACGGTTCCTATGAGTCTGTGCAGCCTAAAAGAAGTTAGAACCCAGCGTCCGGTCCTAAAAGTTTCAAATACCATGACAGTGCATCCTAAAATGGCACGGATTAGACCCCCAAACACAAATGCAGGAGAGGGCCTCAGGCGATCCCGGCATTTCAGGCATTCACGTGTCAAAGCTGAGAGACCTGGATACAACAAACACAAATACTTTGTCAAAGTAAAGGTGGTCGCCGTGGAATCAGGGAGGGCATCTTCAGCAAATACTCTTGATACCGTTTGGGGGGCCGGCTAAAAATGGGTGGGCTGGTTAGAAACAAAAGTGGGCTAATAGTACCAAGCAGTGTAGGCTTTTAATCAGTAAATTAAAGAAAGCCAGAATTTGTGCTACAAGGAAGCTTAAAAATATACTGCCTCAGAATTTGAGTTAGCCCCCACCCCCCAAAATGATCTGCTGGAGAGTTCAACATTCAACTCAAACCCTCAAACTGAGGAATCAGTGATGGTGTTGTTAGAGAGAGTCAGAAGGTACAGACGAAATGTAGAGAGATTTAACACGACTGAGTATTACGAAAAATTCAGGTTTGTTAACTTAAAACGCATAGACTCACCTGACCATGGGCTTTTAGCTATTCACCAGGCCATACAAAAGCTTGTAGAGAGGTTGTTACACGACGTGGGGTTGACTGATTTCTTTTAGCTCCGCTTCCAGGGACAAGGTATTGACAGCTCCTTGTTCACCAGATGAACACCCCGTGATGTGTTTGACGCTGTGGAATTTTTAGAAAACCTTTCTAAACTTTTACAGAATTAGAGTAGAGCAGAAATAGCAGCATTTGGGAACTTCAGAATTGTTGCCCTCGTTGTTCAGGGTCGCGAGATGGAAATGTCCACACCTTTAAAGTGCATCTTTTACAGTAAAGTCTTTGAAAAAAACAGCGGTGGTTGCTCAACTGTAACACCGGCACAACCAACACCTGTGCCGATTACCATTGCTGGGTTACTAGCGGATTGCAGCAGTACAAACACAGTCGTCCTCTCTAGAGAGAAACCTATGCTGCGCTTGAAATACCTTCCAACAGACTGGTAGGCTTTGGAGAACTGGGTCTTTTTGAGAACTATTTTGCTGTCACTGTAAAAGGTCTTTACTACAGTACTTCGCATCTGGAGAGCCTATGAAAAGTAAGATGGTTAATATTCTCCATCATGAAAATCACTTTTACATTTTCTTGATCCATGAAGGGTTTTCTAGGAGCCAAGTACATGTGCATCCATTGCGATCACATCTACAGCACAAAGACAGCTCATCAGCGTGAAATACGTTGTAAAATGTGTCAAAGGGACATTTGACATTTGCATCGTAGTCTCAATCTGAAGGTGAGATTTCCTAGATGTAATCTGTTCTGTCACTTACAAAACTGCTTGAGCATGCACACTGGAGTTATTCAGTGCACCCCTAAAACAGATTGTGCGGTTGCGAGTGCTGTACAGCGCCCGATCATGAATGCAAAGGTATGAAATGTCCCCGATGTATAGCCTATTTCACAACCGCTCACACTCTTTTAGAGCTTTGCAATGTGATGTATAAACTTCAGGAACAGTGTCTGTATCACAATACCGACTGTTATATTTTTTAGCAAATTAAGGAATGAAGAGCCCTACCTCTGTGATTATCTAGGTGATTTGTTCAGCAAGCTAGAAAAGGATGAGTACATAGTCGAGTTCTCCTCACCCGGTCCCAAACCCTATTCTTTGACAACGTCTAACAATGCAGTTTGTATGAAAGTTTGAGGCATCACCTTAAATGTAAACAGTGTCAAAATCACAGTCTACTCTACCTCGAGGGACCGTGAAAGGATAAAAAAAATTGTAAAACAACCTAGTATTGTCCGGTCCAAAAAACTGTGGAAAAATAACAACCCAGCCATTACATAAAACCTTGTGCGTAGTATTCGATAAAAGGGCCCTGACTCGCATCCCTGACCATGGACACTTGGTTGTAGCACCCGTTCTTCTATGTTTTAGCAGGCCCATCAAATTGCAGTAAAAGCTATTTTATAAAGAAACTATTAGCCAATGCTCCCAGTGTTTTATCCCTAAACCCTAACAATATTCTTTGGTTTTAGTTGTGCTGGCAAGATCTTTATACAGCCCTATTCCTAAGGTTCCCACATATCACATTTATAGAAGGCATACTGAATAATCTCAATGACAATGCATTGTTACCTAAAGGCCTTGTAAACATGGTGATTTGTAGATGACCTTATGAGGAAAGGTGGGTATCACTCTGCGATAGAAAAACCTTATACTTAATATTCACACCATGATAATCTAAGCATCTGTTATATTGTACAGAGCTAAACTGATGTACCCCAGAAATAGCTTGTTTTTCTTGGAAGCCTCTAACAATGCTACAAAGAAACCTCACTGTTACTTACCAGTAGACTTAAAACCCAATACTCAAGAAGACTACAGACTGCATGCTGATATTTTCCCACCCGACCTCTCTGTCACTTATACACCTAAAAGCAAGCCCAAAGGCTATAAAGCGAATCATTAGAGTCTATCATAACATTTACATTCTAGACCTTTTATAATGCCTGGTATTGATCATGTTGGCGCATCTATGCCGTAATCAAGCCCTCCTAAAAATGCTAGTCACAGCTAGCCCCCAGCAAAGAAAGGCCATCTTGCGTGCAGGTTTGGAAGATTAAGTGACTGCTATTTCAGCATTCGCCCTAAACACCCCAAAAGGTAATGTCCCTATATCAGAGTGCCAGTTCTGGGTTTTTAACAAGTGCCACCTTATCAAGAAGATTTACAACAAGGGGTGGTGAGGGACAGAGTCTCTGAATTAAGCAGAAAGCTCTCACCCAGTCAAGAGATCAGGGCTAGATCCAACACCGTTTTTTAGCTCACTGCACCATCCCAGTTTCAGAACCTGGCTGTATGCAAATTAGTCTGTTCCTGTCCCAGTGCATGATGGGAACAGGGCAAACCAAACTACAAAAGCCAATTCTTACACTGGGAAGGAAACAAGCTCCCGGGGACCGGTTTCTGGCATTACAGCCGTCTTCGGCCCGGTTTGCTTGAATCCTGATGGTGCAATGAGCAAGGGTCTCACATCTGAGAATACCCTTCCACGCTTAGGGTGGACAAAAATATTTACAACAAGGGGTGGTGAGGGACAGAGTCTCTGAATTAAGCAGAAAGCTCTCACCCAGTCAAGAGATCAGGGCTAGATCCAACACCGTTTTTTAGCTCACTGCACCATCCCAGTTTCAGAACCTGGCTGTATGCAAATTAGTCTGTTCCTGTCCCAGTGCATGATGGGAACAGGGCAAACCAAACTACAAAAGCCACTTCTTACACTGGGAAGGAAACAAGCTCCCGGGGACCGGTTTCTGGCATTACAGCCGTCTTCGGCCCGGTTTGCTTGAATCCTGATGGTGCAATGAGCAAGGGTCTCACATCTGAGAATACCCTTCCACGCTTAGGGTGGACAAAAATATTTACAACAAGGGGTGGTGAGGGACAGAGTCTCTGAATTGAGCAGAAAGCTCTCACCCAGTCAAGAGATCAGGGCTAGATCCAACACCGTTTTTTAGCTCACTGCACCATCCCAGTTTCAGAACCTGGCTGTATGCAAATTAGTCTGTTCCTGTCCCAGTGCATGATGGGAACAGGGCAAACCAAACTACAAAAGCCAATTCTTACACTGGGAAGGAAACAAGCTCCCGGGGACCGGTTTCTGGCATTACAGCCGTCTTCGGCCCGGTTTGCTTGAATCCTGATGGTGCAATGAGCAAGGGTCTCACATCTGAGAATACCCTTCCACGCTTAGGGTGGACAAAAATATTTACAACGAGGGGTGGTGAGGGACAAAGTCTCTGAATTAAGCAGAAAGCTCTCACCCAGTCAAGAGATCAGGGCTAGATCCAACACCGTTTTTTAGCTCACTGCACCATCCCAGTTTCAGAACCTGGCTGTATGCAAATTAGTCTGTTCCTGTCCCAGTGCATGATGGGAACAGGGCAAACCAAACTACAAAAGCCTGAAATGCTGAAATGCCAGAAACCAGTCCCCGGTAGCTTGTCTCCTTTCTGGTGAAGAATTGGCTTGGTAGTTTAGTCTGCCCTGTTCCCATGATGCACTGGGCCAGGGACAGACTGATTTGCATATAGCCAGGTTCTGAACTGGGATGGGGCAGTGAGATAAATAACGGTGATGGATCAAGCCCTGATCTTTGGACTGGGTAAGAGTGGTCTGTTTAACTCAGACACTCTGTTCATCACCACCCCCTTTTTGTAAATCGTTTTTGGCCACTATAGGTGTGGCAGGGTATACTCAGACATGAGTCCCTTTCTCACTGCTCCATCAGGATTCAAGCAAGCCGGGCCGAAGAAGGCTGAAATGCCAGAAACCGGTCCCCGGTAGCTTGTCTCCTTTCTGGTGAAGAATTGGCTTGGTAGTTTAGTCTGCCCTGTTCCCATGATGCACTGGGCCAGGGACAGACTGATTTGCATATAGCCAGATTCTGAACTGGGATGGGGCAGTGAGATAAATAACGGTGATGGATCAAGCCCTGATCTTTGGACTGGGTAAGAGTGGTCTGTTTAACTCAGACACTCTGTTCATCACCACCCCCTTTTTGTAAACCTTATCAAGAAGCTCAGTAAAAAAAATGGGTTCACTCATTTTAAGAAGAAACTGATAAAGCAGTTGGGAGGTTTTATAGGTTCTTTGTTGGGTATAGCCATACCTCCTAACCGAAAACTGAGGGATTATGCCCAAAAGATGTGCTTGGTATCCTCGAAGCATCTAGATCTTTTGCTGAAGTCTATGGGCGGCGCCTGGAATATCCGGAAAAATGAGACGCAGAACCTGGATGTTGAGATTAAAGATCATTTGAACCATACTGATTAAAACCGTACGACAAAGCAGATCCTTGCTCCAGCATTCTTCAAAACTAAAAAATATTACAAGCAGGGTATTGCTTTTGAAAAAGGGGTTGACTCTATGAGCCCCTGCCTCTGAGCTACCCACCACTCCCTTCAATGCCTCAAGAACCACCACCATCCTCAGACATCATTGTTGAAAAACATTTAAAAAATATAAATCAAAGGTACGGAAATGCCCCGCAAATGTTGCTGACTAAAATTTCAGCTTCTAAAGGCTTGACCTCATGGAATGAGAGAGCATATTCCTCTAAAAAGGGTGTTGGATTCCACATGTACGACCTAGTCAAAGGTCTTACGCACCCCAAAACACTATCGCGCCAGAAAGTACCTGGAGTTTGGGAATAGTTTCTGCGAGCCTCTGCGGAACTCAACATTCCTTCGACAATCGTCCGTAATGCTGAACACATGCGGCTGCTTGAAAGTGTGAAAGATCCAACTTGCAGCCCCCCAAGTACTCCAACACCTGTTGTTTTTAACCTCCTCCTCAAGATGCCAGAAGCCACTTTTCCTTCCCCGGCTACCCCTCTCATGAAACACTGAGGCTCTGCCTCTGGAACTTTAAAAAAAACATTGGCTAAAATGAACACAGATTTCTAATGTTTCTTCTGACTTTTAAACCTATGAATATGTGTGCCTGTTTGTGTGGATAGTTTTGCCATAGTTAACATTTTGATATTTTTCTTTTATCTCCTCAGTAAGCTTATCAGTGTAATGCTTGTACTAAGAAAAAACAGTTTTGTAAATAAACCTTTTAACTTTTCAAAGGGTTTGTCATCTTTTAAAAACATTGTAAATGTGTTCTTGTATCAGAAAAAAGATACTAAGTCTGCAATCACCTTTTTTTTCTTTTATTTTAGACAGTCCCCATTACATGTAAGAGGTGTTACACGACCTTACACATCTGACAAACTGTGTATTTTGTTTCAACAGCACTTAATGTAGACCTAGAATTTTCTTTGACATATTTCATAACAATGCTGTCATTGTTAACAAGGTCGCATGGATTAAAAAAAATTCTAAATGTCATACCCTCAGACATTTTACTAATAAAATATATGCAATGTGCTCCCCGAATGTGATGGTGAGAGAATACTGTACCTGTATGTTGTTATACTCCACCCTCGCAGCAGCTTTATTTTACATACTTGAATATAGGTTATGTATAGTTACTATGCTCTGGAAACAGCACTGCGCTGTAAAACACTCTAACCTTTTCTATATCCAAAAACAGTGAGTTTCTTCCATGTGAGGATCTGTGTTAAAGACGAGCGTGTGGGGGTTTTCAGACTCTATGTTACCAGGTAGAGTGTCGCTTGGAAAAACACCTAAAAAGCATTTCACAGCGTATTCATGTCTGCTTAAGAAATCTCTAATCTGAACAGTGTCCATTTTACAATATTTTAAAGATAGTGGCACAAAATCTGCTGGGCGTGGTTGATCTGAATGACGTTGTCGAATACAGAGAATACAAACATGTTCACATTCATAGCGGAATAACTATAACATATTTCTGCTTTTAGATTTCTAGTTTTGATCATGCTGTAGTGTTTGCCGTCTTCCATGTCAGGGGTCAGATCGAAAGGGAACCACTTGTAGCCTGTCAAACATCCTTCTCTTGACACGATGACTCCTTAGTCACACAGGTGCTTCCCAGTTATCGAACCCAAGCCAAATATTCCCTGATAAAATTAACGCCTTCAAAGCTGAGTGTGTATGGTTTTGCAGGAATCACAGCCCCCCTGTAGAACAGCGCTGTGTAGTTGATGTCGTAGTGTTTGAAATTGAAAGGGTTTGAGGTATAGAGACCTCTAAAAGTTGGGTTGTCCACAAAACCTATGATAATAAGTTTCGGTAGTTGCCCCAAAAATAAATTTTGCTGCTTGGTTAATCTGGTACCAGGATGCTGAATATCTTCAGAGCTACTCTTTCAACGGCGGGCTTGACATTCAATATCAGATTGCCTCACTTCGAAGCTTTACAGCTTTTTGGGGACACATTCACTCTCTCTACAAACAAACTAGTGTACATTGTGACCCCTTTATACTGTTCCACATCCCAGCTGATGAAACAGAACGAGTCCTTGTTGCAGTTAAGTTTGATCTTAAGATCAATACTGTTGATGAGTAGTTTATCTTTGAAGAAAAGGTCTGAATGTATATGCCTGAGGAGGTCAAACTGTATACCGCCAAAGGCAAATCTTGCTATTTTACCAAACCTTGATTGTCACCGTCCAGTTCCTTGTCTTCTAAATGTGCATAAGTACCCTTGTAGAAGTGCCCTGCTGAAAGCTGTGTGTCCAGGGCATCGCAGCCGTAATTTGGAATACTCTTGATGTTGGCCCTGCAGGCATACATGTTATCACTCTTCATGATGAAAGTTTGCCAAGAGTAAAGTTCACCTGGTTAAACAAGGTCCTAATGGGGTAAGCGATCTTCCCCACTTAAGCTGCGGCCGGTATGTTCGCACCATCCCCTTTTACGATTTTACAAGCAAGATGCAGCAGAGTATTGTTGAGATCCAGATACATATCGTGGGAACCCTGACACAAAAACCTCAATCTGCGCCAACGGCGTCAAAGTGGCTAGAGGCGATACTTACATGGAAAAACTGTTCTCTATACTGGTCTGAGTGGGCATTAGAGAATACAAGTCTAACTGATTTGGCACATACTCCTGATGCACACTGTACGAAGGCCATGATCCAGGTTGTTGCTTTAAGCTAGTGGGTGTTCTCTTGTTCTTTGAGGCTCTCTTCAACTTACGGATCTTCTTTTGTGAGTACTTTTTGAAGAACGCCTCCTTTTATTATATAGAGCCACCAGACCCCTAGGTTTTCAAGACCTTAGCTTCCTTTTAATACTTGGGATTGGCCTGTACAGAAGTCCGGCTTCTTTTTGGGCTTACGTTCGGTGACAGCAGAAGTTACAGATCCTACCACATTCTTGGCAATGTTCAAGGCCGTCACTTTAACGTGGTGTTTAATGTGGTGTTTTGCAATTTCATAGCCTCTCCCAAAAAAAGCATAACTCTTCTAAGCAAACCCTGGAAAAAAACCTCCAAGTTTCGCCCCGTGCAAAACAGGGGCCCCTTGAAAGAATGGTTGCCCTTCATATACGGCCTGTTGCCTATAATAGTCCCTGTACAGAGCGGAGTCGCCAAATGTTTTCATTCATTCATTTTCATACTCGTGGTGGCATTGCAGTCTTAAATGAATCTTAACAATAACTTTCCCGTATTTAAAGGACCCCAGCTCAAATTGATCTCCCAAGATCATGACCGACATAGTGTCACCTGGACCCATCTTAACAATGGTGAATAACTCTCCCCAATCCTCTACAGCTCTACAATATCACTATACATGTAGGGTGTATAGAACCCTCTATTAATATCAGGGTATGTAGGGTCCGACTCTACCTGGCTTTTTTATATGTTGTACTATTCCTAAAACTCCTCTTAATTTACCCGTACAGCTAAACTCTGTATCACTATTTGGGGCTTTAAGTAACACCTTCCTTCTAACGTTATCTAATACTAGCTGAATATTCTAATATGTTTTGATGCTGGTAATGGATTTGTTGATGGCCTAGACAACCGGTGCAGCACCTGGGTAAAAGCTGCGAGGAACGCCAGCGTGGATGCTCAAGGGGTCCTGATCATGCTTTATAGTAAGTTGGGCCTCGAGCATTGTAAATATATTTCATGTTCTTGAGTATTGGATTTAAGTTAGGGCTACTTCCCGGTTCCCTTTTAGGTCTACAGGTTTAGCCAGTTGGGTAACATGTCCTTTGAGGCGTTTGATGGCAAGGAAATATAAAATGATATTGTCTCCATATTGTCGCCTTCAGAGAGCCCCGCCCCCCATACTCACACACACACTGCAGGGAGCTGGCCTGCACCAAACTGTTACATTTCTTGGGACACCACCTCCACTTGATAAAGGCCTGTCTGTTAGCCCGGCTACCTTTCCGTTTCAGAATCTTTTCAGCCATGTAAACCCGGTGTGAACCGTCCAGTACCTTTTGTAACTCTGTTGTCAAAGGCACCTAACACTGTTTCACAATCGTAGTCCTTAAACCTGTCAACATGTATACCTTCTTTAAGCTCTACACTCTCCACTATAAATATTTCGGTGCTAAAAATCTGCTGATCTGCTCATCACTACTGCTGTAGACAGGAATTTTGTTACATAGAATCTCACAGATTGCTGTAGTAGGCACTTCCTCTGACAAACCCGGAGGGTAGCAGATTTTCACAGTCATTATCCTTGCTAGACACTCTTAGGAAGGCCTGGTAGTTGTAGTTGTCTGCCAGGCCATTCTAATATGAGAGTGCAATTTACATTCTGCTTCTTCCCATGACCGCATGGTGCAATCTGTTAGCTCATTTCTGCCATTGGCTCTATTGCCCTTTGAGTCATGGCATTTTGCCCAATCATGTGCACAGCCACGAAAAAATGTGTGGTTCAGAAGCTGGTCTGGCAAGTTCGTTATTTTGTTTTTCATTTTTAATTTTACAGCGCCCCTTCTAGTCTTTACATTTTTAACTTATTGTTAGAGTCGCCTACAGTACCACAGACAGTCATACCGACTGCTTGTTTCATTCCTCTAACAAGAAAGACCAATAGCAGATGTGTTTATGTGATTTTAGCACAACTATCAAATTGCAGTGTGCTGCAATGTCAGAATGACCCTGTAATAAAAAAAATAATTGCATGATTTCATGGGGAAAAAAGTATTCAGTAAAAATGTGACAGTACTTGAGAATATAAGCTAATAGGTTACATTCATCAACACAAAACACATTAACAACCGCAGTACCAGGTCCATACATTGCATTTGCTTATGCACCCAAAACAGTAGCACCTTTAAAAATCCGAGAACTATGCACCTATTGAATCAAAGGGTTTTACCCATTCCGTTTCTATGGGGAAGTATGTTGCTGCATAACGGCTTATTCTATGTATGCCTACATATTAATATTACTTTAAGATGACAGGTTTAAGGTTGCACACATTCTTTATACCCACATCTGCAAGGCCGGTAGATTCTACTTTTTTCACTTGGATAAAGTATGCTTGGTAGACAACACAAAAGTGGGCTTCGCTCTCCGATACCTTGGTGCAAAAAACATATCAAATAAAGCAAAATACCCTTGGCCCAATTTCTGGCAGTAATTATACTAATGGTAGTGTTTAGAAATAGAGCATTCCATATACAATCACTGAGAATGGTTCAAGCAGGTCTATCATTTGAGACCCACTACTGTTTGATCTAAAAATATTTATGTCAATGGAGCTGTTTGCTGGTCCTGTGAATACTGCGTCCCGCTTCAGAGTAACTAGCCTTCCTTACGTTTAGAGTTAAAGCAATGTGGTGAGTACTCGTGACTAACCCATAGATACTCATGTCCGATGGGAATCGGGGTTGATCGGACTTAAGTAAACCATGCCAACTCCTCTACTCTCACATCAATGATTCAACACATCTCTTATAGCTTCCTTATGTGGTTGAAGGTCATTGGATGCCCACACTCAGACTAAAACTAAAGTGGTCTTATTTACATACATGTGAGCGTTGTTTCCCTGCTGGTGACTATGCATCCCCTCAGGTGTCACAACCTACATATATGTTTTTCGCTAATGTGTACAGCAGCCGGCACTCATCACGTCCTCGTGTGTAGCTTGTGCTACAAAGACATAAAGTTAGAACGAAAACACCTGCAGTAAAGGAGCTCCTGGGGAGCCTTCCTCGTGCATCTCAAGAATAAAGATTCACGCATTCTCGGCTGGCTAGACGCCATGTCCTTGGGCATTATGGGCATTAATTTAGAAGCTGTCATAACATGACAAATAGAACTGCGAACAAAACACAGCACTCTGGAAAGCTGAATAGAACAGTCTTAGGAGGGGATCATGTGATCAGTGATGTCATACCTCACTCGCTCTGGTGCAGTTGACAGAGGGAGGCTTGTCTCTTTCCATCATGTTCTGGTTCCATCTCTTTCCATGACGGAATAAACTGAGGAGCATCCTGAACCTACTCTAGGCTAGCTATTGAATAAATGGTCAGACAGCATCCACGTAGTTGAGTTGAATCCCCCCCACAAAGCCCTCTCAGGTCAACCTAAGTTTCAGGTTGTGCCCGATGGTCCTGTAAGACATTTGAGATGTCCGCAGCAATGGCTGTCGGTCAGAGTCAGTGAGTCCGATGCCATCTCTTTCCTTTACAGTGGCTGTGATCCTGCAGATAACCTGAGTAGGTAACCCTTAGGGGGGACTGCACATCCCTCACTTGGTTCATCAACTGCTCTGCACCCTTGGCACTCTGTATAATGGGCTCGCGGTGTGGCTGGCTTCGATGGGTCTGCCTTTCAGTAGCTGAGTCCTTGTGCCTGGCTCTCCAGTCCTTTGCCGTTCTTGCAGAGGCCGCCGCACCCGCCCGAAGGGTGGGGGAGGCTCGAAGGCCGGCGCCATAACCCTCGTGGTGCCACCAGCGGGGAAAAACTGGTTCTGGGCGCTTCGATGCGCACAGGAACCAGCGGAAACGGGGTGCGCACCAGCCACCCGACCGGAAGTGACCTGTTGACCTGGCGCCCCCCAAAGGACGTCCAATGGTCAACCTGGCTTTGTTTGAACCCCCCAATCAGGGGGACTCACCTGAGGCCTGCATGGAAGGCTCAGGAGGATTTAAGCGACGCCGCCCTCCCAGCAGAAGCACATCGCATTCGAGGAGCTGGGAGAACGGCGCGACAGCAGCAACGACTGAAGAAGAGAGGCGACGCGGCGAAGGACGAGGCAGGAAGACGGTGGGACTACGGTAGAAGATCCAGGTCATCATCACCGAGGACGCCTTACGGAGCGCGGCGCGCCGTGCCAGCTCCCCCGAAACAACAACAGGTAAAGACCGCGGCAAGCTCAGGGCTCGGGATAAGCACACGCAGTCAGCTGTGCCCCCGGCAGACGGCCTGACGCAGACGCGGGAAACTAAGAAGCCACACACAAGTGCGCAGAGACTCACGACATGTCGGAAGGCCAGCCGGACGAGAGGGCGGAGGTACTGTTGAAGATCCGCGAGTTATCGGCCATCCACGGCGACGACTGGCTTCACCCCCACCTGGGCAAGGGGAAAGAGAACAGACCGGTCGAACAGGCGGACGAAGAACCAGGGCCTTCCGCACCCAAGAAGCTGAAAAGCACGCCGATGAAGAGAACATCGAAGAGGAACCCTCCGAGGAAGGTACGGCAGAAACCTCTCACGCCGAGGCCGGAGGGCAGTGAACAGGGCGAGACGACCGGCAAAAAGAAAAAGGGTGAGCATATTAGCAACATCGTAAAGGAATGTCTGAAATCGCTAGCGCCGGGGCTACTTAATGGCATAGGGCAGGGGGTACCGGGGCCTAGGGAGCAGCGCGCGGAGGAAGCGGCAGGTCTCACGTGGCATATGGTCGACCCGGGGTGGGCCCGTCAGACAAGAGTGCAGGAGCAGGTAAGCTTGTCCGCCCAGGGGGAACAGATTTCCCCGCTACCCGGTTGGGGTTACGGCCCCGTTGCAGGAAGCCCATCTCCGAGTGGGGTAGTCAACGATCATTACATCAGGCCATCCCCCGGCCCGGCGTCCCTGACTACGAAAGCCACCGGCCTGGCATGTCTCATCCCCCTAGCGGTAAAAGAGAGGATATGGCGCAAAGAATTCATCGACATATTTTCGCTGCTTGAAATACAGCTAGAAGGTCTTGATCTAACCACGTGCGACAGGAAAGAAGAGGACAGGAGAGAAAGGCGTGGGGCCAGAAAAGAGCGCAGTTTCGAAAATTGGTTAGACGCCTTCAGAATCATGGCGTGCATTATAGTGGAGAGGTTCCCCCATTGCGCGGCTGACTTGTGGCTGTACGAGGCCAATATTCACCTAGCACAGAGGCAGTTCCCAGGGGATGCCTGGCTAGAATACGATAAAGGGTTTAGATTAAAAATGCAGAGGCACCCTGAAATGGAGTGGAATGAGGAGGATGTCTCCGGCTTCATCCACAAGATGCTCACAGCCAAAGACGTTAGGACCTGGGCCGGAAAAGGCGACCAGCCCTTTCGGAGCTCATACCAAAAAGGGAAGAGTGGTTCTTATCAAAGGCGGTCGAACGGGAGATCAGACTCCCCAACCGCAACTAAGGCGATCTGTTGGAGATACGAGGCGGGGGACTGCTCATGGGGCTCGTCTTGTAAGTTCCAACACGCATGCGCGACCTGCGGGGGCAAGCATGCCACCTCCGCATGCAAAGGTTCCAAACGTGAAGCGAAAAGGGAGAAGAGAGAAAAGAGCAAGAAGCGTTAGCCCCAACGCAGGGGAAAAGAAGGGACTGGTGGACATTTGTAGGCGCCAGCTGGCCAGATCCCCCATTATTACACAACAGCTGCGCAGATTAACAAACAAATACCCGAACAAAGCAGAGGCCAGGTCACTGGTAGAGGGCTTCGAGCAAGGCTTCGTTATTCCATTTCATGGCCCGCTCCCCTCGGCGGGGGCGAACAACCTGAAGTCGGCAAGCCAACACCCCGAAGTAGTTAGCGCCAAGATTGAGAAAGAAGCGAAACTGGGCAGAGTTGAGGGCCCTATCCCAAAGGAATTACAAGGAGACATAGTCATCTCCCCGCTAGGCGTGGTCCCCAAGAAAGAACAAGGTCAATTCAGGCTGATACACCACCTTTCCTTTCCGGAAGGTTCCTCCGTGAACGACGGTATCGACCCCGAAGCTTGCTCAGTGGGATACGCGTCAGTCGATGACGCAATCGAGCTGGTGAAGGCGACAGGCAGAGGGGCTCTTATGGCGAAAGCCGATATTGAATCCGCGTTCCGACTACTGCCGGTCCACCCTTCCAGTTTCCACTTACTGGGTTTCCAATGGGGAGAGGACGTTTTCATTGACAAAGCCATGCCCATGGGATGCGCGATATCATGCGCATACTTTGAGCAGTTCGCCACCTTCTTAGAATGGGCGCTGCATGACCGGCACCAGGAAGGGGGGAAACTGCACTACTTAGACGATTTTCTGTTCACGGGCCCGGCAGGTTCCTCAGTGTGCGCAAGCACATTGGCAGCCTTCGAGGAGCTAGCCAGGTCTCTGGGGGTCCCCCTCGCAAGGGAAAAAACTACAGGCCCGACCACAAGTCTCACGTTCCTGGGCATAGAGTTGGACTCTATAGCGGGAACGGCCAGGCTGCCTCCAGGCAAAGTAAAGGAATTTCGCGAGGAAGTATCGAAGCTACGGGGTCGGGACAAGGCCACCCTGAGGGAGATCCAGCGAGTAATAGGTAGACTCAACTTCGCGGCTCGGGTAATCCCGCCCGCCAGGGTATTTTCAAGGCGCCTAACAGGGCTAACGGCCGGCGTCACCCACAAGCACCACCACATCAGACTAAGCGCAGGCGTGAAACAGGACCTGCGGGTGTGGGACGAGTTCCTACAGAATTTCAACGGGGTGCTGATTTGGAGGGCAGGTTGGGTAACGGCCGAACAGATAGCCCTTTACACTGACGCGGCTGGAAGCCTTGGCTTCGGCGCGGTCCTGGGAAACAGCTGGTGCGCCAGCCAGTGGTCAGACGAGTGGCATGCGCAGGGGCTCACCAGGAACATCACGTTTCTCGAGCTGTTCCCAATCATTGTGGCAATGACCATTTGGAGCGAGAAAATTAAAAACCTGAAACTCACCCTTTGGTCAGATAACATGGGAGTGGTGCAGGCCATTAACAGAGGCGCAGCGAGATGCCCGGACATACTGAGGCTAATGCGACGGTTAATTAAATTACAGCTAGAAGGGAACCTGGAGCTGAAGGCACGCCACGTGCCAGGGGCAGAGAACTCGGCAGCAGACGCACTCTCACGGTCTCAAATGAAGCGCTTCAGAGAACTGGTGCCCGGGGCGGACAAGGAGATGACCCCCTTTCCATCGTCCCTTTGGGACCTGGGGGAGTAGACTTATCATGGCTAGTGGGGCAATCACTCACCGCGGAAGCTAGCAGAAGATACAGGACATACGCGGGCACAGTTATGAAAGTTGGGGGCCTAAAATCGCTGAAAAACGGGGCAAAGACTCGCACAGCGGTCGAGAAATTCGTGCAATGGGCATTCGAGTCGAAAAAAACGAGATCATGGGCCCAGGCGCATCTGTCCGCCATTGCCCATTTTGCGAGGCTTTACACAGGCGAGGACCCCACTACCTCGGCCTATCTAAAGACGGCCTTAAAAGGCTGGAGGAGGGTCGAAGGAAAAAAGAAGGACAACAGGCGTCCCATCGATTTTGCCAAACTGGGTCAGCTCCTTGGAGCCCTCACAGGCTTAATAGCGGATGAGTACGAGCTGCTGCTATTTAGGGCGGCTTTCACGACGGCGTTCTTTGGAGCATTCCGTGTCAGCGAATTGGTAGCCCCCAGCAAGTCGGGCCCAGCGCAGCAATGCCTGCAGGCAAGAGACATTAAACCAATGGAGAGGGCAGTGGAGTTAACACTGAGACAGTCCAAAACGGACAGGGCAAGGAGGGGGACGACGATACGTCTCCATTGCATACCGGAGTCAGGGCTCTGCGCGGTATGCTGGTTGTTCAGGTACATGGGGGCTCGACCAGCTGGCGATGGCCCTCTCTTCATACATAAGGACGGGAGGAACCTGAGCAAGTTCCAGTTTACAGCCATAATGCGCCAGGGTCTTGGTAAAGCCGGGTATTGCGCGGCTTCGTTCGCCTCTCACTCTTTCAGGATCGGCGCGGCAACCTCGGCATCGCAGCATGGCATGCCAGAGGACAGGATCCAGGCAGTGGGCAGATGGCGCTCCAGGGCGTACAAGTCGTACATACGCCCTCACCTCGTATAAAAAAAAAAAAAAAAAAAAGGGGTGTAGAGAAAAGACAAAAAAAAAAAAAAAAAAAAGACAAAAAGGGAGAGAAAGCCCCGAAGGTGGGAGGGGGGGGGGAAGGAGTGGGAGTTGCCTTGGGATGCCGCACGGCAGGGTGACAACACACCCCCGCCCTCTCTTGAATGCACACGGTGCGCAGTAAAAGCCACCTAACGGAATGCTTTCTCTCGACAGGGGGACGCCCGCAGCTGGTCTGGGTGGTGGGGCACTCATTCGTGTCCCGGATGGAGTCCTGGTGGCGGCAGGGGGACCGCAGTGTACGCAGGCCCAAAGCGACGTACATCAGGTGGATAGGGCAGCCAGGCATGAGATGGGAGCAGCTACTGCCGACGCTGGACGGCCTCATGGCAGATTCGGCCTGGTTGCCTGACGTCCTGATCATCCACCTAGGGGGCAATGACCTGACCCGGCTAGGGCGAAAAGCTGTCGGGCAAGCCATCCAAAGGGATCTCACCAAGACAGCTGCGTGGCTGGGACCCACGACGGTGGTCTGGTCCGAAATGATCAGCAGGAAACATTGGAGAGGTGCTGATTCCAACAAGGCCGTCGACAACGCAAGGAGGAAGCTAAACGTGGCAATGCACAAGTTCTGCCTCGCCAATGGCCTGGAATCAGTTCGGCACGGCCTCATCCACCCGGGCCGCCCAGAGCTCTATGGGCAAGACGGGGTACACCTATCCGAAAAAGGGATGAAGGTGTTTTGGGATAACTTGTGGGGTGCAATGTCACTCGCAGGTTGCAACTAAAAAAAAAAAAAAAAAAAAAGAGGAAAGATGGTGAAAGGTGGGAGCCACGAACCAGGTGCAGGGGGGGAGCCGCAGTGAGACGTGCGCCTCCCTGCGGCGTGGCGGAAATCCTACACTGGTTGGCTAAGAAAACACACCGGCGGGCGGTGTGTAAGAGGATGGCCACTCACTTTTGAATGCCGCACGGCAGGGTGACGTGGCGGCATAAAGGAGGGGAGTAGCAGGAGGAGACGGCACTCGCGGCCCAGACCCGGCCGGACGGCAGGGCGCAATTTGGTAGCGAGCTGGGGACCTAACTCCCGACTGGAAAGCGTAAAGCTCCCCTCCACAACACGCAGAAGGCGTGGGCAACCAACCACTGGAGCACCAATAGACTGACAACAAACTGGTTGTGTACAAGCCCCATTTTCGAACTAAGGAGGGCACAAAGAGACTGACACCTGCTACTAGAAGAGGGTGTCATAATGTGTAATATGCCAATTATGATTGATGAGTAATGTTCAAAATGGAAGATTGCTTGATACCAGTTTGTGTTATTAATATGTCTTTGGTTATTAATAAACTGCGGCCAACAACGACCACTACGGATACCAGGCTTTGTTGGCTGACATTATTTCCCACCTTCGGCAGCAGCAGTATGCGGGGGCCGGTAAGTATGGTGAGTATGGGTCTCCGCAGAATAGGCACATGCGAGGGTTATTGCAGAGGCCGCCGCACCCGCCCGAAGGGTGGGGGAGGCTCGAAGGCCGGCGCCATAACCCTCGTGGTGCCACCAGCGGGGAAAAACTGGTTCTGGGCGCTTCGATGCGCACAGGAACCAGCGGAAACGGGGTGCGCACCAGCCACCCGACCGGAAGTGACCTGTTGACCTGGCGCCCCCCAAAGGACGTCCAATGGTCAACCTGGCTTTGTTTGAACCCCCCAATCAGGGGGACTCACCTGAGGCCTGCATGGAAGGCTCAGGAGGATTTAAGCGACGCCGCCCTCCCAGCAGAAGCACATCGCATTCGAGGAGCTGGGAGAACGGCGCGACAGCAGCAACGACTGAAGCCCACCCACCCACACCTAAGGAACAGCAAAAGTCGCAGTGCTGGATAGGGGAAGGGGCGTTAGCGGAAATCCTACACTGGTTGGCTAAGAAAACACACCGGCGGGCGGTGTGTAAGAGGATGGCCACTCACTTTTGAATGCCGCACGGCAGGGTGACGTGGCGGCATAAAGGAGGGGAGTAGCAGGAGGAGACGGCACTCGCGGCCCAGACCCGGCCGGACGGCAGGGCGCAATTTGGTAGCGAGCTGGGGACCTAACTCCCGACTGGAAAGCGTAAAGCTCCCCTCCACAACACGCAGAAGGCGTGGGCAACCAACCACTGGAGCACCAATAGACTGACAACAAACTGGTTGTGTACAAGCCCCATTTTCGAACTAAGGAGGGCACAAAGAGACTGACACCTGCTACTAGAAGAGGGTGTCATAATGTGTAATATGCCAATTATGATTGATGAGTAATGTTCAAAATGGAAGATTGCTTGATACCAGTTTGTGTTATTAATATGTCTTTGGTTATTAATAAACTGCGGCCAACAACGACCACTACGGATACCAGGCTTTGTTGGCTGACATTATTTCCCACCTTCGGCAGCAGCAGTATGCGGGGGCCGGTAAGTATGGTGAGTATGGGTCTCCGCAGAATAGGCACATGCGAGGGTTAAGGTCTGAGCCTTCCTCTCTAGCGCAGGCCTTGGGGCAGTCAGGGTCTTTCCTGCAAAGGAAGATGCCGGTCCCCTGCCACCCATGTGGGACAAGACAGGGTGGAGGCCTAGCGATGCTTCCACGTGAGCAGCACCCCCAAGCGGCGACTCCAAGCTGAGTAAATGAATACGAAAACTGCATGAGTAGCTACCTAATCTGGAAAGTCCACTAACATGCATTCCAGCTCACAAAGAGGCAGCCAATCGGACAAAGTCTGTCCCCGTCAATCATCGTGGAAGCAGTCACGTTCCCACCACTTGCATCATCCTCCCTCTCTAGGCGGGATTTAGTCAGCTTCCTTCCAGGCCTCCAAACACATGGCTGGCATTGTTCTCTACAGGATACTGCACCGGCTGCACAAACACATGGCTGGCATTGTTCTCTACAGGATACTGCACCGGCTGCAGTACAAGTGCACTCTCTCTCACACATTTTGTACAGGTGTGAGTCACACCTGTACCAAACGTGGCAGAATAGATCCATGCAGCATATCAGTTCTTATAAGTACATTTTCAAGTTTGAAAGGAAGGCTTTTATTATAATGTGTTAGGTAACCCTTAGTTATAAGAGTGCTTTTATTTTAGACTGGAGTGAAGCATCCGCCATGAAAAGGCAGGAGGTGCAGGAACATAAGGGGCCCTGCAGGGCCCCCAAGCCACTCCGCCATGAGGATACATTCAGGGGGCACAACATGTGCCCCCCCCCCCCCTCCTTGTCTGTATTCCCCCAAAGTTTCAGCACGGCATGACATCATCTTTCTTTTTTACCATTCCCACTGTAAAAAAAAGTTCAACTTATAAAAAGGCGGGCAGTCCTTGCGCAGGTTTGGTGCAGTTGTGCCGGGTAGAGCCGGCGCAACTCCACCAAACTCGCAATCAGCTGCATTGTTTTAACAGTTGCTTTAGAAATAATATTGTCATGCAAACGTTGTGCATCCTCTGCATCAGAAGCACAGCTATTTTTTTTTTACATTTCTTTTGCATTCTCTTAAAGTGGTGATGGAAAAAAGTTTCCTGTGCAAGTCAAATGTCAGCTAAGCTGGATTGATGCAGTTCAGTTTTCCCTTCACAGCAAGAAAACAACTGGCTGGACATTTTATTACAATTTCAAATGTTTACACTGTAGTAAGCGGTTTTCTGAAACCTCTCCTGCCGTTCTTACTTAGCTTGTTACAAAATATCAGAGTGTTTTAGCATGTCTAGAATCAGGCAAAGATGCATCTGACTTGAGAATGTTCATTTCTATGTTGATCCTGTAGTTCTCTGTTCCTGTTCATATATACCTGCGTGTAAAGCAACAGAATAAAACGAGTTTTGTAGTTGCAGAAATTGGGAGTAAGTTGATGGAGAAAGTCAGATGTAAATTGTAGTAACACCCACTGTGACGGAAAATACACAGTGCACGTGCATCAAGAATAAGGCCTCAATTGACATCACTTCCCTGCCTCTGAAGGGCTGCGGCAAGCAGTGCATAGCCGGAAGTAACTCTTTCACCTCTTTCCCTGGCCCTCGTTTACTGCTGTACTAGATTGGGAACTTGTTGTATACTTACCTCTCTTAGGGTAGATCAGTATAGCAGATACGGCTTGTTGTAGGCGGTACTAGTAGATTTAGGTTTGGAAATAATTTACAGCATAATGTAATAAAACAAATAAACTCAGTGAAGTCAGAGGTATTACTTTTAAAAAGATTGCTCTTTGTATGCGAGTGGGTAAAAGGGTAAGATAAATACAAGCACAATTTAAATAACTAGGAGGGGTCAACATGCAACCCCAACAAAGTTATTATGTTATCAAATGTTGTAATTAAATTAATATTAGTGTCTATTGTCAAATATAACTTCTAGGTAGGAGATGGAGAGTTCATGGTAATTCTCGTAAACAGAGGCCCTTATTATGATGTCGGGCGTACCGCCAGTGACAGGCCACTGGTGTCAGTCTGCCCGACATACTGGGCATCGGTCTGACCACTGAATTACAATGCAGCTGGTCGGACCGCAGAGGGTGGGGTGGGTGGCAAGGACCACCCCCTTCGACAGGATACAAGATCCCGTCAGGGCGGCAATTGGAATTTTAACCCTACAGTGGAGGCAGTGCCTGCGCAGGCACTGCTGTAGGGATTAGGATGTCCCTTTCCAACTGCCTTTTCATGATGGTCCCACCGCCAGGAAAAGGCAGACTGAAAGGGTCTTTGAAGGCCCCAAGCAGGGCCCCTGTTCCTTGTGAGCCACAGTTCAGAGGCCCGGGGGGGCATATGTAACTCCCCATGCACATTCATGCACCGTGTGCCAGGCACAACCTGGTGCCTTATACACGGTGCATGAATGTGCACAAAGTGCTGTATAACACTATGGCGTTTGCTGCGGGACTTTTCCAGGGACCCAGCACAAGCTGCAATGTTATATGAATAAATAAATAAAAAATAGAGCACTTTTCCACCCACCGGCCCAGTGGGCACATTGTAACTCGGCAGTCGGGCCGCAGCTTGCCTGCCGGGCGGTCCCTGTACCGCCGTGGTGTCGGGCATTGGTCTGAGCATCCGGCATCATAATGATGCCCTAAGTCTCCGTTCCTTAAGATGGACCCTGTTCCCAGTGCCTCCGGTGGCAGACATAATATTACAAATGCATCGAATGTTACATCCATTGCTTTGCAGTGGCACAACCATGCATTAGATCCCACCACACATTGGACCCAATTTCAGTTTCTTTTTAAGGTTTGCTTACTTACTTTCTTACAGTACCCTAAATATGTGAATATTCTGGATCCTTAACTTTTATACTGATAGATTTATCTTTTCCTGAATCAGTGTGGCTAGCCTCAACCAAAAGGATGCATCCTGGTGACTTATGATGAAAGAGTAAACCACTGGGCACACTCCAACTGAAGACTGAAAGAGATTACTAACAAAAGAGCAATGACAGTGTCTGTTGACCAAGGGATGCCCTAGCAAACCACATCAGACCATACTCTTTAAGCTGCACTCTGGTTTCCAGCTAGGGGCGAGTGATTTTGTGAAGCAAAGAGTGCACAGGTGCCTAGCTCCATGATCATAAGAAAGGAAGAAGATTACCCTCAGTTGTAACATGTATGTACATTGTTTCAGCTGAAGAAGCTCATCATTATTTGATAGTGTCGGGAGCCAAGATGTAAAAGAGAGGCTTGAGACGACAGACAGGCACTTCTTCAGAAAACATGGCTGCAAAAGTTACATTAAGGCATTAACTTGCATTTTACACCATCAGTGTCCATCTATTGATAAAAGAAATATAAGATCTAGGAAACACAGCACTGAATTCCTGACGGGGGTCGCGTTTGGGTTTGGATTGTTCGCTGCACAGAGCAAAAGGGGAGGGGCATTGCAGTGGATTCTGGGAGGTATGGTGTATTGAAACATTTATATAGTACCTAAAGACCCTACTCTACTCCTTGTAAATCTGCAGTGAAACCTGTGTTCTCTTTGTTTTTGATTCTGTATTGGAAGTGTTTCCATGAATGTGTGTGAACCACCAAGGTGCAGTTTTAGTGTTATGGGATACAGCACTTAGCAGTGTGAAGCATGAAGTGCCAAAGAGATCGAGACGCAGTTTATAGTTCTCAGTAAGCTGGAAGCTTTGAACAGCTCTTCGGGTCCGTTTATGGTATTTCGTATGATGATAGTCCACGAAGCTGGTTACTGCACTAGAATATCCAGTCTGAGATACCTTCTTTGCTTAAAATTTGTGGTCCTGAGCAGACATAGGTTGGAGAAAATTTGGTGGAGGGATCCTATGCAGGAGTAGACTGTCTGTTAAAAAGTGATCTAAGATCAAGGCTGGCCTGGCAGCCAAACAGATTCTAATGAGTCTTTTGTTCTAATGGACCATTGGTGTAACATTAACCTCCGCAGCCCCTGCGGTGCGGGGGGCGAGCTCCAGGCACTCCAGGCACTGTGCACGAGTGGTGGGCCCCTGGCCTGAAGGCTCCTGACTGGGTCCTGAGCGTCGGACCTTTACCTTTCAGAGGGGCTCCATTAAGTTTTGTTACACCACTGTCTAGGACAGCTCTGGCTTGACAGGCTATATGTGTAGGTTCTGCCAGCCATTCCAGATAGGTGCCACAGCTTCCAGTGGGAAAGCAACATGGAGAATGCCATGTGAAAAAAGATGTAACACAAAAAAGAATAAAATCCATCTTGTGCTGCAATCTTCTTATTATTATTATTATTGTTGCATTTATAACGCGCAACAGCTACCCACAAAGGGTTCCCCGGCGCATACTTGAACTAATTCTGTGATTCTGCTGCAAATAAGACATGTTTTAGATGTTAAACAGCCAGGTCTTTAAGGCTTTCCTGAAGCTCATATAACTAGTCTCGTTACGTGCCATAGATGGCATAGAATTCCACAGCATGGGTCCCAAAAAATAAAAGGATTTGCCACCTACGCGTGACAATTTGATTTGGGGAATTACAAAATTATTTGCTGTGGCAAATCTTAGTCCTGTATCTTGTTCAATAATCATAGTTGTGTAACATAGGACCCTACTCACTCGGCACAAGCTTCCCAAACATGAACCACACGTAATCATTACCTGACTGGTACTAGAGTCCACAGCCTAAAGTGTTCACACCAGAGGAAAGTGAAGGGCCCTATTAAGAGGGACTGAACAGGTTTTACACAAATGTGTTGGTACATCCTCTCTCAAGAAACAAAGAGGTGTATCTTCCTGCACCAAAGCTTTCCTTCCTCCAACCACAATTCTCATTGTAGAGGAGGAGGGCAGCAGTGCCTAATTTGTTGAAGAATAAGTGTAGAGGCCCTATTTTTTTGCTCAGAAACCAGCGCTATTGAATGCCAGGGTGCCGAATATCTAGGCTGCTTAGTCTTGTTTTCACCTTAGGCCTCTTCCATTCACCCCCAGACACTCCCTACCACTTTATCTCATTCTGGCAGGTTCTTTTTCATCCATGTTCCATTTGTCAATGATTTTCTATCTTTCGCTTTCTCCATCTTTCCAGCTTTTGTGTTTTTCCGTCTCTTGTTCTTGCTAAAGTCTGATGAGTTCTAATAAGTGCTGGTGGGCCCAACATGCAACCGGTGGCTCAAATTAAGAGCTGCGCGGCAGCCACCCTCCAATATAGGCAGAGGTCCACTTTGAGTGTACTCTCTATCCAGCCGCGCCTTTAGCTGTTCTGAAGGAGCAAAACGCACAACATGGAGCACCTGTATTAAGATCTCAGATCTCCACTACACTGTGGGACAAGTCACAGATAAACCCAGAAAATCAAAAACTAGCAGGGGGAATACAGCTTTGCATCGATCTGAAAATGTTCGTCTGTACTCAGTCAACAGGATGTAAATTGAGCCTTCTAATTTATAGATTACATTGGCAATGGGAATTCGATATTCTTCCTGGATTTTCTCATTGGAAATGACAAAGACCTCGTCATGGATGGAATTGAGCAGACTTAATGATTTACTGTGAATGCACAGTATGTTCTTCAGCTAAATAGTTTTGGACAAAGTCACACAATTTCTGGAGCTAATTATCTGTCTTTGGTTTACATAAGGGGCTTGAGAGCTCCAATTCTTAGGATATTCCTCATAGCTGCTGAAGGGCACTTGAAGGAAGTACTTGTGGTTTCCAGCCACATTTCCTCTCACGAACTGTTATTTGTTAATCAAGCAGGAACATTCATGTTCCTTGGCACTCGAGCCAAAAGTATACACAAAGCTCGGCAAGCAAGTAGTAGTTGATTCAGCACAAGTCTTGCTATAGCTCACTGACCCACACATTGTGTGTAGGCATATCACAACAATCTCCAACATGAGCAAGCAGGTGCTCTACCTGGAGCGGTCCTAGGAGTAAGAGCAGAGTTGGCCTCCCTCCGCTTGTTGGCCACCAACATAGCGTAGATGTTAATGATAATTCAGGTGGTTATTTATTGCTTACGACCCGAACAAGTAATGCCTTTGTCCCATGCACCTGCGACAAACCTTATAGACCCAGGCGGAAAGCTGTTAACATTTGCCACTAATGCAGAGGCCACGATGCCTCAGTTGATGTGTTACACCCTTGGAGCATAGCACAAAGTGCTTCCAGGTCTGGCACACTTGAAGGGTCACTTTGTAATACTGACTACTGTTGTTTCCAAGAAAGCCCAAAATTACAATTAAAAGGTGCGCGGGGAAAGGAAAATGCAAAACAAGGGAGACTCAAAAAAGGCTTTTGCAAAAGTTGTTAGTCATATAAGTCAGTATCGGTTGCCTTTTGGCTTGCCAAAGATTTTATTTAACAGCTGTATAGGACATCAGTCTCCATTTGCATCTCAACTTTCCCTTCCATTTTTAAAAAAGTGTATGCTTCCCATCATTATCTAACTAATTTAACCGTTCATTCATTGTTAGTTAATATTCATATGTGTATGAATATAGAGGGCATAACTCCCCCCAACATACACACACACACACACACACACACACACACACACTTATCAACTATGCAAAATCCCTGAATTCACTCTTTATAGAAACCTTATATTCCCCAAAAATCACAGCCAGGATAACGAAAACAGATTGCTACTTACTCTAGCGCATGAAGAAGTTTCAAGTCTCTGATCCTCTCCTACCTTGATCGATCCAACCGTCCCTGTGTGGCAGTAGTTTGGTGCTTGAATATACATGATCCTAAAATTTCTCCAGCCGAAGAGTGAGGTTTTTACCGCTTTCTAAAACTGTATGTGGACCTGCATGTTTTTTTTTGTCTTTGCTAGGAGTGAACTTCAAGGTTCTGTTGCCCTACAAGGAGGAGGTTACACATTTGCATCACTGGCACAGCGGCCATACATCATAGGACCTCCTCCTCATCTCGCCCACCCCTCAAGGATCTCTTCATTGTCCTTGCGGTCCAGTGTATAAAAAGGAGTTCATAGACTCTGTAATCCAGGCCGGGCCGGACTGGCCGTACCAGGCATCAGCCGTTTTGCCCGGGAGGCTTGAAGGGTGGGGGCTGGTTTTCCAGCAGTGGGGGCTCCTATTGCAGTGGTGCTGCAATATTGGCCCTCCTAACAAAAGCAGCACGCAAGCGTTTCCAGGCTCTTGGGGCCACACAGTGCTTCCCCAGGGGCTGGTCTGAGAAAATTGCCAGGGCTGCTTTGGGTTCGCAGTCCAGCCCTGAATCCAGGGTTACTACTCATGAGAATTTGAAATCCAGTTGATTTCACATTGACTCTGTAGATCATTTGAAATGTGTAATCTTGTTGTTGTTGTCTTGGTTGCTGATACAAATCCTTTAGTGGAAATACCCATGTTTTACAAAGGTAGACATCCAAAGTTGTGTGTGTGCTCTATCTGACACAGCCTCCTGTGTCCAGATGTGATGACTCTTATACATCTCTACTACTGAACAAATGCCTCAACCTGCCCCCTTGAGTTTGCTGCACCAACAGGACCATCCAATACGGTCACCTGACCCGCTTCAGCATCTATACCTTGGACGGGCAATTCTTGATTATTTGTTACTCTCAGAGAGAAATATATTATGTTGCACTGTTCTTTTTTTCCCCTCTTGTGATACTATGTCAACTGTGAACCCTTATTTTAATCCTACATCTTGTAAAGCGCTCTCATACCCCGAGTCTAGTCTGTGCTATATAAAACTCCCCAAAAAATAAACTCAGGTATTTATTGAAGGTTTTTAAGTCCTGGATAATATTTCTGTGTTGTGACAGTCGCTGAATGTGCAAGTGGTGTTCATATAGGATAGGTGGTCAAATGTGCAAGATGATGTAAACCGTGTTTAAGGAGTGCTTTGTAAATAAGCATCTCTGTAGTCCTGAAACGTGTTCTGTTTTGATTGTCTAATCGCGATTGAATGGTTAACTCACTGTTTATTTCTTCTTTGTTCTTTGCAGTACATTGGAAGTCTGGATGTACCTCGGCCAAACAGCAGGGTAGAAATTGTAGCAGCTATGCGAAGAATACGGGTAAGTGAAAATACCATCACCTAAAATGACTCTTGGCATTTCAAAGCTTCGTGCAGGAGCGCTCATTTGTTTACATTGATTTGTTTCCCTTGGGTTATGTTGTCACATTGTATAATGTACACTGACTACCAGGGCGTTGTTTGCATTTGGTGTTACATTCAAGCCTGTTACTGTTTTTCCCAGATTTCACCTTCCCTCTGGGCTTGATGTAGGATTGTGGATTACTGCTGGCTTTTTGCTAGGATGGTACTTTTTCTCCCTGGGTGGTTGTTATGGACATCTTTGCTGTACTACACACTTGAGGAAACAGAAAAAAGGAGTGAACCTGTTAACCCAGTTGAGACCGGGGAAGCGTAGGAACAAAAGAACAATGTCTCAACTGGTCATTCATGTAGGGAACAATTAAGTATAAGTTTTAGTCATATAGCACAGAAAGGGACAAGGGAGACCCAGACATGGTGGAAGGGTTGTTATTCGCATATAGAAGCACAAAATACAACTAGATTGCAGTAACCATAACAACCAGATGTGCACTGGTAGTGACATGATTGGTGAACGGCGCAGTTGACACATGTGATTAAGCAACAACGTGGAGCGGCGAAGATGCAATATACAGTGGGGGTCAAACAAAAGTATTTACAATCACAAACATAGTTCCATTATTTGTCAATGACCCTTTGGATGCCGCAATTGGCGTTGTAGAGTCAACTGCGTTTCAACCTCTATAGCTTGAGGTCATCATCAGGACAATGGTTACTTGGTTCAAAAGTGCTCTGGTGCGATAGATTTGGGGAGGGATAAAGGTGTCCAGAGCATGGGCTTGCTGGTGGTCGGGGTGGAGAGGGGTAGCTGGAGCGTGCAGACAGGTTGCAGGAAGCAGCCGCTAATGCTGGTTCTTATGGCGTGGGACTCTGGCGTACGACCAAATTGGTAGTGCTCTGTAGCGTAGGTCGGGAGGCTTGTGGGAGTAAGGTCCGGTTGTAATAGTGAAATAGTACAATCCAGGACAGGATTCCGGGGCAAGTCCGGCGGTGGGAATGAGTGAATATTCAAAACCCTGATAACGAGTGAAGCGTCTCAGGCCTGATTGTACCATTTGCCTATTACAGCAGGACCTTACTCCCACAAGCCTCCCGACCTATGCTACAGAGTGCTACCACTTCGGTCGTACGCCGCAGTCCCACGCCACAAGAACCACCATTAGCGGCTGCTTCATGCAACCTGTCTGCACGCTCCAGCTACGCCTCTCTGCGCCCACCACCAGCAAGCCCATGCTCTGGACACCTTCATCCCTCCCCAAATCTATTGCACCAGAGCACTTTTTGAACCAAGTAACCATTGTCCTGATGATGACCTCAAGCTATAGAGGTTGAAACGCCGTTGACTCCAAAACGCCAATTGCGGCATCCAAAGGGTCATTCACAAATAATCAAACTATGTTTGTGATTGTAAAAACTTTAGTTTGACCCCCACTGTATATTGTTTCTTCGCCGCTCCACATTGTTGCTTAATCACATGTGTCACTGCGCCGTTCGCCAATCACGTGCACATATGCACATATGGTTGTTATGGTTACTGCAATTTAGTTGTATTTTGTGCTTCTATTTGTGAATAATAACCCTTCCACCACGCCTGGGTCTACCTTGTCCCTTTCTGTGCTATATGACTGAAACGTATACTTAATTGTCCCCCTACATGAATGACCAATTAAGACATTGTACTATTTGAGCAGACTTTTTGAAAATGTATATTTATGTGTCAAAGAAATAATTATAGTTTTGTTTTCAAACTGCTTCATGTCACAAATGGGTTTGATGTTTCTGGGGTAAACCACTGCCATGTTCAGCCTTGGTGTAGCCATTACTGTTGACCCGGAGGAGGAGCACTATCATTACAGGTGGTGATTGGTGATTTTATCCATAAGGTGGTAGAAGGAGCCCTGTCTGTGGATGTTGTTTAAGAACTTGGGCATTTGGGGCCCTTTGCTCCCTTCTGCATTGGGAGCCATGAAATAGCAGAAGGGTGTGGTGGCCATGCGTGTATGTCAGTGTCGGCCATCTTGGAACATACTATGAAAGTGTGGTCCATGCTTTAGAATTCCATTGAGAGCTGGAAGGGATGCACTTTCTTTGCATCCTGAGCGAGATCGCGTGCGCTCTGACAACCGTTTTGCCTGTTTCCTCTTCAGATTTGACACTGAACAAGAGGGCGCTGAATCTCAGCAAAAATAATTCTGTAGAGACGCGTAGGTCTTGGATCGCATAGTGCAAGTTTGAAGCTCACTACGGTGTGACCCTCAAAGTAGACCTGCTCTACTGAGGCAGCACTCCGTTACACCATGACTCTCTCAACAAAACACAGCCATTAATCAGCATGTTCTAGCGGAAGACTTCAAAATCCGATGCCGCAACTAGTGACGTCTGAAACAGACGAGTATCGGTTACGGATCCCGACCGTAGAATGCTGAGAAGCACTGACATACTTTGTTGGCGCTATTGTGAGACGATTAGATAGCTCAGTGGGTTCAGACTCCACTTTGCAGAGATGTGCGCGCTACCTGCTAGCAACAGTTTCCATTCCCAGCAAGTGACTCCTCTTTTCACCTTTCGAGGTCAGTCAAATGAACATCAATACATTCGGTAGTAATGTGTATTATTTAAGTACCGGAAGACAATTGAGTTTGAATTGCGCGCTCTAGACTCGAAGGGATGCTCGTTGTTTTTGTCACATTGGTATTGATGCTCAGAGCTCAGGTCACAAAACATGACCTTGCTTGCGCTGAAAGTGAGGAGTTGTTTTTCACTGAATGAAATCGGATTCTAGCCTGGTTGATGGATACTTTATGGCATGCCTGGATGTAAAACAGATGCTGTAGGTATGAAATGTCAGAGGGATGAATGGCTCATCCAGATGCCTTGCGCAGGGGCTCTGCTGCACTGTCGGGGCTTGGGACTCGCGCGCCAGCTGTAATTATGTCCGCGAGACTTACGCTGCAGGTCGGCGGCGGCGGGCACGCGCCCCTGGCACCCCCGCGCATGCCGTATATCCTGCTATGAACGACTCGAAGCAAAAGTGTCCGCAGTTCATCGTGGTGAATCATGGGCGCCATTTATCCCTTCATCTTCTGGTGATGGAAATGTATTGGTAGTTTGGAATATACATTGGCTGCTGCTATGTCAGGCCCAGCTTTTGCGTTTGGGATTAGGATGCAGCAGAAGTATTACCCATAAACCACTGGGCCTTTTATCTTTGTCGGTGTTCACTCCAGGTGGATGTGACTGACTGTCCTTCACGAGATAATCATGGTATTGCACCGCTGCTCAAACTAACTCTCACTGATAATGTACACATTTTATTTCCTATCAAGTCGTCGATTGACTGAGTCTAACTCACTTAGAGACTATTGCATCTCCCAACATCTGTCAAGGAGTCTGTGATGAGCTTGTGTTCAAGACTATTCTATCTGTCCAATAACGCAGGAGCTGGGAATCTGCATACCTATCCGCTGTACGAATCCAATGCATGATTACTGCTTTTTATATAAATAAAAGGCACAATACATGTAAGACAGGGGGTGTCCAACATAGGTCCATAAAGGCAGATCTGTTTCATATGTTTACAATAGCTACTCACAACGTTCATTGCATTCAGTTTCATGGTACATAGAATTATTTTAGGTGTGTTTATTTAAGTGGTCTTTCTGGGCCTACTGGACCTACATTAGGTACCCTTGATATAAAGGCTACTAAGCTCCTGTGAAACTATAAAAACCTGTAAACCTTAAAATCTTTATTTTCTTCTGATTTGCACTACTTTATTGTACATTGGAAAGGAACTGGATGTCCAGTTGTGGTATAGGCCTGGACATGGAACACCAGATCCTGCAGAACATAGTCCTTCATGCCACAATCTCTAGGGCAGTCATTCTAAGCCTGGGGTCCGCAATACTTAACCGTGGCATCCACAACTAGTGAGAAAGTTATATATTAGTAGACTAGTAAAACACGTATACATAAAAAAGCAAACTTGAAATTGTTAAAATGCTCTGTAAATGTAGAGGAATTTAAAATTGGAGGTTGAAAATGAAGTTGGTATCCTTAACTTGATTTGTGGGAGTAGCGCAACTGGATAATGTTCTGTTCAGCTGTGTTCCATGAGTGACTCATCACATCTTGAAGTCTGGCACAGATGAGTTCAAGAGATGGGCTGTCCCCCCAAACTGATCCCCAAGAGCTCAACTGGCCATATGGTACACAGAGAGAACCCCTGGTAGGCTTAGCACCAGGGGGCTGCTTTGAGGGGTGAATGGAGGCAGAAAGTATCAGCTATCCAACCTGGCAGACATCCCTCCTGAGGTAAAACACATAATTCTCTTGTAGGCACCTATACCATTAGTACCCCTAAAAATAGAAAGTCCTCCTGCATACGGTCTCACCCACTTGCTACACTTGCTGTACTCTATAAGGCTGGCATGCCCACATTTCCCAAGGCTGCTTTTAAATCCTAGTCCATAACTGATGCATGCTTCTTTATTTTTCTTCTCCTCATTTCACCAGCAGCACTACTTCCCATTTTGTGGTGGTTACCAGTCAGGCCCCGGAAAGGCTGTTTACATGGAAACAGCCGCCTTGTAGTACCTCATTCAGTGGCAACCATTGGACACAAAGCCACGCTTTAAAGTCTTTCCAAGTCTTATCCATGCTTCTGGAGTCATATGCCATATCCAAATTGCTCACATGGGTAGTCGCTTCAATCCAATCTGCAACTAACGGGCAGGTCATTAGAAATCCATTTCTTACAAATCACTCGTCAGGCTGCCCTGGCTAGAAGGACAGTCGGTCTGCGCTGGGCTTCGGTCAGTGCTACAGCTACTGATGGATCCACTCATATTAAAATGGCTTTTTCTGTATCCGCTCCAGTGAAGCGGAGGTTGTTCAAGCTGATGAAATGATCCTTTTAAATTCATTTTAATTGAAGCTTCTCTTTAAGTGTATAGTTCTCTGCTTTGCTTTCAGGGTACTTAACATGTGCCCCAGCATGTCACAGCCATCAAGCTCATCATTCACCGATCAAGCTGTGCCATGTATGGGGAGCATTGCCGGGCCATTACACAGACCCTTCTGTAGAACTAACTCCCTCCACGGGGTTGACGACTGTTTAATCTGCATCTCTGCGGCAAAATACTTTAACAAATGTATTCGCTGATGAATATTTCATTATGTTCTTCTTCCTGATCAGCGTCTTCGCCCCACTGGGTGCTTTTGAAACACTGAGTGTTTAATCACAACAAAGATAAAATAACCATGCCAACTTTCTTCACAGAAGTCATACCACACACCTAGCGGGGCTGGCCAGCATGTACCATATCAGAATTTGAGGATATCAAAGGGGGATACAATCAGATCCAATGAATCAAAATAAAAATCATTTACACTGTGATCATTGTGAAAATCTGGCACAGATGTTGGTAGATGTTGTAGACCAATGTTAGATATTCTTGAGAGTAGCCCTCTTATTTCCTCCTGGGCCCCACAGAACCATCACATCCTTCTTTAGGAGAATAATCCATACTCCATTCCACCCGCTGCCCCTCCAGTTCAGGGGGTGCTAACCACTGCCTTTTAGATATTGGTCTGTCAATCTTCATAGACCATACCCAGTTCTCTATAACCTACGAGGTACCCCCTCTTTTTACCTTTAAGAATCAGGCCTAGAAAATGCGCCTGACAATCAATTGTTTCAACTGACCATTGAATCTTCAGAAACAAAAAAACATTACAAAGGTATATTTTTAAAGTCTTGAAAAGCCAGTCACATCTGGGAAGGGGTTACTTAAAGGTATATAGGTGGTACTTTAGAAATTCACTAGCTCACTCCTCTATTCCTTCTGTTTAGGCTCCTCCGTTCCTTCCATTACAAACGCACTTTTTAATCTTTCCATTAATGGCGTTCGTGACCATGTCTTGCTGTTCTCAACCATAATCATTCTGTGTGGAACAAAGTTTGTACTCTTTCAGTACCTCCTCAACTGGTTAAAAATTGTTTGCCCAGCTCATCACACTGCCCACCATTGCCAGCAACTCCCACATGCCAACTTGCGCACAACAATCCTGCTACGAATTTTCATGAGGGAGTTTGACATCATTACTAACCAGTTCTTGTTCTCCCCAAATGTGATAGCCAGTGAGCCAGTGGTGAAGTTCCTTTAAACAAAAGCTTACTCTTATCACTGTTCTCTCTTTCTCCTTTCTATAACGTTAACATTCCTGCTTTCCCTTATCTACCCTCTCTCTTCCTATATTACTCTCTTTCGAGCTTTGTTTTACTCTATCATTTACCCTCTCTCTTCAGACTGCCTGCGCCTGCTTTCTTTCCTTCACCTCTCCTGCTCTTCAGTATGCTTTTGTTTTCTGTCTTGTCCTCACCAAATACTCATATTCCCTCAACTGTGGTTCCCTCTCCTTATCTGCCCATTCTGTGCTCCCACCACTACAGTGATGCTAGTTACAAGGTGGAGCAATACCCGAGAGCGCAGATGTGAGTCAACATCACAGGACCCTAGGGAAGCCACTGGCAACTCTATCCAAGTGAATCCTCTTTAGCAGATGCTGTGCAGTACCAACAAACTCTTGATTGACCGCTCTCAAGCGCTCACTTTACCTACTTGTTTGCTTCAAAAGTGACTTCCCTCAACAACCCTGACTGTGAAGAGTCTATGAGCTCAAACTGAGCTGTCACTAGCACAACACTGAACAAACATTGGCAAAACCAATAGATCTATTCTCTTCAGTTCAATCAATCAAGGGTCTTGTATAGCGCGTCTACTCACTCGTTAGGGTCTCAAGCCGCTGTGGGGGAACCTCTGCGGTTCAGCCAAAGAGCTAGGTCTTGAGGTCCTTCCTGAATTGAGGTTGCTGTGGTGATTGCCTGAGGTGCAGAGGCAGGGAGTTCCAGGTCTTTGCAGCTGAGGTCTTGCAGATCCATGGGACGTTGGCCAGGACAAGTCGTTAGGAGCAGAGATTTCTGGGGGCGTGTAGGAGAGGTAGTGGTGAGGTATGCAGGTCCGGTGTTATGCAGTGCTTTGTAGTTGTGTGTGAGGAGCTTGAAGGTGATTCTTTTGTGATCGGGAGCCAGTGAAGGTCTCTCGGGTGCCTGTTGATATGGCTGTGGCAGGGGATGTTCAGGATGAGTCTGGCGGAGGCATGCTTGATGTTCTGCAGCTTCTTTTGGAGTTTTTGGGCGGTGCCGGAGTACAGTGCATTGCCAAAGTAGAGTCTGCTGCTGGGGAGTGCGTGGGTGATGTTTTTCTGAGCTCTTTGGGGATCCACTTGTAGATCTTCCAAAGCAAATGAAGTGTGTGAAAGCAGGAGGACAAAACCGCACTGATTTGGCGGTTCATTGGGAGCAAGGAGTCCAGGATGATGCAGAGGTTTTGTGCGTGAACCATGGCTTGTGTGTGTGTATGTGAGAAAGGAGGGGTTTCCGAGTGCTGCAGGCCACTAAGAGTCATCCCAGGCCGAGAGGGGTGGGGCCCAGGATGGGGACTTTGGTCTTGTCTGAGTTGAGCTTGAGGCACCTGTCCTTCATCCAAGCGGTGACCGCCTTCGTCATGTTGTGGAAGTTGCTCCTGGCTGCAGCAGGATAGTCTGTGAATAATGAGAATCAGCTGGGTGTTGTCAGCGCTTTCTGATGATGGCTGCGAGCGGAGCAATGTAGATGTTGAAGAAGATGGGGCTCAGGGAGGAGCCCTGCAGTACTCCGCAGCTGATCTCTGGGGGTTCTCAGTGGAATGGCGGAAGTCTGACTCTGTGTTCGGCTAGTGAGGAAGGAGCGGATCCATTCTAAGGCCTTGTCGCAGATGCTGGTGTTATGGAGTCTTGCACAGAGGGTGTGGTGGGAGACCATGTCAAAGGTGACCGATAGGTCCAGGAGGATGAGGGCTGCAGTTTAACCTCGGTCGAGGAGGGTGCGGATGTCGTCTGTAGTGGTGAGGAGGCAGTCTCGGTGCTGTGGTTGCGTCAGAGTTGCCTTGGTCATTTTGTTTTTGTTTGTGTCTTAATTGCCAAGCTACCATATGCCAGTATTGCCTTTAACACTGCTTATCCAATTACAGTGCAAGCATTGGCGGAGGGAATGGCACAGAGGGCAACCATTTTCAAATTGTCTTTTATTATACTTGAATCACTCCAAGATGTTTTTTCCTGTACTGGCGGAAAAATGCCAATGGAGGGCCTGAAAATGTTGACCTCAGAGCGATGCCTAAGGGGGTGCATAAGCGAGGGCTTCAGGATAATGGGTGCGGAAGGAGTTGGCAGCAGCAGCTGGTACTCACATAAAGTAAGCAGTGATTGCAGGTGGGTGGGAAAGTAGAAGGACGAGAGCAGGGGACAGCACAGAGGCAGAAGAGTGAATCTTAGAGTGGCCGAACGAGCGAGAGACCCTCATGCACTGCAGTGCAAGCACACTGGGTAGGAGGCAGAAGAACACAAAAAGCACAAGGTTAGGTAGCCGGTGGGCTCTGCTAGAATGTAATTGACAATGTCAGAAACCAAAGGCTTAAACAGGAAGAAAAAAATTTACTTACAGTTAAATTAGGGCGACCCAAAGCCCGCTCTAAATATGTTAAAGGATATTGGTCCATCAACCCTTTTGCAACAGTTAAAGTTCTGTAGGTGATGCCTAAAATTGAATAGAAAAACTGGTCATTACATTTGTCAGTGCCTGTTTTTTTCCACTACAGTTTATGATGTATATATATTTTGTTAAGAACTAGTAGCTTTTGAGCCAATAACACTTTCAAGTAAACTCTATAGTAACTCCGTTTTTGTTTTGCTTCAAAATATAATTTTCAATTATGAACCCAAAAACCTAAGAACAAAATAACTTACTTCTGTGTCTTTGTATTGTATATTTTGTATACTTTATTTCTTGCACATGCTGCATTGCTCCAGTGGTGAGAAATGTCGCGCATTACAAATAATACCATTATACAATTTCATTGTTTTAATCTCTTTAAAATGTGGATAATATCTACTGGAAAGCTAGAAAGGAAATTGCACCCCGAGGCTGAGTGGGTGGCGCGGCCCATCTGTATTCCACGATCTCGTTAGAGCGCATCTTGTTCGCTCATTTGTTGCTTTCTGGTTGTCTACCATTTATGACGGGGTCTCATTAGGAAACAAGTGCAGCGGGACTAATGTATCACTTGGCGGACGCACACCTTCCGGCAGTCCAATCACGTGCAGAATCCATTCGATCTTTTAGTGTCGCTGGAATGCGCGTCTCCTGCATAGCGGAACGGCTTGTAATTGCACATGGCGCCATTCATTAAGAGTAACGAGTCCAGGCCCGATGGCCTGTTCACACTGAGCGCTTCTTTCCAAGGTGAATTAACAGGCCGGCCAATGAGTTGAGCCTCTTTCATGCCTATTTATTTGTTGCCATTTATGCTAGGGGAGAATGTTCCATTATTGGTCTGCATAAAAGATGTCCAAAATGTGTTCTCGCGGACTGGAGGAGACGTGCAGGAATTTAGGATGCCAGCATATAATGCACTTGTACACAAAAACTTTACATTGCATTTATTGTCCTAAAATATGGTGCAATTACTTCCCTCAACAACAGGTTGGATAACTCAGCCCAGGTCCCTGAGATAAAACAATACACTTTCCTTAGCACGTCATTGTATTTTGCTTTATTATATTGATAACAGTTGTTCACTTGCCTGAATGAATTGTTTGTGCGAGTTTCCTGAAAGTGACTGCAAATCATTCGTAAAATACTAGAATAAAACCATATTGTATAACTAACTTATTGCCAATTAAACTCCCACCTTCCGCTCCCCTTCTGACTGGTCCTCCCTACCTCCTCTCCCCTCATGAGGGAACATACAACTAGTATGCAGGGCTGGACGGGGGACTAAAAGCAGCCCTGGCAACAATGTTCAACCAGCCCGCTCCCTATATCTTATTGCACTATCGCTCTCTTTCTATCCATCCATTCTCTCTCCCTCCTCTTCTCTACTCCATCTGATCACTTTCCCTCTACTTTACCCCTCACTTCCTTACTACTTCTATCACTTGACACCTCCCTCTGCCTGCTGCAGTGAACGCCGGGATATGGGAAAGGGACAGAGGCACCAGGAGCAGTCCTGGGCTTAGAAAAACCGGCCTCCAAGGGCCATAGCCCACCGGGAAAATACCCAGTGGAATAAAAGGCCTGTCCGACCCTGCTTCTGTGTGTCTTAAAGTGTAAATTACATTGAATACGCGTTTTCAATTCTCTTGCTTCAACACTTGTTAAGGTTGTCACCAGCATGTATAACTAGCCACGTAGAATGAATGTATAAAGCATGATAGCTGGGCTACTTAATGGCTTCTACTTAAAAAAATCTGGCCAGGACCCAGGATAGGAGATACGTTGTGGACAAACGGGGGGGCGCTTGGGTCCACCACATGTTGTTGGTAATGCTCGCACTACTCATTTTTTTTTTTTTTTTAAATATATTTTTATTGCAGGAATTAGTAAATCGTTACAAAATCGACCAGCATTATAACACAAGCAATATCAGCGAAATACAACCCTCTGTCCCCGCACCGTAAGTTCCGTACACAGCCATCCGGCCCACAACCCTGGGGTCGGGCGGCGAAATTCAATGGGGGCTCAGAAGGATGTCAGAGCTGGTCCGGATGATCCACTGTCCGTCATCTGCTTTTCCAAACAAGCCTATAAACCCAAAAGAAAAACCCCCACCCTCAAAATACTACTAACCAAAGTAAATCCCACCCAACCCCGCCATCAGCGCCTGGGAACAACCGCAACAGGATCTGCTATGGGACCCACGGGGAAAGCAACAGGACTAATAGTGCAAATGTTTAATGGGACTCGGGACGAGTCGCTTCTTCTCCTTCAGAGTCGCTGGGGGCGCAATAATCCCTGAGGGCCTGCACTAACATTTCCCACTCCAACGCTGCCTCCTGCGCCTTCTCATTACGCTGCCTCCAAGCCAGTTGGTATCTCAGTGTGCTCTCCCCCGCCGCCCACTTCAAGAGCTCGCTGTGCCATCGACTTCCTGTCGGACCAACTCGTGCCTTCCAGTTCCTGGTCACCTCTCGCTTAGCAAGAAGGAGCCCTAGGTCGATAAATTTGCTGGAAATGTTATTCTTGGGGGTATGAGGGAACCAGTGTAGGAGCCCCACCGCCGCATCAAATAATAAGGATCTCCCCGTCACCTCCTCCAGGGTCTTCCCCACTTCCACCCAGTAGGATGATAATCCCGGGCAGGCCCATAACATGTGGAGGAGGTCCGCCTCCTGAGCTGGGCACCTAGGGCAATCCGCCGAATTCGTGGCAAAATATCGCTTAATTTTCACTGGGGTCAGATATGCTCTATGGAGAACGTAATAGTGGACCAGCTGAAAACGGGCGTGGCGTGTGCCCTTCCAGGCTCGCCGCACCAACTGGGACCAGGTCGTCTCCGGGATCTCCCTGCCAATGTCCTCCTCCCAGCGGTTTCTCAAAGTAGTGAGAGGAGCCAACCCTTCGTTGGTCAATCTACCGTAAAGGCAAGTGACCACCTTCACCGTGCCCGCAGACATCATCACGTATTGGCACACCGGAGATAAGGCGGGTTCCTCCTGCCCGCTCTTCCAGTGTGCCTGGATCGCTCGAACAATGGCCGAGTGCAACAGAAAGTCACCACGGGGGATCTCGAAGCGGTCGATAAGATCCTGGAAGGGCAAGAGCGCCCCGTCCTCATACAGATCCCCAACTAGCTGTAAGCCGGCGACCTCCCAGGCCGCCAATCGTGACCAATCGCCTCCATGGGGGAGGGCCGTCAGCATCCCCAAAGGTATTTCGGGCGCATACGGTGTTCTCAGATGGCCTCGGGCGTGAGCCCGATTCCAACACAGGCGGACGGTCCGCTCCTCCAACGACAAATCCCGCAGGACCAAACGTTGTCGCAGCGCCATGAAGGAGAGAACATGCCTGGCCATGCCCGTCCCCCTTCTGTCTTCCGGGCCCCGGAATTCCCGGGCGATCTCCTGGGTGAAGGTCTGGAGCTGCGCCGCCAGATAATACTTTTCAAAGTCTGGCACCGCAAGTCCCCCCTCATCTTTCGGCCTCATCAGGGTCTTGAGGGCCACCCGACGGCGGCCCGAGCCCCAGAGGAAACTGACCACCATAGATCGTAATAGTCGAAACGTGGCCGGTGGGACCCAGATCGGTAGTGTCCGGAAATAATATAAGAGCCTGGGAAGCGCCACCATTTTAAGCAGAGCGATCCGTCCCGCCACCGAGAGTGCAAGTCCATGCAGCCTCGAAGTGCTCGAGTGCTGCGGGCAATGTTCCCATCCAGGAGGTCGGATGGGTCGTGATAGACGAATACCCCCAGGTACTTAAAGCAGTCGGGCTCCCATCTAATCTCCCTACTTAGAGTAGGGGCGGGGGCACCCTTACGAACCGGGAAAAGGCAGGTCTTGGACCAATTCACCCGGAGGCCCGAGACCTCCCCAAATTCCGTGAGCGCCGTCGCCGCTCCATGCAAAGCGTCGAGCGGGTCCTCCAGGAAGAGCAACAGATCGTCTGCATACAGCGAAACGTAGTGCGGGCCCGAAGGCGTCCACAGGCCCATATAGTGGGCTCCCGATCGAAGATGCAGCGCAAGTGGTTCCACCGCCAGCGCAAAGAGAAGTGGGGACAACTAACACCCCTGCCTCGTGCCTCGTTCTACCGGATATTGCGAGGAAATCAGTGGTCCCGCCCGGACCCTGGCCGATGCAGAGGCATAGAGAACCGCGGTCCATCTGATGAAGCCCTCACCGAGGCCGAATCTCCGCAGCACCGTGCAAAGGTAGTCCCACTCCAGGCTATCAAAAGCCTTCTCTAGGTCCACCGACAAGATAACCGGGGACGGGGCATCCACAAACGGTTCCCCTAGCAAACGGAACAACCTGCGAATGTTCATAGTCGTGTTACGCCTTGGGATAAAACCTGCTTGGTCCTCATGCACCAGGGAACTCATGTGTCCCAGCAGCCTCGAGGCCAAGATACTGCTCAGTATTTTATAGTCCACCGTCAGCATCGATAAGGGACGGTAAGACCCCGGGTCGGACGAGACCCTTCCTGGTTTGAGGAGAGGAACCACCAACGCCTCACACATCGAGCTCGGGAGCCGCCCCAGCCTCTTCGCCTCTCTGTAGACCACCAATAACCTAGGGGCCAGGAGGTCAGCATAAGCTGCATAAAACTCCACGGGCAGGCCGTCCAGGCCCGGGGTCTTATTTCTCGCCATCCGTTTAATGGCACCGCGGATCTCCCCCAATTCTATGTCGGACCCCAGGGCTTTCGCCACTTCTTGCTCCACTGTTTGGAGCTCCAGTGGGCGTAGATAATTATCGAGCCGGTCAGGGTCTCGGGCGGAGCGACTGCGGTACAAACTTTCGTAATAATGCCGGAAGCAGCTGAGAATCTCCGGTTGAGTGTATACCTCGGTTCCGTCCGCCCTACGCATACTTGTCGGCAATGAGGACAGACACGTAGGGTTGGCCAGCCATGCCAGCAACGCGCTCGATCTGTCCCCCTCCGCGATGGATCGGACCGTATAGGCCTTGTAGTCAAAACAGCGAAGCCGTTCGACCTCCGCCGCCACCTTCTCCCTCGCCTCCGCCGTGTGTACCTGTAATTCCGGGCGCCCGGGGCGGCGAATTTCCAGCTCGCGGAGTTTCCGGTCCGCTGCATCTAGGTCAGCTAGGATAACTCGCCTCATGCCCACCTTTTTAGAGATGCAGTAACCCCTCACCACTACCTTAAAAGCGTCCCGCTCTAACGCTCTTGTACTCGCGGTGCCGCTGTTGGACGCAAAATATTCCGATACCTTATCCCCCAGGTCCGCCTTGAAAACACTGTCCTCAAGAATCTCGGGTCGTAACTTCCAGGTGGGCACCGCCGGCGCCCCGGGGAGCCAGCGAAGGTCCAGCAGGAGGGGGTTATGGTCTGAAATGGTTCTGGACAAGTACTCAGATCGGACCGCTGCCGAAACCAGTTCGGGCGAGCCAAGAAATCCATCCAGTCTGACATGCAACTCATGTAGGCTCGAGAAGTATGAATAGTCCCTAGATGTGGGGTGGTGCGCCCTCCAGATATCCGTCAGTCCCCAGTGGGTCTGCCAATCCTTACGACCCTTAGCCGTGCGACGAACCGGAGAATCGGGAAGGGGTGGATGTGAGCGGTCAGTGTCTACGTCCACTACTGAGTTGAAATCTCCTCCGAGCAAAAGGGGCCCGGAGAAGAAGTGGGCCAACGAGCCCGATAACCTGGAAAGGAAGGCAGTCTGGTCTATATTAGGAGCGTACACACAGCAAACGTTCAAGTCCCTCCCTCCTAAAGTGCCCGAAATGGCCACGTACCGCCCCTCTGGATCTATCACTGTGTTCGTGACCTGGAAGGGGACCCCAGCTCTAATCCATATTAGCGCCCCCCTGGCATACGCGGAGTACGATGTGTAGAAGACCTGCCCCCTCCATCTACGCTGTAGCGCCGCCCCTTCCGCCTTGTTCAGATGAGTTTCCTGCAGCAGCGCCATTTGCACTCCCCTACGCACTAAATAAGCGTGGACTTTGTGGCGCCTGGACATGGTATGAAGCCCCCTCACGTTCCAAGTAACACATTTCAAGTTAGCAACATCAGCCATTGTCCCATATTGTTCTCGCACAGTCTCCCCATCCGGGTCCCCACAAAAAAAGTACATCATTCATCCCAGCACTGATGGCGGCCATTTTCCCCAACCAAAGCCAAACAACCCAAGAACGAACCAAACCCCCACCCACCCACCCCAGAACAGGACCCAAACAGCACCATCCAGATCCCATCCAAACCTTGCCCTCCAACAACCCAATAACCCCTACTAATCCTGCGGTCGCCACCGTAGGAAGGCCTTAAGGGCCAGGTGCGGGCCGGGCGGAGGCAGTGGGCCCTCGACGCTCAGGCTACCAGGACTAAAACAAGCCCAAAACAGTACCAAAGACCCTTGGGGCAAAAACAGGGGCACCCCACCCTCCCCTCCCTCGTTGTCAGCATCAATTGACGGCAACCGCCTCCCCCCCGCCGGGCCCCCTCCCAAAATGAGGTAGCTCACCCCGTTACCCCTGTCCATCCAGAAGGTCTTCCACCGACTTCGGTGTGATCACCGGTGTATGGGCGCTATCAGTCACTGAGTCCTCGGAGTCCGATGGTGCCCCCTCGTCACCCGGGTCCGCTTCCTCTTCAATGGCCTCGTCCCGTGCTCCAGACAACTCAGATAACACCTCCAGCACTCCCCTCCGCTCCGTCGACGTCTCTGCAGTTGAGGGCCCCCCTGAGCGGCCGCGGCGATTCCTAATCCTCCTGGATCGCCGTCTCTGTTCCGGCTCCTCCGCCTGTTGGGATGAGGAGCCGAAGCCATCTTTCCCTGCCCTGTAAAGCTCGAGCCAGGCACAGACATCCTCCGGGGTGTCGAAGAATTGAGTCTTGTCATCGACAATGATGCGGAGCCTAGCAGGATAGAGTAGCGAGTACTGGATGCCCTCGCTCCTGAGCTCGCGCTTGACCGCCAGGAAGGAGAACCGCCTGCGTTGAGTTTCGTAGGTGTAATCCGGGAAGATGTTCACCTGACTGTTCGCCACTTTGAATGGACCATTATGCCTGGCGGCATTGAGGATTAAGTCTCTGTCCCGAAAGTGTAATAACCGCGCCACCACTGGTCTCGGGGCACGTCCCTGCTGCGGTGGCCGCGCCGGGACTCTGTGGGCACGCTCCAAGGTGTAGAAGGAGGATAGCCCCTCCGGGGCCACCGTGTCACGGAGCCAGGCCTCCAAGTATGCCACCATGTCGCCATCCTCGATCTTTTCCGGAAGGCCCACCACACGGATGTTGTTCCTCCTGTTGCGGCCTTCCGCATCTTCCGCTCTCTGCTCTAGGGTCGCAATCCGGGATAAGGCATCCTTCATAGTCGCAGCCAAGGTTCGCTGCGCCGGCTCCAAGGTTTTCACCGAGCTCTCCACTTCCTTGACCCGGTCCGAAAGTTTGCCGTGGTCCGCTCTAAGGAGACCGAGGCTCGTCGCCACCTGGGCAATGTCCTGTTGGAGGGCCGATCGCGTGGTCGCTATCGCCTCCAGGACGCGGTCGAACTGCTGTTGCATCGATGCATCACCAGAACTCTTTGGGTCCCCATGTTCCTCTTTGTCCTGGGTCTCCGAGTCTGAGGCGGTTGGGGTAGTCCCCTTGGCTCCTCTAGGTTTCCCCATGTCGCCGGGGGCACTCCGTGATGGTCCAGGAGCAGGCGTCTCCGGGTGCAGATGCCGACCACGACCCTCCCGGTTACTGGAACTCAAGTCGAGTATCGGAGACCTCCTTCTCCAGGGCCTGTGGGAACTTCTCCGCTTCGGCTCGCGCCACCACCACGGCGTCCGAGGGCACCGATAAGGGGGCGGAGACAACCGCCGCCAGGTCGGGCAGGCCCGCACAGCCGCTAAAGTCCCGGGGTGAGGGTCACCAACTCCACCGGACGATTTGTGGCGCCAGAGTGTCACGCCTCTCATGGAAGTGGACTGGCCAGGAAAATGTAGCTAGGTGCGGTGTCGTGAGTGGGGCCACCGCCTGGTTCACCAGACGTCCGCTCACGGGATCCACTATAACGTGGGCATCCGCCCAGTCACCCAACCGAGTGCATTCTCGTTGTAGAAAGTCCGATCTGACCAATATCTAGTGCACAGATCAGCAGGGGATGGCAAAGCCGGGGGCGAGACGCCGCTGGCGACGCTCCTCCAGTTCAATGGATCCGGCTAGGGGGACAATGAAGACCGGGCGCCATGTTGGGTCGCACTCCGCAACTCCGCAAACTTCGGTGTTACGCCGGATCACCACTCGACCGAGCCACATCAAGGGCCCTGGCAGGTCGTCGTCGGTCCGTTCAGCAGAATGCGGGGTCCGGGGTGCCCCGTAGCCTCCGATTTACAGGATAATCACGGGCTCAGTCCCGGAGCCGAGCTCTCAGGCGACCATCGCCATCGGCGCCCAAGCCACGCCCCCCATGCTTGCACTACTCATCAAGTTGTTCATTAATTCCATGTTGGCAGGCCATCTGCCGGACGCAGGGGCGGAGGAGCGTCAACCAACTTAAAAGCCCCCCGCTCCAAGCAGTTGCGGCCGGCTTGGCTCGCGGGTTGGGGTGTGGTAATCACTTACTTCCAGATCCAGGGTCTCTGCTCCTGGTCTTCTGCTTTAGATACAGGAACAGGAAGCAGGCAGTCAGGCTCCCTCCCCTATGCCAATCCCAACGCTGCAATGCAGTGTTGTGATTGGTCTGAGCGCCTTCACATGGCGCTCAGCCAGGGGCTGGAGGGGTGGGCATGTTCTAATTGCAGGCTGTAATGCAACATCCATGGAGAAGGGAAAAGTGCACATGCCTGGTTTGGGTGGCCCGAGAGGGCTGACCAAACAGTTATTGCGCACAATTAGGAGGGGGCAAAAAACTGCCCCTCCCCCCCACTGCCCTGCTTCCCAGAGCTGCCCCACTTGCCCACAAAGCAGCACAAAACATTTAAAATGATAATAACTGAAAGTTATTATAATTTTATGTTTCCTCTTCTCACACTGCTTGAAAGCCGAAGCCCCAGAGATTAAAAATAAATTGGTAATTTATTACCATTTTATTTTTCAACCCCATCCTAAACAGAGCATAGGACGGGGTTGCTGCAGAGTGACAGCAACAAGGTGGAGGGTGGGCTGTCTATGCAGTGCTTAAGGTGCGCATGTCTTCTTGTCCAGCCGTCTTGTTACTGCCAGCCAAACATGCGCACTTTAAACATTTCTAACTCAACTGTCCTAAGAGAGCTGGGTTAGAGCAAGTGCAAGCCTCCAGAGTTCTGTGGAGCCCGAGTGAGGCCGCTCCCTCCAATCAGGGCACTGTGTTCATGAGCCTGAGAGCAGTGCCAGGATTGGTGAAGGGAGTTGCTGCATCCAGTTCCTGTGAAAAGAAGAGGACCAGAGTGGAGGATGTTGCGTTTGGTTAGTTTTATTCATTTTAAATTATTTTGCACACTCCCGCATCTCCACTCTTCATAGATACCAGCCGCCACTGGTAAGATGTAAAGTAATTAGCTGACCAAGCATTGCAAAGCCAATCGGTCTCACCTTTGAGGCCTATTAGTTTTGCCACCTGCTTGAGCCATGCTGCACAGGAACCCCAATGCTGTGTAACACACTGAAGACATGGGGAGAAGCACATGAGGGAGCACAACATGGAGGAGGCAGGGCGAAACGGATGTTCAACGGACCAACCTTGAGTGCAGGGAGAAAGAAGTACAAGAAGGAGACAGTTCCAAAGCACACACACTCTCATGGAATACTTACATTGAAAGAAAAAAGAAGTTCTTGAAAAACAAGCAGCGAAAGCAATGAAAGGAACCAATCAAGAGAAATGTAAAGAGACGATACTTCATGGAGAGGACAAACACAGGATTGCAAGTTGGGACATGAAGAAGAAGCAGGTGAATGAGTGACAAGGAAATCCAACCAATACTAAGCAATGGGCGGGCTTCAAGACCCTTCGTGCTCGTGATGAGCCACAATATGTCCTGCTCCAGACAGTGCAAGTGTGGTCTAGTAAGCTTCGACCTAAAATGCTTCTTCTCGAGGGCTGGTGTATGTCCTGTAAGGATTTAAAGCTGTAGCCTGAACTCTTTAGTCCCTGTAAGAACCTCAATATTTTCAGTCCAGTTTTAGTAATCTAATTGGGACACAAAATCTATTTTTGTGACAAAATTTGCTTCTGGCACATTTGATTTGCTATGATCTGAAAAGGGTTCCACCCTTTTCATCTACATGTGCTGAGGTGAAGGCAAGAGTCGGGTTAGAATGTAATGACAGCACCTTTATTTAGTCAAGGAATTTCCATCACTCCAGTTCATTATCCCATCTGCAAGAATCAGACTTCATCCATCATACCAGAGGGCTTGGAAGTTTCTTTGCGCAGAGATGGTCAATCATAGCACAGACTGTGCTATGCGCGGATTGGCTTATTTAGGATAATTTTGTTTCTTTCTAAATTGAAACAACAAAAATCAATATTAACGTATGTCAGGGACGATAAACTTGGAGCTACCAATTGCCAATGACTTCTTCAAACAATCATGAATTTACATATAGTAACCGGATGCTTTTCACCAAAGGTTTCTGGGTGACATCTGATGGACGACGAGAGCAAAGCTGTTGATGTCTTTGATGGCAGTCAGAACCCAGAGGTGAACAACATCCCCTTTAGTCACAGCTCCCAGTCCATAATCTTAGTTGACATATGGGTCCCGGCCGTATCCGTACAGTATACTTATTCAAAGTGCTTTAAGCATTTTAGAATAGTATGTTGTGCATGCTGTGTAGTTTTAATCATACAAGTATGGCTTAAACCCATATGTCGGACTATGGGAATTATGCTTTCTAGCGTGGCATTCTGTATTTTAACATCGGACACCCGGCCACTGTATGCCTGTGGTGTCTCGAAATTGTTATCCTTCGACATGGTCCATTAGAGCCAAAAGGCTAGCATCTAATGTTTAATTGTTTTTTAATCAAGGATATCCTTAAATTTTAACTCTTTTATTCCTTTTTACTCTTTTCTGATAATCATGTATTTTAAGATAGAACCTTGTAAAGACCCTGCAAACAATCTTAAATTTAACAGTCAATTTTATATTTGTACTAAATGTTATTTGTTTGTACTACTGTGATGCTTTTGTGATTTGACTTATCGAAATAAAGCCTTTTGACTGACAAGTCAAATAATGGAATCTTTGAGAGTAAATAAAGGTATGTATATTTTGATCTACGTGGCCGGTTTCTGTGTTTTAGTTGTTAGTCAGTTTAAATTAAGAAGCCTCTTTGGTTTTGCTTTCTTTTTGTTTTCTGTTTGTCGAATGATGCTTGTCCGGTGAACATGGTTACCACAGCAAAGAAAAAAAGTTTTTTCTACACTGCTCTTATATAGTTGAGGTGAATAACCAGATTTTGAAAAGCCTGTTAACAATAGTAGAAGTCTGTGCTACCCATGTGTAGCAAAGCGTTACTCAAAAATCCGTATCACAACTAACGACCGTATAGAAACCAAGATTGTGTTACTAAGAGGGGCCTCGACTGGCAAATGGATTACACTGGTTACTGGTATGCTCAGTGCTTTAAATGGGTAAAAATAAGTGCAGGTACTCATTAAAATAGAGGTGTGGCAAGTGGGGTGGCTAGGGGCGGGACTAAGGGCAAAATATGATAATACATAATTACTTCTGTACCAGTTGCAGCACATATTAAAACACATGAGGAGTGTGTTTCTGTACAAAAAAAAATAACAGATTAACTCCTTACACAAGATAAAAGTCATGAGGGCACTTTTACCCGAATGGTCGCTCGCACCTGATTCACAGTGCAGGGTCTGTCTAGAGACCCTGTCCTGTTAACACAGCGTGACACAAGCCCTCTCAACCCCCTGCAGTTTGGCCCATTCAAATGGGCGCTGCTGGAATATTCGCCAGCAAATCTGCAAAAGGCTGCTTCAGCCATGTTAATTACCAGCTCCTCGGAAGAAGAGTGGCCTCTGCCCTGGAGGAGAAACCTAACCTGAGCCTGCCGTGCTGTCGATCAGGGTACCAGTACTCTCTCTGGCTCCAGAGAAGTGCCGGTACTGACGGCAAAACAATTCGGAAGTGCCGATACTCAGTACCGGAGAGTACGGCCCATTTAAAGCACTGGGTATGCTCTACTGGAACCTGGAAGGGCATTTTGAGGTATAGGCAACATAGGCGATTGATTGCCTTCTGGTGTTCATTGCAGTCACTCTATGCGTGTGGAGGCCTAAATGGGGTCTGCAATGTTGTTATCTCATTATATTTTTCTACTGTTGGTAGCTGAACGCTGTTCACACTGCCCATATAACATTACAAGACACTTTTAATAATATCAGTGTTTGAGTGTGCATTTTTTTAATACAAATTAATAGAATATGCCTAATGGCTCCATGTTTTGTTGCAACATCTAACGGTTTGCCCATTCATGTAACGTTAAAAGTAAAACTACAAGTCCCACAATGCAAAGTGCAGTTGATAAAAAAGCAAATACTTGACAAAGGTGTCGAAAGTAGCAAAAGCACTGTTGGCAGTTAACCAAATTCAAATTGACCACTTAAAAACAAGCATTGGCATAGCCAATAGGTCTCGCTTTTGGGACTGTGTAAGTATTTAGTTATGCAGCACAATATCCTCGGTTTATAACTGTTGCATGGCTAAACAGTTATAAAGTCCCAAAGGCGAGACCTATTGGCTATGCCAATGCCCTGGTCTTGTGTTCACAAGGGGTGGGAGGAAGCCGACATGGGGTGCGGGTGCAGTCTTGTGTTCCCAAGGGGTGGGGAGAGGTGGGAGGAAGCTGACATGGGGTGCAGGGTGGAGTCTTGTGTTCCCATGGGGTGGGGATAGGTGGGTGGAAGCTGACATGGGGTGCAGGATGGAGTCTTGTGTTCACATGGGGCGGGGAGAGGTGGGAGGAAGCCGACATGGGGTGCAGGGTGGAGTTTTGTGTTCACATGGGGTGGAAGGAAGCCGAAATGGGGTGCAGGGTCTTGTTCACATGCAAGGTTATAAAGAAGAGCTCCGACACTGGAGCAGAGTTGCTCAGCAGAGCAACAGATGTGGTGCTGCCCCCTCTTGCCAGGGCTTTGAAACTGCGGCGGTCCAGTGACTGTGATGTGGGATGGGACTCCTGGGAGAGGTGCAAATAGGTAATGGAAGGGTGTGGGGGGGTGGGGGGGCGGAACCACGAGGTCACGTATGTAGATATTCGGCAGTATAAACTTGGCTCGCAAGCATTTTTGTTTTGAAAGCCTTTCGTTCCTTCACTTCACATAAAACATCTCCATAAATGGAAGCCTTGCAGCCCTCAGAGTGCACACTACGTAAATATTAACACTAAGGACCGGAGGGATGGCTGCCCAGCAGCTGACAGCAGGCGCAGGCACTGGAGTGCACGAACGCAGGCACTGGAGTGCACGAACGCAGGCACTGGAGTGCACGAACGCAGGCACTGGAGTGCACGGGCGCAGGCCCTGGATGGAATGAGCGCAGGCACTGGAGTGCATGATGGCAGGCTCTGGAGGGCATAAGCGCAGGCACTGGAGTGAATGAGCACAGGCACTGGGGTGTATGAGTGCAGGCACTGGAGTGAATGAGGACAGGCACTGGAGTGAATGAGGACAGGCAATGGAGTGAATGAGGACAGGCACTGGGGTGAATGAGCGCCGACACTGGGGTGAATGAGCGCCGGCACTGGAGTGAATGAGAGCCGGCACTGGAGTGAATGAGAGCCGGCACTGGAGTGAATGAGAGCCGGCACTGGAGTGAATGAGAGCCGGCACTGGAGTGAATGAGCGCCGGCACTGGAGTGAATGAGCGCCGGCACAGGAGTGAATGAGCGCCAGCACTGGAGGGAATGAGCGCAGGCACTGGAGTGAATGAGCGAATGGGAGTTTATAAGGAGATAAATTATACTAAATAGGGTACCCTGGTGCTGTGAGATTCAGGGGGGATAGCTTAGAGGGAGCTCACAAAGGACTATCAGCCATGTCTTGAGTTTTTTGCAGATATTGAGGTACACATTTTCAGATCACATGGGTGAAGAGAGCATGTTCCAATCTTTGGTGGCCAGAAGGTTTAATAACAAGCCCCGGAGGGGGTGAAAGTGAAAGTGAAAGTGATCGCGATCGTGGGCTGTAGTGCCCGCGAACGATGCACTTATGAGCCATGACGAGACAGGAAAGCCAGATGGTGCCTGTGCGCGTAACCGCATGCTTGAGGCCAGACAAAAAGCTGTGGTCGGCTTTTTAAAGCCCCACTCGCTAAATGTCTCGCAGGGCAGCACATGCGCTGGCTCAGGCGAGACCTAAACATATGCTTCAAGTAATGTTATATATACAACAACGCTTAGATATCATCACGTTTTCATGCTCAGCTGACACTGAAATGGGGGTTCCATTTAAATTTTCAATTTCAGTGCATAGAACACAGTGAAAAATGGTTGCCTGTGCCCCACAGATTTGTTATGTGTTCCCCAGGTTGTAGGTTCTACTAGTAGCACAACAGCTTGGTGGGTTTAGATGCAAGAGTTAGAGGCAAATGTGTCATACAGAAAACTGGACATTGAATTTTTAAAAAAGACTGTGCTAGTTTAACCCTGCATGTAAAAGTCACTTGGAGACTGTGCAATTTCCAAGTATAGCTTGTGGGCTATGACCTCTGACTTCAATGCAAACAATCCTCCATAGCCTACATGTGACCTGGTCTGTACATCCTACATGCCACATTTCCTTAAAATTAGTCACTACCTTTCCCGAAAAAATATTGGGGCTGTAGGTTCCTAGTTTTGACCAGTGTTGAAAACTTTGTGCCAAAAATATACTATTTGCATTAGATGCTTCCGAATTCAATTGGGAAAACTCCAAGCCCCATTCATTATAAAGTGAGTCAAACCCTATATGCTTTAAATACACTATTTACCACTATATTGCCAAATATTTATTGCGGGAAACCCCACAAACGTCCCTGTATGCTAAACAATGCTCTTTGAAATAACGCTGTCATTAAGCACTGTCTGAAGGCTTCCGATTTTTAAATCCTAAGCGTTGTAAATAACATGACTAATTTATGAGCCTAGAAAGGATGAAAGGACGGATGGATGGATGGATGGATGAATGGATGAATGAATGAGATTCAAATACATGATCTAAAATTCACACCGTATCAAGCGATGAACTCACTGAGCCATCTTGTTAGATTGAAAACCCTTCTTTCGTTCCCTGAGTCCCTGACCCATCCCCGCTTCTAGCCTCCTCCGAACTGGGTGTGATATTTCATCAGAGGGAGGGGCACTGTGCAGGTTGTGCATGCAAACAAAAGAATGTGCTGGAAACATTTACCTCTCTCGGAGCACCAAATTACCTGGAGAGTGAGAGCGGCCTCCCTCCCTGTGTTTCATGCTCTGAACTCCACTGGGTGTTCTGAGTTGCACTTGTTTATTGGTGGGGGTGTTGTCAGTTAGAAGAACATGTGACATCCCTATCTCTGAGAAAATCGTAACAAACTGAAACTGGGGGAAGGGATAATGGTGTCTAGGGAGAGACCGGTCATGGGGAGTTCAGCTCAGTTCATTAAGAGGCATTCAAGGGAGGCGGGCAGTATGTTCACAAAGGGAAGATTCCTGAAATGTTTGAGATTAAAAGGCTATCTCAAATGGTACACTCCCCCGCCCCCTCGCCCATTCTTTTTTTTTTTTTTAACTTGGCTGAAAAGCGTTGTGTGACGAATCCCAGCTACTTTCAATGTTCCAAAACTCCAAAACTCCAGAAGACTTTTTCCTGGCCTCGTTTGCAAAAAAAATGCAACGGGGCCTGGAAAAAAAACAATTTAGTAATGTGTTCTTTGTTTTGTACTGAAGGTTGGTATGGTTCTGCAAGTCCCTAACACAGGCCCAAAAAAGCCTCTCGGTAGTCGAATGCTGCCCTCTTTATTAGGGTGTGTTGGTGGCAATGTGTGCCTTTATAGAGTGGCATATTTGGGGTCACTTTGGGTGCTGTTTAAGTGCTGTGGTGACCCGCTGCTTGCCCTTTAGCTTGTTGTAAAGCAGAGAGATCTAGGAGCAATGGCCTGACTTGGTATACTTCCCAGGGCCAGCCGGGCGGGCCATTCTGTCACTCTGGCATTTCCCGGTAGGCTGCAGGTTAGAGGGATGTTTCCAGAGATGGATATAGGATACCTTAACCCAATAAGGCCCATTCTAGTCAGTGGCTCCTGCAGTGTGGGCAACTTTGAACATTTTTCCAATGGACCCGATGCAGGCGGGAGACTCCAAAATCTTTTAGCCAAAAATGTCTTTATTTCGGTTGTCTCCTGCCTGAATTACCTCGGTTTCAATTGTAGTCAATGAGGACTATTATTATATATATTAATAATAATTTTTTCAGTATCTCCCACTTTCCACCTATAAAATGTTTGCATGTAGTGCTTATGCTTGGTTTGTAGTTAGTGGGCGTGTAATCGTGACACCGAGGAGAACCTGGTGTCTCGAGGTTGGGGTTCGGGAGAGGGTGGCCCATTCAGGCCTTGGACTTATTGCTACACCTTGTCAAACAACTTTCACTCTCACAATGAAGAGCAGCGAATGTTTATGCAATTAATTTAACTACACGGTATTTTCTATTCTATACCACTGTACCAAAGGAGGAGGAGCAAAATGGCCTGCAGACTCTGTTACCACGCTTGGTAAGTTAGTGGGATCCATCAGCATGGATAATATGGGAAGTTGAAATTAAGATGTGCCTAGAGCACTGTCAGCAAGGCGACCACCCATAAATATTATGCACGCCTTGAGCATGGCAAGGCAGCATATATTGTGGTAGTGGCAGCTTCAAAATGTTACCCCACCTAGGACAGAAAAGTCCTGCTACCAGGCTGGGTTCCTTAAGTAGCCTTAGCAGCATGCCATAGGTTGTTTTCCGCTACCCTTGCACCAGTTACTAGCAATTATTATTTCATAAAGTTAATGTGGCAAGTTTGGTCGTTGCACATTGTAAAGATAAGTAGATGTGTTGGTAGTCCACACAATTGTACATAAACATAGCACTAGAGAAAGTGTACAATTGCAAAATGTCAGCAGGAGTTATGATGACGGAACACCAAGACATAAAACACTCAAGGCATGATGCTCGCAATGCTTAAAAACAAAGGTACCCAGATGAGGGCCCATTTAATGCAAGATGAAACAAAATACGTTTAGGAAATTTGAGGCTTAATGTGTTTTTTTTCCACATTTTAGAAGTGTATTAGCTGCCATTGGCATGGCTTTGCAATGGTTCTGGTAACGGAGTGTGAATTTCTGTTTGGAGTACCTAGGCCTTAATGTTGCTACTGTAATCCTAATGCCGATGGGCCTACTGCCTGGGATTACTAGGCCCATCAGAATAAACAGGCCACTCCTAATGAGCGCCCTAGTGCGAAAGGCGGTTTTCCTGTATGTCAGCCGTCTGTAGAAGAAGCACAGCCTGTTCCATTGACCTCCTTAAACAACACATGCCAACCTCTCCATATTCCATTAAAACATGTATCCCATGTGCTCATCCTGGCCCTGTTATCTGGAAGCCTTTGAGCCACTGAGTACAGGACCTCTGACAAGAATAGGGCGTACGGTGTGGAAGAAAGGGATGTAAGCCAGGTGTGCAACATGGGTTTGCAAAAGACCAGATGTGTGCCAAATGTTTCTGGAAATCCACGTAATTATACACGTAAACAATATAAATGGAATGCTTTTCTAGAGTCAGTGGTAAGAATAACAATCTTGCTGCTCTCCTGCACCTACACTTGACACCTCAATGGAATCCATGTTAATAGAGCATTCAAAGACTACATCCTGTCTTTTGAGCACCTATCTGTGGAATTTCATCTTTTAGATATCTCTAGAGCTGCCACACACTGGATGCCTACAAGGGTGACCTGAAGGAAGTTCCAGACCTCAGCCCACTGGAGGCTAAACTGGTGCTAGACCCAGTGTGCGGTAAGGGGGTATCAAAGCTCTAAAGAAAGGGCTCTCCTGCTATTTGGGATGGGGACGTAGGTGAGCTAGAGGGTAATGGGAGGAATCGGGAGGCCAAGTTGGCAGCCTGGATGTTCAAACTTACAAATCATTCAGTTCAGCTATCTCCATCGGACATATAAGAGCTCAGAAAAGCTTTGAAAAATGGAGAGATCCCCCAATTCGAAATTGTACATGCTTTGGCAACTCTGAGAGACATTCTACCTCTTGATCTGGGCATGCGCATTCATTGCCACTTGCTGGTAGAGGATGCGCGACACCCCAGTCAGCATACACTCAAGGCTATGGATCCTAAAGTCACACTTTTGTGGGTTATGGATGGCTGGCCTGATTGCCAAAGTTAGAGAACATTAGCTGTCATTGGCTTCCTTGTTCCCAAGTGAGACACTGCTAGATACTGGAGATCTACAGAGCCGCCATCTTTAACATTACGGTTCCGGGGCATGGAGTGCCGCTGTATCACTGAGAAGGAAAACTACAAATGGAGAAGTTGTGCGAAAAAATGCATAAGGGTATGGGGCCCTATTGGGCCCTTGGACTTCCAGAAATGTATACACCGGAGCTGTTCAATATGAACTGCTGTATCAACTGTCATCATGTTGGTAATTTTATTGCAACATTTGTACAGTATTTTGGTTCCAAGATTAAACATTACATTTATTTATTTGGAAATTAAAAAAAACTAATTTAAAACAATCAACAGAGGTATTTAAGAAGAAAAACATACAAAAATGCTGCTGCAATTTCTCGGCTAAAAATGTCTTTGTAAACAAAGTGTAGTGTTTCTAATAGCAAAGTGCGCCCCGGTGATGAGGCAGCTTCGTGGATAAATGAAAAATAAATACACACCCAAGGCACCAATGCTTTTGAGTGGGAAGGTCTTGGAATCCGCCTGCCCTGTGTCACTGCTGTAAGGACTCCAGCTGTCAGTATAGCTGTTTATGTGGCCTTCGTCTCTGCTCCAGACACTTCAATTACTGAGAGCTAGCTGGTGGTGTGGGCGGTAATGAGGTTTCAGATGAGCTTCAAACCAGACTGTTAATTAAAGTATCTATTGATTCCTGCTCCTCCCTCCCTTCAGTAATTGGGTTGGTGGTTGGCATATTGACCGCGTAATTGCTTGCTTGGATGTCATGTTGACAGAGTAGATGCTGATCAGGAATACAGCTTCTCCAATCTTACTTCTCCTGGTTGGACCAAACGTTGACTTGTCCCTCTGCTGTGGTTTTACACTGTCAAATGTATGTAAAGGTTACTCTATGAAAGATGAATCATATCTCTGGCACTTGCTTTCGAGTGATGCGCAGCCTCCGGAAGGATTTCAAGTGGATTCCCAGTGAGGCCAGGAAACCATTAGTCCAGGGGCTAATAATCAATAGAATGGACTATGGAAATGCCCTAATGTTTTCAATTAATGAAAACTTGTTGAAAAGGCTTCAGATTGTACAGAACAATGCAGCTAGGCTGGTTCTTGACCTTCCACCTAGGACTTCTTCTGTTCTCTGTCAAAGATCATTACACTGGCTTCCAGTAAAGAAGCGAGTTATTTTTAAGATCTTATGTTTGATCCATAAGCACATGTATGGAAGTTGACCAAAATATTGGTTCAGAAAATTACAGTGGTACCAGCCAAGCCAGACCCTTAGATCAGGCAATACATCATTGCTCACTCCTTTGAGAATCTGTACTGCCAGGGAAGGCGGTCGATCTTTCTCTTTCCTTGGTCCAGCATCCCTGTTCACTTACGCATCATCCCCGACATAACCGTTTCCGCAAACTGCTGAAAACATAGTTATTTGACAATTAAGTCAAAATCTAATCAGAGCCGTCTGCAATCGCCATGAGACTTTTTAGTGATATGTTTTCCGCTATACAAATGTACCTGATTTTATTTGAGTTGATTTGAATGGGATTGTACGTGAACTTTGATACAACTGGATTTTTGCTTGCAAGCCTGCTCCATCTTCCATACTAGAGTCTTCTTTGTACCTCAGCTTTCACCTGGATCTCTTATCGTGAACGGGTATATTGTAGTTCTGATTGGTGGATTAAGTCATTTATGAAAAGACAGTCCATGACAAATCACTATGCTGGGTTTCTTGTAGCACTCACTTTGTTCTACACAGCGAGACAGCATTGGACGATACATCCTGATGTTCACTTTCACCAAGTTTCTGGGAAGGTCATTTTTCAAAGTTTTGTAACCTTAAATGGTAGCTTCTGAGATTGAACAGGGTTGCAAAAAAGAAGAGGAAAAGAAAATTCTAAAGATACTTTTAGTGGGAAGGACTTTCGACCTTTAAAATTCAGGTGGGGTGCCTTGTTCCAATGTTGCAACTATTTGATCAACTATCACATGCCTGATGTATTCCTGAAGCAGCATTAACCATGGTCAGACCTAAACAACTAGGGTCTTAGCAGAGCAGAAGCCCAGAAGTCTACAGTCAGGCCTACATTGGCCAGCTTTCGTAAGATTGTCGATCTCAGAATCTGTTATGGAGGAAGGCATCTCTCTCAGATGAATAGCAAAAGCAATAGATCCTAAGACAAGCAAGGACAATGGGCTCTCCTACCCCTGGGTCAGTACATAGTCGAATCATGGTACAGTGCTCCCATCACGCCACTGAACCCCAGTGCCAGTGCAGTTGTTTCACTACTGGCCACTACCCTCCTGTTCCCATTTGAACCCTGATATCCCCGTGTTACTGAAAACACAGAGCTGTTGTGGAAAAGGTAACCTGTACAACCAGAAGTTCTCTAGGTCCACACTCCCCAAACCTTTCTCCACTGCTGGACTCTGCTGTTAATTCTATCTAAAAGGGATAAAAGTAAAGGAGGGCCTTATCCGTAGCCTTGTCAGGTAGTGTAGTGCGAACAAGTCAACAAAGATACACTTTGGTAGAAAAGGTCAGTCTTGTACACTGCTGTGGTACTGAAGACATTTTGCACGTTTGGAGATATTCCAAGATGCCCCATGGCAACAAGGCTAGGTTCTGCAGCACAACCTACATGCTCTGAGTGTGTGAGGCACAGGGGCACCTGAGACCAGGAAACGTCCGACGCAGTGCAACTTCAGGCCAAGAAATGCTAGACAAAGTACACAAGGAGGAGAGATCAGAAAACCAAGGTAACCGTGCAAGAAGGAGGATTGTCTGTCCCAATTAGGATCTGGCGCAAGTATTAAGGACACCATTGGATCTATCAGACATTGTTTGGAAGGCAAACGCCACTGACCAATATCAGAGCAATCAGAAATATTGCAGGATTCTTATTTTCACCCATGTAGGTTGTTGAAAGAGCACAAGATCCCTCTGCTGTTCATTAATTCACACCAACTCCAAAAACCTGGAGGACCGCAAGATCTAGATTAGATCTCCTGGACTCCCCCAAGAATAACCCAATGCACTGTAAAACTCGTGCAAAAGGCCATACGTTTCTCCGATCTTCTTCCTCCTTGTGTGGAGCACCACTGAATGGAAAGTCTCACCAAAATGTGTCTTCACCCACACTTGCATAGGGGAATGTGGTCTCTTGGGCAAACCTTCAACTGCAGTTAGCAGTCTGTCCCAGAGCCTAAATCACCAGGAGGCTGAGGAGTTAGATAAAGCTGCACTACACAAAAACACTGTAAATAAAACAGAGGCCATGGCTTTACGTATAGCTTTACTATATATATACATATACTATATATATACACACACACACACACATACATATACATACACCGGTGATGCTGCTTACCCAGTCGCACGACATTTCAAAGATCACCACGGAAATCAAAGTCAGCTGTTACGTTACTTTGTCATTGATGCAGTTCCACCCCTGAGAAGGAGAGGGAATCGTGAGGCTATTCTGCGAGCCCTTGAGACTAGGTACTCACGGCCGTGAGCAAGGTGTAAAGCCGAAACGCGTCGGATTGTCATTAAATTGACGAATTTGGAATATCCTCGAGTGTCTGGACATTCTTTCTTTTATTTAAGAGTGTTTCTACAAAAAAAATATATATATATATATAAATACACTAATAAAAATATTTCTTTACAAAATAATCTTGCATGTGTTCTTCAAAGAAAGTCTGTTTTCTTTAACTTTGCAGCAATAACATATCTCAGTAACTTGAATACATGTTAAAATGCCAATGGAATGTTGACTGGGAGGTTCAACTTCATTTCTCAAATTACATTCTGTTTCTGCTGCTAATGGGTTGTAATATAATCTCTCTCAGCACCTATAGACCTGATCTGGAAAACTATTTCATTTAAAGTGTTTTTTTCTGGTAAATTTTGCATTTAATGTTCGTAGCTGTAGTTTGACAGATTTATAACTAATATGAATTGTTGTATCATATTGGCCTATGCAATACTGTGGACGTGGCGCTTTCAACATAATTGTGGCTGTTCCACACACAATCTTCCATGTGCAACACAGGACGGAGAATTCATAGAAAAAGATATATCTAGTTCAAATGGTTTCTAAAAGTAAAAGAACCACATGTTGCGCAGCGCTGTGACACGTATTTTGCAAAGGCTAGTTGGTCACATTTCAGGTTCTGATTGCAGCATTCAAGTGTAATGTGCATTATAATAAAGTGGCAAAATGTTATTGCCACCCAATGTGCAGCATCATACTGCATAATTTGCCTTTTACTGACAAACTAGTCCATCCTTTAGGACTGTGAAAGATCTCGTGCATGGCTCTGTAGAGTGCACACCACTTCCTCAAATACACAATTGTAAACTGTAGCTTTTGACCAATACCTCAGCACTCACAACAACCATGCGTGTGCTGAGGACATACTTTTGAGACATAGACTGGAACCCAAAGTGGAGCTGTGTGGTCTGCAAGGGGGACATCATGTGCACTCTTTTTACGAAGTGTTACTATCATCATCTTAGCAAACACAAGGAGATAATGGACAGAGCGCCGAAACTTTTCAGACATCCCCCCCCCCCCCCCCAGCCCCCAGCCCTCCCCAGAATCCATTATTGTTCTTTAGCTCACTTCGCCACTTCAGTTCAGACCCAGCTATATGCAAATCTGTCTTGGGAACAGTCCAGCCGGAACTGCCAAGCCAGGTCTTCCCTGAACCGGAAACAAGCATCCGAAAGCCGGTTTCTGGGTAACACCGCTCATCAGCCAGGCTAGCTTGAATCCTAACATTCCTTACCTGCCTTTATCATAAGATCAAGCAGTAGGGAGGATAATTCCTAGCTTTACTACCAGATCCACTGTCAGTTATGCCACACTTTACGGTTCCAAGGGACCTTTAATTTTTGAATGTGTTGTCTCCATGGTCATTTCTTTGAAAACGTGAACATTTCCTTTTCATTCCACATCAAAAGGCTAATTATGCTTAACTGTATTCTTTAATATTGTAATATATTTAAGTTAATATGACCTCATTTTCAAATAGTAACCTATTGCTATTATAAACAATATCTGCAAGTATAAACAATCTCTAAAATGTTTAAAAAGTCTGGAAAATTGTTGTAAGACACAATGACATTGGCTAAAAAGCCTAGGTTTATAGACTTTTGCACAACTTGTAAGGAATATTTCATGCCTAAACCCTAGCAAAAATGTTCTGCGCGGTGGGACTTTTAGTAAAGCATGGGGTTCATAGTTCCTTAATGTTCCTCCATGAAGGCATTCCTCATTTACCTGTGTTCATCAAGTCTACCCCGTGTCTTCACCAGGAGTACATGTTACTGAGGACTAGTAGAGATTATAGGGCACTTTGTGGATATGTGACCGATTCTAGAGCTGATTTGCTAATCTATTTGGACTGTGTGGTAGTTGAGTTAAACAGTTTCCGAGATCAAACCTTTGTCATTCTGATGATGTTGATTGCACATTTGCCTTTCGAGTCACTCTCACAGAATCTTAGCATTCTCCTCTGTATCACTGCCGCTGATTTGAACTCCATTTCTGTTCTATGTAGGCGCCATACGCAGAATAGGTGACTGAAGAAATCTAATACGTCCGGTATAGTGTTTTCACTAGCATGAATGTATAGTCCATGATAACTGACTTAGAAAGTTTATGGAGCCCAAATCTGTGGCTACATAGAGTTTTTAAACAGGAACTCTGTGTAGCCATTAAAACTTTTAGCAGTGTCTCCACGTATAAAATGCATCGGTGCATCAGTTGTATAATGAACTGTTCTTCCTGAAGATGTTCAGTGTTTAGTTTATGCACAGTCTGGCAAAGTCCCTTTCTTATACTTTCATACTTGATTATTTTTTTATATTTAAGTGAAAAAAGGTTCTGGTTGAACCACAGACATAAACTTTAATGCATCCCAGGTAACCACTGTATTCTGGTGGTGATCATTAAAGTAATTAGTTTGAGATCTATGTCCCTGGATTGATCAATGAACTTAAACATTGAAAGAACAATCCAGGGTTATATTGATATGTGCACACTGCTGCTATAAATTTCGAAAAACTTAGCAGTTGAATTGATAGGGCAATGCTGAGATTGTGCTTATGGCTATTTATCTCTCAGATGCAATGACCACAGGTTTCTATTTTATAGTTCCACGCTAAGAGACGTGAGAATCCGTTTTAGCGTGGGTGTTAATGTGTATTAATTAAACATTATAAATATAATGATTATCATCCATTCAACCTCATTTTATGTAGCAACTATCATAGGATGCCTTATAAGCAGGAAAACCCCTGGCACTAAACACTACATGTAAACATCTTAAGATCTATCTTGCGGGATGAAGCTGAACACACGTTGACTTAATATTAAAGTGGGTATTTCAATATTTCTCTGCAGTTATTACTGAGTTATCACGAATTACCGTCCTAAGACATCAGTAATTAATCTACAATGATAGTTGCAAGTAGTGAGTTGAGAAACACTCATTTATTCAGAATTTAGAGCATTTTCAAGAGCTCACAATGAAACTAGAGTTGGGAACTTTTGGACAGGTTGATCAAGTGATCTGAGCCATATTCTTATCACACAATTAGACAAACATGGGGAACTGATATTATATTCCAAGTTTCTAGTTCTACAGCCTAAATTGTGGCTGCTTGGAAAGATATCCTGTGAAATGTGCTTTTTTCCAGTATCCATGGAAAGCGCTGCACTTTGACCTGTTCGTTTCCAGGTGCAGCAGGGTGTCCCACCTGACAAGGCTCAGACAAAATTAGATCTTAATATACCAATAAACCTAAAAAAGGTTAATTACATGACATGGGGCTGAATCCCTTCAAGGAACTGGACTCAAATGATTTGGGGTCTGTGATCAAAAGAAAGTTTGCAGATAAAAAAGTATTCGCTGTTGTAATGTTGGAGTAAAGCAATGTATTTTGAAAAGGAAAAAGAAAAACTATCAGAGTATGCACTTATTTATACACATTTATGTATAGTATCAATCTAGATTTACATAATTGTTAAAAGAATCTTATTTTTTTTGTTTTTAATTTGTTATTTATCTTCATTGGTCGTAGCAAAAGTTCCTCTGGATTTACTCTGAAGATTATCTCACATCCAACTCAATGTCTACTTCCTCCATAGCATCGCGATCTTCACGTTCACTCTGCACATCTAAAAAGGCAGTGAAATTCGACTCGCATCTAAGTGATGTTCTATCATGTACATAGCAGTAGTTTTTTCTGGGTATTGTAGCACTTATGCTTTTGAGTACAAAATGGTTCACTCTTCTAGATTGAAGGATCTCCAGCATCCAAAAAATCCACAGATAATGGCCTGCTCATTTTTATTTTAGTTCTGGCTACATTCACCTTTACCTATCACCATATATTATCAGGTCTTCAAAATAAACGAGAAGAAGAACAGAGGGAGATCAGGTTTAGGTGACTCCCCTTCAGTCATTGGTTTTCATGTGCTTTTCATGCTTTGCCATTGGTCAAATGAGCTGCCTCTCAAGGTCATGGAGTTTCAAGTATTGTTATATTGATCCATTTGTATTTTGAAACAGTTTTAACAATGGTACATCATTTGCATATCTATGTTGTCATCATAAATTGTCGTACATATCGCTTTTTTGTTTGCAAACTAAATGTGTGCACACATAAGCAGTCTGAAGGATGCATAGAAAATACTGCCCCTGTCAACATTGTCATATTTTGCTGTGGTTGTCCTTTTCACAAGCGTCTTCTTTGAAAGTACATCCTAATTCTGCTAAAGCAGTCTGTTTAGCGAGGAGCCATTGACTTAGTACAAGATGTTGTTTCAGTATGGATTCTTTTCCAGAATAGCCGGAGGCAACACACAGTTTTCCAACTACAACCAAATACTATCCCTAGCAAAAGCCATGCATATTGGCTTTGCACATGCTTGCTCTTCTCATGTGGGCATTTCAGTTTTTTCAGTGAAGACATACTCTTCGACCTCCCTGTTTGTCTCTGTATACTGCTTGGAGAGAACATTCTCAACTTGAATTGCTACTTTATTCCCCTCACAATCTCTTAAGCAAGAATGTTATTGCAAATGGCAGATTGGGCATTGATGGCCATAAATAGACGGAAAGGGCCCTAATGGTAGTGTTGTGCTTTCCTTTAGTTCCTCCAATTTCTTTGCTTTACAAACTTTATACAAAGGTTTTCCTTCTCAAACTTTATTTTCTTTCACAGATTTCTTGCATGAAACGATTTTCTCATTTGGGGCTCTTAATGAGCCTGGCCTAGATATAGATATACATATATATATATATATAATTTGGAGCGAGTAGAACACAATACACAATTCCTCTCAGTACTAATCCGATAACTATAAAGAACAAGTTAACCTGTAAAACAGAGTACGCCGTATATGTGCTGGAGTGCCCCTGTGGCCTGCGCTATGTGGGCAGCACCAAGTTGCAGGTTCACAAGTGGGTGCTCCAGTACATTAGGGCCATAAACAATGGCGATGCGGCGTACCCTGTAGTGAGACTGTTGTAAATAATAAGAAGACTCCACATCCGGAAAGGTGGCAGGTAAGTGGTTTATTACAGCAGATAGAAAAGTAACAGGACCGTTTCCTCATCTGGCCAGGAAGTAACTGACACAGAATGGAATCACGGATGGTGACACAGAGAGAACCATGTAAACAGTCTAGAAGGTTGGAGCCAGGGCAGGCAGGGAGAGGACAGAAAGGGATAAGCTATGTACAACACATCTCCCCCCTTTGGATACAAAAAGAAAACAAGAGAAGGAAAGAGCAAAAGAACAGTAACAACTATTAATGAACATAGTCACTCAAGTAAGCCGGAGGATGGCGAGAACGTGGACACCTTGAGCAGACACTGGAAGAAGGAACAACAGAGGTAGTAGCAGAGTCGGAACTCCCAAGTACATCATCACACACAGACGAAGGAGCATCGCCACCACCCACCTCCCCCCGTACAGCAGGTGAACCACGCAAATCAGAATCTCGTTGAGCAGAGAACATATAGCCACTGCAGCCCGTCTCAGAAGAATTAAGGTTGCAATTTGAGACATCTGAGACTTTTTTCTGATATAAGGCAACCCTTCTGTAGTTCCATTTGGCACCATTCTCAAGCAGAACAAACTGGGGAAAAGCTTTCCTAACACGAAAAGGACCGCTGAACTTTGAGAGGCCCTTAGTGCAGCGACCTGGCTTGACTTTAACCAAATCACCAGTGGATATGGGAAGAGAGGAAGCATTAGAAGGAGAAGAATGCTTACTATCTTCCCTCAACCAGGAAGGAGTCAGCCTAGAAACAGGGGAACGACCACGCATTAGTTCAAAAGGAGACTTTTCAGCTTGCCCATGGGGCGTTGAGCGGTAAGCCCAAACCAACTCTTGTACACGCTCATCAGAAAAACACCCGTTAGCAACTGACATTTGTATCACACCCTTTACCAGTCGATTGACCCTTTCACACAAACCATTGCTTTCAGGATTATAAAGGCAGGTGCGGTGATGAGATATTCCACACTCACGCATGAAACCGGCCATTTTGCTAGAGGTGAGCTGGGTGCCGTTATCCGTAATTAGAACTGAAGGATAACCCTCATTCATAAAAACGGATTTGAGAAAAAGAATTGTGGAGTCAGTTGTAATCTCCCTCATGAAACGTACAGACAACCACTTGGAAAAGCAATCAACAACAACCACCGCAAAACGTTGGTTTAAGGGTAATTCGCACATAGGGCCAATGAAATCCAAGCATATAGTATGCCAAGGCAAGCTTTTAAAGGAAATGTTGCCAACTGATTGGGAACCAATAATCTTGAGGCGTTTCTCCCCTTCCATGCATAAGGAACATTTGACGACACAGTCTACAGCATCACTGTCGATTGAGGGCCACCAAAAATTTTCTTTTACGCGCCGCTGAGTAAGAGTTTGGCCCAAATGACCCTCATGAGCTAAACTGAGAATCTTTCCCCTCAAAGAGCTTGGGGGAATATAGCGATCACCCCTCATCAATACGTTTTTCCCAAAAACAGACAACTCGTTAACAACTTTAAGAAAGGGTCTGACAGCTGGTTCCAAGGTACTTTCTCTTCTTGCCCCCTTGAGAACGAGATTAACTACAGCTTTTAAGACAAGATCTTCATCCATGCCCTTGGACCACTCCTCGGCTGAAAAGGAACTCTCACACAAAAACAAGACATCGTGTAAAGAGGCAACAGCTTTGTCGTCACACTGCTCACTCAAGGAATCCCGGGGATTAGGGGAAGAAACCGGGAGGCGCGATAAGCAGTCAGCTTGGACATTCCTCCAACCATGAACAAATTCAACTTCGAACTGGTAAGAAGTACATGATGGCAATGTCTCAGGCTTGATATACTATGTCATTGACACGGTTTTACCGCGGAGAAGAGGCGGTAACCGAGAAGCTGAACTGAGAAAACTGGAAACTAGGCATATCATTTTATTTGACTGTAAAATGCCTAATGGGTTAAACACCAGTGAGGATTTCTACACGTATCTTCACTAATGTTGTTTACAAACAGGATTAACTAGCTGCCTCACGTCCTTAATTTCACTAATCTTTTTTATTATTAGAATTCACACAGGGTAAACACTCATCCACACATGTATTTTTTTAAGTAGTCCCCGTTCAGTGATACTAGCTGATTTCAGTAATGGATTCTTTCTTACAATCTATAAGTGAAGAATGTGTAGGGATCTGATCAAAAGTAAGAAATACTAATGACCTAAATAAGTATTCACTTATGTGTCAATATATATACAAGATGTGGATCCTTTCGAAACGAATGCAATTTAGTGCATTCTGTATATCTGTTCTGTGCAATAAAATACGATGGGTATCATAAATATAAAGAGTAGAAACGGATTTGTGTATATATTTTTGTATGCCAATTTTCATATAAAAAAATCTTATATTTGAGAAATTATATTTATGGATGTATAGTTTGTGTAAATAGAATGTATATAGAGATAGATATTTTTATATAAAATGTGGAAATATTTTTATACATTTATATATATATATATTTTGACAACTGTATAGATATTTATATGTTTATTAATTCAGATATTTATCAGATATATCTATGTTGAAATTTATATTACACAAATTATAACTATATGAAATTACCATTGGGCACAGACAGATTAACTTTTGGAAAACTACAGCATTTATCTATACTACTATAATAAAGGAAGAACTTCCAGCCTTTGAGGCGGGTAAACTCGGGAACCACAGCGCCAATCCACACACCAGATACACCGTTGGAATCGTCAGGGTGTGTAGATGGTTATAGGCTATATACATTAAAAAAAAACGTTATTTAAAAAATTTACAGTAAAAAAAAAAGTAGTTCCTCCGAAGTAGCGCCGGCCGCGACATGCGTGCTCACGTCAGGAGCGCGGGGAGGAGCAACGTCCCGGAGCGCAACGAGGTGCGGCAGACATGGTGCGGGGGAGGAGCAATGACGCGAGGAGCAGCGGACAGGCCATTGGCGGTGCGAGCAGCGGACAGGCTGGAGGAATGGCGGCTGAGGTAAGGGAGCGGCGGACATGGCGCGGGGGAGGAGCGGTGGCGTGCGGAGCAGCGGACAGGCCAGGGGCGGTGCGAGCAGCGGACAGACGGGAGGAGCGGCGGCTGAGGTAAGGGGACCCATGTCGTGGCAGGCGGGGGTCGGGGCAGGCGGGGGTCAAGGCAGGCGGGGGACGGGCCGGGCGGGGGCCTGGGCTGCTGGACAATATCGGGGCAGGCGGGGGTTGGGGAAGCCTGTTGCTCCCGGACAAGGTCGGGACGGGCTGCTAGTGCAGTTATAAAATCGGAATACTGTTTCCATGTCTATGAATGAGGCATAGGAAGGAAAGGGGAAGTACTTAATTGCTCTGGCACTTTAAAACGGAGGTGTGACCCCAAACGCATGTCATGTGATCAAGGCCCTACGAGGGCTGAAACGTGTCGTGGCGGTGGTGTTGTTGGGCTTAACTAAATAAATTATTGCACCATCAATCTGGGTTTGCCTCGTCTAATTTACCTGCCTGGATGTATGGTTGGTGGACAAACTATCACATCAAATGTAGAAGCACCAGTACGGTCATACAATACACGGTGCATAATTGCTCACCCAGTGCTTCATATGTAAAAAAATGAGTTATTAAATCTAAAAGAAAATGTGCCAGGGGCCTTGTCAGGAAGCTGTGGCAGCTTGCACTACCAATTGCCCTTCCAGCTCTTCCAATGAACGTACCAATACAACAACTAATCATCACACTCTTACAAGTATCACATTTCCAACTATACCAGGCCCCCAAACCTAGAAGGATGGTATGGGAGGCAGGTATTAGTTTATTTTAGTGTGTATTGAACTAATAAACAACTGTTGTTGTGCTCAACTCTAAATTAGACAGACAGCACCACCATGTGGCGGACTGTCATAAGTGCCAGTGTTGACAATTCAGTGCCAGTGCCAAGTACTGGAAGCCGCTTTCTCAAATTAAGTACGCAGTACTCCACACCCCTGCACCTCACACCCTCCCTCTTGCAAACTTGTGTTGGGGATTGGAGGTTCTCAGTCATACTAGCATGCCCACTTTGAAAGATGAACATTACTTTTGTCAGTATCCCCACTGGCAACAGCAGGTGTCCACGCTCAATGCCACACAACTCGATACCACCAAATCTCTCTCTAGACTTGGTGGCCCATTAGCCGAAACAACTCTGCGCTCTCGGTTTTGTTGCCATGAGTTGGGTAGTAGATAAATGAACATATGAATGCATTTCACTTTCTGAAGCTCTGTATACAATGAAAAGATGCGTGTGTACTTAAATTGTGTGTTTGGTAAAACATAACACTTATCAAGCACAGGAACAGAAAACAGTCAGAATTGTTTTGGGCAACTTAACTGTAGGTGCTAATCGTTACCTGTGTTAATGCTACCCTTTTATTTACCTTAGAAAAACAAAAGATTGACTTAAAATTCACCAGGATTCAGACATGATGTGCTAATGGTTCACGCTTATGTGCTGCAGGCCCTGGTTTGCAGGAGAGTGTTGAATTCATTAACCAGATGTGAAACTCGTGCCCTGCAACGCATGATTTAACTCATTGAGTTATTTCACTAGCATGGGAACTGTGAATGCGGCAGGTACATTAACCTTATAAGGTATTTCTTAAGGAGTCAAATTTGTGATGGGTAGGTCACACCCGCCTCTGTGGCTTGTGAATTAATCACCTGAGCTTTACTTTCTTACATGTATAAAACCTCAAGACGTCAAGGGTTCACTTGGATCCCTGCAGCAAGGGACTTAGCCCCCTAGGCTGTTTTAAAATCTGCTAGTTGCTTACCAGCAAAATACGGCAAGACAGCTTTTCACCTCCATTCCTCCCGGAGATCAATTTCTTGGAGGCGGTATACATGTTCTCCATTTTCTGATCTTCCCCGCCCGGGGTTTTCTGTCTACTGTGTACTGTATGTACTGTACAGAGTGTGTGCTTCCCATCGCTCACCACAAGACTGTGCTGTTAGATAACCCCTGGCTGAGCTGCAGGACTCTCAACTGCCTGAGGGTAAGCCAATTACTGTCCATCACCTGGCGCCCAAAGCAGAGGAACACATGCATGCGCGATGCGAAGGCGCTTCGAGAACAATGTAGTCCCATAGCCTTGAATAGCACTGCCTTAGAGCAAGACCGTCCAGGCTTGGTGGGAGGCCTCAAGTCAAGCCAGGTTTCGGGAACATTCATTTGGGATACATTTGCATAGAATGAATCTGAGCTGAAATCATTAACATATATTTTCATCAAAGTCTGGAATGGAGCTGGCCCTAGTGGAGCAAAGTTGGTCATTCCTGCTCTAAATGGTCTTTTTTAGTCACTCTCTTTTTTTTTTAAATAAATATTCTGCACAAAGCTTAGTCAATAATATGAGTGGAAACGGATGGCTAATTTGTTGGATGTAACCTATAGCATTTGAGTTTCATTATCAACGTCTTGCCCTTGCACTCTTGTAATCTACACTATCCAGTTCTGTTCCTCATTTCTTTACAATGAATTCTAGACATTCAGACTCTGACTGTCCGCTCCTCGATTGTAATTCCTTCTTTTTACACACAAAATACAGTTTTCCAGGATTACGCTTGCTGAAACCCTCCATTCGTCCCTAATTTCTTTTATAGGATAGCCTCGGAGTGCCTCTCTGTCATATTATCAGCCAGTCCTTGCTTTTTTAACTAGCACTACATTGTATTCTGGGACTTGTAGATTTGCTTTTCATATGGTAAGTATGAGCTGCACAAAATCCCAGCATTCAAAGTTATTTTTGTTTGAAAAGCTGAGACTATCTGAAAGTGTCATACATGACAAGAACCTGCTTGGTAGCTATTTGGAATACATATACTACCATTTGGTTTTCCCTCTTTAGGTCTACCCTACCAGACAACCTTTAGCGGTCTGTAGGTGAAAGCTGTGAGAAGGTGGCCTGATATGCAGTGCTCACTATTCTAGTGAACACTATGTATCAGTCCAGCAACCCTTATTGATGATTGGTTGTAAGTCAACCTTATAGACCAGCTATCCTAGTAGCGTGGATACGAGCAGTCTAAGGCTAAAGACTCGAGAGGGCGCGTTAAGCCAGCTGTTTACCACACATATACCCCTTGAATACCAAGTGAAAGGACACCACACAAGTGTTATGAAAATAAACAGTTATTTATTTAAAGATCACAACAGCCCTGTACTCTTTATGAGGACAGGGTACTAAGCACAAACCAAAACTCTTACAAAAATACTTAAGTTAGCACAGTATATACAAATGCCCGAGGGGCACGGAAAACCATATACTCTGAAAGTGGAATGCGAAATTCCTAGCAGGTAAGTACAGTACTAATAGCTTTTGGAATCGCTAGGACTTGACTAGGGAATCGTTAGATTACGTCTAGGAGGCCTAGGGGACTCGGGTGCAGTGTGTGCACTCTCACGCGAGATGCGGGACAAAAGTCTATGGTAGCTAGGAAATAGAAAGTTAGTGTTCTCGGGCGAACCCGACCTGGTAGGGAGAAAACGAAAGTAGATTCTGACCCTTGGATAGTGAGGCTATGCTGGGGCACCGAAATGCCGAAGTTACCTAGCCCAGGGGCTGCAGCTGCATAGGTCTGAAAAGACGTCGGGAATCCTCGTAGACGGACCAGGAGCCGGAAGAAAAGATGCTGGCCGGTGACCAGTGAAGAAAGTTCAGTTGGATCCAAGCCTGGATCTCGAAGATAGATGACACCTGAAAGCAGAGGGGACCAAGTTCGAGACTACTAGCCAGTAGTCAGTGAGCACCAGGAGGGCACCGGATGGTAGCCACCTCGACAAGGTGAGTGGGTGACGCTTGACTCGAAGATCTCACGGACCAGGAGGCGTTGTCGGCGACCAGGATGGAGGATCGAGCTGTCCCACGAAGATAGAAGCTGTCGGCGTCGCTGGACCCAGGATTGGGCAACAAAGCCTTGGCAAATTCAAGCCCACGCGGTGGACCTAAAATGGCGTCTGGAGTGGACCAGGAGGGTCCGGGGTGCCTCTCTTGAACAAGGAAGCAAGGGCCAGCCTGGAGCAACCAGACCAGCAGAAGAGTTGTCGTCGGGCGTCGTTCAGAAGGCCACAAGCCAGCCGGCTAGTAGCCAAACAACGCGGTGCACAGCAAACAGCAGAAGGGCCCCACGCCGATCGTGGAGATGCAGGGAGGCTGATCTTGGGTGCTGGAGCTGCGCAGGGTTGGGGCTTCTCGGACCCCAAAGTACTCACCAGTAGAAGACTCGGTGGGCTTGCAATAAAGATGTCGTGCAGTCTTGGCGATCGTCGGTCCCTTGAGGTCTCGTCGCACTCACGGTTCTCAGCTTTGCTGTAGAGGTGAGTAGAGGTCAGAGGTGCCAGGGAAGCCGGGTCTCGTCGTGCTGGGTCGTCGGATGCGTGATGAAGGACTTGCAGCAGACCGCAGTGTTCTTTAGGATGGTGCCTGCGGATGCAGGGTGACTACTCCTTAGCCACAAGGGAGAATCTTAAAGAAGAAATCGTGAAGTCCTTTCGAAGAAAGTGGTATCTTGATTCCAAAGATGATCTAATTTTAACAGGGGGCCCGCTCCCATCTTTATACTAAAAAAGGGGGCTGACCCGGTGACTAGGTCCTGCCTATGGGTGGGACTAGGTGGGGGGTGGTTACACCCCTCAGCCATGCCGGACTTCCCCAGGCCAGGGGCTGGTGTGCCCCTGGAACTGGTTCAGACCGGCCTATGCGTAGTGAGCACCGGGGTGCCACTCAGCAGTCACCTTCCTGTAAAGCCCTGCCTACCCAGGATACACAAAACCATGTCTGGGACGGTGCTAGCACCGCCCCTGACAGGAAACCCTTTGTCCAGGCTCCCCTCACTGGAAGGACTCCCAGCTGTAGGGGGTCAGACTCGTGTCTGTGGTGGCAGCATCCATTTTGTGGAGCTGAGGCTTCAGTTAACTTTAACCGGGGTTCACAGTTACATACATGTCGTGTCCCTCTAGAAGGGTGGAATGCTAACCCCGTCGCCAAAATTGGCGAGGGGTTAGTATTCCAATTCGTATGACACCTTACTCGACATGTTTTGATAAAGCAATACCAAAGATAGCATTTAACCGCGAGGATTATAATGCACTTAAGAGTATATGGTATGCGATATCATGGAACAGCTATTAGGACTTGATTCCGCAAGCTGCAGACAGGCTCAGCTCATGCCAGAGCACCATCTCACACGATTCCAAGCACTCTGCCTTCAGGATTGTCAAGGCCTGCCAAAGGAGTGACTGATAGGAATCTGTGTGTCCATTTTAGGGTTAGGTATAGGTATACTACACCTACAGCAAAGGGTGATTACACGACTTTGCCCCAGCTGTCATGCAGCCAGTTGTGTCAAATTTAGGAGGCCAGCCAGGGGTGGCACAATACATGCTGCAGCCCCTGGCAGCCCTGGGTACACCTATGCCCTGAGTTACAGGGTCTGATAAGGGGGCCCAGTACCAATTGGAAATGTACCTAGGGTACATGGAATCCATTTTAAAGAGAGAGCAGTAGGCCTGGGGTCCTGATTGGCAGGGTCCCAGGTCGACTATGTCCAAAACCAGCTAAAACACAGGGCAAAAAGTTGGGGGCAACCATAGTCAGGATGTACCTTCCTACACAACCCCCCCCCAAACGAAAGGAGATAAGGCTATCCTTGTCCAGGTAAGCCTCTATTACCTAAGTGGCCATATAAGGAAGGACCAGCTCTGGCTTGGTTTCCCCCTGTGTCATGGTCCACTAGGCAACCCCTCACCCTAAGGGTATCTGAGGGTCTCCACCATAGGGAATCTCTGTCTCTGGTGTGTCTTGGGAAAGAAGAAGGCTGATGCTGGGATGGAGTACTGAAGTGAGGCTCCTCTACCTTTGGGCTCAACTTCCTCCAATCACCATCCATCATGTGTGCCTTTCTTTCTTTAGCTGAGATGCACTGAGCTCTCAGGGTCAGCCTCTGGCTACCTAAAGCTGGAGGCTGAGTCCCTCTGTTTGGCTTACTGGAGGGACAGGTCAGGTCTGGGGTTTTTAGGCCCCATGTTTGGCTGTGCCCACCAGTGTCCAGCTGTGGGAGTTCCCTAACTACTTTTAAGGGGGATCCCTCAGGAGTCTTACTTATTTTCACTTGGCTAGGTTTACCAGCTTCAGTGATCCTAATCTGCTGATTAAGGAGTTCTTTTGGACAGGGGGCCCTTTGGGGTCCACCACTGGCCTCCCTGACCTCCACAGCCCTGGGCTGACTGAGGCAGGGTAGAGAGGTGCAGGATACCTGCTCCAGACTGGGTCCCACCTGGGAAGGGTCCACTGCCATCAGGGGCTCTGCCAGGCTAGGCCTGACTACCTCTGGGGCAGTTCCTTCAACAGGGGTAGAGTCAGTTCCCTGAGGAGGCTGGCTCTCACCTAGTGTCTGGGAGGGGGAAGACTCTTCTTCCTCCTCAATGCTCTCTGTTTGAGTGGAGTGATCCATTGTTTCAGGCTTCACAACCTCACTATCTGTCTGAGTAGAGGCTGAGACCATTTCAACCTTGCCAACCTTTTCAGGAGGGCACTCAGTCTGTGTTTGGGCTGTGACTGTCACAGCCCTCCTATCCTGCTCTGGAAAGTCTGTCTGAGCCTGGGCAGTGGCTACCACTGCCCTTCCAACCTTTTCAGGGGGGAATGGTGCTTGGACTGGGGCTGTAGCTATTACTGCCCCACTAACCTGTCTGGATAGGCCTATCATTCTGGAATGAGTTTCTTGTTCCACCTCAGCCCATGCTGAGAGTTCTAGGTCATTCCCCAGTAAGCAATCTACAGGTAGGTTATCTGTCACTGCCACTCTCATGGGCCCTGTGACATTACCCCAGCTGAGCTTGACTACTGCCATGGGATGCCTTCTCTTCATTCCATGAATGTCTGTCACCTGATAAGTAAAACCAGGGGTCAGTTGAGCAGAGGGGACCAGATGGTCACTCACCATGGTGAGGCTGGCCCCTGTGTCTCTGAATGCCTCAACTTTCTGACCATTCACTAAAACTTCTTGTCTATACTTGCCCAAAATGTGGGGTCCAGTAGTGAAGTTGGCAAACCCCATGCCAGTCTCACAGACAAGAGTGTGGTCAGGGAACCTGGCTAAGCCATAGTCCTCCTGATTGCCCAAAGTAATGCCCACCACATTCTTGGGGGCACTCCCACCACCTGGGGGATTACCACTAGTGGTAACAGGAGGTTTAGGAGTATTACCTGGGGGTACATTTCCCTTATTGCCATTTTTAGGGCAACTGGCATCACTTTTGTAATGGCCCACCTGTTTACAGGTATGACAATAAGGTTTCTTTTGCTCTGAAGGAGTGTTCTGGGACCCACCACCCTTGTTGGAATTTTGGGGCCCTTGGGAAGTCTTCTCTGTGGATTTATCCCCACCCTTCTCTTGAGGCTTGGTTGATTCCTTTTTCTGGTCACCACCCTGGTTTTTAGGCCTAACCCTGGTTCTGACCCATTTGTCTGCCCTCTTACCCAATTCCTGTGGAGAGGTCAACTCAGAGTCTACCAGGTGCTGATGTAATAGCTGGTTCTGACAATTATTTAAGATTTGCTCCCTCATAATTAGATTATACAATCCTTTAAAATCAGTAACCTTACTACCCAGTAGCCAGCCTTCAAAAGCCTTAGTGGCACAATCAACAAAGTCAGTCCAATCTTGAGACTGAGTTTTCTGGGTGTCTCTGAACAGCATCCTGTATTGTTCAGTGGTTAAACCAAACCCATCAACCAGTACATTTTTCAAGACTTGGTAATTGTTAGCATCCTCCACCCTTGTGGTGAGGAGCTTATCTCTACCTTTACCATCAAAGGAGAGCCACAAGATAGCTGCCCACTTACTTTGGGGAACACCCTGCACAGTGCAGGCTCTCTCCAAAGCAGTAATCCATTTGTGGATGTCATCCCCTTCTTTAAAGGGGGGCACTATCTTATTCAGGTGCTTTGTATCAAAACTCCTTTCCCTATTGCTAGGTTTATTGCTGCCACCAGTGGGAACTAGCCCACATAATTCTTGCTCTCTAGCAAGGGCAAGTCTCTCTTTGGCCAGGGCAAGTTCTTCCCTTTCAATCCTCAGTTTGACTGCCCTTTCTTCAGCTTCATACACTCTCCTCTTAGGGGAAGACATTCCTCTGTGAGAAGAGTTGAGAGAGCCATTGGTTCGAAAGGATCTGCTAGAGCCTCTTGATAGAGACCTAACTCGTCCATTCCCAATGTTAAGCTGACCTGAGAGTGGGCCCAGGAGTCCCCCAGTACCAAGCTCATGTCTGCTTAAGTTGGACCTGCTTAGTCTACTGACCTCTAGCTGTCCCTTATCTGCCTCATCCCCTGACAACTCATCCTCCTCCTCAGCATCATCTGCCTCATGGAGGGGATGGATGTCAAAGGGACCCTGTAAGGAGGGCAAACTTCCATCTGGATTAGAAGGGTCTGGGTTACCAGCCCTACTGGCATCATAAGCCTCTAAGAGACCAATCAGAAAGGAAGTGGTGGGGTTAGACCCCTGTTTTAGTTTCCTGAGAGTACACACTTGTCTCATCTCATGGAAGCTAAGAGCAGCATATTTAGAAGTGACCTGTGGAAGGTCCACTGACACAAGGGGATACTCAGAGTTTCCTCCTTTGTCTGACATGCTGATTCTAGTGTGGTGTAAGTGATGCACCTACCTACACTATGTGTTTACCTACTGATCCCTTGCTAAGAGTTGCAGCCAAGGTGTGCTAAGCCTTGAGGAGCTACAACAGCTGGTTCAGTAGAACTCAGAGTATTCTAAGCTTTAGTTATATGTACCTAACAGTACTTATGTGATCTTTCAACAAGATATTCTTAGGATACGTGTGGTAAAACAACAGCAAGCTCAAATCCCACCCGCTGCTCACCAATGTGAGAAGGTGGCCTGATATGCAGTGCTCACTATTCTAGTGAACACTATGTATCAGTCCAGCAACCCTTATTGATGATTGGTTGTAAGTCAACCTTATAGACCAGCTATCCTAGTAGCGTGGATACGAGCAGTCTAAGGCTAAAGACTCGAGAGGGCGCGTTAAGCCAGCTGTTTACCACACATATACCCCTTGAATACCAAGTGAAAGGACACCACACAAGTGTTATGAAAATAAACAGTTATTTATTTAAAGATCACAACAGCCCTGTACTCTTTATGAGGACAGGGTACTAAGCACAAACCAAAACTCTTACAAAAATACTTAAGTTAGCACAGTATATACAAATGCCCGAGGGGCACGGAAAACCATATACTCTGAAAGTGGAATGCGAAATTCCTAGCAGGTAAGTACAGTACTAATAGCTTTTGGAATCGCTAGGACTTGACTAGGGAATCGTTAGATTACGTCTAGGAGGCCTAGGGGACTCGGGTGCAGTGTGTGCACTCTCACGCGAGATGCGGGACAAAAGTCTATGGTAGCTAGGAAATAGAAAGTTAGTGTTCTCGGGCGAACCCGACCTGGTAGGGAGAAAACGAAAGTAGATTCTGACCCTTGGATAGTGAGGCTATGCTGGGGCACCGAAATGCCGAAGTTACCTAGCCCAGGGGCTGCAGCTGCATAGGTCTGAAAAGACGTCGGGAATCCTCGTAGACGGACCAGGAGCCGGAAGAAAAGATGCTGGCCGGTGACCAGTGAAGAAAGTTCAGTTGGATCCAAGCCTGGATCTCGAAGATAGATGACACCTGAAAGCAGAGGGGACCAAGTTCGAGACTACTAGCCAGTAGTCAGTGAGCACCAGGAGGGCACCGGATGGTAGCCACCTCGACAAGGTGAGTGGGTGACGCTTGACTCGAAGATCTCACGGACCAGGAGGCGTTGTCGGCGACCAGGATGGAGGATCGAGCTGTCCCACGAAGATAGAAGCTGTCGGCGTCGCTGGACCCAGGATTGGGCAACAAAGCCTTGGCAAATTCAAGCCCACGCGGTGGACCTAAAATGGCGTCTGGAGTGGACCAGGAGGGTCCGGGGTGCCTCTCTTGAACAAGGAAGCAAGGGCCAGCCTGGAGCAACCAGACCAGCAGAAGAGTTGTCGTCGGGCGTCGTTCAGAAGGCCACAAGCCAGCCGGCTAGTAGCCAAACAACGCGGTGCACAGCAAACAGCAGAAGGGCCCCACGCCGATCGTGGAGATGCAGGGAGGCTGATCTTGGGTGCTGGAGCTGCGCAGGGTTGGGGCTTCTCGGACCCCAAAGTACTCACCAGTAGAAGACTCGGTGGGCTTGCAATAAAGATGTCGTGCAGTCTTGGCGATCGTCGGTCCCTTGAGGTCTCGTCGCACTCACGGTTCTCAGCTTTGCTGTAGAGGTGAGTAGAGGTCAGAGGTGCCAGGGAAGCCGGGTCTCGTCGTGCTGGGTCGTCGGATGCGTGATGAAGGACTTGCAGCAGACCGCAGTGTTCTTTAGGATGGTGCCTGCGGATGCAGGGTGACTACTCCTTAGCCACAAGGGAGAATCTTAAAGAAGAAATCGTGAAGTCCTTTCGAAGAAAGTGGTATCTTGATTCCAAAGATGATCTAATTTTAACAGGGGGCCCGCTCCCATCTTTATACTAAAAAAGGGGGCTGACCCGGTGACTAGGTCCTGCCTATGGGTGGGACTAGGTGGGGGGTGGTTACACCCCTCAGCCATGCCGGACTTCCCCAGGCCAGGGGCTGGTGTGCCCCTGGAACTGGTTCAGACCGGCCTATGCGTAGTGAGCACCGGGGTGCCACTCAGCAGTCACCTTCCTGTAAAGCCCTGCCTACCCAGGATACACAAAACCATGTCTGGGACGGTGCTAGCACCGCCCCTGACAGGAAACCCTTTGTCCAGGCTCCCCTCACTGGAAGGACTCCCAGCTGTAGGGGGTCAGACTCGTGTCTGTGGTGGCAGCATCCATTTTGTGGAGCTGAGGCTTCAGTTAACTTTAACCGGGGTTCACAGTTACATACATGTCGTGTCCCTCTAGAAGGGTGGAATGCTAACCCCGTCGCCAAAATTGGCGAGGGGTTAGTATTCCAATTCGTATGACACCTTACTCGACATGTTTTGATAAAGCAATACCAAAGATAGCATTTAACCGCGAGGATTATAATGCACTTAAGAGTATATGGTATGCGATATCATGGAACAGCTATTAGGACTTGATTCCGCAAGCTGCAGACAGGCTCAGCTCATGCCAGAGCACCATCTCACACGATTCCAAGCACTCTGCCTTCAGGATTGTCAAGGCCTGCCAAAGGAGTGACTGATAGGAATCTGTGTGTCCATTTTAGGGTTAGGTATAGGTATACTACACCTACAGCAAAGGGTGATTACACGACTTTGCCCCAGCTGTCATGCAGCCAGTTGTGTCAAATTTAGGAGGCCAGCCAGGGGTGGCACAATACATGCTGCAGCCCCTGGCAGCCCTGGGTACACCTATGCCCTGAGTTACAGGGTCTGATAAGGGGGCCCAGTACCAATTGGAAATGTACCTAGGGTACATGGAATCCATTTTAAAGAGAGAGCAGTAGGCCTGGGGTCCTGATTGGCAGGGTCCCAGGTCGACTATGTCCAAAACCAGCTAAAACACAGGGCAAAAAGTTGGGGGCAACCATAGTCAGGATGTACCTTCCTACAAAAGCTTCTTGCCGATCATACCAAAAGTTTAAAGTGGGCCTAGACCCCACCCATGGCTTACCATTGGTTGACTTTACCACTGTTATTTTCTTGTTTCGTATTCAATGTCTTGCCTTTCTCCTCTTGTGTTTGTCTCTCCCCTGGAGTTTAGCCTTTTTAACATCTTTTTGATTAGCGAACTTGTGTTCATCCACTGCTCAGGGGGATTTTGTTTTTTTAATTCTTTTAGTACTCCATGAGAGTGCTTGCGTTTTGTAGTTCTTTCTCACTCCTCGATTTGACCAAACCCCTGAGTGGGTAACATTTTATTTTTAGAATTCGTTTTTTTGGGCCGGCATGGCAGTTGCCGTTTGCTTCCAAACCACCCTGCAGTGTAAAAAGCACTTTTGAACACCTCAAATTTAATATTTTAATTTACCGATCCAAATGGCGCTCATCATTTTGGATCTTTAAATATTACAAAAAATATGGCACTCGTGTAAGTCCATAGGAAGGTGCCTAATTTGTAAAAACGTAAGTGCCAGGGCTAGAAGTATTTTTGAGGACTTCACTGCAGCTCTCGCCAACTACTGCCCCAACCAGCACTGCCAAATGCCAGTATCAAAAGAGAGTGCATTAGACACAATATCGACTTCCCATTGTGTTCTGGAGCTTCAAAGTTTGTTTGAGTTATACAGAGAGGAGGACAAAGACAGACCGATTTACCGTTTAGTGAGGGCTTCGACAGGAGGTCTGTTTCCACAGCCCTCATGGGAGGCTGCCTTTACAAACTCCAAACGAGCTGCTGCATCGTACAGTCCGATAGTGGCGCCAACCAAAGGCCAAGACATTCATATGAGCGGGTAATTGAGTAACCACTCTTTTCTTAATGACCTACCCCAGGATTAGTGATGGAGAAGACCGGTTTTAAGATTGGGCTGCCCACGATAATCTTCTGTAGTATTGGGTTTACCATCTCTGAGGTAAGATACAGTGGAGTTGGCTGTAACCCCAAGAAGTGACAGGCATCAGCAGGCCTTTAAGGCGTTATAGCGTTGACGATTGAACATTTTAAGTTCCCAAACAAAACCATAAGCTTGACTCGTCAGAGTTCTGCAGAATGGGTCGAAGAAGTAAGAGTGAGTGGGTAGACAGAGATTGGTTCGGTTTGCAGACGACTGTGTCACAAGGGCACCTTTTACAGTGCTCCGAATTGTATTGAAAAAACGCATTTGAACTCTATGTATTGTAGCCCTGTGTCGATTTAAACGAGTGAAGTGGACTAACAAGCTGCAAACAATGATTTAAGAAAGGCAAGTCCAATACTAGAAAAGTTGCGTCCCAGCATCATGTAGTCATCTCGTAACCATGGTGACGAGTTAACAAAGGATGATGGCCAAGGTATAATCTGCTTTGAAGAATGTGTTGGTTCCAGTCTTTATCTTATCATGGCCCTACCTGTGCGCACAAGGGTGGCCTGGTGTTTATGTGCCTTGGTAGTTAATGAGCCATAAACCCAGACCATTCTAATTATTTAGAGGAAGTTACTCAGTGAAGTTTTGCAAAATACCTTTAATAATGGCGTCCTATTTATATAGCTTTGTTAAATGGAATACAGCTTTGTTTGCGTGTTTTTGGGAAGGTACCCACGGGAACAAGTAAAGCAGAATGGAATTTGAAGAAGTACTAGCAGACACAAAGATAAAAGCTGGGTTTTTAATCAAAAGACTTAGTGTACAGAGCTGCCTCTTTAACTGCTGATTCACATGACGGGTGTGTGTGTGTGCGTGTGCGTGCGTGCGTGCGTGCGTGCTGGTGTGTGTCTGTCTCAAAAGGTGGTTGAAGAAGAGCGCTGGAGGGCCCCGTCTGTCTGCTGACTCACCTTCCTTTCACTGTCTTATATGATAAGACTGGGGTTTGATGGGGTAATAAGGGTCACCCGAAATAATGCAGTAGTCTTTAAACATTTCTATGCTGAGCCTTCGTGGAGAAAAATGTTGTTGTCTGGGTTCACCCTCCTAAAAGGAAATAATAGTTAATATTTGCAGGCGACGAGCATGCAAAAATGCTAACAAAGTCCTGCGCACACGTAATGTTGGGTATAAATAAATGTCATCAAAGGTAAAAAGCAGAAATGTATAGAATGAAACAAGGTAGACCCGTATGAATGGTTTCTTTCAAATGAAAATGTATTAGGCCTTCCTTTCGGGAAGGGTGACATCCAAGAAAACAACCAGCCGACACTTGTTTAGTCAAGTGGGCACTAGACCCTTGATTCTTCAGGGCTGCGAGTTGTCAAAAAATAAAGGCGGGCTTTGACGGTGATAATTCCGACGCAGCTTGGACGGGTAAGGGTGAAGTACCATTCAGAAATAAATCTTGTTAAAATGTAGTAGAGGACGGGCGGGTACAGCCGTCTTCACAGTGATCTGTAATCGCGCCAGAGACAAGACCGGTAGTGTCTTTCTTCTATGTCGTCACACATAAACGAAAGACACTACCGGTCTTATTTTTGAATGGTACTTCACCCTTACCCGTCCAAGCCGGGTCGGAATTATCACCTGCATAGCGAATCTTTATTTTTTGACAACTCCCAGTCCTGAAGAGTCACGGGTCCAGTGCCCGCTTGACGAAACACGTGTCGGCTGGTTGTTTTCTTGAATGTCACTCTTCCAGAAAGGAAGGCTTAATACATTTTCATTTGAAAAAAAACATTCATATGGGTCTACTTTTGTTTCATTCTATACGTTTCTGCTTTTTACCTTTGATGACATTTACTTACACCCAACATTACGTGTGCGCAGGATTTTCTTTGTATTCCCCGAGTGGGCCTTTGCCACTCCTGCAGAGGTTTTGGGGTCTCCTCTGACTTTGTAGCACCGTTTCAATACTGCTGCTCTTAACTAAATTCCTACTGCTACCTGCCCAGGCGCCATTCTTCCTGTGCACTAAGAAACCCTACACAGAACAATAAGTATGCAAAAATGCTGTAGGTTGCAGGCAGATTTAAGGATGGTAGTGATTTTTGGGGCCATTTCCACAGGGCCGGAATGGCCGTAGCAGGCACTGGGCAATCCCCCGGTGCGCCGCACAGGTAGGGGGGCCGGTTTGGGGCCCCTGGGGGCCGTTTTTGTTACAGGGCCGTTTTTGCAGCATAGCTGCAAAATTGGCCCTGTAACCAAATGGGCCGAATATCGGCCCTGGCAAAGTGCTCGGCGGCACCCACAACCCCCGGTTGGGGGGGGGGGGGTACGGCAGTCGGAGGCCGAGCACTTTGCCTGGGCCGGTTTTCGTTGTCAGTCCGGCCCTGCATTTCCAATAATAAATGTGGAATTGGTTGATGTTATTTCTTTTTGAGCCCAATAAAGATGTGAAATGTGCAATGTTGTGAGGAGCCAAAAGTTTCAAGTGGAAATATTTTAAAAGTAAAGTCCCAAAACAATATACCTCATTACTTTCTTTCCTCACAATAAATGTTTAAGTGTTTGAAAAGGCTGTAAAAGGCATCTTTGGGACTTTGGCTTGTGATGCGATGCATTCCTCATGAAATATTCACAAGCATGGGTGTACTGGTGCCTTGTACTGTCTAACAATACGGTTTTACCATTTCAAAATATTTGCCCTGATGTTCAGTTTTTCTTTTGCGAATTACATTACCCTAGAAAAAAGGCATAATGCTATCGGGGTTCAAAGATGCTTGTGGAGTGATGGAGAAGACCTCAGTCCATCCTTCATTATGGCAAAGCCCTGTTCCCTCAGCCATCATTTTATGCTAATGTCAGGCAGTGGCTGCTGCTCCGGATGTGACTAGGTTGAGTGGCAAGGGGGAGGAGGATACATAAATACAATAAAAAAAAAATATATATATATATATAGGCAGTCATGCGCACTTAACCCCTTGCATGCTCCTGTCGGCCGTTGGCCGACGGGAGCACTACCTGGCTAGTGCTGCCGTCGGCGCCCCGCCCACCTAATAGAACGCCCGCACCGCGGTGGAAAAACCGCTGTGGTTGATGTTAACTGCATGAACCACTCTTCCCCCTGCTGGGTGGGAGACAGCCCAGCGCCTCCCCGCCCCGTAAAACTGCCTCAGTAAGGAAAAATAAAATGATAATAACATGTTACTATCATTTTATTTTTCCTTTCTTCCACTGCTGAAAAGCAGTGGATTGATGGTCCTCCACTTTAGCGAAGGAGCCGCCACTGCTCTCACCCACATGCCCCCTGACAATGTACCCTCCGAATCTTTTTTTTTTTTATGTCTTTATATACTCGTGCTCTTTTTCGGTTTAGATATTGATATGCCAACCCCACTGGAGGATGCTATTAGGTAGAGTAGCTTTGTACCTTGTTCTTTAATGATGCTTACCATGCTGCAGTAAGTCAATGGGTAGGTGCCTCTGTCTATCTACAATGTATTTACTGTGGAGGAAATTGGTTTTGCCGCTGTCATTCAGAGCGGCCCCTAGTTGTGAGCCGCAGTGGCTTCTTCTCTGCACCTGTACACCCCCTTACCCACTGCTGGAAATCCTGCCCTTGACTTCACCAGGGGGGGATTAAGATGCAGGTGCTTCATTACTCCATGAGATGGTAAGCAACTGCCAGGTTCTAGACTCAACCCTGAGCGACAGCGAGAACTGGGCAGGGACCATTTGTGCTCCTTTTGCATTTGTAAGCTTCGCACTTCGTGAAGCTGTTAGCGTTAAAAACATTAATACTCAAAGATGCAAAGCATTTGGCATATTGGAAAAACTTAGCATTGGTGCAGAAAGCAGGGCCAATGAATTCTGGACTGTTTTTCTGTTAAAGTGATATGCAATGGGGCAAGTAAATCCACCCCATTTCTTATTGCACAAATATTGTTAGAATATTTTACACAAATAGGAAACACTTTGTAGAATCAAAGAACATGTCTTTAACTAACGTTTTTGCCTACATATAATTGTAGTTGTTTAAGAAAGATCTTAGCAAATAAATCGTCACCGATGAATAGCATAAAAAACAGAAAGCAATTTTTGTACAATGTTTACTGCTTATAGTATAAAATGGATATTACTGATTTTAATTGTTTAATCACATTTGTCATGTTTAAAAGGTGAAGAAAACGCATTTCTCCTGAACTTATTATATTAAGGCATCAGAATCGTTTGCTTTGATATCTGCTTTGTCTGTAATTTGGCACTGTGTAATACAACGTTCCTACACAAGCAACGTAAAAGGTGCAAAAGTATTTTGCCTTGTATCTTGTGCACCACATTCAAGGTTGCAGTGTCCTGGAATGAATCGCAGCCTACGGCGCAGAGGCCAATGTATTTCTTGTATGTGCACTGACATGCATGTGTTTTTAATCTAGACATTTGCCCAAAGTACAGCAGTGTTCACAGTACCCTCAAACAGGGAGGAGCATAACGCCGGGCCCTGCACCACTCACGGGGCCTGCGTTCAACACAAAACCTATGAATATGTGGTGTTTTGAGGGCCCCTTAACGTCTTACAGAGGGGCCCATCGTCTTGTGTCACGCTACTGTCCTCCAATAATCGAGGACTAGAGTAGGAATAGTGAAGCATTGCCTTCTATTTGGGGGATAATTCTAAGCCTCTCCTCCAAGCTTCAGGATGGATGGGTAGACCACCTGTCACCAACCTCAGATAGCGGCATTGTGCTTGACCTGGCCGGGGGAGCCAGGTTACCAGGTTTCCAGTGCTGATCTTAGCTGCATCATGGGTGACAATCAGTGAAGGACCTACATATAAATGACAGTTATTTAATGCAGTAACAGGTCGCGTGGGCATGCAGCTCTCTGGGATTATGGCCATATAGACCTACTAGGGAAATGGCGTGAGATATTTTTGTTACATGCAACATAGTCCTCTTTGTACAGTAAGAGACCTCGCAATGAAAGGAATGGGAAAGCGCGCATGCATTGCTCTCGTCGTACGAGAGCTTCCTGGAATCAATATGGATTCCGAAGCTCTAGAAGGTGGAGTTGAAGTCTACCCATCTTTTTATTTGGGTAGCGTCATCTCCCATGCAAAACGCTGGCTTCTAATTGTAAAGGAGGCTTCTTAGTCCCTCCTTGTTGCTGCCTTGTCTCCTTTTGGCCCCGCCCACTGGGAATTGGATCTTTTACCCCCGGTAGTACACACACTTACGAGACAGAAATCGACAACTTTCGGCAGTATGTAACTAGTCTGCCCCTGAGAGCTATATGGGGCTTTCGGTAGTGTTACCTGCACATGCGAGAGGTGTTTTGGGCGTACAGGCAGTCTGGCACCGTCCCGGGGAGGCAGTGTGGGGATCTGTTCCATTGTTACGTGCCTGGTGAGCGGTATAAGGACTTCCTGACCATTTTTGGAAGCTGTGCAATATGTCATCGGCTCGGAGAGAATTATAGGGCTCTGAGTAATATAGAAGCAGCATGGGGCCCTATTCTGAATATTATCTGCCCAATGACCTGAGTAGGGCTTTGGGTCGTAAATATCCCCTTCAGGGAGCTGTATGGGGCTCTAGGGAGTATGCAGCTTACTCTGAAAGTGTTAAGGGGCTCTAGGCAGTAAGGTAACTGTGGGCTGGGCCGTATGTAACTGGTCAGTGCAGTAGTATGAAGCATTATACAATATGTATCCGGCCCGGGCAGCTTGGTGGTATCCAAACATTATGTGTCAGCCCGTTAACATTCTTAGAAAGACAAGTTACCAACCCCCCCAGCCTGTCTGCTTGGTTGAGCATCTCTCTGTTTGTCATCATCCAGGGTACCCGCCCGTTTTACTTGCTCAACTCTTTGTCTTTCTGTCTGCATCCCTCTCCTCCTTGCCTGCCTATCTGCGTGCCCGTTCCTTTTTCATGCCTGTTTGCTTGCTTTGCCTGCGCGTCTTTCTCAATATCTTTGTTTCCGCTTACCTCCCTGTTTGGCTTTCATGCCTGACAGGCTGGCAAGCCAAACAGGGAGGTGCCTGTTGACCGCTAAACTGTCTCTTCGCACGGTTATCTGTCTTTTCACCACTTCCCGCGGGTCTGGTATTGCGCTCTCACCTTGAGAGTACGTTGCTCTCTCTAGTACACTTTGGTTACCTGATCAGTAGGCGCCAGCGTGATTAATCATCTGCCTGCCACGCACCGCCTCCGAATTAGTTAAGTGTTTCCCACAATACTTCAAAGTGAAAGTGTAAGTGCGCCTTTAAAGTAATTTCACATGCACGACGGGAGCCACCTTACCCCACCAAATCAGTTCCTCATGCAGGTCGAGGGCAACACAGCAATGAGCATAGATTCACAATGAAGCTTCCCTGACACGAATACATTGTTTGCCAAAGGTAATATTGACCACTCCCCTACAAATTCTGTAGGTCCGCGTGTGACTAGAGCCAGTTTTCACCACGCACCTACTCTGTTGCCATCTGAGCAATCCGGGTCAGTATGGATCACTAACTCTCTGCGTCTTCCCCAGAGTGCCATCTGATCATTGGAAGCCAAGTGCCACCGTCCTAGATAGCGTTCAGTTATAAATACTGCCCCCTTGTGTGAGCGTTCATAACAAACGTCATTAAAACAAACTTTGAAAATGCAATAGGTCTCGCCTTTTATTAAGTTTAAGCCATTTGCTTTGCTAATGGTATTGTAAAGCATAACAAATGGCTTTAACTTAATGAAAGGTGAGACCTATTGCATTTTTAATGCTTGTTTTAATCTGTTGTGGTGCCTCCTTTGAGCGTTTTTGCACCTTGATCTTTATTAATAACATGTTGAGTTCTGCACGTCTGGGGGCCTCGGGAATCTGAAGCCCCTGGCAGGCAGCTAGGGCCTCCACACCAACATTTTAAAGTTGGTAAGGGAGATTTGGAAAAAAAATAAGGGTGATTTATTTTCCCCACTGAGTTACATTGAAGCAGGGGAGATTGTTGGCGGGAGGCACCTTAAAACCATTTTGAGCATTAAAAAATCGTGAGTTTCTCGCCGGATTTGGGTCTGTTGGCATGTACGCCAGGGTTTATAGCTATTTTAAAATGTATGTCTTTTGATCGCTGCTGTTTTTGCTCGCATAGAAAGCATCGCTTTGGGATAATACCGAAGAGGTGGGCGGTGGAGCCTTGCAGTGCCTGGAGTCCAGGGACATGTAGTAATTATCACTTCCTGTTTGGTGGGAGCGCGCCAAGGAAGGGCCGTGTGGGTTTAGAAGAGCTTTTGTAACCACTGTTAGAGCAAAGAAAGAACATGTACGCGTCTTAGTCGGGTGTTTGCTGGAAACTCAAGCCTCAAAACCGGAATTCCTTCTTTGTGATTGACTGCCTTTCAGGGATGTCTGTCTTTCCCTGACAAATGCAGGTTTTAGAATGACACTGACGTCTGGGGGAAAATAGTTGCTCACAGGGAAGATTTCTTTTCTCCTGTGTATTAAGTCGTGAAAGGCACCCTCCCAACTATACAATCATGCTTATGAGTTTGTGTGTGGGGGCAGGATTACTGGAAACCAAAACTGCCCTGTTCAAAAATATTCTAATAAGCCCCACACTGCAAGAGGACGTAAATAGGGGTGTGGAAAATTTGGGTAATTTTCTTTTGTGTAATTACACAAAATTTCCGAAGAATTGTGAAAAATGACACGTAATTGCGCAAAATGCAAAAATAGTAATTTGGTGCTATCTTTTAGCGTGAGATGCATTGTATAGAATTGTATTGTAATTACATTTATATAGTGCTTACTGCCCCTGACGAGGCGCTGAAGCGCTTTTTCAGCATATTGACGCAAGGACACATTTCACACTAAAATATAGTACCAAAAACAGAAGAATTGCCACTGATTGCCATTCGCATTCCAATCAATGGTGTTGTTCCTGTACTCACACAATATCATATTGTAGCAAAAGCATAGTAATAGCAGGAAGAAGCATTGAAGGTGTTATTTTGGGAATTTCACGTAAGACGCAAAATCCTCAAAACTACGCAAATGATGTCAGTGCAATTTATATTTTGTCTGGCGTAACTATGGTCATGGTAAGCTATCCTGCTCTGAAACCAGCCCTGGCATCCAAAGCCTACTAGGAACATTTCAGAATGGCAAAATGATATGCCCAGACGTGGGTCCTCTGCTCACTGTTCCACTGGAACCAGCGTGCACCAGACTGAAAAGGCCCAACTAGGCCCAAACCAGGCTTGAGTCGCTGGCGTTCTGTTTGAGAGATCTTAGCTTAGCAGTCCGGGCTGGACTGTTCGAAATGGAGCAGGAGTGGACCAAGGTGATTTGCGGATGGCTGGGTCTAATCTGAGGTGGCATAGTGGGCTTCAAGCATTCGTCCCACCAACTTCTTTGTGTTTGATAGAGTGGCAGATTAACCAGTCTTGCCTCAAGAAGGGGTTATGAGGTGAGAGCGGGAACGCAGACAACCAACTGTACCAATGGAGCCTGGGGAGAGGAGGCAGCCAACCAACAGCAAGGAGCATACAGGGATAAGGAGGCAGCTGGCCTACTGCATAGGGCGCACAGGGAGGAGGCAGCCATCCTTCCTTGTGCAAACAGCAAATCAGAAGAAAGCCACCCTGTTGTACAGGCAGAGCGGGGTCTGGGCGGAGATGAATGAAGCCATCTCTCCTTCTGTCACAGATTGTACAAAGCAGGCTGCCTTGTTGCTTGTACAGACAGGGCCCAGGAAAAAGAAGGTAGCCACATTAGTATAGCAAAAGTACAGGGCTAAGAAGGCCTTCAGCCTACTGTACACACTGTTTTACTAGCCTATAAGCATGGCAACTTGAATTATATGGTAAAGGAAGGCCAAGTTATGCCGTAGCATTAACTAAATTATGAAACAAAGTAAAGGCGAAATATACTGCAAGAAAATGAATTATGCATCACATTCTGTGGCTTCCCGCCCTAACTAGCAATTTTAGCAATTTTAGGTGCATTTATATAAAAGAGACTCCTTTGTCACACAGGTTTTTGAGAAAAGAAAATTATACACATTATTTATATTAAATACAAAAAACGTTTTTCAATAACAATGATATTCGGTGGGTGTAGAGGCACAGGGAAAGCCATTGAAATTGCTGCCTTTCAAAGTAAAATATAATATAGACAACATCTGTTAGTCATTTAACAGCAAACAAACCTACATATACAAAAATTGTATAGCAAATGGCGTGTTGTATTCTGTGCATTCCAGCTATGTTTTAGAATGTGCCTTTAGTTACAGATTTTGCTCTGTGTTCCGACGATCATAGGATCTGTAGAAGCACCTCTTTCCAACAAGAAACCGCCCTACAAAACAGTACTGAACTTTTTGCATTTCTTAAGAAGGGTCTAAGAAGGATTGAAGGCCTTTTGTTTTTCAAGGCATCTGACAAGAGAAAAAAATTCAAAAAGTCTGGGAAGCATTTAAACTGTAGTGCACTCTGTAAGCAAGAAATACTTTGAAGGCAGGGATAAGTAAACATGGATTTGTAAACATTGTATTACAGAGTGGGACAAAAGTAGGAAGGAAATCGTTTTTCCACCCTGTCTGGTTTGCTTTCCGATACGTAGGTTTTGACTTTATGCTTCAGTCAAAAGCCTTCCACTGTCCTTCAGTTGGGCCATTAACACCACCTTGGTAGAATTTTCATCCCTTTATTGCCTAAAGAACAACTAATATGTGAAATATTTCACTTGAGGTGTACTAAACTCTGTGCTGCATTTCAAATGCGACATTTTCAGTCGCTGTTTGTTCTATTTCAGCTAGAAATATTTTGTTATTTTTTTGTGTTAAAATCTCCAAATTATGCCTGATATACTAGATAGCAAGTGTGACGAACTGTGTGACGAGGCAATGGAACCATGTCAGGTTTTTACTCAAAGCAGTTCCTTGAGGCGTTGCATGTTGAGCAACGTTGCGGCATTTCGTAATAAGCCTATGGCCTAACCATACTGGGCAGTAGAACTGACCTAAACACGCTCTAATGCATAAATAATGCCCCGGCTCTTCGACGATAAACGTGTTAATGACTGAAAGCCCCTCGGGACTTTCCATTCCTCCCGCGTGAAATGAGACCTGGATCAGCGCGACTAACTGCGCACTTAACCCCGCCTGAAAGGTCTGGGCTGCTTTAATGTTCACAGAATGAGTGTAAAATATGAAAGCTGAGAGAGCGACGAAGTCAGCTCTCTGTTTCGCTCTCGCTTGCTAGAATATCCTGTTTCACATAGCTGCCAAGGTTTCAGATTGCTGTGTGACATTTTCATAATTTCGGTGTAATTATGAGTGACATTTCAACAACTAGGAGTGACCACATTCTCAAGCTTAACTCACAGTCTGGTAAAACTGACACTCCGAAATTAGAATGGGAGTACAAATAGGTGCACAGATCCAGTGCCCAGTTGAATGGGATCAGGGCCAGCTTTAGCGCTGGTGGTGCCCAGTGCAACAATAATTTTTGGCTCCCCCACACCCCATGACCGCCTCCTCGGTTTGTCTCACTACCACAGAGCAAAAGTGCCCCTCATCTCTCCAATAATAAGTTACTGCTAAACACAGCACCCCCTGTGGTCAGCACCCAGTGCGGCCACATCAGCTGCACTGCCCTAAAGCCGGCCCTGAGTGGAATGATGTAAATAAGCCACCAGCATGAACCAGAAATACCGAGCAGAAAACAAGACAGCAATCACATCAGGCACTTCAGTGCTGTTGTCTTCATGTGTGAGAATCCCAGACCCCGGCTCCTACCTGCAGAGTGGACTGCTCGCATGAGACTCCCCCGTCGGTTACCACGGGTCATATCACCAACTCCACAGCTCTGGCGCCCACCCCGAACCCTTAGCTACGCCAGGTCCTCACCCGCTGTGGAACTAGTCCTTACAGATGTCACACTCCATCATGAAGCGGCTGACACTGACCATAGGGCTTGTATCTGCACATACAGTACACAGGCATCGCTACCAGGGCCGGACACGGATCAGAAACCAGCCCTGGCAAATATGTCTGACTGTCCCTGGCGGGGGAGGGAGCATTGGAGTGGGGGGGCTAGCAGGAACACTGATGATGCGCTTTTGTTACAAGGGGATAATTTTGTAGCACTTCTTTAAAACCGTCCCCCACTGGTCCAAAACAGGCCACCACCCTTCCGGTCTACCAGGTAACCGCCCGGTGCCTGCTAAGGCCTGTCTAGCCCTAATCGCTACACCAACCCTTACAAACACATAGAGTGCCAGCCAGAGACTGGGAGGAAGGGCGCCCATTAGCCACAGAATCATTGACCATGGCCCGAGAACCACAGCGGTGAGGGCCGATCAAACTGCGCATGTGGAGGAGAGGCGGCATTGCACATGCACTTCGGAGCCATCTGTTCATAGCGTGTGAAATGGGGGGGAGGTGCAGTGAACAGGAGCACACTCATCCACTGTCTGTGAACGAGGGTGCATGGCAGGCACATGCATAACATATTTACGTAACAGGCAGCTGTACCCATAACAAGGGTTACAGATCACGCTTAGCAGAGACAGGGGAAGCACCAGAAAAGAGTTAGCGGCCACGTAAAATCAATACTACACCAGCATTGGTGCATGGTAGCAGGGCTAGTAGCCAAAGAGAGGCAATGCCTATTATGCGCGACTTTGCATTTCAGTGCGGTGATGTGGACCACCACACTGAAATGCATTACTCTAACACCTGATGCGTGGTACTTGGCAGGGCTGTTTTCATGCAGTGCCTGTGCGCACCTCAGAATCTACTGCTGGGATCTAGTCTTGTCTTGCATGATCTCAGGGGGCTTCGCTGTTCTGCATAAATGATCATTTGGGGTTACAAAACAACTCTGTGCTTTAAATCCCATTTTTAATGGCTGCAGTAGTCCTTACGAACAATTCCATTTATGCTACTTATTATATGTAGTGCAGCGATGGTCAATAACTTGGCCTTTTGGCACTTTACAAAGATATCTGCCCGGGGTTATGATAAAGCACTTTATTAACATTTGTAAAATTAATATAGTTAAAGAGGCATTTGCAGTATTAATGTGCAAATCATTTTCAACTGACATGACAGTAAAATGTGCAAATTTGTAGTACCTAGTTATATCTATTAGTGCAAGGCCTCAAAATGTTAAAGCAAGCTTAATTATTTTTAGCAGCAAAACTGAATGTGCAGAGACATGCACAAAATGTGTGATGGTTGACCTTACCCTGACATACTTTTTTGAAAGTTTCACACCACCCTGCATTAATGAATTAATTTTATTAATAATAACATTTTTGAAAGTTTTGCTAGAAACACTTTATTATTGAATAGAATTACTTCACATTATTTCACACAATAAATAAAATGCATGAATATAGAATGTTAATAGTTTAACCCATTTCCTTTTTGATTTATAATTAAGAAATGTGGCGCTAAATAATATTAACTGTGGCAAATGTTTACTTTTCACTTAAATCTGTTGTTTAGCCTATAATACAATGTATTTCATTGGAAGGTTAGAATGTGCTCATACCTATGGGAAAGGAGGTCTAAAAATCGAAAGCCTCATACGTAATTCTAGTTTCAAGATTTGTTTCATACTTCAAGGCGATTCTTTGCAATCCTAGCGAGAAAGAACTTGAGAAAGAAAGGGACGACACGGTTCTCAAAAAGACTCGAAAGCCCATTGGCTGGAAGAAAGGAGAAGTTAAAGAACGAATTGCAACATTGCTTTCCTCTGCTCATATTAATGCGTATTTCTAGAATAGGTTAATGTCTCTCCTCACGCCACTCCATGCCATTTCCTTATGCTTTTCCCCTGATTATTTCCACACCCCTCTACTGAGGTGCTTTATGCTTTTGTCCTTACCACCTGCCCGTAATGAATCTGAATGTTAATGGCTTAATGCCGATAGCTGAATGCTGATTTGCAATCCTACCTGACCAGTTTGCTGATTGCAGCCCGCTACTGCTGCTGCATGATTATTCTGCGTTTGTGAAACTCTCTTTATGGGAAGTTCGGCTGATATTGATTGATTGATTACATTTGAGCTTCGTGCTAACTCTCACTCTTGACTTTCAACTCTCTTAAGGGGTTTCTGCTAGCACCCGCCTTTCGCCCCATTCCATAGAGTAGGACTGTCTTTTCTTTATGGAATGCTATTGTTTATTTTATGATTCGTTCTAACTAATACTTTCACTTTCAATTCTGTAATTTGATTGATACCTTTGTGACTAATTAAATACAAGGAAATCTTACTCAACCTCTTAATGAAAATAAAACCCTTAAAAATGAATCAAAAACTCTTTCTTGACAAAACTTAGAAATAGTATTGTGATTGTTGATTTTGTGATGTATAGCTCCTGATCTTCTCATACACAACGGCAAAGATCTTTCACAGAAAAGTGAGAAGAAACTCACACAAGGAAGAGGAGCGGGGATCTACCGTTTTGTTGTGAGATAGAGATGTTAACCCATTTTATTTAAATTGAATCCAGCTCCAGCAGTTGCGACTCCTCTAGCAGAGGTCTCCAATAGGGATTGCATTCCAAAAAACTTTGTTGCAGGTTGTCATAGATTATCCTGATGGAGTTGCTCCATAACGGGTTGTGAGGGTGGGTCTTTTAACCTACTAACCTAGTCCATGCAGCTATCAAGTGGGTAGTGGGTCCCCTGCTGCATGCTGGGTTGCAATGGGTTCAGGTATTGAGGCCCTCTTCCTTATCCGTGCCAGCATGGCAGTGTTTTTATCGTAAGGTGAATCTCTTTTACTCTTTCAAATGACTTCGTTAGCTTGTTGATCTTCTGCTTCTCAACAGCGCTGTATCGTTCCTGGTCTAGGTTTTACTGGAAACGAGCACACCTGATTTCTTATTTCCTGCTCTCTTTCTAGTGGGATTAGCAGTCTCTGCTTGTATTGATTTTATTGCTCTTGGATGTAGACACCCATGTGTTGTCTATTCCACTGGACTATAAGAGTCTCTCTGCCCCAGGTATGGTATGCATGCCGCCCTGTCCCTTTGTCTCAGTCCCACCGAGTCATCTCTGAGGTTCTTTCCTCAAGGCCTCCTGTTCCCTGCCCCGTGAGAGCCCTTGTCCTTGGGGATTTGTGTGCCAGGCTCGATAGGCTGGACAGATTGGTGGATTTAGACAGACAGGTGCGCAGATACAAAGATAATCAAACAGGTAAGTACTTAACCAGGGATAGCTCAATGGTGTGAGGGATAATGATTGCGAAGCGAGCTGCTAGATACAGGACTACTGAGCGCTACATTCTGGTGTTTGAAAGGGACTGTTAGACTAAGGAGAGGAGATGGTGATGGAGCATTTGTGCAGGGCAGACACATGGAGGAAGGGGACAGGTGGGGTTGATTGGGAGGGAAGCAGATGGGCTTTAACATGGGACAAATATATATGTGTATTTATAATAAAGATTAGAAGCAGGTTGTTGTATCATGTGAATGCCAAGGGTTCCCTTTTGCAGTGTTTCAAACTTTCTGTAACTATCACTATTGTCCCAATATACTAGGACTGACATAACAAGTTCCAGAATATTAGGAACACAAGGTTTTACAACCTGTAGTTGCAACAGATTCATTTATGTTGTGCAAGCATCCTCGCCCTTGCATCCCTCAGGTTTGTCTATGTACTTGGCAGATTCCCTTTCAAAGGGCCACGGGGCAAGCAGGAGCTACTGGGTCTGACCATGGGGGGTTGCTACCCTTTATTCCTGACTTCCCGGGGGTCCAACTACTAGGGGTTCTCCGCAACTGGGTCAAGCACTCTCTCAGCACTTGACACTGCATATTAGTGTGGGTAGAGTAGTCCAAGGCATCTTGTGAGGGGAGGTAGATGCAGGTGGATGAACACCAGCTCGCAACTCAAAATACGTTCAATAGTGGCAATAAATGAATGTCCAGTCAAATACTTACTTTTATTTTTTTTAAAGGAGTATTGATCTATGGTCACAAAGTAAAATACAGCATTCACAAATAATACAGGTCTGTACTCTAATGTCCGATGGGTAGGGCTCCCCGATTACCACTTCCAATCATGATAGGCGAGGTTCAGGTTAGGTCTCACTAGAAGTCAGAGTCTCAGTTACCACTCCAAAGTCAAAAGTGTTCCAGCCAATTAAGTGCTATGAGGCAGAACAATTTTTCCTGGACCCTTTGGCCCTTCAATCAGTCTTACCCGCTCCTGCAGGAGTTGTGCTACCAGCCCTAGAGCATTCAACTTGGCAGGTGCAGAGGTCTACAGTGGCTACTGGCAGTGAGTAGGACTCTCTGCTTTGCAGTAGCAGCGGCTGGTTTGTCAATGGCCCTTCCTCTGATGACACAGTAAATTCCTCTGAGCCTTCTCACAGGTAGGGGAATGATCACTCAGTTTTCAGTGCTTCAGTTGGGACTTGGGCACACACCACAGTGTCACTTCTTCTCGGCATCAATCTAACCAGGCAACAACTCTTGCCCTTTATGGCAGCCCCTGCTGGCATAAAGGGGTCACTGACTTTACAGCGAACATTGGTGACGGTCAGTTTCGACACAGCAGTAATGCAATCTTCATGGCAGCCCCTCTGAGATACTGGGTCGCCAACTTTACTCCACACAGGGCAATAGCCCGTTCAGCACACCCATATTGGGTCGCTGACTTTTACCTGCACATGGGCGACCGCCCTATCAGTGGGGCAATGGCTAGCTTCACAGCGGCCCCCTCTGGCTTACGGGGTCACCAACTTGAATCTGCACATGGGAGACTACAACATTAGTGCAGCAGCCACTTCTTCACATGTTGCGACGGGGATCAACTTGCTAGGATCCCCCATTGGACCTTTCTCCCTCCAAGCGCTCTCCTCTTCCTCGCAGGTCTTGGTAAGCAAGCAGGCAGGTGCTGGTGCTCCAGGCTCCAGGCCTGATGGTCTTGGATTTCTCTGGGTTACGTCCTCTCACCCAGCTGGGAAACCAGCAGACCTTAGTCCCCAGCCATGGTCACAAAATTGTCCACTGCGCTAAAAACTATACTTATGTTTTTTGTTTTTTTTTGGTAACCTAGAGTCAGAAAGAATTTACTGGGGACTCCTGGCTGGATGAATTTGATGGGGGGTTTTAGGTGTGTTAAAAGAAATCAAGATCTGGGGCCTGTAGGCAATGGATTATTTTCACACCTTACTCTGAGTGTAAGACGAGGAAGGAATTTGGTCTGGACATGCAGTGATTGGGTATGGCTGCTTGATCCAAAATGTTTAGATTTTCTTTCCTTCGTGAACATTGTACTGTAGTCCTACCTGTCCCTCATCAAGACATACAAGAAGAAACAATAAAAGTCTGCACTAAAGATTGTAAATACACCCAATCTAAAGACAAATCGAGAAAATGAAGACAAATGGACCTGATTGACAACCAACGCTTTTTGTAAGGTATCTCACAGGGGAACTGATGCTACAGGCGTAGAGTATGGGCCCTTTGCCAAAGTTCCCCTTGTTGGGGAGGGATCCAGCATCTTTCTCTGTAGTTTCAGAGACCATAGCGACAAGGGAGTCACACACAGCAGAGGATTGGGAATGAACCTACTACCACTCGGAGCTCAGCTCCGCACACCGTGTCCGGCGCTCACGATGGAACTTTTTTACGATGCCCCCCTAGGCAGAATCCAGAACCTTCTGAATGTACTGCGGTGCCCGAGCAACCTTTGGCCGATAACCAATGGAGTTGTCCTATGCAGCTATAGAGGAGTTTAGCTCTGGTTCACCCCTCGGCCGTCACCTACCCAGCTGGACGACGGACACTGTTTTTCCTCGTCTCCCAGTTGTATTTCCTACCCCCTCCCTCCTATGTTTATGCTATGCTTTGTAACTCATGTAACTATGCTCCAGCAATTGATGTAACTTTGTAAGTATGTTCTGAACCTATTTTCTTCCTCATGTAAAGTGCTCTGATAGCTTCGGATCTAGCCAGCGCTATATAAAACTTAAAAAAAAAAAAAAAATTATTCTAAGACCGCACATAAGTGATGGATGAAATACTTGAATTGGTTTCAGCCACTGACAATTTCTCGGGCTGCATTCAAATTACATTTCTTCTAACTCAGATGTGTCACTTCAGTTAGGAACCAGTCCAATGTAAATTAATCTTTTGCCCTGCCCTACAAGGGAAGATCCAGATCAGGGTATCCGGCCAGGTCCTTCTCAACAGGAAAAGAAGCAAGCACAGAAGGTTGTCATCACTGAGGATGCTGCTCGAGACCCACAGCACACAAAGCTGTCTCATGTCATGTCTTGGCCTATGTCTCCTATTTTGGGATACTCCTTCAGGCAGTACAAAAAGTTATGAGTGAAATGTGTGAATGTTTGACTTAACCTGCACTGTAGTTGATCGCTCTGGGCTGCCTTCTACTTCTTCGCTTTTAGATTGAGCCAGTATGGATGTGGGGGACCAGTGTTCTAGAAATCAGAAAGTGACAGTTCAGTCCAAACTGCCAGGTCGCTTCAAAGCTGGACCGCCGACAGTCTCAGACCAGCCACGACCTTGTTGGCCTCCTCAGTGAAGGTTTGCCTGTCCATGTGGCACGCTGAGCTGTGTACCGAGTCAGCGTTTACTTCTCCTCCTTGGAGAAACTCAATTTAAGAGCAGAATAAGTGATGGGATGGAACTAATTTCACCCCTGGGCTATATTGCACGACATCATGTTTAGCCATGTGCAAAACAGCGGTGGCCTTGCCCCACAGTGGAATCTCCGTACTAAACTGCCAGACCAGGTGCCCTCGGAATGGGAGCACCGGTAATCTCAGACTTGTTTCGACTCTGTTGGGCCTCATCAGGGAGGTGTCTCTTGATTCTGATGCTAAAGCAGGACTGCACCAAGTATGATTTCCGTATAGCTGGTCTCTGTGTCTAATGGCAAGGAATAGCTGATAAATGAATGACAGGAATGCTGTCCAGAGTGATTACCAGTGTCTCAGATAAATGTAACCATACAACTAGTGGAGCAATTGTTGCCTAACAGCCTGAGCTGCTGACTTTGAAACTGGGGAGCCAAGTTCAAGCCCCGGCATTGGCTCGACATTCTGTGATTATGGGAAAATCATTTAATTTCCCTGTGCTTAAAAAAAAGCGGAAAAAAAGGAAATCAATCTGACTTCATTGTGTAATGTAATGTGGTATTTATGTAAAGTGCTCTAATGCCTTTGGGCTACACTTGCGCTATTTAAAAATGCAAATAAAGAAAAAACATTGTTTCTACTATGTGTGTTCTCAACATTTATTCTCGTCACAGTTGATTGTAAATATAGCGATCGTAACTTCATGTAAAGGAGATATACAAACAAGGCATTCCAAGGGACGTAGTCATTTTCACCTGCTCAACAATTCTTGAGACAAGATGTTAGCTATTTCATACACTCTAACCAAGAATAGCCTCCCCGCCCATACAACGTGCTTTTGCAGGGTGATGGCTACATAAATATATATATAATAAATATATATATAATAAATATATATATATATATATATATATATATATATATATATATATATATATATATATATATATATATATATATTATAGCGAGATCAATATAGATCTATCTATGTATAGATAGATATATTTTTACAATTAGTCTTTCAAAACACAATGTCATTATGCCTTCTATGGCTTCACCGATTACCCCTTTATACTTTACAAGATTGTTGTTGTTGAGGATTCCTGTTGGAGTTCTTTTCCATTTGTTGGAATTTAACTTAAAATGAGAATGCACATGTTAGTGTGAGTGTCCAAATTACAATCTATAACAATAATAATTTCATTACCTAAATAGTTATACACAAATAAACTCTTTCGAACAAGCTGAAAACAGCTTCCGAATGCAGCGCATTTGTACCATATATTGGCTTACTTGGACTACATGTTGTTATGAGGGCTTATTGACAAAGGTAAATTTAGACGTGAGTAGGTCTGCTTGTGTTCAGTTTCTCTTACACTTTGCAGTAAATATATTGTTGTTGGGTATTCACCTTTCGTGAGTGTAAATTTACTACAAAGTGTAGACGTACATGCCTCTACCCCCAGAAAGAGGGGGCTGAGCCAAATTTGAAAGTGTAAAGTTGATACTAGCAACTTTTTAAAAGTTGGTGGAGGTCTCTACCACAGGGCCAGAGGTCCCCCTATGCTAGTGTGGAGAACATTGTAACTGTTAATCAAACTTATAAAAAACAAATAGTATAAATATTTTGTTAAATGTTAATGTAAATTAATTTTAAATATTTTCAATATAGAACAAAATAAGTCGCATCACAATTGACTTCATTTTGAATAGTATATGTAATTACTTTAAATATATTTAATTACATTACAATTGTTTTAAAGCTTTCTTTTAAAAAATACCACCAAATGTAAAATGTTTTTATGATGTATTAAAAGTTGCTGAAGGGGTGTGGCCAAGATGGCGGGGTGAGCAGACGCTTCCTCCCGTAGCTCCTCCGGCCCGGCTCAGCTCGAGCACCGATTCCTGCGCTTCTCTCCCCCCGCGGACGCACTGCGGGCGAGAGAACTGTGCCGGAGTTCTTGGGGCACGTTTTGATACCACTTTGACTTCTGTTGCCCCGGGGGAAGTCCCTGAAAAGTCTGTTCAACGATCGACCCGAGGAGAGGAGCCTGGGTCGCCCCGAGGAGAAGGGCCTGGAGGCGGAGCGTACTGCGGCGCTGTCCGCGCGCCTCGGCGAAGTCGAGTGCTGAAAGCTGGAGATCCCGGGGGACGGACTAGACGAACTCCGCGGAGTGTAGAAGCGTCCCGGCCGGCGCCCTGGTGGCCGGGACCATCACTAGACGACAGACCCCTGCCCTGCGACGTCGATCTACCCCCCTGCCACGGGGGTCGGAGTGTGACGCCTTGCGGACCCCGAGCCTGGAGGAGTGGAACGGTGAAGCCTGAACGGAGCCCGGACCGGGCGTATTGGCCGATAGTACTGGGACACACTGGGTCCGCACTCCCCCGACCCGTTGCCATTTGAGGGTCGTCCATAGACTAGCTGGCCTGGTCTGGCATTCTGGGTTCCGCCCTTCCGCCATCTTGTCTTTGCGGAACTGATGCTGGTGACCCTCGCCCGCACCCTGGTTATACGAGCGCCTCGGTTTCTCCTGGTGCCTATGCATCTGCTGCCCCCCCCTGGGAGCACACAGCTGAAAGCCTCTGACTTGGACATTGCTGACCGCCCTGCCTGGCCCGGTGGTCGTCTCGCCCCGGCCCGGGCCGCCATTTTGTCGCCTGTGACGCACTACCCTTGTCCTCGCCGGGGACTTCACACCTGGTGCCCACGAGCGGCTGGACGCGTCTGCAACGGCCGGCTCTAAGCTTCGACCACCGTGGAGACCAGGATGGCCGGAAGACGAGGCGCCGCACGGGGAGATCGCACTTTACCGGACATGCTCGGCAGGGCCCAGCAGCTGCGCGACAGGGCGCAACCATCCCCGGGGTCCTCCCGGGCCTCAACGGACGCAACCGGGGGCGAACCACCTGTCACGAGGTCCTTCATGGAGGATTTATTCAGTTCCCTCAAGGAGGAATTTCAGACTCTCAAAACCGAGGTGGCGGGTGAGGTCCGTGAGGTGCGAAGAGAAATCGAAGGCCTGGGCGAGCGAGTCGACTCTGTGGAAACGGCGGCCCAGCGCCGCGACGAGGAGATAGTTCATCTCCAGCAGGACGTCCTCCGCCTACGGGAGCAGTGTGTCGAGCTCCAGGCCCACTCGGAGGACCTTGAGAACAGATCCAGGCGGAATAATATCCGGGTGCGGGGAGTTCCGTCCGCGGATGAGGGCACGGACCTAGTGGCCTATTTGCAGGACCTGTTCCGCGACATCTTGGGAGAAGGGGCGGACTTCCCGATCCGCATCGACAGAGCACACAGGGTGGGCCGACAGCGCCAATCTTCGGCACCCCCGCCTGATATCCTGGCGTTCTTGCCGGACTTCCCCCTAAAGGAGCGCATCATGACAGAGGCCCGCAGGAAACAGCCTCTGTCCTTTCGAGAACGCCCCGTGGCGCTCTATCAGGACCTGTCCGCCATCACGCTGCAGAAACGCAGGTCTTTCCGCATCGCCACGGACTTCCTGCGAGAGCATGAGACGGCCTACTCCTGGGGTCACCCCTTCCGTCTTATTTTTCGATGGAATGGGTTCTTGCATCAGCTGCGCTCCTTACAAGATGTCTGTGGGGTGCTGGGACTCACGGCTACGGAGGAAGAAGGAGCTACACCCGCATGGCGGCGCCCCGAGCGGCGGGGCCGACGGAGATCGAGGAGGCGCCAATCGTCGGCGGCGGCGAGTCGCCCTGACTCCCCTACCATCAGGGCGGATATGGCGGAAGCCCTGAGGACTGCGGCACGGAACTTGCCTGATTCCAATGGCGTGGCTCAGACGGCCTAACTTTACTCCGGGGGGAGAACTCTTAGCTTCTTCGATGCTGGGTTGGGGCTGGGGGTTGGGGGGAAGTGGTTGGAGGTGAGTGGCTGGACGTCCACTTGACTGTTTTCTGCAGACTCGCCCATTTGGGCTAGACTGAGACTATGGGGTGTTTTTTCTTGTTTTTGGTTTTGGCTGGTTGCCATGGGTTGGTTTTGGGGGGGTTTCACAGTTGGTTTGGTGTTGGGGGGGTCCCGTCCGATGCTGTCCGAACATGTGTGGAGCCGATTCTGGCCTTCCCTGCACCCCTGCCCCGCGCGCCCCTTCCACTGATCCCGAGCTTGCTGCACGGCGCTTTGCTTCCCTGGGAATGATGCCGCCCCTGAAAGTAGTGACCCTTAATGTTAAGGGTCTGAACAACCCTGTGAAGCGTAGGGCGATTCTTTCCCTGCTAGAAGGGTCGCAGGCGGATATCTGCCTCCTGCAGGAAACCCATTTACTTTCTAAAGATTGCCATAGGCTGCGCTCTGCCAAGTTCCCCACGCAACTCTTTTCCTCGGCTGCGACTAAGACTGCAGGGGTAGCCATTCTCCTAGCCAGCACCTTCCGAGGTGAGGTGCTGTATAAACATGCCGAGCAGAAGGGGAGGCTCCTAGTGTATTGCATGCGTCTAGGGGGTGTAGCCTTTACGGTTGGTTCCGTATACAGCCCAAATGACCACCAGGATCGCTTCCTGGAATCTGTGTTGGTGGACGTTACCGCCTCGCCCGACCGCCACGTCATCTTGGGGGGAGACCTGAACATGGTCTTCGACTCCACCTTGGATAGGTCGGCCCAGCGCTTTCCGCAGACGGGGGAGCTTTCTAAAGCGGTACAGGACCGGATCGCAGAGATGGATCTACATGACCTCTGGCGCATAATGCACCCCGCCGATAGGGACTACTCATACTTCTCCCACGCACACCGCACTTACTCACAGTTGGATTACCTCTTGGTGAGTGGACCGCTCCGTTCGGCCGCCACGGCGGCTGACATCGGGGTTTTGTCCCTGTCTGATCATGCGCCGGTTTCCGGAGTTTTTGCTTGGCCGGTGGCCCCCCCCCTCCAGAGGGATGTGGCGGCTTCGGGACACTCTTCTCCATAAAAAGTCGGTGGTGAAGCGAATGGAGGAGGTCATTCAGGAGTACCTGACTCACAATAGCAACCCCGATACGTCCCTGGCAACGCAATGGGCAGCTTTGAAAGCGGTCATCAGAGGGGAGTTTATCTCCATCTCCTCGGCGGAGAACAAGGAGCGTCAACGCAAGAGGGAGGAATTGACAGCGCAGGTCAGGGAACTTGAGCAGGTTCACCGCCGGACAGGGGCGCCTCGTGTTTGGAGGCAGCTGAAGGCGGCGCGGAAACTTCTTTCTGCGTTAGACCTGGACCGGGCGGAGTATGCGGCGTTGCGCCTGAAACATGCCTTTTACACCGGCGGGGATAGATGCGGTAAGCTCCTGGCTCACCGGCTCAGGGCTGCGCAGCAACGCAACGTCGTAAAGGAGCTAGTGGGAGCAGATGGAGTCCCGGTTTCCGGTGATGCGGAGGTGGCGGACTCCTTCCGTGCCTTTTACGAGGCGCTGTACGCGGCAGAGCCCTCCCCACCGGGAGAGGCTGAGGCCTATCTGGAATCAGTAACCCTCCCGACCTTGGACCCCGCCCAGGCGGCCCACCTGGAGAGGGACATACACGTGGAGGAAGTCATCTCCGCTATTGCACGGCTGAAACACGGCAAGGCCCCGGGCCCGGATGGCTATACGGCCTTGTTTTACAAGACCTTCTGTCCCACTGTCGCGCCTCTCCTGGCTCGCTTATTCAACTCCTTCTCCGAACCGGGAGCTATTCCGCCGGACCTTCTTTCAGCGACCGTGTCGGTTATCCCAAAACCGGGAAAGGACCGGACTCTGTGCGGCTCGTATCGGCCCATCTCGCTTCTGAATGTGGACCTCAAGCTGTACACGGGGATCTTGGCGGCCAGACTGGGTCTACATCTACCAGGTTTGGTGGAGGCGGATCAGGCCGGCTTTGTACCCGGTAGGCAGACGGTCGACAACACCAAGAGGGTGACACACATGCTAGAAAAGGCCTCACGCGTCCCCGGGGAGCGGATGCTGCTATCGGTAGACGCGGAAAAGGCCTTTGATAGGGTTCATTGGCCGTACCTCGAGCTGGTTCTTGGGAAACTGGGGATCGGCGAGAGGTTCCGCAATATGATCTTTAATTGCTATAAGAGGCCGTCAGCATCGGTGCGTGTCAACGGACACAGCTCTGGCAGCTTTGCCATTGAGCGCGGCACGAGACAGGGTTTCACCGCTCCTGTTTGCCCTCTATATGGAGCCGTTTGCCCAGAGGATCCGTGATAACCCGGACGCCATCGGAGTGAAGATGGGGCAATACACGCATACCGTTAGCTTGTATGCGGACGATGTCTTGCTGACCCTGGATGACCCTAGGCGGTCGCTCCCTGCCTGCGTCCGGGAACTGAATACCTTTGCCCGCGTGGCAGGCTTCAAGATGAATATGTCTAAGTCGGCCGCCCTGGACGTGTCCCTCTCTGTTGACACCAGGCGGGACCTCCAGCGTCTTTTTCCTCTGCAATGGTCCTCCTCCACGGTGCCTTACCTGGGGATCTTGCTTGCGCCTTCCCTGCCTGCAATGGTCGCTGCTAACTATTCCTCTCTGGGCAAAAAGATCAAAGAGGAACTCGGCCGATGGAACAAGGGCCTGCTCTCGTGGCTGGGCCGTATCGCTGCGGTGAAGATGACCATCCTGCCTCAGATCCTGTATCTTTTTCGCGCCCTACCTCTCCAGCCCCCTGTAGGTTGGATACGACAGGCGCAGGCAGACATCTCCCGCTTTGTGTGGCAGGGCCGTAAACCTCGGATGAAGCGGGTCCTTTCCATGCTTGCCCCGGAGGCGGGGGGTCTCGGGGTCCCGGACCTCCGGAAGTACTTCCAGGCGGCACAACTTCGGTATCTGGTGGAGTGGAGCCGGTGGGAATCAGACAAGCACTGGCTCTTTCAAGACCAGGCAGTTGCGGGCCGTACACTCCAGGAAGTCCCGTTCCTGCGGCGCGCTCACCGCCCGCCGAACCTCTACGCCTCTTTTATCACCCGGGTTCCGCTGAGAGTGTGGGACGCGGTGTGCGAGCTTCGCGAGCTCACCACTTTTCCATCGCCGTTCACTCCCATTGCTGGCAATCCAGACTTCACTCCGGGCCTGGAACCGGGGGCCTTTTTCCACTGGGTTAGCGCCGGCTGCAGGGCGCTTTTCCAGATCTACGGCCCGGGGGGCGTACTCCCCTTCCAGCAGCTCCGACAGGAGTTTGGCCTGACGGAGGGGGACAGACTGCGTTATATGCAAGTCCGCCACTGGGCTCTTCAACCCCCGGTGCGCGACGTCGCTGCCCGTCCGATAACGCCCTATGAGCGATGGCTGGTAACCCGGACCTCGGATGCCAAGCTTATCACCGACTTGTACAAGTTTCTTCAGCCCCCGCCGTTCCATTACCATAACCCAGGGAGGGAGCGCTGGCACAGGGAATTGGGCAGGACCTTGAGCCACAAAGAGTGGGACAGGATTGCGTATCGGGCGAGGCACTCTGCGTACCACACTGGGCTAACGGAGACCTTTACTAAGGTGTCCACCTATTGGTATTACACCCCGGAACGGCTCTACGAGATGCGCAAAATCGGCGATAAAGGTTGCTGGCGCGGCTGCGGACAGGAGGGTACCCTCACGCATATTCTCTGGGAGTGCCCGGTGCTGTCGGCCTATTGGAAAGAGGTCTTGGATGAGGTGGACAGGCATTTTGAGATTGAGCTCCCGCGCTTCCCTGCGTATGTCTTGCTAGGCCTCCCCAATGACCTGATGTACCCGCTGAAGTCCCGCAGGGGTAGGCAGATTGCGATTGCGCTGGGCTCCGCAGTTCAAAACATCCTGGTGCTCTGGCGTACCCCCACTGCCCCCTCTATCACTGGGTGGTTACACAGGCTCTGGCAGGTACTGGGCATGGAAAAGATGTCGCTGACAGTGGCTGGGAATGTTGACCAGTTTGAAGAACTCTGGCATCCCTTTTTGGCACTGCTATCCACGGAATTCCGTGAGCTCACATGCCCACGGTACCTGCGACTTCTTAGGCTGACGCCGCCGGCGGCTCCAGCGGAATGAATGTGCGGGATTAGGGGTTTGGGGCTGGGGGCGGGGTTATATGCTTCTAAGGCTGACCTTCGGACGGGGATGTTGGGGTATTGTTTTCTTCCTTTTCTTTCTTTGCTTCTCTCTCTCCTAACTTTCCGGGGTTGGGGGGCTGGAGGGATGGTGTGTTTTTTGCTGTGTTGCGGGACGCTATTTCGGCTCGGCCTTGCTGAGGGAGTGGGGGTCTACTGGGGGTCATTCACGATGCCTTATTGCCTTAAGACTTATGCCTTGTTGCCCTCTGGGGCTTCCTGTCTCCCTACTTTCCTTCTGAACCGCTGCAAACCTCGCTTTTTGTATTGTATGTTCGTTTGACCTCCTATCCCCTTCCCCATGTTTTTTATACCTTAATAAAATACTTTAAACCTAAAAGTTGCTGAAAGTTTTATGTATAGAATTAATTTCATTTAATAGAATTTTTAAATGTAAACATTTATTAGAATATTTTATAACCAATATTTTATAGTAATATATACTTTTTAACATTAAATGACATTTAATTATTTTTATTTTTGTTTTTACAGTCAAAACAAATTAATTTTAACAATGTTCCCTATGGGGTTATATGTTAAGTCCATGCCTCCATTATCTTCTTAGGAGGGTGTTAAATTGCCAGTAGCTGGCCATGTGTGGTGCTGGACATACTACGGGTCTGAGCTGGAGTGCATTTACATCTGTTTTGAGAACTTTTTGGCTGTAGTGATTTTAGAAGGGCTGTTTGTAAATAGGAATGGGCTTACTCATTCGTAAGTTAGTGCATATCCCTCCTGAAACCCTTCTTTAGTCTTCCCTTAACGCCTCCCCACACTTCCCTATAAACCTCCCCATTTTCCAACACCTTCCCCGTTTCTCCTTGATTTACTACTTACTAAATCATAGACTTAAGTGTGCAGAGATCCTTGCAATCAGGGCAGAGCTATCCACACAGAAAAGATTGTAGAGGTTGATGTGGAGGTCTTCTCATGTAGGTTTGTGAATAAAATTTTTAGTACATGAGTAGGACTATTTTAGTATTACAAAATACCACAAAATGCAGTTTGTGAGCAGGCCGCTTATTCTCATTATAGCTGTGCATAGGCTTCTCGGTGGTATGCATTTGTATACAAAAACACAAAAATGATATCATTAGAAGACCATGACTAAGAAACTATACATTTTAGTTGTTTTAGTAAAATGTGGTATGTTTTGAACATTTGAAAACGTTATTCCCTTACTAGGATTTGATATGGGGTGTGCCACTGTTTCCTATTGCTAACATACATTGGATTGTAGATTTACTATACTTAATCCTTTCTAAGTATAATAAAAAATGTGTTTTCGTTTTTTCCTTTTATTTTTTAGTTGAACATCATTTTTTATATAAATTGTGTTTCCTCAAAGTTGCCTTTTTTGAAAATAGGTTTTCCACGAGCCAGTATCCTCAAATGTGTTTTCTTTTTTCCATTCTTTTACATACTGCAGGGTCTCTGAGCCTATACCAGCACATAACTAGGCACCCATGGGATTCAGCATTTTTCCTCACAATGCACAGCCAGGGCACTGCCAAAAACAGAACCATGAATTCTGCTTAAAGGCCGTGCACTGCTAACATGAAATCTACTCAAAATGCAGTGCTGCGCATTTAAAGAAAAAACATCTTATTGAACAGAATAAATAGCTTTACTGTCTTGGAGGTTTGAGAGCCCTGCCAAAAGAAAAGATAACATGATTTGCATATCTATTTATAGTCCATTCATACACACTAGCTGAATAGTAAAATGGAAGTATGCCTGTGGTGACAGTGGGCAAAGAAGAAAAGGAAAATGCAGGTGTTTTTTCGACATAGTAAGAAGAAGTGAAACTGTTAGTTATAGAGTTGATAAGGGATATTTTATTTGTCTATCCATAACTCTGCATTTGACGTCAAATAAAAAAGCAAGCAAGCAATAAAGTGAAGTTAAAAATAAAGGAAAAATGTAAGGCAAACATGTACCCAGGCTTAAGGACTTATGTTCTCCACTGAAAAATGTGAAACCAAGATGTAGTTACATCAAAGACTACTAAAATGAAATAGCCAAGAGGTTTGTATATGTTAATGCAAGACTGATGTGATGATGTAAGAGCCTGTAGTGTAGCATACCTTTACTTAAATCTGCATAGCTATTTGCAGAACGCATGGCTTGTATGATGTGCTAGAAGCTGCATGATGCTGGGTGATTGGCTGGCTGTTCCATGTACTTTTTGTCTGTATCCCACTGATGTGCAATAGCTGCGTTGAAGGCATTTAATGCTAGTGAGCGCTTATGGCAGGAGGCAACATTCATTCTGTAAAAGCTGAAACCAACTTTGTTAACATGAATAAGGAGTGCCTGGCATTAGGTGGCGCACGTAGATTTGCGCACACCAGACAGAGCTTGGATATCGGATCACCACTGTTACCAGAGTGTGTTCAAATGTCTTCAAATATAACTTGGGGTCTCAAATAGTTACTATACAACTGTAAGCTTGGAAGAAGTTCTCCATTCCCACTGATGGGAATGATAACCGAATAAAGCCTGTATGGCGGTTACAGGAAACTCTTACGAGTTGTCAGCTGAGTCTCACTTACTGGACAGTCTTACTTTTGCTCTGCATAGTGCCCACACCACCATTCACTCCCGCCCGCTTGTACATATACACAATTCCTACCCAAATGAAACTCTGGAGACATATTTATGAGAAAGAACTGCTGCAGGTTTATTTCATACAACACACGTATGAGGTTTTATGGTGGGTCATCTTACGGGCGATCCAAAGCAGGCAGCCCCTTGCTGTCCCGCATGCCTAAGGAGCCATCTTGCACGGTGAGTCGATGCTCTGACGGTGCAGCACATTACCAACTTCGTTATACTCCCGCCCCCCCTGTCAGGGCGGAGCGGTGTGGCACACCCCTGGTCGGTTCAGGCCCCCCGACCGCCCGAAGGACTAACGGAGCGCCGTTGCGGTTTCCCGGAACCTCCTTCGGCTCCTGGTCCTTGGCTCAGGCACCCTTACTGTGCCAGGCAGAGGTACCCTTACTGTACCCTTCTGCTGCAGAGGTACCCTTACTGTACCCGTCTGCTTCGAGATCGCCCTGTAACTCCGCCTGCAACACAAAGAAGACCATTACAACAATCTATTACTTTGCGCCGCCGCTCAAGCTGCTGGGGCAGGGTTCAGGGTGGGAACAGCGCTTGAGCCGTGGGAGGACAGGGATGGAGAGAGGCCGAGCCTTGGCCACCACGGCATAAGTAGCGGGTTCGCCCCTCCCACAGGAAAGCCCTCCCCTGGCCGGTGAATGGTGGACGCGGGGAGGGGCACCCCATCGGTGTTGGCTGGAGCTTGCCGGGTGGGACTAAAGCGCTGCTCCGCCCATGTTCCCCTGCGGGACACGTGGTCAGCGGCAGAGTCGTGTCTCGAACAACATTTCGTCCAAGCATGCCCTACCTCAGGATCATACTCTAACAGCCAGATGCTCGGAGGTCCTGGGAACTGTTTGAACGCTTTCATCAGCCTCTCCCCCCTGAAGTATAGTTGCATTGCCTTGAGGGGCACCCTGCACTTCATCCTTTCGTACAGTGCCCTGGAATCTCACAAATTAGGAATAGTGATCTTACATTTTCAAAGATATTGTGGTCTTCAGACCTGCAGAGCAGTCTTTTGTAAGTGCCAGCTCTGTTTGCTGTACTTCACCAGCTCTGAAGTGTATTCACAACTAAACTAGTGATGTGCCACACAGAATATGAAGCCCAATCACAGTCCAGAAGACAACTTTTCAGGTTCATCTTTTTTTATTTATTTTCCCTTAAAAAAGAACATCCAATATTTGTAGTATAAAACAGCCAATGCGTTTCGTCCAGACACTGGACTTCTTCTGGGCAAGCTAGAGTGTATGCAACCAATATCCCAGGCTTGTAGCCGTCGACATTCCATCCCACAGCGCGAGAACCGTAAATATTTTTTGCCAGGTCTCAGGTTGGCAAATATCCAGTGCATGACTCACATGAATCAAAGAGTCTGGGCCAATCTGCCCCGTAATAGATGCCGTAATAAGCAGCAGATGGCCATGTAGGTCCACCTCTCTTGTCTGATCGGTATCCAAAAGGAAAGAAGCGTATGGCGAACAGGAGGACTCACCTCTGCTGAGCCTGTGCACAGTAGATAAGGACAGCCTGTAATTTACCTCTTTCATAAAGAAGCTAAGGGAAATCCATTGAGCAGAGAGCAGCACAAGAAGCAGCATGCAGAAGGGAGACATCAGCAGATCACATATATCACCACCATACTGAGATCTGAATGCAAGTACACCCCAACTGGATCTGATGAAACAATCTTCTGCACTCAGAAATATGTACCTGTGTCAGGCCCAGCCAACGGGCATCCGCGTCTGATAGACAGACATCATGATCATAACAAAACAAGTATCACAAGATATAATAGAACTAATTCAATGTTTATGCAGCAACACACAAGATAGGATCCTTCTTATTTGTAAGGATCCTCACTTATATTTCGTGGCATACTTCATCATAAGGCCATATCTCATCCCAGACATGTTTCTTGTTCGGATGGGATCAATGGTATTTAGGAGCTCTTTACATTATTTGTTGGGATCGAAATTGTGGGTGAAAGTAATTGTTAAAAGTGCCTACGAATTTATTCACAGTTGTTCTGTCAAAACTAAAAGAAAAATGGACGAGTCCCTATTTGTCACCCTACCTAACAACTGGTATATTTTTTGTGTGTAAAGGACAGACAAAGAGATAAATAAACTTGATACTCAATTGTACCAGTTATCACAGGCAATTCTGTAGGAAGATATCTGAACAAGAGGAATTGTCAATTTACTCAAAATATTTGGTAAACATTTACATTTAGAATAATTGATGCATGCAATAAAACCACCAGTAACTCCCTGCAAATATGTGGTGAAGCACTGGGCTCAGTGTAGAATTGTTCCTGCTGATAACTTACAACTGAACACAGTTCAAAACTCACTCTGTTGGATCCTGACAATCTGCAAGAAAGGAGGAAACTGCTCCCTGTGGTCAAACATAATAAACTGAACATCAGTTTAGCATAAAGGATTGTTTGTTAAATCAAACCATATTAGAAGGTAAATAATTTGTACAAGAGTAGCCGTTACTGCAAAAAAATATTAACTTACTTCATCAAGGGACTGATGTTGCCTAGCTTTCTGTGCCCTTCACTCCCTGGTGGTGAAGGGTAGGAGAAGGACATTTCCATTTAAGTGACTAAGAGATGTGGCATTACGCCTTGTTAAGTTAGTCTTACGTATTCAATCACAACATTGGTGTGTCACCATTGACTTCCATCTTTAATATTGTGGATATTTTGTTTCTAAACTGTTGATGGTCCTATGTGAGGGCAGTTTTTCATACTACAGCGAGAATTGCTCAGAGTATGACATCAATATTATAAGTAATATAGTATAGCTCCACTGTCTTTTGACAAGGTTTATGCTATAGAAATATCACATACATATATATATAATTTGACAATGCTTTAAAAGTTCTCCAGTCTAGAAACCTAAAGTTCCAATTCTAATCAATTACATTTCCTTTACAGTAATGAAGCAATATGTATCATAGTATGTTGACACACATAGGGACACTCTACCTACACCCAATGCGCTTGACATAGGCCATCAACCAGTCTAGCCCTCATGGTTAGATTAGGTAATAAAGGGTACATTTCTTTGATTAATCCACAATATATGCACCCAGGATGACCGATAACACAAACTCATATAGGGGAAAACACATTTGTAAGCCCAGCATACCCTGGGTCACTCTATTTGTAAGTTCAACTGATTCCACAGGATGTCATCATTCATGTAAAAGGTATGTGTACCCAATTTGTAAATCCACCTTTGATCCCTAGTCAACAGTTCATTTTTGGGTGTGTTTGACAAAAGTGCTCTTAGTGGTTTATCAGTCAGCACCCAATTTAGAGCTCTGTTTGTTTGGCCTAATTCCAAGTAGTAATTTATTATCTGCTTCTTGTTTTTTATCACCTAATATTGCTTTTGTGCTCACTGATAATAATGCAGATCTTACATGTTGTAACCCCTTTGTGCTGAAATCTACACAAACATGTAATGAAATGTATTACATTTTCAAAGTCGCAGGTCGTATGTTTAAGTACTCGTGAAGTGCATTGTCCTAAATCAATTAATTTGACAGATTTGGTCAGTGGGCATACTCAACAATTTCCACATGGTTAATGGGCCATAACTTGTGGTAGAACCTGTAGCTTAGTTTCTGAAGTAGTAAGTAACATGGCTTAGGTCTTGAATGCATCATCAGGTCGCGTAGGTTGGTGTTTTTCTTGAACAAGAACATAGGTTTTGCAAAGTTCAGTCTAATATATGCCAATGGTTATTAACAATGTTTCCTAATCTTTTTGGATACAGTGCTGTAGGTTTTCAAAAATATTAATCTATTCTCCTTCTCTTGAGGATGTGTTTCTATTAAAGCCTCCTGGTTGTCATTCCTAGCCAGTTTCTTAGCTTTTTCCAATGTACAGGTAGTCTAGTGGATGTTATATAATTTTTCTGTCAAATGTTTGCCTGTTTGTTAAAGTTGTATATAGAGGAACAGTTATGGCGCAGTCTTAAAAATTGACCAAACTGGAGGTTCTTCCACAGACTACGTGGGTAAAAGCTGTACAATAGTAGGTTATTTCTATCCATCAGTTGTTGAAACACACCAGAACTGATATATCCCTCTCATGCTACAACTAAGAGATCTAGAAAGGACAATTGTTTGAAAGAGGTGGTATAGGTACATTTAAAACATTGTTTCTGATAATGAATCCACTTTACAAACCTCCTTGGTCCCTTTCTCCATGGCAGATCCCAAAAATGCGGTCTACAACATAGCAACATTTGCCCTTTATGTGGGTTAATATATTAAAAAATGTAGTCTGCCTCAAACTTATGAATGTAGACGCAGGCAGGCAGGCTATAGTCGGGGCATGCGTGCTCAGGAAATGGGCACTACGCTTCAAAGAACCCCGTGTCTGCATTTACAGAATCTCCGCACACCTTAATTTCTTTGTGAGGGCAATTTGTGGCAGATCAAAGCCAAATTTTCTTGGTGTGGCAAAATTAATCTCCGGAATACTATTTTTTCAAAAACCCTCTGGTCTCTTCTTGCAGGATACTGGCATAGAATGAGTCTATATTTAAACCGGTGAGAAGGTCGGTTCTAAAGGAATCTCATTCAGTGGAGCAAGCATCTCTTTGATGACTTAAAAAAATGAGGACATGTTTATGACCAGAAGTCGATGGAAGCAGTCACAGAACTTAGATAGGGGTTCCAAAACCAAGCCAATACCTGACACAATTGGGCACCTGGTGGTGGTTTGGTGAATTTGTGAATCTTTGGTAAGGAGTAAACACATAGCACTTTAGAGTTCTTGCTTCATTTTCAGAGATCCAATTATTGTTTACAGCAAGATCAACCTTGCTCTGTCTTTAGATCCTTAGGAGGGTCTTCCTTTAGTTTCTATATTTATGAGTGGCATTTAAATCGATGTATTCCTCTCTCTACACAGTCTCAGATTGGAAAACAATTGCCCCATCCTTATCTGCAGGTTTTATTGCTAGATTAGGGTTAAAAGGTAATTCCTGCAGTGCATGCTTTTCTTGTCGTGTCAGATTGTGGAATAAGTGACCATCCAATGGATCAATGTTTTCCATTTTTGATTGATAACAGTCTGTTGAAATTCTAACACCTTCAGTAGAAGGCGTAAAAACGGATTTGTTGCGCAATCCTGTACCATCAATTTCCTGTATGTTCATTTCCAGGTTTGAAAAAAAGGCTTTTAGTCTAATTTTCTGCACAAAATCTGTTAGATCACCTCTCAGATTATATCTGGGTGACTCGAGGCAGAGTCCTTTGTTGAGTAGACCTAGTTGATGATCTGTGAGAGTAGAGATAGTTAAATTGATCACTCGATCCTCTGTTTGCTTTTTCATGGTTTTGCACAGGGGTGGGCGGCCAGCTACGCTCCGTGCACGGAGTGTGCGTAGTGCCGCCTACTCCGCCAGGCGGCACTACGCACGCTCCGCAGACGGAGCGTAGCTGGCCGCCACCCTCCCGCCCTCCCTAAATACTTTAAAATAAAGGAATGCAATAATTTAAAAAGCACTTACCTTGCCGCCGCTGGCCGCCGCGTTCCCCGGGGCTCGTTATCTTCCGTCTTCCGTCTTTTTCAGTATTGCGCATGCGCGGGCGGCCGCGCATGCGCATTTTCACGAGAAAATGCGCATGCGCGGCCGCCCGCGCATGCGCATTACTGAAGAAGACGGAAGATAGCGAGCCCCGGGGACGCGGCGGGCAGCGGCGGCAAGGTAAGTGCTTTTTAAATTATTTCATTCCTTTATTTTAAAGTATTTAGGGAGGGCGGGAGGGAGGCGGGTGGCGGGGCTGGCGGCCAGTGGTTTTGCAGAGTGGGGCTACGCGGAGTGCGGAGGTGGGCGTAGTTTCTCGCCCACTTCGCGTAGCTCCGCGAAGCCCCACTCCGCCAACTCCGCCCAGGGCTAATTGCATCCCTTGACATGCTCCGGGTTACGCGTTGGTTGATGTCTTCCTTCTGTATTTTTTGTCCATTTTCCTTTTCATCCTTGAAGTAGCCCTCAAATAGGTCTATTATTATATTGAAATCAATTGTTCATAGACCAGGCCACCAAAAGAAAGGGCCTAGTTGGCATTGTGGAAAGAACATTTGAGACCAGAATTGTCCCTGAGCTCTTCCTCGCTCCTTGAGTGTTCATTTATCACTACTGCTCCCATCTTCTGAATTGGTTGGCCTTCAATTTTTGTATATCCTCTTATGATTTGAATAAATAATTTTAGTGAGTATTTGTTTATATTGCTCCTTTGTCCGGTAATCTCATGCGGAAACGTTTTTGTATCTTACTTGAGTTTTGTTGATTTTTAATTCAGTCAGGAATTCTTCGAACTTTTGTTTTTTCTTAAAATAATTTCTATCTCAGTTTTCAGATGATCTTCATTTGTATGTATTGGATGAACCATATTGACTAATTAGTATGTGGGGATGGTGTGGTCTCCTAGCCCTCTGTTTTTTTCTTTTAATCTTGCTGGATCATGTGAATAAATTAATTTTTGGCTTTTTTGCGTTAAAGTTTTAACACTTTTTCACTCAGAATTCTGATCCCTACATATTATTACAAGAGCTCCCAATTGATGTTGGATTGTTTCATTTAATAAGAGAGATACTTTTGTTGGGACGGAAAAGGCATGATAAAGACGTGTACCCCTGCCCTGAGTGCCCAACTGTAATGTTGTCTGGATCCCTAATGCAGGTTTATTTTTTTTGTCATTGGCGTACAGAGATCATGTGTGTGCACTATGACATAGGCCTGTCTCATGGATTGTGATCTTGTTGGACTGGGAGGGGTGCCCAAAGAACTACCCTCATAGTGGTGAAAGGCTACTGCCTTCACCAGGAGTTGAACAAACAAGTGCTGTGGTAGCAGCATACCATGTGATGATTTGAAGTAGTGACCAGTTCTATTTACCCTGTGCCAATGGAGTGAGGCCTAATGGCTCCCTCACCTTTTTAAAAGTTCCGCTGCTGTGTGTTTAACTCATTTTTGGCCTACATCCGGGTGATGTAGAAGTGCGTGCATAGGGAAAACGTGCTGTGAGTGCAACTGAACGTGCAGGAAATTCACTACACAGAGTGCAGTGTTGAACAGGACAGTGGGCACATGATAATTGTGTGTGTGCTGGCAGGTGTTTAAAGTGACACTGCCCAATACTACTGTCTCTCTGTACTGCATCAAAGTGGGCCGATTGAGTGCCTGTGCTTCATGTGGAAATGCTGGTGGTAGCAAATTACATGGGCACAACAATACTAAATAGTGTAGGGCTCTGTGGATGGATGCTAAGTGCAGTAATGCCTGCAATGGTACATTTCAAGGAGGACCTTGGGTTCCATTTTGGAAAGCCCAGGCCTGCCTGGTGAAAACTTGAGGAGCAGAGGAATCTCCCCCGCCAGAATTGTATATTGCTGCATTCCTGTTGACTGGGTGAGACCAGTACTGGGTGAGGGGCAGCTGGGCTCTCGTGGGTGTTACAAAAGGCTCTTTGACTCAGTGACAGATCACAAGGAAAGGGCCTGGACACATTTCAGGAAGAGGAAGGTGAGGCTGATAAGGGTAGGGCTGAGGGCCCAGGATTAACCTTTGATGCATAGATCGCTGAGGCTGACGTCCTGGTGTGAACATTGATCACTCTCATGAATCTTGTTGTGGGTTCCTATGCTTCGAGGTAATACCTGGTGTGAAAGACGTCTTTCAAAGGAAAGGATGAGAGGAAGTGATGCCCATATCAAAGAAGCAGAACCCCAACATAAAACTTCAAAAGTCCAGACCCTAAATCACATTTGGTGTCTGGAAAAGAACTATCAGTAGGGGAGTCTGAGACCCCATAATTTGGCATCTGCAAGGCTTCTGCCTGTGACCACAAATGGAGGCCTGCCTGCTAGTCTCCCTACTGGGTGAGAGCACATTACCCAGGGAAACAATATTACCTCCCCTGGAGTCTGGAGCACTAGTACCTCTCTGCTCGCCAAGACCGGTGTGCCCGTGAGGGAGAGGAGCATGTTGGAGGGAGTGTGAAACACCCAGATGTGTGGGACTCCTGAGCCAGGTGTGAGGAACCATGCCGCACTGATTGGGCCGTTGCCAGTGTGCTGCGCTGTGAACTTTGGCTACCTCGTATGTCTGGAGGGGCCGCCATGCATCAGGAACTGTGCTGCACTGATCGGGCCATTGCCTGTGTGCTGTGAGGTGAACTCTGGCGACCCTGTTTGACAAGAGGGGCTGCCGGGCACAAAGGTCAGTGCCACATTGATTTTGCCGTTGCCCATGGGCAGTGTTGTTGAAGTGGCCACCCAGTATGCCAGGAGTGGTTGTTGTGTGCCAAGAACCTGTGTCACATCGATCAGGCTGTCGCCCGAGTGTGGGACTTTGCAGTGAACCCATGTGCCAGGAGGGGCCGTGGAGAAGGCAACCTGAGGCCACCGTGCCCTGACAGTGAGATTTGTTGGGAGTGACTTTGTATGCCGGGGGGCACTCTAAACACAGAGGCTGAAGGTCCGGGTCATTGCCCATGACCCCAACTTGCTGCTACAACCAAGAAGATGGAGGCTTCATGTCTGAGGAGGCCTGCCAGAACAAGGAGACAGCCCCCATCCATGGGAAGGGAAGAGTTAGACTTACTTTGTATGCTGGAGCCAGAGCAACTCGGATCGTCAGGACGCTGGCAAGCTTGGCTCAGGAGAGAGGGCGCCTGTGTCTGCCAAGAGCTGCGCGAATGAACCCTTGCAGCCCAAATTGCTGATCCAGGCCAGAACCGCATTGTACCACAGCCCATATTTCTTTCCGCCGGAGCAGGTAAGCGGAAAAAAATGGGCTTACCAGGCCCCAGGAGAAATACCGCCTTTGGTTTTAGCAACCCTACTTGACTCGAAGTGACTACATCTTATTGACTGAGTCGAAGAGGGGGAAGCCCCGCGAACGTTCCTTGGATATTGCCGCATGTGAGTGGGACATAACAGCACTCCAATTACATGGGAACTTAGTAACCCGGGGTAGTGGCCTAACAACTACTAGGGTGCCTACCTCAAAGGGGACTGTGCTATTAAATATTGAATGTTGTGTAAGTTTGCATGTGTATAATTAGAATAAAATACTTCTTTGATTCAAAATAAATATTTGAATGGACATTGATTTTATTTGGATGCTATGTGCACGTTGAGTTATGCGTCATGTTTACCAATAAGTATCTATACTTCCCTCCGAGGGAGCCTTGACTGCTTGCCCTATGTTGCCAAATGAGTCAGGTGCAGGAGGAGGCGCTTGGCCCAAATTAATAGGATCAATAGTAGGGTGGGTCCCGGGACATCAGGATTAAGTGGCCTGAATTACCTCGGTTGGGCCCAGTAACTCCTGCTGGCCCGAGGCCCTCTGAACGGGGTTCTGACAGCTACATTGCGGTGAGTTATAAAAACATTGAATGGGTCCCATTGTATCTTGCGATATTTGTTGGCTTATGATGATACTGAGGGTAGTATTAAGAAGCTATGTTCCTCTAACTCCCTTATTTGTAGTAAGAAAGACACAATGAACGCGCTTACTATTTGACAGGAGTTCCCTTTGTGCAGATTTTACAGCCATATTTTATAGTAGTTATTTGCTTATATTACTGATTTATATGCACAGTTCATTAAATAAGCTGTTTAGTGTTGAATTAATTAGGCAAATATATATTTAACAAACAGCCTGAGAAGCATTTATTTACTACCGTTTTAAGTTTAATACTTTCATAAACATTAATTGGACAGCGACAAGCATTTCATATTGGATCTTTGCTGTCCTCGTTTCTCGCTTTCAAGCATGAGCACGTTAAAGACATCGGCGCCCATCTTGGCTTCATCATTTTTATGTTGCGCAAAATAGATGTTAGTCTTGGGCAGGGTCTGATCGCCTCAAGACCCAGTGTGCGACTCACTGTACTTAAATATTTCCTAACTTACAAATAAATCTTACTAAATTGAAAGTGGTTGTGAATAAGCTTAAATTGCATTTTATTTTTAGGACTGACGTCCACCAAAGTACTACTATGTAAAAACAAATATATGTATGCATTTCTGCGTATATATGTATCTTATACATATGGAGGATTTCAGCCAGCCCTCTTCATCCATTGGTCTTTATTGCCATTAACATTTTTGTTCCACTTCATGGGACAATTGGTCAGTCCTCTTTAGCCATTGGCTAATTTCACTGTGAGTGACTACTTTCTGCCTTTTCACAGGGACCACCACCTAGAAAGGCAGTGTCTGGAAACACCATGGCAGTGAGTTCTTTCTGAGACCCAAAAATATTTTTGCTTCTACGCAGTTATGTTTTCATCTCAGATTAAGGACCTGACAGCTTTCCCAACAATCACGTTTTTAAAAAAACGGACAAAAAACAAGTATTGTTAAAGCCAGAAGGCTAACCTCTATCGTCAGACTGGTTGGCATTGCCAATGCTTGTTTGTTATGTTGTAGGTAGGATGGCTGTTCTTTGCATCTAGAGAATTTTGTGTTGTTTATAACCCTAGTTATTCATTGTGGAAGATTGACTGCGAAGCGTTGTGAGGAGGGAATTGCAGTCTTTGTTGTTGGTAGGTGTCTAAACCTAATGTACTACACACCTTTTATTACATTTGGGTGCGAAAAGGAGTTAAAATGGCGCATGGTAAAAACTACTTCTGTCTTGTTAAAATTAATATTAAAATGGAAAAAGACAAGATAAAATCAGGAAATAGACTAAAGAGATTATTGTGGAAGTAATCAAAAATATTAAAGGCTTGTCGAATTGCACTGTAATTTGCTTTTAACGAAAATTGTTGCAATCATCAATCTTCCAGCTAAAATAATTCGTATTTTATTTCTTTAAAAGTTCAATATTTTTTAATCAAAATATCGAGCCGGTTGGCTTATATTTGGACATTCGGCTATTCTGGATTTTGCACACTGGTGAGCATCATTTAAGAAGATATAAAAAGTACAGGGAGCGGAGAAAGGGGGAAAAAACGAGGATGAAGCAGTACACAAATGCAGAGGTGTCAATCCGTTTGGAAGAAGAGGAGGATGCCTGGAGAAAGGCGTGCGAAAGAGCGGCAGAACGCTGCCTTGCCTCTGTTTGCCACTTGGAAAAAAAAACAAAAAAAACGCGATGGTTGGACCTGGAGTTGATCAACAGCTGGTAGTTGCTCGCAGCCGCGTTCCACTCCATAGTTTTTTGCGCCCTGATCTGCTGATCTGCTGATGGTCAGCGGCTTTGAAATCTTTTAATTACTAAATACACACTTCACAGGCTTTGCTTGTCTGTGCCCAAATACATAGAGTGAATTTGGGCTGATTCAATATTCAATCGGCCCCACTACTGTTGGGATTAACTGGACCCTCTTTTATTTTCACTGACTGGCTGTTTTTTAGGGCTCGACCTCTGCCAATGCGCTTGCGCATTGCAGATGTCGAGACATATTGGGGCTTAACAAGAGCTTAACCAAACGGGTGATTTGATGCTGTGCCCGTGAAGAAAGCGCGTGCACGCTTCAAAGCCACCCGCCTCCCTCCCACAAGCTTCCCCCAGCGTGCGCTCTGGCATTTCTCCTCACCCTAATTATTCACTGCCCACGACCGGCCTGCACATCAAAGGCTGCTGCTCCCCGTGCGTCTTGTCACCCTTACTCTCCCCTATTCTTCCCTTCTTGCCTCTCCCCGCCCCCCCTCCCCACCACAGCAATGCCGAGGGCTTGTTTTATTCATAGGAATTGTTCCTTGATTCTTCTGGGAAGTATGCACGGTTAACATTCTACTCGTCACCTAAGAATTTTTAAAGACCAGTTCATTTACAAGACAGTGTCATTGTCATTTTAAAACTGAAAAATTACCCTGAAAACCTAGGCCTGTTCCACTGAGTGGTGTATCAACATTTGCCGTACGTGCTTAAAGTGAACACTTAGTGTATTTAGTAGCACCGCTTATACCTACAGCATCACTGTGGCATCTCGGAAGGTTAACGTGCCTGCTGTAGCTGAGCTTCATGTCCTTCCAAGGACATGACTGACTGACTCAACCTTTCATTTGTCAGGGGTCGACGGAAAGAGTGCGATTTATTTCGAAGTGTGTTCTCATTGACGTTCACGGGTATGATGGCACATAGATATTCACGTACAGCTCTTTAAGTGTTTATGTTGCGTCCATGACCTTTGTCCTCATTTAATATCCACAGACATTTCGCTTCATACCATTAGATTTTCACAGGTAGGAAGGAGTAAGCAAACCCATTGGAATAGTCGGGTATTAAGCGGCGTTCACTGTGCACCGCCTACTGGTTGAAATGCACACACTTGCCCTACACAGTAATTCTCAGTCCCTTAAAGTGCACCCAGAGGGGGCCTGGCGTACTTTTACACATTCCCACCAAAACAGGCACTTTATTAGGAAAACCCTTATTGCGCCTAAATCGGTATCATAGGTCATGCACAGAATATCCAATGACGAGTCTTTCTCGGCATACCATATGACAGGTAAATCAATCGCAAGTTTATACCTGCAACATATATGCGAATGAGAACCTGCTTGCTTCTGAGGTTTGAAGCTCGGAACTGAGATAACCATCCAGTATTACCACTCTGCCCCCCTTTTGACCTGCAGAACTCGCATAATTGAGGGTACACCGGGGTAAACAACACCGCTTCTCCAGCGCGCGCTGGGCCTCACTTCTCCTCACACCCCATATGCTCATTCCCTCCCACGACTTCAAAAGAACGCCGCTCCCCTGTTCCCCGCCCCCCCTAATTCACCCCTGCCGTCGCGTGAAAGTGCAGTTAAATAATGTGTTTACCGGATTGTCATTTTCTTTGGTTTCTTATGTATAGGTTATGTTTTTGTGGTGCCGATAACATCATGGCGCAGTTAAGGGTACGTTGAGGTTGTGCTTTTTTGTTTCTAGGCTTTTTGAGCGGCCCAGAACGCTAGCACAGCGCTGGAGGTATGAGAACGAAAGGTAGGCTTTCTTTTGGTGAATTAGCTTTATTTATTAGGGTATTATAGGTAGCTGGGTGTTGGGCATATTTCCTTATATGTTTGTGGGGGCATACATGTGTTTCTTTGTTGACAATAGGCGCCTTTGTTGCACGTAGAGGTTGTGCTTTTCTGTAGTGAATCTGTGCTTGCTGTTGTGGACTTTTTTTTAGGCGGCCAAAACGTTAGCAACGCACCAGAGGTATGGGAACAAAAGGTAGGCTTTTTTTTATTGGTTAATTTGCTGTATTCATTATGGTATTACATGTGGCTGTGCGTTGGGCGTATTTTGTTATATGTTTGTGTGGACATATATGATGTGTTTGGCCATGGAACGATAGCTACACACTGAAGCTCAAAACACATACAGGTAAGCATTTATATGTTTGTGGGGACGTACATGTTGGGTTTCTTTGTTACTAATAGGTGCCTTTGTTGCAGTTAGCCACGACATTATACGTTTGTCTTAAAACTGGCAGTGTGTATTTTAATGTAAAACAATCCACTACAGTAACACCGGCAACAACGTTCAAAAGGAAACATGATCTACACTCAGGACGATGCAGTGGGCCTTTGACTGATTAAATAAGGAGCGGGTGACATTTTTAATGTAATCTGGGTGTGTGTTTAAAATGTGGCTGGCGTCCCGTGTGAGTCCTTTCTGGCTGGCTACATGATAGCCCGCATCAGTTTGAAAGATATATCCGTCAATTACATAAGCTGCACTTGCCGCAGAAGACAATGTGGTTTCCAGACCAGTTGCAGTTGAGGTCCGCTGTCACTGAGATTAAACGTGTCAAGCCAATGTCAAGCCAATAAATGTACCTGTGTTCCAGTATACACACGGGTCTGCGTCGTTCTAAAGGGATGCTATGCAAAACCACATAGAAGCTTTACATTTATATCACAGTCCACCTTTCTCTCATCCACTTTGTAATGAATTCTTCAAATGCAAGTGTGCCTTGCAGTCTGGTGCCAGAAACTTCTCTTTAATTTTACCACTGCTTAATTTGCCCCGGTGTCCGTTGCCGGTAGTCGGTGCTTCTTTTAGTGAGATCACAGGTTCTCCCCCGCCCCCACTACCGAAGTCTACAAAACTCCTAACTGCGTACACTAACCTACTAGAGTGACACCAAATTCTCCCACAAGTTCACTACAGTTCTATCAACTTATGTTTTTCTTCCAGCTAATGAAACCAGAGAGGCAGTTACTTCACTGCCTTAGGTTTCATCAGAAGAAGTCTTTCCTTTTATTATTTTTGAAAGTGTACCAGTTACCTAGACACCGCATTGTTTTGTGTTTTTTTCCCAACATATCTGTGTATAGATCTGTGCCAACGCGCAGTTTCCTTTAACAGTATATGTTGTTACAGAGATTTGCATAACGCTGTATTGCCATTAGTATGGCCTCGCAGCAATTCCATAGTTCTAGACTAACAACTGCTTAACAGCTGCTCAATAACTGCTTAACAACTTTATAGCTGGATTGTGCTGACCAAAACATGTAATGAACAATGGGATCAGTTGGGGGCAGTAACAGAGGAGCTTGTGTAGCTATCGTTCCTGTGGGTTTGTAAATCGGGCAATTTCTTTTCCCCTCCCACCCCCCACCTGTGCACCCGATTTACAAACCCACAGGAACGATAGCTACACACTGAAGCTCAAAACACATACAGGTAAGCATTTATATGTTTGTGGGGACGTGTTTCACTTTCTTTTAAATATCTTTCATTTCACCATCGAAGCTCCTCTGTTACTGCCCCCTACTGATCCCGTTATTCATTACATCCATTCCACTGTTGCTCATCTTTCGCTGTCTCGTTTTTTGAAAACTTTTTTTGGACCCAGCAGTTTTTGGGTGGGCTGCACAGTTCTAGCAAAAATGTTTTTTTCATGTTTTACCCACACTGCCCAAAACCAATGTCCTTCACTGCCCCGTGCCTTCTCCTCTCAGTGCTCCGTGCTTGTGTCCCTCAATGTCCAATGCCTCTCCCTCACCCTCCCTCACACCCTCACACCCTCACCCCCACACCCTCACACACCACCTCACCCTCACACACCCTCTCACCCTCACACACACTCTCACCCAACCTCACACTCTCACCCACCCTCACACCCCCTCACCCTCATACACCCCCTCACCCTCATACACCCCCTCACCCTCATACACCCCCTCACCCTCACACACACCCTCACCCTCACACACCCTCTCACCTTCACACACCCTCTCACCTTCACACACCCTCTCACCCACCCTCGCACACCCTCACACACCCTCACCCTCACACACCCTCGCACCCCCTCACCCTCACCCTCACCCTCACACACCCCTCACCCTCACACCCCCTCACCCTCACACCCCCTCACCCTCACACCCCCCTCACACCCTCACCCTCACACACCCTCACCACTGTCACCCTCACCCCCACACTCCCTCACCCACCCTCACACCCCCACCTCCCTCACCCTCACACCTCCACACCCACACCCTCACACTCCCTCATCCTCACACACACCCTCACACCATCACCCTCTCACACCCTCACTGTCACCCTCATTCGTCACCCTCACACTCCCTCACACCCTCATCCTCACCCCTACACCCTCACACTCCTTCACCCTCACACTCCTTCACCCTCACAATCCCACCCTCACTCCCCCTCAACCTCACACCCCCTCACCTTCACAGCCCCTTACCCACCCTCACTCCCCCTCATCCTCACAACCCTTTCTCCCTCACAACCCTTTCTCCCTCACACACCCTCACACCCCCTCACCCTCACACACACTCACCCTCACCCTCACCCACCCTCACCCACCCTCACCCACCCTCACCCACCCTCACCCAACCTCACTCACCCTCCCACACCCTCACTCACCCTCACACACCCTCACCAGCATAGCAAAACAAAGCATAGCATAACAAAACATAGCATAGCATAACAAAACATAGCATATCATTACAAAACATAGCATAGCATAACAAAACAAAACAAAACATAGGATAGCAAAACAAAACATAGCATAGCATACAGCATCACTCAGCACCACCACAGCATCACTCAGGGGCACCATAACATCACAATGCGCTACCACAGCATCCCTGAATGCCACAGCATCACTTGTTCGCCATCACAGCATCACTCAATCAATCAATCAATCAATCATGGCATTTGTATTAGCGCGCTACTTACTCGTAAGGGTCTCAAGGCGCTGGGGGGAAGGTGTCCGTTACTGCTCAAAAAGCCAGGTCTTGAGTTGCTTCCTGAAGGAGAGATGGTTCTGGGTGAGCCGAAGGTGGGTGGGGAGGGAGTTCCATGTCTTGGCTGCCAGGTAGGAGAAGGATCGTCCCCTGGTGGTGGCTCTGCGAATGCGTGGAACGGCAGCAAGGGCGAGGCTGGTCGACCGTAGCTGGCGTGTGGGCGTGTAGAAGGTCAGCCGGTTGTTGAGGTATTTGGAGCCCAAGTCGTGGAGAGCCTTGTGTGCGTGGGTGAGGAGTCTGAACGTGATCCTCTTGCTGACGGGGAGCCAGTGCAGGTCTCTCAGGTGGCCGGAGATGTGGCTGCGTTGGGGAATGTCCAGGATGAGTCGAGAGGAGGCGTTCTGGATGCGTTGGAGTCTTTCCTGAAGTTTGGCTGTGGTTCCGGTGTAGAGGGTGTTTCCGTAGTCCAGTCGGCTGGTGACAAGAGCCTGGGTGACCGTTTTTCTGGTTTCGGTGGGGATCCATCGGAAGATCTTGCGGAGCATGCGCAGGGTGTTGAAGCACGATGATGAGATGGCGTTGACTTGTCTGGTCATCAATAGGGAGGAGTCCAGGATGAAGCCCAGGTTTTGTGCGTGGTCCGTTGGCTTGGGAGTGGTGCCCAGGGCGGGGGGCCACCAGGAGTCGTCCCAGGCGGAGGGCGATGATCCTAGGATGAGGACTTCCGTCTTGTCTGAGTTCAGTTTCAGGCGGCTGTTTTTCATCCACTCAGCGACGTCTTTCATCCCTTCGTGTAGGTTGGTTCTGGTGGTGGCTGGGTCGTTGGTGAGGGAGAGGATAAGCTGGGTGTCGTCGGCGTAGGATATGATGTTGAGGTTGTGTTGGCGTGCGATGGCTGCGAGGGGGCTCATGCGTTACCACAGCATCAATCTGTGCAAACATTCAACAACAACTGGATCAAATATGTTCTCTCAATGTGTCAAGCTTTATTACAAATGTAACAAAAAGATGTTAATATTTCACTTCTGTTCTTGGATTTTCGTCACAATAAAATACACTGAACATAATCTTCACAAAAGTTATCTACAAAAGTTTAAGCTATTGCCATTATAAATTACAATAACTTTTATTTAGGTATTCATTATTAAAAAAAATTAAAAGCCATTGTTATTTGTAATATCAATACACGTAAGTCACGTAAATACAACACAAATTGGATTACAAATTCTATAGGTGTCACATTTGCGAAAGTTATAACTATTGGCATTGTAAATGACGAAGCTATTAATTTCACAAGTTTCAAAAACAAAACATAAATAAAAAATGTGTCATTTACAAGACCAATAGCTCAAACTTTCCTAATGCGAGACCTATTTAATTGCAAATGCTTGTTTTGGGTAAACTCCCTGCTGTCCGTTGTCACTTCTACTGGACGTCCATCAAGTGCTTCGCCACATCCCTGTAATCTCTAATGCCTGCTGCCTTCATCAATTTGAGGATTATGACTTTTCTTATCTCTCAACCAGGCAACCAAGGATGAAAACTACATGGTACACGTTCCTCAGCGTCGTTGTCCTCAGAAGGGCTGCAATCTGCCCGCCCTTCTGTCTGCTCCTGATGTTTGTGGGATATTTACATTCTGGCTGTAAGGACAAGTGCCTTTCCTTTGTAAAGTGTGAATCAGGCCTCATGGGGTCGTAGTGCTATAGAGTGGTAGTATACTACATGTAGAGCTTAGATACAACAGAACGTTGATTAATATAGTGCCATAAAGGACGGAGGTGCAGTAATTGAGTACACATTGCATTAAGCGCGCACCACAGTGACATGGGTACAATACATGTAGAGATCCCTATACAACAGAATGTTGGTTTACACAGCACTACAAGGCAGCCGTAGTACATACATTGGGCAAAGTATGATTTGAGCAAATCGAACAGTTAGGTTGCCATGCAGAGTAATAGGTACACAGTAAAACATTTTGCAATATTCATATTACAGATTGTGTGTGAAAGATGTCAGTTCCATGTACAAACTACCTCATGTTCAAATAAATGTTATGCATTAAGCCTGTGACTTGTAAACGGTATGCAGCATCAACAGATCTTGCACTAAATGTTAAGTATCTGTGGGAAACCAAGCCCTCCAAAGTTAGGGAACATATGTAATATTTCTAATTTCTCTTCCCATGATTTCGCCTTCAGCCTTGGATATGCCTCATTTAGTTGATTTCTTCAGTGAATGTACAGAAGGGTTAAGTCGCATGAAAAAGACATGTCCTTCGGTCGCTCCAGCAGTACTGGTTCTTTCCGAATGATTGCATTCATGGGTTGTTTAGTTTAGGTTCACTAATTCTGCACACACTCATGAATGAGTTCCTCTGAGAGATGGACCTCTGGGTTCAATGGTGCATGGCCGTACTTGCTCGCTAAGCTCTGCTTACAGTAGTAGGTACACTGGACCTGCTTGCTGCATCTGTAGTAGCTCCTGCCTGTTTTCTCTGATTTCCTCCAGAGCTTCCTCCTGTGAATTGCAAAGTGCATATTAAACCTCGGCTTACATACATCTAATGTCTGACAGTGCTACTAACAAACAGGATGAGGACTAGATTTTCAATGGATTGCGTGATGTGTCGGTCAATCTTCAAATAGAAAAATTAATTCTTTTTTTTTAAAGTACAACTCAATCTCACTTGCTTTTTAGCGATGTCAGAGAGAAATTATAGCACAGATGGGAATAGTTGAAGCAGTTAAGACAAAATATTTATTAGTAAAGAAAAAGAAACCCTGAAAAATGGTAATAATTGAGTAAATTAGATTATGGAAAATTATGTTAAGGAATTTTGTAAGCAAAAACGTTTGACAGCATGACTGGCTGCTTGGTATAGATAGCAAAACATGGGCTGCATCTAGAAGCATCTTAAAGGGACAGCACAGCAATCAGGTATAGAGAAATGCGAGAATGGGCTATTAGTCTGAAATGCCTCCAGTTCCAAAGAAGCAGAACAGAGTTTGAGGAGGATAGGGGTTTTCTTTGCATCCAACCATGAAATAACCCATAGGTCCTTTCAGAGTCCCCTCTGCATCCAGGACTGCAATCTAAACCATGGTCGAGAGAAACAAGAGAAATGATTCCAAAATTGACATGAAATTAGTTAAAATCAGTGAGGCTCTTAAGAAGTAGGATAGAGAGATTGGCCAGGTTGAAGACAAAGTTTGCTCCTTATAGATCCACTCTGGTGAACATTTGGAGGCGATCAAGGCTTTGAAGTGTTTATACCAGAATTTGCTCAAGCCGACCAGTTACTGTTGAAATAAAGTTGAGACCTTCGATAATTTTAGGTATGGCCATAATCCGAGGAGACACTGGCTTCCATTTGTAGATAGAGGTGGTGATTAACTGTGGCTTGCCTCTGGATGGCCTTTAGAGGAGCTAGCACCGGACCTGAATAGTGATACTGAACCATGAACGATCATTCAGTCCTGTAGCATCTTCCTGCTGATGCATGCCAAAAATGCATTAGCCACCGTATAAGATTAGCATTAAGGGAGCTAAAAGAAATCCAGCATTGATTTGTGTTGGTAGCCGCCTAGTGCAGCAATGTTTATCTGCATCCAGAATTGGCACAACTGGGTCAAATAATTCCCAGGCTGGTATATTGCCTGTGAGCAGATCAGTACCTTCTATTGTGATTTTTGCCCACAAAATATTCAGACGCAAATTTACCATTTTTTTTATTTTAAATTTACAGTTTTTAGCAGAATTTTTGGTTTTCTGAAAATAGGGGTGGAAAAAGATCAAAGTTACTAGGTATGAATTTAGAGACAAAAATGTATTTATCTTCTAATAATGTGATGGGGGAGTGGAGGTTGGTATTCCATAGCTACTCCCCAGAAACCCTCAGAATGTTTGCACAGAGCCGACATTTACTATACCTCCTAATTTAAACAGTTTTCATCTAGGAGGCAGTGAAGACCCGTTTGTGTTCAAAATATATTTTAGCAATAATTTGCCTCGTCCTGTACGCTTTTTTCAAAGTACTCTTCGGCAAATAATGCTTGATTAAAATAATGGTACACAGACAACTTGCAGGTGCGTAGATTGCATTTTTGAAGCTTATTATGCTTATCTGTTTAGGAACATTGCTCCCAAAAGCGTGAGACGGAAATGATTCAGTCGGATCATTGCTGTGATATTGCAAATTATAGTTATTACCTCTATAAAAATGTATATTTTCAGATGAGTGATATTAAATCGCTCCTTTTGTAGGAAAGCAAACATAATTAAAATGAATGTATTATCACAGATGCTTCATTTGGTCCATTCTCCTCTCACGATAAGTTCGCTCTAGCAAATAAAATTGTAATAGCCCCTTTTATTTGTAGTTCTGGGGATAAAAACTGTGCGATCTCCAAACTTAATTTGAATTCTGTTTGAGAGAGCACTGAACTATTTTCCTGTGTGCTTAATTTATAATATTTTATTCACTGTTGCAAACCAATTTTATTTTGAAGGAATCTTTGTTGTAGTTATTGCATCGTGAAAGGAAATTGTGCTCACTGTAAATCTGCTGAATGCTTTCCCTGAGCCTGGCCTTTACTCTTCTAACCTTACTGTCTGCCCTTGTGATTCCTGTTTTCTCCAGACCCATAATGCACTTTGTGTGCTAATTCTGTTCATTCAGTATGCAGTCAGAATCACTAAACATGTCATTTTATAGCTGTACTCTATACATCTATTTATAATATGGCATATTCAACCAATGAACAGGCTAATGTAGTTGTCAAAGTTCTTAATGTTAACCAGTTGACTTTGACATTTTTTGGAATTGATGGAAAGTCTTCTCTGGAGTATTGCGATCTTAAAGTACTGGTACAGAATTGTATGTTGCAAGCAACCTTGTTTAGAAAATCTACAGAAGGCAAAAGAACATGACATGGTAGCAATTTTCACTTCACCGCATTGAAATGGAGTATTTTCACCTGAGCCGTATATAAAGTACGTTGGCTTATATTATTCATTTTATTTAAATTTGATATGCAAGCTAAATTGATACATTTAAAGACATTTGAATTGGAGATTTGTAACCACATCAAAATTCACTTCTAAGATTGGAGCCATGTATAAAGATGTGCTTAATGTTTATACCATTTCTGATCAGGGAGTAGAAGCACAACACTTTTTGGTCTGAGGAAAGGTTTTGAAACGTAGCCATGAGTAAGGCTGTTGCTAACCGAAACTCAGTGACCAAGCCTTTTTATTTTCTTTGTTTTTTTAAATCTATATTTATGTTTTAGATTTTTCAACAGCGAAGCCCCTTCTGCACATACCCACAAATTATGCAACACCCAGCAAATTGATAATTGGCCATGCCCTTGGTTGAATAAGCACCTAATAGCTGCTGCTTGTTTGCCATTTCTTAGTTATACTAGACAGTGGTTTTTTTTACTTCACCAAAAGTATTGGTATAAAACTCATATTGTGAAATATAGAAAATATTTCAAGGTTCCATGTGAAATATGGATTTTATCACTCTAATTACAGCCTCTAAACCACTCTGTAGAGATTTACCATTGTCAGGGATAGCAGAATGATTACGGAGCATGGAGGACTAAATTATTCATCAAAGTTATCCAAATTATGCATCAGAAATTGCAATTTATCAGCACTTTGTACCAAATTATTTTCATCTATTTGAGCTAGAATGTTTTTTGTGTATAATCTGAAAATTATGTGGCAAGTTTGCTAAATGCATAATCATGCTAAATGCTGCAGCCACAGGATTGTATAATTCATAGACCCTTACCATTGACCACAATTTAATCAAAGGTAAACAAATCATTAGCTGTGCTTTGAATAAAACATCTATTACCAATAAAAACATAACAGGTTACATGCATGGGCTGAATGAAGGAGCGTCACCTCACAAAGAAAAGCCCCAGGCCTGAGCTGAAAAATAAAATGGTAATAAAGTTTATTTATTTCCATTTTATTTTTCAGCAACGACCCATCCTGAACGAAGTGTCAGGAAGGGGCGGGGCCAGTGCTGCTGAGTGGCAGCAGTAGGGAGTGGTGCTCTTTAAAATGCGCATGTCTCTTTGGCCGTCCAGACACAGAGGTGTAGGCCTCCAGTGCGCCTGAGAGTGCTGAGTGAGGCTGCTCCCTCCAATCCTGGATCTGCTCTCATGCTGGTGAGGGCAGCGCCAGGATTGGCTAGGGGAGTTGGCTGGTTCCCCAGTTGGAGTCTACCTGGAAGAGAGACGACCGGTGAAGGAGGACGTCGTGTCTCAAGATAAGTGTGTTTTGTTTTATTTATTTATTTTTTGCATCCCTTTCCTGCGGCACCACCCTTGGTACATGGCAGCCACCACTGTTTACATGTGTTATGTGGGCTAATGTTGCCATCTCTGTGTCTGGTGACACTTACTAAGCACACTGCCTTAGGGTTTATGATGTCACCAGAACCCCTCAATGACAGTACTGAACCATATTACCGTTGTCCATTATGGATAACCCTTCTCCCTCCGTCCATATAGAATATTTAATGTGTGATAGAAATGGCCCAAATTACACAAAAAGTGCTTTAGTTAAAGGCTATTTATAAATATGTTTGTTAGGCCCAGACTGCCCATTTTTCCACCACTTTTTTGCATGCAAGAGGCCTCTGGTGGGGCCCCGCCACTAAGTTCAGTTTTCCCAGGTTAATACATTTACAGCAGACCATGGGGGGTGGGGACTTGGGCGTGGGCTTTGGGAGAGAGATGAGGGCGAAGGGCTGGCTTGACATTTTTGCCAGGACTACTTTTGGTTTCCGTTCCGGCCCTGAAGTTGGTAATAACGGAATGTACTCACAGAACTTGTACAAGCTTGTCTTGGTCGCCACTGTAATATCTTGTATGTGCTGTGAAGGATACTGCGTGAGGCAGCCTTGGCGGCACTGGTTAGTGCTGTGAGAATACCTTGTACTTAGTGCGGTTTTGCAGCTCAGAGCAGCAATTTGTTCGCGGCGGAGTCGAGGGATCAGAGGCCGCGCCTGCTCAGCCCCGCTGAGGTTTGGGAGGGAGGGGTGAGGGGGGGTGAGCAGACACCAAACCAAATTGAGAGTGTGCAAAAGGCCGCTTTTATTGAAACAGGTGCATATTTACAACAATACAAACCTGGCAACCGCCTAACAAAACTAGTCCTCACTAAATAAGATGTTACCTTACAACCCCAAACGTCAGGCCCGCCCCTAACACGTCACAAACCCCGCCCCCACCCAGCACAACATAATTACAATTCAAACAATACCAAAACCTGATAATCATTTACATATCATCCCAACCCACCGCCAAACATCACATTGCAAAATTTACCCACCAACAACGTACATTGCCCAAAACCTTGTAACCACCCCACGAAACAACTATTTAAACTTTTCAGCCATAGCCCAACTTTATCAAAACCCAACAACCTTCATGTCCCAGCTGACCAAGAACGCCCAAATTCCGCACGGCACCTGTTCCAAGCGACAATGAACAACATTCTGAGTTACCCCATATCCACCTGTTCCGACAAAAGAACCCAAAATTATGAATATAAATAAATAAATAACGCAAATGGATAAATAAATAAAAACCTGAAAGAATTAGAGAGCTAACCGATAAAAAAGGGGGGGGGAGGGAGGGAAAATTTTCAATTAACTATGAGCTCCCGGCCACCAGGTCATTCAACCTAAAATGGTGGCCGGGAGGCGGAGCCAAGGGGATATATAGCTGGGCTCCCTCAGTAGGAACCGAGGGAGCCCAAAAACAGCCCAAAACCAGCCCAAGGCTGGCGCTCTAGCACAACCCCCCCCCCACTGGCCCCTCCCAATCAGCCCGGGGGTGGGGACCTCCCTGCGGTCGGCTGCCCCCCCCCAAGCCCCCCTTGGGAGGGAGGGGTGAGGGGGGGTGAGCAGACACCAAACCAAATTGAGAGTGTGCAAAAGGCCGCTTTTATTGAAACAGGTGCATATTTACAACAATACAAACCTGGCAACCGCCTAACAAAACTAGTCCTCACTAAATAAGATGTTACCTTACAACCCCAAACGTCAGGCCCGCCCCTAACACGTCACAAACCCCGCCCCCACCCAGCACAACATAATTACAATTCAAACAATACCAAAACCTGATAATCATTTACATATCATCCCAACCCACCGCCAAACATCACATTGCAAAATTTACCCACCAACAACGTACATTGCCCAAAACCTTGTAACCACCCCACGAAACAACTATTTAAACTTTTCAGCCATAGCCCAACTTTATCAAAACCCAACAACCTTCATGTCCCAGCTGACCAAGAACGCCCAAATTCCGCCACCCAGAAAAGAGGGGGAAAGTAATTACCCTCCTCTCTTTCTGCCCCCCAAAACCAACCAACCAACGAACCAGAACCTCAACCTAAGAAATTTTGAATCTTCAAACACCTGGAGAGCACCTCTCGCAATTCCAATAGATATAAATCCATGCCTATACGAGATAAGTGAACACCATCACCGCGAAAGAATTCCACGTTGTCATACCGGATGTCCTTATGGGACACCCGCCCAAAACCCAAATCTCTACAAAACCGGGAAACCTCCAGATTCAACTTCCGACGCGCCTTATCAACCGCCCTAGGCTTGATCGCACCCCTCCAGGTTCTTCTAGGGACCAATTCTGTCCACAAAACATGGCAACCCGCCCATTGCTGACGAATAAGAGAAAGATCCCTCTTCATTGCTCGCAATAAAACCACTCCCTTTACTCCACAAAGGTCATTCTCCCCAAGGTGCAAGAGCAACACGTCAGGACAAACACCTCCCACCAACCAAGAATTCAAGGCTGGGATAAGCTCCCTCCAAATCATACCTCCCTTCCCCTTCCACACAACATTAAAAAGGCGAGCATTAAAACCAAGAGTGGAACCAAAGTAGCTTCTTATAGCTTGATCTTCCGCGCGCCTAATGAAGGAATGTCCCACTATCCAGATCGTCATGACAGTAGAACGGGGGCCGGCCACTGAACCTGAAAAAGAAAAGCAGCATCAAATTCAAGAAAAATTATCAACCGCAGGCGCCACAACAGGGTCAGTCCGCACATAGCGCCTAAAACAGTTGGAGGACCAACGCCCTAAAGACATAATGTCCTGCTGAGACCAACCCCTGTTATGAGCTTCTGTTGCTGCCCCAATCCTGAAGGAATGCGTACCATACTGTGTCTCATCCAACCCCAAGAATCGCAGCGCTTTACGCAAAACCATGCGCAGTTGGTACTCAGTCACCCTGGAACCATCCCTATGTCGGAAAACAAGGCCCTCCAAGGCGGCCCCCGAACAGTCCCTCAAACGCCTGGCCCACCTAAAAGGACACGTCTCAGAAGGGGAAGAAGCTTCCAGCCAAATGCCCCTCCCTTTGCTGTGTTGATCAGTTTTTGCCCGAGCCAGCCAGACGTGCAACCCCGACTCCGAAAATCGAACATCCTCCCACCCCACCCCAAGAGCAACTTTCGACCCCAGCAACTCAGAAACTCTGAAAGCCCCAAAAAACATCCAAACCATAAGAGTAGAAAACAGACAAACCTCAAACTCATTCAAACAAACTGAGGACAAAACCTGCAAAACTCGGGCTAACGTCTGCCAAGACAAAGGTCGGCGAACCATATGTTCCCTACCCCTCTCCCTAGACCAGCCTTCCAGCATGCGTTTACCCACCTCCCCAGCCGAAGGAGAATAGCCCCACAGTAATTTGCCCATGAACGCAATACCAGCCAGTTTTCCAGCAATCGTCACACGTGTCAGGCCCCTGTCAATCAAGCGAAGAATGAACTGTACCACATCCTCAGATCGTCTCCAGCCCGGGGCACGCCAGTCGGCCCCAGAGTCCAAAAACTCCTTCCATGCCAATTCATACGCTGTCCTAGTGGAAAGTGCGAGCGAACCTACCACCAACTGCAAAACCCTGTCTCGCCTACAGTCCACAGATGTTCTGGCATGCGGGTCGGCGTCCTGTCTGCATCCGAGGCTAGCCCATGGAATCTCTCCCACTGCGAACGAGACAAAGCATCCGCAATGTCATTGTCCACTCCAGGAATGTGTAAGGCCTTAAAACTGATGTCATACGTCAAGCACCCCAACACAAAGACTCGCAAAAGCTTCAAGATGTGAGCATCCCTGGCCGACTGCCGATTGATAACGTCCACTACAGCCTTGTTATCAATGCGAAACAGCACTTTTTTGTGAGCCAGCTCCTGACCCCACAGGGTCAACGCCACCACCACCGGGAAAAGCTCAAGGAAGGCAATACTCCTGCCTCCGTTCTTCCACGCAGCAGGCCACTGTTCAGCACACCATCTGCCCTGCCAGTAAAGACCGAAACCATCACTGCCTGCAGCATCTGAAAAAACCTGGACGTCCCAAATCCAATTCTCTTCTCTGTACAAAGGAATGCCATTGAAAGAGTGTAAAAAGGCTACCCACATCCGCAGATCGTCCTTAACACCTGCAGACAAGCGGACATGATGGTGAGGTAAAAACTGACCCGACAGAGCTCTACCCAAACGCCTGCAAAAAGTTCGACCCGCCCTGACCACCCTACAAGCAAAATTAAGATGGCCTAGCAGTACCTGAATTTCCTTCACTGTCACCTTTGCCTTGTTCAACATTACATGTAAGAGGTCCAACATTTTTGCTTTCTTATCCACCGGTAAGCGTGCCTCCATCATGTTAGAGTCAATTTCAATCCCCAAAAAGGACATGGTCGCGCAGGGGCCCATTGTCTTTTCGGGTGCTAAGGGCACACCTAAAAATTCCATCAGAGTTTGAAATGTACGCAAGGCATTCCGGCATGCTGAGGAGTTGGGAGCGCCTACAAAAAAGAAATCATCTAGGTAATGGGTCACAAGCTGGTGTCCTGACGTGTCCGTGAAAAACCATTGGAGAAATGTGCTAAAGGTCTCAAATAGCGCACAGGACATGGAACAACCCATTGGAAGAGCCTTATCAACATACCACTTGCCTTGAAATTGAATCCCCAAGAGATCCCAATCCTCAGGATGTACAGGCAATAAACGAAATGCAGATTTGATGTCACACTTTGCCATTGCCGCACCAGTGCCGGCAGATACAACCAAGGCCATGGCCACATCCACTGAAGAATAAGACACAGAAGCGGCCTCACCATCAATGAAATCGTTAACTGAAGAGCCCTCCGGCCATGACAAATGTTGTATCAAACGAAACTGCCCAGGCTCTTTTTTAGGAACCACACCAATTGGGGAGACAATAAGATTTTCCAAGGGCCAGTCATCAAAAGGACCCGCCATCCGTCCCTCCTGCAATTCCTTATCCAATTTGGCTTGTACCACCTCCGGATGTTCACTTGCTGACAAAAGATTCTTTGACCACCTCCGCAACCGCGGCCCGGTGTAACCAAGACGAAAACCCTCCTGAAAACCACTCAACAACAACTTAGCAGCCTCAACATTCCCATAACCTTTCAGAGCCACAGCCAAATGAAAAGGATTAACTGGCGTATGAGCCCTTGGGCCCAGTCCCAGAAGTGTTTTTCCCCCCCCTGTGAGGTTGAGGCTGCTGTGCAGGAGCAGGGGCATTGGCTGACTGATGTGACCACTGCCTGCCCCTTGTACCCCGAGGCCCCCAACACTTGGACAGTGGGTGCGTTCTACCACATTGGGAGCATTCGTGTCGAAATTTGCAGTACTCCCTCGGGCAATATCCTCTGTTAAAATCCCAACAGGTCCCATCGGCAGGTTGAACTGACGCAGCTGCACCCACCCCTCCCCGAGTGGGCTTACCCTGAAAGGGCCGTGTAGGTAATGGATAACCACTAGCTGTGAAAACAGTATTACCACCCGCTGATGCCCCCATAGTGTGTTGCCACAGGTCATTATCTAACTCCCCCCATTTTGCCTCAGGATCCCAAGCCATCCGAGCCCGGAATTCCTCATCGTACTGAGACCAGGCATAACCACTGCCAGTAATCTGTGCCTTTCTAATCACGTCCATATACTTAAACAGGGCCACACAGCGCTCCGGGAATTTCTCACAGTACACGCTAGCATATATAAGAAATGCCGCAGTCCAATTTTCGATATTCAGAGGAACCTTAGGGCGCTTGGCCAACTCGTACTCCTCCTCCTTAGACCCCTCCTTAGACCGAACTTCCCTATGTAAAAGCTTCAATAATTCCACGTACTCCCCTTTCCAAATCCTCTCCTTAGTGGACAGCATTAAATGAGCGCCCAACGGTTTTGTGACGCCCATGTAAGGCAATTTCTTTATTTTAAGCTCCTTGCTGTGTAGTGGATCCTTACCTACCTCCACGGGCTCTGTAACAGTCCCGGAATCCACCTTAGAGCCCTCACCCCCGTCACCCGTGCCCACCCCCTGATCCTTAACATATCGACCTTTATGGAGCTTAAGATCCACACCCTCTGCCGGAGGATCCCCCCCTGTGCCAACCGAGACCATCAATGGCCTGTCCTGTGGACCAGCAAGCTCACCTGGATTCAATAAAGGCAGTTGGGCCGGCCTCGCTCTCCATGCCATCTGTTCAACATCGCCGCCTGATCGAGGAACCCTCACCGCGGGGTCGCTCTCCCGGATCGATCTGGAGACTGTGGTTCTCGGACGCACCACAACCGGTGCCTGCAAAACATCATCAGAAGCGTGAAAAAGCCCCCCCCTTGCACCCTCAGCACGTATCTCGCCCTCCTCGGGGCTCTCCTCATCGTAATCTAAAACCAACGATTCCTCCATCCTAGGAGGGGCCAACACCTGTGGCGGACTTCTGAACCCAACCTGGGCCTTACCAGCCCGTACAGACACCTGAGGCGGGGGAGCCGACTGGACCCGTCTGTACTCCCCCGAACGTCGACCAGTTTTATGTACATTAACCAACGATGAATCCCTGTGTTGAAGAGAAGAAACATGTGGGGCCAGCGAGGACGCGCCTGTCCTGCTTCTGCCAACCCCGCCGATATCCAAAGAACCTGACAATGGGGCCAGCGAGGACGCGCCTGGTCCGCTTCTGCCAACCCCACTAATACCTGTAGCAAGAGAAGTTGGGGCCAGCGAGGCCGCGCCCGACCTGCTTCTGCTGACCCTGTCGAGATCCTGAAAGGAAGACGTTGGGGCCAACGAGGCCGCGCCCGACCTGCTTACGCTGACCGCGCCGGGGTCCCTCGCCGGTACGGGGTATGCCGCGCCAGGCTCCACCCTCCCTTCTCCTCGGTGTAACTGGGCCGCACTCCACCCTACCGAGTCTGCCTCACCACGACGCTCTCCGACCTGCAAAGAAAAAGGCTGAACTGATGTGCCGGGACCCTTACTACCAGAACGGACAAAACTGCCAACACCACTAGCCACACAAAAACCCGAATCCTGAAACTGCACCTGACCAACCTCCCGAGAAACAGACTCCTTTGAGCGAACCGACAGCCCCCCACGAGGAAGGGAAGGCTCCACGTCCTCATCACCACTACTCCAATCCAACAAGTCCTGAACAATCCTAGACGCAGGCCCCAATGCCAGTCCACCCTGCCCCGACTGCTGGACATCAGAGCGGGGCTGGTCCATTCCCCCAAGCGATCTGCCCCTGACAGGCAACCCCGGAAAGCTCAAAGTGCCCCCAAAACCACTCAGCATATCAGTCCCCTGGAGGGGCTGAGCTCTACCAGCATCCCGAACCCCTTCTGCCCATGAAGGAAAAACATCCAAACCCTCCCAAGACCTAGCGCCCACCTGCTTGCCACCACTGCCAGGAACAGAAGAAAAAACCCCAACCCCCCCCGCAGGATCCCCAAACCCCCCACTCGACCCAGGGACAACTGCAGTACTAGACAACACACCACCACCAACCTCCTGACCATGCAACACAGACTTCTCCCCTCTCTCAACCTGTGCCCATTCCCCCTCCCCTACAGAACCACTGAGCACTGAATAAACCTCCCCATGAACAGAAACCGGGGGGGAAAACAACAGAGGACTATAAGGAACAAAAACCTCCCCCGTCCCCAACTGTCCAGGCTGAGCCTCAACACCCTTGGCCAAATGCGGACCCGAAACGTGAGCCGGCGTATACACTCCGTCCCTTACAAGCCCCCTGCCAGCCGCAGGCAAACCCGCCTCACGATTAATGCCAATTGCCCCCAAAACCGAACGTTCTAAAGGTACATCAGCCGGTAAAATATCCTGCAAATGGGCGCGCTGCGCACTCGCGTCAAAACGCGCATGCGCGCCAACCGCCGCCACCGCATTCCCCAAATCCTCAGCCTGACCGGCGGAGACAGAAGCGGCACGCTTTCTGCCTCCCCGCTTGCCGGCCCGCTTGCCCCTGGCAGCGGGAACGGAAAGCGAACGTTGCGGCGGCACAGAAACCAACGAAGCCGACGCCTCACCACCTCCCAAACCCGCCTCGGTCAACAGAACCGCCTCCCCCTCCGCAAGCGACGCATTACCAGGGGCCGCTCTCCTAGAGCGCGGGCGGCCCCTTTCACTTACCGCTTCCTTGCGCGCTCTTTTCGGCGAAGCACACGCCGCCACCACCGCCGCCACACGCGCCGAGGCCTGTCGCCGAGGACGCGACGGCCCAGCCACGTCCCCCAACACCAGGTCCAGGCGACCCGCTTCGCTCAAGAGGCGGATCGCTTCTAACACGCGATAATCCTCACTAGCCATAACGAACAGTAAATCCACACAACACCAAAAATTTTCAATTAACTATGAGCTCCCGGCCACCAGGTCATTCAACCTAAAATGGTGGCCGGGAGGCGGAGCCAAGGGGATATATAGCTGGGCTCCCTCAGTAGGAACCGAGGGAGCCCAAAAACAGCCCAAAACCAGCCCAAGGCTGGCGCTCTAGCACAACCCCCCCCCCACTGGCCCCTCCCAATCAGCCCGGGGGTGGGGACCTCCCTGCGGTCGGCTGCCCCCCCCCCAAGCCCCCCTTGCGCGGCTGCTGCAGATCACGGAGGAGGCGCCGACAGGATTCCTCAAATTCCAGATGGTTCTGCTCTTGAGCTGAAGATAACATACTTTGAAAGGGCGCTCGGGGAACGCCGTGCCTTCCAGAAATGTACTATCTGCCTGTTAGATATAAACATTCCTTCTAGAAACGCTACACTTCGGGATGTAAAATGTTTGTGTAGATGAAATCTTTTATTTCTTGGAAGGTTTTGGCATTTTTCTTTTTTTGTTATTGACTTTATATTCCAAGGGTCAAATTCAGCAGCCCCTAGGTTCGGGGAGGGGGTGCAGAACTTTCTTGTCTCGGTATTGCTGTGCACCCAGTTTCTTAAGGCAGGGCAGGGAACTGGGCGCAGGGCTCGAGCAATTCAGAGCCCTCTGTGCATAGCCAGGTTTGTATTGGGATCAAAAACCGGCCCGGGCACCCCCCAAAAGAGTGGCCCACATTTGAGAATTGCACCTTTTCGCAAAAAAGGAGGGGTTCTCTGAAAGAGGCATGTTTTCTTAGCTTCACTGAGATAAAAAAAAATGCAAATGTTGCGAGGACTCTATGCATGGATTAGTTCACAATGGCGAACCACACGTGAATATAAGTATGGCCGCTTCTGCTCAAGCACCCTGCCCCTGCTCAATCTGCATGCACTTATGGGCCCCTGGCGGCATCTGAACTGCACAGACACAGCCTAACCAGCCACCACGCTACCTACAAAAGAGGCCCACAGCTCCACCACAGATACCGGCCCATTCCCCGAGTGCCCGCCTTACCAATCCGACCCTGGGCATAGCTGCAAGCAGTACTCAGAGCAGACCGACTCCGGGCATAGAAGTGCTTGGCATTTTGCTATGCCCCGCCTGTATAAGTGACTATTGACTGAGGGATGTATGAAAGCCAGATTAAAAATACATGTAGAAAACTTTTGTAATGTAAGGAAGATCTGGTTCTTTTCTGAACTATACTAAGCCAAAGGCCTTTCCTTGATGGCTGTGAGCCAGGGGACTCTGAAAGCCCAGTAGCCCACGCCTTATACTCCGATCCTATCGAGTCTAGGGATGTGCCAGACGCCTCCGATGTTAGCAGGACTAGGTGCATGGCATAGCCAGGCCCTGCCTGTGCTCCCAGCCTGCAAACAGGGCTTGAAGTCACTGCCACGCAGGCCCTGTGGATAGAGGGAGTGGGTGCAGGAAATGCCCAAAGGTCTGTGCCTAAAGCAGGGGTCTCCAAACCGGTCCATGCCAGATTTTTTGGATATCCCCATTGAGATACATGTAGTAATTTTAAAAATCTGGCATGGATCCAGCCCTCCAGGACCGGTTTGGGGACCCCTGGCCTAAAGAATCCTAGGCCTGGTCCAAGTTTGGGCGTAGTCAGGTGGGGACAGGAAGGCACTGAAACCAGGGCACGACCGAAGGCCACACCAAGTGACCCACATTCAGTCTGTTGTTGAGGCCCATTCTCAGCGGACATTGAAAGTGGGTAAAGGAGAATCATTGTCTGTGGTCCAAGTGATCATGATAGAACTCGAAAGGGTCACTGGGAAAGCATTTGCTATGGAAACTCATGGGTTTCTACTGAGAACGCTAACTAGCCAATATTATGATAGCCAATAAATATAGCATTTAGTTTCTCTCTACAAAAAAACTATAGTTATATAGCTCGTTTGGCTCCCCCTGCAGAGATTTATTAGTACCCTGCGGCTCGCGGTTTAAAGTGCCATCTTCCTATGTAAGTGCACATCCAGGAAGATGCATGCTGGTGTTTTTGTTACTTTTGGGTGTCATACGCCAATCACCGAAAAATAGCCCCGCTGGTTAATGCACCAACTGCAGGGGAGTGTATGAAACGGGGAGGTGTTTGCACGAGAGAGGAGCTGCACTCCAATGTCAGTAATGTATGAATGAGGCGTTTTGGAGTCACCCCCGTCTTTGTGTCACTTGCAGTGTTAAATCGATTAAAGGTAGCCCAGGGGGTTACATTGCGTGATTTCGAGGTGTGCACGTGGGGGAGTAACAATGCACAGTTCTTGTTACTGTGCCTACTGCAATGTCATTAGATTTGACCTGAGATGCACATGTTCCAACCCCTTCAGGATGACTTGCAGGCACCTTGTTCCAGCTCAGTATTTTACTTTTCTAAGGTTGATTAAATCTGTGTTAATTTATGGTCAATCAAAAAAGAGGACTTCAAATTGTAAGTTAGCATTAAGGTCGCCTATTGGATTGGCCTATTCCATTTTCCCCCTTCTCCTCCTCACCTGCTCCACTCCATGGCAATGGAAGTGGTACCTTCAACATGTGACTGAACAAAATACTTTATAAAGACAATGTGCAATACACATCATATTGTCAGATATAGACCTGAAAGTCAGGACTGTCCTCTGAAACAGCCAGGGAGCGTGAATAAACAGTCTATATATTGTATCGCTCATTTTAAGTACCACGGGGTCTGAGTCATTTTGAAATCTGAAATATTGTGGTTATTTTGGAAATATAGACAAGATATAAACATCAATGTCCAAGGATGTTGTTTACGGGCACGTTTGTTAAGCATGAAGCCTTGAGACATGAGATATAATGCTGGTACTTGAACAACATTGTGTGTCTCTTGGTTCCTCAGTTTATCTTCCATGCCTAATCCTGTAAATGGATCTCCTGTAAGTGTGTAAAAATGAACCATACCCCGAACTCCACCAAATCGTGTTCCCACTCCTCTGACCATCAAGTCATGGTTTCTGTAATCTGGATCACTCGAGTCCCATACTGTTCTATGTACACCAGTTTTATGACCGAGATGTACCATCTATAATAAAGTTCAATGTAAAATGCTCTAGTCATCTTAGTAACAAAGTCCTAGATTTATCTAATACCTTAGTGATAATAAATGTGTTTTCTACCTGTTGCTGAAGCTTCTGAAGTAACCAAGTGTGCTGGTCAGATCTCGGCGTAGGAAAGGGGTAACTTAGCTATTTCTTAAGGATGAGTTAATACCTATATTGGTACAATTCGAAAGCCAGAATATGAAATCTTTGCGAGCTGAGCAAGTAGCTCTAGGATCCGCATGCTCTGCCTAGATCCTTCTGTAATACGTAATCCACCCCTGTTCTTCCAGTAGTCATGTACTGGAATTAGGGAAGTCTCATTGCCTTTGTGCATGCACATGTACTGAAGCATGCACATAGAGTCCACACGGAGCATCTTTCACCTACTAGGTGCTAGTGAATTTATTCTTCCGCTGGTGGGTCCTTTGGGATGGCGTGTGGGTAGTACCAGGGTTCCTCTTGAGTTCTCCTCTCTGTCCCCACCAAGTGTGCACTCACGAGCTTTCCTAATGCCTAAATCAAGGACAGTGGTCTGCGCTCGCAGTCAGCATCAGTGCATTTACGACTGCATTTGTGAACAGAACCTTGTATCCTGCACCCCATTCTAAAAGAATAGGGAGCTTTGGAGACCACACTTAATATCAGGGAGACACCATGCCACTCATTGACTGCAGTGGCGGCTGCCTCGGAACAGTGGCTGTGGGGCGGGAGGGAGGGTGGGAATAGTTTAAAAAAAAAAAACTTGCCACCGCCGCACGTCTCACCTCTGTCCTCATCTCTGCAAAGGCAGCATCTGAAGCACCAAGGCTCCCGGACTCTCCCAGCCAACCACGATGCTGCAAGCGCAGCGAAGTGATTGGTCTGAGCAGCCCGTTGGCCGCTCAGGCAGTGCCTGGGAGCATGGGCATGTTTTCAACTGGGCTGTGCAACACAGCCAGGTAGAGAACATGGTAAATACGCATGTCTGTTTGGCCAGTCAAATAGTCATGTGCACTTTGGAAGGGCAAACCACTCCTCGGTCTGATGGCGGCGAGCCCAGCCCTGCCCTAACCTGGCTTCAGTCCCGAACAGAAAAATAAAATGATAATAACGTCTTCTTATCATTTTCTTTTTCTTTTTTGCACTTCTCAAATAGCAGTGGGGCGACGCTCCTCCACTTAAGTGGAGGAGCCGCCACTGAGTGGCCAACCCTGACTCGGTGACTGAGTTCCTGGAAAGGAACAGGTATTTTCTTTATTTGTGGAGTGCATTTTTCAGTGAGCATGTGCAGGCACATGATGCAAGTTCCCCCTCATGCCAGGTCCCTCACACTGTTGGAGAAAGAGGTCCTCTGAGTACACCACACATCCATCATAACAGTTGGGCTGCTTCACTCATGTTCCTTGAGGTTAAAACTACCTTTCTTAGTTTGAGAGACCCCAGTTTCATGCTGAGAAAAAACGGTGTTTTTGTTGCCATGGATACTGTAGCTTGCTGAATCCATGGCGGGAAAGCAGTTTAGAAAAATCATCAAAGGGTTCCAGAAACTCTTGTTCTTTTTAGGACAAAGGACTGGTTTGTAACTTCAGGACATATGCCTACAAAGTGGGTCACGGTGAAGAAGTCTTCACAGAGACACATATATATCACAGAGTGTTCTCTGCGATAATACTTTCATATTTCTTATTTTACTTTCATTAATCTTCCACGCACAACATCAAAAACCTTTCATAGAGTTGAACTTGCCCAAAATATGTCACGATCAAAGAAACAGGAAAGGAATAATTGTAATGGTGTTTACAGAATTGAAGTTCACCGATTTTTGTCTCCTCATGTATCAGTTTTATGTCTTGACAATGCCCCTGAAAAATGATATCATCCATATGTAGGCCTCTTGTATTTATTTGGTTTCTATGCAGCACAGGTGCACCTCAGACTTCAAAGAATTGGGTTTAAAGAAGTGGGACAGTGGAAACACAGTCACCATCTGGCTGGCTGTAGATAAGGAAATAGATGAATAATCCACTTGCATATTTGGAAAAATAAAAGTGACACGTTTATAGGGATACAGTGTGTTAGTCACTGTAGCACTTTTTTCAAATGGAAGCCATGTCTTTTTTTATTTATTTAAAATGTCGACCAAATCTCTTTGTTGGTGCCTTTATACTTTATTTTATTTATTTATTTATTTATTTTTTGGGAAAACCTTTATTTAACATTTGCAATCAAATACAGACAAGGGCCTACAACCCCCAGGGCTGGCTGCTAAGCATTTTAGTACGTTATTACCCGCAAACTTCAAACCCGCCTCCCTGGAGAGCATAGGATCTCAAATCACAAAACGGATCGGTTGCAAAGGTAGTTCAATTTGGACACAGGATAGGAGGTTTTCATTTTAAAATAATAAGTAGGAAGAGTCAGGTGTCGCACAGTGTCTCAGATCACAAAAGGGGGGGGCGAGCAAAGAAACAGCGTGTCCAAAATAAACTCGCCATAAAATAAGTCAACGGAGTTAAGACATAAGGATAAACTAGCACATTATTATTCGTCTACTCCAGCATTATTGTCCGCCCCAGAGCACCAAAACCTCAGAAAAGTCAAGGTACAGATATAGAAACAAGGATGTAAGAAAGCCGAACCCACTACACTAACCCGGAAAAGGAAAAAGAGAAGAAGACAAGGGAAGAGAAGGAAGAAAAGAGGCCATAGAACAAAAATAAAAACGAACACCCATCCCCACACCCCCACACCCTGCACCCCTGCTGATGACTACGGCCACCCCCCTCGCAGCGTGCCTGTCACCCAGTAATCAGAACCCGAAATATAGAAGAAGAGAAGGAAGAAAAGGCAAAGAGCCCCACTCGGTGAGGGAAATCGGAGGAGGGCATATTCCTACGGACTCCCGGTCTCCTTCCACCCGTCGTAGCCAGCCCCGCCCCGGCATCCGTTAGGTCAAGAAAGCAATCCCGTTAAACCCAGTGCCACAATGAGAGACCCAGATAACAATCTCAACCCTGGCCCTGTCGATCAAATTCACTAAAGTCGTCAATGAAAGAAAGTCCCTTCCACAAATTACTGCAAAAGTCTACAGAACAGGAGTAAACAGAGGAGAAAAGAACGTCAGATCTCAATGTACATGGTTGGTGCCAATGTTGCCCCTCCCTGTCTCCGAAGCCAAGCTTTACTCCATCCGCCATCTTGTAAGACCGACAGGGGAGGGGAGTCGACAAGGTTCGAAACAGCAAAAGATGAAAAGTAGAAAGTTCCAGAATGGGGACGACATGTAAATGTTCCAAGGGATACACAGTCGGGGGTTCCAACAGCTCCATTGGGTGATCGGGCACAGTACAGTCAGGTAGATCCAGTACAATAGGGGCAAACTCTGCTTCCAGCGCCGGGTCAAAACAAGTCTCCGAAACATCTATCGAAATGCAGGCTAGCTGCCGGGGCACGGGTGTCGAGTCAGGATCCGCTCTCAGGCCTGTGAGTCCTTCCGTCGCAGACAACAAATTGCAAGTCTGGACTTCAATGGTCCCCTTAAGTGCAATGAGTGCCTCCAGCACCGTTCGTAGTGACGGGCCAGTTCGAGCCTGCTCCGCTAGATGCCTTTCTTCCTCCAACATGATGGTCCCCACGGAGAGGCGCCTTCTCCGGGGCAAAATTAGGCGGAGCAGGAGTAAGCCATGAGGGACTGACGGTTAGCAAGCGGTAATACGCAGCGAGGCACCGACCCAGGGGGATCGACGACGCAAATGCCGAACCCCCCGGTCAGGTACCCCCGCGACACAGCACCGTGTGTCACTCGTCACCTCACCTACTGTAGGGCACCAGGCAGCTGGTGGTAGCAGACCAATCAAAAAATCCGAGTGTTCCAGAGAGCGGACCCGACCTCATTCAGCAGTCCGTTGTTATTCAATTCGGACCCGGCACAGCCCGCACTCGAGACCCCGGCGTCCCTGCTGGGTTAGGCCTCAAACGATCATCGACGTAACTCCGCTCCACAACGGCGGAGAAACTCCGGGATTGCACCACTGGAGAGCAGGTCGGATCACACACACGGATCCGGTGCAGGTAACCAGGATAGGCGACAGGATAATAGAGCGAAGGACGGAGGTCAGCGGAGCCGGGAGACTATGCGGCCATCTTGGTTGGTGTCGTAGCTCCTCCTCTATACTTTATTTTAAAGTTTGTCTTTGCAATCCAGCACCATGCTAAGCAAGGCATGAAACAATTAGAGTTTGATGTACACCTGCATACGGTGTTGCGTGGTGAGCACTCTACCACAGAGGGAAGCTTTATGTCATGGTGTGCAACATCACTGCAATGGAGGGGTTCCAGGGTATTTTCTTTGCTCACCAGCAGAGCACCCAGGGCCTCATTTATGAAAAGTGTTGACTGACTGCATGAAAACAGCGATAAAACACTTTTCGGTGCACCCTCTTTGCGACACCATGGATGCGCCGTATTTACTGTACGTTGCTCTATGTTGCAAGGATTTATAGATACGTCAGTATTCCTGACATATCTGTAGTGCAAAAGTGGCGCGTTGCTGGGGTCTGTCTGAAAACAGAACTCCAGCAATGTGACCTGTCACATGGGGCGTGAAAGAACCTGTGTCAGGCATGTGTAAGGCTTTGACGCAGTGGTGTCCTAGAAGTGTTGCAGTGAAATCTCAGATTTCATTGCAACATTCCTAAAAGCTTTTCCTGCGCCGGAACGCCCACCCTGCATACCCTGTTGCAGGTATAATGTAGCATGGGGGATTTTGTGGATTCGGTTTACAAAGTGACACATCTGCCCAGATGCGTCACTTTGTAAATATGTCGCAGTGAGGTGCATATTTTACGCTACCGCAGCGTCACAAAAAGTGACTCAATGGCGGCGTAAGGGTCTCATAATTAAGGCCCCTAAAGTATAATACCGGCTGTTGTAGAGGGTCGCAGCTGCCTGCTCAAACTCATACAGGGATACTGATGGTTGGTGGCAGCTGAGATTCTAGTGTGGGACTAACTCATTTTAACTCTGGGCCTGTGGGAGGACTAGCAGGCTTCTCCTTGCAGAATCCTCATTACCCCCGCCAACAGGAGTTCATTTCCTTCCCCATGAGTGTGTGGGTTTTTTTTTGGCCATGTATGGAAACTGAGCAAAGGGTACTTTGTTCAGTAGTCCACACTGTGGTTAAGATGGGGAAATTTGTGGAATCAGATAATCCAAGTTCTAATGCAATTATCAAATTACCTCCTGGACAGAGCAATTTAGGATACAAATGATGAATGCAGATAGATCTTCCCAGGATTTTCACACTAATGCCCCCTGCCTGCAGTGCTAATGTCACTATAAAATAGGAGGTTGAGAAATCTGTGCACACAACTCTGTATCAATGTGAATTCCTATAAAATATTTAATTCCTTTTGTTGGGCTCCGTTTTATTATTTAACTAATCCAGTATTTAAAATCCTGTATTTGTAAAGTGCAAACTAATCACCTCTAAAGGTCTCAAGGCGCTGGGAGCCGTTGGCGAGATTAATTAAGTGAGCTATTGCTCATAGTCACATGATGTTGAGCTGCCGCGGGGGCCCGGGATTGAACCGTGTGCCCCGTGGTATGGGGTCAGCCACTCTGCCCACTACACCACACCTCTCCCCTATATAATATAAAAAAAGTTTAGCCAGCATGAGCAAAGCAAACAGCTTCACTTTCTTTCATAAGACTAAAAAATGCAAAACTGAAAAATTCCATCTCACTCAATAGACCCTAGAGTTTATCATGCACAATCGGAAAGAAATAGGTTCATTATTAGAGGAAAAATACAAATATTTAAATATAAAAATGTGCATAACATCATAAATCTACTTTCTTTAAAGATATAGAAGCAGTGACAAAACCAATATGTCTTGTGTTGGCTACCAGCCTCAAGGTATTTTCAATGCTTGTTTTACGTTTTCATGATTTTTTGGCAAATATATCACTGGCTGCTTTTTAGTCCCCAACAGTACACTTTGCAATAGTAGACCCTCGCCTTGAAGGGAACTACTTTGTAAGTGGATGTGTTGCTTGTGAACGGACAGAATACTGTCACAGTGAAGTTAGCTATTTACGGAAATGAGCTGACTCACTGCCCCATGCTAAATGCTGTAGTGGGAAGAAGAAAAATTGGAATGAAGCAATAAGGTATCAGTGGGTGAAGAAGGCTTGCCGTAAACCGTGCACATGAGTATATTATACATATAATTTTAGTAATATCAAAAAGTCTTGGCCAATGCCAGAGCTAATAATAATTGTAAATCCAAGTAAAGCCATGTCCAATCATGGCCTACATGCCATTCTGGTGAACTTCCATTGTGAAAGCATTCCAGAGTGCTCCTCTTTTAGCGTGGCCCTCTTCCAACCATGACTCTGTCACCACTTGTTGCCCTGATAAGAAATTCATCTAAGGTCATGAGTCATACCAATTTCTGTTGGTTGAATCCCAGCCATCTTTTCTGGACTTTTATTCACTGCCTACTTGCTTCAAAAAACACCTTACAAAAGCCAGGACATTTGGTTTCTGAGCATTGCTCCCACTGGCTAGATTGCTAGTCTGACCGTCCACAGGATCGATTAAATTAATTTAGTCCGTTTGATCGGAGTGCCTCGCGCACAGGGTGGGATCAAGGGCAGAGATATAACCGGAGTTTCACTAAGAGGCATTGATTGAGCCAAGAAAATCAATCCGGGATGGAAGAGTGTTAGGACGTGGGAAGAAAGACGCGAGCTAATAGTGCCTTGAGGGAACTCTGAGGAAAGGTAAAGAACGCTCAACTAGAATAGTTGGGAAAAGATAAAAATGTCTTCTCTGATAAAAAAAAAAGTGGTAAGCAAGTGATGAAAGAAAAACAATACTTATAAGAAAGGTGTAAAATAAGAATGAGTCCAAGCTACTTCAAATTACGATGCAGGGAACACTACTGCATGTTTGCCTTGAATTACAACTTGCGTCCATGGAAGTGTACTGCGCTTCATATACTCGATGGACTAGAATTGTCTGAGAGCCTGCGCCTCCGGCTGGTTGGGTTCCATCTTGTTTTGGCTTTCATGCATCCTTGTGTGTTGTCCACCACCATTCATCCGCTGCAGTCAAAAGCATGGGCATCAGTCGACCCTAATGTGTGCATCATTCAGAGCTCCGTATGACAATCTGTGCATAGCTCTGAACAACAAAGTGTGCACCAAGAGCTCTGTTTCACAGTCTATGAATTATTCATAGCTCTGGGTGAGAATGTGTGCATTATCAAGAGTCGAGCATGGCGATCTGTGCATTATCCGTAGCTCTCAGTGAGAACACAAGCTTTAGAAAGAGATCAAACCGAATAATCTACCATTGTCAAACTCTGGGATTCCCCCCCTGCTGTATCCGGTAGATCTCCACAGAATATGCAGTATGCAGAAGGGTTTCGCCTGTTCGTCTCTTCACTCTAGTTGCTCTTCCAGCCCTCCTCTTCTTTTTGGCCAGGAGTAACATGTGCTTTAAATAAATCCCTTGGTCTGGTGGCTGCATTTTTAGGTTTGGCATTAGCCAAGATGTTTTGATTTTGCCCCCCAAAAAAAATATATATATATAGTTATCTCTTCATCCATTGGTCAGTTATTGTGTCATTCACATTTTGCTCCCACCCACTACAACACACAGCAAGGGTCAGCCTACTTCAGCTACTGGTTCTCTCTTTGCTCACTGATGCGCAGGACTATGAAACAAGCGCTGAGCTTTTGTAGTCTTCAGCCTGGCGTTTTCTTCCCCTACTGCCCATATGGTCCAGCTGTGCTGCAGCGCCAACACCTGCTCATGCGGCTCCTTGATTCTCTTAGAGCCATGCTGGAGTTCCTGCATCTGTATTTAAAGCTAGCAGCATGTCTCTAGAGCCCTGGTACTCAAAGTACGGCCCGGGGCCGCATGCATCCCTCCTGATCTTCACATGCGGCCCCAGCTGAATGACTTCACTGGGCTGCTGTGAACTTCAGAAAGCACTGAACATAAAAAAAATTGTGAAATAAATGGGAACTCGTATATTTACAGGCCAAGTGAAGTAAAAGAAAAGAAACAAATAAGGTGACCTGCAAAACTTATTTTAGTAACATTAATTTTCAATACATTTGCAACAAACGTGTAAAAATGTGATAACGTCTCTTCAATATTCAAAAAGTGTATTTTATTGCCATGCAGGAGCGTTACTCCTTAGTACATCAGAAAAGACAAGTGCATTCATAAAATTTTTATTTAAAACTGATCTTTTTAAAAAAGGTGTGTAGAAACATTCATGCTCCCTCACAACATTGCCAGTAGTGAATTAAGAGGTAAGTCAGTTGCCACTTGGGGGCCATCTGGGCGGTCGAGATTGTTATTATACATGGACAACATTATAGTTTAATAAATCAAACACAAGAGTTTTGTACAGCATATGCCCTAAACTCCTGTATTTCATGGCGCTCTTATTTGTAATAATGAAGAAAAGAAGAAGGCAAGGTGAAATTAGGCAACTGCCTGGGGTCAAACAATTGGTTCAAGTGGGGTAGCCAGGATTGATCCTAGGTGGTCTGGTTTCACTTTGTGGAATTCTGTTTCATTTCAATTCAATAATCAAGTTACTTACTCTTTACAATTGCCTCTTCCCCAAGGTAGCATTAGGAAGTAGAAAGGCTCCCCCAAGGTGCGTTAGAGGGATAGCAATTCAGATACAGAATAGTTCAGTATTGTCAAATCTATAACTCTTCTTGAGAATTGGGGCTTAATTTACAGGGCATTATGGAAAGACATCCTCAAAATAGCTGACTGACTCGCAGATCACACCACGTATGTGATTCACTTCCCCTATGCTCACCCTAACCTCTCCACAAAACCCCTCTGTCACTGCGCTGTCATTAATGCGGCCCTCGGGCACACCACATACCACAGTTAGTGGCCCCTGGAGAAATGTTTGTGAGTACCCATGCTCTAGAGGAACCTCAAGGCTTTAGACTTCTGTGATTCTTTTGGCAAACGTCCTCCATGGACTCCTGGCTCCATCTTTCACTTAGGTCTTAATAGCCCATCTTGGGGCACCAAGGGCTCCACTCATTCTCTCTGATTTATTTACCTCCTGTTTTTCTGCTGGTCTCAGTCCCTCTGCACTTGTGTGTTAAATTGACCAGATCACATGCTCACTTGCAATATTGTCTTCTGTTAAAAAGTCAATGTATGGCACGGATGGGTGAAAAGTATACCCTGGCTTCTCGTTGTATTATACCCACTGGCACATTATGAGTGAGTCGGTGATATGTTGATTGGGTTTATGCCCTAGTATATGTGTGTGTATCCTGGCAACTAAGTGAAGGTGCAATCTCTCTGCGATCCACCATGCTTCAGCTCGCCTGTGCTTTGCTATACTACTTTATCTCTACCCTATCTCGCGATAGTGGGATGAGAGACCGAAGACCCCTGTATGGCACCCAGAATGAAAAGTCTACCCTAACTTCTCCTTGCATTCTATCTTCTGATGTGCAGTTTCTCTCTGCAAATCAGCATCTGAGGTTCATAGCAACCCTGCCCTTTATGCTGGCAATGGGTACAGGAGGGTGAAAGCGCAATCTTTTTGTAATCCTCCATGTTGCAGTGGCTTTATGCTCCATAGTATCCTACTCTATGCTGACAGTGGGGACTGGAGGGCAACTGTGCAGTCTCTTACTGAACCGCTATGTTGCATTTGGTCTGTGTCCTAAATTATCCCCACCCAGTTTTCTGACAGTGGGGACGGGGAGGCCAACACGCAATATTTCTGCGATCCGTCATGTTGTAGTTGGTCTGAGCTCCATACTATGACCACCCTGTATGGTGATTAGACGAGAGGGTGAAGGCACGATCTCACTGTGATATGCCATGTCGCGGAGAGTTTGTGCATAATACTAGCAGTGGGAGTGTAAGGGAAGAGGCCATCTCTTTAAATCCGCCATGCTTTAGTAGGTCTGTGAAGCTACTTAAAATGGTAAATCAACATGTTGAGCGCCTCTGCCGCCTTGTGTAGCAGGTAAACGTAAGGAACCCAGTGGGAGGAAACTCAGTGTCTTTAGTTGGACTGCTGTAACCTGTGAATCAAACAGCTTCTGCTGTCAGTATCCTTGGGGGAACTCAAAAAGAAGACTGTGTAATCAGTTATAAATAAATATAAGCACACATATTGACATTACCAACCGAGGAGTAGGAAAAGCTAGAAACAAAGCAAAGCAATGCAGACTACTGCATGACTCAACTGTGTAAGTGTGGGACTATGGGAGTAAGAAAGCATCAACTAAAATAAACAGGCATTCTCTTGCCAGCAATAGCGGCTGCTACCGGACGGGCGAGGGGGGCGGGGAAGAGGAATGCAATTTTTTAAAAAAGGACTTACATTCCAGTTCTGTTCTCTTATACTGCTTATCATTTGTCTCATTGGTATCATACCTCTACTTTGGCATATACACCTCACCTTCTGTTCAATTTACAGAGTTGACGTGCCTGTCTGTCTCGCTCGCCTTATATGCTTGATGCATTTCCATTGTAGTGCGATGCCTATTTCTGCTCTCAAAATCAATAAAACACATTTGAAATTTAAAAAAAAGGACTTACCTTTCATGGCCAGCCGCTGCCTCTCCTCTGAATCCGTCCTCATCCTCATCATCTTTCTGTCCTGGCCGGCAGCAGGAAGCACCCAGGCACACAAGCTCCCCTGAGCCAATTAGAATGCTGCAATGCAGCGTTGTGATTGGTCTGAGTGCTGTGGTTCAGGCTCAGATGGGAACAGGGATCCTGTGCATGTTCCTCACCAGGCTATGTAATGCAGCCTGATGAGAAAATGCTAAATGCGTATTAACTGTTTGATCGGCCCAAGAAGGCCGTCAAAGCAGTTCCAGCACACCACTCCTCCCCCTGCTCTGGCCGGCCATGCCCCACCAAAGACTGCAATAGGAAAAATAAAATGATAATAATCCTATGTTAACATTTCTTTTTTCGTTTTGTGCAGTGGGGCTACTATAGTCAGTCTCATTAAACCTCATTTTGTTGTTTAAATGGAAGGCAAACAAAATATGGTTAAATATGGGTAACCTTATGTATCCTGCACAGTAAGAGGCTTAGGATTCCCCTGAGATAGCTTACCTGCCTGATTTCTCACAACGCGTGATTGTGAAAGGATAGGCGCAGCAGTTCTTTACGGGGCGGAATTGTGGAGTTTCAGCAATCTCGCCCTTATGACCAGGGCCCAAAACAAATTCTTACGTGGAATTACGGGCCTTTCAGTATCGACCCCACTGATTCCTCTTTTCTATGATTTAGGTTCCCAAGGCCTGGAGGATATGGCCCGTTATAGACCAGTGGCATACTGGAGGAGATTGTGGGTTACCCCGGACATCTCACAGTATGCTCGGGCATTCCTAGAAGTTAGAAATGCTGACCGGGCTAAAAAAATCCCCTGGATGCGTGAGGCAAAGGCAACTTATTCTGCCATGGGCCTAGCCAGTTTATGGGAAGACCCAACAGCTCATACTTTCCCACCCAGAAAAATTCTAAGAGAACTCTACTGGAGCATGGTTTCACTGAAAAGATTTGGTACATGCACTGGCCCGTTACTGACTGCAGACTTTTAGGAACTCAAACATTCTACTGCTCTTGAGGGATATTGGGATTGTATTACCGTTCCTGAGGACAGGAAGAGAGACCATCAATTTAGGGTGGGCACACATCCAATTAATTCCTTTGTTGCCAAATGGAGAGATGGCCTAGACCCTAGTTGTCCTTTCTGTCCTACTCAACAGGAAAGTATTGGGCATATTCTATTTATTTGTCCCGAATATAAAGCCCCCAGGCAGTCTTGGTTGAAACCTATTTGTTTACAGTTTGGTCTGCAAACAGGTTGTGAGGCTTTAAGGATTCTTAAAACAAATACCTCTCAGCCTGTGGTTATTGCTGTTGCAAAGTTTCTCCACTGGATGCGGATAATCCGTGCATGTAAATCATGTATATCTTGAATATTTTAGATTCCTTCTGTATTGCCTTTCTATTTATTTATTTTTTTAAACATTTTATATTTAATGGAATGTGTATATAACTGAAGCTAAAATGTATGATACAATTCAATGAATTAATTTAAATTATATTTTTATCAGTGTGGGACGGCTGTGAAATTGCTATATTGTCCTGATGTGATTTTGTATTCCGTGTTATGAAATCAACTACATGTATTGTTTCCTTATTGGTCTTAAAATTGTTAAATATTTTAATGTTGTCTTTTATGATTCAAAAATCGAAATATAGACTTTTTTTAAATTGAAAGGATACGTCACCTTTCACCTCTTTTTAAACAAAACGTGTGGTTCAATGAAATAGGTTGCATGAGGAGTGCTGTTGAGTAGTATGCCCTGCATTATTGATGAACTACACAGACCTGCTGACATAAAAAGCCCAGTCACCTTCTTACCTGCTCACCTGCATTCTCTTATCTGAGACCGAGTGTACCAGACAAGGGATAGGGGGGGTAGTCTGGATCTCATCCAGTGGGTCTCTCGTGGGTGGGGCCAGTGCCTAGAGATCTGTGGAGCATCATTTCTAGCTTCTGCAAACCACTTGTGTGCTTGCCAGAGAATGGGACTCCTAAAATTAGTAAAGTATGGAACCAAGCCCAGGAACCATAATGCTGCAGCATGCTACAATGTGTAAACATGGTAGATAGCGCAGTTGAGAGATATCTGTATGTTTAAGCTTAGTTCTTTGCACCAAAATGAATTACTAAGATAGCTCTTTACTGTTTACTGTGTTGTTTTAGCCAATACATTTTTGATTGTATCAAAATTATATATATATATATATGTATTTTACTTTGGGACTTTCTGCCAACCCTCTTCATCCATTGCTGTGTCATTTTCATTTATCTTCCACCCACTACAGCAGTAGTGCAGCTCACTTCAGCCATTGGTTAACTTAACTGTAATGATGACATTTGGCTATTTCATATCTTTTTGTGTTGCTATCTTTCACAATGAACACATCAACACACAAAGCAGTTCGCTTCATTCCAGGGGACAACTATGGCAATGTGTGCTTTTCAAAATCAAAAATATTTTTGTTTTAGCTAAATATATATATATATATATATATATATATATATATATATATATATATATATATATATATATATATATATATATATATATATATATATATATATATATATATATATATATATATATATATATATATATATATATATATATATATATATATATATATATATATATATATATATATGCCCGGCAGCTCCCCCAACAATCCAGTTATATAAAAACCATGACAAAACAGTCATTGACAAAGCCAAAAGGGTTGACATCAGCAGTGGCGGCTATCACATATCTGGGGTGAAAGTAAGGGAGGGTTTAGGAAAACAACTTACCTTATCACTACGTCTCTCCCATGTCATCTCAACTCCACGTCCAGGATGAACAGGAACCAAGAAGCACATACAGGCTCCCCAATGCCAATCACAACGCTGCAATGCAGTGTTGTGATTGGTCTGAGCGCCGTGGTTTGATGTTCAGCCAGGGAATGGGAGCCTGAGCAGTTCTCCACCCAAGCTGTAAATGCAGCCTGGGTGGCGAACATGCAAAGTGCGCATGATGCTTCGGCCTGTCCGAGACGGCTGGCAAAGCATCACACGCACTTACAGGATGTCACCACATCACCCCTGCCCTGCTTTGTGAGCAGAGCAGACCTGCCCACCACAACGCTGCAGCAGGAACAAATAAAATGATAATAATAAGTTATTATCGTGTTATTTTTCCTTCCTTTCACTGCTGCTAAGCAGTGGGGACAAGCTCCTCCGCCTTAGCGGAGGAGCCACCACTGGACAGCAGATGCCGGACCTATTGGTTATGCCAATGCTCGGTTTAAATGTAAGGAATGGCTAAACTCCAGCGGAAAGTGGTGGGAGTGTGTAACAGATCCCTTGAGAGTAGAGGGCAGGTCTGAAGAGTTACTCTAGAACTGGAAGGAAGGACAAGTGGAAGAAAAGAGCAGAGGAGAGACTTGTCAGAAAGAGGGAAAATGAGGACAGAGAAGTAGAGTAAAGGACCAAGGGAGCTAGAAAAGGATCAAAAGGGGTAATGAGTCACCCCCACTCCACGCAGCAGTTCTGCTGGGTCTCTGGTGGGGAAACAAGGGAGAGAAAAAGGAGGCCTTAAGATTGAAGGGGAGGGGGGAAGGGAAGTACAGGTTAAATTGTGGTAACATTTCTAGTAGCATAGTATTGTGCTACTAAGTCGTTTCAGAAGCTGAAAAATTCAGCATTTCTTGTTCACAGAATGTTAGCAAGTATGGTGAGAGGTCCATTGCATCCTAATTGTGGCTGGATATTTTACTTCACAACCAGGGGCCCATATTCCTTGCTTGCTTTAAGGCCCTCTGGCATCCTTGATACGCCTCTGCAAATGCTGCAGGTGAAATGCAGTCTTTTGACTCTCAAATGTGTCAATTACTTACTGGTAATTCCATTATTCTGAGTCCTTTCTCTTTAATCCATTACATCGTGAGGCTGCCTCTGTGACGAGGTGTCAGTGATAGGCACCAGGCCCTGGGCACTTTTAGGCTTAAAAACTGAAGTGCCCAGGTGTGAAGCTATCACTGACACTCCACCTCATTATGAGGGAGAGGACCTCGAGGCACTATGCTGAAATAAGGATGTCACACCCACAGGAACTGTGATTTCTTCAGCCATCATTTGAAATAAAAAAAATTAAAATCAGCTCTGGCATCCCGGAGGCTGCACACTTAGTGCATATCTAGCTCCTGGCTGCCTGACCTGAAAATAAAGAGTGTCTGTAAGGCTGACCTTGGCTCAGCCTGACAGACCCTTTTTATGTTCAAATTGTGGTTGTGGTTCGGGGGAGCATGGCCCATCTGTTCTTAAGGTCAGGCTGCTGCAAATCCTCCTGGATGAACGAATGGGCCTTGGAATGGATGAGATCCTTCTTACAAGATCTGAGCTTTAAAGTGTCTCAGAGTCCGTTCTACTCGAAAAGCATCAGGCTGACTCAAGGAGTGCCCCAGGGTCTATCCTTAGTCCCACCCTTTTTAACGTATATATGGCCCCCTTAGCAGAACTAATTGCAAAATACGACATTAGTGTTGTCATATGCGGATGACACGCAACTAGTGGTATCTCTATCGCAATCCCATGACAAAGCAGCCATCAATTTTTCCACTTGCTTACAGGAGCTAGAGGTCTGGATGGCTAGCTATTGCCTTAAATTGAATGGAAACAAGACGGAGGTTCTAATAGTTGGCAGGACTCCGTCTATTTGGTCCTTAAGGTGGTGGCCTCAACCCCTGGGCTCCACCCCGCATCCAAGGAACAGGTTAATAACTTGGGAATTTGGCTGGACCCAAACCTTTCCTTTGACCACCATACTAGGGTGAATGCCAGAAAGTGTTTCGGAATAATGAAGGTCCTCCGGAAGATGCTAGATGTGCTCCCTGCAGCCGCCAGAAAAACGCTGGTCCCTGCACTGGTGACATCGTGCCTGGACTACGGGAATGCGCTATATCTTGGGGCAAATAGGAGGTGTGTTCAAAGACTGCAAGGCATTACAAATGCGGCAGCTCGCCTTGTTCTGAGGCTACCCAGAAGAGCTCCATCCAAGAACGCTCTTGCAACGCTGCACTGGCTCCCAGTTAGGGAAAGAATTGTGTTCAAAACACTATGCATTAGTCACCGCATCCTGCAGGGAAAGGGCCCTAGCTACCTACACAATCTACTGACCCCTTATATACCTACTAGAGCTCTGAGATCTGTAGGGACAGGAAGGGTAAAACCACAGTAATCAAAAGAGCGAGAACAGGGGGAAGATATTTCAGATGGCTGGTTGCTAAACACTGAAACGACCTTTCGCAGTCACTCAGGTCCGAACCATCGGAGAGGATCTTCCGAAAAATATTGAAAACATGGCTCTTCCACATATAGTGCTTCTGTGCTGTTTGATTCATCTTGGATATTTAACCAGTGATGGGGGACTAGCTGCAGCACGGGGGACATACTCGGTAGTATAACCATGCGCTTTAGAAACTCATTTATTATTATTATTGTTATTATTGTTATTATTATTATTATTATTATTATTATTATTATTATTATTATGATGGCAAGTGCCAGTGTCTCAAAGTCCCTCACCAAGGACTAAGAAGTATAGGCAATTTCTTTAAGAAGCAAGTTATAGGCAGCAAAACTCGTCTACAGGCCCCTGCCCACCTTCATATTGACTGCACCAGAAGCGTAGCGAGCGTTCCGCAGCTGCCCGACTCAGTCATGTTTGCTGACCTCAGGACCGCCTCACTGCTGCTGTGCTGACAGCGTGAGGTGGTACCTCAACCCTGGGGATTCCTCGTCGGCCCTCCCATGCACAGTGCTTCCTTCCCTCAGATTAACCTGTACGCTGCAACCGCTGGCCTGCAGATAGCCAACAGAGGAGTGTCTGCTGAGATGCATCAAAAAGGAGGAGGTAGGGTGAGGGTTTTTTATTTATCTTAAGGATAACAAGATAAATGGTGGTGTTTAGGAGGCATGGTGGCCTCACGAAGTGATGGATTAAAGCGAGAGGATAATGAAGTAATGACATACATGCCAACATTTTGATATAAGAAATTACATTTTGAAAAACAAAATTGAGGGACTATTTTTGCTGTAGACTTTCATTGAAGCAGAGGCAATGTCAGGTGGGAGACTGCTAAAATGTAGCAGTTTTGGGATTTAAGATTCAGTAGTCTCTGGTCTGAAGCGGGTCTGTTGGCACCAGTGGCGTAGCTATCCCTCTGCCCGCCATGGCTGCCTCAATGATGAGCAGGGGGGTGCTAGCGAGTTTATCCGCTTGCCACCCCAGGCAAACGCATTGCAGAGCTTAAGGGGGGTGCTTGCTATTGTCTCCCCGAGATGACGGGTAAGAATGGGGTGAGGCCGCCGCCCCCCCAAAACTCATGTCGCCCGGAGCGAACCACCCCCCCTTCATTCCCCCACTAGCTACGCCACTGGTTGGCAGATATGTAATGAAATACTGACATTCCAGAAAACACCCACCTTTCTACTGTAGAGACACCTCTCTGTGCTTTTCATGTGTTTTGAATGCATGTGCTCTCCGACCTGTTGCTGACCGTCTGCATATCTGGCACTCTGCATATTGTATTGTATTGTAATTGCATTTATGTAGCGCTCACTACCCCTGACGAGGCTTTTTCGGCGAGTAGCACGCTACTCCGGGACCCATAGAGGATTAGTGTTGAATTAGTACAGTGAAACATGCAAGTACATTTTAAGTGGTGGATAGGGTATTCAGTTATTTGGATTTGGAATGATAGCAGAAGGCTAGAGGAAGACAAAGGCCTGTATTTATATAGAAACAGTGCAGTACACAAGCAGGAATTTTCTGCTCAAGAGTCCTTTCCCACCTTTGGCAGAGCAGACAATCTGTGGCTAGGATCACGTGTCTGATTTAAACAACATAACTGAAAAGTTAGTACGTGTTATCTAAGCATCAAATCACTACAAAGATTGAAAATATAAACCCATGGATGGTTAGGAGTTAAGCTGCGTTAGCTCCCTGGGGATGAATCAATAGACATCGAGCAGAATGTTTCTTTCTGAGCAGGAATCACTTTAATCTGTAGTTGATGTAATCCCCTTCAGCTGCATGTGAACGTCACATGTAAATCCCTCGGACTGCTGTGGGCTTGCTTGCTGTGTGCACTGCTGGGCAACTGCTTCTTTTTTTAGTTCTTTAGTGTGTATTTTGTGAATTGACATATTCTGTTTCTCTGCCACTAATCTCTTGTAAACAACCTCACTAGTGCTGGACATGGGACCTGAATCAACATCATGGACTCCAGAAATACACTCGAACCCGTTTGAGATTAACAAAACATGTTCTGCTGCCACCTGAGTTTAGCCACCTGCTAAACTCATGAGAGGGACAGTAGTCTATTGCCAGTAAACAAGGGCGTGCTGAGGTCACCCGTCCTGGGACAGGGCCAGGCAGTCACTCATGTTAAGGGGCAGGCCCATGTCTTTGTACACAAACTACATTGGGATGAGGCTAGGGATAAAAACTGAAAACCAGGATATCATATTGGACTTGAGATCTGCAGGTGCCTGGTTCTTTTAACCCCATGGGATAGATTGTTGTTGCCTCTTTAACTCTTTAGCCAGAGTTGGGTACAGCCCAGGGACAAGCTTAACTAGAAAAGTATCTGGTTTCAGGGCAACTTGGTGTTTTAGGTTTACAGGCCTCTACTGAACTTTTATTCCTCCCTTTCATTGTGTATGCTTTCAGAAGCGTTGCTTCCTCAGTCTTGCTGGAGCAAGCAGCCTATCCAGCATGTCTGGGTGTTGCCAGAGATGGATGATGGATTTTGTAAGGCCCTGGAGGCCAGGCGGTTCTTCCCTTTCCTGTGGTTAGACAGTTCCAACAGGTCATTTCCTCTAGTAATAGCTATTTTAAGTACATCGTCCTCTGGGCGAAGTTGTTTTTAGTCCGTTTTCTGGGTAGAGCATTTTCCACAGGAGTCTGAGATTGCAGAAATTAATAAAAGTTGCCTGGGGTCCGAATGGGACAAAAAATTTTCTCTGGCACCAAAATAAAAGTCATCCCCGTTAGCAAACCGGACAGCTAAAAAAGTGGCCCACGTTCTCAAATCTATCCAGTTTTGAACTTGTCAATATTCGCTGTTAGGGTATTTTGAAAGTTGTGGGAGACGGTGTACATTTGTTCTTGCTGCAGGCAATATTTGGGGGAATAACAGGAAAATCAACAGCAAAAACAGGGCCACCTGGAAATAAATCAGGCGCACAAGCTGCTAACAAAACAAGCATTAGAAATGCAATAGGTCTCGCAGCATTAGAGTTAGTGCTTTTAGAATTGTTAATGGTTTTTTTTGTAAATCTTTAGCATGAGGTTGAGGGTGAGGGGTTGAGGGTGAGTGAGGGTGAGGGTGAGGCTGAGGGGTTGAGGGTGAGGGTGAGTGAGGGTGAGGGGTTGAGGGTGAGTGAGGGTGGGGGGTTGAGGGTGAGTGAGGGTGAGGGGTTGAGGGTGAGTGAGGGTGAGGGGTTGAGGGTGAGTGAGGGTGAGGGGTTGAGGGTGAGTGAGGGGTTGAGGGTGAGTGAGGGGTTGAGGGTGAGTGAGGGGTTGAGGGTGAGTGAGGGGTTGAGGGTGAGTGAGGGTGAGTGAGGGTGAGTGAGGGTGAGTGAGGGTGAGTGAGGGTGAGTGAGTGAGGGTGAGGGATTGAGGGTGAGTGAGGGTGAGGGATTGAGGGTGAGTGAGGGTGAGGGGTTGAGGGTGAGTGAGGGTGAGGGATTGAGGGTGAGTGAGGGTGAGGTGTTGAGGGTGAGTGAGGGTGAGGTGTTGAGGGTGAGTGAGGGTGAGTGAGGGTGAGTGAGGGTGAGTGAGGGTGAGTGAGGGTGAGTGAGGGTGAGTGAGGGTGAGTGAGTGAGGGTGAGTGAGGGTGAGGGAGGGTGAGGGAGGGTGAGGGAGGGTGAGGGAGGGTGAGGGAGGGTGAGGGAGGGTGAGTGTGGGTGAGTGTGGGTGAGTGTGAGTGGGGGTGAGTGGGGGTGAGTGGGGGTGAGTGTGGGTGAGTGTGGGTGAGGGGTTGAGGGTGAGTGAGGGTGAGGGGTTGAGGGTGAGTGAGGGTGAGGGGTTGAGGGTGAGTGAGGGTGAGGGATTGAGGGTGAGTGAGGGTGAGGGGTTGAGGGTGAGTGAGGGATTGAGGGTGAGTGAGGGTGAGGGGTTGAGGGTGAGTGAGGGTGAGGGGTTGAGGGTGAGTGAGGGATTGAGGGTGAGTGAGGGTGAGGGGTTGAGGGTGAGTGAGGGTGAGGGGTTGAGGGTGAGTGAGGGTGAGGGGTTGAGGGTGAGTGAGGGTGAGTGAGGGCGAGGTGTTGAGGGTGAGTGAGGGTGAGGGGTTGAGGGTGAGTGAGGGATTGAGGGTGAGTGAGGGTGAGGGGTTGAGGGTGAGTGAGGGTGAGGGATTGAGGGTGAGTGAGGGTGAGGGGTTGAGGGTGAGTGAGGGTGAGGGGTTGAGGGTGAGTGAGGGTGAGGGGTTGAGGGTGAGTGAGGGTGAGTGAGGGTGAGGTGTTGAGGGTGAGTGAGGGTGAGTGAGGGTGAGTGAGGGTGAGTGAGGGTGAGTGAGGGTGAGGGAGGGTGAGGGAGGGTGAGGGAGGGTGAGGGAGGGTGAGTGTGGGTGAGTGTGGGTGAGTGTGGGTGAGTGTGGGTGGGGGTGAGTGGGGGTGAGTGTGGGTGAGGGGTTGAGGGTGAGTGAGGGTGAGGGGTTGAGGGTGAGTGAGGGTGAGGGGTTGAGGGTGAGTGAGGGTGAGGGATTGAGGGATTGAGGGTGAGTGAGGGTGAGGGGTTGAGGGTGAGTGAGGGATTGAGGGTGAGTGAGGGTGAGGGGTTGAGGGTGAGTGAGGGTGAGGGGTTGAGGGTGAGTGAGGGTGAGGGGTTGAGGGTGAGTGAGGGTGAGTGAGGGTGAGTGAGGGTGAGGGAGGGTGAGGGAGGGTGAGGGAGGGTGAGGGAGGGTGAGGGAGGGTGTGGGTGAGTGTGGGTGAGTGTGGGTGAGTGTGGGTGAGTGTGGGTGAGTGTGGGTGAGTGTGGGTGAGTGTGAGTGAGGGTGAGTGGGGGTGAGTGTGGGTGAGGGGTTGAGGGTGAGTGAGGGTGAGGGGTTGAGGGTGAGTGAGGGTGAGGGATTGAGGGTGAGGGATTGAGGGTGAGGGATTGAGGGTGAGTGAGGGTGAGGGATTGAGGGTGAGTGAGGGTGAGGGGTTGAGGGTGAGTGAGGGTGAGTGAGGGTGAGGGGTTGAGGGTGAGTGAGGGTGAGGGGTTGAGGGTGAGTGAGGGTGAGGGGTTGAGGGTGAGTGAGTGAGGGTGAGTGAGGGTGAGGGGTTGAGGGTGAGTGAGTGAGGGTGAGTGAGTGAGGGTGAGTGAGTGAGGGGTTGAGGGCGGCGTAGTGTCGCAGAGTTGCCCTCAAAGAAGGGAGAACCAGGCCCTTAATTGCCAGTAATTATTGCAGCAGATCGAGAAACTGATTTGCATGTCTCTGCCTTGCAGGGGACCTAGACTATCTACTTTGGAAATGTAAACAGGCCTTTGAGCGCCATATGTGAAGAAAAACAAAGGAAAACATACAAGACCGTGAGAGAGGGGTCAGGGCCCCTCGCCCCAAGAGCGAGATAAAAAACACAGTTTGCTTTATTTTACCCCTATTCCTTGATATAAAAAACGTTACTTATTAAATCTAAAGACGTGAGGAGGGGAGGGAAACACTGTTTCGGTATATAGGCGGCATACAGTGAATAACATATCCAATGCGCGGGGAATATAGGAATTAACCCAACTTTATACATCCGTTCTTAACCTTTTCGACGAGGAGGCGACAAGGGAATATCACCACTTAACTATACAACCAAGTTCACTGTAAAACGTCTTCCTAATTCTTTTTAAGGTTTCATAAAACCAACATTTAAGAGGAGACATAAAAAAGGCATCATTTACGTCAAAAAGTGATTGAAAGTACTAGCGAGTCATGGACATTCCGTGGAGGGGGGCGGTGCGGGATAATGGTTTAGGGTTCTTAGTTCTACAAAGTATATGTCGTTGTCAATTCCCATGCTGTTATATACCATAGAGATATATAGAAGACGAACATTTACTAGCTAAAGCATCACCTGAATGTGCAAAACCACAACAAAATGGTTTGGGGAAAAAGCAATGCAAGTAACCCATTCAAACTTTGGCACTGCAACCACTTCTACGAAGGTGAGCACACTTTCACTCTTTTGTTAACTTTTACCAAAAGAGAGCGTGAGAATGACAAGCGCTTTCCTTTAGAGACAACCGTCTGCGCGAAACGGTATTAGTAGATATTTACACAATTTCTAAAACATTCAAAATATAGTTACCAACACCGACTGCAAAAATATAGCAATCGAACAACCAAAGAAAAACTTGCGACTCCCTATGATGAAGGTAGCATGCAATTGGAAAACAAGGAGGCTTACCAACCAGAGCAATCTCAAACTCTGTTCGACTTCTGGGGCAGCAAACTAAACAAGCCTTTCACCGTAACACGGCGGGCAGGGGAGGGGGCGGGCAGGGGAGGGGGCGGAGAGGGGAGAGGTGCGACACGGCAGGAAGACGGAAGGAAGAGAGGGGAGGGGGAGGAGAAATGCGACACGGCGGGAGGTCAGAGCAAGGAGGCAAAGCCATCAAGAAGGGCAGTTATAAAAAATGTCTCACTACTTATGGAATTGTTTTCGCTTTTAATGTTGCACGGAAATTCAATACCCACCATTGTCCTCACTTTATGTATGTTTTATGGGTTTTTAGGTTAAAAAAGCAAGTTCGCCATGGTGCAAAGTCCTTTGTACCCGGAAAACGGTTGCAGAATTTAATTTGCGACCATTACTGTTTGGCTTGGTTTGAATTAAGCGAGTAGTGAGTTTTCTTTCTCACAGTAGAATTCACAGACCTCTTTTGTGGAGTAAACTTCTGGACTCCCTCTGAGAACTGTGCTTTCCAGGTTTTAGCTCTACCCCGCTCTATAGTTCTCATAAGTTTATGCAATGTTTGCCTTTTAATGGCAAGGTGATACACTTGCCTGGATCTAGATTCAGAGCAGGGTCAGTCAGGGTAATATATTTCCCTCCAGTGATTTAGTGCGGATGACGGCTGGTCTGTGGATGCGACACCTAAGCGTGCTTGCTTCTGGCTGGTCAGTAGCACGCGCCTTGCATTGGACAGTGTTCCCGGTAGAGCATTGGGAGGTTTGGGCCATCTTTATGATGGCCAACACAAACAAAATGGCTGTGCATATTTCCACCTCGTTTAACGCCAAGGAATTCATACCTCGTCCAAGTTTTGATGGGGGTCCAACCGTAGCCGTGAAATAAAATATTTCCAGGACGCAGGCGACAAGAGAGGCTTCAGTTCTCTGCGTCTGGCCGCAGCCAGACTTCCACCATACCGCTTGATTCACGGAAGGAAGAGAGGGGAGGGGGAGGAGAAATGCGACACGGCGGGAGGGGGCGGAGCGGGTTAACAAAGACGGAGGGCAGGGGAGGGGGCGGGCAGGGGAGGGGGCGGAGAGGGGAGAGGTGCGACACGGCAGGAAGACGGAAGGAAGAGAGGGGAGGGGGAGGAGAAATGCGACACGGCGGGAGGGGGCGGAGGGGTTAACAAAGACGGACGTGCACGCGCACGCGCTTTTAAGGTCAATGCGCATGCGCATAAGCTCAATGCGCATGCGCATTGACCTTAAATTTATCGTGCACTGGAAGGAATCGCCACGATTCCTTGCAGTGCAGATAAAGAGTGGATAACTCGCAATAGTCTCGCTTGCTCGATGCGCATGCGCATCGACAGGCGAGACCTAAAAAGGCCCATACACTGTGCTGTCAGACTAGCCTCTTGGGAACTTCCTGATTGCCCTGTGGGCCTGTCCGACCCTGCAGGTGTCCACTACACGAAAATACATAAACTAGGCAAACTAGGGCAGATAGAAAGGAAGAAAAATCTCAGCTGCAACATCGTCAAATTAATAAAGGTGGATAATAAGAAAGAAACCAGAGAAGGAGGCAAAAAAAACTCCAGTGGCAACTAAAAAACAAACTGCGAAGACAAATACAGCAGCTTATAATTGGAATTGATGGGGACCATCAGAAGTTCAACCAATTCCTTTGAAAAATCACTAATCAGACAGATCCATCAGCCTAGTACCACTAGTCCACTACTGGAACATGGGAGAAATGTGATGCACATGACCGAGTCAAACCCCAAGACGCAGAACACCGACTGCGTGGATCCTTGGGCAACACACTGGCAGAAGTTGCAGAACTAATGAATGCCACAGTAGCAGAGATTGCTTTCATGCTCTGAGTAAAAGGACTCTAAAGGAATCTAGTCTTTGTGTGTTTGAGAGCAGCTCTGGAATTGAAGAATGGTATCATAAAAGTGTCCTATGTGATCAGTAACTGGGACATAAGAGGGCTTAGACTGCACACTTTTGAAGTCAAACCTATAGCAAAAGACTTCCAAAATGACAGCCACTACATCAAAAAGTATAAAACTTTGGGACATTGGGTGACCAGCCAAACATGCAGTACCAACTGAAAGTAGCCGAAACCACATAGACATTAAAGAATTATGAATATCTACCTAATTACAAGCAGACCACTACCTCCATGCCCTTAACAGAAGTCAGAATACATCCTCTTTCACACTGAGAAATATATTATGATATTTGGAAGCCGATATCAAGAGCCAGAACAGAAATGCACAACTGACTCCAAGAACGAGGTAAGATGTCTTAGGGAACAACACTGATCTATCTTCGATCGATGCCTGAAATTTAGGCAATCCTCAAGAGGTTAGGAAGGTGTGAGAATAACCTAATCCGTTAAGTTTATTTGATGTATGTTGCAGTCTGAGACCAATTGTGTTTGTTGTTATGTTGAGTAATGCCAACAAAAAATGGGTTTTCCACCGAGGAGATGCCTTGGTTCATCAGCGTTTACTGCTAGAGGTAATGTACCGATGTCCAAGCACATTTTCAAGGCACACTGGGATATAAGAATTAAACACTAGAGAAGCATCTGCAGGCATCGTCTGTGAAAGTTCAGATCAGTCAAGGCGTTTCGGTCTTCACCCAATACAACACTTCAGCACCATTAACACCATGTCGAAAGACATTCATTTACCATCAGAATTTTGGTTTTGCTACCATGCCCTTTTGGAGCTTTTGTCCTGCAGTGTTTCAATAAAGTGCATTGGGTACAAAGCAAGAATTTTCTGTGGCTCTTCACTGCAGACAATGAGAAAGCGAAGACCACCTGATGTTCTCTAATAGGAGTACTGGCTCTTCCTTGAATTGCGTGAATGTCTGTGAATTTTGGTCGTCGCTGACTTTGGAAAAAGTTGTTCAACTAAATGCAGCAATTCATTGAAAAGCATATTCACTTGAATTATTATAAGTCATGATTTAGAGCTCGCCATGGCTTGGGGTCGCTGTTAGTGCCTGTTAATGGCATCCTTTGAAGGGATTTGCCCATCATCGTAATGCTGGAACAGTATTTGTGACCTTTTATCCCATAGATCATGCATGGCAGTTGACTCTGCTCATAGTTGACCTTGCAGTATTTCCAGTCTATTCCATTGTAGAGGGAAACTGGTGCTAAGGGGGATCTTTTGTCTTCATCAGCATAGATTGAGGGGGTGCAACTGGGTTCCCACTGGTTCCTTTCACTCATTAGTCCTAATGGAGCCTGTTAGGACCAAAAGAGAGCCTTTGACTGAGGCCATTACATCCTCTCCCCCCATATCCTGACTTCCTCCTTTCGTCCCTTTGGTAATCTAATCAAGGGTGTCCACAGGTTCAGTCAAGAACCCACTCTTGCCCCAATGCATTGTCACCCATTGCCATTTCTTCTGCTGCTCCTGGCGTTGCCCGTGAACTGGTATGTTGGTTTTTTACAGAATGCCCACCCCTTTGGGTCACTCCTTGCCACTAAATGGTGAACTCCAAAGGAGTATTTTATGAATTATTGTATAATGATAACGCATTTGATGCTCCCTACCACTTCCTCATTTCATAACACAAGGATAGGGATTTAATCCTACCGTTGCACACTGACTATTTTTTACGGATTGCACCCTGACACTTCTTGATGGACTCCTCAAAGCAAATAATATGGCTGGCTTCCGCACGCCTCTTCCCATGGGTTGCTTCTCTGCCGCTCCAGTGGATATACTACAGTTGGTTGTTCAACACCCCTTCAAATGGTTGCCCCGCTGCTGGCCCTGTGTAAACTCCCAGAAGTAACACTGTCCTGGTCTCATGGGTTTCTCCTCAGTCACTTCTGTTTGGAATTTCAAATGTATAGTATAGTCAGTGGAAGCGTGCAGCATCAAGGGATGCTTATGGTATTCTACAGACCACTGTAAGATGTTAGATATCTGTCAGCTTGCATAACCGCATCTGTTCTCACACTTTTACTAAGCACTGGCTGCAGCGCAGTCTCAGACCAGCGGCAACAGGGGTTAAACTTTCACTGCCATACAGGCACGACACCAGGACACTTACAACATAGAGCACTCTGTACCTTTCCATAGAGCTACTTTAAGGCTTAAGCACTTTGTCCCTCACTGCTTTTTTTACTTAAACTTCGCAGCAACGCTTAGCAACAAAATACACATGGAGCAAGACTCTGGTCTTCACACACAGCCTCAACACACTACCCGTAGAGGCCACATGATAGATGCACACTCTTCATCCACATCACTCAGAGAAGCATGCAAACATGTTTCAGCGCCTGTTCAGGGGCATGAAATGCTATATAAATACAACTACAGTGCAATACAATACAATCTAAAGCAACTACTTGACCTACTTAGGTTCTAGGTGTCTGCTTTCACGCATCTGCAGATGACACTCCACTCTGATAGTCTGTGACCAAAGGCAATCCAATCCAATCCAATCCAATCAGAAGTTTGTATAGCGCGCTACTCACCCAGAGGGTCTCAAGGCGCTTAGGGGAGGGGGGGTCTGCTATTGATCGAACAACCAGGTCTTGAGTTTCTTCCTGAAGGAGAGGTGGTCCTGGGTACGACGGAGGTGGGTGGGGAGGGAATTCCAGGTTTTGGCCGCCAGGTAGGAGAAGGATCTTCCTCCCATGGTGGCTTTTCGGTTGCAGGGAATCGCGGCGAGGGCTTGATTGGATGATTGCAGTTGGCGGGTGGGGTTGTAGAAGTTCAGGCGGTTGTTAACGTAGCTGGGTCCTTGGTCGTGGAGGGCCTTGTGTGCGTGGGTGAGGAGACGGAACGTGATTCTCTTGCTGACGGGGAGCCAGTGCAGGTCTCTCAGGTGTCCGGAAATTTGGTTGTGTCGAGGTATGTCCAGGATGAGTCATGCGGAGGCGTTCTGAATGCGTTGGAGTCTTTTTTGCAGTTTGGCAGTGGTTCCGGTGTAGAGGGTGTTTCCGTAGTCTAGCCGGCTGGTGACGAGTGCCTGGGCGACCGTTTTCCTGGTTTCGGTGGGGATCCATCGGAAAATCTTTCGGAGCATGCGTAGGATGTTAAAACATGATGATGAGACGGCTTTGAATTGTCTGGTCATCGAGAGGGAGGAGTCAAGGATGAAGCCCAGGTTGCGTGCATGATCCGTTGGTTTGGGTGCGCTGCCTAGGGCCGGAGGCCACCAGGAGTCGTCCCAGGCAGAGGGGGATGATCCCAGAATGAGGACTTCTGTCTTGTCTGAGTTAAGTTTTAGGCGGCTGTTCTTCATCCACTCTGCTACTTCTTTCATCCCTTCGTGTAGGTTGTTTCTGGCGGTGGTTGGGTCGTTGGTTAGAGAGAGGGTCAACTGGGTGTCGTCAGCGTAGGAGATGATGTTGAGGTTGTGTTGGCGCGCGATGGCTGCGAGGGGGCTCATGTAGACGTTGAAGAGGGTGGGGCTGAGTGATGTACCTTGTGGTACGCCGCAGTTGACTTCGGTGGCCTCTGATCTGAACGGGGGAGGCGGACTCTCTGGGTTCTTCCGACGTGGAACGAGGTGATCCACTCCAATGCCTTATCTTGTATTCCGATGTTGCTAAGGCGTTGTACTAGGGTGCGGTGGCAGACAGTGTCGAACGCTGCGGAGAGGTCCAGGAGGATGAGGGCTGTTGTTTCCCCGTTGTCGGGCAGGGTCCGGATGTCGTCTGTGGCTGCGATGAGGGCGGTCTCGGTGCTGTGGTTGGCTCGGAAGCCGGACTGTGAGGGGTCGAGGGAACTGTTGGATTCGAGGAAGGCGGCAAGCTGACTGTTGACGGTCTTTTCGATGACTTTGGCGGGGAACGGGAGGAGCGAGATGGGGCTGTAGTTCTTGAGTTCGGTGGGGTCTGCTGACGGTTTCCTCAGGAGGGCGCTGAGCTCTGCATGCTTCCAGCTTTCTGGGAAGGTAGCGGTGTTGAAGGAGCAGTTGATGATGTCCCGGAGTTGGGGTGCGATGACGGAGTCGGCCATGTTGAAGATGTGGTGGGGCATGGGTCGGTTGGTGATCCGGAGTTGATGGTGTTCATCGTGCGTATGGTGTCTTAGGTGCTGACCGGGGTCCAGGCGTGGAGGGTGGTGGTGGGGGGCTTCGGGTCTGTGGTTGGGGGTGTGGTTGGGTCGCCGAAGCTGTTGTGTATGTCTACGATCTTGCTGTGGAGTTCTTGTGAGGGAATGATGTCGTTGTTGCCGGCGCTGGGGTTGGTGAGCTCTTTGATGATGCTGAAGAGTTCCTTGCTGTTGTGGGCATTGTTGTCTAGTCGATCCTTGAATGCAGATTTCTTGGTGGTGCGAATCAACTAGTGAGCACATAAAGCGCTCCAATACCTTTGGATCATGTTCACGCTATGGCAAACTGCAAAGTAAACAGAAAAGTAAATAAGAAAAAAAAAGCTGCAACGAGATAGGTAGTGGGGGGACTGGCCAAACAGGAAAGCAGGAGGAGAAAAGGATTTAGGCAAGCAACGACTGAGGACGACGGGTTGAAGCAACAATGAAGGGAGAACAGTAATGCAACTGGGCAAGCAGCTACAGGAGAGGGCGAGAGGAAGCAACAATGAAGGAGGAAAAAAGTTTGAAACAGTAATGTGACTGGTAAGCAATAAAGTGCTCCAATACCTTTGGATCGTGTTCGCGCTATGGAAACTTTAAAATAAAAACAGGATGGGGCTGGTGGGGGGAATATTGAAAAAAAGCGCCATGACTCTGCCAGCGTTGACTGCATCATAGCATTTTTTTAACAAAGAAATTGTACCTGAATCAGCAAGAGCAGTGGAGGGACAGTAATTACATTTGAATTAATCTGTGCTTGCTCCATGAGCCACCGACAGAAAAGATGTGAAGCATGTGAAGCACTGCCCAATTAGAAGGCAGAAAATTTGAGTAACAACGCTGCAAACGAATGGTAAGCAATGGTCATTATAGAATGTTGGGGTGCTGCTCGGATGCTAGCGGTGAGGATATCTGACCCCCTTATGTGCTATAACTTTAGTGCCCCAAGCCGGCTGCAGCTTTTTCCTCTCTGGGACCAAGGCAAGGAGATGTTAAGCGGCAAAGGTGACAAGAGTAGGATCAGAGAGCTGTTGCCTACTTGCTGGTAAAAACCTGATGGCAAAGATGTCATCTGATACAACATGACCTTGGCCTGGCAGCACCTTTATTAGTTTCAAAATGCTTGAGGAATTTAGTACATCCTGCGGTCCTCTAGATACAAATTCAGAGATCCATAATAGCTGATGTCCCGTGTCACTTGGATGACCAGTTGGCATAGTGTTTCGCTCTTTGTGGTTGTTGCCAGGTTCTGAGGGGGTTCCCTCACCTCATTGGGTCCCGAGTCAAGGTTCCTGGTTGTCCGCCACCATGTCCTCTTCCTGCCTCATAGATGGCACTCTCAACTGGCTGTAACCATCTCTCCTCAGATCTTTGCTCTATTAAACCCGAGATTTGAGTTGCTTCTTCCTTGAGGTTTCTAACTTGATTGTTACCTGTGCCAAACCACCTTCCAAAGCACAGGGTTTTACAAGAGTTGTATTAATGGCAGTGAGTTTATCTTCCATACCTGCTGGTTTGTATCCCAATAATAATGCAGACTTTTATCTAGAGCTGTTTATTACTGCTACTGATTCAGACAACTAGGGATTTTCTTCCAGAATGGCCGCCTCCACATGTTCATTGCTGTTAATGCTTTCATAATTTGGAGCTAGGCAGAAATTTGAGGCACCTGCGTGACTAGTGCGAATTGTGTTCCTCCCTTTCCTTGCATGCTACCTGGCTCTTTTTGTCATTTGGGGTGGTGCGTGGGTTCATCCTGGTTTGGAGTATGTGTCATATGTGTCATATCCCTGTCTGTGTTTAGAACTCTTATTTCCTCTAGGTGTATGGGCTGCTCCTCTTGGCCCCCCTGCATAACAACTATGGGGGTTGGTGGTATAGTAGCCAATACCCCCATGCATTGTGACTGATGTTAACCTCCACCAATATTCCTTCCATTATTTTAATCTGTTGACTACCCCCTTACAGGAACATATAGTAAAGTCATAAGGAGGTTTGTCTGGACCCTCGTGATCAGGGAACTTAATTTTATAAGCTTTTCATCAAACCAAGAGACAAAGATTGCCATGCCACCCGGATGTCCATTTTATTTCCGTGGTATCTGAGGGCCATAACTGTCGCTTGACTTGAATTCATGATTGACACCCACATGTTGGTGGAATTACTCGTGGGTTGTGAATCCCTGTTGTGTTCGTCCATCTGCACCATTTGGATTGATTTCACCTCTGGCATAATTATCCAATGACCCTCCTTGGGGTCATCCTCCAAATCTGGGGGGGATCAGGTTCCTTGGCATTGCTAGCCTTCAATTCTGGAAAAGAATAGAGCCTGGACTGGGGGCTTACCAACACGTCCAAACATTCAGAGTCAGTACTATGATGTCAAGCACCATTTACAGTGGGAATGTGCGGAAAACCTAAGCAAACCTGTCCAGCGAGTGCAATTGATACTGCATAACCTCATTCTATTTCATGAAGATCATCCACAGCAGCCCAAACGTATGGTCGCACATTTTTGAGATCAGAGTCATTGGTGACAGGGGCACCTGGGTGAGTGTCCCACTATTATCTTCCTTACCTTCATGTGCTGATTTCGCTTAATGCACTTGGTGCAATCCTGCCCCCTTGGCCACTTAGTAACTGAAAGATGTCTGTCATTTTTTATACTTTGGGTTGGCCAAGTGAGTCCATTATCCCTTCCATACTTTGTTGCATTCCCAGTACACCGCTTCACTGTGGACTCTCTGGTGTAACTGAAGCACTCTCTGGGTCTAAGTTACTGATGTCTGGTGAGGTGCCCTCTTGTATGTGCTTTGGGCTTTCTTTTTGCTGACACTTCTCCAGTTGCTGGCTCCTGTTTTCTTTTATTCACAGTGAGTGCTTTACTTCTCACCTTGCCGGATCTCATTTTGGGGAAGTTTGTAGGATTTTGTAGTGTTGCAGAAATGTAGTGGCCCTTCCTACCACCAAATAATGAAGGGATGATCAGGATGATTACTTGCTTCTCAGCTTGTCTAGCCTGGATGCTTCCTTCTTTTTCTCCTTCCTTTCCCCTATTGTCAGTAGCAGGGCAGTAGATCGATAAAGAACAATATTGCAATTAAAAACAATCATAGAAACAATCATAGAAGTGCACAGGCACGGGTTTGCAGCACAGGTATGGGGTCAACTGGCAGTCTGGATCAGGCGCCTCCACACCCTTTCCGATTGACTCTCCCTTCCTGAGATTTGGCCCCAATCGTTGACGTAACGCACTGCTGAAAAAACTCAAACCAGGTAAGGCCAGGAGCTTCAATGTGGCAACGTGGCAGAGTAACCCAACACGGGCCGCCCAGGTCCTGCGTCTCAGGGTCCCAACACGACTTGAGGGGGCAGGGGTGAAGTAGCTGTTACCTCCACCAAGTTCTCCTCTGGCGCATCCTCAGCGGCACTCTCACATCAGCCCTGCTCCTCAGCTGCATTCTCACATCAGCCCCGCTCCTCAGCGGCACTCTCACATCAGCCCTACTCCTCAGCGGCACTCTCACATCAGCCCTGCTCCTCAGTGGCACTCTCACATCAGCCCTGCTCCTCAGCGTCACTCACATCAGCCCTGCTCCTCAGCGGCACTCTCACATCAGCCCTGCTCCTCAGCGGCACTCTCACATCAGCCCTGCTCCTCAGCGGCACTCTCACATCAGCCCTGCTCCTCAGCGGCACTCACATCAGCCCTGCTCCTCAGAGGCACTCTCACATCAGCCCTGCTCCTCAGCGGCACTCTCACATCAGCCCTGCTCCTCAGTGGCACTCTCACATCAGCCCTGCTCCTCAGCGGCACTCACATCAGCCCTGCTCCTCAGAGGCACTCTCACATCAGCCCTGCTCCTCAGCGGCACTCTCACATCAGCCCTGCTCCTCAGTGGCACTCTCACATCAGCCCTGCTCCTCAGTGGCACTCTCACATCAGCCCTGCTCCTCAGCTGCACTCTCACATCAGCCCTGCTCCTCAGCGGCACTCTCACATCAGCCCTGCTCCTCAGCGGCACTCTCACATCAGCCCTGCTCCTCAGTGGCACTCTCACATCAGCCCTGCTCCTCAGTGGCACTCTCACATCAGCCCTGCTCCTCAGTGGCACTCTCACATCAGCCCTGCTCCTCAGCGGCACTCTCACATCAGCCCTGCTCCTCAGCTGCACTCTCACATCAGCCCTGCTCCTCAGCTGCACTCTCACATCAGCCCTGCTCCTCAGCGGCACTCTCACATCAGCCCTGCTCCTCAGCGGCACTCTCACATCAGCCCTGCTCCTCAGCGGCACTCTCACATCAGCCCTGCTCCTTAGCTCTCCTCTGCCTCCCCTCCCACAGCCTCCATCCCTCCTGCATAACAGGAGGTTTTTGGAGAGCAGGGCGGCAGTCGAGGCAGTCATGGACTGCCAAGAAGCGGCAAGGCGGAAAGTCGAGGGCAGGTCAGGCAAGCAGAGAGCAACTTTCTCTACCGCAGGCCGCAGCACCACAGCTTCCTGCTCTTTCACTTGCTGACTCTGGCCCATCCTCCTAATCACTAATAGAGGGAATACCAAGGTGGTTTTAGGTCTTTTTTATCTGAGAAGACCCCAGTTGCAATTTATAATAAGAGTGCTTCCTCGAATACAGTCGAGCACATCTTAGTTTTGACCCGGATGAGATCCGATGATGAAGCATGCCACTACTAGAGTGGGTGAGGGTCTAACAAAAAAAAGATGTCGGTTTGTCCTGACTGTATAGGGTGAGACTAATTTGTTATCAAAATAACCAACGTGTTTTGTCTGAGCAGGGTGGGATATCTTTAGGTGTATTGTAACCAGTAACGTACAAACACAGGGCTACAAAGAGTAAACCTACTCGGGAAGATCAGTAGTAAGATTGGTTAAATCACATCTGATGCAAAGCAGCAACACGGCTAGTAATTGGCAGGCAGGGTTGTTTCTCCAGTTTGTCCAGCCTCCTCACGCTATGTAAACTAAATTGTTTCAGGAAGAGGGGAGAACATGACTAGATGTACTGTAAACTTAAGAGCCTCCTGGCAGGCAAGGATAGAAGGACGTTGTGCCTGCCAGGAGGCAAAGCTGCAATTAAGTGGCTATATAAACAGTGTAATTGCAGAGTGAAGTGATGAACAGAATGTGCAGTTACAGCTTCTTGCACCGCTTTCCAAGCAGCAATGTCTTTTTATAGAAGACATCAACTTTACTATACGCCTTTTCTGGAGAATGTGGGCCCGATTCAAAGAGTCACATTTGGCAAAAACGTAGGTCCTTTCTTACGCTTTGCGGACATTAACACATTTTTCCTTCGCAAGTCAAGTCCAATGTGACCAGGTGTAAACTGCAGAACTCTTTCTTATGGTTGGCTTGACAGCGCAGCCGTTTCCAGACTTTTATGTGAGCATCACTAGAGGGGCTTTGGCTCTGCCCACATGTTAGGAGCCAGAAGCGCTTGCTTTGATTGGGCGGAAGTTGTGTGCTTCCACAAAGTGCTTGCTTTCCCTACAGCTGTGATTATTTTATTTTTCCAGTTGCCTGGGCTTGAATTTTCAGGGGCACAAATATAACATTATAACACTATTAAAATGTTCTACATGGATGTTTAAGTCTGACAGAGTACATGTCACCTGACCTTTTAACCTACACCAATATTATTCTACAGTTTTATTCCACACAAATACATATCCATTTTCATGCTATTTACTTGCAATGCTTCCAATGACCATACAACAATGTGCTAAACCAGACCTATTTGCCAATGCTTGTTTTTGTTTTTTTCTTTTTTTTCAAGATTTTGATACGTAAACCACCCTGATCCTGACCTGATGGTTGTCCATGAAGCTAAAAATACACAGGAGAAGGTCAAGGTCAAATTTAACCTGCACTACTACTTAACTATTTCCTCGCGAAAATTTTTATTTCAATGGAGCAATCCCTTCCCCTACAACACTTTCAACTTAACTTTCCCACACTTATTTCAACACTTCCTTTATTTATGTGCAAGTTTAAAAGCAAAGTAGGAGCCTCAAAGTCATTGCAATTGCGTGTAAATGTCTAGAAAGTTTTGACAGTGAATGTTCACCTAACTGCACTGTTCACTCCCACAACACCCAATGGGAGGCGAGAGGAAGCTTCACACTGTAAACATTCGCGATGCCTGTGTTGCTTCCTTGTCTTTTATAATTGGATCACAGGGGGTGACACGTGTTTCGTTCATGATATGCACACGTTTCAAGCCTGTAAAAAACGTACCTTTAGAATGATGGATAAAAACTACACTTTTTAAAAGGTTTAGAGCGCATGGCGATTTTCTAAAAGAAACTGGCTTAGTTCAAAGTAATAGCTTAAGTCGAGTTACAGACACAAAGCATGTTCAATGGTTATTGTATTTATAATTGTTTTGTATACACTAATAGAATTCTGTGGGTGTCGTAGCATTGTACATCATATATAGGTTTAGATTTTTCGTTTACGGTACACCATGCACGTTTTGCATAGAGCTTAGATGCAAAGGTTTATCATTTCTAACTGACATTATTGCATCAAGAAGAACTGAATAGACGACATGTGTTCAGGGGCATACATGGGTCAGCATGGTAGTAAAAAACGTAGGACGGTATCCTATAACAGCTTCTCAGCATAAGGTGAAAATCATAGCCGTAGATTTATGGAGGTACATACAGCATCTTAATTTAGGAGATTGCACCAATTGATGGGAAGTGTTTAATTAAATGTTTAAGAAGCAAAGTCAGGAGCGACACCATTGGCTAAGTAAGTGAAAGAACATGTTCGGGATTGTATACATCTTTTAATAGCATCAAGAAAGTTTCTACGGGCATCCTGTGAAATTGTGTAATGATAGTTCCTATAAGAGCAAACGTTTTTATAGTGCTTATTGTAATCAGAAAACTGTAGCTGTTGAAAGATAGTCGGTTGTATTTATATTTTTATTAAATGTTTTAGTTTTAGGAAAGAGCAGACGTAGGCGGAAGACTAAAAGTAACTTATAGGGTATCATGTGATACTACTTATTACGAGTACGACATCCTCAGTATTACGAGTGTAACAATCAGACCACTGTGTCCTCCGGGGAAACAGAATTCAACGGCAGTCGAGTAGCGGTCAGGAGAAGGGAATTTGCTGGCGGTGCCGCTGTGGCACCGCCTAGCGTATTGAGTTACCTGTCCACTGCCCTTTTCATGGCAGTGAGACTGCCATGAAATGGGTGGCGGAGAGGCAACTAACGGGGCCCTAACTGGGCTGACATGCAGACCATGGGAGTACATGCAGGAGGGTACATGTTGAGCCCCACTGGAATTGCACCCCTGCACCTACATGGTGTGGCATGCATGCCAAACCATGCAGGGATGTGCTGCAGGCTGCATGTTACGCTCCCCTATGAGCCTAACAGCCCACCTCTGTGAGACCGCCACACACCTGCCCACCCACTATGGTTTACAATTGTAGCCTGGCAGACGGGCGCACCGCAGTTTTGGCGGTCCTCCTGCAGACAGCACAGTGGCAGCACCGGAGGACCGCCAAACTCATAATGAGGCCCTTAGCCATCATCAGTGGGAAGTTAATAACTGGACTGGAAGGGCTTGAGCAAATTAGGCTTTTTAGATAATGGACAACACACGGCACGTTGAAATGGAAGGATGCTTAATTTTGATTTCATGCTTAAGAAGTATGTTAATGAGTTTAAAACCGATAGTGTAAAAACGAATTTAATTAATAATTCATTAAATCATGAACTTGAAATTTGTATGATATGTTTACAGTAAAGTACTGATTTTTCTCCTGAGGAAAAAAGTTCATATTTCCAAGATGGGTAGAGCTTTGGGAATCAATAGATTTATGTTGACACATACATGTTATAAATATAAAAAATATAATGTATTGCAACATACGAAGAACAATTTTGGAAAATATATAGTCTTTCCTCAGGATTGAAGTGCCGTCCCTAAAGGGAACAGGAGGCCTACAGCATTAAGGATAGTTTATTTGCAATGCGATGTCATATTTGCCAAAAACTGTTAATTAGAAAGAATTCTATACTATGTGGGTGGCCTAGGAATCCCCACTCTTGTTTTTTAACACTCAGTAAATCAGTCAGACCTCTCATTCAACTCTTGGGATACTGTATGCCTATTAAGCCTGCAAAGATTGGCATAATTTCTCAATTTTGTACTGCACGAAATGTGCAGTATTTTCGCTTTGCATACCCTAATATTTTGCCCGTTTGAGGCTGGTTTCAGTAGAAACAATTTCACAGAGAAATGATATCCCTGAATGAGACGTTTTTGTCACTAACTGGTCTCCTGATGGCATCTCATATGGCTTTTTTGTGCAAAGTATATAGTGAACAGGTACTTGCAGGATTTTGCATAGTACACATAATACGTATAATTTTGTAAAAATTGACATATTTTGCAAAAAAGTCATAAGTTTCGCACATCGCTAATGCCACCATATTAGGAGGGAATTGATTGGACCCCGAGAGCAATCATATCATAGGGGGTGTCAATGATGTTTTCAAATTCATACCCAAGGTAAAACAAAAAATGTTATTTCATAATTTTCCCCCTAGACATGATCATCCTTAGTCTGAACAAAAACGATCTCCTAACACAACACTGGGCATAGTGTTCATACACAACACTGATAATGATGACATCTCCTCCATGCTTACTATAATGGCAGCGTTTCAGCATTTCATCTGATGCTAACTTAAATAGTTGTTTAAATGCACATTTTACTCAAATGTGGCAAGTGAGGACAGATTTATTTTTTTGTAAAGAAGTGAAAATTTAAATGGGTCGCAAACGACTAGAAACAAAAAACAACAAAACTATTCCAATTTCACTGGATGTGAAAAAAGTCAATAGAGATAAGATACTATAATTATTAGAAAGGCCGATTAAAATGGAAACCAAATTATGAAAGTCAAAGATTATAAAAATGAGGATTATTAAAAACTAAATGACAGTGATTTTTAATCCAAATTTAACTAACATAGTCCATGATCAAAGAGGTTTGCGTAATTTAAATGAATATTTTTATCTATCCAGTTGCTATTTAAAAATGTTGTTTATCTGTTTATTTTCCAAATTTCACTTGGATCCCTATCAATAAATGGTCTCTTGGATAAACTTGATCACTGAAGAAATATCTAAACTCACTGAATTAGCTTAGGCATTATATGTTACGACTATTGGTGAAAGAATGACATCCTGGTGATAACTGGCATCGAAAATCTTTAAATGTGGAAACAAAATAATCAAAGAGATTAAGTAATCTGCTCTTTCAGAATACATGATCAGCCCGCATTAACAGAATATGTTAACATGCTTGTTGCAATAATTCAAATCATTCTACACCTTGTTTGAGGACGGAAAATATTTTCAACAAGAATGGGTGCCCTGTTTGCTCCTCTTTATGCCAAACCATTCACAGCTTAGTATGAGAGAAAGCATGTCTGGTTTGTACACTTCAAACAACAGATAATTCAGTACACCGGATTCATTCACAGTATAGTCCTCATCTGTAATGACAATACCCTGTCATTGACTCGATGACATGATTATACAAATAAAAATGTGTAAAGCTGTTTCTTACATTGCCTGCACAAGTGAAGGATCGTTGTATTGTAACAATATGAAAATTAACAATGCGGATAAGGTTAGCCTCTTCTAATCACTCATGTTTTCTGAATTAAAAGAAGAGAACATTATTGCCAAGGGCCAGTTTGCCTCATCCTGCTTGTTCCACAAGAGATAGCTTTGCAAGATTTATTTTGTAGTTGGACACTCCTATGAATGCTGTTTTTCTGTTTGATTTCTTGTTGGTTTGTGCACTTGCTAAAACCATTATGCAATTAGCAATACACATGCGCATATCTCAGCGTAACTGATTCTGCGTTTCACATTGAAATTGGTAAAAAGAAAAGTAGTTACATTGCGGTGGGCTAATAATACCATTTACAGTGCTTCAAAGTGGTATATTTGTGCCAGTTAGTACACAATAACTAATGTCATAGCATATTCTGGAGGGCAATAAATCTGCTGAAAGACTCATTCAGCCAGAGACATCACATTAGTCTACTTTCAGTTCATTAATGGTCCTTTGATACGTTTTCCATTTCTTTTTGTTAATAACTTTCCACCTACTTTATTTGGGCTTTGAAATATGTTGTGTTTTTTAGGTTGCACGCGACATAGCTCAATGTCAGTGGCTGCACGCTTGTTTATGATGGGAGATGAAATCAGAGCCCCTGTAAGATAAAAGTTGTTATGCAAATAAAATCATTAATTCATCACCTGCAAAGTAAAATGCCTTACATTGGGTGAAAGATGAATAATGTATTGCAGAATGAAAACTCATTTGAGTCTATGAATTTGCTGTGCTTTTTCAAAGCTTATTGGAATACTAACATTGGGAAGTGAATGACATTTTTTTTTATAGTTTATGAATAATTTACAATAAGGTGACTTTTGAAAATCTGGCAAGTCTTCGAGAAATCATGCGCTATTTCACTAGTAGCAGAGAGTAATGCTTGCATTGCATGTAGCATGACCTGCAGTGCATTTACATGCATGATCGTACCACAGCCTTGTGTATCCAATGCAGTTTTGACATACACCATATATTAGACGTAGTCTCAACTTTGAACATTTTGCCACATCTAAGTCCTATGTCCAAAAATGGCACCAATTATAGTGTCCAGGTCATCATCCAAAGAAGCAGGAAGTGGCTCCTCTCTCGGAGCTATTTCCCAAATCCCTGTGAAGTTAAAAAGATAGGGTTGGTTAATGCAAAAGCATGGACCTTTATTGTAGCCTTATAGAAACCCTTGTTACATTCCATGGTCAATAAAATGAGCGCCATTTTGTAAGGTAATAATGTTGAGAGACAAACCAGTCTTTAATAGGTACTGTACAGATACTTGTTACCATTATATTATTGCTCGCGCATTGAACAGATAATTAAAGATAGCTTGGCCATCCAGACAGGTTAAAATGTGGCCAATGACGGGAGGTATTTGCCCACATTCTGAACCAAACCCGGTGAGCCATCCACCTATCTCTTGTTAGCTTAGGTGAAAAGAGAGTAGGAAGGGGAGCCTGGACCCGAAGGGGCTCACTGACTACATTTCCTGCTGCAGAGCACCGTGTCGGCTTATACCGATTTCCACAGCTCTCTCCATGTTCTTCTCTCTATTAAAAAAATATTAATTGATACAGTCTCTGAAAACGTTTGGTGGATCAAGGATGGCAAAGGGTCCAGCCAGTCTTCTTGACTATGTTGGTATGCCCCCATCGGTCTTCCCCCTCCTCTTCGACACTATACTTGTGACTCTGGCTCAGAGACTGTGGAGGCTGCAGTGAGTAAATGACTTCCCATCAAAGAGAGAAGCATGTGGAACGAATGTATTTTAGGAACTATGACCCGTGAAAGTATAGTGCTATCAGACAACTTTGTTCCGGGTGCCTCGCCTTGGGAATCATGAAGCCTTTTTATATCCCTACTATAAAAAACTTTTGATATGTTGGTATTAACGTGACAGTAACAGACCTCTAGGGAGACATACATATAACACGCATAAATAACTAGCCCAAAGCACGAACTAATAACTGTATCAAGTATTCCTAGAAGGAAATAGAATAATTGTTGAATGGGGAAAGCAGACAACCAACACAACAGTACACAAAGACCACTCAGTGACCGCCACATGATGTGCAAGTTCACTCCGGGAGGAACTCTTAGACCTCTGAGTTCTAGGCTCACTGGTGTTCACTTGACAATGACCCATGTGATGTAAAGTCTTTTCACTATGACGAGATCTGTGGCGATGAAGCAGGTGAAAGAATAAGATTTGCATGGGCAAAGAACGTTGATGACTAGCATACAAATATCATGAGGATTGTGAAACGAGCTAATTAATTGGCTGTCCTCTTGCAAAGGCAAATGTCTTTGGTTTCACACCAGTTCAAAGGTGAACTGTTGGGTCTAAATTCAGACAAATCAAACTAACTACTGAGGTATTGATTCTTTTTACACTGAGTGAGAATTGATTAAAGACTCTACCCTCTTTGGGGGATGCTGCAGTGGCATAATCTGCTACCCGCACCACATACGTTGTGATTGAATGGGGGTAAATTATTCAAAGCTCCTAATTCCAAGCCTTCGCTGGCAGTGGAGAGTCTGAATGCAGTCTTACTTGTGTTACCGTGGCAGTCGTAGGCAGTTGGTACTTGTGCAGGGTTGCTTTGCACAGGGGATTCAGCAGCAGGGAAAAGGCTCTGTGGTTGCCAGATTCCAGTAGAGGAGTATGCTCAGACCTCTACTTCCATGGTTCATTATCAGATATGTCAAGTTGATATGGAAGAGCCGCGCAAAAGCGGTTGGTCTCTTCTAAGCCTCAATTCTGTAGTGCATGTGCTCTCGCCCCCTTCTTTAATACCAGCTGTCAGTTGGAGAAATACCATCCTGGCTTTGCAGTATTTTATTTCCGCCCTCCAGGGATAACTGGATGTTTTTCAACGATTCCCCAAGTTACATAAACAGATGAAATCTCTTCAGGAACTGTGTACCCTACCTGGCTGATCTCCCAAGGATGTGAAACTTCTCTTATTCTGGAATCTTCTCTGTCTGGGGAAGCCCCTAGTTATCTCTCAGACACACCTGACCTTACTAGCACCAGCAGGGAGACCCTAGTCTCTTCACAGCCCTGACTAGACTGGCAAAAGCCGAAGATAAAATCTGCTTGTAATGTGAGGGAGAAGTTCCAACACTGCTGACAAGCCCAAAGAAAGAGGCAAGATATCCAATGCCTACATCTGGAAGATGGGAGTATAATGTTTAACAATCATTCTCGTTCCCAAAGAAGGGAGAGTAAAAGTGTATATTGGTTCAAAAACGTGTTTTCTGTGTGTGTATATATACATATGCGTGTGTGTGTATGTATATGTGTATATATATATATATATATATATATATATATATATATATATATATATATATATATATATCGAAAAGAGTGTCCTCATGAAAGCGGCCACACAGCAGGTAGGTTAACGTTCAGCGCTTTAATGATGGAAGCTGCAGCGTCCTGTTACAAAAAAACAAACATCACTATGAGTGTCCAAAATGCCGACGCGTTTCGTGCAATGGCTGCACTTCTTCATGGGCGGACTGTTCGTGATAGCGTTCAGCAGGCTACAGCACCTGATGTACACGTGACTTTGTTCCAAATGGGTGGAGGCAGGACCACTGCCTTCTGGTCAATGTAGTGCTGTGGCATCAAATTACAGTGAATTGCTTACGCGCTGTCACAAAATTAAACAAATTGTGAATCCCAAGTGGGTTGATGCAGGTTTCGAACTGGAGGGCTACACCATCCGACTCCCATCGCGCACCTCCTATGCCTTGCTGCTGACGTCATCTGGCGCCAGCAAGGACCGTGAACCACGGCAGGGCTCCTTTCGCGGCTGGACTAGCCGCAAATACCAAATCGATATATATATATATATATATATATGTATATGTGTGTGTGTGTGTATATATATATATATATATATATATATATATATATATATATATATATATGTACATATATATATATGTACATATATATAGTAATTTGTATTTTTTTTTAGAGATAAGAATTCTCATAAATAGAATATGTTGCAGGTAGGAGCAAATGTGATGCTTTTGTGATGCAGTTTTTCCTATGCCAGTAATCTGAAAAAATGATATTGCGGGTGGAAGCTGCAGTTTATCCACCCCGCCCTAATTTCACTGATGCGGTGAGATATTTCTTTATAGTCTTAAAGTATTTAATTTGTGAGGAGATGTCTTGCTACTTTACTAGTAGCAAGTTTAGCCTTGGTCTACCACACTTACCAGATACGTTTGCTTATATATATTTACGTGTGCATTTTGTAAAAATAGACTATACTAGAAATTAAACCTTGTTTTTATTACTCTCTCTTACTGTGTTGAACGTAGTGTAATAAATGTTATCAATCGATAATCGGTATGTTGGGTTTGAGCTTTTGGGACCTGGAAAATGCACTATTCGTCGAACACCGAAAAAAACAGATTGAGTAAAAGTAAAAGTGGTTTGCTGATGGGCTTGGACTTATCGTATTTAATAATTAATTTATGGGGTACAGATTACACATTGGTTTGTTTTCAAAACGTTTAACAGGACTTAACTTCTCAGGATCAATACCAGAGTCATTTTGTTAAGTCTGAGCTTGTGCCCTGTCTTTGCACCCATCTTTGTAGCAGGAACACTAGCCCACTGAGCTGTTCTTCTGGCTATGGTGTCTTCACTCCACTGGACCACAAAATCACTCTACAAATGCGGATGAGTGAAAGATGAGCAGTGTGTTGGAGATCTGCCTGTGGAAGGATGCTGCAGGGCTTGCATTTCTATGAAGGTAGCGCATTGTAACAACTTGACTCAAATCCATCTGTCTAACATCGATTCCCACAAGAGAACTGCCCAGGGGCGATTGATTATTTTTAACATCTGCATTTGAACCTGGTCCAGGTAACTAGCTTTGTGAGAACCTCATTGCCTTTGGATTCCAATGAGAACTAATTGGAGTCATTTAGATCTCAACACGAGAAAAGTCCAAAAGAACCCCAGGCAAGACAATGATTATTGAACCAGGCATGTCAATTGGAACCACCAGTGATCTAGGAGTCTGGCTAGCCAACAAATTCACCCTGGACTTAACTGTTCTATTGTTAAGGTTCTTGGGTCTGCAGTTCCTAAATAAATATAAAAAATAAGTTGTAAAAAAACAAAGTTGCCTTCATGTTGATGTCAGTTAAGCCTGACTGCGATCACAGAGTATATGAAGATTGTTTAATGAAAATGTCCTACAGGTGACTCATTTTGAATTAAACTGTACTTAAGGGTCTGCTCGGGCTCCCTTTGTTAGAGTTAACTTCTTGGTGGTAAGGCTGTATGACTCACCCATGCAAGAAGCACTAAGGGACTTGGGAAGTGACAGGTGCTAGTAGCTCATCCAGTCACAGTTTTTTTATTTGCTTTTCCTTTCTGCAAATGCAGGTCTATCTACTGCATCTCAATACGAAAGCGTATCTCCCGTTAATCTAAAAAAAAAAAATACTGATTGAAATATACACAGAATAAACTTGGGTGCATATTGCTAGGATGGGACTCCCACTTGGGAACATCGAACACCCAAAGGTAACATCCTAAATAAGTACTCAGCTGGTAAGTAAAAAAACTAAAAGTACTTCCACGTATGCTGGTTTTACTCTAACAGTGACCTCACTTCAAGGAAAGCATTCCTGCTGTCTGCTGACATCACAGGAAATGATATAGTGGGAAGATACGTCACATATTCAGTCTTTGGCCTGAGTCTGCAGCTTGTAAATACACAGTAAGTGAAAAAGAGACACAACAAGCCAGCTACCAAACTGTCAAGAGATAAGCAACCTTACTTTAAAATAATGATTATATCTCAGGAGTTTCCCAGCATCCCATAAGGGATGAAAGCAGCACCCTCGGGGCAGCGGGTTTGTTCCTAGACAAATGAAAAGGATTCCTCTGGACGCAGGATACCTGACCCTACAGGATTTCTGGAGGTTTAGACGGAAGACTGACATGGTCTGTGTCCCACTCTTCAGTACCATCCTCTGGACGATCTGAGAGCACGCGGCCTGGCCTTCAGACGGCAAGTTCCTGCTACTTGAAATAAAATAATACATTTCTTTGTAAAAAGGTTTTAAATTGCCTCTTGCAGGGGCGGCCTTAGGCATGTGCAAGCTGTGCACCTGCACAGGGCCATCAAACCCCAGGGGCCACCATGCCAATATATATCCTTAATATAATAACCCTCTGAGGATGGATACATATTTGCGTGGCTGCCCCTGGCAGGGATTTGGCGTCCTCCGGCTCTGTTCCACATCCTAACACCCTGACCCCCCCCCCATCCCCCCTCCTGAGCTCTGGGGGTCTCCGCCCCGCCCGGACCCCCTCTTCCGAGGCCCCCTACCTACGCTCCCTGCCCAGGGCCGCCATGAGCCTAGAGCCGCCCCTCCCTCTTGAGAGTTACATAGGGTTCTTCTGCCCCTGAGGTCTACATTTTAGAAATTGGCGTTAGCTTATAAAAGTTTTAATGTAAGCCCCCGGTTGATAAATAAATAAATATAGAGATGCTCCTCTATCAAGAATTCGTACAGTTCATCAAGGACTTTGTATACATTAGGCCATTACTAGTTATCAGCTGTATATGTAAAACATATAGTACGCTGATGAACAATAGAAGCAAGACTGTCTTCATCTCTAGTCCAAATGTATTTATAATATTAGCAGTTTAAATAGGTATAAAGCAAGCACATGGAAAGAGCTGTGCTGATGGGAGATTTTATGGAAACAGAGGTGTATTATTGGAGCGAGGGCCTGCTTTAGAGTTTGGCAGACGAGTACTCCGTCACAAGAGTTACAAATATCTTGTTCGCCATATTACAAGTGCATTATATCTTAATAAACATTTGTAACTGAGTATCCATCTGCCAAACTGTAAATCAGTCCCCGAATCTGAGCTGGCAGACTCATGACTCTAAGAGTAAAAGGTACCTTTGCACTTAAGGAAATTAGCTCGGTCTTCACGCAGTGTTTTTAATTGGCAATGACATGGATTTTAGGACAAACTAAATACATTAATGGAGACCTAAGTTAAGATTAAAGGCTGACCTTGATGACGTCATAATTGTTTAGAGCAAAAGAAGCTGATGTGGAACTTCAGCAGAGTCTTTACTCTACGAGGAGTTCAGTGGTCATACACTGAGACTGAATGTCGTTATTTTCTACCTGTCTTGTACGAAAGTGTTTTTTGTTTTTTAACAGAATGACCAGGCACACTATGATACAGCCTCACTAGCTCATTCCATCAATTTCATCAAATGCAGGATGAATGATTACTGAGAGGCATATTTGTGTCCACCATTTTTTTTGCCAGAAACCTACAGATGGCTGAAAAGAAGCTTCTCTTAAACAGGGTTGGCCAAGGTGTCAATGTTTTTTATTCACCTTCTGGTAGATCTCTGCTAGATAATTGCATAGATCTTGACAAATGAAAACTGTTGAATCCAATTGACCATGGTGTTTTCTTCTAGCGTCTAAGCTTCTTAAAATGCTGTGTAGTGGCTTTATTCTCACATCACGGAGTTAGTACACGAAGACCTTGTAGGAAAAAACAATTACTGACGCGAGTTCAGCCAGTTTGAGTTCAATGCTCTCTCCTTGTTTGCTCATTGCTTTTGCACAGATCTTCAATCCCATCTCTCTTGCAAGTTCTTGGAGATCAGCAGGAGCCAAGGACGCACAAGAGCATGCAAGCGAGACGAGCACTGCGTGGCAAAATATCACCGGCCCAATATGCACTTAAAAAGACATTGAATGGAAATTATGCAGATGAATATGAGGCATTCGGCTGACATTTAAATGTGATTGGATCACAGCGAAGCATGTCGCGAGTCAGAGAGGAGAGAACCTCTCTATTAAGAATAGCTGTACTTGTGAGACCAAATAAAAGAAGCAGTGTGAGGAGACATGTATGAGGAATAATTCCAGGCTTGCCCATACAAACCTTCTACTGTGCACCCAGAAACTTCTGCCTGTCCAGCTGACGGTCCTTGTGGATTTGAAAGAAAATTTGAAGTTACATGCTTCTGTGCTTTCTTTCTCTTAGCATCAAAAAGCCTCTTGTGACCAATTTGGTGCCCTCTCGTGGCCATTTCTGTGCACTCCTCTGACGATATGTGGTGGTGCTGTTAGGTAGCTGCCGACGTGGCATAATGGATCACCATACCTGTCTGGAACCCATCTCTTGGCCACTTCCAGCTTACCTCAAGAGTTGAAAAAAGAGGTGCCTCTTCAAGCAGCGCCCCTTCTGCCACTGAGCCTCCTAGCACCCAGTGATACACAACACTGAGGTTATTTCTTCCCTCTCCCTGCTCAAAGGATTCTATATCTAATTGTATCACCAACCTGCTCCATGGACATTACATGGTTGCTCACCATGGTCGCTGTGTGTGTGTTTGTATGTCTGTCTGTGTGTATACCTACATATATATCTGTGTGTGATGTGTATATATATTTATATATATATAGAATTTTACTTATTACACAGTGTCGCTTGCCACTGTGTAAATATGTCAAATCGCATCTGCTTCCTGGAAAGTTTTGGAGTGGGAACCAAGAAAGTGGAGGGTTCCTACATACAATTTCTGTCGGGAATTGAGAACAGCGCTACCGTAAAAAGGGCTAAATGGAAGTGCACCAAGATATGCCAGAAAGCTAGATCTTTACCCACAAAGAGTGTATTTTTAAATTGGTGCAAATCTTTTCAATAGTTTTGGCTGAGGGGACTTTTTGGAGCAAACACTCTGATTGGCTGACCGCAACATGAACATGTCTGAAAATTATATATTTTTAAAGAAATTTTAAAAGGATATGGGGCACAGTAGGAATATTTTGACCCACTACCCCTTGTTGGGGGGCGGGTGTCTCAGAGGAGCCCCCAGCCGCCAGGTCAAAAATGAAAAAAAGGGCAATTACTCCCAGGCTGGGCCCAAAGGGCAGCAATTCTTATTTTAATTACTATGTGGTGGAGGTATACATATCAGTCTCTCTCCCCCAGCAAACCTTTTGTCCCAGGAATCCCATTCCCTGGGGCCCTACGTGAGGACTTAAAAAAAAAAAAAAAAATATATATATATATATATATATATATATATATATATATATATAAATATATATATATCTTTTTTTTTATTTCTGCTAGAAAGAGTTTGTTTGAGTCTATCTCAAAGTATGTGGATTATTTTCTATATGATTTTGTGTCAGATTTGCCATCGTATATCAAAGACACAGGGGATTTCCTTAGAAAAATACACAACTTGAGGTGGAAGAAAGATTATTTATTTATAGCCATGGACATTACATCACTGTACACCAGTATAAAACACAATGAGGACTTTAAAGCAGTAGAATACTTCCTCAGTAAAAGATCAATAGGCCTGTATGATCATAATATGATGTTAATTGAAATGATCAATTTATGTTTGACAAATAATTATTTCTTGTTCAATCAGGAGTTATTCCAACAGATGAGGGGGGTAGCAATGGTGGCCTGCTTCTCCCTCAGTTACGCGTGTCTTCACATGAGCAGGTGGGAGGAGCAGGTCCTCAAAATACAATTCAGTCAGTTGTGGAAAACCCATGTGATAAAATGGTGGCAGTTCATCGATGAGGTCTTTTTGTTTGGAGGGGAACAGAGGAGAGTGCCCTGGCTTTTGTAAAACAGATTAACATGAATGATATGAATCTGGAGTTCACAGCACAGATCAGTAATCAGTCAATCGAATTCTTGGATGTGCAATTGTTTATAGATATGGACAGAATAGAAACAAAATTGCACAGAAAACAGTGGCTGGAAATTCGTTCCTCCATGCCAAAAGTTCACATTTCAGGCATTTAATCCAGAGTATCCCATGTGGGGAATATCTAAGAATATGGAGGATTTGTAGTTCGGAGACTGATCTGCAGCAATGTCAAAATGAAGCAACAGACAGATTCACAGCACAGGGCTATAACATCATAAGTTTGAGCAAAGCCAGAGTTAAAGCCAATGCCCAACCAAGAGATGCCATATTTTTTAAGGTTCAAAATGAATTGGGTTTAGCTGGCACACCAACCCCTAGACAAACAGAAAGATCACAAGAGGTTAGGCTAATTACAACATTCAGCAAATAAGAGAGGCAAATAAGAAAGATTATCAACACACAATGGCCCATAGTATTGATGGACATCTCACTAATTAAAATCCTCCCCGATAAACCCTCCCTGACATTCAATCGAGCACCATCAATGAGGGATTCATTGGTAAGCAGTAGCCCTGAAGCCAGTTCTAACCAGAGCTGGTTGTCCCCTAAAAATTGGGTATTCAAATGCAGGTCATGCAGAGCCTGCAAATTCGGTGTCAACTTGCTTATCACAGAATGCAGTCGTGTAGTTTTGCATGTTAACATCAAAGGGCACTACGCGTGTAGGACAGAATTTGCAATATATGTACTTGAATGCCCCTGGGGACTAAAATATGTAGGAGGTACTAAACTGCAAGGCTACAACAGAATTTTGCAACACATCAGGGATATTCTAAACTCTGATTCCACGTACCCTGTAGCGAGGCATTTTAAACTTGTCCAGTAGAACAACTTAAAGATTCTTAAGTATTTCGTTATTGGAGCTGTACCTATTAAGAAAAGGAGGGAACAAGGAGAGAGTACTGAAGCAGATGGAGTCTGAATTCATAATTGAGTTGGATACTAAAATGCTGAACGGGTTAAACATGAGTGAAGATCTCCATAATTTCTTATGATTCTAATTATGAGTCAATTCTGAAAATCATTTGTACTGTTTGGAGTCAAACGTAGTGTAAAATGCACCCCCACTGTTATTAGATCTGACGCATTCTAAAGAATTATTGTGTTTGGCAAAAACAAACAACAATGAGTGAAAATGTAACAATGAGAAACAATTAAATATGGCAAGCACAGTTCACTTTATTTAAGATTATTTTAACTCTGTAAAATCCACCGTAGCACTTTAATAACGCACTTTATGATTGTTACAGATTTGAGTTTATATTCAAATTGATGTATTTGTACATAGGAACAACAAGTGATCAGTTGGTAATTGATTTATGTGATTCAATATATATTTTTTCAACATGAAATGCTGTTGATAGGAGGCTTCAGTAGATGATGGAAAAACAGAAATAATTGCACTTTATTATGTAGTGAGCACTTTATTATCACTTTGCACTTTAATAAGGGTTGTGCAATAAGGACACTTAGCACTTTAATAGTAGGAGTTTGGAAATATGGACTGATTAGTAGTGCCCTTAGGGCATGTATGTGCGCCATATGTGCACACAAGCACCTTTCAGGGGTGCAACAGGGTGTCAATGTGACACCCTGCCACCCTTGAATATGCTCCCCCTAGTACCGATTCAGTATTTACCGAATCGGTAATAGTGAATTGGCTTCCCATTCATTCCTATGGGCCTCCAGGCCCATAGGAATTAATGGGAAGGTGATTCCTGATTACCGAATCGGTATTACCGAATCGGTAATAAGGAATCTTACCGAATCGGTAAAAGTTACCGAATTATTTCCTACATCAAAATTACAGATTCTTAAATACCGAATCGGTAAAATTCGATATTTAAGAATCTGTAATTTGTGATTACCTACATCTAGCCCTAAGTGTCTATAGAGATGCCTGCCTTGTGCCAACATTGGCACGGTGATGTCTACAGTATGTCCAAAGTAGCTGCAAAATTCATAGGGCGTTATCCAACAAAGTAGTTTATTTACCCAAAATGTAAACAAAATCTAGGCCAAATTTCTGTATTAACTTAAACTAAAAAGCTGTTATTTGTGTAACAGATTAGGCTATTTTCAAAACGTATTTGAAGTTAACCCCTTCCAGGCTCATGACGAGCTGGGCTCGTCATGGTGTAGCCTCCTCGCACGCTGATGACGAGCCCAGCTCGTCATGTAACATGGGTTTTTTAAAATCTCAGCATAGAAGGAGAATTCCACTAGCGCGCATGTGGTTAACATGTGAGTTAAAGTAAATGCTGAGACGGGGGTGGTTACTGTTGATTGTATTTCATTGATGTCATTTCCTCTGTGCCAGAGGGCAAATGCTACTATAGCCAGGCTAATGTGAAGGCTTTTCTATTTATGGATATAGTCCCTAAAGTATTTGAATATTTTGTAAGACTCTCTTAAAATCTAACTTTAAAACATGAGTTTTTCAGCCAATATTTTTTAAGGTTGTGGGCAAAATGATTCGTTTTGTTGTGTTTTCTTCCAGCCTTACCTCCCTCAACTCATCTGAAGAGTATCTCATCTTGTGCAAGAGAGAACTGACCTGGTTACATTCTGGGTTTGACACCCATTTAAGTCTCGTTTCTGGTCAGAAATCAGGCAGATATCCTAGGAATTAATGTACATTTTTAAATCTGAATGTCTGTTGAACAACTTTGGGAGAGGTTCCACTTTATACTAGAGAAAGGAGGTGTTCCCATCTTTTAGTAAGTGTTGGACACTTGTATGTTAAATGCACATGCTTTAATTTTCCTCCAGAAACTTCTATTAACGACCAACAGAACATGGACAATCTAACTATTACCCCCCCCCCCTTTCCCCCGGCGCTCCTTTCTTTCCCTCTTTTCTTCTTTCTTCTTTCTCTGATTTTCCACTCATGTATATCCCATGCTCCATGTACATATATATATTTTTTTTACTCAATAAAAAATTACAGAAATGAAGAAAAATGTTATATTCATTGGTGCAGGTGCAGGTGCTGGAAAGCAATGTTTTGGGAAGCTGCTTCACCTAGCAAATGAAAAGCCTGCGTTGCAGGAATCACATTGCCCAAGAGGCAAAAGAGGTCACCCTGGGTCGGCTCAGGGTCAAGTGTTCATTATACCGGAGGCCACCCAAGGTCTAGTCTTTTAAAGATAAGGGAGGACACGAGGCCACAGCCAAACGGATTAGAGAGGATTGGGCTGCAGGTTCACTAAAGGTTGTATGGAAATCGAAGATCAGCCCTTGTATACAAAGTAAATAAAAACAAAAATTGCAAATTCAGGATGGTAGGTTGAATGGAAATGGGTAGTAAAAAGTAAGAAAGGACGAAAATTCTCATTGCATTGCTGAATCAAGTTGCTTCTTGCCAAGGTTTGTCTGTAGAAGAGCAGAGCTCTTTGTTCACCTCCATTGCCAGACAAATGCAAGTCAGGTTGGCGTGTACCCAGGGCTTTCAGTGGATTGAAAAAACTAGCAGGTCCCTTCATAAGGCGTGGCCCATGTAGTTAGGGCGTGGCTTAAAAAGTAATCTAAAACACTGTACTTAGCATACTGTGCCGCCCGACTGGTAATTTGCTGCTTCTGTCATTGCATCCAGATATATAATACAACTAACATTACACCTACGCCAAGACTATTGGCTTTGCCAGTAGTTGTTAGTTGCATAAGATAAATAAGCAACAACTTTGGCTTTCTTGTATTGAAAATGCTTCAGTTCTGAAATTATGAGACTGCGAAAGTTCTATATTATAACGAGTCTCTTTCAAATTACATCAAAAGCAGTGAAGGGTGATACTTCTACAGAGTTAAGATTTTTTTTTCACCCTGAGGGTGAGGCCAAAAATAGAGAGCCCGATAGGGAACCGTCTCAGCATCTGCTTTTCAGAACATCAGCACCGGCAGAACCCGGCCCACTTAAAGCCCTGCGTGTCCCTCCAAAGTGAGCAAAATTATGAAAAGCAAGACATGCAGAAACAATTAGGACTGGGAACCGCGAACGGGGAAGAAAATTGAAAACCTGGCTATTTAACCTCTGAAAAACTGTACAGATCATATAGGAGGGTAAAACAGTACAGCGCCGAGACGCCTGCGGGCAATTGTTCGCGCTTAATAAATGCCAAAAATAAATAAATAAATAAATAAGAATGATGAACTGAGAAGGGGGGCCCAGTAGGCAAGCCGCGCGCTAAAATTAGAACTGCGTCATATGCTGACCACACAGGACCGCTGCTGTAGAATGCCGACTAGAGGATCAAAACAGGGCTGGGTAATGCTGACCAGAGAAGCAGGGCTTTGTAATGCCGGAAAACTTGGATGAGTGAAGCACTCTGTAGTGCTGGTCACGGTGCAAAGGACGAAGCTGCAAACTTCTGTGCGTAGGAGGAGCCAAGCGACAGCCACCTGTCCGATGACTGATTGCGAAATGGAAAATAGATTTCACGGAATGGAGCAGGAGCAAACATGTTTTCAACCATCGAATATTTCATATAGCTTTCTGCACCAGGCTAAAAAAGAATAAAAATGAATTATGGAAAGATTGCCCAACTTACATAGTACATTACTAAATCATGGTCCCAGTTAAAACAGCTGCACAAAGACTTATTTAAAAACAATGCTGAGAAAAGTGATTCACTACTCATTTTTAAAAAAAATAATTTTTGCGCATCAATTATAGTCCCATCTTTTCCCATCTGGAAAGAGTATAAAAAATGTTACATCTGTGTTTGTGCATGCTTGCCATGGTGCAATACCGTTTGCTACCTTTCATATTGGACAACCAGCGAAAATGGGGCAGTAGATTTGCCCCTTTTTTTTTTTTTTGCACCAGTGTAAAGTATCTCTAACATGGCGCCAGACACTCGACAGAGTTAACAGTACATCTTTGACCACGCTTGTATCCGGGGCTGAAGACAGCATCTAGTGCAGTGGCTTCAGGCTGTGAAAGGATGTCTAAGGAGGCGCGAGCTCAGGACAAGAAGGGTGGAGGTTGGTTCAAGCACTTCACAAGTGTCTTCGGAAATCAAGCATCTAGCCAATATGGTTAGCAAAATGTGCCTTTAAATTTGAGAACTATTAATCTTTCCAATGTTTAGAATACTAAACGTTATTCTAGGAAAATAAGAGGTAACCTAACATCAACATTTTTTGGAAGAATACTGCACCTTCTCAAACAAAAGACGTGAGATTATTTCCAGCCATGTATTTAACTTCCCTGTAGATTTCTGAGGAAAAAAACAGTACAAGAATTGTCTGCTTTTAATTTTAAGGTTTATTGCTTATTCACAAGACATTAGATTGGTAAATATTTATTATGATAAATTAAACACCAGTGAAAACAAAAGCGCTCGGAAATGTAAGTTGTTGTCTTTGATTCTTGGAGAAACTCTACCGCCTCAACGACGTCTTAGCATAAAGGAAGAAGATAGTATTTTAGAAATAAATTGTATTTTAGAAATAAATTGTATCATAGTAAATGTTTTCTCATTTATGGGGCGCAGCCAAATCAGGTTCTCGAGGGGTGGTTGGCTTAAAAATTTGAATTTCATCTCTGCGTGATTTGTGCAGGTGGGGGACCCTAGATCACCGAACCCTGATTTTTGGCTAATAAGATTTTTTTTATCATAGAACTTTGAGTAAGAGAGAAAGAAGAAGGAACAGTGACAAAAGTAGTAAACAGGACTGTAAAAGATCATGCAAGAGTAACAGAGGCAAGTGGCGGGTAGTGGAGGCAAAAGGTGGATTCAAGGCTAGGTAGCCCGACATTCATCGGTTCCAACATTTGGCCGTGTCGACGGTGGGCTCCTAAGAACAAGCTGGGATCCAAAGAGAAAGTGGGCCCAAGCACATATGTATTTATTTAGTTACAAATGTAAGCACTGAGACCACAAACTATTGATTATTATTGTTACTATTATTTCGAGTTTTATATAGCGCTAGGTAGACCTGAAGGCACTAGAGTGCTTTACATGTGATGTGATAACATTTACAAGAGGTACAAGAGAGGATTCATAAGAGTCATAGTAGAACAATACAGCATTAAGTGGTTATAAAGTCACACAACTATAGATCAAGGACGCATTGAGGAATGGCATCTGGGACGGAATAGGAGACTGAAAGAGTCATGCGTCCATCTTGAAGGAACTAGTCAAATGTAGTTGCTGAGGAGTAGAAATGTAAGGTCCTGTGGATATCGCCTGTTTAAAAACAGCAAGTATACAACAGACAGACATCTTCGTAGCATGCAGCAAGCGCATTCTGACATGGACAGAGTCAACGCGCCCCCATATATGGCACCAAAAACAAAAATGTCTCAAAAATACCCCGTCGGCTCCAAAGCACCCCCTCCCATGCCTAAACTCCCTCCCGACCCACAGATGCACTAGCCTTTCGAGGAAATTCGGTCCCTATTATCATGACCAGTTCAGAGTGTTGTGTACAAAGACCTTTAGGATCAGGATATTGCATTGCTGATCCATGGAGGTTATACATGGCTTTATCAGAATCTAGCATTGCTCTTATGGATGGACAGAATCCCCTTTCCCTGGGAAGATGTGAAACAAGAATTGGCAAAGCCAATATGTCTGGCATTGGCCACAAGCCTTTGGCTTTGTCAGTGCTTCTTTTGGTTTGTCGTGATTTTTTTTGTAGGGTAGGCTTCTGAGACTTAATCAGTCTTTACAAAATGGCTAAAAGCATACAGTGCCATAGTAGTCCCTGGCACCTAGAGGGGACTCATTACTGTGTGGATCTGCACCTTGTGAAAGGGCAGAATGCTGTCTCTCACAGTTAAGTTTGCCAGTGGTTGAGGTGGGCTGGCTAATTGCCCTGTGCTGTAGTGGGCGGAAGAAAATGTGAATGACATAACAACACACCAGTGGATGAAGACAATGGCGAAAAGACCATTTGAGTAGTTAACCTTAGGGCATCATTATTAACCCCTCCTATGCTCGTGACGGAACCGTTCCGTCACGAGCCTCGGGTGGGCTGTGCTGGTGACGGAACGGTTCCGTCACGGCCCGCTCGCCACGCCTGCGCAGCGCAAATTCCGCGCCTGCGTTGATGTTCTAAAAAGTGGGCGGGGCCATGACGGAACTGTTCCGTCACAAGCACAGTCATGGGAGCGCCGCGCGGCCCCGCCTCCCCCTTGCGCTGCAGCGTAATAGGCGCCGCAGCGAAGGGGTTAAAAGCACACTTAAATGGCAAGACATCCGAAGCATACACATAGCAGGAGCACAGACCATGAAGTTGTCTGTGCTTGGAAAACCAGGCTCAGGCTGACACAGAGATGTCCTTGGACAGTCTAGAAACTGGCTTCAACCACCAACAAACAGGAGGGAAACAGAGACCATGTTCCAGAAACGCTGCTTTGGGGCACAAAAACAAATAAGTATTGGCAACGCCAATAGGTCCCGCCTACGTGAGAGCTATTGGCTTTGCCAATGTCTTTTAGCCATGTTGCACAGCATAGCTAAAAGTTATTGGTGTGGCGTAGAGTGTGGTGGTGTATAGGAGAGCGGCATAGAGGAAAGTGAAGTGGAGTAGTGTAGAGTGGAGTGGCATAGGGTAGAGTAGCATAGGGTAGTGTAGAGTGGCATAGATTAAAGTAGCGTATAGTAGAGTGACAAAGTACAGTTGCATAGAGTAGAGTGACGTAGAGTAGTATGCAGTGGAGTGGCGCAGAGTGGCATTGAGGGGAGGGGAGTGGAGTGGATTAGAGTGGAGTGATGTAGAGTTGCATCATGTGGAGTAGAGTGGAGTAGCATAGAGCAAAGAGTCATAGAGTAGTCCAGTCATGGGTGTAAGTATCTAAAGCATCAGTAGAGAGTAGAGATGGCAGCAACATAAATAAGATGCTGTGTGCCTCTGTTATAAGTAGGAATGCGCAAATTAAAAAAATTGTGCGCTGCAAAAAGACGATGGGGAGCAGAGATGATGAACACGCACTTGGTCTTTGCTCCAAGGAGGAGCTAATACAAGAAAGGATGCTAATCCTAAGGAAGTTAAGCAATTGAAAGATTGCAAATGAGAGTGGCAATGAAAATAACTAATTGTCTGTAGGATGCGGGTTGTAAGCCCATTTAATTGTAAACAGTACGCCTCGCTGAAAAGCGTATGCACTGTGTAGGCGAGCCCTAACACATGGCCCAGCAGATCATAAAACAGGCCCACTGCAAAAAAACTGTTCCACATTTTGACCTCTCAGACCAGCCCTTCTGTCACTGCCTAATAGTTCTAGAGGACTGTGTGACTGGAATGAAAAGACGCACTTGCACTCTGTTGAAAGAGTTCTCCTCTACCTGCCGCAGTATCTAAAGCCTTTCTCGTAAGATGCTGCTGCACAAATCAATGAGAAGTTTGCTCCATCAGTCGATCTAATCCTGGATCACGAATGAATAGCCCCTGCTCGGTACTTCTAATATTTTGCTTTCAGATGCATCCTGAGGGCAGCAGCTGCTGGGAGAGTGCCAAGATGCTAAATTACAACATTTCATCACTGTTGTACAATAGTTGGAGAACTTTTTACTTTCCCCACAACATTCCAGGATTAGAGTTGAAATTGTATATATGCATTCTGGGCGTCTTTTTTTCGAAAGGTGCACTTTCCCCAGATATTGTAGGACAGCAGTTCGAATAATATCATAGTTGTCCCAGCATTGGCAAATTCTCTGCCTCCCTGGGGGTGAAGCCCATGGGCCGGCGCAGTACGGTAAAGAGTTGGGTATCCCCAGTACTCAAAACTCCGGAAGATATTTGAAAATGCTGCCATTGCCTAGTAAAGTCACACCTCCTCCTCAGAAAACATTTTATCTTGATAAATATGAGGTGCTCCTTGCATAAAAATGAGTGTGGCGCCCTGTATACTCTTTTTGACGTGGATCCCACAAAACCTCTGACGCCCCCCACTATACTGTAATTCATATACGTTTTTCCTAGTGCCAGACGTGTTGTAGTTTTCAACACCAGCAAGATTCTTTTCTGATATTTGAAGGAACCCTCTTTCTATTGCCCACATATCCCATGCGCTCTTGTTTGGTTCCAAATAACATCAAGGATAAGCCTGGGTGAGACTTTTCCAAACTACTTTGCCAGCCATAACCATTCTTTGTTGTTGTTCTTGCACTGTGTCAGTTGAAGAAAAATAAGTCTGTCACCAAATATGAGTGCCTGAAGTTAATCAGCCTTGGTATAGGGCAACTCAGTCAACTGGTAGCGCCAGCGAATGGGTAACATTGTCAATTGGCACCGCCTCAAATGGGCTTCTAAGAAAAACGCTCAGTTCATGCACTTCACTTTTTTTCGTAAACTAAGCACTGTTTCAGATTTTAATATTAGTTGCATATGCAAGGTGAACAATCGATGTGCTGACGTGATCAGTTTGCAATGACAAATTTTAATTGTCATACAATAATAGCTCAGAGGATCAATGCACCTGCTGCTGACCACTGCTTGCAATCTCCAATTCAAAGGTCCATAGCTAAATCCGATAAAATAGTGGTCATGGTGCTTGTTGCAGACATCCTTTGTAATCTCACAAATTAAAATCCTTGTAAAATAGCTCAGTCGGCCATGTGCAGGCTGTGAGCTTTTGCATATAGCTTTATAGTTAAACGATAGTCTTTACAGACATTAGTTGAATCTGTTGTTCTTCGAAGTTTGATCATGTGGCCACCATTGAATTGGGTAGTAATTAATATGTAGCCACTGAGGCATATATGGGAAAACTGACATTGTCACTGGAAACTGATTAATTAATTGCTTTGGCCATTTTAGCCCTGGCTCTGAAAGCAGGAGGGGTCAATATAGCGCTGCATGGTGACCCAATGATCAAGCGTGTGCGGTGGGGTATGGCTGGAGAAAACCTTGACCCATGACAAAGTAGAAGCGTGCCCCTGGGCTGCCACTAGGGAACCCGTTGCCCAAATGAATATGTTTACAATTGTATAAAAGCCTTTCACAATGTATCACAGACCTTGTATGTCAACATTGACATTGTGACTACTTTGCTGTACGTGCATTGCTTTACCATGACCTCCCCTTGGACTCCGATATTACATATGCATATGAAGCGATTTGACTGCCACCTTCCTTCAGGCACTCACATTTTTACACTCAGTTGCCTTTTGTGTATTCTTAAGCTATGCTTGAGGAAAGAAAGATATGCATTTTGGGGACAAATTTAAGCAAGTACAACTACAAACTTGTAAATTAAGTGCAACAAGTTCACCAGCAAAATAAGCTTTTCTGATTGAAGTCCTTCAGGCGAAAAACATCCTGTTGAGAATCAGGCCCACTGCTCCATTGTGGAATGTGATTTGGAACAAGTAGGTCGTTATGACCGCTTTGTTGCATCCTTTGTAATACAAGCCTTGGTAAAGCTGAGACGGAAAAAATGAAACCACGTCTGCAAAATTGGAAAGATACTTTGCGTTAAATGTAAGAATATACGTTTCCAACTGTATAAAAGCAAACTTTTTACAGGCTGTACTCTACGAGACAGTGTACGGTAAATGGCAGGGCGAACTCTCTTGGTCTCAGGCAGCTTTCATTCTAAAACATGCAAATATGTGGATGTTCAAATATGGGTGCCGCAATAGTGGGTCTGCACCAGAAGTAAACTGCACAGGCAGGCAATCACACGCTGTTATTAAATCCAATAAACATCTTGCTTGCCAAAGACATATTTGTCATTAGTAGTTTATAAAAAAAATATGACACCTTGTGCAGAAAAGGCCTGGCGTTTCGATTAGAAAATGGTGTTCATCGAAGCGCTGGCCACCAACCGATGATGGTTACTCTCCATCGAGGACCTGGGATGAGCGTGAACTAGAATTGTGAACAGAGCTCCAGGAGGAAGGAGGAGGCTGGCCAAGTGAATGGGCCGGAGAGACAGCGGCTTATGGTGCAGCTACTGATTTCGGCCATGTGTAGGTAAGACAAGAGCAACCCTACTCACATGGAACCTGGGCATCTAATATAAGCTCCACATTTCTTCACTGTTTGAGCTCTAACACCGGCAAGAATGCAGATGAGTTTAAGAAACACCGTGACCAGCTTTTTTTGTTGTTATGGTGGGGAACAAACACGAAAACGGGAGGTAGTGGCAGCATGGAAAAGGGATGGAAGGGAAGAAGCAAACGTGACAATGGGAGGGAAGAAGGAAGCAGACGAACAGGGCAGAACCAACTACAAAAGATGCACTCCGTAGAGTCTGTCAAACAAAAGAAAAAAATAGCTCCCTAAAGTGCGAGCAGTGTAAGATCACAAGTACTTGGGCCAAGCTCCAAGGGAGTGTCACAGGCAAGAAGATGGTAGTGCCCACAGCACTACTGATCAATAGGATGCAAGCAATTGAGATGGATGATTAAGCCAACTAATGGTAAGTAACTGGCGGTCTCCAAGCCCTGTAAACAAAATGTCTTGAAGAGATAGCGCATGCGCTGTCTAGCTGAGACCTAAAAAAGGAAAATACATTTGTTTGTTGTGCAAGAAAGAATGGAGCAAATGGTATTTGCCCGACATCAAAATGCATAGCAGAATCATTGCACACCTATTTTCTTCAGCTTTTAAAGCTGAAAATGGGATTAGGTTTAACTGCAAATCATTCTGTTCCATTTTTCATTCTTAGTTGTAGGAAATTCCATTAGTGCTCATATATCCTTAACTTTATCATGCTTTATAATCCTTCGTTTTTTACTTCTGCTCGAGCGTGAAACCTGCTAACAGATCTCACCCCGTCGACCAGCATTATTTGCTTAATGTTAAATATTTAATTTTAGGTCTCGCGTTAGTTAAGCCATTTTAATTTAAATAACATTTTACATGTACTTTTTAAGTTTGCAGCTGGCTCTTTAAGTTCATTGTTCTATTACTGTTTCTTTCATATTCTTGTTCCATTAAGTTCTTGATTTAGGCTTCCATCTATTGTTTCATTAGTGAAATAGGACCCCGGACATAGATGCTGTTCATGCAGAGCTACTCACTCGTGATGTGACTTCTTCATATTCTCGCTAGCCTCAAACTACTGCCCTTCCTTTGCTTTATATCACAAATATATCCAATCCAATGTGAAGAGGCATTAAACGTGAGGGAAGGTCAAAGAGTTGACAACGACTCCACTCTAGCAAAACGGTATCATATTCTGTAAAATACACTCCTTACTATCACAGCTTGGTATGAAAAGATCAAAACTAACAGTTAATCTAGGTACGTATTTGGCTTCTTCAGGCCCCTTTACCAGTTTATCGTTTTTAGGCCAGGGTTTTGACATCAGAGCTGTCAAACAGACCTTTTGCTAACAATATGTTGACCTTCCCTCACTTTTAATGCCTCATCATATTGAATTGGATATATTTATGTGTCCTATTTCACTGCTTAAACACTAGTGAGGGGATGGTCTGCTATTAGACCATAGGATGCTTTGGTTGATGTTTTTTGGAGCTACACCCTAATGGTTGTTGAAATGTTTTTGAAGTGTAAAAAACTCATTAGCGAGGGGTGGGAGGAGAAAGAAGATTGAAAGGAAATTGGAGTGGGGGAGGGGGGGGGGGTTGGCTGGGTGAATACAACTTCAACTATGACGTTGTGCAGTTAGATCAAGATTTGGAAACCGTGCGGGAGCTTGTACGCACCAGAGGTCCTTGGGAAAATATACCCTGCATTTGCATGACTCCTTGCTCCAAAGACCTGTGAAGAATCGGCAATGCTAGTTTCCAAACCGGGATCTTTGGGACTTTTAGTTCATACATGCCTGAGAGCAGCTTTTGTCTTCTGGGGAGCAGAGATTGAGGATTGTGAAACTGGAAGGGCCTGGTGCCTGCAAGTGATGTGACCTGGCAGCTACAGCCCAGGATTTTGGAATCAAGTTCGAACCCTTGCCTTGAGTCAACATTCTGTGATTGTGGACAAGGGAGATGCCAAATGTCCCAAGTGTCAATTGCAAAAAAACAAGAAGGTGATGGATGGAAAACTTGAATTAATCTCAGCCATTGGCAATCACTCAGACCACATCCCAAGCCATCATTTTCCGCCCACCATGGCACTTCAGTTTGGATCTGGCATATGCAAATCAGACCGGACCCTGTTCCTCATGGGAACAGTCCAGCTTGAACTGTCATGACCTCCCCAAACCAAAACACAAGCAGCACAGGGCAGGTTTCGCCCTTATGTTATGGTCTCTTCTGGCGAGGAGGTAAGAGAAATTATCCCTCTTTCCAAAATAAAGCAAGCTTTCTATTGCACAAACCTAGTTAGCGCAGCTGGGTTCATTCAAACAGGATTCACCTGTAGATCAGTTTCCTTGGGTGGCTTTACGTATGGCTCTGTATCGACTCTTGTGTAAACATCAGTCAAACCGATCACCATTCTAGGGCACCAGAGCTCACTGTTGCATGATCATCCTTGTCAGGTTTCCTTAGGCCAAGCATGACGAGATGCTTTGTTAAGGGTTTGCCTTCGCATTTGAGACTTGCAGTCCCCATTATAAAAGCATGGCTACCAGTCCCAGAATCCACTAGTTATGCATGGACCTGGAAAATGTGGCACCAATGTATGGTATGTCAACACCAACATAATTGCATGCTGCATATCGTAACGTGGCAAAAATCACCTGTTGCTCATTGCTCTAATGTTTATCATTGGCGAATACACAACCTGATCTACATCACACTTGAGCTGGCTGTCAAGTTTTCCTTCCAGCATGGTGTGACCTGGAAATCTTATTCCAACGGCTCGCCTTTCAAGCCCTATCTTGGGTATCTACCTAACCTTTTCTGTTGAGTCAATTTGCAGCCTTAAAATACTTTTTTCTTAGTTATTTCATGACTCTCCCTCCTACTCATTTTCTTACTGTCACTGATCTGCTGTCTTGGTATTCTTATTAGTCTAGAACACTTCCTGGTTACAAACATGACTTGAAGTGTACTCATCTGAAGGGAGATAGTATGGTACAAAGCATGAGCTGTGGTGTGTCAGGATGTCAATCACAGCCTCCAGGAAAACTCTTAGGCTCAGCTGTAACCCTTCCACCAACCCACCACCCACCACCACCACCACCCACCACCACCACCAACCACCGCCCACCACCACCACCCACCGCCCACCACCACCGCTCCTCCTTTGCCATACATATGTATATGCCTCCAACTTCATACAGACACAACACCCGCATCAAAAGACACTATACATCACAGCCCTCCATCCAAGAAGCATCCACTCAAGACCTGGATAGACTAGAGCAGATTATAGAAGCATTCAGATCACTGTCACACGTTTACTACGTTAAACCAATCACCACCTATGGTGCACCTTGACCCCACATAGTCTTCCACCATTAGTACCCAATCAACCCCACACTCTACCGTAAACTAAACACACGAACTACACAGCGTACTGAAATCATGTCCTGGATCCACCTTAACGCACACACTTTCTGTTCAAAGAAATAAAGCACATTCTTTCTAGCAATTTGTGATCTCCAAATACAGACAGGCAGCCTGTATCTGAAAGAGTCCAGCGAGTAGAACGATAGTCCTGTGAAGGTTCTGTAGTTGATGCCCCATTGTGCTGGAAAGAATATCATGGGGAACCTTCACGTGACTAGCGTTCTACTCGCTGGACTCTTTCACATACACGCCTTTAGGATAACAGGGGTGTTCTCTGTATTCTTTTTGGTGACAGTATGTCACAGTCACTAAACTATATTCCTGTGTCATTGTCATCATTATATAAGCATAAGACAATGTGTGTATCCATTTCCAGTCTTGAAAAAGTCTCTGTGACGAAACACGTGTTGGCTGCTTGTCTGTATTCACAAATAGTTATAAAGAATGTGCAACACTCTGGAAGAAATAAATCGTACAGAATTCAACTACAACCTTGCTTCACTGCTTCATTGAATACATTTATATGACTTTGGATTTTTCTGTGGGCTTCGTTATTTCTTTGAAAATTTGTAGAACGAATGGGGGAACCTTCTGTCCTGGCCATTGCACCCCAGGTGACAGGGCGCCTATAGTAAGGGAGCCCCAAGCCTTATTTTTTTGTTTGATTTGTACATTTATTTTCCTTAAACCATTGTACAGATTCGGATGTGCGGACACTTTGGCATAGCCACCTCCATTTTGTGTACTGCACACACTTTCTGTACAGGACATCTTTGTGAATGACATGCATGCATATTATTTTCTGTGTGTAAATACATTTCAGGCCCTGAGATTTATTTACACACAGAATCAGGCTCTTGCTAATGGCAGCCAAATGTGCCTGCCGATTGTGTACAGAAAGGCCGTTCTCTGAGCCTCTCTCCATTAGTACTAAAATGTCATCCTCATGAAAAATACAAATAGCTCTAAATGGAGTCAACTGGGAACGTCAAAGTGCGCGGTTTATAATTTCTGGAGAAATTGTTAGGTACGTCCATATAATGCTTTCCGTGAGCCATACGTTGGGCTGGTAACACGTGTAATTGATTTCAATGGCTGCCAGGGTCAAGTGGGTCCGACAGAGTCACCCAACCCTCAATAGTAGAAGAAATCAGAGCTTTGCATAGGATGAAATGCAAGGAAGAGCTTTCATAAATGAGTTTATTCTATGCACTGAGCATGAGGTGCATGGGTAGTACGCCGCAGTGTCACAAAATGATAGCACTGAATGTTTTAACCTTTGTGGTTCCCTTAATGCATCTATTGTCCATAACCCCAGGGCCCGGCTAGAACCAATAGCAGCCCCGGGGGACAAATGCTCAAAGCATCCCCACAGCCTTCATCTCCTCGCTCAGTCTCTTTCCATTCCTCAATTCTCTCTCTCCTCCGTCTGTTCACCCTCTCGGGTGGCTTCACGCTTCCTTCCCCATACATACCCTTTTGTCTTTCTCGCTTTAAAGCCCCACTTCCCTCCCCCCCCCCCCCTCCAATCACCCCCTCCTCCCCCCCATCCCTCCCCATCCAATGCCAGGTGTAGTTACCCTTGGGAGCTGGGGAATCGCAGCCAAAAGGGTGGTGTTTGCAATTTTCGGTCTGGCTTAATGGGTGCATTCCATAACTCAATGTAACGGTCTGCTCTTGGGTATGTATGCATGCCTACCAGAATAAACGGTTGGAAACTCCCACCATGCCCAGTTACTTTGCTGTATGACAGTTTGTTCCAACCCACCTGTAGCTGTAAGGTGGATAGTTTAGGTGCAGTGTTCCCGTTGCACAATCACAAGTCCATTATGTAGGTGAACATATGGTGAAGTTTGTGCCGGCGAGCACGTCAGACAATTTGGGCATATGGTGGATGGCAGTACGTGGACCCTGCAGGAGCTGAGAGTGATTGATTATGCCTTCTGATCGCCTGTATATTATATCTACAGTGTGTGATGCTAAGTGGAGCAGAAAATCTCTGATTTACGGTTCCTTTCACACAATCGGCTTTGGCCAATTTGAGGTCATGGTACTGGAGCTGTCTGATGTACATGAACCTCCCCCCACTGATTGCAGATTTTGGCTCTTTAAGGTCCTGCATCATTCCCTCCGGAGCCGGACTGAAAATCAAACCCGCCTTGCAATTATATTCAAACCAGCCCCACATTGCAGGAGGATGTGACTATAACGGGAGCATGACTGGACTAAGGTAGTCTGACCTGGTCTGAAAGCAGCTCACCTAGTTTGCAGCCTTTAGGGGAAATGAGTCCGCATAAATGAATAAGCTCCTCTTCAACAAGCACGTTTCCTTTAAGGAGATAACCATACCTTTCACCTGGGGGAGGGTAAGCTTCACTTCCAGAGCTGCAAGCAGCTCGCACTGCACTGAGCAAATGTGTCCAACGTCCTTTGGAAAGAATTGCCAGGGCTCTCAAACACGTCAGTAGCTTTTATTGCAGCTGTCCTCATTATTGGATGTGTTGCATATATCTCTCAGCTTTACGCCGCGCCTGTTATTCTCACTAGAAAAACCTTTAAGCCTGACAGGGCAGCTGGCATTTAACAGAGTACAGATGAGCTAAGTGATGGCAGGATTTATTTAATTCCAGCAATATGTTTAGAAATTAATTTTTAGTCTGAAACCTTTTACTCCAGTGATTCTCCCCTTCTCCCTATAGGCAGACAATTTGATTCAGATCAGAAATAAATTCCATTGGATTTGCTGGAGCGACTGAGGCTTTTGGCAGGCGCCCGACATACGCAAGCTTAGCTTGACGGTCTTTGATCTCCCAGAGCACAAGAAATGGTGCTGACATGACCCTGCTCAGCAGCACGGGAGGTGGGAACAGTATGCAGTAGAATTACAGATCCGCAGCTGTGCATAGCCGGGCCGGTGCGAATAGTTTTGACAGCCACCAGAACCCCAGCTGATCTCATGGTCTTGCCAATGTTTTGTTGCATATAATGTATTAATACAAACTTTGATTAGACTTATTACCCTTAGATATCCCCAAATGATCTTGATGTTGATATGAAAGCTTGAAAATAATGCCATAACTCACCAGCCAATATATCCCTCATTTTCGATTCAGTTTATAATTTATTAGGTCCTAAATATGTGAATCTTATTCAGGAAACTGAATGCCTTTTTCTTGATCTTGCCAAGGGTTTCACACCCATTCAAAGCAGTTAGGCATGCAGACTCACTCCCGTAACATGGCCGTGCAGAACAGCACGGATCATGAGCTCAGGTGATCCTTAGGTTAAGACACTCCTACCACAAGGTATGCTGCCCTGAGCTGTAGGTAATGAATTAGCCAATTCATTGCCTATTTGGGCGGAAGAGTGGGGGTCTCATTGGCTAAGTAACCCCTGTAAGTATGTTTATTTTTGTTTCCCAAACTAAACTAGCCATTTATGTAGCACATGACTTTTTCTATGGACACTATGATCCCGTAGGTACTTGACTTTCTTGTCAAGTTGGGCCAGTGCCCGTCCTTTCTAAACCTCGCAAGCTATTCTCATCAGACTATATCCAAATACGTTTCAAGATGATTGCCCATACGAGTCAACTTTGCTTTTTTTTTTTTTTTTGCTGAAATGTTCAATATATCCATTAGTGAATGTAAACCATCTGTCACTCAGACGTGCTAGATAGATATTTCACCCATAATGACCTTGAACTGAGTCCCACTATCACCTGACAAAAGTTAACACATGATCTGGTTGTTACATTGCTGCAGCCGTGCGGAATCATGCTGCATAAAAGACAAATCACACAGTACAGGGCAAGGCATGCTTCCTGGCGCGCCATATTGACATAAAACTAAGGCCAGGGCAACAGCGACATTCTAACATAAATGCAAGTGTAAAATGGCCTCCACAAGAACTGACGGGTAACTGAGTGTTTACAGAAGGGTCGCCCAGCTTGGGTCCAGTTTTCCGGCTATCCATGTAAAATACATCGCATAACTTTAAATGAAAACCATTTATATAGTCTGTGGTTACGCTTCTAGCAGCGTAAAATAGCCAGCTATCAACTGGCTGTTTCGGCGAAGTCGAATGTGCACACAGGTCAAAGTCATGAAATTATCCGATCTAGTTCTTTTGACGTGTATGCCAGCCCTTTTGTTGGTTGTAGTCTGTTAGTTCTAAGATGGAAGAACCAGAGTTCATTCACTGCAGTGATAGCATCTGCTAGCTTGTTGCCAGGCACGTGCGGTACGAAACGGTACAAATCTCACATTCACGGGACCAAGAGCATAAGTTCCTTGATGTGGTGTCCTGCTATTTCGTCCCCGGTTCCACCTTGTTCCACACCAAGCCACCCCACTGGGGCTGCAGAGTGGCACCGGCAGCGGCATGTGAAAGCAGCTCTTGAAGACAAGCCTACTGTGCGGATCCAGATTATTCATCTACAGCTTTTCACCACAGAGTATGTTGCCTTTCTCGGCCTACATCACTAGGGTGCTGTGGTTGGGCGATCTCAGCAAGCCTCGAAATAAATTATCTTTCATACGAAAGGAGCTCTGGAGTGTGAGATGGTGTTTGCACCATGCCGTAATCGAATATTTCCCATGGAGGATCTCTTAATATCTCCATACTGGGAACTACCCTAGGCCACTTTTGTCTGTTCTGACTACCCTTGTGTTACAACTTGTTTTGTACATCGAGGGCCGTTCAGGCTCATGAAGATACACCCTAGGCTCTAGGACTTTCATGCATCTGGAGTGGCTTGAATAAAAAACTATACTTTTACCATGATTGTTCGAAGAGGTCCATATTTAGGGCAAAATACATATCTGAACCGTGGCTGACATATTCAATTTCCATCCTTGTTTTAGTGCCTAGGTTCAGATTTAGTCAAAGGGGAAAGCCCCCTGCGTTATAATAATCCGAAGAGGGGCAGGATTGGAGTTTGGCTGGGTTATTCAGTCACAAACATAACAAACAGCCCGTCTGACTTCCTATAAGTGCATTATATCCTATGGCACTAATGATAGGGCAGATTGGATATCCATCACATATGTTATGTAGTAGTTATCCTCAAAACTCTGAATCAGGTTCCGAGTCTTGCTCATAAAGATGTAAATCTCAAACTCCTTTGGCTGAGTTACAGTGCTTTCTTGTAGTTTTTGTTCTGTAGTTAAACAAGACTTTTTTCTTACCCTTATTTATTAAGAACGGTTGTTACAAATAAAATTCACAGATCTAATAATCAAAACTAGTAATACTAATTTTGAAGCTGATTTAGTATATTATGGATTTCTTATTACAAAACATAAATATTATTTTTGAAAGAATTAAGAAATATCAAAAATAGTTTAAGAAGAATGAAGTTCTATTCCTCATACATCATTGGTGATTCAAGCATTTCACTTTACCTTGCCAGGGAGCGAGCCCAACATTGCAGCAGTAATCGGGTTCCTACATTGGTGGTAGGTGGCATGGTCAATTCTAAAATAGGTCATATAGAATTCTCTCTCCTTTGCTTCAACACCCCCAAGTGACTTTTAGTATATTCCTTATGAATATTGATCTGCATTGCTAGATTTGCTGTCAGCAAAAGAGAAAGACCGCCTCTTGCTTTCCACGACATTGTAAAGCTGCTGCCACTTCCTGTGGCCGCTAAGAACATGTTGGATTCTGTTTGTTCAGAGCAGCAGGCATACGAGAACAAGGACCGTTCCACCAGGATTATGGCATCTTGTACCCTCACCTCTATCTGACACTACACAAACTGACAGTCCATTCACAAAGTGACATACACAACTTCCCATGGTGGATGGCTCTTTAAAAAGGGTCGCCAGTAACACATCATGTGATCTGTACATCACAAGTTTGAATCCGAACAATTCCAGCTCACCCTGTGCAGTGGTGGCTGCTAGGGAAACAGTAGTGGTGTGGCGGGGTTAGCAAAAAATAAAAGACCACCTTTCTGCCGGCCACCGCTGCCTCCTCCATTGTCCTCCCTCTGTTCCTCTGTTCTTGACTCCTCTCAGTAACGCACAGGCACCCAGACTCCCCATAGCCAATCACAATGCTCCTGTCACCAGCATGACAGCAGCGTCGTGATTGGTCTGAGCGGCCTGGTTGTTGCTCAGGCAGTGCCTGGGAGCCAGTGAGTATTCTCCATCTGGCTGTGTAACACAGCCAGATGGAGAAATGCTAAGTGTGCATGACGGTTTGGACTGCCGGCCAAACTGTCATGCACACTTATGGTGCGCCAACCACTCCTCCTCCCTCTGATGAAAGACAAGCCCTGCCCCACCCTAACTTGGCTCTGTACTAAAAATAAAATGATAATAAAATTGTGTTATTATTATTTAATGTTTCCTTTTGTACTGCTCAGGGAGCAGTGGGGCAATTCTCATCCACTTTAGCGGAGATTGTTCAATTGGGTACTATTAAATAGGTTCATAGTAACACCTGTTTTTTTATTACGGTGCCTGGGAGTGGCAGAAATGCTGTAAAAAGTGCAATAGAGCAACGTCTTTTTAAAGATCTTGTTAATATCCTTGTTACGATTTCTATTTTTGCCATTGTTAATATTATTATGATCATGATTGTATGTTACACCGGGCAGGCTGAACCGGGCAGGCTGAACAGGGCAGATGAAACACCTCACTACCCACTGCATACCACTGTAAGGGGAATATAGGACAGTACAGATGTGAAACAGTGAATCATGGTGCCAGAGATTCCAAAACCCAGCCCTACACATTCAAATGAAGGGGCCATCTGGATTTGTGTGTGTATCTTCAGACCAGCCATGCTGATAGAGCCAGTAACACAGCTACACACAGCACCGAACCTTGGCTGACATTATCAGAACCAATTGAAGCCACCCACATTCACACGCTATCATATGTTGTACTATATGACCACAAAACTCATTTTGTATAGACCAACTGGTAGATTGTTTAGCCCAATACAAAAAAGAGAAGTGAAAGCAAATTCAAATAAAATCAACTCCTGTGGGGTGTTAAGCTAGACAGAGGTCTTCCTCACCCCACGTGTTCCACTCACAAGCATAAGAGATTCTATTGAATGACAACATACTTGTGCTGTTTTAGTTGCCACATCCATCGTCCTTCTCTCTTGCTCTGCTCCCAGCCTTACTGGGTTGCAGTGTGCAGCTCTGGCACCTTCATACATTTGAGTATGAGGTGTGGCTTTGTTCACGCGTATCGGCCACGTGCCTGGTTGTATTGCAACCTATTTGGTTGTTTACCAAACTGGCCTATATTTTAAAGTCCAGGCTGATAAACGTTTTGGGAACAGCATTAATATCTGGTATTTTTTCCCATTCTGAAACATAAACCTAAAACAGCAAACACATAAACAAGGGAGTCGAAAGAAAAGTAAAATACCCCCCCACACACTTTAAACCAAACCTCTGATGGCATCAAGTAAGTGAGCCCAACCCTCCCAAGAAGAGCTCCCTTGTCTCTTCCATTAAGCATCTATCCATTCATGCTTTCACTCTTCCCTCTATCTGCTGATACCCACTATTTCACCTTTACATTCTGTCATACATTCATTCTTTCATCCATCAGTTAATATTTATCCATTCCATCCACCCACACGTCCATATATCCATCCACTCATACATCTATCTTTGAACTTGCACATCCACCAACAAAGCCTTTCATCCATCCATCAATCGATTATTTGTTGCCATCTATCCATCACCCTCCTAGATTTCCATTTACTCTGCCATCCTTTCACCCATCCATATACCTATTCCTTCAGCCGCCTATTCACCAGCTCATCCGTCCTATCACTCTTCCTGCCTTCTTTAACCCTACCTTACTTTTACCTTTCCTTCCTTTCAACCTTACATATTTTTCCTTTTCTATCACCCCATGTTCCTTTTTTCCTTATAGCGTTAATTATGAGCTTGTGTCGGTCCGGTTGAGCTGAAAGTGAAAAAGCGGGGGCTCACAACATAAAGAACTCTGTTAAAATGTATAATTAAGGGCTGCCTAATTTATCTCAGAAAGATTATTAGAGCTAAAAGAGGGATAATTATCGTGTTATAAAAGAATCCTTATGATTTTACATGAATCAATTTCCAACTCTTGGCTGTTCAAGAATAACGAAACCTAGAGAAGGGCCGGTATTTTTTTTCTAAGAAAGGTGACAACTCTATTATCACTGAAGTGTCATGCCTGAAAACATTAAAGTATTACAGTCTGTATCCTATGGGAAGGAAAGTTGAGGCAGGGAACCCCTTTAGAGCTTATCATAGCTGCCAGGTTTTAAGTTAGCACATGAGTACAGTGTGTTACATTTCAACACTTTAGGTGTGACACTTTACAAGTGACTCTTCCATGTACGTCGATTCACCAAAATGTCAGGGGAAGTGGAAGCGACATCATATACTCTTTGACCTTAATGATGTCACAGGCACTGACATCATATGACCTTTGACCCTGCATCATCACAAGAAGTGATGTCAATTAACCTTAATCCTGGTGACATCACAATTATTAACATTGCTGAAGTTACATAATTGCATATTTAATATTATATATTCTTCTACGGAAGAACACAGGGTATAGGGGTTGCTCTTCCCTGAGGAAAATGTGAAAAAAAATTGCCTTTACTAGTGCATTTTAATGCACAATTTTCACACAATTCTCACATACATTTCCTAAAAGCCCATAGGCTCTAAACAAAACACTCACTAAATATTCATGTCCTTTTATAGTGTGCCAAGCTACTGAAATGTGACAGTCCCCATGAATTCACCCAATTATGTTTTTTAATTGTCCTATGTGTTCCCTCTAAAGTCACAAATTACCTCCATCGGTAGGACCAGCATTTTGCCATGGTGGCCCCTTTTGCCGAAACATTGTATACAGTATGCCAGTGCCAGAATGTATTTTCCTAATACTGCTTCTCTTGCACTATGGAGATTATTTATGTCAAAGGTTATGGCTAATATGTCAAGGACCACATTTTGCCATGGATGGCCCCGTGACCTTGCCACGATTGTCTTCCCATATGCCAGGAATGTGCCATCACAAGCAATTTGCCACAGGTGCAACTATGCCAAGAATTTCCTCCAGAACGCCAGCGCTGTCATTTTTTCATAGATGCTCCAAGCCAAAATGTATGTAGATCAGTAGCATTTTGCCAACGGTAACCCATATGCAAGTGTTGCCTCCAGTATTCCAGTGCCAACAGTTTTGTGAAGGGTGCTTCTATAAGCCAAAAAGCATACGAAGTCCAAAATAACACATGCTCACTTACATTCACTTATTCACGCTCATTCTATTGTTAGCACTAACTTGCACTTATTCATTTTCACCTACTCTTGTGCACGCACTCTCACCTGGAATCACTCAATCACACTCTCTCTCTCACTCACCCTAAATCTGACTCACTTATTCATTTTGACACTTACAAGCACACACACACATCTACAATCCCATATGCAAACATACATACACACACATATACACGTTATCTTACCCAAACTCTTTCACCCACATGCACACACATAACATACATTAAAACCATGTTACTTTTCTTACCTAAGATGCCAGTGAAGGTTCAGATCTTGCTGCTCCACTTTTTATTACACTAATAGTGAATAATGAATTATTATTCACTATTAATGTAATACAGTCAGTCATAAGCTTTTATTCGATATGCAAGATATCTTATAAGCACATATACAATACAAACATTGACATTGTAAAAAAAAAAAATTACATCACTTTAAGAAGTCAGTATGAACTCATGTTAAAAAGGATAAAAGGACATAAGATGCCCATAATAATTTATCTAAAAAAAAGAATTAAACAGCTACTGACAGTCTCTTGCAGCGAATAAGCCAAAACTGTTTTAAAAATTTAGCTATTCCACATACAACTGGAGGGGATGTGTCCGTCATAAGGATGCGTAGAGCTACTAAGTAGCTGTGTGTGCCCATGTTTCGGCAGAGTGGTTTCAACCAAAAGCTCCTGGGCTTTGCATAGTCCGGGCATTCAAACAGGACATGCGAGATGGACTCTATCCTACTCGGACAACAAGCACAGTTAGGGGACAATTGAGCCGCTGATTTCCAGTTTGATACCACAGCTCCAAGCGGTAGAGAGCCACCTCTGAATTTAAAATATAAAGCTCGGTCAAAAGGGAGGGTAATAAGGTCCAGGTAGGACTCGAATACCACAATGTCTTTAACTAGTAGAAAGGCGGCAGTAGACTTACAATGATTCGGGTTTGTAATTAAGTGCTCCGCCGTCCATTTCCAGAAAAGGCTCTTGACAACATCCTTCGGAGGAGCAGAGCGTGATGCCCAGCAATCCCCCAGACCGATTTTCTCCAGTAGCTTTTTAGTAATACAGATTAGCAGAAAAACAGGTTAGAGCCTGGCTCTGATAACTCAGGACATCCATGTGTTCTTGACACTGATTGTGCCACCTTTGAGGCCAGGGGGTCGCAAAAGCAGTGCCAGAGGTAGCAAGAGGCAAGCTAGCGGTCGCGACTGCTGGTGATCCCTATGTGACGTCCATGGACACTTCATGAACGGAGCAAAGCATATATGTCCACATTATAAGATTTTAGAAATTATTTAATTGTGTGTAATGATCTAAAATGCACATTAGAACAGCTACAACAGTCCTGTGATGCAAATGTGAGGCGTAAAATAAGCAGTGCTCAAAAGCAGCATAGCAATATTCCAGTCTCGGACTCATTCCCTCGTGAGGCTAGCCATGCAGTGTGAATATCAGAAATAGAGGGCCTGGCGGCCCGCCTCTAGCGGTCCACAGGCATCCACTGCACCAACAGACATCAGCAGACACTGGGAGTGTATTGTCAGTGCTGCAGCTGTTACAGTACTTTCCCATGCCTGTCACAGGTTGCCAATGCACTAATATAGTGTTTGCTGCCATTAGTATGGCCCAAAAGGCGCTCCTACGTGTCCTTGCAAAGCCTACAGATCAGGGTTGGACTGGGACCCCAAAGCAGCCTTGGCGATTTTGTCAGACCAATGCCGCCACCCCCCTGGGGGGCGAGTGGGAAGCACTGCAGCTTTTGTTACGGGGGCTGATATTGCAGCTCTGCTGCAAAATCGGCCCAAACTCTTCCAGCCTCCTGGGGAAACGCCTGATACCCGCTACGGCCAGTCCAGCCCTGCTGCAGGTGTGTGCATATTTGGGTGCAAGGTGGTTGATGCTGAGGCCATGAAATCAGGAAGAGCACAGAGTCCGCTTGGGGCTTCACAGCTTGGCTCCAGGCATCCCTTACAGAGCACATCTTGACACTGTCTTCAGTGCAACAGCCTCCATGCTCAGAGACGTTTAAGCCCCCATCCCCGGAAATGATCTTTCTCTCTTTACGTGAACTCTGTCTATTTCCTTTTCCCAAGTACTGTCCCTCTCTTGTACACATCCCACTCTTTTTCTGTCTCTGTAAGAATTTCTGTGCTCTCCGGTAAGATGATGTATTTCAGCTGTTTTTGTATGGCCCCCATTACTGAAAGTATAATTTGATATTGTTTGGCATCATGTGTTATTGAATTAGCAGAAAAGGTGTGGTAAAATTAAAATTTGTTTCAAACTGGGGCCCCTCAAAATACATCTTTCTGAGGGCACCAAAAACCCTAAGGTGACACTTCCCACACTCCTCCTTGCTTTGTCTGAGACGGGATAGGCACAGAGGTGGGCACGGGGGTAGCCACAGTGCTGAAAAGCCTCCTTGAGCCACATTCATGCTACCTCTGCTGCAGTTGGGGTGTGCTTGCGAACATTACTGCTGTTCACTGCTAGCGTACTCTTCCCCACTAGTGACAGTGCATTATCCGAGGCGAGAGGCTGCCCGCAAGGCACTGGTGGGGTGTGTTCTGCTGTGGGGCTGAGGCAGCTCGAATGTCTCTTGTAGGCACCCGAGAGGTGCGGCAGTGCCATCACGTTATGGAGAATATCTTTGATATCTACCTTTGATTAGGAGAAAACGTTATTAGCCGAAACCACCTGATGTGTGTGACTAATGTAAGACCATGCGGTGATTTATGCCGAATGTGTTACTCTAACCTCTGATGCGTGGTACCTGGCAGAGCTGGTTGATATTTTTAACAAAAGAGGATTAAAACAGCAGATCTGCGCTGAAGCGCGGCTGCGTTGGTTCTGTAATCGACCCTATTTACTCCCTTCGTCTGTCACGCTGCTGTCTCATTGCAGCCAAAAGCCCCTCGGGCGTCAGTTAGCGCTTCTAATCTGACGCAGCGGCTGTTAACTATGCACAGAAATGCCAACTGTCATTCAGAACGCACCGCAGGTGCTACGAGGCCGTCTTCGATGTGTTTTTCAGCCTAGCCTGTTTATTTCCATAGAACGGCACACGTGCACTGCGCACACCAGACATAGAATCCTTTGGACTGAAATTGCAGAGTCCACACACACAAGCTTTCAAAATGCACAAGCCTGAATAAAACGCGCAAATTGGCGATACTTCCACTAAGCGAAAAGTGTGTTACAAGGTCATTTATGTCTAGAAAAATGTACAAAATAGTACATTAACTAAATCACGAAAAACCGCATGTATTCACGACGTATAGTAGGCCATGCAGTAGTGCTCACTCTAGCGGAAATAGAGCGCATATCTGTTATCATTCAAGGATGCAGATTTTTTTTCCGTGTTTCATTTTGGCAGACATTTTCCTAAATGTGACCTTAGTGCGTAGTCTCTTGTGTAAATCTGGACCCAGTGCTGGTCTGCCTTTGGTGAGGCACTGTTAGCATTTAATAAATAGCGCATTCCCATTGGCTGTTGGACTAGTACTGAGCTGCGGCGGCCTTCTGTTCCTTGCAGGTTGTAACTCAAGCTGCCCCAGTGTCTAGGTTTGATGCCGTCTCGTTATTCGACAAAGGTGTAAGTCGCCCAAATTGCCCAAGAAATGTCTGATTCAATTAATGGGTGGTCAACTCCTGCCTTGCTTTGAGTGGTATACATTTAGACCAGCCTTTCGCCCACTTGCAGAGCGGGTCAAAGATGGCGGCCTTGTTTATCCACGTGACGTTGATTGATTCGCGCCCTCTGGTCGTCTTGGTTGATTGCTACATGGTTGAGCAGCCTTTCTGCTCTTTGTTGTCATTTGAAATCTATTACACTTTGGTTCTAGGTTATTTGCTTCATTACCTCCTGTCGTCTGTTTGGTGACCTGTCAGTAATGTGTGGGCCGTCTGAATGCAGCTCCAAGCAGGCAAGTGTTACTGTGATGAACGATATGAGGTGTGTTGGCCTCTTCTAGGGGTGATTTAAGCATGAGCTACTATTTCATCTGTTACCCTCGTCGCCCAAGCTTGAGCTATTCCACCTGTTCCCTGACGTCACGCAAGCTAGAAGCTTGAATGCTGAAGATTCTAAGCACAGGAGCTTCCGGATTCTTAAAAGGACATGATTAGAGGAGGTTGGAATCAGTCCAGCCAATCACACAGCTTAGAATGTGACCACTGGCTTGGGGAAAATGCCTGCATTTCACTCACTTTAGACTAGGCTGGAGTCTCCTGCATGCTCTGGCTTTGCCCCTCTCTTCTGGCTCCCTTTGTTGCAGCGATTTAGTGACAGCAAATACCGGAGAAGGAGGAGATAAAACGCCGCAGGTACTGAGCGAGTGCTGTGCCTTCCTTACTGCTGCCAGTAAATATAGCTAAGTCACTTTGTCTTTCTTTTCCCCGCCAGCTGCTGTCACCAAATGACTGTGACAGTGGTGCAGCTGCTGCTGACTTTTATTGACAGCTGCTGCCAGGAAATGGTGGAATACAAAGAATGATGGATGGAATGCTTGAAATAATCTCAGCCACTGGTAATCACTCGGGCCACATCCCAATCCGTTGTTATTTTGCACACCATGCCACTGCAGTATGGAACCAGCTGTATGCAAATCAGTCTCGATACTGCTCCAATGGGGACAGCCCCTGAAGAGGAACATAAGCAACCCAGGACCAGTTCCACCCTTTTTGGGGCTCATCAGTCAGGGACAGCTTGATTCCAGTGGCAAGGTGTGCACGGGACCCACATCTGGGCATGCCCATCCCACTTTGGGCGACACACTAAAGTGTACAAAAAAGTCATGGATGAAGTGCCAAGATATGGGGGCGCATGTACTAGGGACACCCCCCCCCCCCCCCTGCTCCTACTGTAACTGAAAGAAACTTGAGCAAGTACCTGAAGAAAGTGGGACAGTGGGGATGTCTGTCTGCGAAATTTGGGGACAGGTGCGAGTAGACCTAACTGCCACAGGCTGACATTTAATTTCTTTACCCATTTATTGTGTATCCTCACCTTTGAATAATGTCAACACTGAATACATGTAAAGCAGGCAAGGTACAGCTATTAAGGCCCGGCAGAAGACGGGAACTAAGCAATTATTAAAGATGGTGCTGCCACTACTGGCCGCCACAAAGAAAAAGGGATGGGGCAGGGGAAGGGGGCGCGGGAGGGAAAGTGTGAAGGGGACAGAGTTTAATAATAATTTTTTAAAAAGGAAAACTTACCTGCAGCTGTGGGCCCCCTCCAGCATAGCGCCTCGGTCTTGGTTCCAGCAGACACTGGAACACCGTCACAGACTCCCTGTGCTGCTCTCATACTATGAGAGCCGCTTTGGGATTGGCCTGAGCCGGCTGAAAAGACGCTCCGCGCAGGGAATCTGTGGGGATTCTCCAGCCCGGCTGTTCAATGCAGCCGGGATAGAGAAACCTGAGTGCGCATGGGTGTTTGGTCAGTCTGAGATGGCCGGTCAAACACACATGTGCACTTAGAAGTGCACATAGCACTCCTCCTCCAGCAGGGCCGGCTCTAGGCTCATGGTGGCCCTGGGCAAGGAGCGTAGGTAGGGGGCGCGGAAGAGGGGGTCCGGGCGGGGCGGAGCGCGCAGGCCAGTAAAGAGGGGAGGGGGGTCAGGGTGTTTAGAAGTGGAACAGAGCCGGAGGCCGCCAAATCCCTGCCAGGGGCCACCAGGCAAATATGTATCCATCCTCAGAGGATTAATATATTAAGGATATATATTGGCGTGGTGGCCCCTGGGGTTTGGTGGCCCTGTGCAGGTCAGCTTGCACATGCCTAGAGCCGGCCCTGCCTCCAGCCTCCCAAGGCCCCGGCCCGCCCCTCCTTACTGCACGCTGGCTCAGCCAGCAACTGAAAAAATAAAACAATGACGTTATATTATTTTATTTTTCAAGTGCTGGCTCTGAGCCAGTGGGGTGGCACTCCTCCGCCATTGCGGAAGAGCCACCCCTGGGTGCTGTGCAACACAGGTCAACAACTCGCAAAGTTAAACCACATGCTTCCCAGGCTAGTGTTGTAACCCATGGGAAGGGAATCCCCTCTGACACAAGGATTTTCTGTGCATCGGGCAAAATGACATTTTGCCATTTCAGCGCTCCCTGCCACCCACTTCTCCAGCTAGAGGGGCAGTTTCAAGGCCTTTTCTTGCAATCTGCTGCCCACTCACCGTGGAACCGAAAGCGGGCCACTCATATTACTTTAATATAGCATCTTCCTTCCAGGTGAAGTAGTGTGGCTCACTGGTTAGAGGCGGCAGACCCGAGAGCAGAGGACGGCCCGGGACCAGGGTTCGATTCCTGGCGCGGCAGGTTTCTGGACCAGGGTCAGCGGACTCGATAATTCTCTCGCCTCGGTGCCCACTCTGATCAGCGTTCACACTCGGCAACTCTGGGCATTAGCTTGCCTCATCTTCACTAACGGCCCCACCAGACCGCCGGGGATGCCTGGTCTCACCCTGGAGATACCCATTAAGGGACCATCTCTCAGGGAAGCCAGGAAGGGTTTTGGAGCGGTCGAAGCGCCTTGGGACCCTCCGGGTAAGTAGTGCGCTATATAAATGCCTATACATTTACATTTACATTTACAGGTTGGAAGAAGACTTGGATAAAGCTGCCTACATTGCACAAGCGAGAGTGTATTAATTAGTGGCACGTATTCCTTATCATAGAAATAAAAGCAAATTAAAAAAACAAACACGAGTGTCCCCACACACAGCCAGTGGAAATGAGTTTCCTGCAGACACAGGCTGATGTTGAATCTGGGATTATTTATTACTTGGAGGCTAATTACAAATCACCCCGCCACTGGAATTCTGGGCTATATTTGGACGGCTTCCTCCGGTGTTTATCACCCGCTTATCGTCCCCTCGAGCTCTACCTATTCCTGGGGGGTCATTAAAAGGGTGCTTTATTGGCTGTGCTTGCCAGTGTCTGCATTTTACTGCATGTTGCCAGCGAGCCTCAAAATACTCAATGCACTAGACAGAAACTTTAAACCCCCAGAGCGTCGTCTCCATTTACGTGCCTGCCATTTCTTCATCTTGGAATAATTCACGCGCAGCGTTATCTGAACACCAGGCGCGTGACCCGTTTGTGTGCGCGACACAAGCTACTGCTTAGTGAGTGCTTAGAAGCCGAGTTGTTATATAGAACGTTGTGATGGGCTTGCTTGCCTGTGCTTTGTTTGCAGTTAGTGATGTACTCGCTGAGCTGCATTCTATCGCTTTTTTTTATAACCTCTTGTATACCCTTATGAGAGAGAACGGATCGTGGAATTAAAAAAGAAAAAAATGCTTTGGCTTAGCTGCAACTCTGGCAGCCATTTTCGTGCTTAATGCCTCCAAGTTGTACTCCCCTAAGATGTTTATGCCAGGCACTGTAGATATTAGTTCTTGACTAGCTCATTCAATTCTAAAAGTTTACCTTTTTGTTTCAGTATGATGGTCACATTGTGTACTATCCCACGATTTTAGGGCCAGAGGTATCAATATTGGATTTAGCGATTCCATAATAGCGAATTTTACCAATTTGCTATTATGGAATTGCAAAATGCAATTTATGTACGTTTCGCAAAAATAATTGTGATTCCTACATATTATAGGCATTAAGCACATTTAAACTGTTATTTACAAGACAATTATTTACTGTGGAGGTGCTGATATGGTATCTGGCCGAGTAATTAAATTTCTTTTGGTGCCATATTCAATGATATATGGTATCATATATAATTCAATGATTCCTTTCTTGTAAGTACTGTAACATACATATTTTATATGCTCTACAATACCCGTAATGCCACATTATGGCCACATGGGTGTATATATAGTGCGATAAAGAAAGGGCTCACTGACCATGAGCAAGGCTGTGAGGGGGCTGAAACGCGTTGGCTGAGTTGTGCAAATAAACGCAATTTGAAAATCTCTTCCTGAGTGCTGCTTCAATGATTTTGCAAAGTGGAATTTCAGGGCCAGGATCCGGCCCTTAACCAGAGCACCTGCTGTGAGAAGTGCACTGAAATTCAGGATCACTTTGTGGAATATATATATATATATATATATATATATATATATATATATATATATATATATATATATATATGATTGAAAATCCTTTTCCCACGAAAAAGATGAGCAGCCACGCGGGGAACACAGAACAAACAGCCGTTTATTTCAAGGGTCCTGGTATGGCGAATGCATTTCGGCTATCTTGCCTTCCTCAGCGCCTTGTCCCTTAACAACCTGCTTCCCAGTTACCTCCCGTTAAATGTTCAAGAGCACTGTGTTCCCTCCCCCTTGCAGTCTGCACAGCCAATCAGAGTCCGTATTGAATATCTGGGACTCCAAATCCCAACATGCAACAGTTTGGGACATGTCAGGTAGCCGGTGTGGGGGAGTAGAGTCCGGTCGTTTCGTGCCCAAACAGGGAGGTGGGTTGGTTGACGGACGAGAGAACATCGCGGTGCATGCCCTGTGTCCCCGCTGAACTGCTGCGCCTCTCCTCCCAAGTCCGGTCAGAAGCTGGAGCAGTCAAATGTGAGACCGTTCGCCCCGTAGAGATGAAATACCTCAGCTTGCTTCCTCCTCGTTGGGATTCCTGGCAGACTCTTGGGTTATATCGATCCCTCGATTGTTGTTTAGGCTGCAAGCAGCCGGTTTGCCAGTTAAACCCAAAGTCACTTGGTGCTGCAGGGCTCGCTCTTCTGCACGTCTGGCTGTGCAGTAAACATATAGGCATTAAGCACATTTAAACTGTTATTTACAAGACAATTATTTACTGTGGAGGTGCTGATATGGTATCTGGCCGAGTAATTAAATTTCTTTTGGTGCCATATTCAATGATATATGGTATCATATATAATTCAATGATTCCTTTCTTGTAAGTACTGTAACATACATATTTTATATGCTCTGCAATACCCGTAATGCCACATTATGGCCACATGGGTGTATATATAGTGCGATAAAGAAAGGGCTCACTGACCGTGAGCAAGGCTGTGAGGGGGCTGAAACGCGTTGGCTGAGTTGTGCAAATAAACGCAATTTGAAAATCTCTTCCTGAGTGCTGCTTCAATGATTTTGCAAAGTGGAATTTCAGGGCCAGCATCCGGCCCTTAACCAGAGCACCTGCTGTGAGAAGTGCACTGAAATTCAGGATCACTTTGTGGAATATATATATATATATATATATATATATATATATATATATATATATATATATATATATATATATATATATATATTCACTAAAAAAAACATAGGTTTCACATCAGTTATAGTTAGCTGGAAATTTTACTGACATAAAACCAATGAAATTCCACGTTATAGTTAGTTGGACTCACTATAACTTGTGCGCCTGCAATGCACTGCTGATGAAGTCACATATTACATCACTCATGACATGGTCAGTGACATCACTCATGACATCACTGATAACACCATCCAGTGAATGTGTGTCTTTATGAAAAATAAATATGTTTTATATATGTATTTGTAAAGGACGATGGAAGAATAAATGGTTAAATAAGTGTGTAAATGGATGTTTTTTTTTTAAAGAATTGATTGGTTAACTGCCTTATTAAGTGTATCTTAGTGAATATATATATTAACGAGTAATTTTTAAGTATTTAAATATATGTATCCGTGTTTCACTTTGTGTATAAGTGGCTGCATGGGTTGGTGACTGACTCACTGTTTGTATGTGTTTTGAAGACAGCATATGCGCAGGACTGTATGGGTGGATGAGTGTGTATATGTGTGTGTTAGTGAGTGAATGCCTGTCTCACTAGTGTCTTTATGAGTAACTACATATGTTTTAATCTTGTATATATGAGCATTGATGTATATAAGTAAGTATATGTTAGAGTGAGAGATTGAAAGAGTTCCTGTTTAAATAAGTATGTGTTTCTATAAGTGATTGTTTGAGAGAGTAAGTATGTGTAAGTTTCCTTAGAAGTAATGTGCTAATATATGTATAGCTGCATATGCAAATAAATGGATGTTCAATAGTTTATTTGCATGTGTGAGTATGTGTGTGAGTAACTTTTGTAAGACTGTCGGTGTGTAACAGGATGTATATGTGTATCACTATATATGATGAGTGAGAATATGTATGAGTGACTATATAGAACTGTTGGTGTATGAGTGGATGTGTATATAGATGGTGGAATTACTGAATTGGTTATTGTAACTGGTATGGGTATCTCCATTTCTTTGAAAATGTTAGTTTCTATTGTTTGAATATGTGTTTCAAGGGTTACATTACACTGAAAGGAGGTCTGTCAGTCTGTCACAAGGATGGTGTTATCAGTGATGTCATGAGTGATGTCACTGACCATGTCATGAGTGATGTAATATGTGACGTCATCCGCAGTGCATTGCAGGCGCGCAAGTTATAGTGAGTCCAACTAACTATAACGTGGAATTTCATTGGTTTTATGTCAGTAAAATTTCCAGCTAACTATAACTGATGTGAAACCTATGTTTTTTTTTAGTGAATTTAATAGGTTTTTTAAATGCTAATTCCTAACTATAACTGGTGCGAAACCTATGGTTTTTTCAGTGAATTTCATTGGTTTTTTAAATGCTAATTCCTAACTATAACTGGTCTGAAACCTATGGTTTTTTCAGTGAATTTCAAAGGTTTTTTAAATGCTAATTCCTAACTATAAGTCTCACTTTATAAATAAGACTGTTAGCGCTCTAGTTGTTCTTTAGAACACTCTGGTACATTCTGTCATTGGGCTACATTTGGGCTACATCTAGCTGATATTTGGGCTACATTTGTATTTTTTTGTCTCTGGTGGCCATCTTTTGGTTACATTGGGCTACATTTGGGCTACATTTTGGCTCTAAAATATATAAAGCCCAATGTAGCACAATACATATTTTTCCAAAGTAAATTTTCGTAAAAACCACTTCAGAATAGGGCTACCTGTCCCTACAATTATCCCATTTTTTATTTTATTTTTTTTATTTTTGGAGCGCTCCCGGTGCGCGCCCCGGGGAGCGCCCCAGAAAGCGTACTTCTATAAAGCGCCCCGGGGCGCGCTCCGGGGAGCGTCCCGTGAGCGCCAATATCGCGAACGAAAACATGATCGTGACGTATCGCGTAGCCGCGTCCGCGTGATACGCACGACGTAAGCGCACCCGGAAGTACTCGAGCGAATACGATCGCGCAACGTAAACATCCGACGCGCTTCCGCTACGCGACCCGGAGCGCGCCCCCGGGCGCGCCCCGGGGCGCGTAGCGTAAGCGCGTCGGGTCATGTGACCTTAAAATAACACTTTTCATTGGTTCATAACAGTTTTGGTTTCATAATGATGAAGCCCCTGGTCTTGTGACCTGAAAATAACACTTCTCATTGGTTCAGGACATTTTTTTTTCCAAATGATGAAAGACCCCACCTTTTTTCCTTATTCTGACTTTGTCCTTTGACTGAGGAAGACCTGTTTGTACATCTCTGTACCTTTTTGATCTTTATAATGGCTTCAGTAGCAGCAGCAGCAGCAGCTGGTGCATCTGCCCCACCACCACCACCACCACCAACAGGACCAGCTCAAGATTATATTGGTGGTCAAGAAGAGGAGGAGAAGGAAGAGGAAGAGGAGGAAGGGAGGAGAAGATGGCTGCCTGAAGAAAATACCCCATACAAGCCCTAACCACACATTGTATGGGAGTTTTTTTCACTCCCAGAGGGCAAGAAAAAAGTGAATGCGGCCAAGGTAACTTGCCTAATCTGCAATGAAGAACTCTCAAGGGGCAACCCAAACAAAAAAATATTCCTTTGGTAACTATACCATGATTCGACATATGACCCGTTAGCACCCTAACAACTATTCTCGTGCAGAGCTCAGGGAACTGGCCAGTAACCTCCCTCAGTCTTCAAGGACCACCTCCCAAAGAAACGAACCCACTTCATCGGGACCAGAAACATCAGAGATGATGCCTTGTATTCAGCCAAGATTTGCTGATTTTAAAATCACTTGTAGTGCATGTGGCAAGCTTATCGCCTATGGTGAACAGAGCATAAAGCTCATCGTCCTTGCAGGTGACAATCACAAGTGCCCCAAAAAGAAATAATTTTGGTTTTTTTTTGTTTTTTTGCTCCAGTTGAGCCAGTTTTAATTCCCTTTTTTTTGTTTCTCCCCCTAAAAAAATACAACAAAATATAAAACTGTTTTGAAAAGCCCAAAAAAGTACAAAATGTTCAAAAAACTCAAAAAAAATATAAAACAACAAAAAGAAGAAAAAAAAGTTCTTTTTAGAACTACCTCCAATTTCTAAAAAAAAGTCTTCCTTTTTTAAAAACTCTGTCATTCTTTTTTCCTCATAGTACGCTCCCCGGTACGCGCACCGGGGAGCGCACCGAGCGCTCCCCCCGCGCAAAACGAAAAAAAAAATATATTTTAAATGCCCCGCTGGTCCCTTTTATTGCCCCCACATCAAACCTAGGGGGTCAGAGGGGGTCTATCCCTGACGCCTTATGGTCATTTCCCCCTTTGTTTTAGCCACCTCTTGTGTCTCGATTTTACCGAGACACAAGATGGCGGCCGCTCCGGACTGTTTAGAATGTTTACAGACACCCGAGAACCAATCAGCTTTCCGTGCGCACCTCACGTAGCGCGCCCGGAGCGCTCCCCGGGGCGCGTACCGGGGCGCGCCTATAGATATATATATTTTTTTGAACCTAAATTATTCAAAATCTACTGGAGCACATATCTCGAGACATAGCAAAGGCACATCGGGCTACCAGTCCCTACAATTTTGCCAAATTTGGTGGAAATCCATTCAGCCGTTCGGGCTAAAAGTGAAATCGACCGCCCTATGGAAATTAACATGGAGAAAACGCGTTTTGGGACCCCCCTTTTATCTCGGCCCCCGCTTGACGAATCCCCCCCAAACTTTCAGGGAAGGACTGGGGCGCCCGAGGCCATTTTGAGGAAATTTTCAGGCACATTCCTCAACTGAAGCCAAAGTTATTCCAAATAGAATTTTGAGATTGAACATTGAAAAAAATCCTAACTATAACTACCTACTGGCGACCGCCAGTAGGTAATATATATATATATATATCGGGTCAGCTGCGGCACCACACTGGTGCTGCAGCATTTGTGAACGAAGGTGAGCTGGCACCTGTACAGGGGGGGAGCCAGCTCGTTGCTCCGTTTGGCAGTCATAATGCGGGGCAGGACCTGTCTTGGACTTTCGCAAGATTTACAAGTTTTAATTAGAGACTTTAAGCCACGCACCCACTTGGGTATTACAAGGACTGCACTACATCACCCATAAGGCCATGAGGATGGCCACACCCACAAGGACAGGTGCTGGAATACAAGTTGTGCACTCCTGGCAGCGCTTCTAGTCTTCGTGTAACTGAACGCCACTGAAGAAACGTTGTTACCTGAAACGCGTCTGGCGTATATTGAGCTATGCTGTTCCTGGATGTGTCCTGCTGGCAGGCTGTCAATGAATTAAAGAGAGCCGAAATTTACCTTCGTGCAGTGTGTCTCTTCAAATGGGTTCCAGTTTGTTAGACGAGATATATATATATATATATATATATATATATATATATATATATATATATATATATATAATATGCATATACATATGTGTGTATACATTCATAAATAAGAACTATACATCGTTTTACATATTATATGATCTATTGAGCTTATGAACATATAGTATTTGATGTTATTGTAATTTATTTTTTACTTGAAATTATGAATGAATAAGTTTTGAAAAATAACAAAAACTGTGCTTAAAAGATTGTTCAGTGATGGATGGAACAAGGGATCCTCGTCTTCCAAAAAATCTCCCATAAAACATTTCTATACTTGAGGCCTTATTTTGACAAGTCAACGTTGGTTTCATACCGTGAAAATGTAATCGTGCTCTCAAATCACATAATCCTTCATGTAAATCAGGCTAACGAAGATAGTAGCTAATTAATTAAACTTGAAATAGCACCTTTTTAGCCCCATTTCTGATTTTTTTTCTGACACATTTAAAAATAGGAAAGGATGTTATTTACATTCAATGTTTAAAATGATATCCTCTACTCCACTTGTGCCAGTGCTTGGTAGGTACCGCCCTCTGAAACCCATTGCGCAGCTTCGCTCTGTAGAAAATAAACAATAGATAAATAAATGAACCGTGACCAGGGCCGAACTGGCCGTAGCGGGCACCAGGCGTTTTCCCTGTGGGCAGCCAGGGTGAGGGCCGGTTTTGGACCCATGGGGGCTGTTTTTGTTACCCAGGGCCGGTTATGCAACATAGCTGCAATATCGGTACCCAGTAACAAAAGCAGCTGTAGCGCTCGTGGCCAGTCCGACTTAATTGCCAGGTCCGTTTTGCGTTCCCAGCCCGGCTCTGACCGTAACAAGAGTGTAACAAGAAAAACCTTAGCATGTTTTTTTCAATAAAAGCATGTTAGGTGGTCCCCTCGTATGTAAGTATGCAACGGAGGAGTAACGGAGGCAACGGTCAACAGAGGAGTGAAGAGGGCAACAGGGGATTGAAGGGGACAATGAAAGAATGAAGGGGGCATCCGAGGAGTGAAGGGTATAAGCAGTGGTCGAAGTGGGGGGATTGGAGGGGCATGCTGTGCCCATACTTTTTTACTTTTAGAAAAAAAGTTCCCCAACTTTTGTGAAATGAAAACCGTCCCTGGACAACTCCGAGAGCGGAAAAGCTTCAGCTGAAGTCTGAGGCCGGGAGTCTTCTGTGCTGTAAAATGAATGGTGGTGCAGACAGCTAAACCAGCCTTCTTGCCAGGGTGCTTGCTTCCCTGAAAGAAATGTAAATGCGCACAACTGGTCAATCTGCAAATGTAAAGGGTGCTTGGTAGCTGGATTTGGCTTTAATTGATAGAATCACGTAAAAGCTTCCTCATGACACGCATTTATTCTTTTTGAGAGGTATTGTAAGAGAGATATCGGCTAAGCTGTTAAGTGTGTGCATTTAAAGTACATTTACAAAAAAAACTTTCTTCCTGATGACACACATTTAATCTTTTTATGGGGTATTGGAAGCAAGCTACATGCTAAGCTGTTAAGTGTGTGCTTTTAAAATACAGTTACAAAAAGACCTTGCTTCCTGTTGACACACATGTATTCTTTTTAAGAGGTATTGCAAGCTAAGCTGTGAGGCGTGTGCTTTCAGAAGACAGATAACAAAAAAATGCACTACATACAGTCTGCAAAAATCTACATTTTGAAAAAAAAATTATCTTACACCTTCTTGCACATTTTGTAGCAGCCTATCTTATACTGTGTGTAATGCAAGTTTAACATAATGGCTTACATGTTCATGGTGCTTTCTGCCACAGACTGAGACCTTGTGGCACTAAACATACAAAAGTCACTATTCTCCACTGCACCAACCAGAATTCAGTTATGTGGCTCTCTGGTGCAGTGCATTAACAATTCGTGATTTCATAATGAATGAAAGTACATTTCCCACTGATTAACATAACCTGTACTTAATTTTCATTTAAGCTGTGCATTATTTTATATGTAGTTACCTGAAGGTGAAAGACCAAAAAAGTTACAGAATATTTTTTAAGCCAAGCCCTTGACCACGCCCGCCACACTCACTCACCCCACCCCCTGCCCCCCCCCCCCCCCCCTGTGCACAGCCTCACAGTATTAATGCACTTCGACCACTGGGGACAAGTGACCAGGTAACAGCAAAGTAAAGGGGACAAGGTAGTAGTGAAGAGGGTGAAGGGGACCACCATAGTAGTGTAAGAAGGATAAGCTTCACCGGATATGAAGACAGCCATTATTGCAGCTCTCGGGGGCCATGGCTTTAATAATTAAATTACTCTTGTTTCTAAAATCCCCCCACATGGTAATTGATATTGCAAGCGTTGTCTTTGCCATATTTCACCCAATATGGTGCTTTTGTTATGGAACACACTTTGACTAGAGGTATGTAAATTTTATTAAATAGGTTTGAATATTAATCTAACTTTGATGCTCCAGTTATTATAAAGGTTAGGGTCTCTTTTAAAGTTCTGTAGAATAATAAGGTCTATATTGCAGACCCCTAATGTGTTGCATCCTTGTTATAATTGTGGTTAAATATCATGATTCTGGTTGCTAGTATATGGTGTTTTGGTTCCAACCCCTGCGGCTCTGAAATGCATAGGCGCTGAGCACCTTTCACCTCGCCGCGGCACACTGCATTACCCTGCATGTCAGGTAGGCTCAAAAAGCACTCCTAAAATGGTGGCAGCATTTTTTCCAAGTCAAACCAAAAATAGGAAGTGTTGCTAGAGCAAGGTTATGTTTTGGGTAAGCTCTTATGCGCTAACCCTGATTGTACCCTCTTCAGGTTTGCCTCATTACACAAACAACAAAAGAAACACACCCTACCAACCTGGAAATACCAGTTTGTTATGTTAGTGAGGGGGTTTTTCTGTAAAGGCTGTGGGCTTGTGGTTGGTTCTTGTGTTTCGGACCACCCACCACTTTTTTGTTGGACCCTATTGTGTTCAGCATTTAAGAACTTCCAAGGCTTGCGTGTTTTTTTTAAAAAAACAAGAGCTTTATAAATGTAGATTGTTTTATCCTACCACACTTCAATTCCTTTAATGTACTCGTAGGTTAATGTGTACCCAAAATGACTTACACCAAGTCTCGCACATTGGATGTAAGTGCACACACTGGAGACCTTGATGGGGTCACACCCTTGCAAAGCATCACATTTTCATGGTTAGTAAATATATCGCCCTCATAATGTGGATTGCTTTAACACGTCCCTGAACTTTATGGACACAAGTTCAATTCTAACTTCCCAGGTGATTGCTCCATTTAAATATATAGAATTAATTTCGTGGTCTTAGCACATTTGGAAGTTCCATGTAGTGCATCGCCACGCCCACCATTCAGCTGGACAATCTCCTATCAAGGGCTGTGCACACCATCCAATGGGATTCTCCCCATTCAAGGACTGGAGTGTGCTTGGCCCAAGGCTTGTGTACATCTGTGTCAGCCTAATTACCTTGCCAGTCGTGGGCATAGAAACCTAATAAGGCCTTTTATGCACATTGGTTCAGATTTGTCCAATGAGGGATGCTGATGTTCGCTCTGTATGCTGAATACCACACATGTGCTGACTGTGGTAGTTTCGAACGACAGAGTGGCTTGTAAACCATAATCGACACAGCTGCGAGGGCAACTAACATTGTCCTCTAGTGGTGATGACGTAAGGTGCCAATGACTTGTCGGTTAGCCACCACTAAGAGGCGGAGAGTTGTTGTAGCAGGCAAAAACTAAGGGGAATGGTAAAAAATTCAAATTTTAGATGTTAATTTTTACCACAATTTGTAGCAAATGAAGTGGTCCTTTCCCAGTGGGTTATTCCTTCCAGGTACTAATGTGGGCAATTTTTTCCCGAATTTGATGTTTTTACTGCTCTTCTCTTGTGTAAAGGAACAACGTTTTCCTGTTGTGGAGTATTATTATTCAGTTCTGATTTTCTAATAGCAACACAGGGAATTACTATTTGAATAACAAAACCACTGGGGTCTACTTTCCACGGTGGGCTATCACAAAATATGTTTGGTGCATGAAATACATCTCTAGATCCCGAATTGAGCATACATGTGATGTTGTGCCTGCCTAGAAGGTCTGAGTTTCTATTGGTAGTCACTGCCAGTTTATGCCCCTGTGTCTATTTCTGACACAATGCAGAACTCTGTGTCATTCACCACACTAAGGCTAAGAGATCTTGTGTGGATTAGTTTATAGCACGCATTGTGGGAAACAGCACTGATGCTTATGCGTTACTACCACTCCTATAAGCTTTGTGGTCTCTGCAATGTCTCATCATCCCATAGTTTCTGAAACATGGGTGCTCTGTCCCACGCTCTTCAGGTCACTCAGCAGCATTTTGCATGCCACAAAAACTCAAACACACCGTAAGTTGCCTTGGTTACTGATGGAACGTGCATTGCCACCTTGAATGTTTTAAATATTTGAATTTCTGATAAGCACAAATCTTTTACTCGTCCTGACTCACTCACATCATGATCACACATAACTCGCATTCTCACACTTGCGGGTGGGTGGAAGATTGCAAAACCCAACTCCTCTACGGAGACATCCCATGGCATAACTACCAAAATGGCCGACACCACCACTGGGCAGTAACAGCATAAACACCCCACCCCATTTAAAATCTATAAAATTGATGACCACATGAACTTACAACAGAAACGTGGATGGTAAGGCAAACATGATGAGTGTGGTGGGCAAGGTCAGAATGTCAGATTCCCACAGAAGAGCACACTCAACTGGGACTGGTTCCCAAGACATAATCATGGACAAAAAATTCAACTTCATTGGCTGTACTGTGCAATGACCTCATAACACAGAGTCTAAAATGACAGTAGATATATGATGGGCATATTTTGTTTTGTACTGCCAGCTGAATTCCTTTTTGCTGCGATCTGGCTCACGATATTCATGCAGGCCAATAGACTCGATTCATGCGGGTCTGTTTTGTAGCCCAAAATGTCTTACTTTTTTGCTGTCTTCCTCCTGAAATTGCAACTACTCCAATCGAAGTCAATGGGGGAAATGTATTCTCCCGATTATTATTTTTTTAAATCCCCCACTTGCCTCTTCTAAAATGTTGGCATATATGCATATTGTCTCCTGGTGTATCATTGTATGACAGTATCTGGAACATAGAAACTTCCCTGCTGTGTAGAGGCTTCGCTTTTAAATCCCCAACAGTTTTTCAGAACCAACATTGTCCTTTTCTGACTGCCTCTGTGGTGTACTTTTTATTTTTGCGCGTTTTATTAGGTCGAGCCTGGGCAGCGCATGCGCTGCTGCGAGGCATGCAGTAGTGGAGTATGGACTTGAAGCCCTGCCCACTCTCCGCCCATATTTTTAATTGGCTTGTGTCATTTTCCTTCGTAAACGCTGCCTTCTGATTTATTATTCGGCTTGTTAGTCCCTCCTTGGTACCGCCTTGGTTGCCTCCCACAAAGACTGGACCTTTTACACTTCTGCTTTATCTTGGCTCCGAGCACTATTTTATTTTATGATTTTCCCTGTTCCACCCACTACCTTGCTGCACACCACCCACTTTTATTTTAATTTTTACTAAGGGCAGTCTGCTTTAACTATAACGGCCTCGTTTTCTTATTTATTTATTTTAGCATTGCGGTCCGCATTAAGTATAGCGGCCGCGCTTACCTATTTATTTTGTTTACTAGCACCCATGTGGCGCTTTCACATTCGTAGAGGCCCGCCCCTTTCTTTACACAAACCACGTGTAAAGAAAGGTACGCGGCCGACATTAAAGTGAAAGCGTGGCATAGGCTCTTTTACCCAAAAACACCAGTTGCTTTTTTTTTGTCATAGCCCCCATGCCGCAGTTTCACTTTACTGTCGGACACGCCCCTTTCTTTAGACGCCGCTTGTCTAAAGAAAGGGGCGCGGTCTGCATGAATGTGAAAGCGCTTCATGGGTGCTAATTAAACAAGCATTGGAAATGCAATAGGTCTCGCACCATTAGAGTTAGTGCTTTTAGAATTGTTTATGGGTTTTTTTTGTAAATGTTTAGCATTTTTGTTTCCTGTAGCCAATGCTAAAGTATTACAAATAAAAAAAGCCATAACCATTTCTAAAAGCTCTAACTGAAATGGTCTGAGACCTATTGCACTGTGTGAGGGTGAGGGGTTGAGGGTGAGTGAGGGTGAGGGTGAGGGTGGGTGAGGGTGAGTGAGGGTGAGGGTGAGTGAGGGTGAGGGGTTGAGGGTGAGTGAGAGTGAGGGTGAGTGAGAGTGAGGGTGAGTGAGAGTGAGGGTGAGTGAGAGTGAGGGTGAGTGAGGGTGAGGGTGAGTGAGGGTGAGGGTGAGTGAGGGTGAGGGGTTCAGGTTGAGGGTGAGGTGTTGAGGGTGAGTGAGGGTGAGTTAGGGTGAGGGGTTGAGGGTGAGTGAGGGTGAGGGGGAGTAGTTGAGGCTGAGTGAGGGTGAGTGAGAGTGAGGGTGAGTGAGGGGTTGAGGGTGAGGGTTTGAGGGTGAGGGTGAGGGGTTGAGGGTGAGTGAGGGTGAGGGGTTGAGGGAGGGTGAGTGTGGGTGAGGGTGAGTGAGGGTGAGGGTGAGTGAGGGTGAGGAGTTGAGGGTGAGTGAGGGTGAGGGTGAGTGAGTGTGAGGGGTTGAGGGTGAGTGAGGGTGAGGGTGAGTGAGGGTGAGGCTGAGGTGTTGAGGGTGAGTGAGGGTGAGTGAGGGTGAGTGAGAGGTTGAGGGTGAAGGGTTGAGGGTGTGAGGTTGAGGGTGAGTGAGGGTGGAGGGTGAGGGGGTGAGGGTGGGGGGGTGAGGGGGTGAGGGTGAGGGGTGAGGGTGAGGGGGTGAGGGGTGGGGGTGAGGGTGTGGGGTGAGAGTGAGGGGGTGAGGGTTAGGGGGTGATTGTTAGGGGGTGTGAGCGTTAGGGGGTGTGAGCGTTAGGCGGTGTGCGGGTTAGGGGGTGTGAGGGTGAGTGTGAGTGAGGGGGTGTGAGGCTTCGGGTGTGTGACGTTGCGTGAGTGTGAGTGTGTGTGAGGGTGAGTGAGGGTGTGAGAGGTGTTGTTATGCAGAGGGTGTGTGACGGTGTGTGAGGGTGAGGGTGTGTGAGGGTGAGTGTGAGTCATTGTGAGGTGTTGAGGGTGAGTGAGGGTGAGGGTGAGTGAGGGGTTGAGGGTGAGTGAGGGTGAGGGTGAGTTAGGGTGAGGCGTTGAGGGTGAGTGAGGGTGTGGTGTTGAGGGTGAGTGAGGATGAGTGAGAGTGAGGGTGAGTGAGGGGTTGAGGGTGAGGGGTTTAGGGTGAGTGAGGGTGAGGGTGAGTGAGGGGTTGAGGTTGAGTGAGGGTGAGTGAGGGTTGAGGGTGAGGGGTTGAGGGTGAGTGAGGGTGAGGGTGAGTGAGGTGTTGAGGTTGAGTGAGGGTGAGGGTGAGTTAGGGTGAGGGGTTGAGGGTGAGTGAGGGTGAGGGGTTGAGGGTGAGTGAGGATGAGTGAGAGTGAGTGAGGGGTTGAGGGTGAGTGAGGGTGAGGGTGAGGGGTTGAGGGTGAGTGAGGGTGAGTGAGGGTGAGTGAGGGTGAGGGGTTGAGGGTGAGTGAGGGTGAGGGTGAGTGAGGGTGAGGGGTTGAGGGTGGTGAGGGTGAGGGTGAGTAAAGGATTAATTTGATTGCAAAAGGTATGGACCATTAAAGAATTAAGATCTAAGGTGGAACAAATAATACTCAAATAAAAAAATAAAAAAATACCCTGTGCAAGCGTGCTACCAGTAGCAAATTATCAGTTGTTGTAGCCCTTTAGAATTAATGGAAACAGAAATGACATTAGAGTTAACATGACAAGAGCACAAGTAGAGATATTGAACTACGATTTACAATGCGAGAGTTGGAAAGTTCTTGCATAGTGCATCCAATTAATGAGGGCACATTCTGGGGGAGTGCGAGCGAAAGTTGTTGTTACATACTCTCCCTGCTTTAGTGACTCTGTTGGACAATAAAAGTAAATGCATTTCTGCATGGTATCTCTGAAATCGATGTAGCGCAGACGTACTCTCCTTTCACGTTAAAGTTTGATTAGAGGCACGACAACATGGGGTAAATAAAAAACAACAGGCTTTTACCATCTCACATTTTAAATGACCAAATGTTGTTGTATAAAACGGCAAATGCTAGCAGTCAGCGATAACACGCCACCTCCAAAGCCACCACCACTGGGGGACCAGTTGGGCCAGGGGAGGCGGGGCAATAACTGATAGAAAGGGGTCATCCAAGTTCTGGCAGCCACGATCCAGCTGTGAGGGCGGGGAGGTAGTTTCAGGAGTACCAACTTCTGCCGAAGATCCCAACAGACACAGAGGGGGAGGAGAGCGGGCTGAGAAAGCAGATCTGGCCGGGTGAGTTGGAAAAGCCATGCTGGATCTCCACCCCCTCCATACACAGCAGAGGTCTACTTGCCAGTGGAAAGGCAGGGCACAAACAGGCAGCCGCAATGAGAGTGGTCACCTTTGTCCTGTAACCCTGGGGGCTCACACTGCCGCATAAATTTTGCTATTTCCCGATTCCCATCAACCCGACCCCACGCAACGAGAGCAAGACACTTTACCATTCACTTAAACAGACTGCACCCTTAGCAAAACACAAGTTTACGAGCCTCTCCCATGCAAGAGCAAAGCTAGATAACAGGTTTCTAAATGGATGCAACTGATAAGGGAAGAAGTAAGTACGGCAGTGTAGGAAATTTTCCATTGCGCGAACAGGGCGCCAGAGAGCTTTACAAAACAATCAGCGAACTCAAACCAATGCAATAACAAGAGAAACACCGAGCACGGCGTCAGTGTTGGAATTGCTGGGGAGTAGGGGGTAAGTGGTGATTTAAAAAAAAATGCGACACGGCGGGCAGGGGAGGGGGCGGAGCGGGGAGGGGGCGGAGCGGGGAGAGGGAACAGACGGAGGGAAGGCCAGATAAGGGGAGGGGGGAGGAGAGTAGGAGGAGGAGAGTAGGGGAGGCACGGCCTAGCGGCCGTGCAATCAAGAAGTGAGGGGGCGGGAGAGTAGGCAAGGCAGGCGGCTGGGGGGAGGGGGGAGGAGAAATGCGACGCGACATGGCAGGCAGGGGAGGGGGCGGAGCGGGGGTGTGGGAGGAGTGCGGGAACAGACGGCGAGGGGAGGAGAGTAGAAGGAGGAGAGTAGGGGAGGCACGGCCTAGCGGCCGTGCAATCAAGAAGTGAGGGGGCGGGAGAGTAGGCAAGGCAGGCGGCTGGGGGCACGTGCACGTGCTTTTAAGCTCAATGCGCATGCGCATTGAGCTTAAAAGTCACGGGCACTGCAAGGAATCGCCACGATTCCTTGCAAGTTGGACAAAGAGTGGATAAGCCCCCATAGTCTCGCTTGCTCGATGCGCATGCGCATCGACAGGCGAGACCTAAAAACAAAAGTTTCCAATGCAATAGGTCCCGCATTTGCGAGAGTTTAAGATATTGCATTGCAATAACTTAAACTCTCGTTAATGCAAGACTTATTGCATTGCAAATACTTGTTTATTCCAGCATTAGTGCTATTTTTTCACGACAGTTGGAATGCCTTTTAGGCCTCGTGCTCTTTATTTTATTTCTGCCCTATTCCTACTGTTTCTTTTTTTGTACTACTTGGTGATATTTTCTTGGCACCTGCACTATTTCTTTTACCACGAATAGTATAGCCGTCCGCCACAGTGTCAAAGTGTTGTGGTAGTCGGGCATTAATGACCTTCTGGTGGCTTGGGGCATGTTGTTGACTACACACCACCCAACCGGTTACTACATACCTCCTTACCACAGTGAACAGACTGGAGAGGTAAGTCAATGCTGTTTTATCCAAATCCAGGTGGGTGTATTGCAAAATAACTCAAACCCGATCTCTGTTATTAGGTTTCCAGCTCTTTAAGCTGCCAAAATAGCCCGTTGCCATGGAGACCCATGTTTGTATACAGTGTCGGGGAGCCCAGCCTGCTGGGAGCGCATTCTCCCCCCTCCGTTTTCAGGTTAATAATTACAGGCGTTTCCTATGGAGCAGGCAGCCCGAGAGTCACCCACATTATGTTTTTACTGCAGGACCTGTTTCCGCGGGAAAGAATCGCGTTGCAGGTTGTCGTAAACAACACTTGTCACGCACATCGATGGTGTTGGAGCCCCATTATTTCCGCATCTGCAAGACAGGGCAAATGTCCCCGTGGGCTTGAGTATAAGTAGCCACAATGATTGGCTGTAGATGCTCGGCTGCTGGAAGGGATGCTAAATATAAAACCAAAATCCCTCAGTAGAATAACTTTGACAGGAGTTATTCAGCGGCAGTGGGTCCATTATGTCTGCCTGTACCGACTTTATTGTGGTGCCCGCCCATGCCACAGACTTGGAGAGTATATACAGGTTCAGCGATTAGAGACAAGTTATTTTGAAAATCGTCTGACAAGTATTTACATCGAAACTGAAAAGAGACCTCGTTTAAAAAAAAAATGCCACATCTATGAATAGAGAAATAGTCACAAAAAGAGGACTGAAAGGTACCATATTTCCCAAAAAGTCAGTTTTAAAGGACAAATAATAAAATTAACAACATTAAGTAAAAAAAATAAAACATTAAAGCTCTGCTACAGTATAGTATAGAGGGAAAATGCAGGGAAAATTCACTGAATAGAAGTCAGAGAAATGAGAGAATGTGTAAGACCTATCTGGTTATGGGTGAAATACGATGGCAAAAGAGTGCATAGGATGTTGAAGAAGAGGGTATGTTCCAGAGCCAGCATAGAGGTTGTATCTACATCCTCACCCATCTGTTGCACCAATGTTTGAAAATTCTCCAATGGGGATTGGTCCCTGTAACTTGCATAGGTCAGTGCACTGATGGAGAGATTGTAAGCGGTGTAAGATCTCTTCAACGCCCCCTCCACCTTCTTATCCACCTGGTAGGAGGGAAGGGCGTCATCTGAAAGCACTTTGCCCTGTGAAGAAAGGTCAGCCATCAGGTTACCCACCTTGACGGATTGCGGAAATTCTCCTGAAAACCCCTTGAAAGCATACGACTTGCTCAAAAACCGTGGGAATGCAGACTTATCAATATCTCTCCATTCATGTAAATGTAAATGTAAAAGTATTTGAGCTTATATAGCGCACAGCTACCCACAAAGGGTTTCCCGGCGCTTGCTTAGGGAACCCGTCCTGGTATTCCCCTGTGAGATAACCCCGGCAGGGTATCCACAAGGTGAAAGCCAAGCATCCCGCCGCGAGGGGCCGTTGTGGAGATTAAGCAAGCTATTGCCCAGAGTCGCAGAGTGTGAACCCGTGAGTCGAGAAGGCACCGGAGCGAGAATTATCGAGTCCATGGAATTTTTGAGCCCAAGACCCGCCGAGGCGGGGAATTGAACCCTGGTCCAGGGCCGATCTCAGCTTCCGGGTCTGCCGCCTCTAACCCCTGAGCCACACTTCTCCATTCATGGGAAAGTACTTTGCGTACCTCACTGTGCAAGGAAAGGAGTCTGAGTCAGAGTGCTGGAATTGTTGAAAAATCTTCCTCTAACTCCTGTTGCACAGGAGCAGAAAGCCCAGATTTCCCGTGACATGAGAGAAGCGGTTAGAGAGCTCATCTTCCTGCACAAAACGACCCACCTCCCCTCCTCCTCTTCAGGGTCATCAATGTCCTCAATTGGATTCATCCGTGACACCTTCGCAGAAGGCTCATCCGACTCTTTGACCTTAAATGCAGCTTCAACCGCCTCAGTGATAAAAAAGCATAGCGCTTCCATAGTTGGCCCCCCGGCAGAACTACCAGAGGCAGACTCCATTGTGTTGGCATGCAATCCCAGTACAACATGGGTGCTTCCTGCAGCGCTCCTATATCTAGGGAAGCAACATCCACAACCCCCGAAATCTTGCGGGAGGCGCGAATGTGGGTTCCCGGGGAAGCGAAGGCGCAGCCTAGTCTTACCCTGGGAGGCACCGCGAGGTTAAGTGACACGGCAGAACAGGATTGTCAGATTGCGGGAATGGTAGAGTTTGGGGGGTCAAAATGTAGGGAGTCCGGAGAAGGGGTGCCAGCCTCTTTCTGACTCCTCACTCTACAGAGGAGAAACACGTTGGCCACCGACCCACCCTACAGGTTTTATTGGGGTTTGGGACCTGGTTTGATTGTGTGCTGTAGGGTTGCCATGGTAGGACAGGTTGCAGAGGCGGTAGTTGGGGGGGTGGAAAGTCAGATGCGGGCGTAACTCTCCACCCCTCGGAGGGGGGGGGGGGTCATACGCGAAGGAAGACGGTGTGCGGGATTCCTGGTACAGGACAAGGAGGCTTCGTTGGAGGATGCTCGTGTGAAAGAGGTGTGAAAGAGTCTGGGACTGGAAGGAGGTTATTGAAAGAAAGGAGGAGTGAAGCAAGATTTGGTGCCGAGGTGAAAGCTGGGATTGAAGAGAGAATGGTGAGAAGAAAGGGTTTACGTTTAAAGTTGTTTTGATAATTAGGATAAATTGTTGAAGTATTTTAAGGTATGCAATCCTGTCCTAATAAATGGCCTTTTACGCATCATGGAGTGCAGTGTCTGATTACCTCGCGAATGCAGGAGGCGCCCATAAATAATAAAAAAAACTGCACACCAACACACTGCAAAGCACCTCACATATCAGATTGTGGTGCCCCCTCTATGTGAGGGAGAAACAATGGGTGAGAGGACGCTCAGCACTTCATCTACCAGAAGAGCCTCTTTGCAACCGTGGGCCGCTCACCTGACAGTGCGGCTGCCCCAGCAAAGTGAAGCCTCCTGTGGGGGAAAAACAATGGGCCATAGGACGATCAGTGTTGCAGACCCAAAGCCGAACAGCTGTGCAGTTCCCTAATTGAGAAGACTGCTCCTACAAGTCTGATAAGGGAAACAACATTTAGAAACATAATGGAGAAACAAACTTAGCTCTGACCTCGCACAGGCTGCCTTGGTGATGCGCTTCCCCCTTTATGCATGCTGGGTAGCCAGCGCCATATTGGGGGAAGTATTTTGACCTCAGCTGGGTGATAAGGTCTGTGGCGCGGACGATATGCTCATGTGTAAGCAATGGGACTGGAAGATGGACGAGGATGTAATGAAATTATGAGGGACATCCATCAGGCCATAAGGACTAAGGTTGGGGGATTCCTCCTCTTTAAAAGAAGAAAATAATGTTTTAAAGAAAGTGAACATATATATAAAGTCTTAAAAGTTAAAAAAAATATTCGATTTCAACCCGATTCATAGCTGTGTGTAGAATAAACCAGAAACCGATTTAGAAAGTCAATGTGACATTACACTGTTTTAAATTTGAGTAATGTTAACTAGTTACTACAAAGTGAAAGGCACATAAGCCATTTCCAAATTGCCATGGTCCATTGATGTAACGTTGGCCATTTGACGTATACCAATTGGTACCAGGTGTACACCATTGTTGTGAACATTATGACAAGTCCTGTTTAAGCTTCTTCTATTTTTGATGTGTGAGGGCTTTCAGATTCTTTTTTCTTTTAGTAGAAAGTGTGACGTTTTTTGCATGTGCACAAGTGTTAGTATCATGTCTGCCATCTATCTACACTGACATATTTTATTGTTTTTATTACAGACACTGCCATAACATTATGGTGGCTTACAGTATAAGCGGACATGGTTTTAATATTTTAGTTATTGGCAGGGCCAATGGAATTTTTCAGCAGGCGAGCATCACATTATGCAGCAGGGTTCGCTAAATAATATGTCAACAAAAGGTAAATTATGCATCGCAATGCAGCACCTTGTTTTATAGTATTATTTCATTATTTTGTACTTTTTACTCCTGATTATACTGTCTGGGCAAATATTTCACTCCATTACTACCAGTTTAACAAGTAAATAGAGAATTAAGCAACTGAAAGATGACCAGTTAACTTTTTCGAAGGGCCTTCCACTGTGCGCCAACACATCACTGCGTTTATAGTAATTTTAGATCTGTTTGAGCTAGAAACATTTTTTTTGTTAACATCTGCTGATTATGCAGCAGTTGATGGAATGTGTGGCAAATGCAGGAAAATCCACAATTATGCAAAAAAAAGGCACAGACGCAGAATCTCGCATTTGCAGTGGCTATGATTATGGGGGGTATAATCTACGCATGCTGATCAAGATGACACACTTATTGACCTATTTGTTTAGTCTTGTTGACACTTTGGTGTCTGCAAGTACTGTTTTGTTTTATAAATGTAAAATAAAATTGGTGATCAGATAGTATAAAAACCCAGGTATCAGGCCATAGGTCATTCAGGCTTTGTGCTACGACTATCACCTGTATTCGCGCAATTAACAGACCGCGCTGATGTCTTAAGCGTAAAAGGCCATTTATTAGGACCAGGCTGCACAACATCAAACAATAACCAAATAACATCAATAACAAAACCCCAACATCAACTCTTCATCCCTTCACTCTTCTCACCCACTACAAACTCACATCTCCTACCACTCCATGCCCATTCCATTTTTCATCCATTTCTACAAATCTCCTAGCATCCTCTCCGGTATCACCTGGCATTCCACTCATGCCTCCAGTTCCCCACATCAATCTCCCCCCCAGAGAGATGGGTGTGTCCGCTATTGACTCCCCCACCCCTCTTAAGTATCGCCTAACCTGCAGCCAGTCCTAAACAGGCATGCTATGCCAACCCTACCTCCGAACCCTAGTAACTGCAGGGTGGGTGGGTGGCCTTTCATAAACTGACCCTTCCAATGATGCCGAGAGCAGGAAGAGGAAGTTGCATTTCTCCCCTGTGCTCTCATACCCACCCCCTGACCCTGCCTGGTCCTCCCCTGCGCAAAAGACCCTGGCGGAAGACTAGTCTGCGATTTCGCTTCCCCTGGGGCCCAGCATTGACCATAGTTTGGAGAGGTTTCGTGATGGAACTATCAGAGATCACGCCAATTTGCAGCAACAGCACAAGCAAAACAAAATTAAGTGTAAGCACACAGCTCCATTGCTCTGTGAAGCCTGGCTGACATCAATCACCCAAATGGCCGGTGTGCAAGGATGAACGAGAGAGTGGGAATTCATGTCCGCAATAAGGCGTTGAGTCCCAACTGGCAGATTACTTTTTTTTATTTGTTCACACAGATCCGCTTGAGCGCATGTTCTGTTCTGGATAATTCACCACAGTCTGCAGTTCAGCACGCCCCCAATTAGTTTGTGGCTCCCCACAAAGATGCTCATTCCTTTAATATTTGGAAAGCATATTGAGTGAAATTGAATTACGTGTGCCTAAGGGACCTAGAGTAGGCTTAATTGCTTCTGCTGGGTTTGTACGGTTGTCAAATTCTCAAACTAGCCGGCAGTGTGTGATGTCGTAATACTATTGGCAGTAAACAGAGATGTATTCTTGCAACAAAGGTAGAAAACATAGAAGCAAGGATAAGCGAATATATGACATGTCGCAAATCATAGATGACTAGTCTCTTCAGCCAGGTTGCTGTGTAATCCCATAACTTAGTTGGAAGTTGGTTTGAGCTAGGGCACACCATCTTTCCGCGTGGTAGGGTTGTGCCCCACCAGGCATGGAGTTGGCAGGAGGAAGAGATTGATGAGCTGGCCTGCTACTAGTTGTGGCAGCAAAACACTCCACAGTCCACACTGGTCAACTGAGGTGGGTTACCACAGTTTTACCAAAATCTTACATGCACAGTGTTCATCTGAGAGACTGGGATAAGGGAAGACATGCTCTGCCAAAGACAGTACATTTTTCAGGACTCCAGGTGAGCCTGTTTCTTTCCAAGAAGGCCTGATATGAGCCAGATGCCTGCCTCTTGTCCTCATCAGCTGAGCCATCAAATGGTCGTCCAGTGAGAGGTGGAGGCAGAAATCAAATGAGAACAGAGATTGAGACAGCCATTACTGCACGCTTCCTTCCCTGTGTCTGCTATCACGGTCTCCTGGGTACCTTGGCTCAACACCATGCCCTGAAGCCTCCCAGTTCCCTGGTCTGCTGCCATGATGGTCAGCCTCCTAAGGGATTGGAAGACATGGCGTTGCAGCCAGCACCTCCCCATCTCCTACGTTCTGAGTCATCTTAGCACTATGTGGCTGGGAGTCATTGGCCTGCAGGTCAAGGTCAATGTGACTTTCAGCTCCTTCTCCTATCACCAGCATCCACAGCACCCTCTCCTACCTCCGCCAGTGCAGGTTCTGTCAAGGAGCCAAGCTGTAAGGAAAGCACATTGCAGATAAGGAACTAACACTTCTACCTGCCATGAAAGTTGGGGTTGGGGCGGAAGTAGTGTGGCAAGTCAGTAACAGTGAATGTTTTGGTGAGTTTGCTTGTATCTGTATGCATCTTAGAGAAAGTTCAATTCCAAATGCATCACTGAGGAAGAGGTAAACCGTCAATGCACGCATCCCATATCCAGCGGTCATGCTACCTTGTTTAGTAGATCGTTCTTAACCTTTAACTAGCTTTTCAGTCAAGTTTCCACAGCAGAACTATTCATAAAAAAATTCTAGCCACATTTTAGGATATTCCCAAATCTTGATCCTGCAGATTAATTTCTTCAATTGTCTCATTACCACTTATCAGCAATTTTAGACCTGGCCAACTAGCTTGGCTGATGATTATTTATGGTGGATTTTCCATTAACACCCTACACTTAATCTAGCTTACTTGCCAGTGCCAGTTGAACTGTATATGAATGTTCTGCACTTCATGCAATATATTATTTTGCCCACTGGGCCAATCCCATCCACTGGCAAAAAAGGCGTTTTTCAAACTGTTTAAAAAAATTTAATTATCGCAGCAAAGTTTTGTGTTGCTGTAATGATTATGCCTCACAATGCCCCAATGAAACATCAGCCCTAGTGACATTCATCCCTTAAGCGATTGAACGTTTGATGGCTTTCCATTCCCCTCAACGTAAGTGTGCAAAAACAATTGATCCTACTCCCTCCCCCAATGTCTGAATTGTTGTAAGAGCCTGCCTTCTCTTTCCTCACTTTGTATTTTTCCAAATGATGGCTTGCCAGTGTTTGTTTTCACACTCAGACAACAAAATATAGACTGACAACATTTTGACTTTACATAAACCTATTTCTCCAAAATGTTGACTAGTGTGGGGGATGCGTATATCTTAACAAAAGTTACTTTTTACACCTAATTAATCTGGGCTTGTAATCACAGTTGAGTTATTTTAGGTGTGTACCTATCGAGATTGCAGTAGGTGCAAAGACTGTGGCCGAGGGGTCTATAGGACCTCTGCGCCTCAAATATATTTGTGTTTTTTGCTACCAAACAAAGCGATATGGGCTAATTTTCTTTGCTTGTATTAGAATAACGGTAACCTTGTTACACCACTGAGTCAATGTAAAAGCCTAGATATTGCCCCATGGGGTCTCGGTTTGGAGATATGACCCAGATAAATGAAAATAAGAGTCTCGATTTTACGGGATTCAGGTAGGGAAAAAACAAGGCACCGTTAAATAGTTCTGCTAGATCTAATAACATTTACATATTTTTCGTTTGTAAGTTCTGTGTTATGCGTGCTACAAAGTTAGCTGCGTCCTTGCTCGCACTGAAGTCAGGGTACAGATTACTGCAGAGACTCCTGCAGCGGATTGGACACCATACGAACCTTTCCATTGCCATAACAGGTCCGAGCTAAGCAGGCCTCATGGTGCATGAAGTGGGTGGTTACTGACTCATGATTATTGTGAACCTGCGGCTTAGGTCATGCAGTTGTCGTGCATAGGCATGGCAGGGGAGGCTCCACATATAAGCACTGTCAGAGCTAAACAGGAAGGACGTCCTAGTATAAAGCTCTAGGTGGAAACTGACTCGAGTGTTTGAACACAACTCCCTTGGGGTCAAGTAATGGCGGTGGGTTAGCGTGGTGGGGCTTACGCAGCTTCCACACGCAAGCAGCATGAGAGCTAACCAAGAAGGACCCTTCGTAGCGCATGGCTCAGGTTGATAATTTACTTATTTTATCATTAGTTGGCGCAATGTGAGTGGGATGACCTGGCGGGAGGGTGGTGGGAGTTGAGTCTGGCCAATGGGCACTCTTTACTAGGAAGTGGAACATCCGCACAGCATTTCTAAAGGAGTTGAGTGTGACTGGAGATCTGGGGTGGAGATGAAAAAGGATTATTGGAAGCAAACACATGGTACACGGGTAGTGTACGAAGAGGTTATGTAGATATCTTTTACTTTACTATTACATTTAGCTTGTACACTGTTTAGCTTTGAGTTTAGCATTGACTAGTTTTATGGTGCTATATGCTATTATTTTACTCTCCCTTATACCGAACACACTAGTATGGATCCAGAAGCACATTGCCTGGCTCATGATACCAACCCTGACTTTATCTATAACTTTGAAGTGGGCATCACCTTTTTCAACAATTCTGCAGAATGCCATATTTTTGGTTCCCAGAGGAGAGGCGCATGGTTTAGGAAGGAGATTTCACATTTAGTCGCTCCAATGAGCTGATGATGTGCTTTTGCAAATGCCCATATTGTACTTGTATATGTTAAAACATAAATTCTCCAAATGTTGATGGAATTGGAATGTCCCCAAAGACTGGTATTTTGTTAAGTTTTATGGTCTGGCTTGACAGCACAGCTGTCGTCTGACAGTTATCAGAGAACCACCCGGAGAGGGGCTTTGGCTTTACCCACATGTTGGGAGCCATTACTAACTGTTTTGATTGGGCAGCAATTGCACGCTTTCACAAAAAAAGTGCTTGCCCTCCATGCAAGTGATTTCATTCTGCTTATTTATCTAGCTGCCTGAGCTTGAACTTTAAGGGACAGACATATGTTATTGTATTTCTATGAAAGTGTTTTAGATTGCTATACAACTTATGGTGTTTTTCTCTGACAGCAGCACAGATAGGAGGAGGCAGTCATTAACGTACATGGATTTTTAGGTCTTGCTTGACCGTGCTTTCATACGCTGGACCTATTGGCATTGTCAATCTCCTGTTTTGTCAGGCAGTCAGTGATTATAGTTATCGAAAGGAAACATTGGAAGTGATTGCAAGAGAAAGGAAAGTGGCGGCTTTTTTTCATGCTGGTGCACATTATGTCGCTGCTTGCTCTTTTGTATCATCGCTGTCGTCAACCTGAAGGCAGCTATTGTGCAGGGTCTCCGGGGGAGGCACTGGACACGGTATTGATTTTCTCATCCTTCTGCATCAGCCATTAGAAGCCACCTGGGGAACACTCAACTAAGCGCTGTAACCATCTTGGAAATGGAACAGGAAATAGGTAGTCAGCAGAAAGCTGGTCTCAGTGGTGCCTGGGCCACTCCGCTTGCCTCACTCACTCTCCGCCTTCATCTTTGCGGTGTCCTCTGGTAGTGATTCATGGCTGGTGCCCCTGCCTTGAAAGAGCTTTCTGATTTACTATTGTGCTGCAGATCATTTCAATGCAGTCACACTCCTGAGTGTCGATGGATCAGCAGAAAGAACACAGCGTACTTCTATCAAGCTCACCCTCTCCATTTCTGTTACTCTATTTTGTTTGTGTGTAACCAAGCTTGCCTTTTCTATTTCCTCTGTTACTATATCGTGCTCTTTTTTTTTTACAGTATTATGCTTATATCGGGTCAATCCTACCCTCTATGTTGTCCTCCATAGTATTGTACCCGTATTATGTTTGCACCTTGTCAAGCTCACGCTGTCTGATTGGTTCATTTTTGCCGTATGTATAACATCCATCAGATTGGTCATTGCATTACCTGTCAAATAGATCTTGGCTCACAATTTTCTTTGATAATACATCGATCAAAGTTAACCACGTGGACATCTACTACAGGGGGGAGTTGTGGCTAGCAGGATGGGGGGAGCTGTCATTAATGCAGCGGGGTCCATGGCACTTGGGCTCAAGGTTTCAGGAACCGTGGCCCTGGAACTAGGAGTCTGTTCCCACCCAAGCCGGGATCCGAGATGCATTTCTTTTCTTGCATGAGGTCAAGTAGGTCAAGCCCTCATCACAAACATTGTGTTTAGGTCCGACAGTGACATAGATGTAGGGATGTAAGGTCCAAGTAAGCTTTCTTAGCACAAGGGAGGCAGTAACATCATTGAAACCTGAGTTTAGGTCTATCAGGAGAGGATGCCAGATAGGTAACTGGTGGTGGTAGGATGAGGCAGACTGCTATCACACAAGACACAAGCAAGCGCTAAGTAGGAGATCTCCATGATGAAGCATGCCAACCAAAGTAGGTGAAGGTTACTGCGTCGGTGGTAACCAGGACAAAAGATGACACATAACTGACTAGCGGTAATCATGCAGGCAGAGCTCTCTACAGACTCCCAGAACCTATTGTAATTTTATAATATAAGCATACCTCTCTGAATCAAACTTTAGAAGCATCACCTAAGCACCAGTCCCTTCCTAATACGCGAGTATCAGCACCCTACTTGCCTGCACCCCAGACTCTCTGATGTTATGCAGTATTTACCTCTTGTAATGTATTTATTGGCATTTATAATGAGCAACATATAAAAGTCAAGACAGTTCCCTATGAAAACACCTCACTTGAATCATGGCATGCCGAAGCAATTCAGCAACATTTTATCCAATGGTCAAGTAAACATACCGAGCGAGAGGACATCCCCGAAAAGATAACAACATAGGGGTCCCTTGATCGGAGTGAGGTGTGATACTGGGTCCCTCCCTAACTCCCTCCGCTGTGGTCCTGCCCAGGACATGGCCAACAAACTAAACAATGCAGTTCCCCAATGTGTGTAGCTGTCTGTATCATATCTCGTTTTCATTCAGACTATTGCGAAGGAGTGTGGGAAAGGGGAAACATGGAAGCCAACATAAGAAAAACGAAAAAGGAAGAATCCAAACCATCTCAGGATGTGCATCTGTTTGTTAATACTAGAGAATATCCGAAGAGGAGAGGTCGGATAACCTCCAATAGGCCGATAGTGGTCCCCGGGTCGCAGGGACAGTAGCCAGATCCAGGAGGGTAGGGGGCATATATCTAGGAAGTTTGTAACAGGTAGAGAGGGCATCCCAGCCAGGGGCACAGAAGTTGGTCTCTCCCAGTGTACACTCCCCTACTCATCACTCTCTCCCCAGGTGCCTTCCTCATCTCCCCCACCTGGTCTATCCTGCCCGTCATGTCCAACCTCTGTGTCCCTCTCTTGATCCTCCAAGGCCTCCAGTACCTCTGTCCATAGTCCAGTGATTGGACGTCTCCGCACGTCCCGAGCATCTTCCCGAAGCAGAGCATTTTCCTCTGCTCTGGCCCACATGGTGGCATCCTTTACCTAGGTCCCAATGCAGACTTCCAGGCCATTGCTACCCACCTCCTGGCCAGAGCCAAATCCAGGAACCTAATTTCCTCCTTCCGAGGCATAGGGAACAACCCTAAGAGACATACCTCCAAGGTGCAAGCAAGGGTGCAACCCAGTTTAGTATTCAGGGTCCATATCACTGTGTCCCAGAACAACTGTAGATGGGGCAGTTCCATGTCATGTGGCTGAAGTCCACATCCAGAAGCTGACATCCAGGGCAGGTGCGCGGCTCTCCTCCATAGTTGAACTGGATTCTGTGTGGTGTCATGTAGGTCGTGTGTACATAAATTGAATATATTTGATTCTCATGTTCCTAGAGAAGTTTTTAGATTATGCCAGAATACTACGTCACTCGGGGTCTGTAAGGTCGTGTCACAGTACCCCTCCCCATGTGCACCTGACTGCTAACAAAGGTGTCCGAACCATTTCGTTCAGTGCCCTGTAGAACCATGTCACCAAATGCTGCACAGAACCCATGGGCACTTACAACTGAAGTACTGTGTGTATTGCTGGTTCCTCACGGCCTCCATTCCACTAGTCTCTGAAGGTTCGTGTCAGTGCCTCATAAGTCAGAAACTGGGTCATCAATTCCTCCAGAGGGATCAAGGAGCCCAGTTTATAACAATTGTCTACTGTCACCTGGCCCAGCAACTGTCCAGGCCGACAACTGCAAGGCTGTGAAAAAAGATAGCGGGTCCCTATGCGGGAGTCCCACAAATGGCAATGCAGGGGTATAAACGGATATTCACATAGTTCTCAGCACACAGCGCCTCCAGCATTTCAAAGCCTCCGCCAACAATACACCCGGACAGAGAATTACCACCGCTGGATGAGGCAACTTTGCCAGCAGCACTCCCTGGTATTGTGCCATCCCGACCAGGCCCAGATCCTCCCGGCGAGGCCCATTAAGCCATCGTCTGACCCACTGGAGTTGTCCTGCCAGGAAATACAATTCGAAGTCTGGGGCACTCAGGCCCCCAGCTCCCCTCATCAGGTGGGCGTTAGAGGGCCTCAAGAGATACTCTAATGCGGCCCCCATCCCATATCACTTCTCTAAGCAGGGTGTCTAGATGTCATAACCAAGGGGTTGGCACTCCTATCGGGAGATTAATAATGAAGTGGAGGAAACCCTGGATCATAACCATTTTGGATACAGAGATGCAGGCTATAATGGGCAGCTTAAGAGACCTTTAATAGAGGGCATGGGATTTAAGAGACCTAAGGGCCTTCCCCAGAATACCCTCATGCAAGTCCTCTAATAAATACAACACCTGGATACCCTGGTACCGAAAAGATATAGGGGACCAAGTTAAGTCCAGTGAAAAATCCGGTGACTGTTGGATGCCCAGTGACACGAGGGCCAAGCAGTTGATCCAACAATCCCCCAGGCCCATCCGTCACATGACCTCAAGCAGGAAATCCCATGCACCGTGTCGAAGGCCTTTTCAAGGTCCACCGACATGAATGTGACTTTCGGTCGAGATTGCACCAAAGGGTGGTAGAGGACATGATAAAACCGCCTAATGTTGAGGGGAGTGCTACAGGCCAGAATGAAACCGTTTTGGTCACTGTGGATCAGTGCGGGCATATGGGGGAGTAGTCGGAGGGCCAGGACCTAGCTAAAGATTTTGAAGTCCATGTTGAGCATGGACAGGGGATGGAACACTGTGGTACGAGCTCCCTGAACCTTGGTCATGGGAAGTTGGATCACAATTGGGACCCATGTGGACTGAGGCAAAGCTCCCAGTCTCTAGGAATCAGCAAGGAGTGCCTCCAACTTTGGGGCGTGGTCCCCACAAAAGCAGAGTAAAACTCAGCAGGTAGGCCATCTGGACCCAAGGTATTACTTGTAGCCATTTCCTTGCTTGCAAACCGAATCTCTTGGACTGTCACCGGGGTCTGCAGGTCTTCCCTAGTGTCAGCAGCTAGTTCCCGAAGTGGTAGCCATTCCAGGAAAGTGGTCTGGATCCCTGAGAGTAGGGGTACCAGGCGCCTGCAGAATCTTTCATAGTGTTCCTTAAAGGTGTTGATAGCCTTGGGGAATAGAGTGTTGTGCAAACAAAATAAGATGATGGACGGAGCTCTGAAACCTTTCACACACTCACCCCCAGTTACTCTTAGATATCGGCTAAATCCATCTTTGTTATTTAGCTCTTTTCGCCACCCCATTTTGGACCCAGCCATATGCAAATCAGTCTGGACCCTGTTCCTCATGGGAACAGTCCAGCCTGAACTGCTAAGCAATGTCTTCCCTGGACCAGAAACAAGCATCCTTGGACCAGTTTCGGGGTAACACCCCTCATCAGCCAGGCTTGCTTGAATCCAGTGGCAAAGTGAGCAAAGGACCCATATTTGGGCATACCCTGCCAACGTAGGGCAAAAAATGTGAACACAATAGAGTGTTGTGTCATCTCCCATTTTGATTTGAGTGATAGGGGGCCCTCGAGATTCAGGCCTAATGAGTCGAGCCAGGAGCCTGCCCGGCCTTCCCTCTTCATCGTGGGCCCTAGTGGTATTGGTTTTTGTAATTGTGGCACCCTAGTTGTTCCAGGGCGGTATTATATTGTTTCCGGGCCTCTCAAAGCTTAGGTAACACAGCCTTGTCAGTGCCCAGGTCATTATTTAACCTGCATAACGTGTCATCTAGGGACCATAATTCCCTCTCCAACTCCCCCCCCCCCCCCCGACTCCAACCAGACCCAAACAATTACCTCGAACCACCGCTTTTAAATGCTTCCCATTCGTCCAGGCTAGAGGACACTGAACCTTGATTAAGCTCATAGTGCCCCATAACAACCTCCCCCCTAAAGCCTCTAAAGCAATTCGACAAGAGATGCTGGGTTAAGCCGCCGTGTAGGGATCCCTGGGCACTCCTCCACCGGTCGAAAACCCAGCATCAGTGGGCTGTGTTCTGAGAGGGTACGACCGCGGTACTGTGTGTGTGTAGAACTCCTCCTTCTGTCTCTTGGCAGGGGCTAATCAGTGAGGGGCAGGCTAAAATGTGCAGGCACATCCAGTTCTGCGCCAGCCCTGCTCCCACTTACTGTACAAGAACAAGCCACAGCCCACACCTGGTCTTATGAGTACCCCCCCTTCTAGGGTCCCATGCCAGACAGCAAGAGCCCATGTGAGCATCTCCACCAGCTATGATCTTCCATAAACCCCCAGTCGACAGGGTAGGGGCTCCATCATGCAAACGTAATCACCAGTGAACCAAAGTTCTAATGTCACAGCCCTTCAGATCAGTTCATCTATGGGCTGTGGGATCACCGCAGGTGGACCAACTCCATCCACCTGTGAAGTTTCCGATTCCGATACCACTAATGGGCGGTCTGAATGGGTACCTGTCTCAACGTCTGACACCTGTGGCACCACAATCTCAGCTGCGGCTTGTAGGTCCGCAGCCCTAACTGGCTCAGTCTGCGATGGGGATGTTTTTTTCAGGGACCCCCCCCCACATCGAACCCGCCGTGAGCACTTCCTGGACCTTTGTCTTTCTGATGTAGGCCAAGCATGAGATAAGCACACACCAGCGGAACGTTTAAAAAGGTGAGTGAGCCTGTAGACTTCACTCTAGTGTCACAGGGTAAAAATTGACCCTTTCACGCCTACCTACTGATCACTACATGGCATGCTTCTCCACCACTTCCTTGTTGCTAAACTCTTAGTGAAGGCAATAGTCTTCCACCACTATGAGTGTAGCGCTTTGGGCGTCCCTCCCGATCCAACATCACGGCAATCTGAGGGACAGACTAATTAATGTCTTTGGGCACACGCATGATCCAGGTTTCCCTATAACACAAAAATCTGCATTACAGATCCAGATTACAGTACTGTTGAGCACTCAGGGCAGGCGTACATGACTTATACTATGCGGAGAACGTTTCCCCCCAAACAGCTGTTTTATGGCACGCCAGATTTTCTCCTCAAAATCCTCAACATCAAGGTGGTTAGTCAAAACAGTTTTAGAACACTTCGTCATTATTCTGTTTGTCTTCTCCACAAGCCCATTGGTTTGTTGGCTACAGAGAAGATTGGTATAGTGCTTTGTAATTTTCCTTACAAAATACTTTCATTTTGACAAAAGCCAACTGCACCCTGGTATCTGATACCAATTAAACAGGCGAACCCTCCCAGGCAAAAACATCATTCAAAAACCAATCAAGAAATCAGTGGTACCTACCCTCGCAAACTTAAAATTAATCCATCTTGCAACTAATCTACCAATACAATCAAATAGTGTTTAACTTCAGTTAGAGATTGTAATTGTTCAGTAAGATCAGCTGCAATTTTTTTCACTTTTTTTGTGAAACAAGGGGTGTTGTGCTTTTCCAGCGTTTATTAGCTAATAAACACACTTTACACCCATTAACAAACTACTCTGCTTCCCTGACTGCCAAAACGTCTAACTTAAAAGTTTTATTGGCACTACTTCCAAGATGCACTTTCCCTTTAAGGGTGTTGCTGGAGTAAAAACTTTTCAGGATGGCATTTTGATTTTTGAGGAGGCATGTGAAGAGCATAATGTTATATTCAATAACGTTTTGTCCGTCCTTGGGAAGAATGATGTGGCTGTGAACAAAGAGAATTGTTGTGTTTTTTACCAAATCTGTGGACTATTTTGGGCAACAGATCAGTTCCGAGGGTTGTTGCCCCAAACGGGATTTGGTAAAGGCTCATATTGAAGCATCAGCACAGCAGGACAAGATTCTTCTCATGAAGGGCCAGTCATTGACCATAATTAATTGCGATTCCCAGTGTATTTTTTGGGATCTCTGTAACTCCCCCATCATATCAGCCGTTCATCAATTTGGGCTGGGCGATGCTTGCAGGGTCACCGTCCCAGATTGAAAGATGAGCTTCTGACTCAATTGCCTTGAAGTACCCTTTAGGGTCTTTATATGTGTTTTGTAACACATATAAGAAACGCGGCAAGGACATCATTTTAAATAAAGCCGCCCTACCCAAAAGGGAGAGCGCTAAGGCAACCCAGTGTCACACGTCACCTTTCAGTCTGTCCAGCAGAGGTATTAAATTCCGCTTGTGAAAAATTTGCCCAACAGGTGTTACATAGATACCGAACTAGCGGAATCCACTCTGTACAGCGATCACCCCATAGTTTGCTGTCAGGCTTGGTATTCCTCCTGTTAGGGGATATAGTAAGCACTTGTGCCAATTGATGACATACCTTGAGTGTTTCCCAAAATTTGTAAGTATTTGCACTATTCTATCCACCTTCATCACAGGATTGGAGATATACAGTAACACATCACCTGTGTATACAGATATTTTGTCCTCTCAAGACCCACCCCAGTTCAATCCCTTGGTCAGTGGAATTTGTCGTATCTAGACGGCCTGAGGCTCTGGTGCCAGAGCAAAGATCATTAGTGATGGGGTCATCCCTCTCTGATGCCCCGTTGGAGTCTGAATTTTGAGGAATATGTCCTATTCACCCTGACGCTAGCCAGTGGGCCATCGTATACCAAGCGTACCCACTGTGTATATCACAGGCCAAATCTCAACCTGCCCAATACCACAACATATAAGGCTATCCCAGCGTGTCAAACGCCATTTTTGTGTCCAACGACCTTGCCATTGCATTCTCACTCAGGTTTTCTCTCTGCCCCAACACTCTACATATACACCTAAGATTAAGCCTTGTGCTTCCATGAGGCATTAAGCCTAATTATCTGGATGAGTCAAGAAGTGAATCACCTTTCTTAGTTGCGTTCCTAGTATTTTGGACAATATTTTAACCTCTGCATTTTAGTAACAATATTGGCCTAGAAGAGGCACAGTCTTCTGGAGTTTTTCCTTCCTTATCAATAAATACTATGGCATCAAGTTGTTGGACTTGTGGAAGGGTGGCCAACAAGGTTAGTTGGTGCGAGGCTAGTTTCGCAGTCATCTCTTTATAATGCTTAACCTGGAGTCTGTAAGGGCCCAAGGCCTTCCCCGTCTGGAGCTCCTATATTGCTGCCCCAATCTCCTTAAACCCTATGTCAGTGTCTGGATATTCTACATTGTCCAGTGTTAGTTTGGAGAGGCGGATATCTACTACAAGGGCTGTTGAATCCTCAGTCGTCTTCGTCAATGTTGGGGAGTGTATCTGGGTTTAGTAGAAAGCTTGAGCTATGCGCTCCCTCCTAACCATTTCCCTTGTCTCATTTTTTACCTCTAGTTATCCCTTTTGGGACTGATCCGTCCTATCCAGCCAGGCAAGGAGTTGGCCCCCTTTATTCCCAATGCTATACAGCCAACTGGTGGTGGCTTTGTGTGCTGCTTAGGTGACACCAGCCCCCCCCCCCCCCATTCTCCAGAAGGTGTTCCTGTTCCATTAATTCTTTCTCTAGCTTTACCATTTTTGCTCTGTTATCTCACCTGAGTCCCAAGTTCAAGGATAGGGCCTTTCCTCTGACCACAGCTTTCTAAGTTTCCGATAATGTGAGGGTCAAATCAACTGTGCCCATGTTTTCTTTGCATTAATGTTCTGTGCATGTTATTCAGAATAGTGGTCCCTTCAGTAGGATAAATGAATGATGGTTTTGTTGAGCGTACTTACTTGCAGTTTGAGTCTGATATCCAATTTACCACCATGCTCCTGCCAGCTAAATATATTTCAGGAGAATTTCCCAAGCACTTATTTTAATTATTTCCTAAATTAACCTCTGGCTGTGAGTCTGGTTGCATTTAATGACAGTGATTTTAAATATAGTAGAACGTTGGTTTGGGAAGTATTGCAATGCCTTTTGCCTACTGTTGCTCAAATACCTGTGGGATCCTCCGAATGCCCACAGTACTCATGAAATCTGGTTTAAACTGGGGTTTTACCTCATTTACCATTCAGCCTTTTTCATTCCAAGTCCAGTGCAAATTTTGCTTTGACTTGGGGTATTTTCCTGTGGATATCCCTCCAGGTATTAGCTGGGCGAAGGTGGAGAAAAAGCAGACTGCAATCATATTGTGGCTGTCTAGCCAGATGAAAAAGCAAAAAACGAATAAAAACCTGAGCTGATAGGAGTACAGAGCAATGAGTGAGAGTGTGGGGGGAAATCAACACAGAGTGCATGGGTGAGAATGTGAGGGATAAAGCACAACACAGGAGAGACCAAGAAAGTGTATGCACTTTGACGGGGGTGCTGAAAAGAAGAAAAGTAGTAAAATGAAACCACTCAGATTGTCAAAACAATGTATATCTGCTATGCTCCAGAAGAGGGACAAACACAAGAAGTGGAAGGAAATCCATTGAAGACGCATGCGTATGCGATAGACAAGAAAGCAATGGGTCTCCCAGAGCCCACTCGAAGTATTGTTATTTTATGCAATACCTTTCACAACAAGAGATTGTTAAAGCTGTCTGGGGCGAGACCTGAAATTGTTGAAACATGGTCAGCCATGGTTGACCACATGTAACCCAGGGGTGGCAATATGTTTGCCCATTAATATAGAACAAATCAATCAATCAATCAATCATAACACTTGTATAGCGCACTATTCACCCGGAAGGGTCTCAAGGCTCTTGGGGGAAGGGGTCCGCTACTGCTCGAACAGCCAGGTCTTGAGTTGTCTCCTGAAGGCGAGGTGGTCCTGGGTCAGCCGAAGGTGGATGGGGAGGGAGTTCCATGTCTTGGCCGCCAGGTAGGAGAAGGATCTGCCTCCGGCGGTGGCTCTTCGGATGCGTGGTACGGCGGCGAAGGCGAGGCTAGTAGACCGTTGCTGGCGGGTGGGCGTGTAGAAGGTCAGGCGGTCATTGAGGTACTTGGGGCCCAGGTCGTGGAGAGACTTGTGTGCGTGGGTGAGGAGCCTGAACGTGATCCTCTTGTTGACGGGGAGCCAGTGTAGGTCCCTCAGGTGGCCGGAGATGTGGCTGCGTCGGGGGATGTCCAGGATGAGTCGGGCAAACATCACAAAAGCCAGTGGGTCTGGGTTTAATTTGCTAACGTATGCAGTGTTGGCACATTTGAGTAAGACAAATGGAAGTGGGTCATCCATAGTTGTAAAGTAGTTCCCTATGCAGTTCAATGAAAGCCCTCAAGTGATGGCAGGATACACCCAAAGGCCAATAACATTAGGTGGAAGGTGGCACTCAATTGGTAGGAGTCAAGACGTGATTGACAAAGTCACCAGCCACTGGTGGCAGAAAAGGCTGAAGGCTGAAGGCTGAAGACAATAGTTGGAAGGGGCTGTTCTAAGCCCACTCTATATCGTCGTTAGAAATTGGGACAGACCTATTTACCACAGCTCTATTGTGTGCTGCAATACACCTTTCCCGCTATGTTTTAATTTTTATATTTTCCACAAACACTGCCTCTTCGTAATTGCCCGCGTCTCCCACCTCAGCAGGAATCGCTCCCTTTACCCTGCCTTTCGGCAGAGGCCCGAGGATTAAACCACCTGAAAGGCATCTCATTTTAAAAGCAGGCGATTGTGTCTGTAATGAAAAGGAGCAAACATGACCTCTTAAATCGTATTGTGCGGCTAACGCGAAAATGAATTGTTCCGTAATTACCCGCTCGGAGCTTGGCCAGTGACTCATGGATAGATGTTGGGTCTGCGAACAAATGCTATCGCTTGAGCAAAAAAAAAAAAACTCGTTTCTTTTGCCTTAATTGCTTGCTCTTTTTGTTCCGTGTCATAAATCAAAACTGAGATAAAAATGTGCTGTGCGCGGAGGGAACCAGTTTTTCCGGGGATTAAAAGCGGATTTGTGCAGGGTTCCGTCGGTACTATGGCGAGGCTGCTCATGTAGAGAACTTTGTGGTTTTGGCGCAATTGTTTGAGGCTCCCACGGATGTGAGAGAGGTGCACCGCTCTAAACCGGCCGTGAGCTGGCGCAGTGCGGCTAGGCTCACCCTGCTTTCACCTGGGAACCGGCCAGCCTGCTTCAGTTCTGGTGTTTGGTGTAGTGCACATCAGCTGTTCGTACCTCCTCGTGGAGATGTGGCCTGTCATGGAACCAACTGAGTGCGCACCCGCACTCCACCTACCACTCAATCAGGTTTGGCTTGCAGCCTATCTCATGTTGCTTACCCCTACATGATAACAGTGCGAAAATCCACCTACCACTCAATCAGGTTCCGGCTTGCAACCATCTCATGTTGCTTACCCCTACATGAGAACAGTGCGAAAATCCACCTACCACTCAATCAGGTTCCGGCTTGCAACCATCTCATGTTGCTTACCCCTACATGAGAACAGTGCGACAATCCACCTACCACTCAACCAGGTTCCGGCTTGCAACCACCTCATGTTGCTTACCCCTACATGAGAACAGTGCGACAATCCATCTACCACTCAATCAGGTTTCGGCTTACAGCCTATCTCATGTTGCTTACCCCTACATGAGAACAGTGCGACAATCCACCTACCACTCAATCAGGTTTCGGCTTACAGCCTATCTCATGTTGCTTACCCCTACATGAGAACAGTGCGACAATCCACCTACCACTCAATCAGGTTTCGGCTTGCAACCACCTCATGTTGCTTACCCCTACATGAGAACAGTGCGACAATCCACCTACCACTCAACCAGGTTCCAGCTTGTAACCATCTCATGTTGCTTACCCCTACATGAGAACAGTGCGATAATCCACATACCACTCAATCAGGTTCCGGCTTGCAACCATCTCATGTTGCTTACCCCTACATGAGAACAGTGCGATAATCCACATACCACTCAATCAGGTTCCGGCTTGCAACCATCTCATGTTGCTTACCCCTACATGAGAACAGTGCGATAATCCACATACCACTCAATCAGGTTCCGGCTTGCAACCATCTCATGTTGCTTACCCCTACATGAGAACAGTGCGACAATCCACATACCACTCAATTAGGTTCCGGCTGGCAACCATCTCATGTTGCTTACCCCTACATGAGAACAGTGCGATTATCCACATACCACTCAATCAGGTTCCGGCTTGCAGCCTATCTCATGTTGCTTACCCCTACATGAGAACAGTGCGACAATCCACATACCACTCAATCAGGTTCCGGCTGGCAACCATCTCATGTTGCTTACCCCTACATGAGAACAGTGCGACAATCCACCTACCACTCAACCAGGTTCCAGCTTGCAACCATCTCATGTTGCTTACCCCTACATGAGAACAGTGCGACAATCCACCTACCACTCAACCAGGTTCCGGCTTGCAACCATCTCATGTTGTTTACCCCTACATGAGAACAGTGGGACCAGAAATCCTTGCTCCGGCTTGAAACTAAAGAGGCCAAGCCTAGTTGATAATAACCATAACATAACCAGGCTCCTTCATGGCTCTGTAGCAGGACGAGCCTTTAGCATGGGCCAGCTGGGCCCAAGGCGCCAATTTTCTGAGGGGTGCATAGAGCTGTGTGCATTAAGGTTATGCCGCCGGAAGCACCCTTCTCATCTTGCTCCACTCTTGTTCGTATCTGTCTGATTTGCCTGTTTAAAGAGGGTTTAGTCCTTCTTTATCATATGACAGACAATGTTTTTGACACCCCTTTAGCCCCCTTCTTTGCCCTCCCTTCACCCTCGGACCTCTACTGGCACACATCAATACAACTGCTTGAGGCAGTTAAGCTATCAGTGATTTAGGTGAGCTGGGGGAGGTCTGAGTTTGTTTGTGTTCAGGGGCCAATCACTGCCCAGCCAGGTACTGACCAGTGCACACATAAGGGAGCCAGTGCTGCCTCATTTAATTCACTACCATTAGCAAGGGGGACACATATCTCTGCTATCTTAGCAAAGGCCGCCCTGCTCTGGAGTTGCATGCAAACTGAAATTTGGCTTGTAAAGGGATGGTTGTCTTGTGTTTTGGTCAAGGAGATTGTAGGTTGTGGTCCATCTGGACAGTGTAACACACAGGTGTACTATATTGTGTGTGTGCAGGCCTGTCTCCTGATAAATAGCCAATATTACATGGAGGAGTGGAAGACAAGGTGATCTGGGAGCTCCTGCCCTGACTTGGCTTCCACCTTGTAGGTGTCAGTTCTGTACAGTTGATGTCCACCCGGGGTGAGCACCTTCCCTGCCACTTTGGCTGCAGTGTCAGCAGCCTTTGTTGTTTGTGGGGGAGGTTAGAAGTCTACTTCGTTGTTGCTCTACCCAAAGCCCTGCCCCGTCTCCTGACCCCTACCTTCTCTTCTCACACAAAAGTCTTTCGAAGGTTTGTAGGTTTGTGTGTGTGTGTTTCTTGGTTGTTTTATCAAGGCACTGTAGCTTGCGTTATGCGGATCCAGCCTGTGTGGTGTGAGGATGCTCTGGTGGTGTTTCTGTACTTGTGCATTGCATATTCGAGGTTAAGCAGCTAGTATTTCTATTTTGTCAATCTTCCACATAGACTTAAGTTATCAAATTCCTAATGGTATACATTGGGAATGGACTGGATTGTGGCCCAACACAATTGGCAGAGGTTGACACTTCTGCAAACCTTACAACCATCACCTTTGTGTTTTCCTCAGTGCAGTATCCCACTGTACAGCTATGTCCATGATCACTGTACCACAGACTTCTAGCTGTCCCTCACTAATGAGGACGGAGTAGGACAAAAACAGTCTAGGGTTGCTTGTTTTCCCAGTCAAGGGATCATGGCCTGGCAGTCTGGGAGGGACTTTTCCTATTGGAGCAGACCCAAGATAGATTTGCGTATTATTTGTCTATGTTTGGAGTGGCATAGTGAGTGAAAAATGATGCACTGGAATGTGGCTTGTGTGACTACCAGTGGCTGGGGCATTTGCAAGCATTCTACCTATCCCCTTTCTGTTTTCTTTGTAATGAAATACTGCCAGTCCGATGATTAGGCTGCATTAAACTTTTTGGCTCACAAAAGTCTGTTTTCTGGAGCGTTCTGACTACAAGGAGAACCCCAAAAGCTCTAATGTCGACGTACCTAATGATCCGCAGCCATGGGACCTGTGCTACGAAGGACCTCAATACCTACATTCGATGGTGGGGAACCAGATGCCTTTACTACAGAACAGGTGATTGAAGACAGTTTGGGCAGTGATGTGCAGTGCAGGTGTTTCACAGTTTGGGGAGGGGGTATGATATTTATACCTCTGTGGAGGGTCAAGATGATATAAAGTTCTGCAGATGTTTAGTCACTATTGAAAGGGATACACATGTAAACGAGGCCTGTGATAGGACTCAAATTATCACTTTTTAGGACTTATTTTGCAAGCTCAGCATGGATAATGTCTGTCTAAAAGACTTATGGTATCAAAAGCTTGTTTGGTTAATGGGTGCTGCACTCCAGACTTGAACAGGGCACCTAGGGTCCTAGATTTTTTACTTGTGGTAAAACGGGGTAGACATGTTCACCTGGAAGTGGGACACATTTATAGCAACAGTAAGACGCATGAGCCCCCGCCATTGGGAGCCCGTCTTACATGCTTCCATCTTTGATTCAATGGCCAGGAAGCAGTGAGGTAAATGGAGGCACCTATGTCTGCAAACATATGTCAAGGGTGTATCCATCAGGAAGAAGACCTAGAGCTGAGGGGGTAAAATGTCTGGTGAGGGCTCAGCACATAGTTATCCTTCATTGAGGATAGCGAGGATGTATCTATGTTTCTTTCTGTCCCAGCTTCAGGGTGAGCTAATAATAATCGGCTGCTTCTAAGAGTCAAACCACCCAAGCCCAAGACTGGAAAAGGACATTGTGGCTGGATACCTCACAGCCCAGGGGATTTCTCAGTCCACAGTTTATATTCTAAAAGAAAAATTAGCACGCATCACTAACTTAAGAGAAACTGATTAAAATTGGTTTCGATGTACATTTGTCGATTGACCGAAAGTCTGGAGCTCTTGATCCCATGGAGCGAGTTCCTTGGTTTCTCGTTGATCTGTTTATTATTATAATGCAACTATTCCATAGCTAGGCTCTTCCTAGTACGCAACCACTCCCTAATCTTTACATGTACCCTGAAGCGCCCCATCATACCCCATAAAACACAACTGCTACTTGTAATATGCAGCTGTATTTCAGATGGTCTGCCTCAACCTGCCCTTTTGCCTGCTCAACCCACGTCACTGCTTCTTTGCCGTATCGTCCATTGAGGATAAAAGCTGCTTCTTCGTCCCGACTGTAGGTCCATGCTCTGGCGTGTCGGTCTCTAAAAAAGAAAATAAAGGCGTGCTGACTGGGTGTTGCAGCCTGCATCTGCTCAGAGTCAGTCAGTGAAAAATAAAATGATAATGAAACAATAGCATTTCATTTTCCACTGACTGACTGAGACATGGAATCTAGGGCGGGACGGGGCTGAGCCATGGCAAGAAGGAGTTATGGGCATTCTAAGTGCGCATGTCGGTTTGGGCAACTGACTTAGGATGGCAAACCGGCATGCGCACACACATTTCTCCAACCCAGCTATGTTTCACATCCGGGTGGAGAAAAGGCACAGGCTCTCTGTGCCTCTGCGCCTGAGCGAGCGTCAGACCAGCCCGCTCAGGCCAATCCATGTGCTTCTTTCATGCTTGGTATAGCATGAGAGCAGCGTCTGGCTTGGGTAGCCTATGCTTTGTGCCCCAGTGACTGCTGCTGGGGGGAGAGAAACACAGAGACAGCCGGCAGCAGCGACAGATACAAATAAAAAAGAAAAAAATCTTTAACACCCCCCACCCCCACTTTTGATTTGCGGTTGCTGACACTGGGAAGCAGTAAGTCCAGTGACCACAGCAGAGAAACTTGAAGTGAACAGAGATAGTAGAGTAAACTAAACAGGCTGCAGAGGGCAGCTGAGATACTAGAGGGAGAGCAGGCAAGAATGAGGAGGTAGAGAGGACAGACGGCGGAGAGTGCAGGGCCTTGGAGGGAGAGCAGAGAGGTGAGGACAGCGGGGAGCTTGGTTGGACTGTGGAGAGACCGCAGTTACATCAGATGGACGGGGGCCCCGATAGGCTGGAGGAGAGCGGATAATAGACTGAAAGAGAGAGCAGATAGAGTGAGGGGAGAGCAGGCAGAGAGGGTAGGCTGAGAGAGGGAAAACAAACAAAATGGTAGGTAGTGTAAGGAGATGGATTGAGAGATGATGGGGAGCTGAGAGAAAGGAAAGCAAGGTAGACTGTTGGGGAGAGAAGACAGACTGACATAGGCGAAATAGAGATCACAGAAAGTCTTGGAGAGCACATTCTTCCTTGGGACAGCGGACAGACCGGGGGAGATTGGCCCGAATATAGGAGTGAGTGGAGAGGCTAAAGAGAGAGCAGGTAAGCTGAGTCAGGAATGGCAGGCTTGGGACAGAGAAGACAGACTTGAGGTTTGGGCAGACAGGAAGAATGGAGAAATGGGGAGTAGAAAGACTGGGGCGGAGAACCAGCAGACTGGGAGGAGGAGCAGAGAGAGTGGCGAAAGAGCAGATTGGGAGAGCGAAGAGAATAGAAGGAAGAGTAGACAGACTGGGAGGGAGGGTAGGCAGAGTAGGCTGAATGAAAGGGTTGAAACAGAGAGCGGACAGTGTGGAACAGAGATGAGAAAACGAGACTGCGAGGTTGAGTTGATGGTCTGGAAGGGAGAGTAAGGAGACAGGAGAATGAGGAAAGGCTGGTAGAAAGAATATTGGGGAGCAGTGAAAGACTTGGAGAGAGCAGGCAGAGTTGAAGTAGTAGCAAAGAAACTGGGTGAGTGTGGTCAGATTGGACAGGAGGTTGGAGAGACACGGGGGAGAGTGGCCAAGCTGAGGTTGGAGAGGACAGGCATGGGTGCCGAGCAGACAGCCTGGAGGTGAAACCTGACAGACGTAGGGAGATCAAAGAGGCAAAGAGCAGTGCGAGTGGGAAATAGAACAAGCAGCCTGGGGGGAAGTTGGAGATGGGGAGGAGAGTGGACAGACTTGGAAGAAGAGGACAGTCAGAGCGAGGTTAGACACAATGAGGGGAGCCAAGAGACTGGCTTCGAGAGTAGCGTGACGTGGGTTAGCAGACAGACTAGGTAAGTTGATGAGCAGAAAAGACTGACTGTGAGGAAGAGAAGAGAGATGGGGAGTGGCTAGGCAGGGAGGGAGAAGTCTAGAGGAAAATTTAGAGACAAAGGGAGCGGAGCAACTGGGAGTACAGGGGGACTGGGAGGGAAAGCAAACTGTCTGCAAGGAAGAGTGAAGAGATGGAGAACGTAGCCAGACAGAGCAGACAGTCTGGCGGAGAGGTGAAGGAAGAGGCTAGGATAGAGATGGGCAGTTGGAGGGAGAGTGAATACATTGGGATGAAGCAAAGACACTTTCAAGTAGAGCAGAGATCCAGAGGACAACAGAGAGACATCTCTGGGCACTGTGGAGTCTGGAAGAGAGCAGAGACCTAGTAGGAGGGCAAGAGAGACTTGCACAGAGGGTGGAGGGATCATCTGGGAGAGCAGAAAGTCTGGGGAAGAGTGGAGGGGCTAGTAAGAGACCAGACTGACTGAGAGGAATGGAGGATACACTAGTAGCGAGAGCAGAAAAACTAGGTGTTGGAAGCAGACTTGTAGGAATGCAGACAGGCTGAGGAGAAAGAGGGCATAATATGGGAGAACCAACAGCCTGGACAAAAACGGACAAACTCAAGAGTTGAATGGGCAGACATGGGGGAAAGCAGTCCAGCTTAGAGGAAAGTGGGCAGACTCCAGGGGAAAACTGACAGTCCTGGAGACTAAGGTTCTCCAGGACGACCAGACTAATCGGGCCAAAATATATGTTTCGGCCATAAGGGTGTCAACTTGGGACCGCCACCAACCATGCCTAGGGAGTCAGAGTATTTGTACACTGTACCCTCCCTATATTTTTTTTTTGTTTTTTTTTTTGCGCAAGACCTTTATTTAAAATCAAGCATTTGACACAGCATGAGCCTACAACCCGGAGGCCGGCCCGCTACGTTTATTCCATTAACCATCATTGTGATCCAATGTTACACCTGTTCCAGAATATTGCAGAATGTTGCACGTATGGTTAATAGCTGGCATTCGAACTGAGTCTCACTTTTTTCCACTTTTTATAACAAGAACATTAAAACAACATACCCCAATTCGGCCGTATCATGTAATCCTAATGTACTATCCAGCAGTCGCTTCAATTTACCTATGGTCCCTCTCCCCCCGCCGCCATCTCACACCTGTCCCATCAGCACTCATGCAATCAAGCAACCCATTCAGTCTATGTGTGGAAGTTCCTCATTATCCTGCAATGAGGTCAGATAATCCTCTAGATAGACCCACATGTTTTTGGGTCGAGACTTAGCCGGCAGCAGTTCTTCGAAAGTTTGTAACTTGTCACGACATGTGGACATGTCATGCAACCATGTTTTTAACTTCGGCACTTTCCGACTATGCCAGCATTGTGCCACTTGTCTCTTAGCCAGTAAGAGCGCTATCGCACAGAACTTCTTCTTCAAGGCTCTTAACTGCGGTACTATCCCCAGTAAGCAGAGTTTGGGTGTGCCGTGTACCTCCTCCTCCAGCATGACAGATAAAGTAGTAGTCACCTGCCCCCAGTACCCTGCCACCTTTGCGCAGTCCCACGCTAAATGCGCAAAGCCCGCACCCTCCGTGTTGCATCTTTTACATCTGTCCTCCTCTTGAAGCCCAAATTTAAACAATTTCTCTGGTGTGTAATATACTTGATGGAGGAATTTAAAGTGAATCAGCCTCAGATTACCATTCGGTGTGAGTATTTGTGTCAAAGCGCATGTGTTAGCCCACTCTTCATCAGATAATGGCGCTTCTAGTAGTGCATCCCACCGCCCTCTCGCTTTCAACGCTTGCCCGTCCAGGTCCAATTGTGCGGCCGAGTACAGCCTGGACACCAGGTGTGATAAATCATTAGTTGTGATTAACAGTTGCAGTGGTGCAAGGCATTGCGGTTCTGAAGGGAACGTGGGGTAGTGCTCCCTCAGGGCTCTATTGAGTCTGTAATATGTGAAACGAAACATGGTTGTCTGGTTATTAACATAACCTAGGTTGTCTAGGCCTACGAACTCCCCATCTCGGAACACGTCCCCCATCCTATCGATACCGGCTTTGGCCAGTAGTGACATTCCGACGCTCTCCCCAGTCACCGAGAGCTCCTGGTGGTGGTGTAGCATCATGGCTGGCGCATACAGTGGTGTCTTGTGAGCTAGTTGCCCTAATTTATGCCAGGCTTTGACCGTGGCATCTACCGTGTTGATATCTCTAGCGTGTAGCGGGGGGCGGGTGTGTGAGATGATTGCCGTGAGTGGAATAGGGTGTGCGTCGCTCTCCTCTATAGCGGTGTGGGCGAGGTAAGGAACTGCGTGATACCAATACGCCGCATATTGTGCTTGCGCGCATAAGTAATACAGGAGAAAGTCAGGTACCCCGAAGCCGCCTCTTGCAAGTGGAAGTTGCAGAGTTCGCAGATCCACACGTGCCTGTTTACCCGCCCAGATCAAGGTCCGCACCAAGGGGTTAATGTGTCGGAAGATAGTCTGCGGTGGAGTGATTGGTATGTTGTTAAACAGGTATAATAGCTTGGGCAGTATGTTCATTTTGACAATCGCTATCCTGTCCGCCAATGAAAGGGGCAGATGCATCCAGCGTTGCACACTTTCCTCCAGTTTCGTCAGCACTACTCCGTAGTTTGCCCTGAGCACCTCATCCGGATCTCTGTGGTACATGACCCCTAGGTATCGTATAGGATCCTGTTGCCAACCCAGCGGAAAGTCCACCACAAACGCAGAAGTGGTGTCCGTGAGGGGTATTATAGATGATTTGGACCAATTTATGGCTAGACCCGAATGCCCCCCGAACCTTATGTATTCCCTGAGTATGGCGTTCAAATGAGTCTCCGGGTCCCGGACGTATAGCAACATGTCATCTGCATATAAGGAGATGTGAAGTGGCCTGGCTATGAAGTTCAGTGCCGATTCTCTGTAGTTTTGTCGTATCAGACACGCCAAAGGTTCTAGCGCTAATGCAAATAATAGCGGCGAGAGTGGGCAGCCTTGCCGCGTCCCTCGCTCAATCGCAAATTGGTCCGAAATGTACCCATTAATCCTGACCCTAGCATTCGGTTTCGTGTAAAGCAGGGTGACCCATTGCACAAAGCGTTTGGGGAACCCCATTCTATTGAGGACTGTGTTCATATACCTCCATTCAATAGAGTCAAACGCCTTCGCTGCGTCTAGCATGACCGCTACTGCTTTAACTGAAGGTTGTAGATAGTGCGATAGCGCAAATAGAGTCCGGGTGTTATGTGCTGTCGATCTTGTGGGTACAAAGCCGGACTGATCCGGTAGTACCAGACTAGTCATCAGTGGTGATAGCCGCTTGGCTATAAGCTTAGCAAGAATTTTCGAGTCTACGTTGATTAAAGATAACGGCCGGTACGAGTCACACTCCTCCGGATCTTTAGATGGTTTTAGGAGAGCGATAATCATGGCTTCGCGTAGCGTGGGGGGAAGTATGCCTTTCTCAAAGGCGGTGCCATACATATCTACTAAGTGTGGCGCTAGTATGTCCGCATATTGTTTATAAAATTCCGGGGTAAACCCATCCGGGCCAGGTGCCTTGCCATTCGGAAGCGAGCCTATTATTTCTTTAACCTCATCTGCCGTGATAGGCCTTGCTAAGTACTCCCTGTGTGCATCTGACAGCCACCCTATCGCTACATCCTGCAGGTATGCGTAAGTGTCATCCGCCGGAGCCGTGGGTTGTGATTTGTATAGGGATCCAAATGAATTTACAAAGCATTTCAGTATGTCATTAGCATGGGTTTGTGTGTCGCCCTCTCCATTCTTAACCCTAAGTATCGTAGTCTGGCCTCGACCTGTGCATATTTTCCTAGCTAGTACAGCCCCCGGCCGACCTCCTTCCCCAAAAGCTCTAGCCACATGTGTGCGGTTTAAATATTTCATTTCAGAGTCTAGAAAGGTCTCGTGTTCTGTGTGTATTTCGCGAAGCTTGGCCAAGTGCGTGGTGTCCTGAGTGGATTCATATAGGGATTCCAGGCCTCTCATTTGCTGTTCGCATCTGCGTATCTGAGTTCTAATATCCTTCAGAACCCCCACTGTGGTGCTTATACAGACCCCTCTTATCGTGGCTTTGAAAGCTTCCCAGAGGATGCCAGGATCTTCAGTCGATGGGACATTAAGGTCAAAGTAATCTCTAATCGCCTTCTGAAGCGTGTCTGCATAAATGGCATCAGTAAGAGCACGCGCGTTAAAGCGCCATTGGAAGGGGGGGGGTGTGTATAGTGGAACGTCCAGTTGTAGTAGGACAGGATTGTGATCGGACAGCGTGCGAGGGAGCACCTGTAGGTGTCTCACCCATAGTGCCAGATCAGAGGAGCCTAGCCAGTAATCCAACCTGGACCAGCTATTGTGGGAAGCATTAACGTGCGTGGCCCCAGGTGCATCAGTGTATCTCAATCTCCAAAGATCCTCCATACCTAGATCCTTCATCATGTGTCCCACCATTGTGCGTGATTGCTTATGCTGTTCCACCGAATTAGCTGAACGGTCTAGACCGTCACGGAGTGTCACGTTCCAATCCCCACCACACAATATATGCGCGCTATTGTGTTCCTGCAGGTGTCCCCATACCCCCCTGAAGAAATCCGGGGCATCAGTGTTAGGACCGTACACAGTCAGCAATGTAACTTTCTGCCCCCTCAGTGTCCCCGAAACCATTAAGAACCTGCCTTCAGGGTCCCGTGTGACTGTGTGACTCACAAAGCCCACCCCTCGTTTCACCAAAATGATCACCCCCCTAGAGTAAGAAGAGTACGAGGCCCTGAAAACCTCCTCCGCCCATCTTGCCCCCAGTTGTGCTTGTGAGTGTGGGGCCAGGTGAGATTCCTGTAGGAAGGCTATATCCACATTCCACCTCGTCAGGCTCGCAAAAATCTGTCGTATTTTACGTGGCTGTGAGAACCCTCTAATGTTCCAGGTTAGTATGTTTAAACTGCGTCCGCCCACCTCCCTAGTCCCCATTAGTTTTCAATGACATAATGCCTGAGCGTTCAATACAAATCAATTGCAGAATGATTATGAGCATCTCCCCAATAGGTGTTCCAACCGATCCAGCAGTAGCGGGGACCAACTCGGAACCAGTACAAAAAGACATTACACATTCTGTTGGCCTAACAGTACAATCACACATCCCGCCCCCCCAGAACCCACCCACTCCAGCAACCCCAACCTGCCGAAGCCTTTCCCGTCCAGTGCACCAACTCAGAACTCCCATAAACAGTAACATAGTGCCAGAACCAAATTCGTATTGGGTAATACCCTTGCAGAGGTCCGCCAGGGGCACAACTCTCCACCCGGTGTACAGGTGTGGGCGATGCTAAAGCAGCTGTATGAATCGCAGTTCTGGTGCATACCCGCCGCCCCCTTCCCCCCCCCACCCCCCAAACAACCAACAACCAAGCCACCGGCTAAGTGACATGACTGGCATAGTGCGTCCCCATTGCAATACAAACAGTTCGTCAGCAAGGCACATTATTCCTCCCTCCATATCCTTACTGCTCACCGCACAAAGTGCATTGGGCCTCTCTTACAATCAGCGACGGAGGCTTCCCATAGTTCAACTATATCGAGCAGAGTACATCAGACAAAGGGGCAGTTTCTCGCCAGTCGCGCATTTGCCTGCATTGAGAAATCGCCACCTGATGATAGCGTCACTCCATTGTGTATGCCAACACCGCCCTATGGGATGCGCATGAGCTGTAGTGTATTCCCAGTGCAAAGTTAGTAGTGAGTCGCATCTCCGAACAGAGGCCTCTTAGCCCCAACTGGGCCTCCACACTCAGGCACTCCGCGTATTTTGAGTCAATCCCACCACCGGGCAATCCGGAAAACAAGTTCTTAGCAGGCTAGCAAGTGTGGAAATGAAAGGCCATGCTAAAACGCATGATTTAGTAACTGAATTGTACACTCACCAGTGGCATATCATGAAAGAACCCTTCATTGTTAGTCCGAGTCTTGTCGTTGTTCACGTTGCGGATCGTCTCTGATCTCCCGTTGAACCCTTTTGATAAATTCTTGTGCTGCTTTCGGAGTCGGTAGTATCGTCGCTTTCTCCTTCCACATCACTCTGAGGCGCGCTGGATACATCATGGAGTAGACAATGTTCAACTCACGCAATTTAGATTTCACTGTAGTATATTCTTTCCGGGCCTGTTGGACCGCAACTGTGTGGTCCGGATAGAATTCCAAGGAATTCCCTTGATGTTGGATCTTCCCTTTCTCTCTTGCTAGTCGAAGGATCGTGTCCCTGTCGCGATAGTTGAGGATACGCGCAACAATCGGTCTCGGCGTGGCACCGGGTGGGGGCTTCGGGGCTAGTGATCTATGAGCACGTTCCACGATAAAGAGGGGCGATAGGGCCTCAGCTCCGAACAGATCCCTGCACAATGTTTCCACGTAGGTTTCCATGCGGCCTGTGTTTGTGGACTCCGGCAGGCCCGCGATCCGTACGTTGTTGCGCCTCGAGCGCGCTTCTAAATCCTCCTCCTTAGCCTTTATGACCTCCAGTAGCCTTTCCATATCTGCGCACTTTGAGGTGGAGGCCCGCGCTTCATCTTCGACCGCAGATATCCTAGTTTCGGCCTCGTCCAGCCTTTCCCCATGCTTTTCCTGTCGCGCTGCCATGGTGTCCATTCTACAAGTTAAGTTATCTAACTTGCCATTAATATCCTGCAGGTTTGACTGTATCGCTAGCAGGATCTTTTCAATGTTGTTATTGGGCGCCTGACCTGCCTCCTCCTCCGGTACCCCGTCAGTGGATTTCTGCGTTTTCTTCGTCTCAAAAGTCAGCTTCTGTTGGTGCTTGTCCGGCTTGCCCATGCTCGCAGATGGGGAGGTTGGCTTTCTGTACGTGGACCCCGAAGCCCTCGTCTGTCTGGTCGCTGACGCCGTGTTGAACCCCACCCTTGGGGCGAGTGTCGTCTAGTAGACCCCCTTCACGTGGTGAACCTCAGGCTTCCCAACCTCGCAGAGGATATCACAGGCCCTCCGAAGCCCACAGCTGGTATGGCGTTGTTCTATGGCCAGCACTCTCCCCCCCCACTCAGCGCTAGAGTAGGCAGCCCTTCGCGTTGGTGCGATGCTTCTGCAGGGTCAACATATGCCAGGCGTTGTCTCTCCGTGTGGCCCGCGCCAGCTTGTAGGTTCGGGGTCTGCGAGCGTCCCACCTAGAGATGCCGCCCCGCACGTGGTCGTCTGAGAGGATACGCTATTTACAGTAGGCACCAACTCTGGCGCAAGAACATGCAGCAATCTGTTCACATGGGCTGATGGGGTCCGGCAGCGGCGGCCACAGGGCTCCTAGCAATGGGCGAGCCCCCGCAGATAATTTGGCAGCACTGGCCACCGCAGACTGCTCGTTCCTCACAGCGCTCCCCTCCAGCAGTCAGTACCACTCACCCTGCAGGAGCGCAGGTACGTCTACCACTGCGTTAGCGGTCCGCACTGTGCACAACGCTGTGCACTCTTCTGTTAGCTGATCTCCCCTCCGCTGTAACAGGCCACCGCCAGTATCAAGCCACTTCCACAGGAGTCGGGGAGTATTCGATTATGCCCGCGTTTTTCGGTTTGCCGCCGCCATTTTGTCAGGCAATGCCTCCAGCGCTGGAATATGGCAAACCGGGGCTTCGCAGCGCCACAATTGCACATGCAGGGGTAGCGGGGGGGATATCCCTCAGAGTCCTACCTCCGCCATGTGTCCCTGCTCCTTAACAGTAGCGGGGCGCCTGTCCTCCGTTCGCCCGTTGCGTGGATGTCCCAACACGGCGGCCATCTTGTCAGGCGCCCGGTTTCCTCGCTGCTGTTAATCGCAAATTACCGGGTTGCCGTTGTCCGCCGGTGGCCGGTTCTCATCCCGACCTGTGCTCTAACAGGTCACACATCGTGCCAGGCTGCCGAGGGGCCGGTTGCTCGGGCGGGGGCGGCGAAAATCACCATATTTTGCGATCGCCCGACGGAGCTGCTTCTCAGGCAGCCATGTCGCCGTGCGCCCCCTAGCGCCTCCCCCCCCTATATGTTTTTTAAATTATTTTTCAGAACAAGGGACTGAGTCTCTGTGCCCTAAAATGGCTGCTGCAACATTTCTGTTGATGTTGTGGCAGGCAATCAGATCTGAAGCTTTGATTTTCCAGGTCTGTGGATCATCCCTGGCATTCAATATACATACATTTTGAACCTCAATTTCTCAAACACTACTGAATGGATTTTACACACGTGTTGTTTGTATCTCTGTCGAATTTTCCTTCGGAAATTGCATGGAGGAAAACGTGTTTTGGGAGCTCCCCATTTTCTAAGCGCTGCTTGACAGATCACACTAAAACTTTCCAGGAATGAGCTGAGCTAACCAGACAAAACATGGAATACAATATATTACACACAACGCATAGTTACACTCACTGGGGGTTATTAGTTGTGCATAGAGGCTATTGGATGATAAAAGGGGTTCTGCATGTTCAAGCAATCAAGGCTAAATAAATTTAGTAAGGGAGGAATTTAAAACTTTTTTTTAAAGAGCATTAACGTCAATAGCATGCATTCGTACACTGCCCACAAACAAAACTCTTCATAAAATGCATTACAGTGGTGGCTGCGGGTCTCAGCTGTGCTTCTGCAATACCATGCCATCTGGATAACGAAGCATGTCCTTGAACACGCCTAAATTGAATTTCATGCCACTCTGGGTGCAGTTTTGGATTAGTGGTTTTACAAAAAAACATAGGGTTGTTGCCAGCACGTTATCAAAGATCTACTCAAATAAATACTTTGTGACAGCTCTGGTACAAGATTGATATTTTTAGGGTTTTCTATAGTTTAAATAGGCTTGAGGTTTCAGAGCACTTACAACATTTGCATCATGCTTAAACAATGACAGAAATAAATTTTGCAGTTGATTCCCTCGGGCCATGCTCCTATAGAAGAGTCCTTTTAGAAAGGGGGAGGCACGTCAACTCCATCAGGGATGCCCCAGCGTACAGTAGGTGTTTGCTCTAGTAAAACATTTGCTGATGACCTAGGATAATGGGACTGTTTACAAATGCATTTTGGAATGTGGAAATTAGTACTCCTGTATTAATCTTTTGCGTGCTCTTACATGCCTTCGTGAATGGGAGATATCTAAAAGGGCAATATTTGGGAAATATTCATACATACACATTTAGCACAGTTAGAAAGCACCGACTGCCCTCTTTGCAATTTCAATAGGGAGTTACAGGTATAAGGATTGATTTTCAAAGACACGTAAGATGATGCACAAGAACTCCCATAGCATTATTCCCCACACTCGCAAATGCTTTGTGAATCAGCCCATAGTATTTTAGAGCTCTGCAGCAATGCTTACGTATTGAAAGTATGTTCCATCACAGAACTGTGTTAACCCAGGCAGCTGCAGATCTGAGAAAGTTACAAAAATTCACCAAGTAAAATATGAGCTGATTAGAAATGGGAGTATCCATTTACTCCTTGACCTGGCCAGTGCTTCCATTAGGCAAGAGAGGGCAGCAGCCTTACGATGCCACCCTGTGGTACCACCACATTATTAGAAAAAATGTTCCTTGAAAATTGCCTTTTTTCAGTGTATGGATTTTATTTTGCTTGGAGTGCTGAAAAGCCTTACACTTTTCCTGTATATTAAAGTGTGAAACTCTAACCATTTTAAAACAGGTTTGTGATTTTAGGATGATGGGCTCATCTTCCTGGCACGTGTCTATGTGGCGATGACTCGGAAGAATTTACATTGATTTAGAAATATTAACTTGTGCATTCAGCTGGAAACCTTTGTCACTTCAGAATCAGATTTAGAATGAGATTTAACAGTGTGTGGTATTATGTGGACTCTTCCACACCATCCCCAAGCAGTTCAATAGTGGAACAATGCTCTACAGGAAAAATAAGCCCATGTTCTAGAGCACAGTGAAAGAAAACCCCATCAAGCATGCAATCAATGGCTACAATTTCTATGAGGACACCAGTGTCCACAAAATGACTTCAGCCATAAATGCAAGCTGACAGCATGCAGCTATCAAAAGGTAATGGGGGCAAGTGTCTGAAGTGCCACGAACACATAGCACCAAGGCTTCTGCCCATAGTTTTATACAGCATCCATTGGGACGACCACTGGTGCTATGGGCGGCTTCTCTTCATTCTCACATGGTTGTCTTGTCTGCTGCTCTCGATCAGTGCTCTCCGGAGTGAGATGGGAGGGCTGATACAAGTGCTTCAAGTGGCATGAGGGAGAAAGCAAGAGCACCGAGGGAGAGAGCATCCGGAGAAGCAGTGTATAGCGTGCGTCAGGGGCCGATTGGTGGACATTGGCAGCCAGCACGGATCGGTGGGGGCAGAGGGGGGGGGGGGGGGGGGGACTGCTGAAAAGCAGTGGGGCAACGCTCCTTCGGTGGTGGAGGTGGCATGTAAGTGTCTAGGGGGTGAAACGGAGAAACCTGTTCAGTAATGAAAGTTGCATGCCTGCCTGCATTCCTCCAAGTCTGTCTACGCTTCCTTCTAGTCTGTACGCCCTTTCTCCCAGTCTGTCTTCTCTCCTCTTAGCCCACCCACTCTTCCCCTAACTGTCTGCTCTCCCAGATGGTCCTTCCAAGGAATTATCTCTCTTGTCTCTCTACTAGATCTCTGCTCTCTTGCAGACTGTGCACTACACTTCCTGGTCTCTCTGCCAGGATCTCTGCTCTACTTGAAAGTGTCTTTGCTCCCTCCCAATGTGTTCACTGTTCCTCAGACTGTCTGTCTCTTTCCCAGTCTCTTTCTTCATCTTTCCACCAGACAGTCCGCTCTGTCTTGCTACTTTCTCCAACCCTCCACTCTCCCTTGCAGACAGTTTTCTTTACCTCACAGTCTGTCTCTCCACTCTCTAGACTGCTCCCTTCCTGGCTTGCCACTCCCAGCTCTCTTCTCTCCCTCCAAGTCTGTCCACTCTCCTCCATCTTTTGCTTTTCCCCAGACTGCCTGTTCTCTTTATCACTCTCACTGCTCTCTGCCTCTTCGATCACCCAACGTCTGTCAGTTTCACCTCCAGGCTGTCTGCTCTGCACCCAACTATGTTCTCTTGTACCTCAGCTTTCCTACTCTCCCCCTGGTCTCTTCACTCTCTCCTCCAATCTCACCTCGCTCCCCCAGTTTCTTTGCTCCCACTGCAATTCAGTCTGCTCTCGCCTTAGCTTTCACTGCTCCACACTACTATTTTCTCCATCAGCCCCTCTTCTCGCCCCATTCTCCTTATTCTCCCTTTCAGACTGTCAAATCTAGCTCACTGTCTTTTTCCCCATCTCTCTGTTTTCCTTCCCAGACTCTCTGCTGTCTGTCCCAACCCTTTCATCCTTCCTACCCTCTCTTCCAATCTATCCACATTCCCTCCCACTCTGCCACTCTTCCTTCTGGTCTTTTCCTTATCCCAAACCATGTTCTTTCTCTCACTCCGCTCTTCCCCCCAGTCTGTTGTTTTCCGCCCCTTTCTCTCTGCTCCTCCATTTCTTCCTGTCTAGATCCATATTCAGTAGAAGGCTGGGCTGGCAGAGGTGTCCTGAGTCAATGTTTTAAGTGGACCACGACGGAGTCCTGGCAAAAGAAAAAGGCAGGTGTTAACAGTGATCCTATACAGGCTGTCCTTTTTTGATAGGTTCCCCTCACATGAAAACCAGCTAAAAGAAATTGTCTCACGCTGTGATGCAGGGAATGCTAACCAGCAAGATAATGTGGCTAATGTTGCTTCGGACCAGCCCTCTGCAGGTTTAGGGCCACTTCTCTGCTGATTCTGGCCCTCTCAACTGCAGTTGTATCTATTCCTCCTTTTCCTAAAGTAAAAGTATGTTTCCAAAGTAAGCCCCTCATTAGCACATTGCCATAGCTCTGTTCTGTTCAGTGGAAAGGGCTACGAGAGGCACAGCAAAAGGTCTCAACTTCATACTCCTTAAAGTTCGGATCCGCCTGACTGTTGGAAGGAGCTAGCAGTGAGGAAAGGAGGACAGCGAGGTTGAACCTTGAAAGGGAGGAAAAGAAAGAGAAGGAAAGCCAGGCAGATGAGAAATACCATTAAGACTAGAAGGGACATGAAGTCCATGATGAAAACCAAGGCCCTCAGGACCTGGAATTCCAGGGTAACCAGCACCAACGAGAAGATCATTAGGACCAGGAAGAGCAGTGAAGGAACCCCAAGCACCAGGAGGGCCCAAGGCAAAGGATGAGCTACATGAAAAGGGGTAACAGGATAATCAGGAGCAGGACCTGAAACCCAGACTGCTAGGAAGAAATGGACAACCAGGTGCAGAAGGACCTAAGCGAATAACAGATGGAGGATGACTAGGAAGGTCTGGAGGAGGAGGACTAGGAGCAACACAATGTCTGGGCCTACCATGGGGAGGAGGGCCCCAACTACCTGGACCAGGAACAGCAAGCCTAGGATGACCAGAAATGGACTACAGGAGGATCAAGTGGACCACAATCAGGGTGACCAAGAAGACCTTGACCTGAAGGACCAGGGGTAGGAAGGCGAGTATCAAGAGAAGAAGGGCCAGGAAGAGGAGTACAGAACAACCATGAGGACCAGGAACACAAGACCACCAGCAGGTTCCAGAGACTATGACCAGGGACACCAGAAGTAGGAAGACCATACGTAGGACCAGGAGGGCAAATACCAGATGGATATGGAGCAGAAGGACGGGAAGCACAGGAGGATGAGGATGACCATGAGGAACAGATGAACAGAAACTGAAAGACTACGAAAAGGAAGCTTTTTATGGAAGGACCTGCAGGAGCCCCAAGAGGACAAATAGATGGAGGATGGCCAATAGGAGGGTTGAAATGAGGGGTAGATGGAAGAAGGGGAGAGAGGACGAGGCCCAGAAGAAGCAGGTGGAGGAGGGGAAGGGTCAAGAGGATAAGCAAGAAGCTCAAGAGGAGTACCTGGACCAGGAGGACTAAGACCAAGTCATCCAGCAGGAGGAGGGGCATAAGGAAGATAATAAACTAGGAGGAGGACCAGTGAGACCAAGAGGAAGAGAAGTCATGGACCACAAACAACAAGGCCCAAGAGAATTAAAGGGACCTTCAAGAGGAGGCAGATGAAGAGACCACGAGAACTGGCAGGCCTAGTTTCACCATTAGAGAGAAGAGCCCAAGAACCACCAATACAATACCATATGAGGGTCCAGGAGACCACTACCATGGAGTCCAGGACTAACCAGACCAGGAGGATGTCCAGGCATAGGAGGAGGAGGGCCATAAGGAGTCAGATCCCCAGAAGAACCTGACTAAATGGACCGAAAGTAATTCTATGGCACATGTATTAAGTCATGCCCTTGGTTGCAGAGACGAAGGCTTTTGTAAAGTGTTCTTAGTTATGTGTCATAGGCCACATTTTTCATCTTACTTTTAAAGCACCGCAGAGAGCAGACAACCCAACTTTGAGCACCAGTAGAAATGGATTTGGGTCTCAGAGGACTGCTAGAAAGTCTCATAGTGTCAGCAAAGCAGTAATCAGGTGGGTAGAAAATGGGATCTGAGTTCAGCGACGCAGCAGCCACGCTGAGACCCGGAAGACTTGTTAGAACGTGTCTCAGTAGGGATAGCCTGGGTTAGTGGAGTGCTATCTCGCTTGGACTTTACCAAGTTGTATTGATGTGGCTATTCTGGTTGGGTATTCTAGACATGCACAGTGTAGCAGTAGTCTGCATTTTGTTGTGTACTCGCCACAAGACCCTTAATCTACCTTTGTGCAAATGTAGATTTGGTAGATGTTTTATATGGCTCCTCTTTTTGAGAGAGGATTCTTGGTCGTGGTCCTTTTTCACAAGTAGGAGCTATATAAAACATCTATCTTGCACTGAATTATGAATAATATGTATTTTCTTTGTAATCCTGCAGCCCTTATTCAGCTTGAAAGTTTGTTCAAGTTTTGTTTTTCCATGTGTCGGCATTTGTGATTACAATATTAACAATGACAAGAGTCCTACATTGAAAGGTGTTGATTACCATATTTCTAGTTTATCAGTTCAAGAACTGGAAATGATATTGTTTGATATATGCATGTCACCTCAGCTATTATACGCAAAAAAAGTTTTGCTATTTACCTGGCTCAGCTGTTGGCAAAAGAGCAGTGATCGTATTTGGCAGCAAAGCAAGGAGAACAACACAATTTTAGCCTCTTAAATAGCATCAGTTACCTAGGATTTACCCGCCCACCACATCAATAGCGATTTTAGGTTATTTGCATACCCACAAGTTAAAACGTTAAAACGTGGCATTTCTCTGCTATGTGTTCAGCTTTTAGCTGAGTAGCACAGGTTTTCTGTTGTAGACCTGGCTCCTGACTGAGTAGCACAGAATCTCTGCTACTCACCCAGCTGCTGGATGCATAGTACAGAAAAGCTGATATTTCCCTTTGTACCTGGCAATCACAGAGGCAGGTAAAGGTCAGAGATCATGTACTTTGTAGGCCGCAGTCAGGTGCTTCACAGAGATGCAGCACCTTTATTCAGCAGCCAGGTATACAGCAGAGTTTGTGTACCACCTGTCCAACGGGTGGACATACAGAAGAAAAATGTCACTACCTAGTGGCCAGTTAAAAAACAAATAATCGCTTTTGTTTTGCTGGTGAAAAGATAAATAGCAGAGATTTTGTATTAAGTCAGTTGTGGATGACCAGACAAACAGAGATTCTGCATTATTTGGCTGCTGGCTGGGTAAACATCAGAGAAACTTCACTGTGTATCCTGTGGCCCACTAAATAGCATACATTGAGTACTGTTAGTTCACCGGACTGGCAAATAGCAGAGGAACCTTACTGTTTGCATTGCAAATGTCTACAAGATATAACTCTGGTGCTACTTAGCCAGCTGGTATATGTGAAGTTTTTGTATTTGTTTCCTTCCCAAGTAGAACATAATCTTTGCCACGAAAACCGTGACCGGTTAAGAAGGGGAAACTTCCCTATTTTCCTGGTGACTGACTAAATAACTGCCACCCCATGTAAAGTTTTTTGTTTTTTTCCAGCTGCAGACCAAATAATACAGAATTTCTGCTATTCACTTAACCATTGGATGGCTGCCAGTCGAATAGTTCAGAATCTCTACTAAAGGGTTGGTTACTGCATTAATAGTGATCTTTCTTTGGTACCTGCATGGGTGCCCCCTTAATCATGGATAATCTCTTCCATTTACCCTGCGGCATGGTAAATAGTGAAGTTTCTTTACTCCCAGCACTGTCTCAGATCAAACAGTACGTAGCCTGCTATTTATCCAGCAGCCTGATAAATAGTGAAGTTTCTTTGCTATGTGCAAGGCTGCTGGCTAAGTAGTGCATTATTGTGGCTATTTAGCCAGCATTTGGGTAAACCGTGGAATATATATTTTTTTGTGTGTGCATATGGCCAGCCCCCAAGCTTTGTTTAATCTCTGCTATTTAGCTAGCAGCCAGGTAAATAGTGATGTTCCTTTGCTATTTGCAAGACTGCCAATCAAACACTGCACATCTCTGCTGTTCAGCCAGCAGCAAGATAAATAGTGATTTTTCTTTGCTATTTGCTTAGCCACCGACCAGACCGTGCATAACCGCTCTAATTTAGCTAGCGGCTGGGTAAACAGAAATGTTTGTCTATATGGGTGCCAGCCAAACATAATCACTGCTATTTAGCCAGTGGGTGGGTACATAGTGAAGTTTGTTTACTATTTGCCTGGCTGCCAAACAATTCCTGCCATATCACAGCTACTTAGTCATCAGCTGGGAAAATAGTGTCAAATTTTGCTATTTGCATGATCACCAGAAGAGCAGTTCATAATCTCTGTATGGTTGCTGGCCAAAAGGGGGATAATCACAGCTATTTAGCCAGCGGCTGGGTAAATAGTGTAGTTTCTTTGCTATATGGATGGCTGCCCGCTAAATCATACAAGATTATACCATATTTCAGCTATTTAGTGAAAAGATGGGTAAATAGTGTTGTTTTGTTGCTATTTGCATTAAGTACAACTAAAATTGTATAAACGCTCTGCTATTTTGCCAATGGCTGGGTAAACAATGATGTTTATTTCCTAGTTGCATTGGATGCCAGCTAAGCAGTGCATAATCTCTGTCATTTAGCCAGCTAGTAAATATTGAAATTCCTTTGCCATTTGCACGGCAGCTGGCCAAACAGTGCATCACATCTGCTATATAGCCAGTGGCCGGGCAAATAGCAAAGAAAATTCACTATTTACCTGGTCGCCTTCTAAATAACTGCCACCTTTTTAAATTGGTCTCTTTGGGAAAACAGATCTCAAGTTGTTGAAGTCTTGTTGGCTAACACAATACACTATTAACTAAGTTTTCTTGCACAAGGGCAGCTGATTCATTGACTAAAGGGCTGTTGAAACGTGGCATGCGAAAAGCCTTGTGTGGAAGTGATCAGTAAGTTTCTGATTGCTGTTTGGCATCCATGACAGTAGGAGTGAGACTGTGCTTAATTTGTAAGAGAAGGCGTGCCGGTGCCCAAAGCTGTGCTCAGAAGCCTGCGGGCAGTGCAAATAAATGTCTGCATGCCAAATACCAAGGCTGCGTAGTCTTGAATCCACCTCATGCCTCTTTCAGCCACAGCCAGACACCCCCTGCACCTTTATCTCACTCTTGTAGGTTCCTGCTTTCCCCTTTTGTGACACAGGGGAATTAACAAAAAAACACTTACCTGGGCCAGCAGGCCTCTGTCCCTACTCAGTCCTCTTCCTTCTTCCTGTCTCTGACGGCAGCAGGAAGCTCCCAGGCTCCCCTAAGCCATTCATAATGCTGCAATGCAGCATTGTGATTGGTCGACGCTCAAGCAGGGACTGTGAGCTCTTGGATGAGCCTCACCAGGCTGTGTAATGCAGCAAGGGGAACTTGCAAAGTGCACATGACTGTTTGGCCAGCCCAAAAGGGCCGACCAAGCAGTAATGGGCACTTAAGGAGTGCAAACCACTCCTCCCCCTCCTCTGGCCAGCCCCGCGATCCACTGGCTTCAATAGGAAAAATAAAATGATAATGATACATTATTGTCACTTTATATTTTCTTTTGAGCAGTGGGGCAATGCTCCTCAGTCATAGCGAAAGAGCCGCTGCTGGTTTTTTCCATCTTTCTCCTTCTCAGTCTTTGTGGTTTGTGTGTTTTTCCTTCTCTTGCTCTAGGGAAATGTCTGATGTGGATAAATAAGTGCAGGTACCCAAAAATAAAAGTGCCGCCGGCAACCACAGCCAAATTAAGCACTGAAGTAAGAAGACATACAATAGAGAGGTTGAAGATTGGGTACCCGTTTGCATCTAATGGCAGATACTCTGACATAAGACACAGTGCCTCGGAACTACTGTACCGCCTAGACACTTTAGAATGTACAATCATTGGTAGATGGGAAATAGCAAATGCCACGATCGCCGAACAACACATTGCCTTAGCAACGTGGGCGGAACAACAAATGCGTCTGAACCACGCATTCCATTTACAACGCAAGCCATTAAAACGACCTGCGTTAGATGAAGCGGCGTTTGACTGTAAAGTCCGACGTTTTCCCTACTTTTGCAGGGATTGGAGTCTGAAGTCCAGTGACACCCTAGGCAAGTCCAGGGTTGGATTGGGATTAAAAATCGGCCCGGGCACGCATAAAAAAATCGGCCCACATTAGCAAAATGCCTTCCCTCAAATCACTGCTTCAGCGTAATTTTACATAAAAAAAGGGGGGAGGGGGGAAAAATGCACGCATCAGTTTAGACTTGTGAAACACCCCTGAAAACAAGTGAGGCCACTTCTGCACAGGGCCCCTGTCCCGCTCAGTATGCCTACATTAATGGGAGGCCCAGCGAGAGAAAAGGGGTGACACCTCTACCTGTTGCTTCTATACGGGAGGTAATGAGCGCCCATCTCCCTCCAGAAAGGCCACTCAGACACCCACTGGGCCGCTGGTGGTATAGTCGAACAACAGAGACACCGCTCAAATCGGCCCCCAGGCTCCTCAAAAGCAGCCCACAGCTGGAACTTGGACCCCGGCCCCTGGGGCATTGCCCGAATGCCCCGTTACCAATCCGACGCTGGGCAAGTCGTTGTAACAACTTGCATTGTAAATGGAATGCGTGGTTCAGACGCATTCGTTGTACAACCCACGTTGTTAAGAAACGCCTGGGAAAGGAAAGCGTGGTTGTGTCATACAACCTTGGTAGATACTTTGCTTAATGTACTACAAACCCCTCCTGATTGGCTGGATGCTGTTTTCTTGCTATTACAGTGCTGCCATTCACACAGCGCTGCTGTTCGGTAAGGGTTGCTTATAAAGAATTCCTAGTAGTTCCTATGTTATTAAAAGCCCGAGCCAGCCTAGTAAACAGCCTCCTTCCTGCCAAGTCTCAAGGTTGTTTGAAGTTCAAGTGGCGCGCGCATTCCTCTGCCGCCTGTTCATCGTCTCCACCCAGGGTCTCTGCGACGGATGGACCTGATGCAGGCAGGGCTGTGCCGGGCCAGTTACAGTTTCATTTCTATGCATTGGAGCCTGTCTGAGCAGATAACCCTGGCTGCATTTAAGGGCTTTGCAAGCGCCGAAGGAAGGCTTTGGCGGGCGCGGAGGGACATTCTTTGCCCCATTAGTTCTGAATATTTACAATGTTTGAAGAGTTTCTCTGCCTGTGTTTGCATATGCTGCTCGCCTGGGGAAGCACCGCGGCTTGATATCTCGTCTAATTGCACCGACGTGGACTCACTGGATCACTCCATTATATTGAGGCCAATACGTCAGTTTAATTCGTGAAGTATTATATTACTTGTTGTAAAGCCCTTTGATGTTTAAAAAAAAGAATTTTAGTTGTGATGTAGTAAGAAAAATGCGATGCCAGAAATCTATCTCAGCTGTACTTTTCATGAGTTCGATTGCCGCCCAACATTTTGGTACTGTCTCCTTGAGACCCCTTGGCCTCACAAAGTATTGGAATTGCCTCCCCGAGACTCCTTGGGCTCCCAACCTTATGGCAGCGCCTTCTTGAGACGCCCTTGGCCATCCAAATATTGTCAATGAATCCTTGAGAACCCTTGGTCTCCCAAAATGTTGCCATAGTCACCTTGAGACCCCTTGGCCTCCCAAAATGTTGTCTATGTCTTCTTGAGATCCCTGGAGCATCCAATGGCAGTGTGTGGTAGCTACAGTAGCTTCTGCTATGACCTCTTTCTGGTGTGGAATGCTCTGGGTCTGCTGAGGGTGGACATCGCCTTAGCTGAGGTGACTTCACTATAGTTCACAGCCTTGTTGTCCAGTACAGTCTTTTCCTTAGCAATGAGTGACTGGTTGACGGAGAGTCAGGCGCCGGAACATGATTGCTGCCCACTGTGACGTGTGGGTGGCGCTCTGCCTTCTTGGTGGTACCAGTGCATCCTAGATGTTGAGCAGCTCACTTTTGAAGCTTTTTTAAACGTAGCACTGCATTCTACAGAGGTTTCTCTCGTCACCTCATTCCGATACTCAGGAGGCTTCTGGGTTTCACGGGTGGCAGTTGAAGCCAGACGCTGCCCAGAGGCTGGGTTGTCTTCATTAACCCCTTGCGCGCTAGCGGTTTTCCTGCTGTGTGCTGGGTTTTTCGAAAACCCGCGTTACATGACGAGCTCAGCTCGTCATCAGCATACGAGCGCCGTGGCTGATGACGAGCTGAGCTCGTCATCAGCATCGAAGGGGTTAAAGCTCATCCGCTTTAGAGGTCTTGCTGCCCAGTGCTATCTTTTCACAGAGTCTCCTTGAGACCCCGTGGCCAGTTGTGGGAATTTGTTTTGTTTTTCAGCTGTTGTAATCAGAGGAGGATATATTGTACTTCAGCAATATCTTTGAAGAATCGAAGACTGATAGGTTCACTATCTCACCTTCCACTCCCTCGTGTCACCAATTCGCGTACGTCATCAGGTGGGATATGGATGTCTGAATTTTGTATGTATTTCTAAATTTTGAGGTTTTGTGCTGCACGTCATAGGCTAGAGTGGAGTAGAGCTGAACATGTACAGTAGAAAACAGGCATGCCTACGGATGACACCCACTACAACCTTTAAACGATTTGGCATCTGGTTATAATTGCTGTTGAGATAAGTCTGTGTAGAGCATTACTGGTTAATTATAGCATCAGTGCCGGCAGTGTCATTAGTGTGTAAAGAGGGCAAATCCCAGCATGCTGAGCGACAGAAGAGTTAATTAATCAGAAAAGCGAAGCATGTGGTTACTCATTTTGTAATATTACTTGAGTTAATAATTGTATTCGGCCTATTTTTCTGTCCACTTTTAAAATGATCTACAATCACTCAATTAGCTTATGCTAACATAAAGGCCTCCTTGAACCAATAGAATTGGTATAATGTATTCTGATAAGATCATCTACCACCTCTAGTGCTCACCTGCACTGATGACAAGTGTGCTCTGAAATATGTTTTTTGGACTAGCTGTGAACTAGGAGCAGTAGACACATGTTCAGTCATACCTTTCAGTGGCCCTAAACTTTACATAACCAGAAGAGATATTTGTAATCGACACACAAACGCTTTCACCATGACTACAAAGCAAGGCCTACTGACTTTGTTGGTGCTTTTTCCATTTACAGACGCGTATACCTATCAGCAGGACATTCAGCACAAAGTGCATCTGTATTAGTCTACTGAAAGTTATTGAAAATAAACAGAGCAATTTGTACACATGATCTCGGTCCCTTGACCACTTACTGAGAAAGACATGTTGATCTCTAGAAATATCAAGCAGACTATTGCAGTTCTAGATCAATAGCTGTGCTTCCAATTTCCGTGAAAACGTTCATGGCATCTCCCTCAATTAGGCTGCTTGGGTAATTGCCTAATTGTTTTGCTTGCAGTGAAAGTTCTCAAGGGCACTATATAGTTGCCAGTTGTGAAGAACTCCCAAGGTACGGAAATGACGAGTTGATCTCTGCTATGGCATGCCCATTGAGCACACTGATGCCAGCCAGTGGCAGGAAGTGGGAAGTTATTGAATTTGACTTTAATATAGACCTTGTATTGATCCGTTTTTTTTTTTTAATTTATGCCCTTTTTCGGCTCCTTTATGGGGCATCTCACCATGTGGCTCTACTTTCGCATGAAATACATCCTCGCATAATTTTTTGCACAAAGATGCATTTAACCAGAAGCACCATCACCAACAGCCACTCACGTTCTGTTCACATTGTAAATTGTGACAGTTAATATCCCTTAAGTACTCGAAATAGTGTAAACTCATAATTTTGGAAATTTCGCTTAACTTGTGCAATGTAAATTACGGAAATTACGCCAGCGTGCTTTAAATTTCGCTGAGGCCTACTATTGACAAGTCAGGGATTCTAGGGTGTCCCTCAATTTAGGCTGTGTGCGCCACAAGTTCTTCCAGAGGTGGGGGGCTATCCAGCTCTCAAAACAGCCAAGGACAAGAAAAAAGAGAACCCTCAACTGTCCTCCCGGATAAACTATTGTTTGTTTTATTCAAGAACTTGTGTAGAAATTATTTTTATAAAGGCAGTGGCAAGAGGAAAAGAGGCATTTGGCAAAGTCAATGCGCCTGACTACACAAAGTCGACACAAGTTGGCGCCGTCAGTCAACCATTCGAAATTGTGAAGCTTTACGTGATGATCACTGCTTCACCTGCCACATATGCAGAATGTAAACATCTGCAACAAGTCGAGCCTCTGGTAGTATGGAATTCATTTGCTCTGCTAACAGTAGCCAGATACTGGAAAAAAAGCTAAAATCACATACAACAATGAATTGGCAACGTGAGCAAATTACTGTAAGCATATATATAAACTTTCAAAACCTTGCCCAGTGTTTATAGTAGAAACGTTTAGACCCTTTGCAAGGTGATAAAGGGAGTGCTTCACGGATAAGTAAAGACTGGTGGAGGGTATGTATACATCCCTAACTAAAATAAATAAAAGATGCATTTTCAGAATTGTACCTCAAAATTAAATTTAGCCATTAAAAATGATTTTAAATTATAAATAATTTCAGTGGAAATCGCATTTTTCTATCTGGTCCCAAACTAAAGTTAGTGCTTATTAGGTGTAACAAGGTAACCTCGTGTTAGTCTATGGGAGAGATAGCTTAAAAAGGAAAATCATCCTAAGGAGTGTTTCTCTGCCAGGACATGTAAACATTAAACCCACATGTCCTACTTTATAAATACCTTGCACATAAATCAGATGTTGATTCAAATCTCTCCCTTATGCATTTGTGACAAGCATTAGCTTTAAAAAATGTTAGTACTTCAAATATAACAACATATAACAACATATAACATTTGTTTGAAATTGATGGTCCTTTCTAAGCACATTATCAACAAAATATGTCATTAATATGTAAAGATGAATTCTAAGTGTCCCGGACATGTATTTTATTTCTTGTTTTTGTTAAGCACTTAAAAAGGCTTGTGACCTTATAAAAACATAACATCATCATAAACCTAGATTGAGAACTATACCCATGGCCAGTGCTTTAAATGGGCCGGTACTGTCCGGCACTGAGTACCAGCCCTTTTTATTTATTTTGATAGGGAGAGTATCTGTATGTCTCAAGAAAAGTGTAATACTTTGAATTGGAGAGTACCTGCACTTCTCAGAAACATGCAGGTACTCTTTTACAGAGTACCTGCAGTTCTATTTTTCAATTTTCAATTTCAAACACTGTCATCTTTATTGCATACATTCTTATATTCTTACAGTATAATAGACAAGATCTTAAGGAATTGATGAGCTAGCTGACAGTGAGAGTATTGTGTCCGCAGTCTAATACCAGCAAGGCTGAGAGAGGATTTTGTTAGCAAAAAATATGTTTACGCAGGTGGACTCAACCAAAGATTTAAAAAAAAATAAAAAAATTACTGGTAGATTGGGTTGGGAGATGGGGCTTGGGAGGGCAGTGTTTGCTGCGCTACTATCACCGTCCTCCAAATGGGGTACTGGACAGGTATGGGGACCTTCCCTGGGAGGGTGTTTGATGTAGGCTAGTGGTTCTAAACCTGTTGATGTCTGTGTACCCCACCTAATCATTACTGGAATCCTCGGACCCCTCTGAATCATTTTTGGAATCAAAGGCCTCCACTGAATCATTGCTGGAAGACAGGGCCGCCAGGTTAAGTATTTTCAATGATTTGAAGCTCAAAACAATACACAAAAAATCAGGGCCAGATTGGCAATAGCGGGCACAGTTTTAGTTCCCGGTGGCCCCGAAAGAGGGGGTGGGGGGAGCGGTAGTTTTGTAATGCTGCAAAATCGGCACACTGTAAAAAAAAAATGTTAAAAACTGGAGCGGTGATTGTACCCTGGGCTTCTCAGTGGCTCCCTCCCTGCTCACCCCCCCCCCCCCCCCCCCCGGCCCGGTTGAGCAGAATTGCTAAGCGTTGGTTTCCGTTCCCAGTCCAGTCGTGCAAAAAATACAGAAGTAAAAACATTATCAAACAAGCACACAAATGATTGAATATGTTTTATTTAATTCACAAGTTGGAAAACAAGCATTTACAATGCAACGGTCTCGCCTTTGCAAAAGTTAGAACTATTGTTAATGACAGAATTTTTATTTATGTGTTGGTTTTGAAAACAGATAAATAAATTGCATTGTCATCTACAATGTCAATAGCGTAATCTCTCGCAAATGCCACACACAAATACACAGACCCACACAGAGCCCCACACACACAGACCCACACACACAGAGCCCTACTCACACACAGAGTCACACACACACACACAGAGCCCTACACACACACATCCCTTAATTTTTCCTATTGACATATAAATGCAAAAAAAGACATTTAAGCAGGAGGCCATTTTAAAAATAGAATCTTCGCCTGAATCGCGCCTGTTGGCATGTTTGTGATGTCAGAAATCATGGCAGGCTTTTGCTTAAGTCAGCACTGAATTACGTCACCACTGATGAAAAAAAAAATTCAGGCCAATGAGAGAGATTCCAGATGAGCGAGGGAGACTTCAGTCAAGGGAAAGAGGCTGGTGGTACACGAGAGACTGGCTGAGTGAGGGAGATTTGTGGTGGAGTGGGGGGAGGCTCTGTTACACGTGATGCTTCTTTTCGCCCCACTCGGCAGTGTCCTGACCCGGCCAGGAAGTATACTCATAGACGCAAAGAATTAGCGTGGAGGGCCTGATAACCACGCATCGCTAATACCCTTCAGTGGCTCAGTTTTAATGTAAAAGTAATATTGCACATTGTTTTAATCGCAGCACCTACGTGCGTTGTGTGTTCCCTGGCCGTGCCGTGCAGGGGGGGGCAATGGGGACAGCCTTCTTGCGCTGCCTTGCATCCAATGGCAGCTTTGCCCTTTTTCGATAAAGCACTGCTGATGAAGGGAATTTGCTAATTGCATTGGGGGCCAGCGCATAAGTGCGGTAACATTGGGTTACCTGCGAGAAATGAGTCCATTAAATATTAGCTGCCTGTGACACTGAACACGTCACTGTGCTTGGCACACATATCCCTTACCTACAGGCAGGCCACAGTAATCAATTTTAAAGTCAGTTGAGAGGTCGGGGAGACTGGGGTTAGGAGGGTTCTCACATATCACCAATACAAGAGGGGCAGCATAGCCAACCGCAGCGGGAGAGGATATGATGTAATGGCCAGAGCAGCCGACTTTAGACCTGGGGAACTAGGTTCGAGCTTGTTGTCGGCTCAACATTCTACGCCTACCAGAAATGTGTGCTTGTGTAACGTAACTAACTGATGCTAGGGTGAAGCCCTCGGGTCGTGTTTGCGCTATATAAAAAAGCAAAACCCAAAAAACCTCTGCCTTTGTCTCTTTGCCTTTACGTGAACACGTCAATAGCGAAGGGACATGTTTATGTTGTATGGCCAGCATTGGGGCTTCTCGCCCGCTCCGGGCTCAAGTCTGTTTAACAGGTTTCCCACTGGCCTATGATCAATCCTAGCTTCTGAAAAGAGGCCACAGCCGGGACTCTTATTGGTAGGAGCAGCAGCAGCAGACCCAGAGGAGCCGGGATTGGGAGAGTATCTGTATGTCTCAAGAAAAGTGTAACACTTTGAATTGGAGAGTACCTGCACTTCTCAGAAACATGCAGGTACTCGTTCACAGAGTACCTGCAGTTCTATTTTTCAATTTTCAATTTCAAACACTGTCATCTTTATTGCATACATTCTTATATTCTTACAGTATAATAGACGAGATCCTAAGGAATTGATGAGCTAGCTGACAGTGAGAGTATTGTGTCCGCAGTCTAATACCAGCAAGGCTGAGAGAGGATTTTGTTAGCAAAAAATATGTTTACGCAGGTGGACTCAACCAAAGATTTAAAAAAAAAAAAAAAAATACTGGTAGATTGGGTTGGGAGATGGGGCTTGGGAGGGCAGTGTTTGCTGCGCTACTATCACCGTCCTCCAAATGGGGTACTGGACAGGTATGGGGACCTTCCCTGGGAGGGTGTTTGATGTAGGTTAGTGGTTCTAAACCTGTTGATGTCTGTGTACCCCACCTAATCATTACTGGAATCCTCGGACCCCTCTGAATCATTTTTGGAATCAAAGGCCTCCACTGAATCATTGCTGGAAGACAGGGCCGCCAGGTTAAGTATTTTCAATGATTTGAAGCTCAAAACAATACACAAAAAATCGGGGCCAGATTGGCAATAGCGGGCACCGTTTTAGTTCCCGGTGGCCCCGAAAGAGGGGGTGGGGGGAGGGGTAGTTTTGTAATGCTGCAAAATCGGCACACTGTAAAAAAAAATGTTAAAAACTGGAGCGGTGATTGTACCCTGGGCTTCTCAGTGGCTCCCTCCCTGCTCACCCCCCCCATGGTTGAGCAGAATTGCTAAGCGTTGGTTTCCGTTCCCAGTCCAGTCGTGCAAAAAATACAGAAGTAAAAACATTATCAAACAAGCACACAAATGATTGAATATGTTTTATTTAATTCACAAGTTGGAAAACAAGCATTTACAATGCAACGGTCTCGCCTTTGCAAAAGTTAGAGCTATTGGCATTGTTAATGACAGAATTTTTATTTATGTGTTGGTTTTGAAAACAGATAAATAAATTGCATTGTCATCTACAATGTCAATAGCGTAATCTCTCGCAAATGCCACACACAAATACACAGACCCACACAGAGCCCCACACACACAGACCCACACACACAGAGCCCTACTCACACACAGAGTCACACACACACACACACAGAGCCCTACACACACAGACCCACACACACAGAGCCCTACTCACACACAGAGTCACACACACACACACAGAGCCCTACACACACACATCCCTTAATTTTTCCTATTGACATATAAATGCAAAACAAGCATTTACAATGCAATGGTTTTGCCTTTGTTAAAGTTAGAGCTATTGGCATTGCTCTTGACACTCTGAAGCTCCACTCTGCATTCTGAAGCTCCACTCTGCACTCTGAAGCTCCACTCTGAAGCTCCACTCTGAAGCTCCACTCTGAAGCTCCACTCTGAAGCTCCACTCTGAAGCTCCACTCTGAAGCTCCACTCTGAAGCTCCACTCTGAAGCTCCACTCTGAAGCTGCACTCTGAAGCTGCACTCTGAAGCTCCACTCTGAAGCTCCACTCTGAAGCTCCACTCTGAAGCTCCACTCTGCACTCTGAAGCTCCACTCTGAAGCTCCACTCTGAAGCTCCACTCTGAAGCTCCACTCTGAAGCTCCACTCTGAAGCTCTACTCTGAAGCTCTACTCTGCAGCTCCACTCTGAAGCTCCACTCTGAAGCTCCACTCTGAAGCTCCACTCTGAAGCTCCACTTTGAAGCTCCACTCTGAAGCTCCACTCTGAAGCTCCACTCTGCACTCTGAAGCTCCACTCTGCACTCTGAAGCTCCACTCTGAAGCTCCACTCTGAAGCTCCACTCTGAAGCTCCACTCTGAAGCTCCACTCTGAAGCTCCACTCTGAAGCTGCACTCTGAAGCTCCACTCTGAATCTGCACTCTGAAGCTCCACTCTGCACTCTGAAGCTCCACTCTGAAGCTCCACTCTGAAGCTCCACTCTGAAGCTCCACTCTGAAGCTCCACTCTGAAGCTCCACTCTGAAGCTCCACTCTGAAGCTGCACTCTGAAGCTCCACTCTGAAGCTGCACTCTGAAGCTGCACTCTGAAGCTCCAAAGCTCCACTCTGAATCTGCACTCTGAAGCTCCACTCTGCACTCTGAAGCTCCACTCTGAAGCTCCACTCTGAAGCTCCACTCTGAAGCTCCACTCTGACTCTGCACTCTGAAGCTCCACTCTGAATCTGCACTCTGAAGCTCCACTCTGCACTCTGAAGCTCCACTCTGAAGCTCCACTCTGAAGCTCCACTCTGAATCTGCACTCTAAAGCTCCACTCTGAAGCTCCTCTCTGAAGCTGCACTCTGAAGCTGCACTCTGAAGCTCCACTCTGCACTCGGAAGCTCCACTCTGAAGCTCCACTCTGCACTCGGAAGCTCCACTCGGAAGCTCCACTCGGAAGCTCCACTCTGAAGCTCCACTCTGAAGCTCCACTCTGAAGCTCCACTCTGAAGCTCCACTCGGAAGCTCCACTCGGAAGCTCCACTCTGAAGCTCCACTCTGAAGCTCCACTCTGCACTCTGAAGCTCCACTCTGAAGCTCCACTCTGAAGCTCCACTCTGCACTCTGAAGCTCCACTCTGAAGCTCCACTCTGCACTCTGAAGCTCCACTCTGAAGCTCCACTCTCCACTCTGAAGCTCCACTCTGAAGCTCCACTCTGAAGCTCCACTCTGAAGCTCCACACTGAAGCTCCACTCTGAAGCTCCACTCTGAAGCTCCACACTGAAGCTCCACTCTGAAGCTCCACTCTGCACTCTGAAGCTCCACTCTGAAGCTCCACTCTGAAGCTCCACTCTGAAGCTCCACTCTGAAGCTCCACTCTGAAGCTCCCCTCTGCACTCTGAAGCTCCAATCTGAAGCTCCACTCTGAAGCTCCACTCTGCACTCTGAAGCTCCACTCTGAAGCTCCACTCTGAAGCTCCACTCTGAAGCTCCACTCTGAAGCTCCACTCTGAAGCTCCACTCTGCACTCTGAAGCTCCACTCTGAAGCTCCACTCTGCACTCTGAAGCTCCACTCTGAAGCTCCACTCTGAAGCTCCACTCTGCACTCTGAAGCTCCACTCTGAAGCTCCACTCTGAAGCTCCACTCTGAAGCTCCACTCTGCACTCTGAAGCTCCACTCTGAAGCTCCACTCTGAAGCTCCACTCTGCACTCTGCACTCTGCACTCTGGAATCTGAATCTCCACTCTGCACTCTGAATCTCCACTCTGCACACGCAATTTTGGGTGGGCGACAGGTAAAACACCAAGGCTGTCTAACCTTGATTCCACCTCATATCTCTTTCATGAACCACCATACATGTCCTGCCCATTTATTTCACTCATGCATGTTTTTTTTTAATCCCTGCTTTCTCCCTTTGTCAGCGTTTTACCCCGTTTCTCTCTCTTATTTTGGATGGAGGCTGGTGTTAAAACAATAATAAGTGCGGGTTTTCACATACGAGCGCTGGTGGACCCCTGCAACCAGCTCAGCTGCTCAAAGTAAGCACGGTATAATCTTCATGCCTCCTACTTTCCCTGCAGCCAACCATCTCCTCGGATGACGGGCTGCCGGCGATACCTCCCTGCAGCTTGGTTTGACCTTCATGCCCTTTCCCAGCGGGTGCCCTCAATCCCGGACCAGATTCGGGGGCGTTCCCGAGAAGAGGCTTTCGGCTGACGTAGCCAAAAGCCAAAGAATCTCGGGAACGCCCCCGTGTCTCCTCCGGCACTGACGGACAGGCCCCTCGTCCAATGGCTAGGCTCCATTTATGGAGCCAGCCAATGAATGACGAGGGCCGACCCAAACCCACACTACAGTTCTCATTAGGTTTTTGCCTGCGCAAAAAAGATGCGCAGAGCGCATCTTTTCGCGAGGCAAAACCTAAAAAGACATTTAAGCAGGAGGCCATTTTAAAAATAGAATCTTTGCCTGAATCGCGCCTGTTGGCATGTTTGTGATGTCAGAAATCATGGCAGGCTTTTGCTTAAGTCAGCACTGAATTACGTCACCACTGATGAAAAAAAAAATTCAGGCCAATGAGAGAGATTCCAGGTGAGCGAGGGAGACTTCAGTCAAGGGAAAGAGGCTGGTGGTACATGAGAGACTGGCTGAGTGAGGGAGATTTGTGGTGGAGTGGGGGGAGGCTCTGTTACACGTGATGCTTCTTTTCGCCCCACTCGGCAGTGTCCTGACCCGGCCAGGAAGTATACTCATAGACGCAAAGAATTAGCGTGGAGGGCCTGATAACCACGCATCGCTAATACCCTTCAGTGGCTCAGTTTTAATGTAAAAGTAATATTGCACATTGTTTTAATCGCAGCACCTACGCGCGTTGTGTGTTCCCTGGCCGTGCCGTGCAGGGGGGGGTGGGGGGGGGGGGCAATGGGGACAGCCTTCTTGCGCTGCCTTGCATCCAATGGCAGCTTTGCCCTTTTTCGATAAAGCACTGCTGATGAAGGGAATTTGCTAATTGCATTGGGGGCCAGCGCATAAGTGCGGTAACATTGGGTGACCTGCGAGAAATGAGTCCATTAAATATTAGCTGCCTGTGACACTGAACACGTCACTGTGCTTGGCACACATATCCCTTACCTACAGGCAGGCCACAGTAATCAATTTTAAAGTCAGTTGAGAGGTCGGGGAGACTGGGGTTAGGAGGGTTCTCACTTATCACCAATACAAGAGGGGCAGCATAGCCAACCGCAGCGGGAGAGGATATGATGTAATGGCCAGAGCAGCCGACTTTAGACCTGGGGAACTAGGTTCGAGCTTGTTGTCGGCTCAACATTCTACGCCTACCAAAAATGAATGTGTGCTTGTGTAACGTAACTAACTGATGCTAGGGTGAAGCCCTCGGGTCGTGTTTGCGCTATATAAAAAAGCAAAACCCAAAAAACCTCTGGCTTTGTCTCTTTGCCTTTACGTGAACACGTCAATAGCGAAGGGACATGTTTATGTTGTATGGCCAGCATTGGGGCTTCTCGCCCGCTCCGGGCTCAAGTCTGTTTAACAGGTTTCCCACTGGCCTATGATCAATCCTAGCTTCTGAAAAGAGGCCACAGCCGGGACTCTTATTGGTAGGAGCAGCAGCAGCAGACCCAGAGGAGCCGGGCCCGGCAGCTGTGCAATCGGAGAGCTCTGTGGAAATGCTGTGACTGGCAAAAGGTGATAAGGGGTCCTTGGAGGAGGGGGAGGGTGCATAGGCCGAGAGAAGCAGGCTGGTTGGGGCAGTGGCGTTCGGGGGGGTGGGGGGGAGTCATCTGCTCTGCACAGCTCAGAAGGAACCCATGTGACGTAATCTGCCCAAGCAATGCCAGGCATAAATATGTGCTGGTAACAAGGGTCTTGCACAGAATTTAAAAGAAAGAACCAGAATCATAAATCCCCAAAATAAAACTATAACCAATGAGTACTGCTGACCTACTCCAGCCACGCAGCAGGGAGCCCGCGAGGCAGGCCTGACAGGAATGAGCACATCATAAACTTTTAGAGCAGTGGCACCGCCTTTCTGTTTGCAGTCAGGAAGCGCTATCGATTTCTGCTCGCTTTACACGCTTCATGGCACACGAACAATGAAATTAAAATATATGTCACCGTCTGCGTGTGCGAAAAGAAGATGAACCAAGCGAACCTCGGCACAGTCTAAATGTCCCTACCTGTTCCTCCAGAGGCCGCTCCACGCTCAGCTCCCTGTTGTGCACGGCGGGATCTGCAACACACAAGGCGCACGTTGGTATATTTAACGAGATGAGGTAACTACGTACACACGAGGAGGGGAAAGTAAGGGTAATGCAGAGTAAAGCGCCTTGAAAATAACAACACAAAACACGCCCACCAGTCTGAAAAGGACGGGGCTTAAAGCATTGTCAACACAAAGTTTGTATCCTCAAGAAGCAGCAAGCCCCGTCCTTTTCAGACTGGGGGGGCGTGTTTTTGACTGTTGTTTTACATTCCAGCCAATGGAGAAGAGGGGAGAAAGAAAGTAAAAAATGTGCCCCCAATCCGAAAAGGACGGGGCTTAGATCGAAAGAATGTCGTCACTGGGACCTCTTCTCCAAAGGCTGGCCACCGTTTAGGAGGCCATGGCCAGCCAATGGAGAAGAGAGGCGGCGATTAACCTCCCTACTCCAAGTCATTGAATCTCACCAGCGAGACTGTGCATGTGCGCAGCCTACGCTAGCCGAGACCTAAACATCTAAATTTAAATTTTCATTGGAAGGTTGGTGCTTTTCTAATTTCAATTGAGGCCACTTATCGTCCATATTATATTCTGTTTCATGCACTTGCACTGCTCCCACGAATCAATCTGTGGATACTAACATAATTTTTAGCCTCCAATTTCAAAATCCTTCACATTTACAGAACGTTTTAAATATTTTAGTTTACATTTTGCTTCTCTATTTATGTTCACTTTACTACTCTGTTAATACTATTTAATTCTCTAAACAGTCAAAGACCCCCTGAGCAGACTTTGAGGAACCTCGGGGTCCCTGCACCACAGGTTAAGAACCACTGGTGTAAGCGACATTTCAGTTATCTTATTTGAAGTGATTCCAGTGTGACTCAGTGTTTTGTTCCCTACTCTGTTGTCTTCCTCTGGGAGGCCCTTACAGCCAGATGTGTTCATTTGGCCAGTGGTTCAGGCAGTGCTTTGCCCAGTAGCACTTTATTAAAGTATTATTTAATGGGGAGGCGTATTTTGCTGAACCGCTGAGATTTTTTACGACGTGTATCACTGTTGCCTTTTCGGCATTGCCTTTATTGCTTTAATAAAAAGATTGAAAACTATAATAATCCCACAAATCGACCGCTTGGGCTATCTAGCCATTACACAAACACGCGCCTGCCTGAGCAAATTCTGAAAAACACTGCTGTGGTAGAAATTCTGCACCGCTAACAGAAATAAGAGGTGGAATAAAGCTCTGCATCTGAATCTTCCTTGTAATTGTTAAAGAGCAGTTATTAATTGTTGATTGCTTTTGGTTGGCCTCCTCAATTAAGGGGAATCATAAGCACAGATTGTTCTTGGATTCATTCCCGAAAACAATATAAAACTGAAATGTAGAATATACTCTTAAGCAAGATCAAGGATTTAAAAAATAGCATTACATTCCAAACCTTAATCCACTATATAATACTTTCAAAGCTAGGATGATTGATGAAACGTGTATGTAGCACTGCATGGAAAGCACATACTACTGCACAGTATTCTGCTATCGCTGTATAAAATCCTGTCTCTAATTTCTTTATAATAGGCACCTCCTGACGTACCCAGTCGTCTTTTCTAAAGAAATTGTCAGAATTCAACTGTACTAACTTATTAGCATTGAGTTCTGATGTTACGAGGCCTGTGGCCAGTTGCTGAGGGGAAAGGCTGGTCATGGAACATAATTAAAGCAGCTGTTTAAAGGCTGAAAATGAAATGTTGTTTTTCTTTCTTATGCTTTGTTTTTCTACCTCTACAGTGACAAGCAGAAGTTTTATTTTTTGCAATCTTTAGGTAACTATTGAAAAGTTTGAAACTTTTTGCATGTCTCTACACATCCTGACTGTTGTGGCTAATACAAAAAAAACTGTCTTGTATTAAACTGATTCTGATATCTTTTTGCAAAAGATATCTAACAGATTTTTTATGTTTAATTTTGCACTACAGATTCTGTTTTTATTCTTCACATATGCAAATATGCTCTCTCTTGCATATGGAAGAGCTACACACCAAGGATTTAAGCAGTTTGTGGGGAAGGTGATGGTGTTATAAGGATTAAAGAATGCTCTGCTGTACAGGATATTGCACATTACCTCGGAGTTCCGTTACCCTATAAACGAACCTAGCCTTCAGCCTAGTTCCTCTATGTGGTCATGCAACTCCTTAGTGACTTGCAATATCCTTATAATGTGCAGCAGGAAGTACTTTTATCCCATATTAAGTACCACAGAGTACCTCCTTGTTTATTGACTGCAGTGCTTTGTCTTTGACTCAATTAAAACTAGTTTGGAAAACTATGGTACCCGTTTTTCCTGAGATGGTATGAGAAGCAATGTGGATATACAAAAGGTGTAGTGCTTACCGTGCTTAATTTGTAAAAGAATAAATGCCGAACCCAAAGTTCTGCTCAGAAGCACGCAACCAGCATTATCAAATGTTGGAGTGCCAAATACCAAAGCTTCGTTGTCTTGATTCCACTTCATGCCTCTTTCATCCACCACTAGACAACCCCTTCTTATATAATCACTCTTTCAAGTAATTTTTCATAATCCCTACTTCTTCTTTTTATCACTGTTTTTAATGTTTCTATTCATCATTCTTTCTCCCTTTTATGGTACTGTCTCTGTAAGTAAATACCTCTGTTATCATGATCACCCCCAAAGTTTTGGATAGATGCTGCTTATTTTTCAACTCTGACGGTGAGTGCCCTGAGGCATGTGAAGCAATGCCAATGTTCTAACCCTTTACAAAATGTATGTTGAATTGGCTGCCTCCAGTTGGCGCAAGTTAACTTACCTAGAAGTCCCTAGTACAGTGTTCTTCAATCTGTGGGGCGCGCCCCCCTGGGGGGGCGCGACACCTTCCCAGGGGGGCGCGCACTCCACTTCAATCTCACCTTTGTTCCCTGCGTTCGTGCAAGAAGACTCCGGTATGTGGAAGGGGGAGGGATGGGAGATCGATGGGTCAGGAGGTGCCCGTTCTTTTGTCCTGTTAACTCTCCCAGGAGGGGGTTAATTCAACGAGCTGACAGCTTCAGCTGCAGTGGGAGGCGAGGGGTCTCCTCTGCTAAAACTGAAAGCGTGTCTGTTTGTTTGCTTTGGTTTTAGCAGAGGAGACATCCTGCCTCCCACTGCAGCTGAATTAACCCCATCCTGGGAGAGTTAGCTCTTCCCAGAATGGAGACAAAGTTTCCAGAGTTCGAGTCTCTGCAATGAAACTCAACATCCTGTGATTCGGGGCAAATCACTTAATCTCCCCGCGCCTATCAAAAACAAGTGGCTAAAGAATCAGGTGACAAGACTAATACAGAGTCAACACATGCAGATTAGGTCAATGTATCAGAGGGATGCTACTCGAACACAGGGATAGTAATATACACCAATGCCATAGACCAGTCTTTGATTTAAGTAGCTTGATGGGTCTGCATATGTGCACTGAAACTGGCTACTGAGAGACTGGTAAGCCTCACCAGTGGCAGCAAAGAAACGAAATAAGGGACCAGAAAAGCACCCACAGACAGGGAAAAAGATCACAAATGTCACTATATTATGCTGCATTTTCTCCCAGCCAGGGCTGCAGAGAACCCGTTATGGGAGAAAGTGCATCTGCATGTACTCTATCTGCTCCAAGAGGGATCCAAAGATAAACAAATGTTGCCACTCAATCCTAAAGAAGGACACCTAAGGCCGTTCCAAATAGTACAAGGTACACTTCAAACTTGCCTGGAATTAATTCCAAACTCCACATCTTTAAGATTTATGGGGGCTGTTCCAAGCCACAGGCAATGGAACTGCAATATAACTTGCGAAGCATAAGTTAAGATTTTGAGAGCCTGGTACATAAATGCCACGTGTTCAGGCTGCTCGGACATGTTCTGACTACTTCTGAATGCGCCAATTCACACATCTCAATTCTTTTCTCTCAGCATGAAGCCAAAAGTACAAAGGAGGAGATGGTTGGTAGTTCAACAGAGGACAATAGTGTGGCTTGAATTTAAAAGTGCACTGAAGTCCCCAAATTTGTACTGTTGTAAGTGGACAATCAAGGTTATTAACAGCAACAGACTGGGGAAACCCTCATAAATGCCATGTAGTTTCCATCCAAGGGGAATGGCAATGCAGAACAAGCTTGGGGAGACAGCTGCCTGAAATAAGGAGGAGGTCCAGCGTGAGGAGACCCAGGGACTAAAATAAGAACAGGGCCAGGTAGTGCCATAAGGAGAGGGCCAGGCTGAGCCAGCGCAAGGAGAATGTGTAGCTGAAATGCGGAGCGGTGCCAGCCTGAGAGGAGACTGCGGGGCTGAAATGCAGAGCTGTGCCAGCCTGAGAGGAGACTGCGGGGCTGAAATAGGGAGAATCTGTGGCACGCCTGGGTGGGGAGAGGCTGTGGGCAGTTTTGGATGCACAGATTTGGAAACACATGAGACCACTGCGTGAAGACTGGCAGGAGGCACCGCACTGGGCTTAAGGACTGTGTCCAGCAAGACCACCTCACCTCAATGGGAGGGACCGGTTCAGATGGTAAGGCAACCCTGCGCAGAGCACCATTACTAAAGATGCAACCCTAGCACCCAGCAGCAGAGGGGGTCTGATCTGGCTAGTGGCAGAGCTGTGGGCCCGGTTACTTAGATTATCAGCTCTGGGCACATGGGTAAAGAGACCATGGGTCAGCCTGACCGAGGCCGGAGGGGGGCGATCGAATGCCAACAGGTCTTTACATCTGAGGAGACCTTGGCAGCAACTTTGGGAAGAACACACACCGCCGCCCCTCTTAAAGGCATTAACCAGAATAGGGAGCTCGGATTTACAGAAAATATTTGAAGAATATCAAATGTTTATCACCCAGTGGGAAATGGTCCGCCCACAGTGGATTGTTAATCAGGTACAACTGCTAACTATCCCTGCTTTGTAAAACCTAAAAAACACCTCCCCCTGTTTTTAGTCGACCCTCTCCAAAAACCGGGACATGAGCTAAATATGCCCGGAATGTGCGCGTGGCGGTCGAGTCCAGAAATTTCTGTCAGGTGGTGGGGGGGCCCAACATCTAAAAAAATTCAGCTGGGGGGGCTCAAGCTACAAAAGTTTGAAGACCTCTGCCCTAGTATGTGGTCACTCTGAGTACCCAGGGCCTGCAAATTAAATGTTCACCCAGGTCTGCAGCACTGATTGTGCCATCCTGAGTGAGACAGAACTCAACATGGCTCCCAGCCTGCCACTGCAGACTGAAAGGCCAGTTTTAAGGGTTGCAAATTGTTTTGGGTTCACTTATGCAAGTGATGTTGGAAATAAGTGATTAGTTCGCTCTATTATTTCTATTCACTGCATCAAGTACTCAATTTACATTTCCAATGTTGATATGAGACAACTTCACTAATTGGCACATCATTCTGGAAATCAGAAATTGTGCATGCCATTGTTTGGCATCCGTGAGATGTGGACACCGATTTTATGAATACAATCTTGTTTTCATTTAGTTTGTAGTGCCCGCTTGATCAATGCCCTGTATAATTGCAATGGATGGTAGCTGATTACATCCCTCCTTAAGCTGTGGAGTCTTCTCCACCCATCCTGATACTTAATTTCTCCTCTTTTGGCAGAAGTTGCCTGACCCCCTGCTTTCAGAGGGGGATGAATTTCCAGTTGTCCAAACACTCTCTCTGAAACATGTACTGCTCTACTGAACCAGCATCATGGGGAAATCCTTACTTTATTCCTTTCCACAGCAGAGTGGGTGCACCAGAAACTACTCCGTGACCTGTTTTCCATATTTCAAGGAAGCAACGTTCTATTTTGATTTAGTTCATGCAGAACTATTCTGTTGAATTTCATGTCCGGTACCACACATTTAAAAGGAGTGCACCCTCTTGTTCCAAAGATCTATGTCTAACCATACTTCAGCTGTAGACAAGTCTTTCTGTGTTCCACATATGCAGGCATATCACAAAATTACATCCCTCTTTAAAAATTGACAAGAAGCCCTTTTTCTGCCCACCGAATTGATGTATAAAAACTTGGGCTTAGCATAGGACTATGGAGGAGTGGGGAGGGTGGGCTGCACTTTAGAGAGCTATGGCATCCCCGCTGTATGTGCTAAAATACAAAATGTGCACCAGGGCAGACCTCGAAAAATCATAATAATGTTACTAGACCTGCAGGTTTAGTGACTTTAATATACCACTCAACCAATTTGTAATGCTCTTGACCCATAAACTGGTTTCGAATGATGTGATAGTGGGCAAATATTTTAATTTATTGAGCCGCCATTTTCTTCAATATCACATATAAGAGACTCTCCAGATTTGCGAGTTCTGCATGGCTGCTGTACAAGAAACTCTTTTGTTTGATTTAATAGACTAAACTTTTTTTCCATATATAATGCAAATCTAGACACATATAAGATACACATGACCCCTGACTTGTCTCTTAGTTCATTAACAGCATTGTTTCTCAAAAAATGTGTTAAAACTATCACTTTTAATAAATAAATACATAACTAACGCATGTAGTGGTAGCACACTGTCATTTATAATCAGCAGAGCTTAAATTTAAATGGCCACAAACTTTCCCATTGACCTGCTGCTTTACTGATAAAACTATATAGTGTACAAACAATAATAATTGGAAATAGAGTTTGTGCAAATGTGTCATTTGAACGTCACAAAGAAAAGTGTTCTAGTTTGTTTTGCTCCTATTTAACTCTTTGATTGCATCACATTTCTTAATTATAAAAAAAATGCTTTTGTAATTCCGGATATATTTTGAAATATTTGTAATATTAATTTACAAGCTATTTATTTAAATGTTAGGTCTTAGAGAAAAATAACTGACATCTTCAGACAGCTCACTTGACAAAAGTCTCTAACTCTAGTGAGAGAAAAATAAACCTCCTTTTCCAAGCAGCAGTTAGTTAAGAGACAAACTGAAGTTTTACCTCTTTCCTTGAACAGACAGCAAATGTGTCAAAATAAAGACAAGATTTAATTGCATCTTTATTGCTCATTCACTTTCTAAATGAACCAAACATATGTTCCTTTCCAGCCTACGTTTACTGCCAGGTGGGACTAGTAGATGCTAAAAAATAGCTTGAGCTGATAAAATTTTAGCAATTTTGCAAGGCCTGCAGGGGTACTATTTTAGTTGCCCAAGAAATTAGTAAACTAGAATATTTGGCTATCTGAGATAGAAGATAAAATTTGGTGACCCTGAAGAGGCAGTAGCCAAGCTTTAGTTTGTTTACCATTCCCCAAGAAATTTGTGTTTTACTCTTTGGTTTTGAGGATACATCAGACAACTGGTGTCTGCCAATGGATCAGGGAGCTGTGTATACTATGTACTGAGACATTCCTTCTTCACCCTTTTTTGTTTTGTTTTCGCTCTCTTGATCAAGATCAAAGTTTACAGAGGAAAAATAAGTGCTGTTCCCCTAAAATGAGTGCTGGTGGGCCTCACATGCAACGACCAGCTCAAATTAAGTACGGTCTTGAGTAGAACCTGAGAAAGACCTTTTGGCACGCCCTCAAATCAATTTTTGGCACATCACACCTAACAGACAAATACTCTTTAAGTCAACTTAGAAAATCAATTATTAATATGGGCAATTTGGTTCGGATCTTAATCAAGCTGGGCAGATCAGTTTGCTATGTAATACTGATTTTTCTACTCCTAAAGACAATTCTTTTTGTAGTTTGTGAATTACAAGTATATTCTACCAATTTGTTTTCAGAGGAGATTCTGACTGGAAGCAATAGTGTTCTTGTAAGGCTACATTGACAGATCAGGTACATGACGTCATTGTGACAAAAAACTAACAATTGAAGACAGGAGGGGGTGTTACAATTTGTAAGCACCTATTGTTCGCCTTATTTGGTACACTTTTGAAAAGCAGTATGTGACTGAATTGACATACTAAAAATCATTTCCCTTGTTACACTAGCAGTTAAGAAGCCAGCGGGGGTGATCCACTTGCTTTAAGTATCAGGATGCCCATATTTCAGTTGTGCAGGCAGGAGCAGACAGCCTGAATCCCCTGGGCAGATAAAAGCAGCCTTTGCCATAGTTTGGAATTGCACTTTAATCACAGTTGTCCTGCGATTGATTTATGGTAGTGGATGAAGGTGGTGGGTACCAACACTCATTCTTGAGGAATATGACTTAATTTCCATCATCTGAGGTTGACCCAGAGAGATCGAAAATGGCAGCAGAGAAAAAACAAAGAAAAATAGTGACAAAGGACAAATCCTGAGATGAAAAAGAACCTGCAGTAGTGAGATAAAAAGACAGGAAGGGTAGGGAGGTGGATGGGTGGAGGATGGGCAGTATTGTTACTTGAGAATCCCTGAATCAGGCAATGCTAAGAGTGGTTCAGAAGAAATACATTGGACACCTACGCTTGTTTATTTGACAAATTATTCACTGCAATGAACGATTTTAATTTAATACATTCTTTAATAGACTATTCCCAATTTCAAATTAGTAAAGGGAATAATTGGCTTCAGATTAGCACTTATCTGAACTTGGTAGAGACCACTGAATAAACAATTATGACTGGCAATGTATTCTGAGTTTCAGGAATATCCTTTCACTTGACAGAAGTAAAAAGAGTAAATTAATGTTGGCTAGTATCTATGGGGAGCAGACTTCACTACCATGTAGGTTGTCTGAGCAACACTTGCTTGAGCTGTGTATGTTGATAGTATTAATTATGTAAATTCAATGCCTCCGACTTGCTAATGTGGAGCTGCAGCCTGTGATTGTAAAATCTTCCTAAAGGTAAACGTGTTAATCATTACCTTGGTGGTTGCATTTAATGACTGTGTGCATGTCTTGCATTCAGTCTGGCTTTGGGTGAATAGTTTTAGTGTTTTGAGTGCGAGTATGACTGTGTGCGAGCTGCTTAGTTTATTATTTTTTGTAGAACTTTATTAGTATTACTTTTTTGGGTGATTTGATTTGTTTTGTAGACATTTGTGAAATATTGCAGTAATTATGGGACACTTTGTGTATTAAGTATGATTGAACAACTGAATTGACCCACACAATTGGCAGCATTAATAAATCGCATATAATCGAGATGAAAAAGTAGTGAGACTTTTTCTCGTTTGCTAGAATTTCACTGAAGGGCACAGTTTGCAATCAGTTGGGAGCTCCTTAAAAAAGAGGATTCACTGCTTAATTTGTGCCGGTGGCCTCAGGTGATGGGCACCACCACTAATTTTTAACACCTGGGGCATTTTTTTCATCATTGGACTTCGACTCAGAGAAGAGAGAGAAACGCAGAAATCGAAGGAGGAATATAAAGATAGGAAAAACGCGATATATTGAGAAAGAAGATATGGAAAAGAACCTGCAAGAGTGAGATAACGTGTCAGGAAGAATAGAGAGGTGGAACGAGTCGGAAGGGAAAATAAATGAAAAAAAGGCACTTTGGTATTAAGCAACGAAAAACTTTGAGCCTGGCATTATTTATTTATATATTCATTTATGCATGTATTTGTTCTTACAAATTAAGGGCTGATGCGTTTCAGTTAGTGTGCTTCACTACGTTCTGTTGGTGGTCCAGTTTGTTCTGTGCACATTATTGCTGTGAGGTCTGGAGAAAGAATTGTAGTGACAACAAGCTACATGGAGTGGACATTTGGTGTCAGTTATGAATCATAATACTAACTGCAGGGCATGGTATAGCAATGTGCTCACAACATTGTACACCAGAGACTTTGTGTTTAAACCAAACTGAAACTCATTTTTTAAGCCTTCCTATACCCGAGCTGTACAGTTGCTCACATGATCAGTAGTCCTAGATGTCCAAATGGTTATCCTCCAAGCCAGAGGTTTCCAATGGGTAGCAGATCCATTTTACATTTTCAGGCTATCCACAGTAGATTAAGTCCATTTTAAATGTATTATATGTACATTTATTTAGAGTATTGAAAGTCTAGCATGGACCAATCCCTCCTTAGCCTAAGTTGGCCAATTAAATTTCAAACTCAAATAGGCGGTCCAACACTTTAGAATTGAGCTGTCCTGCCCTGAGGTAGAACCTGGCAGGTTGGTGGTATGATGACTAACTTATATCTACAGCTCAGCCCTGCCTCAGACAATATCGGGCAGGCCGACAATGTAACATAAATCCAGAGCTCCTTAGACTCCTTGTTGGCTCAAGGCAGTCTCCCCGCAGACATCACATGCAAGACTGGGTAGAATTAACTATGAACAATTACTCAAAGTTATAAGAATGCTATGTTCTTCTTAATATCCATTCATCCCTGGCGTAAAACATAAAAAAATTGTTTTTGTTTGTAAAATGGTATTCCTGAGGAAATGTAATATTTATTTCTGCCAATTTAATGCAAAACAATTGCCATATTTATGGACATTTGCTGCAGGTTGGCCCAAAGAGGTGGTAATAACTATTATACACTTAGCAGTAACTACAATCTCCTAGTTCATAAAAATATCACCTGCCATTTAAGTCTCACACTAGCCTCCGCCTTACAACAGGTTTTATTTTCATGGTTTATTTCTGATTATCTACTTGGAGTGGTTTCTGTTCAAAAGAAAGGACGTTTCCCTTGACTCAGTCTTGTCTCCACCATACAGCTTAATTGAAAATATATTTGGGAGGATGAAACCTGCAAAAGCTAATGAAGTACACCTGACTGTAATCTTTGTCCATGCTTGTGTTCGTGTTTACTATAGCCTGGGGTTCGCAGAGCTCTGTTCGAAGAGGTGACGGTGTAACCCATCGACCGTTGTATGGTGGCTCATCACTTGATCCCACTGGTTTTAGTACAAGATCTGCAGAATCGTATCAACTTCTCAAGATACACCTCCCAGGCAACAATTGCTTTTTTTTTAGTGCAGTGCTTTATGGTTACATTTGTGTACTTGGACAAAGTGAGTCCAGCTAGAGCTCAGTATATTTGAAGCAAAAAATGAAACTACAAACTGTGTTAGAAAATGTAAAGCCAAGTTCTCTCAAATCTGTTTTCAGTCAAAGGAGAATGATCATACTGTTCAGACCATTCATGGTCACTTTTATTTAAATCACAGTGTGTCATTTGACCTGTCCATTGAAGGCAAACGGGTAGCACTAAAATAGTAGATCGCAACAGTGTTCACGATTTTTCAGATTAATTCTGCATGGGCTGCTCACCCTTCTCCTGAGGAAGTCACCCTCATTGAGAGAATGATTTGAAGCACTTCTCCCACATTTTAGACTATTGATGTTCTCAGAAGCCCTTCTTTGTTCCTGTAAAGATTTTATAATAAAAGTAATGATAATTTTGTCACACAAACTAAACAGCAAGCTTCTTTGCTTGTCCACCTTATCTCTATTTGAGGCTATGAGGACTTCCAGGAAATACAAACAAGACTGACATCCTCCACATGGAAAGATGTCCTCCACTTAAAATGGCGTCCTCCACATAGAATGACTGCTGTGTCAGAGTTCCTTGAAGTGGACACTCATGAAAAGATGATATAGTGAAATGGTGCCACACAAATTTTTGGTTTTCCTACCACAGTTTAATTGCTCTGATCTGTGTGCGCTGTCCCCCCATTTTTTACCAGTATCCTTTTTTTATTTTTCTCTCCATAGCACTAGGTAGCAAAGCGGGGAAGTGAAACGTTATGCAGAGGTTCCCGAAAAGGGACTCTTCAGCACATTGTCAAAGGGAAAATTAAACACCAGTTGCATGCAGGGCAAGGGGGAAAACGTTTGAGTGCAAAGTGTCCTCTGCCAATATTGTGGCAGGCGACGGGAAAGAGCGTTCCTCCACCATCCTCCATTGAACTCGTCTGCCGCTAGCAGATTTGCCCAGACCATTTGCCCCGACTATTTGCCCCCTTCCCATCCACCTTAGGCATTCTCGTCCACCCCCTTCCTTTGGGCTGCTCTAGTTACTCCCTCTCAACGCCTAGACACTTGCTTGCTACCTCCACTACTCAGACTTTTACGCATGGCCCTTTCCACATGCTTTTCCCAATGCTCTCTCCCTCAGCGCTCTCATTTTCCCCCTCATGCCACCTGAAGTGCTCGCGTCCGCCCTCCCTTCTCGCCCTAGAGAACACTGATCGAGAGCAGCAGACAAGACAACCATGTGAGGAAGAGTAGCAGCCCATAGATCCAGTGGTAGTCGCAGTGGAAGCTGTATGGAACTATGGAAGGAGGCCTTGATGCTGCATGTTAGTAGCACTTAAGGCACTTGCCCCATTAACTTGAGATAGCTGCATGCTCTCAGCTTGCATGTTTGGCTAAAGTCATTTTGTGGACACCAGTGTCCTTGCTGAAGTTTCTGGTATTGTTTGCATACCTGGCGTCTAATGGCGTGTTCTTTCATTGTGTCATGAACATGAGTCTCTTTCCCCTGTAGAGCATTGTTCCACTATTGACCTGCTTGGGGAAGGGATGGAAGAGTCAACTTAATACCACACACTGTTAAACCCCATTCTAAATCGTTTTACAGCTGAAATCACAAGTTCATATTTCTAAATCAATATCAATTCTTTTGAGTCATCACCACATGGACATGTGCAAGGAAGAAGAGACCATCATCCTAAAATCACAAACCTGTTTGAAAACGTCTCACTCCGCCACTTCTGAAACGCAAGGCTTCACCATATTTACAACTATATGGTGCAACCTTGTGTGTCCCCCTGCGATGGCGCCACACTTAGCTGTGTAGTGCCAAAGCCGGCACCCTTGCATCATAGTGCAAGGGTGTCTGCGTGTAGGGGAATATTGTTTATGTGTAGGAAGGTGTCCCTTCCTGCACATAAACAATCCTGAAATGACATTTTGTCACTTTCATGTGTGCTGCTTAATGTAGCACACATGAAAGTCACAAAATGGCATTTAAAAAAAAAAGATTGTTCATGTGCAGGAAGGGGGACCTTCCTGTACATAAACTATCCGTGGCTTTTTCCTTTTTCCATGTGTGCTGCCTTGTGCAGCACACATGGAAAAAGCAAAAATGGGGAGAAAAAATGCATTGCTCCTCGTTTCGCCAACTTAAGACCAGGTTTCACCTGGTCTAAATTTTGGCGCTGCCTCCTATGCATGCTCCCTTGTACATGGGGGGCAGGGTCAAAATCAATGGGTGTTGCGGTGGAACACCCACCGCAGCACCCACTGCCCATCCCTTTCACGCTAACCATAGTGTGAAAGGGGGCCTTATTTACAAGGCAGCGTTAAGCCACGTTAAGTGGCTTAACGCTGCCTTGTAAATAAGGCTAAGCCCCTATTGCCACCAAAGCGTCGATAGAAGTGACGTTGTTGTGGCGATAGGGGCTTGTACATATGCCCCTATGTGATATAGAGGAATGATGCAAGGATTTTAAACACTAATCAAAATAGATTTTTGCATCTTTGACTACTCATCTACACACTAAAAAGATAGCATTTCTCTGGACTTTGTTTTATTTAAATAAGGTGGTGAAACTACAGGATGGCATTGTAAGGCTGCTGCCTTCTCTTACTTTAAGGCAGCACTGGCCAGGTCAAGGAGTGAATGGATACTCCCATATCTAGTCAGCTTATATTTTACTTGGTGACATTCTTGTAACTTTCTCAGATCTGCAGCAGCCTGGTTTAACACAGTTCTGTGATTGGAACATACTTTCAGTGTTTAGGTCTCGCCTATTATATCCCACAGGGATTAATAGGCGAGTATATAGTAGGCAAAACAAAATCTCTACCAAGTGCGGATTACGTCCAGTTCATGTGATGCACTCGTGTGAGATGCGTGTGCACGTCAAACCCATCAGCCTCGTACCCATTTGCTCCCCGAGCCAGGCATCCGAAGCATCAGACTTCAAAGGAATCCCTTCCGCTCCCCCGCCCTCCGCCACACCAGCCACGTCACAAACCACCATTTGTCGCATCATCGCATCAGACCTGCCACAGCCATGCCGAGAGCTTCAGACTTCAAAGGAATGCTCTACCCCGCCCACCTCTACACAATGCCAGAGCTTTTTTTTTTTTTAAATCATTTTTGCGCACCACTCGCGGGCTGTTAGTGCCTTACAATCCCTGAAGCTCTCACAAACGTCATGTCCATACAGTTGTGGCTCCGACTTGTTAAGCATTGCTGCAGACCTCTAAAATACTAAGGGCCGATTCATAAAGCATTTGTGAGTGTGGGAAATAGTGCCAAAGGAATTCTTGTACATACTCTTATGTGCCTTTGTAAACGAGCACAGCTCCTTATTGCTCCTTATTGAAATTGCTAAGAGGGCACAGTGCTTTCTAATTGTGTATGTATGAATATTCCTATTTGAAATGTTTTGGGTCCAAATGACAGATATGTATAAGTGTGCAAAAGATCAATAGAGGAGTACTAATTTCCAGGTGGCTCACTGGTGGCTCAGTGCACTAATGCATCCCCTGCAGAGGCCTGTGTTTCACCTCATGGTCACAGGTTCAAATTCTGGTGGATACCCTCCGCCTTTCATCCATATGAGGTCAATAAAATGAGTACCATTGAGTTGGGTAACAATAAACATCTCTTATTAAGCGCAAAGATATCTACGGGTGAACGTGCGCTTTACAAATACACGTTATGTTATTATCGAAAATGCTTTTTGGAATAACCACCCCTTCCACAGATCCTAGGTTACCATCACATGTTTTACTCGAGCAAATACCTACTGTTTGCTGGGGCACCCCTGATGGAGTTGATGTGCCGCCCACTTTCCAAAAGGACTCTTCTATAGGAGCATGGCCCGAGGGAAATATTTGTAAAATTGATTTGTGTCACCTTTAAAGCGTGATACACGAGTTGCAAATGCTCTGAAACCTCAAGCCTGTCTGAACTATAGAAAACCCTTAAAGATTAATTTTGTTCCAGGGCTTTCACAAAATATTTTTTTGAGTAGATCTTTGATGAGATGCTGGCAGCAGTCTTATTTTTTTTTTTTAACTACAAATCCAAAACCACACGGAGGCATGAAATTTGATTTGCGCTTCTTCAAGGGCATGGCTCTTATTATCCAGATGGTAATGCAAAAGCACACCAAACCAGCTGAGACCCGCAGCCAGCACTGTAATGCTTTTTATGAAGAGTGTTGCTTGTGGTCAGTATATGAATGCATGTTATTGACATTCATGCAAAAAAAAAATTCAAGCTTTTAGATCACACTCTTACTGAATTTATCAAGCCCTGAAAGCTTGAACATGCAGTACCTCTTTTTATCTTCGAGGAGCCTATACTCATAACCAATAGCTCACAGTGAGTGTAAATATGTGTTATGTGTTATTCCAAGTTTTGTCTTTTTAATCTCAGTTCCTTTCTGAAAAGTTTCAGGGTGCTCAGAAAAAAGGGAGGTGCCAAAACGTGTTTTCCCCATGCTGTTTTCCATTGGAAAATTCAACAGTGATACAGAAAGAACGGCTGAACACATTTGGTGTAAAATCTGTACAGTTTTAGAGAAATTAAGGTTCAAAATGCCACGGAGGATCCATAGACCCAACAGATCAAATGTTTAGATCTGATTGGCTGCCACAACATCAACAAGGATGTTGCAGCAGCCATTTTCGGAATCAGTCCCCCGTCCTGAACAAATAATTTAAAAAACTTATAGGGGGACAGGATAGAGATACCTTGACTCCTTAGACATGGTTTGTGGTGGTCCCAAAGGAACCAGGGTACAAAAACATAATTTTTTTGAACAGATTCATAAAAGAATTAAATAGAATTGAAAAACAAAATAGGCACTTTACAATTTCAAGCCCCTCGGGCTGGGAAAGGGTGTGGTTGGGTCGCCACCATAATAATTGAAGGAGAGGTGGACTTTCCATAGCCCGGGGGACCTCGCCTGTTGTGTTATTGTTTGGGGACCTCCATCCCCGAGGCCCCGCTGTGTTATACTTTCGGAGGTGGTGTGAAAGAAAACCTGCTCCCAGCTGTGCGGGAGCAAAGCCATCTTCTGCTGCAGCCAGGATGGGTGCTGGCAGGGGAGCCTACGGGGGTCATACTCCTCCCCCGTCCCACAGCGTTCCTAATGGTTTCGGTGCCCTGGGTAGGGCAGGGCAAGGGCACCCAAATTAAAACAAAATAAAAATGTGTAGCCAGCTCCTGCATGGTCCCACGGAATTGGGCCACTTGCAGCGAGCCAGTGGGGCCGGGGTTGCCTGGGGCACCCCCACCCAACAACAAAGCTCTGGGTGTCCCAGGTGGGACAGCGACACCTTCAAAAACAAATAAAGACCCCGCTCCGCCAAAAAAGGGGGAAATAATAATAAATGAGCAGCCACAGCAGGCCATTTATTATACACTGATCCTGAGAATGACCCCCCCATAATGACTTTCATGGGCTAATTTACATATATTTTGCTGCATGGTAGTGACTCAATTTGGACCCGGACACCTCTAGCATGTTTTTTAAATGTTGTGGGAGGCTGCAGTGAGTGCAACAGCCCCCAGAAATACTTTACAAAAATTAACCCTATGTTTCCTAATGTCTATAAAAAATGACCGAGCAAAAATCTTGCAATTTTTCAAGCATTCCCAGAGCAAGAGCTTTTGCTCTTCAGCTTGTGACTGCAGGGGCCTCTTGTGGTTGGTCTTATTACTGCATTATGTGGCTGACGATTGTAAATGAATGACTCTGACACACTTTTAATGCTGCTTTTAATACAAATTCTTTATTTAAATGCTTATTCATACACATTGTGATGCTTGTTTTAATGATGAATTTCTTAAAATATAGTATTGGAATCTATTGGTTTTTAATCATGATTCCTAACATGTCAACATTGTTTAGCCTGTCTTGTATATTCATATAGTCACCCCTTCACAAAGCCTTTAGGCCTGCCTTTTCTATATTGATCATGTCTCGCATAAAAAAAACTGGAAATTCACTGAAAAGCCAAATATTAAAGTGATAGTTGTAGTTAGCTTAAGTAAAAAAAAATCTTACAAATTCACTAGAAAAACAAGGTTAAAGTGATGGTATAATTAGGTGAAAATGTTACTTAAAATACAACATTTTAAACTAAAATTAACGGAAATTCACCAGTTATAGTTAACTGAGGTCACTGAAACCTGTGCCTTGAACTAACTATAACTGGCACCCTCGCTATGCACTGCCTATACTCTCATTTCACTCATGACATGTTCAATGACCACAATGAAATATCTGAAATGGCATCATTTATGACAACACTGTGCATAGTGGGGGCGCAAGTGAGTCTGTGCCCATTTCCTGCAGGCAGTCTACACCCGCTGTGCATTGATGCAGCAGTGTATAATAGCACATGTGAAGGTCTTCTGCCCTTCACAAAATGGCTCCTGTTGATAGGGAACATGTACTTTTTGATGTGGTGGAAGACTATATGACGCTTAAGCCAACTAATATGATGCTTAAGCCAACAAAAAGACAAAAATGGTCTTTAACGTATCTAAAATGCAGTGGTGTAGGGTGACAAGGTGACCAACTAGACACTCTTGGCGATGGCTATAAGCTCCTTCACCTAATCCTACATGACTCTGGGAACAGTAACTCATCTCCAGGCACGCATCCATTAATCCCTACATCTGAGTCCGTTCAGGCGGTGCCAAAAGCAGAGGACTCTCATTGTGCACAGAATGGATCTACGCCATCTGGGCCGGAGGGGCAGATTGTAGCCATGGCCCATCTGATTTGCAGTAATTAGTCCTGGGGCCATGTGTCAACAATAGCCGGGTGGCATTGGAGCGGTGCCTGTAGCTGAGGCCTATGAAGTGTGGCCACTGGGGCCGCCTGCCTCTCCCTCCACCTCCCATGGAGAGAAGGCAGGCATGGATGAAGCCCTGGGGCCAGGCTGCATTTTCCAGCTTGGAGATGATAGCTGTTGTCCCCAGGTGGGGTGGAGAGACTGTGGCCAGCCTGATGGAGTGACGGGACTGACGAGCCCTAGTGTCTCTGAGAGACAAAGTGATAGCTTGCAGTTCCACTGAGCCTGATAGGAATTGCAACAATGCACTGCAAGGCTGGGCTTGGCAGAAGGGGAGGCAGGCCTAGCTGAACCCAGAATCAATGTGCACTGCACCTAATTGATTGCATCCCTAGACTGCCTGCCTAGGAAATTGGAGCCGGTCATGGATCGAATGGATTAAAGTCAAGTGTGGCCGATACGAAGGTCTGCCTCTGAGTGAGAGCAGTAGTGCAGGGCTGCTGTATCAAGAGTACTAACCCTACTTTGAGTACTTGTGGTAAAAAGAAAGCCTGAACTTTGGCCTTACCTTCTGAACTCGACAACATTCAAGGAGACAACGAAATTGGGAATGCGGGATCCCTGGGTGCGTGACAGCTCAGTCACCCTCTACACGTGGTGACGGAGAGCTAAGAAAAATAAACAACATGGGCTAAGAAAAAGGACCCAAACACATTCAGAGCAACAAGGTAGTGCACTACACTACACCCCGTTGGGTCAACGACTCGTCTCAGTCCCAAGAGTAGCAAGGCAACCAAGAGCAACAGAGAGAGCCTTCCACAATGGATAGCATTTTAGGGGAAGATCGACACTATGACCATTGAGGTCAGTCGGCTTCGTGTAGACCTACGGAAAGTTGCAGAGCTGGTTACTAAGGATGAATAGCTTGCCACTGTCTTGTAATGCGAAGTAGGTAGTTAAAAGTTTAGAGTTCCTTTACTTAGAGGAGTGCATTTGCTTCATGCTAAGTTTGGATTCATTTAGATAAACAGTTTTTGCTCTTGTGGAGAGGAAAATGTCCTCTAGGAGCTGAATTGGATTACTTTTAAATAGTGATGAAATATTTGTAAAAGTATCCGTTGCTATTTTTGTGTGCTTCATTACTCTGTGAGGCTTAGTTGAACAGAAGTTGGTTTTGATGTTAGACCAATACCAGAGCCTGTAAAATTAACAAGTAGGCAAAAAAATGAGGTTAGTCAAGAAAACCATGAGACTTAATATAACATGAATTACATTCACATTTATGATTAATAGAAGCTGGACAACAAATGTATATTTACATTAGATTACACAATGAGGATTGAAAGGCGGAATCAAGCCACTAGAATTAAAACCCACGGCCTTCATGCTCTAAAGAGATTCCTGCACGAAATGCATTAAACGACTACTGTACCTTGCCTTACTACTGCTGCACGATTGGGGTGTTTCAAAGTCACAAGGACAACGCACTAGTTTCATGAACTCGAAAGATGTAGCTGCATGCCTCGGAGGACTTATTCGCCTAAAGGTTAGCCGGAAGCAAATCAGTAGGACTGCAGGTGGGTTCATTAATCTTCTCTCAGACGCGGGAAGAGAGCACGCGCCATTTTTAAAGGGCATACTTAGCGAAATGCTCTTTTCCAGAAATTCATTGTTAGGCATCTGGGCTGCGATAAGAAGGGAAGCGTTGTTTACTGCTGGCCCTCTGGTCGTTGGTGACGTCAGAAAGGAGTCATCCGGAAACACGGCCTTGCAGGGGTGAGTGATCAGAAATACATTAGCATAGCGCCCTTTCTTTCGACTACCAAAGGCGGTACTTGCGCAACCGAGATGCGTCAAACCAATGTGCCGGTCCACAATGAAAGGCGCAATGTTTGATGTAGAGTGAGTTATTGGAGCGGTGGGAGGTTATTTCCCACTGAGTGGTTATGAATGAGCAACCCGAGCCTCCATTCCGGAGCAATAAACAAACAAAATGGTAGACAACCTGACTGTGGTGATGTGCCATGTAACACGGGGGCCTCAGCTCTAATAGTAAATGACTGACAGACACTCTGTGATCAGGTTGCCGGGAAGACCACGAGCGGTCTTTACCGGGTTTATTTATACCCTCGGGGCGTGCCCGCCCTGAGGGGTGATTGGATGCTTGAGTGTTGCTACCTTATATGGTAGAGCCTACCTGGCTCTCTACATCCCTCCTTCATTTCAGTCTGCTTCATCACCAGTTCTTGGTCTTCAGGGGGAGGTACACACAAAGTCCCGCAACTTGTGGCTTGGGCCAGGGTTTGGCCGAAGGTTATATCTTTGGCTTCGGCCCTTTGGTGATTGAGTGTCCCCAGCCGGGGACACGTCTCCTTGCGCTCTGCAGGTCGGGGAATTGTCGGCCAATGCGCACGGCAACGGCAACGGGTCTTGGCTTCTCCTCTGGTCTCCGACCGACGTCTGATCATCAGACCCTCTCGCTGATGATGAAACTGTTGGAGACAGCCCGGCTTGTCGTGGCCCGACCTCTTCTTCCTCGCCTTGGTCCTCTGTTCCTCCCCTCGCTGGTTTAAAGCATGACACATTTCGCGTGACTCTTTGTTCACCTTTCTTGACAGTCACCATGGTTCCTTTGATCCTTTCAACGGTCCACAAATCCGGTTCATAGGAGGTCCTATACTTCCATCCGGGGTGTCGGTCATGGACCACTACTGTGTCTCCTTCCTGTAGATTTGATGTCTTCGCACGTCTGGCCGCACTAGCCTTTTGGTTGGTTACATCTCTTCTGGACTGAATGGCGTCCCCATCTCGCTCAGGTGGTGTCCACGAACTTGCGGACGGGATAATGTCCCTGGGGGCTTTTTTGAACAGTAAATGGGCCGGGGCACACTTGGTTGTGCAGTGGGGCGTTTGTCGGTAGGCTCCCAGGAATCGGTCTAGAGCGGATTCCGGATCTTCTCCTTGACTTACGGCAATCCTCAGGGCTCTGTTAATGGTCCTCATAAGCCTCTCTACCTCTCCATTGGCCTGCGGCCACACGGGGGTGATTTTCCGATGTTTGATTTGGAGGGCTTCCAAGTAGGCTTGGAAGTCTCGGCCTTGAAAGGGAGGACCGTTGTCTGTTTTAATTTCCTCCGGCAATCCCATGGTCGCGAAGATCTTGTCTAGATTCCGTTTGACTTGGGGAAAAGCTGTGGAGGGGATTACCTCCACCACCGGGAACTTGGAGAACGAGTCCACTAGTACCAGGGTATGGCGACCATCCGGGAAACTCCCGAAGTCCAGGCTCAGGTTGGTCCAGGGCAGCGTCGGGGAGGGCTCCGTCATGACAGGGGCCGGGGCGGGATCTCCTCCGGTGATTAGACACGCGTGGCAGGCCCTCACCATCTCTTCTACTTTGAGGTCCATCGCCGGGAACCAGACCCGGCACCGCAGCCTGGCCTTTGTTTTGGCCATTCCCTGATGCCCGACGTGAGCGAGGGACAGAATCCTTGGATGGAGGTCTTCCGGTATCACTATTAGATGCCCTCGAAGGACCACACCTTCATCCCCGACACTCAGTTCATTCCTAATCTGCCACATTTGCTGGCGGGCGTGACTGACTTCAGGCCTGAGCCCATGTATTCCATCCAGGAAGTGCGCCCATTGGTTCCCCCTGAGCGCGTGCTTGACTCGGCATAGTGTTTCATCTCTTTCTGTCGCTTCCCCAATTTCTTTCAGTGTCATTGTCTCTGGACACGCGTTTTCTGAGATCCACTGCACAAAGGCGTCCGCTTCTTGACTTTCCTCTAGTCTAGTGGCTGATTTGGTGCAGTCCGGGTGTCTCGACAGGTAGTCCGCTGGGTTGTTGACCCCCGGGCGGAAGATGACTTGGAAGTTGTAGCCCTGTAGCTGGACGGCCCACCTCTCGATCCTTGGAGGGGCCAGCCTCGTTGATCCTGCAAATAGGGGCACAAGGGGCTTGTGGTCCGTTACCACCCGGAATTCCTGACCGCATAGGTACAAGTGAAAGTGCTGACACGCCCATTTTATTGCCAGGGCTTCTCTTTCGATCTGTGCATAGCGGGTCTCGGTGTCCGAGAGAGCCTTGCTGGCGTACGCCACCGGTTTCCAGACATCAGCTCCGTATTCTTGAAGGAGCACCGCTCCCAGGCCCACCGGGCTTGCGTCGACCACTAGTTCAGTCTTCCTCTTTGGCTGGAAATACGCCATCACTGTGGTGTCCAGGAGGCTGTTCTTGATAGCTTGGAACGCCGTGTTCGCCGCCACTGTCCAGTCCCACTTATGGTCATGGCGGGTGAGTAGCCTCAGTGGCTCGGCCAGGTCTGCAAGGTTGGGGATGAACCTCCCGCAATACGTTGCCATCCCAAGGAAACTCCTGACTTCCGTGGGGTTTCGCGGGGTGCTGGCAGCCCGGATGGCTTCGGCCTTCCTGGGGTCAACCTTCAGGCCTTCTCGGGTGAAGATGTAACCGAAGAAGTCCACTGAGTCCTGGTAGAAGGCACATTTGGATTTGTGAAGTGTCAGGCCTTGTTCGGATAGCCTTTTGAGGGTCGCTCTCAGGTGTACGTGATGCTCTTCAAGCGATCCAGAGTACACCAGGATGTCATCACTCAAGTTGATGACCCCACTCAGTCCGGATAGCACCTCTCTGATTGCATTTTGAAAGACTTCAGCTGCCGAGGACACTCCGAAGCTTAGTCGTTTGTACCTCCTCAGCCCGACGTGTGTGGAGAAGGTTGTAATGTAGCGGCTGTCTGGCTCAAGCTCCAGCTGATGGTAACCTGCGTTTAAATCGAGTTTGGAGAACCATTTGGCACCGTTGAGGTCCGCTATGATGTCATCCATGGTAGGGGTGATATGCCTTTCCCTCTTCACCGCTACATTTGGCAGACGCATATCCACACACAGCCGTATAGCTCCGGGTTGCTTGGGCTTGGGCGCCACGACAAGTGGAGAGACCCACGGTGTGGGCCCGGTCACCTTCTCGATCACACCGAGTTCTTCAAGCTTCCTCAGCTCATCCTCCACCTGCGGCCGCAGATTGAACGGGACACGCCGGTGCCTTTGGGCTGTCGGTCGCACAGACTTGTCTATGTGTAGTTTAAACTTCTTGTTCCTAAGTTTCCCTAGTCCTCTGAACAGTTCTGGAAACTCCTCCATCAAGAACTCTGCATGCGACTGGTGCACTTGATTAGCGAAAAATACTAATCCGAGGTCCTCGGCGGTGTGGCAGCTTAGTAGCGTACCTTTCCTTCCTTCCGTGACGTGGAACTTAGCTACAGTGGAGTATTCCCCTTGTCTGATTGTTGTCGTGATCACTCCGCGCAGCGGCATGGGCTCTGTTCCTCCATACGTGTATATTCTCGCTTGGGACGGTACCAGTTCAGGCCTCGGCATCATCTGGTTGTACTGCTCGGAGTCCATAACATTCACAGATGCCCCAGTGTCTATGAGTGCTTGTACTGTTGTGCCATCCACCTTGACTGAACACATCGGTGGGGGTCTTCTCCTTGTGGACGCTGCGGATGCTCTGCCTACGTATGAGACGACGTAGACTTCGTCGTCTTCATCATCCTCGTACCACTGAGGCCGTTCTTGAGCATGGCTGTCTGGTGGCGGGTCGGCATCCTCTTCAAGCGACATTTGATGAACTCTCCTCTGTATGTTTCTCTGCCTTGTCACTGCCGGCCTGTACTTTCCCCCTCGGCATACCTTCGCAAAATGGTTCATCCTGCCGCATTTGGAGCACGTGCGCCCTTTTGCTGCACACGCTGCGGTGGCGGAGTGGGCCTCTCCACAGTACCCGCACTGATTCCTTGTCGTAGTCACTTGATGCGGCCGACTCGCCGCAGGTTTCCGGTGAATTGCTTCCACTCTCTCCGTTTTGATCTGCACTGGCTTGGTCTGTGCGGGGGTAGCTACCGGGGTGTGTAGCGCCGCCTCCATTTCCTCAGCCCTCACTTCTGACAGCTCATGTGACCTTGCGAGAATCAAGATCTCATCGAGCGAAATCCCTGGTTGGCGCAGGATTAGTTTCCTTAGCAGCTTTGAACGGCACCCCACAATGATTTGATCCCGAATTTCCTCACGCGGGTCCGTGAACGGGCAGGTGTTCGCCAGCCGGCGTAGCCTTGCGTAGAACATGTCTACCGACTCGGAGCCTGTTTGCCACGCCCGTTTGAATTTAAACTTTTCGAAATCGTTGTTCAGCTGGGGGTCAAAGTGTGTGTTTAGTGCGGCCACCGCGGCCTCATAGTCGCTGTCACCTCCTGTGTTGGGGAGCGTCTCAAAGAGCTCATCTATCTCTGCTCCGCCGTATAGGATCAAAAGGGACCTCTTGACCTCGCCATCTGTCTCCCTGGTGCCCTTGAAATAATGGTTCAGCCTGCGAACCCACGCCTTCCATCTCACTGCTGCAGTGGCCGGGTCAGACGCTTCACTGAACGGCGGCAACGGCGCCGCGCCTGAATGGGTATGATGGCTAGTCTGCGGGCCGGGTGTTGCGGCTTGAGCCTGTGCTGGGATGTGTCCTGCTTGGACAGGTGGGGAAGGCTGTGCAGCCGGTGCTGGTGCCTCATCCTGCAACGCTGGGGCTCCCTCCTCCAGGGACATGGTGTGACCTTTATCTATTTTTATTATTGTATTTTTTCAATTTATTTCTTCTTTTTTTTTCTTTCCACTTTATTTAGCTCAGTAAACACCTGGTGTGGGGTAGACAAGCACTGTCACGCTCCTCGCGCCGGTCCTTAGTGATATTGACGCGTGCAGTACCACTGGCAGCCACCGGGGGCCGCCTCACGCTCGTTCGCGCTCTTCGCGCTAGGCAGCTGACAAGAAGAGCGACTCCTGAGGAGAGCGTCGTCTGAGGGAGATGCTCAGGAGCGTGGTGATCGTCGCCTGACGCACTTACAGGTGCGTGGTGCGCATAAGGCGGGTCAGAGACGTGGCGCGGAGCCTCACCGGCCTCAGCAGCCGGATTCTCGGTCCGGCGTATGCCTCGACACAGGCAGCCGTCGCCCGGACAACCAGCCAGGTAGGCTAAGAGGCGCTCGCAGGGGGGGCAATGATCGCGCACTCACCCTAGGCGCTCTGCGGTCCCGGCCCTGCCAGCTGAAAGCGCTTCCGACGGGAAGGCGCGTGGGCAGGCCACTGACCGGAGCAGAGCGGGAGCGGGCTCCGTGATGCGCCGTCACTTCTCTTCGTGTTCAGCACGCGCAGGGCAGTCCGCCTTCGTCGCCAATGTGGTGATGTGCCATGTAACACGGGGGCCTCAGCTCTAATAGTAAATGACTGACAGACACTCTGTGATCAGGTTGCCGGGAAGACCACGAGCGGTCTTTACCGGGTTTATTTATACCCTCGGGGCGTGCCCGCCCTGAGGGGTGATTGGATGCTTGAGTGTTGCTACCTTATATGGTAGAGCCTACCTGGCTCTCTACACTGACCCGTATAAACGGGCAATTTATTTAACTTCTAGCAGCCACATTAATTAAGACGTGACAAAGCTTGTAATTCGATGTTTTAAACACACACGTTCTCAAACTATAAAGAGCAAATTAAGCCAGTTTGTAGTTTTAGATAGTTACGTTTTTAGGTTGTCATACTAGTACGTTTTTAACTATTTGACGTGCAGTGATCAGATCAGAAAATATTCATTCGGATGAAATAAACATCCACAAGTTTCATAAAAATCCATTACAATTAAAATCACATAGTATTAAAACGATGTATCAAAATAAAATGGAAGCATTCATACATATGTTAGAAAACAACTTCTTAAGTGCATTAGCCATATACAGAAAATAAGGTATGAAAATTGTGTAAAATGGTTATCAAGCAGCCAGTATTGAAGTGTCTTGGTGCATCTATAAACATGTTTAAAACGATCAGACCACATTTGCTATTTAACATCTCCTCACAGTTAAACAACAAGATCCTTCATTTAAAACATTTAGGGCCAGATGTAGGTAAATGGGATTTACCGATTCGTAAATATCGAATTTTACCGATTCGGTATTTACAAATCGATAAATGCTATGTAGGTATTTTTACCGATTAATTTACCGAATCCGTAGAATTCAGTAATTACCGAATCGGTATTTACAGATTCGGTAATTGCCATTGATTCCTATGGGCCTTGAGGCCCATAGGAACCAATGGCAATTACTGAATCGGTAAATACCGATTCGGTAAAATGACCGAATTGGCAAGGGGGACAGGGTGTCACTTTGACACCCTCTTGCACCCCAGATTCAGGCTTATGTGCCATGTGACACACATACATGCCCTTAGGGCATGTCTGTGTGCAACATGACAATGGTGTACATGCACAGATGTGCATGTACACAGGAATTCGTTATTTACCATGCAATAGTATTACATGGTAAATAACAAATTCGTAGGGGCCTGTGGCACTGTTTGCAGTGCCACCTACATATAGATTTACCGATTCGGTAAATTTACTGAATCGCTAAATTTACTGATTCTGTAAAATTTTGGCCCCCTACATCTCAATCACCAAATAGCAGTCGGTAACAGCCGAAATTGGCTGTTACCGACCGGTATTTGGGGACCTACATCTGGCCCCTACTATTTTCAGTTTCTCTCCTGAGTTAGCTGCTAAGGGTAGGTCCACAGCAGGAACTTGAATAGTCTAAGAAAGTTGATATGCTTACGCGATTTTCCTCGGGCCAGATAATCACGTGAGGTTGTCACATCAAGGAACCTGTTGATTCTTCCAAGATGTCTCTGTGTTGTTAATTGCATAGAGGTCCTGGTTGACCCTCCATGGCTGGAGTTGATGGGTAAAAGTAGGTGCCTTATGGCCCAGGGGAATGGAGGGTGCAGGAAAGGAGTTCAAAAATACAAATTCTTTAATTGATTTGCTGGTCATCAGTGGTGTGATCTTTGGAAAGTATTACATGCTCATAAATGATATCCAGGCTGCTACTGGATGGTTAATTGCAGGTTCAAACTGTGGGGCAAACAGATGCCTTTCTGGGAGGCAGAGGGCCACGCTTCAGCATCAGTGGTAGAGACAGGAGGGCAACCATATCCAAAAAAGGTTATAGCCATGAGGGGCAACGGATGGAGGCCAGGAACTGGCGTCTCTAAGAAGCCATGGTTGTAGTAATGGAGATGAGGCAGAGGACAGGATAGTGCAGAATCAAAAGAATCCTCCATGGTTGTGCGGGAAAAGGGCAATGACGAGGAGGTTCCAAGAACTCGTTGACGGGTGTAAGATAAGCCTCAGGATCCTGCAATAGTTGTGCCAAAAAGAAAGCATTGCCTCACAGTGGCAATAAGGTAGCCAGCAATGCTTACAACTGCAGGCCTCTTATGGAGGGAAAGGTCAAAACGTTCTTAAGATCACTATCAATGGACTCTCAAAGGTTGAGGTATTAGGGCTCCCTTACAATGATATCCACTGATGCAGCGGTTCTACTTACACAGACTATATGTGGTTACTTTTGCTTTAAAGTATCAATACCCATATATATCGTTCAGCATTGGGAAAAAAATATAAAAATATTAATTCCGGCGGCGCTGTCATGAACTTTAAACAAAACATTTGGTGGTCATACTCTTATCCAAGCAATCAAGGATGAAGTAGTCAAGGGCATTTCTTCTGCCCTATATCAACTGGGTATTACGGATAATGCAACTGCCTTTGCGCAGATGCTTTGTGGAACTTTTCTAAAGCTGCCAACTGCCATGCCCTCCATGTCTCAGGACTGAACTGAATTTGAGATGGACAGCTGACTAGGATATGGATTCAATTATGGACCAATGATAGAAACTTAATACCATGGTTGATGTTCATTCTTTGCTTTCTGTTTTTCTGTGTATATACGAAAGGCCTGGCAAGTTGGACAGAAATGACAACCTCATAACATTTATATTTTGTATGTGATCAGGAAAGGAGTGTGTTTTATGGGACAGGAGGTCATGTAAAGGGGATGTATGATGGAATGGTGCATGCATTTACCTCTCATGTCTTTAGAATGCAGTCACTACGTCCACTGCGACGTTATGACACGCTGCTTTACCATGCAAGTTGCTACAATGACTTGCCTTACCAAGGCCCTGGACTTTTATTTCTTTCTTTTTATTTTATTTATTTTATGTGTTTATACAGTGCTAGAATCGACCCCGAAGGGGTATCTCTGCGCTGAGCGGAACACGGATAGATGTGTGATTCCCAGCAAGCTAACAAGTGCCAAAAAGAGTGGCTTTAAGCACCTTCCTGAATTGTAAGTAGTCTGTACACTGTCTCAGAGGTAGGGGCAGTTCATTCCAGTAACAGGGGCCAAGACGGGAGAGAGCCTTTCCGCCTAGTCTTGCTCTTTTAAGTCGAGGTACCATCAGCATATGTTTGGTACTCGAGCGAAGAGATCTCGAGGGAACATAAGGCTTGAATTTCTCAGAGAGATAGGCGGGGCCTAAGTTATACAGTGCCTTGTGGATAGTGCAGCAGATTTTGAATGTAACCCTTTGGCGGATGGGAAGCCAATGGAGTTTCATCAAAAGAGGGCGGGAGGGGGTTCTCGGGGAGCATTTAGAACCAATCGTGCTGCAGAATTCTGGAAAACCTGTAGTCTAGCCAATAAAACTTCGTTGGCAGAGACCAGCAGGCCGTTGCAGTAGTCAAGGCGACTCAGTATAAGTGGCTGGACAAGGGTTTTCCGGGAGGAATCAGGGATTAGAGGGAAAATCCGGCGTAGTAAGCCCATTACATGGAAGCAGGCACCCACAATTTGGGCTGTGTGCTCCTTCAAGGTAAGAGCTTGATCTAGCCGGATCCCCACATTTTTAGGTTTCGCTGGGGGGCGGAGCCGTTAGGCTCCTCCTCCAGCGAAATCTGTAGTTTCTAGTATGGGTGACTTTAACCCGCCTCTCTGCTTCATTGGCTAGCTCCATAAATGGAGGCTAGCCATTGGAACAGAGAGGCGTCCGTCAATGCCGGACCAGACACGGGGGCGTTCCCGAGATTCTTTGGCTTTTGCCGACGTCACGCGACGCCGGGAACGCCCCCGTGTCTGGTCCGGCATTGCCGGCACCCGCCTTCCGTCGTCAGCGTCTCTCCTCCCCCTTTCCCGCCCCCTCCCGCTTGTTATATTTTTATTTACGGGTGCCACCCCGTTTTTATTTAATTATTGGAGGCCGGTGCCCACCCGGCATTGCTCCGTGTTGATTTCACCGCCGCTGGCCCGGAGATCGAGCAAGAGGAGCTGCGCCCGCCTCCCTGCCAAGGGCCGCGCTGCCATTGGCGGCCCTCAGCGCAGGAAGCCAGGCACGCAGTGGTGCGACGTGGGCGGGGCCTCGAGGCGGCCATTTCCGCTTCCCCCTGCCCGGGGGAAGCCTGCTGGTGGTTCGTTGCCGGTCTCCCGTGTGGAGAGGGAGACCGGAACTGCTGGGGAAGCCGCCGTAAAGGAGCCCCCTCACGCAAGGCTGTTTAATCCCTCCCGCTTCCGTGTCTTTCCCGCCCCCCCCTCCCGCTTCCGTGTGGTTTAATTCCTGTCTAAACAACACGTAAGTGTCCCAAAACCTTTTTTTCCCGCCGCCACTTGTTTCCGCCCCCCCCCCCTGTCCGTGCGCCGTTCCCAACCCCCCCCGCCACCCCCTCCCGCTTCTGTGTCTTTCCCGCCCCCCCTCCCGCTTCCGTGTCTTTCCCGCCCCCCCTCCCGCTTCCTCGCCTTTCCCGCCCCCCCCTCCCGCTTCCTCGCCTGCAGTCGTGAATTCTGTGTCTGAACTGTTCTGCTTACAAAGTTTATCCACACATGCGTACACGTCTTTCACAGGTCAACATTTACTCTTTATTTAAAGCATGGCATTGCTGCGCATACTGTGGTTTAATTCCTGTCTAAACAACACGTAAGTGTCCCAAAACCTTTTTTTCTGCGTTTCCGTGAATCTCCCACTTGCTGTTCCCCTCTTGCCTTTAATGTTTTTTTTCGAAATCCATATCACTTTCCGGTATTAATATATGTCGAGGACATACAAAAGTCGTCGCTCTGGTATTTTTTTTTATCGGTGACTTTAACTCCTTGTAAGCCCCCTTATTACCCGTCCCCGTATTCCTCGGGTGTCAGGGTTCCTTTAAGCACTATCACTACGGCTACAAGTCGCGCTTTTTGCCTGTTTTACATTTTAAATTTAGTGTGTAGCGTAGGATAGATAGGTTGATGAGTTATGTACGTGCTGCAGAAATCTGTTTGCTACCTGCAACTAGCCATGAGCTGGAAACCCCGAAGCAAGTCAAAACAATGAGTAACATTTGGTTAGTTAAAAATAAAACGTTTATATAAAGCCTATGGCGCTACGTGTAGAAGGTTCTTTTTTGCTGTCGTTTTGTGCGGATGAGTGACCCTCCCTCCCCACCCCATGCCCTCCCTCTCGTGTTTTTTAAGGGTTACCTCTACTGATGGCGTCTGAGCTGAAACACGCCATAGACTGTCCAGAAGGGGATTTGCGCTGAAAATAAAATGCCCAACAATTGCCTATTCTAATTATCCCATAAAATGTCACTGAGACCATCTGATTCGTGCTAAAGTCTGCGTTTTACGCGCCCTGACCTTCAGCCTAATGACATTTGCACATCCATGTTCTGCAGCTAGACTGACCCCCACCTAGATGGTGTATTGTTCTAGACAGCGCCTAGATGAGAGAGGACGGGAGTCGGTGCAGGGGGTCGCGTCCTCTCTCCCACCCCCAGGAAGAGGAGCCCAGGGGTCTGAGTGACAAGGTAAGACTTGTCCACAGTGAATCACAAGATGAGGAAAGGACCGGGTGCTTAATATGTACAGTGCAGATTGTATGTCCCGGCTTCGCTTTGCACGCCCTGTGATCTTGGGCATGTCGTGTGTACAGAGTAGATTGTATGTCCTGGCTTCGCTTTGCACGCCCTGTGATCTTGGGTATGTCGTGTGTACAGAGCAGATTGTATGTCCCGGCTTCGCTTTGCACGCTCTGTGATCTTGGGCATATCGTGCCCACGTGAGCAAAACGTATATATGGGAAGGAGCGGTGTTTTTTATTAGGCAATACAAAGAATTTATGAAACAGGTGGTGCCCCCAAGTACTCGCCCGCAGTCCCCCCCCCGCTGTCCGTGCGCCGTTCCCAACCCCCCCCCCCCCCGCCACCCCCTCCTGCTTCCGTGCCTTTCCCGCCCCCCCCTCCCGCTTCCTCGCCTGCAGTCGTGAATTCTGTGTCTGAACAACTGTTCTGCTTACAAAGTTTATCCACACATGCGTACACGTCTTTCACAGGTCAACATTTACTCTTTATTTAAAGCATGGCATTGCTGCGCATACTGTGGTTTAATTCCTGTCTAAACAACACGTAAGTGTCCCAAAACCTTTTTTTCTGCGTTTCCGTGAATCTCCCACTTGCTGTTCCCCTCTTGCCTTTGATGTTTTTTTTTCGAAATCCATATCACTTTCCGGTATTAATATATGTCGAGGACATACAAAAGTCGTCGCTCTGGTATTTTTTTTTATCGGTGACTTTAACTCCTTTTAAGCCCCCTTATTACCCGTCCCCGTATTCCTCGGGTGTCAGGGTTCCTTTAAGCACTATCACTACGGCTACAAGTCGCGCTTTTTGCCTGTTTTACTTTTTAAATTTAGTGTGTAGCGTAGGATAGATAGGTTGATGAGTTATGTACGTGCTGCAGAAATCTGTTTGCTACCTGCAACTAGCCATGAGCTGGAAACCCCGAAGCAAGTCAAAACAATGAGTAACATTTGATTCGTTAAAAATAAAACGTTTATATAAAGCCTACGGCGCTACGTGTAGAAGGTTCTTTTTTGCTGTCGTTTTGTGCGGATGAGTGACCCTCCCTCCCCACCCCATGCCCTCCCTCTCGTGTTTTTTAAGGGTTACCTCTACTGATGGCGTCTGAGCTGAAACACGCCATAGACTGTCCAGAAGGGGATTTGCGCTGAAAATAAAATGCCCAACAATTGCCTATTCTAATTATCCCATAAAATGTCACTGAGACCATCTGATTCGTGCTAAAGTCTGCGTTTTACGCGCCCTGACCTTCAGCCTAATGACATTTGCACAGCCATGTTCTGCAGCTAGACTGACCCCCACCTAGATGGTGTATTGTTCTAGACAGCCCCTAGATGAGAGAGGACGGGAGTCGGTGCAGGGGGTCGCGTCCTCTCTCCCACCCCTCAGGAAGAGGAGCCCAGGGGTCTGAGTGACAAGGTAAGACTCGTCCACAGTGAATCACAAGATGAGGAAAGGACCGGGTGCTTAATATGTACAGAGCAGATTGTATGTCCCGGCTTCGCTTTGCACGCCCTGTGATCTTGGCATGTTGTGTGTACAGAGCAGATTGTATGTCCCGGCTTCGCTTTGCACGCCCTGTGATCTTGGGTATGTCGTGTGTACAGAGCAGATTGTATGTCCCGGCTTCGCTTTGCACGCCCTGTGATCTTGGGCATGTCGTGTGTACAGAGCAGATTGTATGTCCCGGCTTCGCTTTGCATGCCCTGTGATCTTGGGCATGTCGTGTGTACAGAGCAGATTGTATGTCCCGGCTTCGCTTTGCACGCTCTGTGATCTTGGGCATGTCGTGCCCACGTGTGCAAAACGTATATATGGGAAGGAGCGGTGTTTTTATTAGGCAATACAAAGAATTTATGAAACAGGTGGTGCCCCCAAGTACTCGCCCGCAGTCGTGAATTCTGTCTGTGTACAACTTTGCTGCTTACTGTTCTGTTTACAAACTTTATCCACACCTACGTACACGTCTTTTCACAGGTCAATGTTTACTTTGTTTAAAGCATGGCATTGCTGCACATACTGTGGTTTAATTCTTGTCTAAACAACACGAAAGTGTCCCAAAACCTTTTTATGCGTCAGAGATTGACCATGTGCAACATTTAAGCCAGGGCGCACGCCCTGAAACACAACACTTTATTGAACGGGTCCACGTTTCCTCTCCATCACAAGGTATTTGATGTGCAGTTCAAGCTCATGAGCAGCGAGTCAATAAGATGACAAGGGCAACTGAAGAGATACCCTTTGACCTAGATAACATCACATGGTTGACCCACTCCCTCATCCACCCATAGCCCATCAATACACTCCTATTTGTTGCGAGCCCAGGCTCTTGCAGCCGTGTTTACATTTAGTTTCTGCTTCTGCTTTATGACCCTTGACCCCAAAGGCGTCAAGATCAATACAAGTGGTACCTGGGGGGAGAATACATGCCTCCAATTAAGGCCTATACCAGTGCCAATTACACCCCTGCCACCTACCGCCAGTCACACTCAGCAATGCTCTGACTGATCAGGCCTGCACAACCCTCGCCTGACCTTTACGTATTTCTTGATTGGAGTTCCAGAGGGTTGATCGCTGATTGGCCAGGCTCAAAACCCAGAAAGTTGATGGGATGGTATTGCTATCAATGGTATAATCTTCACATTGGGGTCGAATGTACTTTGTCACTAGTACTTTCCCGTCAAACCAGCCTACTCTATTGCCAGCATTACGTGTTTTGTTTACAGGGTTATTTATTTGCAGTTTTCGGTAGCGCGATCTAGGGCGGTGCGACCGGTGCAGCCACACCTGGCACTGATCTCGGGAGAGGCTCTGTGTGCAGAAATAACTTTCGGTTTTAAAAGCACATGCTGTTTCCTTGTTGTGTCCAGCAGATTTCGGGGAACGATACAAATATCAAGATACGTGGTGATTAATGTTCCTGTTGAAGAGACATCAGTTTTGTCGAGGGGCGGTTTTGACGCATTTTAAAGTAGCGCAGAGGGTTAATATGCCTGCTGCAAAGAATGTGTACCTGCAGATCACGGAACAGTAATCCACATTGGTTTGTGTAACTTTTCATATAGACTGATCTAAACATGTAAGATTAGGGCTTTAAGTGGGTTGAAAAAACTGGAGGGTCTCTCAAAGCGGCCTGGCCAATGTGAATAAGTACGTGGCTTAAAACCACGTAAACTAAAAATCTGTGCTTAGCATAGTGTGCCAATTGACCGGCATTTTTCTACTTCTGTCTTTCCATCCAGATATATAATACAATAAGTAACATTACACCTACAACAAGTCAGGACTATTGGCTTTGTCAGTGGTATTTTTATAAGATAAATAAGCAACAACTATGGCTTAGTTGTATAGAATATTGAAAATGCTTCAGTTCTGAAATGATGTTTTCAAAACCAACACATAAATAAAAAGTTTGTCATACACAATGCCAATAGCTCAAACTTTTCCAAAGGCGAAACCGTTGCATTGTAAATGCTTGTTTACCACTGTCTTGGGCATAGGGTGTGGGCCTAGGTCTGTCGCCACTTTGAAATAGTCAAATTACTATTCCAACTCAAGTCTACGCAACAGTAGGGAGGGTTTAGGACTTAAAATCCTTCACCAGGCCAACAACGTGCCCTCTCCTTAATTAAGTCGTTGTAACGAACTACGGGGTAAAGGAACATTGCAGTCAGGGTAGTGACTGCATTGTAAAGGCAGGATCTGAATAGTGAGTTTGGAATTGATTTGGATCTAATATTGTATTATCTAATAAAATATTCTTTCTAATCACATGACAGAAATGTTCTTGTTTTGGTCCATAGGGTGGTCAATAATATCATTTTAATATTTGAGAATTTGCATTTATTTTGCGACGTTTTGCCAGCCCGAAATATATTTTATAAATAAATAGAAATAGAAAGAACATTCGAAATAACAGCGCTCTGCATGAGACTTATTTCCAGTTGTTACAGCGCCCCGATAAGGGTTTACCAATTCCTGTCACCCGACACTCACCTTCCCAGTCTCAAGGGTGAACATGCATTTTTGACTAGCTCACTGACTCTTTAAGTGACTTAGATCCAATGAAGAAAATGAAGAGCTAGTGAGACATGGTCATTCCTTTCCAGTATAAGCAGACACAAGGTAAGCTGTCATTCTACCCTCTCTTCAGACTCCCAATTTACTTTTTGATAGGCTGAGGTGAATCCTAAAAATAAATCCCACCAACTTTCCTGATGATTGGCAAAGCGAGGAAGACAGCAGAGAGCAGGTATGATAGAATATATTTTCTCTCTGCCACACCTAAGATGGCACTGACTGAAGTGGTCTCATTGATCCATATGTAATGGTATAGAAAGAGCGATATTGATATAAAATCGACAGGAACATCTTTTTCTTCTTGGAAGAAGTTGGTACTAGTAATTTGAAGAAGTCTGTACTGAGAGAAAAGGTTACGTGTAAGTTTTAGTCCAAAATTAAATGCATAATAAATGCATAGACCATTATTCTAAAACCACTTAAAATTCATTTGAGAACTGTTTTAGAAGGAATCCAGTTTGTAAACGGACATATTGGCTCGTTAGTAGACTAAAAATATATTCATCAGGTGTAAAGTGGTGTAGTTTGTTAGCTTTTAAAAAATTGCGAGCTAGGTGGGCGGGGGGGGCACATAATTGATTATAAGTTTATGCTTATTCTGCTTGGTGACACAAAGAGAAGTCTAATCCAGTGCCGTAAGGGAAATAGCCAGATAACGTCTTAACATAAGATCTTGAACAAATGTTGCAAAACAGTTTCTGAATATTAGCAACTATGGTTTTGAAGACAAAGTCAAACTAGAATGTAGGATTATTATGTAGGCCAGAGCGGTGAACTTCGCTCCGTTCGTGGCGTTTTCTGCACTCCGCGGAGTGCAGAAAACTGCTTTGCGTTGTGTAGCGGAGTTTTATCGGCACTCGCAAAGGGTAAGATCGCGAACAGTAAGTTTGCGAGCGTGAGCTGCCGCTCGGGTAGAATTTCGACCCGAGCTGCAGAAATACCAGCATAAACTGCAGTTCGCACTGCACTCCGCCACTTGCGGAACTTTGCAGAGTTTTTTTGTAACTTTGCGGAGTTCCGTGTAGCAAAACTACACCCAGGCCTGTTATTATGTAGGACGAAACTGGCTCACTCTGGTCATGCATCGTCCAAAGTGACTTGTGTAAGTATATACATATTATCCATAAAAGAACAATGCATTGTGGAAAATAATGCTATAATTTTGGGCCTTTGGAAATATCATCTGCATATAATCTTATCCTCTGGAGAGTTGTAGGCCCGATGTCCCACAGATATTCTCCCGCCATTGATGCAAATGGATTTACAAACAAAGTAAATAAAAGTAAAGAGTGAGGGCAGCCCAACAGTGTACCCTGTGGGGTCTGTGTGCCCATTACTCAGCCCATCAACCACAAGCTATGCAATGTGACCTTCACATATTCCAACAATTTACCTGATGAATCTGGATAAAAACCCATGTGAATGCAGGACAGCCCATGATAATTCTGAATTCCCTAGGTTGAAAACTATTTTGAATCCAGAAATATCAGCACTAGAGGCTTCCCCTACAATGTTTGAAGTGAGAAATGTCATAATTAACGTATAGTTCTTCAAGAGGATGATGTAGCAAAAAGATATTCAGGCAACTGGATCGTTAAGGTTTTTCAAAAAACAAATATCACTTTTTAGAGGAATGTGAGTTTAAAAACACAAGGAAAATCTTGGACAAAAAAGGGGCCACTACTCTATGGGATTCATTTGATCTTTTGTATTATTTAGTCTGCAAAAGAAGGATGCTAAACAGATGGACAAGTTCTGCAATAATGGAAGTCAATTGAGTCTAAAGACTCAGTAACGTCTCTGGGATGGCTTGATTCGAAGGATGTTGTGATCTCCTCCTCGTTGGAATCTGGCTTAAATTAATTGCTCAAATTACCGATAGTCAATCTGTATGTTCATATAAAATTACAACCAGTGCAGGCTAACTGGTGACCGAGTGGTCGTGTTTAAAGTTCATCCTGACTTTGGCCTGTTGAGTGAGTACAGTAAGAGGCTTATGAATTAGACCCAACACCTCTAAATGGATTAATTTTTCCTAATGGCAGGATAATCTGGTTAGTGAAACCAAAATTGAAGATCTGTGATGGGCATAAATTGAGAAGAAGAAAAAAATTATTTGGGTACAATTTCGGGTAGATATTCAGTTTATGGAATGCAATATGTGCCATGAGATTTCCACATTGTTTTCACGGAAACCAAGTCATAAATTATAATGCAGTACATCTTTGTTGTGGGTGAGGATCTGGATGACTGAATTTCCAATGCTGCTCCTATTTAGGAGCGAGTCAAAGATTCACTTCTTTGAAGAACACTACATCACAACGCATTAACTGCCCACAAGCCAGCTGCCTCTCTTATATCTTGTTGACTTCATGCTTGCCTTTGACCATACACAGCGCTCTGAAGCCTTTTGGCTAGGTTCATGCTATAAAAATACCATATACATACAGAGATACATCCCTGGTGCTTGGAGGTGCTTCGTCACTGACTCATCCCTTTGAGATGCAACTTTTCCATTTATCTTTTCCTATAATTATTAATATCTTCGTTCTATATCTCTTTACGCTGTTTCCTGATCAGCAGATCACTTGGTTCATTATCGTATGCTGTTATTTCCAATACAAAGAAAGTGTTCATTGTTGGTTGAACCCGCTGTCACCATAATCCAAAAAATCAGTGATAATCTTTACTAGTGGAGTGCAGTTTAGTGCACTCGTCTGGCACTTTCTCCCCAAAAGTGCACACCAAGACAGGTGAAGATGAACACTGAAAACTTTCTTTGAACCTGAGCTCCTGGCAGGCCATTGAAATATCTTTTTCCGTTCAACGTATTTGTGTATCTTGTTTTTTTTTAAATGTTTTTTTTATATAGTGAAACGTAAAATTATGCAGCACATTCCTGGAGATCACTCAGTGAGGGGGATTTCTTCTAGGACAAACCCAATATTATATTTTACTCTAAAAGTTCGTTCCATTACACTTGGAAAATCATGCCTTTAGGGAAAAGAGCAATGTCTCAAAGATTGTAGAAATTAAGAATTGTTTAGGATTGCACTGAGACAGTTATTGAGATGAAACGTCTTTAAAGGCGGGCTAAAGCGGTAGAAAAAGCCTGCCAGTCTCTTTCTCCCAAGTGACTCTGTAGGCAGTGTCCAACCTCTCTGGTTTTGTGGTTTGATGTGTACCAGTCTTCCAACTTTTGGTCACTCCATGCCTGCCTTTCTCTGAGGTTTTTGTTTTGAATCTGAGTAATAACAGCTTATTTGTATATATGGCTTCATATTGCAACCCTGCTATTAAGCGCTTTAAATAACACATGCTAATTGCTAATGGTTATTCGCCTGAGAAAGATGTAGGGTTCAGTCAGCCTTTACGGGAATCGAACTCCTGACTCCTCATGTTTCGTATTCTACTCCCCGAGTCTTATTAGTGGTCTTAGGGAGTGCTTCTACAAGCCTGGAGGCTTCCATATTGTTGTCCTTTTGAGAAAAAGATGTACATACAGAGTATGAGCTTAAAGCTTGCGCGGACTAAATGCACTATGCGTGATCGGCAAGAGAACAAAAACTAGTCTCCATTCTGTTGAAAATGTGTCAAACTTTCCCTTTGTTAGGCATGCACTGAACACCCGAAAACAATCTCTGGTCAGTCATTGTTGATATATTGGCCCACCACTAGCACCGGGACCTATGGCGATGGGCTGTGTGAGCGAGAGAGAGAACAGCGATTGAACCTGGTGCAGGCTGGGAGAAATGAATATTTCAGATAAAGAATGTCCCGGGGTTCAGAGTCTTGAAAATGTTTTGCTGTAAGCTCTCATGTCGGGCTAATGACACTTTGGTTGGCTGTGTGCAGCATGGTAGCTTGACATCCACAGCTTGGCTGCGCTGCTGGAGTCAACAAAGTGCTTAGAGTTTCTGGAAAATAACACGGTGAAAGTCTGGGCATCACAACCACCACTGAAGGAGGAGAGGGAAATTCTGTACCAATTAGTGCTAAGATGTGACCTTTCTGAGGCTCGTGGAAAGCCTCTCTCAAGGAAAGGCTCGCTTATGGCTATTTGTGAACCAGTTTTAAGAGTCGAGCATGCAAGAGTATACACTTGCGCATGCGTCTCGCTTGCGAGACCCTATTGTTAACAAAAAGGGTTTGGAGCCCGCCCGTTGCTTACCTATTTGTTGGCTTGTGTGGCACTTATCTCTACAGCCTCCTTATTCGTCCCTGCAGGCCTAACATCATTTCCGTGGAGCAGGGACCAAGCACTGATTGATTCAACTAAATCAGTGTCTGTCCGCTGCTCCCTACGTGATTGAAGTACTGTTTTGTTCTGTTTAACTTTTAGTGTCATACAAACATAAGGCGTGTGAGTGGCAAAGACATGCACAGCAAGTCAAACAAAATTGCAAAGATGTATTTTCTATAGTTAACTTTCTTTTATTTTGCCAAGTTCTCTTTTCTCACCTTGCACTCATGTTTTATTTTGGTTTTGCTCCGGGGCTCTGTTCGCAAAAGATGAGAATTATCTTGCTCTACGTATTGCCAAGTGACATTGTTTCTTTCGTATGTGTAATTTCAGAAATGAAGCTTTAACACATAATCGTGCAGCACAACCAATCCACAGCACTCCAATCCCAAAAAATCTACCCCACTCCAATCCAAAACAATCTGCGCACTCCAATCCACCCCAAGCCAACCGACAGCAATATGCCTCAATCCACCCTGCTCCAATCCAAAACAATCTGCCCACTCCAACCTCCACCCTGCCCCACTCCAACTTTCCCCACTCCAACCTTCCCCACTCCAATCTTTCCCACTCCAAACCAAAACAATCTGCTCCACTCCAGTCCAAAACAACCTGCCCACTCCAATCCAATCCACCTCACCCCAATTCACGCACTCGAATTCAATCCCCCTAACCAAATAGATGCACTCTATCCCAATTCAAACCACTCAAATCCACCACAATCCACCCCACTCCAACCCACCTCGCACCAATACAAACTACCCCAGTCCAGCCCAATACAATTTACCTCACTCCAATCTACGCCACTCCAATCCTATCCACCTCATCCTTATCCAATAACCCGTCCTCCCTCCCCAATCCGCCCCACTTCAATCCAAAACAATGTGCCCCAGTCCAATCCAAACAATATGATCCACTTCAGTCTTCAACAATCTGCCCCACTCCAATGCAAAACCATCTGACCCACTCCAGTCTGCCCCACCCAAATCCAAAACAATCTGCCCCACTCCAATCCAAAACAATCTGCCCCACTCCAATCCAAAACAACCCACCCCATTCCAATCTGCACCACTCCAATCCACCCCACGCCAATCCACCACACTCCAATCCACCACACACCAATGCAATCCAGCCAAATCCAATCTATCCCTCTCCAATTCACCCCACCCCATCCAGTCTACCTTAAAAACTGAACTCTACTCCCCTCTACTCCCCTCTGACACTCCACTACCCCTACTCCACTCTACTCCAACAAATCCAGTGTACAACACTCTACTCTCCCCACTACATTCTAGTACACTCCACGCAACTAACTTTTAGCCATGCTGAACAGCAGCCACACTGGTATACAGCATAGCAAAAATACATTGCCTCTTTTAGGGGCGAGACCTATTGGCTTTCCCATTGCTTGTTTTTAGTTGGTGCTTATTTTCCTCTTCAAGAGGTACACTGACATTTTCTGAAAATAGATTTTTTTGTTTAGAGTTAAATCCACAAACTATTGTTTAAAACATTTAGTGTGCCAGTTATAATCAAACCCTTTTTAAAGCAACATAGGTATATTTTTGTAATTTTATTTGAAGAGTTTTATATAGCAATCCCTAGACCTAGAGGTATCAGAGCGCTTTACATGAGGTTAGTGTTAGAAAAGAACAGTGTTACAAAGTTACTAGAGCAAAACATAACATAGACACAAGCCATATTACACAATTACTTCAGTTACTAGAGCATTAAATAACATAGAGGACAAGTCATATGATGCTTAGAGGTTAGTGGGGGAATAGTAAAGGGGTTGTAATGCAGATCAGGTCTAGGCAGACAGGCCATGGAGTATAGTACTTAAGGGGATACCAAAAAGTCAGAGTAAGCGAGTCGGCAAACCGGTAGGGGTCCAGTGAGCAACAGCATCCAGTGCCGGACTCCCTCACTGCGTCGGGTCACAATTAGAAATGGAACAGGTCCGAAAGAGGGGACGAAAGGGTGCCTCACAGTGACCATACAAGAAGAGGGGGGTGTAGGTGTCTCAAGAGGGGGTCTACTTAAGGCAATGGTAAATCTGGCGGTACAAGGCGCTGACCAGTGGCATGAATCGATCTTGGAATCTGTTTAAACCGTAGGATGGAGGATCCAGGCCATGGACCCCAATAGCTTTGAAACAAAAAGGCGGGATTGCGAGTAAACAAAAATCCAGATGAGAAGCCAACTAGGAAACATACCCCAGTAGCAGGGCTGAATGGGGAAGGCAGCCACCAGACCTCGCTGGAGGTCGCCGATCTCTCTCAGGTCGTCATAGTCCAGGGAAGTCAGCGCGGGACCCCAGGCAGAAGCCCCGGAATAGGAAGGCAGCTGCGGGGTCAGGAAGGCGCACTAACTCAGACAAGAAAAGGGAAAACAAGCTCGGTGGTACATGGCAGCAGCGTCGCAGAATTCTCGAGGCTGCTTTGTCGGGGGAACAAGACTCGTGTGTCCCAGCGGCAGTCCCGGAAAAACGTAGCGGGATGCCAGGCAATCATGGTACAGGCCCGGAAGGCAGGTGACGGCCGGAGGGGTGATCCCCAGCCATCTCCTAAATCGCTACCTAGGCAGCTCAGCCGGGTGTCGGCAGTGTTGCATAGGATCCACTATCGGCAGATTATTCGGAGTTCATCGGACGGCGAGGGAAGAAAGGATAACTAGCGGGGAGACGAGAAACCGTACCCAAATCCAGAGGGTAGATGACAGCCGAGGGGGAGATCCACAGCCAATTTCCTCTATAGCTACCTAGGCAGCTCCTCCGGGCACCAGCCATGTTGCTGGGGCTCCGCTGTCAGTAGATTTTCATGTTCCTCAGATGTTGTTGAATTCAGCGATTAAAATTCAATGAAGAGAATTATAGAATTCAGAGGGCAAAAGTCCATGGATCCCGAGGGGTGTAGAAGGTCCAAGGGGGGATGATTCCAGAGGATAGAGCCAAAAAGGTAACCCGGCCGGAGCCACTCACCTGTCGGCCATCTTGGATCATCAGCTAGCGGTAACCACATCTTTTGTTAAGTAGTGTTCTCAATGTCGCCTAAGCCCTGAGGCCTGCATACACATTTACTTTTTATAAAAATAATGAACGGCAACCTTTGTTTAAAAGCTTTCCTTCCTCCTTACCTCAGTGAGATTTTTATGTCCGGTAAAAGGGATTTCTGTACCCCCCTGTGGAACTCACTATGGTATGTAATGTTGGAATTCGAGGAGAGCATCCTTTCCAATTTTCATGAAAACGGAAAGTCTCCCACTTGTCTTGCTGCCCCGGTGATGCCAATCTGCGGCCAACCACAAACATGGCAGTTCCACTGCAGTAATCATTCAGAATTGACTGGGCTGTAGAGAGGTGTACATAAATTGCATTGTTGGTCTGCAGGTTTCTCCATTTCTGTGGAACCAAAAATAATTCAGCACTTTTCTCAGAAGCATGCTTACCCTTCTGTTCCCACCCTATCCTTCAGAGTTACGTCACACTTCCATCACCCAATCATCGTCAAGATTATCATCTACATATATTAGCTGAAGCATAATTTACTTCAATCGCCCCATTCTTGCCTAATGCAGCAGAGTGCTCTTCCCACGCATTAGGGCTCGCGCCCTGCGTTGCACGGCGCAGCAGTGCTGCGCAGCAAGAGTTTTTTTGCCCGGGTTTTCTAAATGGACCCAGGAATTGAGCACGCTCGTGCGTGTATTTTTAGTTTTGCGGCCTGCTATTGGCCTTTCCCTGCGTGTTCGTTTAGAAAATAGCACACAATAGGCCAGAGGCGGGTGCATCGCTCCACCCCTGACCTATTGGTATCTATTACGCGCATTTCCTGTCATATAGTTTCAATTTTCGTGCCCAGACACGGGCACGATAATTGAAAGCATATGGCGTGCACGCGCACCACTCGCAGCTTTGTTTTTCACAAAGTCAATCGCTTTCGGTTTCGCGATCACCTTTCTCCTCCCTCCCCACTCCCGTATGGTCCCCTCCCCTCTGCTGCTGCCTTGAGTTGTTCATTGTGGGGATTTGTGGCCGCTGTCTCTGTGGCACTGACTGCACATGGCCAATACTTAACATGGATGCGAGGTTGCGCTCAAGGACCGTGCTCCTCACACTCGCGATAGTCTTGCTTTGCCTGTAATGCACCGTCACGCTTCGACTTATCACAGTGACCGCAGCACTAGGCTAGCGCCTGGAGGTTTCAGGCCGGTGATTGGTTCAGCGTCTTCGAGGCATGTGGCCTGGTCAGCAGCCCCAGGCTCCGCTTCCTGGTGCTTTCAACACCAGGGTGACGCACGTCTCGCACTCCCGGAGGGGGATTAAAAGTGGTTAGATTGGCACAGCATGTACCTCGGGGGCTGCGGCGATGCCAGGCGCTGCCGAACAGTCACCGTGACGAGGCACTCTCTGGCAGAAGCTAGAGTCGGATATCTGAAGGTAGGGGGGTTACCCAGGGTGAACTCATGTCACCTCGGAGAGCTGCAGCGAGCTCCTGGCAAGCACCACTGGCAGATGGTAGAGGGGGCACTTACATTCCCTCTAGGGGAGATGCACTGATGGGCAGTTGAGTGGGCTTCTGGAGGTGAATTAGTGAGCACATATGCAGTCATAGGCACCCCCGGGGTACAATGATGCAGGTCATCTGAGGGGCACACCTGAGAGTGTACTGATGTCAATTGGCTGCGCCTATTCCCTGAAATATACGCCGGGGTCACACCTGGACAGTGCATTAAATGGAAATATAGAAGTGCATGTACTCACTATTCAGAGTACCTTTTTACTCCCGAGAAGTGCCGGTACTTTCTAACTAAGTGTATTGCAGGCGCAGCAGTGCTGAGAAGTGACGGTTCTTTCCCACTAAATGCATTGCAGGCACAGCAGTGCTGAGAAGTGCAGGTACTTTCCCTTTCAAATTATAGAATTCCGGGGGGGTTCATGCCTGCGAGAGGCACTTGTCACTGTATTCGTCGACTCCACCTGGCTCTGGCCCACCAGGAGCGCCTGACCCCATATTTGGCACTGCTCTTCTTAGACTTTGAGAAGGCCTTCGACATGGTGAATTGGAGCTATCTGCAAGACGTGCTGGACAGGATGGGTTTCGGTCCCTCGTTCCGCCATCTGGTCCGGGTCTTATATACCAATCCCAGAGCCCGATAGCTCATTAATGGGGAGCTATCTGAGACATTCCCGATCCGACGAGGTACACGTCAGGGGTGTCCGCTCTCACCACTCTTATTTGCACTGGCGATGGAGCCCCTGGCAGCCCTCATTCGCCAAGATCCGCTTATTCGGGGATGGGCCTGGGACTCAAGCCAGGTGGACAAGATAGCCCTATATGCAGACGATGTTCTGCTTTACCTGGCAGAGCCCGACAGCTCAGGCCCCAGATGTGTGGCGGTTTTAGCCACCTTTGAGCGGGTTTCCGGACTCCGTCTGAACCAGGCGAAGTCAACTTTGGTTCCCCTGCATCCCTCCAAGGATTGCTTTGACTGGTAGTCGGACATCCCCGTCAGAAGGCACTCAGTCAAATATCTTGGCGTTTGGATAACTCTCCTGCCAGAACTTGAATGGGCGTTAAACGTTAAGCCTTTGGTCATCCGGATGAAGGCGGATCTTAAAAGGTGTCAGAACCTTCCCCTTAGCCCCCTGGGCAGGAGTGCCCTCTTCAAAATGATGATTCTCCCCTGTTTTCTTTATATATTGTAAAACACTACCATTCATCTCCCGGGCAGTTGGTTCTGAGAGCTGGACGGCGTTCTCACCTGATTCCTCTGAAGAGGGGCGAGATCACGTTTATCTTTGACGCACTGTCGTATTCCCCCCTTTGATGGAAGTATGAGGGTTACCAATCCCCACCTCTACTACCTGGCCACAAAACTTATTGTCATCCATGATTGGTATGCTGGTGGCTGGTCCGACCCTGCTTACCGTGTAGAACTCAGCTTGTCGGACTTCCCGAGGATCCAGGCGTTTCTGTATGGTAGCCCGGTGCCGCAGGCTCTACCCTCTGTTACCAGGACGGTGTTCCTAGCCTGGCGTACAGCTCTCCGCCACGTGCGGTGGGATCAGAAGCTGACTCGACAGACGCCACTTTGGCACGGAACCTGGATGCACGAGGTTTCGTCCCTGAAGGGATTCCGGCGTGGGACCTCATTGGAGTTTCAGTGCTCGGGGACGTCTGGGTGGGGAACCACATTTGCTCCTTTGCTGATTTACAACAGCGCCACTCCCTTTCACACTCCCAACACTATAAATACCTACAACTTCGACATGCCCTTCATACATATGTCTCGCCACCTGTCTTCCTTCCAGAGTTCAGCCCGCTGGAAGCTCAAGTAATGATGGGGAATCTGGGGAGGGGGGATGCCCCGTATCTACCGGTCTCTGGTGAACAATGGTCTTGCTTCCCTTGATCGGCTCAGGGCTCGGTGGGAGGGATGGCTGGACCCCCTGGACGAGGCAGACTGGAGGGATGCCCTTATGGCGCCCAAAACCCTGACCAAATCCTCCAAGTTGCACCTAGTCCAACTTTACTACCTCCATGCGGCATATCTCACCCCGGCACGTCTATTCCAGGCCCGGCTGAGAGCCTTCCTGGAATGCACACGCTGTACTTATGCCCCAGCCGATTTTTAGCACATGGTATGGTGCTGTCCAGTGCTGGCGCCCTTTTGGGAGGGGGTGGAGCGAGAGCTTACGCAAGCCCTGGGGTGGGAGGTTCCCCATGATCCGCGACGCATGCTGCTGGGGGTGTTTGATGGTCTGGATGGCTCTAGGGCGGACAAGAGCCTGCTGGGGACAGCTGTGGCGGTCGCCAAGAGGGATATAGCGGTGCACTGGTCCAAGGCTAAGGCGCCCTCTGTAAAGGGCTGGAGGAGAGGGTGGATTGGTGCAGGGTCCAGGAGGAGGCCCTATTCCTAGCCTGAGGTTGCCCCGACCTATTTCATAAAGTATGGGGCAAATGGTTCAATATGTTTCCACCGTGATGGTCTGCCTCTATATGCTTTCTTCTGTGTACAACATTATCTACTGTATAGACTGCCAGGATATGCCCCCCATTTTTCTTCTCTGTCACCTGTGTGTAAAGTCAAGTTTTTTCCTGGTAACTAATGAACTGCAACCAATGAATTTGTATGTTGTGGAATTTTTTTTTCAATAAAATTGATTATCAAAAAAAAAAGAAGTGCAGGTACTCAGTAGACGACAGTACCAGTACCCTCCCCACTCCCCTTTGGTCCCCTCCTCTCTGCCGCTGTTTTTCTTTATACAGCTATGTATGATTGTTTGATAAGGTGCGTAAAAATAAAAAAAAAACAGCATGCTGCCGAGCAGGAGTGCTAATGAGCGCGCGATTTTATATTGATATATTATTACGGAAATGTTCTGTTTTCGAAATGAGGGAAGCGTTTTTGTGAGAGATTGCAATGAATAAGGATGGATGCCGTGAGGGTAATACCTGGATCGTGGAGGCAAGACACTGACTACATTTGTATCCATCAGCCCACCCACTCAGATACAGAATCAAATCTTGCGCAGACTTTTACGAAATGCATTTATTTGCTTACAAAAATGTTAGTAGACTGCCCAAAAATAAAGACGCCGCCCACAATTATTATTTAGAGAGGTGATTTGACAGTTTTAATCACATTTAATGCCTGCATCACTTTGACATAAAAAAAACATACAAAATTAAAACCTCGCAACAAGCGCTTAAACTACCACGGGGGTTAGGCGCTATAATCAGCATATGAATGGAGGAGCTAGGGAGAGGTAGCAATTTACTACAGCTACGGATAGTTTTGTTATGTCTGCCTAAGTATCACTGTGTAACCCAGAATGGAAATTTGTTTGTTTTTTAACTGACCGTTTTCACTAGGGGGCACTGGCCCCTCCCTTCTTTATTTCTCTACCTCACCATAATTAATCCGACTTCCATTGTCAGACCTGTTGCTGGGGCCTCTAACGATCATTTGATATCGCCTAATAGCTGTGCTATTTTATTGCCTGCTTGTTTTTTTTTTATCCTTTACTTTTCTGTCGTGTCAATATAGTAAGGGGTTGTGTGTTCCCAAAGTCTCTATCTAGTATTTGAGTCAACTCATGATCCTCTCTCTCGCTCGAAATAGATAGCATTTTAAATACAATATAATTAAATTATATTTGAAATAAGATAGGATATGCCGATGGTTTTATTGAATTTAAGGATTGTAGTGCATGTTCATACCTCTAAAGGATCGCTGAGTAAAACCGTTTGTTCTTGCTTTCTACCTGTCTGGGAATGCTGCTGAATAGACACCTTTTCAGCTCTTGCTCCTAGCGCAGCTGTCGAGTGACCTTTTGTAGTCAACGTAAAAAACACTATTGCGAGGGGCCTAGGCCTCACCCACATACATGTTGGTTGCCTTGAGTAGCAGGACATTGTTGCTTATGGTCTCAAGCCAGTGATCTTGGCTGTGTGCCGGATCTGTTTATGTGAAGTTACGATAAAGGCAGTAGGCCTGAGATATTTGTTGTGAAAATATTTTTTTCCAAGATTTTCATTCACATAAATTCTTGCGGCCTAGTGGACTTTTGTAAACCACTGTAATTCTGGTTCTGTACAGTAAGCAAAGCAGGCTTAAGGTGCAAACTTTTCGATTTTCTAGGGGAGAGGATGTAGCCTTATGGTTAGAGCAATGCAATAGGTCTCGCATTATTAACCGCATCGCTGCTGCGGCGATTTTTGCGCTGTGCGGCTTTTTTCATTTTACCGCGTTACATGACGAGCTCAGCTCGTCATCAGCACACGCCACCCGTGGCTGATGACGAGCTGAGCTCGACATCAGCAGCGAAGGGGTTAAAGTTTGAGCTATTGGCATTGTAAATGACAATGCCTTTTATTCATTTTCATCGGTGCGTAAACAAGCACTTTGTACTTATAGTCCATGCTTATGAAAAGCAAGGCTGGCAGTCTTTTATCGTAAGCAAGGACTATACGTTCAAAGTGCGTGTTTATGCACCGATTGCAGGTTTAAAAAACAAATGAATAAAAGGCACTGTCATTTACAATGCCAATAGCTCAAACTTTAATAATGCGGGACCTATTGCATTGTAAATGCTTGTTTTTTTATAGGTTTCAGCTATTGTTCACAATATACATGTAGTGGGCTTTGAGTCACCTACTTGTGGGTGATTTTGTTACCTATCTCAGTTGTCTCCTCTTGATTCAGTGGCCTATTTATGTCTTCGTCCAGCCCAAGAACCTCCGATCTCTGTGTTCTGATTTGTATCCTTTTATAGCTGCTTTTGTTTTCATTTAGGGAACAAATACTACATTTGTTTTCTTTTCCTTTCCGCACTGCATGTGTTTTCTTTCTCTGTCTCCCATGTGCTGCGTCTGCTTTCACTTGCCCTAGCCCTCCATGTTGGTTTCCCCCACTCAAGCTTATCCATTGCTTCCCCTTCCTGCTCAGCTTTTTTTTCCTAATTTTTTGAGTTAGTAAGACCTCTCCCATTTTACTCCTTCATTGCCCCCTCACCCCACAGCCCCCCAACTCCCACCCTCCATTATATAGCTCACCCTCGCTGGCTCTACTGTTGCTTTCCTACCCCTTCCCATGGAGTCCTTTTTTTTATTTTTTTTATTTTTTGGGAGTATTTATTTATCCAGAGAGCTCAAAAGTTGCAATTTTCTGCAGTACTGGTCCTTTCTTAAGATGTACTTTCACACACACACTTAATTCTTTTTATTTTATTTTATCACATTAAGATGGGTGTCCACCATCTTAAAACAGTAAATTAAAAACAGAAATGGTAGCCGGATAATCGATCGTGCATGCACATATTTCATGATGTACAGCTTTCATGATGCACAATCACGATGCATGCTCTCATGACGCATGCATGCATCATGACACATGTCACAATCTTGAAATGGATTTCTTTTCTATCTAATAGAACTGAGCTGCTGTAACTATACCATTAGAGAAGAGACAATTCCCTTTGTTGGGTTATTACAATAAAATGAAGAACACGTGTTTAAAAATAGAGCTGATTAGCATTAAAGTTCTAAAATAGCATTCTAGGTCATTCAAGTGAGTTACGATTGTTTCTTGGATCCTGTCTCTAAAGTTACTTCTTTTCCCCAGTCTTTTCTGAATGATCCTTTATCCTCACTGATAGAAAAATTACGTAGGGATCTCTCAACATCAGTCTTACAACTTTTGATTTCCTTAAGTTTTATATTTGATGTTAATGTTTTTTTCTTCAATTTATGATCTTTGTCCTGTTCATGTTTAATGCTTATTGCTGAATGGTTATTCCCTTCAAAAAATGTCCTATCTTAAACCGTAATTGTAAGCTGATATTTCAACTGTCTAATTGCTACTTTACATTTGGTTTGAAATAAATAAAAGCAATATAATAGAATGCTAAATATAAGCAAAATACAATAACATAGTAATTCTTCAAATCACTGAAGGAATGGTTTCATAACATGAACCACAATATACAAAAGAAAAGCATCATAGGCTTCTGTTCTCAATTGTATGTTCACGTGCTCGCAGAACTGCACCACGCAAAAGGGAGTGCTTCCCTTTGCACACAGTGACGGAGAAGGATAGTGCGTTTTGCATAAATTCCCGTTTTTTTCTCACTATAACGCATGGCAGAAAGCATGGCCGGATTGGCTATCCTTCTCCTGTGTCATTTCCCTGGTAGGCAACCGACTACAGCAGTAGTCCTTAACCTGTGGTCTGGGGTCCCATGGGGTCCGCGAAGCCTACGCAGGGGATCTGTGACTCTTTAGAAAATTAAAAATTAACAGATACATAAAGTATATATAAAGTAAAAAACAAAATGTACAATTGAACATTTTAAAAAGTCCTTTAAAAGGAAAAGAACCTGAAATTGGAGGATAAAAATTAAGTCGGTGTCCTCCGATTGATTCGTGGGAGCAGTGCAAGTTCATCAAACAGAATATAGTATGGCGGATGAGTGGCGTCAATTGAATTTTTAAAAACCTAGAAAACCTTACTATAAAAATGTTTGGGAAAATTGTTTGTGAATTAAATAAAATATTGAATTATTTTTATATTTGTTGATGAATGCTTCTGTATATTTTGTGTATTATTTTGCGGTTCAGATCATTGAAAAAGTTTAGGCCGTGGTCACCGGCGACCAGTAATGGCTCAGTGGGGGTCCCCGGATTTCAATAATGATTCAGTGGGGGTCCCCAGGTTCCAGTCATGATTACTTAGGGGGTACACAGAAGTCAAAAGGTTAAGAACCACAGGATTAGGGCGATACATTCAGAGCGACATGGACTAAAATGACCCCTCCATGCGCCCTTTTGCCTCTCCCAGACTCCAGCAGTGTAGAGCAGATTGGAACATTTTTGCCAGGGCTGATTTTGGTTTCCAATTTGACCCAGGTAGAAAGGGTTTGATTTTGCAGACATGAGTTTGAAGGCTTTGAAAGAAACGAAATCTATGGTTTTCTTGTGAGGATTAAGAGGTCACGGATAGCGGTCAGATCATGCAAAACTTGGTCCCAATACAGCTCTTAGAATCGAGAGCTGCACTGCTGACATCTTCGGTTGATCTGCAACTCATAAGTTTGAATCTTTGACAGTGCTGATTCATTCCTTGATCCTTCTCTTGTCAATAAATTGATTATCGATACACTGTGTTTTAATAATGCCTGGCATAATATTGCACCACCTGTAGTAGTAAGTGCTATATAAATGCAAGTTATAATAATCAATTAATAATCATTATCCTCATCCATATTGTTATGATGATCGTTGTTTTTTTACTATTTCATTTTTACTTTTATTTTACTATTACTTTTAGTATTGTTGTTTGTACTATTATTGGCATTCTTGTTGTTCTCATTATTATCATGGCATTTAATGACAGTGATTCTGGCCTGCTGCCAGTGACGGATGCCCCAGAAGAGACTGATGAGTGAACCCACTGGGGGAGCGGCTGACACCCTGCACTGTAGAGACTGCAGTGATGCGAATGTGCAGTATTACTTACACACACCTGCATGGGCCCACCAGGTCATTCCGGCTCACAGTGTGCACCAGCAGGCAGAACTGGCAGAAGTCTGAAGCTTATAAGGGCTCTCGGATTTAGACAGTTAATTTAGTTCCTTTTGATTAAGTTGAGGTTTTGGCAGGTGGGCCTCCAAGGTTTGAGCTGGCCTGGGCCTCTCTGGACCACAGAAAGACCAGTAATGCCTCTGTTCATAGCCACATTCCTCCCGTGAGATGACAGCCCCTCTCCTGGTGCTCACATCTGTGACGCAGAAGCGTCGCTGGAAATGGCGCGCAGCTAGCTGCAGGAGGGTCAAAAGCAATACTCTGTCCAATTGAATCAAAAGGGAAAAAAGACACTCCCTGCTAAGAAAATGATTGCTTGTCGAGGAGAGTGCAATCTCCGGATTAATACAAACTGTGACAATAACGTCCGTTCACTGCAAAGAAACAGGCTTGAGAACACGGTAGGACTGGGAACGGCGCAAGTATTATCTGTTCTACCCGCAAAAATGCATGGAACCCTCGCCAAGACCGTGTGTCACCAAAGATGTGGTATTTGCGGCCCCAGTTGCAGCATTTGGGAGGGATGAAGGGGGCAATCAAGACCGACAACAATTTTGTGTGTGTAAAAGGCTGCTTTATTTGAAACAGGTGCACATCACATACATTAAAACTGGCAACCGCCTCACAAAACTAAAACCTCTCTAAACATCGAGTTACCTGACCCCTTAGGTTTTTCTCTCCCCCACCCCTACGATCCCCACATGATACAATCCCCCCACCCTGAATATACAAATATACAATTCAATTACATCCTCCTAGTATCCAATTTTCTCCCCTACATCCTAACTCCAAAACCTGCCAAGACCTACCGACCTATCTGGCTTCTTGCAACTGTAACTAAGTACCCTCTAATGTAACTCCAAAACTGTTTACACTTTCCCCGCTCCCGTTCCCCAAGTCCCCAAACATAAGGATAAAGAACCGAACTCCAGCCAAACTTGGCCAACATTAACCCAACTCCGCCACCCAGGGAAAGTGGGGTAGGTGATTACACCTCCTCCCCCCTTTCCCTGCCCCCCCAACCTCCCCAGCCCCTGCACAGCTGCTCATCCATGAATATCTCTTATTCCCGGCGAACACCCAACAACTTCGCCAACACTTCCCGAAGCTCCAAAAGGTATAAATCCATTCCAATGCGGGAGAGGTGTACCCCGTCCCCCTTGAACATCTCCGGCGCATCGTACTTGATGTCCCTGTGCCATATGCGCGCAAAGCCCAAATGCTGACAGAAACACACCATCTCCACATTCAATTTCCGCCTTGCCTTGTCCACCGCCTGTGCTTCACCGCCCCACGCCACACTCTATGCGGCACCAGCTCGGTCCATACGACCGCACAACCTGCCCAACACCTGCGCAGCTCCGCCAAATCCTGCCGCATCGCTCTCATCCGCACCAAACAAGACTCCTGCACAAGGTCGTTCTGCCCCAGGTGGAGGACCAACACATCCGGGCAACGCCCCCCGCACACCAATCCATTCAATGTCATGACCAACTCCTTCCATCCCATTCCCCCCCTCCCCGACCAAACCACCTGAAACAAAGCCGGATTCAAACTCGGGTTGTCCCCAAAATAGCTATCCTGGGCCTGCAACTTCGCCCTCTTTACAAAGGAATGTCCCACAATCCAGACCAACATGTCCCGGGACGTGGGGCCCGCAACCGAACCTGAAATGAGAAACAAATGGCAATAAACACTGTCCCCCCAACTCCAACTCGTGTGCTCCTGTTGGATCTGCGCTGCGCACATAACGGCGATAGCAATCCGAGGTCCATCGCCCCAAGCGCATGATGTCCCCCCTCCCACACCCCAGACGATGCGCCTCGGATGCCGCCCCTATCCGAAAAGAGTATGTGCCAAATTGGATTCCATCCACTCCCAGTCTGGCCAAGGTCTTCCGAAACACTCCCAACAGCTGTGACCCAGTCGCTCCTTTCCCATTCGCGTGCTGAAACACCAAACCACTCGCCGTGCCTACACCCCTCCATTTCCTACCCCAATGCACCGGACTCTCCCTTCCTTCCTCTCGCCCTTTCAGGACCACCCAGGCCCCAACACCCCTCTGATCCGTCTTGGACTTACGCAACCACAGGCGCACCTCCGACTGTTCCACTTGCACCTCCGCCCACTCCACACCCCGTCCGGCCTTGGAACCCAAGAGCTCAGACACCCGGAATGCCCCAGCGAACATCCACACCATCAGAGTCCCGAACAGGCATGCCTCCCTTCCGTCCCTGCACACTAGCGGCAGCATTCCGACCACTCTGCCCAACAGCTCCTTCGACACCAGCCGCCGCACCGCCCCCCCCCGCGCCCGCATTCGCGTGCCCAACCCTGCAACATCCTAGTCCCCAGTTCACCTGCGGACGGGGCGTATCCCCAAAGCAGCTTCCCCATGAAACTTATCCCAGCAAGCTTACCCGCTATCGTAACTCCCGACAAACCCCTGCCAATCAGGTCCAGTAGGAACTGTACCATTTCCTCCTGTCTGTCCCTGCCCGGCGGCCGCCGACGCGCCACGGCCGCCACAAACTCCCCCCAAGCTGCCACATGCGCTGTTCTGGTTGACTCTGCCAAGGATCCTAGAACCAGCTGCAACATCCGGTGTTGCCTATGTCCCACATCCGCGCCGGCATTGGTGTCGGGTCCCGTTCCGCGTCCTTGGCTAACCCACGGAATCTCCCCCACTGCGAATGAGACAGAGCGTCCGCAATGTCATTGTCAATTCCTGGGACATGCACCGCGCGAAAGCAATGCCATGACGCAAACAGCCCAACACAAACACTCTCAACAGTTTCAACACTTGCTCATCTCTGGCGGACTGTCGATTCACCACTTGTACCACCGCCATGTTGTCCACATTGAAAGTCACCCGTCGATGGGCCAGCACTTCACCCTACAGCCAGATCGCCACCACCAAAGGAAAAAGCTTGAGGAAGGCAATGCTCCTCCCGCCCCCTGACCACTCTGGGGGCCACCTCTCTACGCACCACTTCCCGTTCCAGTAGAGACCGAAACTCTCGCTGCCCGCCGCATCCGAGAAGATCTGCACATCCCAAACCAAGTCCTCGTGCCGCTGTAAGGGCACTCCGTTGAACTGGTTCAGGAAAAACCGCCACATCCGCAAATCCTCCCGCACACCCGCCAACACGCGCACATGGTGGTGTGGAGGCCTCCGCCCAGCCAATGCCCGGCCTAGCCATCTACAGAACGTTCTTCCGACCCGCACCACCCTGCACGCAAAGTTGAGATGTCCCAACAGCACTTGCACCTCCAACACTGTCCCCTTTTGTCTGGCCACCATCACCTCCAGTAGCCCCAGCATCTGTTGCTGCTTGCCCGCCGTCAGCCGTGCTTCCATCAAACTTGAGTCAATCTCAATACCCAAAAATGACAGCGCCGTGCCTGGCCCCACTGTCTTCTCTGGTGCCAACGGCACCCCTAGGTCCTCCATGATCTCCTGAAACCTGTCCAGAGCCACCTGGCAGTTCGTGGAGTCCGGGGCCCCGACCAAGAAAAAGTCATCCAGGTAGTGCGTGTCTCCTTGGTGACCCGTGCGTTCCGTAAAAAACCACTGTAGGAACATATTAAAACATTCAAAAAGCGCGCAGGACATCGAGCAGCCCATCGGCAGCGCCTTGTCCACATACCAGCAGCCGTGAAACTGGATCCCCAGCAGGCACCAGTCTGGGTGAACAGGCAGCAACCGGAAAGCCGACTTGATGTCGCACTTGGCCATAACTGCACCTCGTCCCTGCTTCACCACCAAAGCCATTGCCGACTCCACAGAGGAGTACACTACCGTGGCCTCGCTCTCGTTGATATAGTCATTCACCGACCCGCCGTCCGGCCATGACAAATGCTGTATGAGCCGGAACTGCCCTGCCTCCTTCTTGTGCACCACGCCTATTGGGGACACTATCAGTTCGGCCATCGGCCAGTCCCCAAAAAGGCCCCGCCATGCGACCTTCCTGCACTTCCTTGTCCAGCTTACACTGAACCACATCCGGGTGCTCCCACGCCGACCGCAAGTTGTCCGCCCAACGCCGCACCCGAGGACCCTCGTATCCTAACCGAAACCCGTCTCGAAACCCGGCCTGCAGACGATCCGCAGCCCCCGCATCCGGGTAAATGCGCAGGGCCTCCGTCAACCTGTCCAGTCTAACCGGCGTACAAGCCCTTCGGCCCAGGCCCTTTCCCCCCCCCCCGGCCGGTGCCTGGAGGTTGACCGCTCCCGGGGCGCGCTGCTCCCGCTGCCGCATGTGGACCCCCATGCTGCTGCCTAGTAGGGCCCCAGCATGTTGCTGTCGTTTTTCTTTTCCAGGTGGAAGTTGAGGTCTCCCAGTAGGATGTAGTACTCGGAGGTGAGGGCATGTGGGCTGACGAAGTCAGTGATGTCTTCGTTGAATTGTGTGCGGGTTCCTGGTGGTCTGTAGATGAGGGTGCCTCTAAGTGTGGTCCTGGGGTCGGTGTGGATCTTGAAGTGAAGGTGTTCGGCGGTAGCGAGGTTATCGTCGGAGCTGGTCGTGATTCGGATGGTGTTCTTATGGACGATGGCGATGCCTCCTCCTGTTTGGTTGGTGCGGTCTTTGCGGATGATCTTGTAAGCGTCCGGGATGGCTATGGCGATGTCGGGCGCTGATGAGGTGTTCATCCAGGTTTCTGTTAGGAAGGCGACGTCTGGCGAGGCAGGGTCAAGTAGGTCCCAGAGTTCAATGGCGTGTCTGTGGACTGAGCGGGTGTTCAGCAGGATGCACTTCAGGTGGTTAGAGTCGGAGCTGTGTTTGGGGTTAGTGGATTTGGTGTGGGTCCTGATGCAGGCGAACTTGCAGGAGTGGCAGGCGAAGGGTCCATGGGTGTGTCCTGGGGCAGCTTCGCAGCATTGTGGTGTGCATCCGGGGTTAAGCGCAAAGAGGGTAGCGGCGTCATACGTTTTGCGGGTGGAGTGCGTTTTGCGAGGACCAGGGGGTCTGGCGCTGGGCGCGGTCCAGGCACGGACGGGCGTAGACGGGCTTACCTTTGGCGCACCTTCGGCGCGCATGGGGCGCGACCGCTGCGCGTGAATGCTGCGCGCAAAAGCATCTGTCATAAGAGGGTAGTGGAGGGGGGAGGGGCGAGGGGGGACCAGCTGGGAGGCGGGAGCGGGGCGGAGATCCGGGCAGGGAGGCACAACAACAACAACAAAATGGCAGGCAGCCTAAAGCGAAACAGGATGTAAATGCAGGCACACATCAATATCCACAGGCAGCGCAGGTGAAACTGTAGTAACAGCGCACTTTGGCAATCTAGCGCTACGAACTGAAAATGATTACAATAACAATCAATGCAATCTGGCGCTACGATCTAAAGATGAATTAATGGACAGTCAAAGCAAGCTAGCGCTACTTAGATAATGTGCGAATTAATCAGGCAAGCAGTCTTGCGGTGATGCGCTACGATACCAGGCTGCAGGCAGGCAGGGCGGGGAGCAGCGTGGGGAGCGACCGCTTCTGTTTGAAGCAGGACGGTCACAGCGCTACAGCGGGGGAGCAGGTCTAACAGTATCAGTGGGAGGGGGGACCAGCTGGGAGGCGGGAGCGGGGCGGAGATCCGGGCAGGGAGGCACAACAACAACAACAACAAAATGGCAGGCAGCCATTTTGGCAGAAACAAATGGATCTGTCTAGCTAACTGGGATGTTGTAAGCCTTCTGGTAAAAAGCATCCCACACATCATAGCATTTCTCCATCTTTTTTTCATTTGAAGTGCATGTCTTCTGTTGATGTCAATTCAGAGAAGTTTTGCAGCCAAGTGAATTGTTTTTCCAACCCCCCAAAAGCTTTTATTATACATACAGAGATATTCCGAGCCATAACTCTTCCATTTTATTAACGTGCAGCTCATCAAATAAAATGCTTTGACTATAACTTCTTTCCCATTATCACATTAATTCTACAGAAGACGTCCTCCATTAAACTGATAAAGTGCAGTAATTTGCAACATAGCTTTAGATATTTCCAACAAGAGTCATTTTTTTAGGTAACATTTCTCTACAGCATACATTCCCCACAGCAGCAGATCATGCATTTATTTAGGAGAAAATAGTGTGTCGCTGCCCCAAGGCTACTTTTCGGGGCAGATTGCCCTTAAGTCGGTTGCACTAGGGCGCATTTAGGTTTCAAGCTTTTATGTTTTTGATTTTTTATTGGTGCAGAATATACAGTTTTTTCACAAGTTTTACTTTTCGGTAAACATCTTCTGTAAATTCTACTCGGTAAAGACCGTAAAATGACCCGTAGAAGCAGCTACGAGAAGCAGGAAAAATGAGTTTGACAATAGTCTTGCATTGTTGATAATTATAGTAACCTATCCACGATTGAATCACTGGTATCCATGCCACTTTATACTCCATGTATGATGGCCACTGGAATTCTATGCCAATCTTGAATGATGTTATTCCACAGGATCATGTATTTATTTAAGTACATGTGATGTATAAAGCACTATATGCTGCAGAGCTGCTTCAAAGTGCTGAACAGTGGTTGGTTGGTTGGGGAACGGGTGGAGACACCATAGGGAAAGGAGAGGAAAGAGAAAATCACTGAACCACAGCAAAAGGAAGGCAGCAGTTTAAGCGATGGTGGGGTCAGTTCGCAGTCCAAGTGGAAACTCGCAGAACCAGAAAGAGACGACAGAAGGAGAAAAGTCATTACAACTGAAAGAGTCCAGAGAGCAAGAAGGAGAGGGAAAGGAAAACCAGAGCAAGGGTGAATGAGGGGATGGAGCAAGGATCCAGCAAAATCTTAGAGTATATTCCCAGGAAAAAGCTTGAAGATAAAGTATGGGTTTCAGCTTCTTCCTGAATCTGAAGGATTCCTGCTGGTGCTGCATCACACCTTAAGTGAAGGCAAATATATGGCAATATATATTTCTATTAATTATATAGCATGTTGTGTGTGTATGTATATATATTTGACCGCCCCATTTTCTTGGCCCACGCTGGACAAATCACTGCGAAGCTTTCTATGCGCAACAAGTATCACCATAGCAATTGATTTAGAAAATTTCATGAAGATTTGTGAAACGACGCAAAGCTATAGGCAAGTCAAAAAACACTTTTCCTATGGAATCTACATCTTAACTATAACTGCCTACGATGCCAGTAGGTAAAATATATATAAAAATTTATATATATTTGTAGAAAGCTCTTTCGAAGAAAAGGCATTCTTTTGACATAGTTAGTGAGGAATGCCCGTTGACTCAGCTACAGTGGACTGTGCTCAACAAAAGTACCTACTTGACTTACAATATGCAACATTTGGCAAGAAATGTATTTTATGTTTTACATTTAGAGTGAACTGTTTGACATTCTGTTGGCAACAGGTTCTTGGATGATGACAGGTGCCATTCATTGCCCATTAGATGGACTTTTCAAGTAAATCAGTAGAACACCTTTTATTCCGCTGCTTTACTTTGAATTTATTTGAATAGCAGGTGCCTCTTAAAGCTTTGTACTCATTAGGAGGGGTCAAGCTAGTCAATAAGTGTTCTGCCTGTGTGTGGGACACTGATATTAATAATTTAAATATTAAGATAATCATGTTTTCAACTAAACCAAGGAAAAGTGATTATTGATTGAATTTGATTCCATCTTATATGTAAAGTTATTACTATTTTTTAGGTCTTACCTAATGCAGCTCGTGTATTGTCTGCTGTGAAACATTTTGTTAGCTTGCAGTGGACTGAGAACCCTCCTGTTGTTTACCATTGGTTGGCATCATTGTCACTCTCATTTGCTTCTTAATTGATGGCTTGTGTGAGCTTTACTTACCCATTATGTTTTTGTCCCTCCTCTGGACTATGGACGTATGTCCTTTCAGAGCATGTTTATTTGGTGCTGCTTTTTTTTGCATTTGGTTCAGCTCTCTATGGTAGTGCTGTGTTTTCCAGCTGTCTCCGTCCTGTGTTTCTCTACTTTCCCACAGTGTTGATCTGTGTCATTGTGTGCTTTTCTGCCAGCCACCCCCAGTTGCTGTGTTGCTCTGCCTTGCTGTGTTCTTCTCTGCTCCTTCCATGTTGTTTCCATCCTCAGTGTTGCTTCACCAATCTCAAGGTTGCTGTGTCTGGCTGTGTGCTACTGTGCTCCCCCCTATTGCTTTGTCTCGCTGTCTGCTTCTCCGCCCCTCTTGTGTTTTTTTTCTCTACCCTGTGTTTGCCTCTTGTCTGTATCCCTCATTTTGCTTGCTCATCTGCATCCCCAATGTTGCTTCTGCACACCTTCCCAACATTTTTTTTAATTTTTAGCTACTTTCCAGCTCAGATCAGTAACTAAAAATAAAAACCACAGTTTCATTTTGTAGGAGCCTGCACAAATGGTGAATGTGCCTACAAAATGACGTGGCCTTCCACGTCACTTATTTTTGTTATTCTTTATTTTTTAGCAAAATTGGCATGTTAACAGAGCCCAACAACAGGTCCTTGCACACACATACATGCTAAGTACAGTACAACATATGTCTGTTGCACAAGGATGAAAAAAAATGGTCTCCTTTTTGGAGTGTTCGTCTTTAATAGTGTTTAAGCACATCAGAACAGTCAACACGTGTTACGTCAATAGGGTATTAACCCTTGACTTCTTCAGGGTTGTAACACAGCAAGTGGTATCATAGACCTCAGAATAGGTAAACAACAAGCTAGCCTCAAGACCCAAAACATACATTACATTTACAATTAAACAAACCAGGCCGTAATTTGTGCAGAAACAGTACATTTTAAACTAGTTTACACATCAATTTACTACAAACAATTCTTTTTGATATGAAAATATTTATCTTTTATTCATTTTACTTTCCTTTATAATTTCATCGCATATAGCAAGTGTGTACTTCATATATATATATATATATATATATATATATATATATATATATATATATATCACGTTCACACTGCTGCTTGAACGACCCTCAACCAGACAACGCTGATGCCGTCGGTAGCAGCAGCCGCTACCTTAATGCTGTAAGTACTGGATCCCACCAAATAGAAGGAAGCAGAGACGGCACACCAGGAAACCTTGCACAAAACCTTTTATTGTGCACTCGTTAACCCAAGACGACGCGTTTCGGCGTAAGCCTTTTTCAATTAACCGCCATTTTGTTTTTTGCCACATTTATAGTCCCACAACTATTTTAGTACACAATAGACATAAAGAAAATACTTAATGGTAAACCATTAACAATGAAAGGATAAATTCAACAAATTATGTTTCATTATGTCAACAATTCAGCATTCATTGTATGCACGTTGGTAATTGCGTCTAGTGTGGAAAGTCGGCGATGTCAGACTACCCCGCTGCCGAAATTACTAGTGGTCGTAATAATGTTTGGCAATGAGCCCTGCCGGGAACGTTAGCAAAATAATGTATTATGCAACGGAAACCCGCATGTATCAGTGTCGAGGTAAATATTCCTCGTGAAGTGGTGCTTACATCGGCTAGAAACCGCTAGGTTTCATGGGGAATGTAGTCTGATACCGCGGATCGGGACCATAGTCCCGGGATAATATATGGGAGCTCCCTGATTTGGATGCGTGGTTAATACCATCGGATGGGGCTATGTCAATAGAGGAGAGCTCCCCTCGTGAATAGACCATCATATGAGATTTGCCAGGGGGTGATGGGCGGTAAAAGGTCAAGGTATGAGTGCTTTAATTTAGGATGAGTGTAAAGTGAGAAATTACGATCCAAATGCATGTGTATAAACAGTGAAAATTCAAAGAAAAACATAAAAATTAAGTGACAACCAACTCAAATTTAAATCCATTTTCCTGAGTATGGTGTCATGTTCCTATGTTCAACTATTAATGCATTACATACAATTCAAACAGTGGGGATAATGCCATACAGTCTACCAAATCCTAGAGGCTGAGCCACCCCACTAATTGTCTTACGCATGTCTAAACATAGGAAGTTTTTTACAAATAAAACGCTCATTGCCAAACATTATTACGACCACTAGTAATTTCGGCAGCGGGGTAGTCTGACATCGCCGACTTTCCACACTAGACGCAATTACCAACGTGCATACAATGAATGCTGAATTGTTGACATAATGAAACATAATTTGTTGAATTTATCCTTTCATTGTTAATGGTTTACCATTAAGTATTTTCTTTATGTCTATTGTGTACTAAAATAGTTGTGGGACTATAAATGTGGCAAAAAACAAAATGGCGGTTACTTGAAAAAGGCTTACGCCGAAACGCGTCGTCTTGGGTTAACGAGTGCACAATAAAAGGTTTTGTGCAAGGTTTCCTGGTGTGCCGTCTCTGCTTCCTTCTATTTGGTGGGATCCAGTACTTACAATATATATATATATATATATATATATATATATATATATATATATATATATATATTTCCAGCTCCGTTGCACCGAAGGTCTGGGTCACTCGCAGGCGGGTGCCTCTCGTGGTGGTGCCCCACGTCAAAATATCAGCTCTGTCTCTCTCCTTGGTTTTCCGAATGAAAGAGAAACGGCACTCACAGGGAAAGTGTTCAATAAGTTTTAATCAGCACACTCGGCAGACAAACGCGTTTCGGTTCTCCTTCGTCAGTGTCTACCATTGACACGGAAGGAAGCAAGTTTTAAAGCTCTGCAGCGTCTTAATGTGTCTGCATAGAAAGAGGACTGACGTTTACCACCGTGATAAACAATTTCATTTAGTGCATTACTCTTCGTTTTTACATTTCAAAGAAAACACATTCACGAAAGGCATTGTAAAATACTTTTCAACCTATCATTCCAAATATTTACATTTATAAAGGTAATCACATTTAGTGAAAATTAAATTCCTCTTTCGTGTGTGGTGTAAGTTATTCAGCCGTGGATCGGCGTAGTTCACGGGGTGAACTCATTACAGAATTTAGGCTTTTCCTAAATGGGAAGCTAATTCTTCATTTCTGTTCAATCCCAGGGGGGCCTTAGTCTGGAGGTCAATTATGTAGCGGGATTCAAGTCTTCTTAATTTCCGCAACCTGTCTCCACCCCTGGGGTCCGCTGGTACTTGATCAAGCGCAAAAAATTGCAGCAGTTCCCTGTTGCTATTGTGTCTTGATGCAAAATGTTTTGCTACTGGATAGTTAAAATCCTTGTTCATAATGGCACGTTGGTGCTCCAATATGCGTAGCTTGACATTTTTCACTGTGCTGCCTATGTATTTCAAGCCGCATGGGCACAATAGGCAGTAGACAACATGGGTGGTATTACAAGTGAGAAACTTTGATATTTTCTTACTCTGTCCTGACCCTGGTATTTCGTATGTGGTTCTTTTCTTGCTTCTCTCACAGGCCTTGCATTTGCCACAGGGGTAGAATCCTGGCATGTCTTTAATTCTGCCCGTAATTGTGATTCTGTCTGGCAGGTGGCTATGTACAATTTTATCCCTGATGGACCTACCTTTTCTAAAGGTGATTAGTGGAAAAGCTGGAATTTCTTTTCCAATGACCTGGTCCGTTTTCAGGATATGCCAACTTCTCTTTAGAATCTTTCTCAGATGATTAGAATCCTCTGAGAAAGTAGTTATCAATCTGAATTTCCCTTCATTCAAATTCGATTTTGTGTTCTTAGTTTGTTCTTTTAGAAGTTGTTCCCTAGGGATTCTCTCTACTCTTTTTAGAGTTTGTTCCAGGAGTAGTTGATTATATCCCCTGGCCTGAAATCTCATTATGCTTTCCCTTGCGGCTTTTGCAAAGTCTGCCTCTCTTGAGCAGTTCCTCTTTATTCTAAGAAGTTCTCCGTAAGGGATACTTCTGATTAGGGTCGGAGGATGGCTGCTTCCGGCATGTAAAACTGAATTGCCGGCTGTTGTCTTTCTAAACAGTTCTGTCTCAATTCTTCCACCCATCAAGCTTACTTTCAGATCTAGATAATTCACAGTTGATAAGCTGATATCTGCGGTGAATTTCAGATTTAATTCATTCAGATTTAAGTATGCCACAGGAGCAGGTGGCCCGAAGCCCGGAATTCCAGAAATGGAGAGACAATCTTAAACTTTGGTATAGGTACATTGATGACCTTTTTCTAGTATGGGAGGGGTCAATGACTTCAGCAGAAGAGTTTGTGGCATACTTAAATCTGAATGAATTAAATCTGAAATTCACCGCAGATATCAGCTTATCAACTGTGAATTATCTAGATCTGAAAGTAAGCTTGATGGGTGGAAGAATTGAGACAGAACTGTTTAGAAAGACAACAGCCGGCAATTCAGTTTTACATGCCGGAAGCAGCCATCCTCCGACCCTAATCAGAAGTATCCCTTACGGAGAACTTCTTAGAATAAAGAGGAACTGCTCAAGAGAGGCAGACTTTGCAAAAGCCGCAAGGGAAAGCATAATGAGATTTCAGGCCAGGGGATATAATCAACTACTCCTGGAACAAACTCTAAAAAGAGTAGAGAGAATCCCTAGGGAACAACTTCTAAAAGAACAAACTAAGAACACAAAATCGAATTTGAATGAAGGGAAATTCAGATTGATAACTACTTTCTCAGAGGATTCTAATCATCTGAGAAAGATTCTAAAGAGAAGTTGGCATATCCTGAAAACGGACCAGGTCATTGGAAAAGAAATTCCAGCTTTTCCACTAATCACCTTTAGAAAAGGTAGGTCCATCAGGGATAAAATTGTACATAGCCACCTGCCAGACAGAATCACAATTACGGGCAGAATTAAAGACATGCCAGGATTCTACCCCTGTGGCAAATGCAAGGCCTGTGAGAGAAGCAAGAAAAGAACCACATACGAAATACCAGGGTCAGGACAGAGTAAGAAAATATCAAAGTTTCTCACTTGTAATACCACCCATGTTGTCTACTGCCTATTGTGCCCATGCGGCTTGAAATACATAGGCAGCACAGTGAAAAATGTCAAGCTACGCATATTGGAGCACCAACGTGCCATTATGAACAAGGATTTTAACTATCCAGTAGCAAAACATTTTGCATCAAGACACAATAGCAACAGGGAACTGCTGCAATTTTTTGCGCTTGATCAAGTACCAGCGGACCCCAGGGGTGGAGACAGGTTGCGGAAATTAAGAAGACTTGAATCCCGCTACATAATTGACCTCCAGACTAAGGCCCCCCTGGGATTGAACAGAAATGAAGAATTAGCTTCCCATTTAGGAAAAGCCTAAATTCTGTAATGAGTTCACCCCGTGAACTACGCCGATCCACGGCTGAATAACTTACACCACACACGAAAGAGGAATTTAATTTTCACTAAATGTGATTACCTTTATAAATGTAAATATTTGGAATGATAGGTTGAAAAGTATTTTACAATGCCTTTCGTGAATGTGTTTTCTTTGAAATGTAAAAACGAAGAGTAATGCACTAAATGAAATTGTTTATCACGGTGGTAAACGTCAGTCCTCTTTCTATGCAGACACATTAAGACGCTGCAGAGCTTTAAAACTTGCTTCCTTCCGTGTCAATGGTAGACACTGACGAAGGAGAACCGAAACGCGTTTGTCTGCCGAGTGTGCTGATTAAAACTTATTGAACACTTTCCCTGTGAGTGCCGTTTCTCTTTCATTCGGAAAACCAAGGAGAGAGACAGAGCTGATATATATATATATATATATATATATATTCACTGAAAAAACCATAGGTTTCAGGCCTTATATAGTTAGCAATTAGCATTTAAAAAACCATTGAAATTGCTCCTATATAGTTAGTTGTACTAACTATATTTCGCGCACCCGCAATCCACTGCTGATGATGTAACAAATTACATCATTCATGACATGGTCAGTGACATCACTGATGACATCTCAAATGACATCAAATGAATTTCAAAGGTTTTTTAATGCTAACTCCTAACTATATATGACCTGAAACCTATGGTTTTTTAAGTGAATTTGCAAGGTTTTTTAAATGCTAATTCCTAACTATATATGACCTGAAACCTATGTTTTTTTAAGTGAATTTGCAAGGTTTTTTAAATGCTAATTCTTTTAGCGGATAACGTTTAAATATGTTAATATCCTTCTGGAACCACTTTTTAAATGCTAATTCCTAACTATGTCAGGCGTGAAACCTATAGTTTTTTTCAATAAATTTAAAAGGTTTTCTAAATGCTAATTCTATTAGCGGACAACGTTCAAATATGTAAATATCCTTCAGGGACCACCTGAGCAGCCCTAGGGGGTCAGGGTGTTTCTACCCTGCCCCCTTTTTGCGTTCTACACGTTTGTTTTTCTGCTTCTTTTGTGCCTCGGTCTACCTAGCACAAGATGAATGCCAACACTTCCTGGTTAGAAGTGTTGACAGCCAATGAGCATGCTGCTTTCCTGTGAAACAAAAGAGGGTGGTGATGGACGGAGCATCTGAATCAATCAAACACTCACACCCAGTCAAAAGATCTGGGTTTAATCCATCACCGTTCTTTAGCCCACTCTGCCACCCCAGTTCAGACATGGCTATATGCAAATCAGTCTGACCCTGTGCCTCATGGGAACAGTCCAGCCCGAACTGCCAAGCCAAGTGTTCCCTGGACCGGAAATAGGCTTCCGAGGACCGGTTTCTGGCATTCCAGCCGTCTTCAGCACGGCTTGCTTGAATCCAGTGGCAAAGTGAGCAGGGGACTCACGTCTGAGCATACCCTGCCACACTTATGGCAGCCAAAAGCGGTACAAAAGGGGGTGGTGATGGACGGAGCATCTGAATCAATCAAACACTCACACCCAGTCAAAAGATCTGGGTTTAATCCATCACCGTTCTTTAGCCCACTCTGCCACCCCAGTCCAGACATGGCTATATGCAAATCAGTCTGACCCTGTGCCTCATGAGAACAGTCCAGCCCGAACTGCCAAGCCAAGTCTTCCCTGGACCGGAAATAAGCTTCCGAGGACCGGTTTCTGGCATTCCAGCCGTCTTCAGCCCGGCTTGCTTGAATCCAGTGGCAAAGTGAGCAAGGGACTCACGTCTGAGCATACCCTGCCACACTTATGGCGGCCAAAAGCGGTACAAAAGGGGGTGGTGATGGACGGAGCATCTGAATCAATCAAACACTCACACCCAGTCAAAATATCTGGGTTTAATCCATCACCGTTCTTTAGCCCACTCTGCCACCCCAGTTCAGACATGGCTATATGCAAATCAGTCTGACCCTGTGCCTCATGGGAACAGTCCAGCCCGAACTGCCAAGCCAAGTCTTCCCTGGACCGGAAATAGGCTTCCGAGGACCGGTTTCTGGCATTCCAGCCGTCTTCAGCCCGGCTTGCTTGAATCCAGTGGCAAAGTGAGCAAGGGACTCACGTCTGAGCATACCCTGCCCCACTTATGGCGGCCAAAAGCGGTACAAAAGGAGGTGGTGATGGACGGAGCAGACGGCTAAAGAACGGTAATGGATTAAACCCAGATCTTTTGACTGGGTGTGAGTGTTTGATTGATTCAGGTGCTCCGTCCATCACCACCCCCTTTTGTACCGCTTTCCTGTGAAAGGCATGCTGATTGGCTGCCACTGTCTGTCAACACTTCAAACCAGGAAGTGTTGGCAGCCATCTTGTGACTCGGTAGAACCAAGGCACAAGAAAGCAGTGAAACAAAGATGCAAAACACGCAAAGGGGGCAGGGTAGAAGCACCCTGACCCCTTAGGCCTGCTCAGGGGGTCCCACAAGGACCCCCCAGCCCCCCCCCAAAAATTTCTGTTTGAAAAAAAAATGTTTTTGTTGAAAAATCGCGGGGTGCGCGCACCGTGCGCAAACCCCGCAATTTTTTGGGGGGCCTTGGGGGTCCTTGTCGGACCCCCTGAGCAGGCCTTGGGGGTCAGGGTACTTCTACCCTGCCCCCTTTTTGAGTTCTACACGTTGGTTTTTCTGCTTTCCTGTGCCTTAGTCTACTGAGTCATAAGATGGCTGCCAACAATTTCTGTTTTGGAGTGTTGACAGACATTGGCAGCCAATCAGCATGCAGCTCGTGCACGCTAAGGTCCGCGCACGTGCAAGGACAGTGCAAGGACGGTGTGCGCACGGGCGCGCACCGTGTCCCGACGGGCGCGCACCGTGTCCCGCCTATAGATATATAATTTGAAAAAAGTCGATTTTCTCAACAATTACTGAAGGGATTTTCACCAAATATACAAAAGGCACTTCTGCATACCAGGCTCTACCATTTTGCCAAGTTTGCAGTAATTCCATTCAGCCGTTCGGGCTGTAGCTGTGTCGAAAGGTCCTATGGAAAATTGCATTGGACTCAATTTCACATTCAATTTTCTCATAAACTACTGGAGGTATTTACACTAAACATACAAAAGGCACTGCTCCATACCAGTCCCTACCATTTTGCCAAATCTGGTGTAATTCCGTTCAGCCGTTCGAGCTGTAGCCTTGTCAGAATGTCCCTATGGAAATTAACATGGGGAAAACACGTTTTGGGACCCCCCTTTTTTCTCGGCCCCCGCTCGACGAATCCCCCCGAAACTTTTGGGGAAGGAGCGGAGCGCAGCGAGGAAAATGTAAGGAAAATTACAGGCAGATCCCTCAATCGGCGCCAAAGTTATTCCCAATAGAAAGTTCGGCATTTACTATGGTAACTAGGTCCTAACTATATATACCTACTGGCTATCGCCAGTAGGATATATATATATATATATATATATATATATATATATTGTATATGTTTTTCATTATTCTATTTGTGCATATAAACATCAAGACATATGCATTACACAAACCAGTATTATAAACAGTTAAAAACCTAAAGGAGGAGTTAATGAAGAATATAAAGGCTGGCGGTCGATGTAAAGAGAAGAAAAACACGACATGCGTTTCGGCGTTAAGGCTTTCGTCAGGTAAACCCATCTCAACTTTTTTTCAAAAAAAATACAGAAAATACACACAATGAGCTTATACAACAGACTAAATCTGTTCACATTTCTCTGGCCCGGTTTTTTAATTCTGATATGCATTTGAGCTTATCAAGCTTCAGCTATTTTCAAAACTTTGTCCATAAAGACCTGAGAAGATCCTGTACAAGTATGTTACATATTTACACTCAACATGCTACGTTATCATAGACCTTAGAACCGGTGATAATTCCGACCCGGTGGGTCCTAAATAGTCCAATTATATGTAACGGTTTGAACACGGTTCCGGAAGCGCTACAGGAAGAAGCGTACTCGCAACGAGTTTCAATTAAGGCTCACATCTGCCCTTTTGGAACATTGCTTGGCACATTTGACTCTCAGGAAAGGAACTTACTCTTGTCTGCGCACTCGTACGGTCTACGCTTTGGGGAACACACTAATTAAAGGGTCAACGAGCATCTCTTTGATTGATAAGACTTATCTGTAGCTCACACACACCACTCTGAATCTCGCCTGATATTACTTGGATACAGGACTTCTTTATGTGCAGCGTATACAGCTGGCATTTTTAGCTTTAAAGGACCAACCCCATGAATGGGTCAGCGGTCATTTCTATGATGCCCAGAGTTAAGACTCACGCCACAGAATGACATGGAGCTAATTTGAGATTACCTATTATTGGACTATTTATGACCCACCAGGTCGGAATTATCACTGGTTTTGAGGTCTATGATGCCACTTGCTGCATGACAGCCCTGAAGAAGTCAAGGGTTAATACCCTATTGACGAAACACGTGTTGGCTGGTCTGTTGTGCTGAAACACTTTTAAAGACGAACACTCCAAAAAGGACACCATTTCTTTTCATCCTTGATCAACAGACATATGTTGTACTGTACTTAACATGTATGCATGTACATAGGACCTGTTGTTGTGCATGTTCGGACTCTAGGGTCCTAAATTGAAGAGTTTAGGGGTTATTTTGCCTCGCCTGTGGCACCCCATCTACTAACTTCATTCTATTTCACACTATTTAGCTTCTGTACTTTTAAGGTCCTCAGTAAAAAAAAAGTTTGCTCTAAGGTTTTGTTTGATGAGCTATTTCTTATAGTTTATGAAAAGCTGTTTTTGTTTAATGATTGTTGAACTTAACCAGAGGTTTTTGAGCCCACTACTTTGTCAGAATTGAATTACTCTTCATCACACTCATTTTTGCCAACCCATTTCATAATGTCACTTATTTCAAGAGCGGTTTAAATGTTGCTAATTCCAAAAGGAGTTTAAAAAATAAAACAATTCTATTTTCCCACATGCTTACTCTGAATCTTCGCCATCAAGGTATCTTATGAAACTGCTGTGATATATGGACTCTAACCATCATAGGCAGAAAGTGCACTTTTATTGGGAGCTTTTAAAGTGCTACTTCTGATTTTGAGAAAATAAGTAATTTCTAAAATAAATGTTCACCTGGTCCTCTGTTTTATTAATTATTTCATTGTGTTTGTGCAATGGTTATGGCACCCGAGGCCACTTCAGAGTTCAAGGTAATATATATTTTTTTAACAATAACATAACACTAAAACACTAAATGTTCTAGAATCTTGAAATGGGGTGACTACAACTTAAAGAAACAAGGCGACATCACCTATTGCAATTCATTTATGATTGAATCTAGATTCTGCTTATCTGGATTAAGTTATCTATTCATGCATTAGTCTTAAGTAATTAAGTAAATCAACCACATCTGAATGAATCACAAGTGGATTCTTTTACACAGAAGCATTGTTTTAAGCCTCTGGTACTGCAGACGGAAGCACTAGCTATATTGAAATCGATTTCTTGCATTAGATACATTTTTAGGGTCTGGTCAATTTAAGGTGATCATTTCTATAGATTTTTGTGAGGGACATGTAGTGGGCTTACATTTCAATCTCTTTACATTATTTTCTGCAAATAGAGCGAGCGATGGAAAATACGCAGTGCCAGCCGGTTACATTACTGTTAGCGCAGACCAATAATGAAAAGCTTTATTAGGTTAACACAGGTTTTTATTGGTAATTCTTTGTCAAGCTATTGACTCAAAGGTTTATCTTTGAATACTCTGTTACTTTTAAATGAGCTTTCTGTATAGATGCAAGATTCATTCCAGCAAGCCCATTCTACAGCAATTTGAAATGGCTTTGTACATTTCAGTTCTCAGAAAATGAGCTATCTTAATTTTAGCTTTTGAATTTAAAACGCCCAAGAAAATGTACTCTATATCCATGATTCTTGGTAGTGAAATCAGAAACTTTTTATTTGTCTGATAAGCGGCATTGTGCAATTTTCACATTTAAAGTAGGTCTTCTACTCCTAGTTCCTTGGTTTCCTGCCTTTCTAATGCGTACTGTGATTACTTAGATTTCCTTTGTGAGGCTTGGTTAGTGCAGAATTACCTTGAGAAACTGGATGTGGTCTGCATCTTTTTTCTCTCACATAGTCTATTTAGGTACACACCAGATTGTTATATTTTTTACACAAGGTCATACATTCCCTGCACTTTTCATTTGCAACTGACTCGATGGCAGAGACCTTTCATACATTCCCATAGTGTTTGCAAGAAAAATTGGTAGTATGCAAAGAAAAAAAAATGACTCCACTTCTCACACTCCAAAAAAATAAATTGTGCATTGAAATGTAGGTTTTTGAGAATATTTATATAAAAAGTCAACTAGGTATTGGAGGGCAATCAACCAGCCGTTATTCATTTAACCCTTTTTTAAATTTGGCGATAGAAAAACTATATATATATATATATATATATATATATATATATATATATATATATATATATTGAACAGCAAACGTCCCTTTTTCCAGGAGGAGCGACTTCACAGCTGGTGCTGGTGACGAGCCAAGGACTAGACTCGTGTGTTATTTAGAAGCAAAAATAAATACGCCGCACTCTTCTCGGGTGGATTTTCAAAGCGATTTATTCCAGCTCAAAAACTTCCTTCACCTACGCGTTTCGAACAAAACTGTTCCTGATCACGGTCGTTACCATGTCATGAGTGATGTAATATGTGACGTCATCAGCAGTGCATTGCAGGCACGCAAGTTATAGTGAGTCCAACTAACTATAACGTGGGAATTTCATTGGTTTTATGTCAGTAAAATTTCCAGCTAACTATAACTGGTGTGAAACCTATGGTTTTTTCAGTGAATTTAATAGGTTTTTTAAATGCTAATTCCTAACTATAACTGGTGTGAAACCTATGGTTTTTTCAGTGAATTTCATAGGTTTTGTTAATGCTAATTCCTAACTATATATAGGGCCTCAAACCTATGTTTTTGTCATTGAATTTCAAAGGTTTTTTAATTTTAAACTTCTATTGCTATGAAATAAAATATTTTTTTAATGAATCTTATATTGTATATTTATGTAATACTATTTTCTTTATGTATATTGTTCATGTTTTTTTTTTTTGCCTTGGAGCGCTCCCGGTGCGCGTACCGGTGAGCGCACCGGTAAGCGCAGTCTTCCGGCGCGCGTACCGGTGAGCGTCCCGTTTGCGCTATTGCCGCGAACGAAAACATCATCGTGACGTATCGCGTAGCTGCGTCCGCGTGATACGCACACGGCGTAAGCGCACCCGGAAGCACTCGAGCGCATACGATCGCGCTACGTAAGCGCCCGGGGCGCGTAGCGTAAGCGCATCGGGGCGCGCCCCGGGGCACGTAGCGTAAGCGCGTCGGGTCATGTGACCTAAAAATAACACTTTTCATTGGTTCAAGACGGTTTTGGTTTCCAAATGATGAAAGCCCGGGTCATGTGACCTGAACATAACACTTTTGATTGGTTCAGGACAGTTTTGTTTTCCAAATGATGAAAGCCCCCACCTGTTTTCCTCATTCTCACTTTGTTCTTTGACGGAGGAAGACCTGTTTGTGAGAAATGGCTACAGTAGCAGCAGCAGCAGGAGCTTCTCAGCCACCACCACCACCACCACCACAAGGACCACCACAACACTACAGTGGTGGAGATGAAGAAGAGAAGGAGGAGGAAGAGGAGGAGGGGGAAGAGGGTCTACCTGCCAGAAGATAATAACCCCTACAAGCCAAAGGAGCACATTGTCGGGGAGTTTTTTAAAATCCCAAGGGGCCTCAAGAAAGTGAATGCGCCAAAGGTGACTTGTTTGATCTGTGGCACTGTACTTTCCAGGGGAAACCCTGCCAAAAAATATGTTTTGGGCAACAACACCATGATTCGCCACATGCAACGCCGGCACCCTAACAACTATAGTGCGGCAGAGGTCAGAGAACTGACCAGAAACCCTCCCCAATCTTCTCCCAGCACCTCCCAAAGTACCCAACCCACTCCATCGGGACCAGAGACAAGGGAGATGGCCCCAAACATACAAACACAGTTTGGAAATTTCAAAATAGTTTGTATATTTTGGGGACGTACAGTTTGCTATGGTGAGCAAAGTGTTAAACTCATCAACCGTGCTGGTGACAACCACAAGTGCCCAAGGAAACCTTAATTTTTTCCTGATTTTTTTTGCTCCAGTTGAGCCGTTTCCAATTCCCTGTTTTTTGTTTGTCCCCATAGAAATTCCAAAAAAATATAAAATTGTTCATAAAAGCAAAAAAAGTACAAAATGTTCCAAAAAACAATAAAAAAAATATAAAACAACAAAAATAAAAAAACAGTTCTTTTTAGAACTACCTCCAATTTATAAAAAAAATGCTACATTTAAAAAAAATCTGTCATTCTTTTTTCCCCATGGTACGCTCCCCGGTTCGCTCCCAGGTGCGCGTACCGGGCGCTCCCCCGCGCAAATCGAAAAAAAAAAAGATTTTTTTTTTGCCCCGCGGGGCCCTTTTATAGCCCCCACATCAAACCTAGGGGTTTTCGTTTTTCGTTTTTGCCACCTCTTGTGTCTCGATCCTACCGAGACACAAGATGGAGGCCGCTCCGGACTGTTTGGAATGTTAACAGACACCCGAGAGCCAATCAGCTTTCCGCGCGCGATCTCGCGTAGCGCGCTGGAGCGCGCCCCGGTGCGCGTACCGGGGCGCGCCCCGGTGCGCGTACCGGGGCGCGCTTATAGATATATATATTTTTTTAACATAAATTACTCAAAATCCACTGGAGCACATATCTTGAGACATAGCAAAGGCACATCGGGCTACTAGTCCCTACAATTTTGCCAAGTTTGGTGGAAATCCATTCAGCCATTCGGGCTAAAAGTGAGTCCAACCGCCCTATGGAAATTAACATGGGGAAAACACGTTTTGGGACCGCCCTTTTATCTCGGCCCCCGCTTGACGAATCTCCCCAAACTTTCAGGGAAGAAGCAGAGAGCAGCGAGGCAAATTTAAGGAAATTTACAGGCAGATTCCTCAACCGGCGCCAAAGTTATTCCCAATAGAATGTTGCGGATTCCCTATGGAAAAAAATCCTAACTATAACTACCTACAGGCGACCGCCAGTAGGTAATATATATATATAGATAGATAGATAGATAGCTATCTATCTATCTATCTATCTTCTCCTTGCTTGCTGGCTGCTGCCATGCACCAAATCGCTGGGTGTGTCATTGGAACGGACTCAGCACTGTTCGTGATACATGCAACGGTTTCCTCGTCAACAAAAAAGGATGACAACGCCTTGTAAGGACTTGAGATGTTATTATTGACATGCTACATCGATGTAGCATGTCAATAATAACATCTCAAGTCCTTAGAAGGCGTTGCCATCCTTTTTTGTTCAAGAGGAAACAGTATTGTCCTTATTTAATTTGTATCTAATGTGCCACAAGTTCATATTTCTTTGTTGGGAGCTGTAGCAAAGACCAGTTCTTTCACATTTGATGTTTAGTACTTTATGTGGATATCTTTTTCACTTTTCCAAAAGTTAGTCTTTGCTTGGCACAATAGATACATATTAAATAAGGACAAAACTGTTTTGTAAATTAAAGAAAAATGTTTTTTTAGTCAAATCGAGCTAACAAATGTTCTCACAATTGGGGTGAAATGTTTACAAACTACCTAACCCACAATGCATATTAATTTGCAAAGTGGAGAATAGGTATAAAACAATGAAACTGAAAAGGAACTGTAAAAATTGCACCTTGATCAAGCCCAGCAGGGTGAAACTCGTTGGTGAAGGGGGATAATGGCACTGCAATAAATGGAATAAATCGTATTTCTGTCATCTGTGAGAGTGCGCGTGTTAATTTTTGGCGTTTTTGGTGTAAATAATTACGAGGCTTGTCCAGCCTCGACACGCGCACCAGCTGTGAAAAGAGCGCGCTTCGTATACAGGACAAATTGGTGGAGATATATATATATATATATATATATCACGCTCCCTGTCCCACTGGAAAGTCAGGGCACTCGCGGGCGGGTGCGGTTTGCGGTAATGGGTACCCGCATTAACACACAGCTCGGCCTCAGAAATCGTATCTTCCAAAGAACCGCACTCGTGGAGTCAAAAGATTTTGCGGTGCTCACGCCAAAAGTTTAATCACAAATTGTTAACAGACGCGTTTCAGCATTACGCCTTCCTCAGTGTCAACTACAATGTGACCATACATGGGTAATGTGCACCTAACTGTGAACTGTATTGACATGTTCCAAGATGGCGCGCCCGTTAGTTTGAGGTAGTCCGTCTACCATGTTTATGATTGTTTTGCCGCTATATCCCAGGCGGGTCCTCACATTGTACATTGTTCTTTGGAAGATACGATTTCTGAGGCCGAGCTGTGTGTGTGTATATATATATATATATATATATATATATATATATATATATATATATTTATCTTTTACACAGCCTTCTGGCTAGCCCTCTTCTTCCATTTGTTTGAAGTAATTCTCATTTCCTTTTACCCAGTATTGCATTCAGTGAGTCGTCCCATTTTAGAGACTGGTTCACCACACAGCAAGTGTTGGCATTCTGCTCTTTCACACAGGGCACAATGACACACAAAGTAGCTCCCTTGATTGCAGGATACTATGGTTGATTGCAGGCTATTATGGTAATGTGTGCTTTTTGAACCCAAAATTATTTTGTCTCTTAAGGTTTTACAAAAACCCTTAACAAAATAAGCATTGACATAGCCAAAAGGATGTCCATCAACACCAGACCCATTGACTGTGCCAAGGCTTGTTTAGATGTAGTATTCCATATCAGTGTTCTTCTGTTGTGTGACATTTCTTTGGTTACTTGTCCGAACAGATGATGTACACTGGAATTTTGGAGCTGATGCTACTGGGATAGCTAAATGTGACAAGGCAGACTGGTTTGCAGGTATTGAGAAACTTGGGTGTTAGGCTTGTTGGAAGCGTTTGTGGACCCTAAGATACTAACCTAATGTGGGTCCACCAGTAGCGGCCAGTGCACAACAAAGGTGGGGGGACACGTGAGGGGGGGGTTTGAGGGTAAAAAAAAAAGACATTTAAAACGTACCTCATGCCGCCCGGACGCCGACGGCTGCCTCTGTGCTTCACTCCCCACAGTCTCTGGGAAGACACAGGCTGTCCTGCCAATCCAGACACTGCTCTCATGCTATGAGAGCAGCACCAGGATTGGTCTGAGCGGCCTTTTCTGCTGCTTAGACACTGCCTGAAAGCCTACTGTTGTTCTTCAACCCGGCAGTGAACACAGTAGAGTTGAAGTGCACATGTCTATTTGGCCAGCCTGAGATGGCCAGCCAAACTTACATGCGCAAGTCTAAGTGCCCACTCCTCCTGTTAACGATTCAAAAAAGGGGGTGGTGATGAACAGAGTGTCTGAATTAAGCAGACCACTCTTACCCATTCCAAAGATCAGGGCTTGACCCATCACCGTTTTTTAGCTCACTGCACCATCCCAGCTCAGAACCTGGCTACATGCAAATTAGTCTGTCCCTGGCCCAGTGCATCATGGGAACAGGGCAGACCAGACTACCAAGCCAATTCTTCACTGGAAAGGAGACAAGCTTCCAGGGACCGGTTTCTGGCATTTCAGCCGTCGTTGGCCCGCCTTGCTTGAATCCTGATGGTGCAGTGAGCAAGGGACTCATGTCTGAGTATACCCTGCCACACCTATAGTGACCAAAAACGATTCAAAAAAGTATATTGTCCACCCTAAGCGTGGAAGGGTATACCCGACGACGGCTGATATGCCAGAAACCGGCCCCCGGAAGCTTGTTTCCTTCCCAGTGTAAGAATGGCTTGGTAGTTTGGTTTGTCCTGTTCCCATCATGCACTGGGACAGGAACGGACTAATTTCCATATAGCCGGGTTCTGACCTGGGATGGTGCAGTGAGCTACAAAACGGTGTTGGATCTAGCCCTGATCTCTTAACTGGGTGAGAGTATTCTGCTTAATTCAGAAACTCTGTCCATCACCACCCCTTGTTGTTAAATATTTTGTCCACCCTAAGCGTGGAAGGGTATACTCAGATGTGAGTCCCTTGCTCATTGCACCATCAGGATTCAAGCAAGCCGGGCCGACGATGGCTGAAATGCCAGAAACCGGTCCCCGGAAGCTTGTTTCCTTCCCAGTGTAAGAATTGGCTTGGTAGTTTGGTTTGTCCTGTTCCCATCATGCACTGGGACAGGAACAGACTAATTTGCATATAGCCGGGTTCTGAGCTGGGATGGTGCAGTGAGCTAAAAACGGTGTTGGATCTAGCCCTGATCTCTTAACTGGGTGAGAGTATTCTGCTTAATTCAGAAACTCTGTCCATCACCACCCCTTGTTGTTAAACACTCCTCCTGTTAAGGCCCCGCTCCGCACGCATGGTCAGCCAGAGTCCCTCACAGAAAAAAAAATTATATTATTGTTTTAATATTTTATTTTTCTGTGAGGGACTCTGACCGATGGGACAACACTCTTCCGCCATTACGGAGGAACCTCCCCTGGCATCCACTCTCTGATGCATGAGCACATTGCTCAGATGAAAGTTAATTAATTGAATTTATTTCAAGGCAGCTCCGGCCTGTGGCACCACTGGGTGGTGACTGGCATTTCCTGGCTCATCACGAATATATCACAAAAACAGGCTCTTGTATAAATGCATAGAGAAGATGCAGCGCTGGCCCCTGGGGCAAACAGCGCAGCTGCCCCCCCCCCTTCTCACAACCCTGATATTAGTCTCTATAGTACAGAATAGAGGAAGCTGCGATAATATGCATTCCACCTCCACTTATAGGAACCACAGCTTCCCCCAGTTCTTTGAATCAGCTAGCCAGATGTGTGTGGAATGATACTGGAGACTGAATATCGGGGAGTTGATAAAACAAGGAAGGGGTGCATGGCTCAAAAAACATCAACATCTACATATCCGGCGAAGAGGGAGGTACTTGGAATAACCGGCTAATGCGCTGAATGCTTGCTGATATTGTTAAAATAGCTACAGGTGAAAGGTTTTCTGTTTTGTTCTGAGCCCCTGGATACGGTGTGGTGTGAGGCTTTCTTCTTAGCAACACTTAACAGATGTTCTGTTGTTGATGATAAACCAGAAAAGAGGTTTGCGGGAAGCTGATCTTTTTTTGCTGAGGGTTGTAGTTCGCTTGCTCTGATGCTTAGGGCTTTTAGACATGATTGCATCTGTAAACCAGCAAGACACAGTCTTCAGCATCCTTTACTCTGTATCCTAGAGATTACCCATGGGAAGCTTGATCATTCAGCGGCTTTTGTTATCCCTGCATCACTGATGCTATCTAAGCTGTGTGGGATCAGACCTTAGAGTGCTTAAACATTTATTCTCGTCTTCTGCATCTCTGTGTATTAATTTATAGGTCACTACATGGTCGTTGATGGCATCATGATATGTAGCACTGGGTGAAAAATGTTGGCTTTCCATACATTATGATCTCTAGTTCACTATGTTGACCTAAGATGTAGTGTACAAGAAGCATACTTGCTCTGGGATGTGAATGGATGCAGAGTTAATATTTGGTAAGCAAAATATTGCAATAGAAAGCCACATCCTGAATGCAACTCATACCCCAGCACAGAGTTGGCAACCTATTCGATTAGTTAGATTAGCTATCAAGCCTGAGCATGAATGGCTTTTATCCAGGCAGCGGTCGAAGTGCATTAAAAAAGTACGGGAATTGTGATGCTGTGCACAATGGCAGCACAGTCACAGGCGTGGCCAAATATTCTGTAACCTTTTATGGTTTTTCACATTCAGGTATGTACATATAAAATAACTAACAGTTTAAATGTAAAATACAATCACGTTAAATTAATTGGTGGGAAAGCTGGCACTTAAAAGACCTCGCAGTTCTTCCACTACGTTGGCGCTCAGAGACCTACACTCGCTGCCAATCGGGAGTAGAGTCGCTTTTAAGTCCCTATGTATTGTTTACAGAGCCCTGCACAATACGGGACCTATTCCTTTACAGGAAAGGCGCACCTGGTATAAGCCCACCAGGTCCCTGCGCTCCTCTAGCCTGGGTTTGCCAGCAACTACCAGGATCAGGAGATCGAGGATGGGAGGCAGAGCCTTCTGCACTTCTACATCTAGGCTGTGGAACGAGATTCCCCAGAACATCAGGCAAATTGACACCCTGTTGGGATTCAGAAAGAGCCTGAAAACATGGCTGTTCGCCAAAGTCTAATGCCCTTGATTCCATCTAATAGTACCGGCGGCTGTTTTATATGACATGACAGCTAGTGTATTGTTGTTCCATCTGACTACTTTCCTGTTTGGGTGCCAGGATAGCCGTAGGGTGACAGTTGCGCGTTATAAATAATAAATACAATACAATACAATGCACTATCGTACTTTATGAAGCCTCTATTAGTTAATACACTACAGAGGTTTGTGTCTGTAACCAGAGAGCACGGAATTGAATCTTGATTGTAGAAGTGGGGAATAGTAAGGAGCAACACAGGTCTCCTGGGAACGGGGGACTGCGACAGCGATGGGAAATCATGGCTGGAGGAGGAGAGGAAGCCTGCAGCCTGGAGCAGCATCCAGAAGGTAGAAGCTGGCCAAGCTTAGACCCGTGCTCAGAAACTTGGGGCGCCACTGCAAGGAATCAATAGAGGAGAGCAGGGTGGCTATGGAGAATGACAACGTCCTGGGGGTGATCGCTGGGATGGTCTGACTTCTAGTGGCTCTTGGTTGACGCTGTTTCCCTCACCCAGGCGGCGATGTGGAGGCTGACCCCTCAACTGAAGGAGCAGATAAGATTGGAGATCTGGGGAGAGCCTAGCCTGGAGGCAGGCGGAAAAGGCTATTGGTAGTCCTGGGAGATGGCTAGCAATGGGGGCTGCCCCTCTCTGAGGTGTTAAATAAATATTGAAGAGGTTTTGATCATGGGGTGCAGCCAGTGAAAAGAGCCTTGGTGTGGGCCTAACCGGTGAGACGGTCTGGTATACAACATTAGGCTTGTACTGGAATAGCATGCCTCCACTGCACCCATGAAGACAGCCCTTTGGAAGCTACATAGGGCAGCAGCCCAATGCAACATGGAGGGAGACTAATTCTGTTTGCTTGGTAATGTAAAGCGTCACTTCAACACAAGTAGTCCTGAGTGTGGAGCCATTGTAATACGGCCTCAAGATGAAAGATACAGAAGCTCACCCTCAAAGGGAAACACAGTAATGATGAGTAGAAGACATCTGGGTACTGTGTGGGTGGCTGTATCTAGAACAGATACCTACACAAAGCAAACTTAGCGATCAGTGTGACAGAAACATAAAATGTAAGCTACAGCAGGGTATAGAGAAAGGAGAGGACATTGCCTGCCAAGTGAGACATGTGGATTCAGATTCTGCAGACCCCATGTACTTGAATACATTGGTTAGATATTTGGTCTTAAGTCTAGAAGTCAGGGCAGGGGCTACCTAATCTTTGTGAAATACTGATGAAATTAAACGAGAGCCACATCAACTTGCACTTTTACGAGATTCCCAGTACCCCCAAAGTGTTTGAGAAATTAAACTACCAAGAGGCATGATAGAGAGAACTCAAAATTACGATGGACATAAAATTATTCGGGGGGATGCAAACAGACAAGTACAAACAATTTTGTGATCAGTGTGACAGAGAAGGTATGGTATTGGCCACTGACAAGAACAGGTGTCACAGGCCGTGCATGAGATCACCTAGGTTGTGATGCAGGTAGGTCGCCTTCTGTGGCCCTACCCTTTCCAGTCTTCTAGAGAGATATCCCGAGGGACATTGAGGCGACAAGGAGGGTCAAAGCAGGCACAATGTGAATAATTTATAATATTGGGAAGCCCGTTGGATACAATCTATCTATTCAACTTAAGAAAGGAGAAAATTATCTCACATGCTACTAGCAGCCAAGCAATCTACCCTCACCCAATGGGTCGGCATACCCTCCCACAGATATGTTGCTCCAGAATCTGTGGTGAAGGCTAGGTGTGGGAAATATTTCCAAAACAGTGCAGGCTAAAGAGAGATCAGGAAGCACTGGGACCTCCATTAGCCTTAGGAATTTGAAGAAATATGCTGTCCAAAAAGACGGAGTCCTGTACAACGTAGATAGAACAGATCTACGTAAAGAGCGAGGGCCAAGAAAGAGGGATACACACAATTGGCTAGGTTCAATAATCCAAATGCTATAATAATTGAAGCAGACATTGGCCATCATTTAGATGAGGAGGAATGGGGGTATGTGGTGGGATGTACATGGGGAGGTGTTGACGCTCTTTCCAAATGTTGCATAGCTTTTACTAGCAAAATGCTTAGAAACCGAAACTGTTTAAGGTCTCCTGTGTTTTGATGTTCTTCATGTAAATGTAAATGTAAATGTAAGGTGTTTTGTAGCGCGCTCAATTACTACCGGAGTATCCTGGCGCGAATGACCGCTGGGGAACCCGTCCTGGCTTTCCCTATGAGATGGTCCCATGCTGGGTATCTCCAAGGTGAAGCCAGGCATCCCCGGCGTCTGTGGGGGGCCGTTGTAGAGATGAGGCAAGCTTAATGCCCAGAGTTACCGAGTGTGATCACTGCCCAAAGTGGGCACCGAGGCGAGAATTATCAGTCCGCTGACCCTGGTCCTCGACCCTGCCGCGTCGGGAATCGAACCCTGGTCCCGGGCCGTTCTCAGCCTCCGGGTCTGCCGCCTCTAACCAGTGAGCCACACCTCTCTACACCAGTGAGCCACACCTCATGGCATAAGATCCATGGAAACTGTATGTATAAAATAAAATCAGATAATGTGAGCTGATCAACAGAAGTTCTACTTCCAAAGAAATCAAGCAGCCAAACTAAGTGTAGTTCAGCCGAAGAGTCTACTTCCAAACAAAAGCCACAAAAGACTAAATGTAAATCAAATGACAGACTAGCATAGAGTCTGCACAGTTAGAAAGGCAAAGAAAGTCTTAGAAAATCAAAGAAAGTCAAAGAAAATCTGAGAAAGTCTGGCACAAATCTCAAAAACAACATCTGTTATAGGATTTTATACATGAAAGCCACACACATTCAGCAGTGACATAATAGTGTTGAACAAGTGATGCATTACTCTAGTAAGTCAGTGAATATTCCAGTACAATAAGATATATTCAATAAGATACATCTAGAAACACCTACTTTTACTGCATATGATTGAATAAGTGTTCATAGCAAATATAGGAAATCTAACTTGTACGTAATATAGAAATACAATAATGAATTGTCTATTGGGAAGGCTCAAGCAAAGGACCTTGAAAGTTACAAAGAAATGAACATAGTGAATGTGCCTTCCTCAAGAGGAACACAAATAATACAATATAATAACACAGAGGTAATTGATTAGGCTTCTATTTCTCCGATTTTCGAAAATGGAAAATCATACAGTAAAACACAAATCCCTCTGGGTAAGCTTGTTCATGTTAATTAGTTAACCTTTTCTTTTACAAATATGAATAGATGTCAATGCAAGCTGGCTGTGGCCTAGTCATGCTAACTCCAGCTTATCTGCATTAGGCATTATTTTTCTAATAAAACTATTCTAATAAAAACATTCTAACGTAGATGGTCAAACAGTCTGTGATGTCGCTTCCGCATCCGCAAACGTTGTGGTGATTTGATGTCAATGTTGCATTGTCTAAAGAATTGAAAGTGTAAGCATCTTTATTGGCATTTTGGAGTAAGTTCACAAAGGCATTTTGGAATATGTAAAGTAGTACCCATTTAGTATTCATAAGTGTAGTCTGAAACGCCATATAATTTGGCCCTAACGAACCAAAATAGGAATAAAACGTTAATATTCAGGTTATATTCGTGTGCAATTAGCATAAATAGAAATGGCTATGACCTCCTTTCAGTAATAAAGAGTTGAATGTTTCGGTACTGATTCACAAAGGTAGAGGAAATCTGGTACTGCTTTCTGTACTAATAAATGTTTTTGTGAATCTGCCCGATACACTTGCCTTTCATAGAAGAATATTTGTTAGCTTTTTTGTGATGCGAAATGTCTTGTCAAAGATTTTTGTATACCTGCAAATGTTGAAAGGTTTGCATCTTGTTCTGTCAAGACAGTCACCTATAACCTGTAATAGTCATTGTCTTTAAAGTATATACAAAATTATACAATAAATAATCTTTCCCCCAAAAATTTTTTGTTAAAATAAATGTGGCACACAATCAAAATCTCCCTAAGTTCTGCTTTTCCCGTATCTTAATTGCCATATTTAGGTATTTCAAAATACGTGCCACAGTTGGTGTTGTGCCCCTAAAGCAGAATAAAATTGCTTCCAGTATTGTTCTAATTACTTTCGTCCTGAAGATTGGTCCACAGTGGAAAGTACCATATTGGTAGATCTAACAAAATAACATGCATGTTACAGGAATAAAAATAAAGAGATCCTCTGCGATTCAGGATGCAGGATTTATATTTACAAATAGCTTTTTTAGCATCCCTAGTTACCACTTGTATATGAAAAAAGCTTATGACTTGGACGTATTCAATATGTATGCTTATGTCTAATAGTTTTCTTATTGTAGATGCGTTAATATATAATGTTTGATAGTAATTCGACTAAAAAATGTAATTGCATAACTATTTGTTTACTTAGAAGTCATTGGTTTACTCAACACATGCTTCTCACAACACGAACAACCATTCAGGCACTGTTTCCACACCGGAAATTATTAATATTCTAATTCTTCGTATTCTATGTATTTGTATTTTGTTGAACTCACTGAAAAAGTGAGGCATTATTATTCGATTTTGCTAGACAGTAAGTAAATGAAATAACCACGATCATTTCCCACTTTTTTTGTAGTATGAATTTAAGTCTAAGAACGTAAAAAAGAAAAAAGTTAACATCTTCGTATCAGTGGATGGTGTCAAAGTGATTTTGAAGAAGAAAAAGAAGGTGAGTTACCTTCCTATGAATAACGAAGCATTTTGAAAATGTACAGAAGGTTCGCTATTTATTGAGACAAGTTTGCATTTATATAAGGTATCGTATGTTGGCCCAGGAGGACTGGAAACATGGCAAATGTTTGGGATAGCCAGGCAAGCTATATCCCAATACCATAAATGGGACTCATTTACATAGTCAGCAGTTATCCTGACAAACTAAAAAAGACCTGGCCCTCCTGGGTCAACATTGGACATTGCTAATCAAGTGTAACTGAGTTTTACTAATCAAGTGTAACCAAGTTGATGTCCTTGTCATTCCGCCCGCACCCCATTTGGAGCTGTCTTAATACAGTGGCACACTGGGCAGTTGCCTAGGGGCCCCATGAGCATAGACACCTCTTTCAGACCAGAATTTAACACTCATTTTCTGTTAAACATTTTTATTTCTGTGAGTGCTTGTGTAGGAAGGGCCTAGTGCACTGCTTAGCCAGGGGTTTATAATGCTGTTCAGACGGCCCTGCCCCCATTCCCACCAGGATGGAGGTTTTAAAAAGATAAGACTTCAGCATGTTATTGCTATGCATGATAGCTGCATATCTTGAGATTTTGATTAAACTTCTGTCATTATTTTCATTCTAGTACATCTGGCATCCTCAAGTTAGAAATGGCATTTTGAGAAACACATGAAGTTGTGGGTATTCCATAATATTTTAATATTGCAATGACGAAAGAAATGGATGCACAGTCACTATCATTTGCAGATCGAAGAATTATTGCCTGCAATAGAATAGATTCCAGCCACTCACCCTGTTTTCACTGTAGTTTTTAGGTCTCGGCTAGCGTAGGCTGCGCACATGCAGATTTAATGAGTTAGAGTAAGTTTCACTTGCGAGGTTAAGCCCCCCCCCCCCTTTTCTATTGGCTGGCGTCACCGTTCATGCTAACGGTGGCCAGCCATTGGAAAAGAGGTGTTAGTGAAGTACTCTTTTCTCTTTTGAAGAAGTCCCAGTTGGACTGGCTTCCTTGACTTACGTGTGTGGTAAAGCTTTCTTATCTTCTTTATGGGGCGAAACAGATGGCGCTAGGTGCTGAGCGGGTGCAGGGCGTTGCGGGCGTAAGAACGATCCTTGCCTACTACTATAGAGCTAAGTACCCTTTGCCCATTTACTATATTCACCATTACGCTACATCTCTGTCCCTCCGCAGGGTGTGCCATTGTCGCCCCACCCCCCTCCAGAGACCTATGGGGCATGGATTTTTTATTTACAAGTGAGAATGTTCTTCTTTTAATTTATGTCCTTTGAGATAAACAGTAATTCGTATTCGAGTGGTACACACACTCCCACTGGCCCCCACCGTCTGGCCTATTGATCGCTAACCACGAGTGTAGTTACCACAGTCCGATACATAATCGGACATTCCTTCTTGCCATTTTGCATGCTTGGAGCATCGATTGCTGACATAAACGTAGCATGTATCGCACAACGGTCACGCCTTTTGGACTAGCCAAAGCACTTATAATCAGAGATTGGTCTTCCAGACAACATCACTGATAGATCTCTCTAACTCCATGTTTGTCTTCATTGTTTGTATGTCTCTTTTTTATCTCCAGACTATACAGTTTCCTCTAAAGCAGAGGTAAATCCCACAACTTGATGGTTTGTTATTTGCACTAATTTTTACACTGCATTTTTAACTTTCATGTCCTCTGGTAGGGTGGACCTTAGCGCGCCCACACCGCCGAGGTACATTACCCATGGTCCTGAAGAAAGCCCAGTAATTCTACACATAAAGGGCTGAAACATGTTGACCCCACTTTAAGTGGAAATAACCAATACATTAATTGGCACATTTCCCTACACATATTTTAACCTTGTCAGGCTGACCATTGAATAAAAAAAAATTCTTTATGGCACAGTCCTTTGACAATTTTATCATCACGTAATTTTTCACATCACTGTCACAAAAAAATCCAGCTCCGCAGTATTCTGGCGTTGTAGCACACCAGGGAGGCACTCGGCTTCTCCTGGTGGGCCCGATGATGAAGCATGTCACCACCCAGGGTGGTGAGTGAGGGCTTCCAAGAAAATTCCTATTGATTTCCAAATCTGAATCCTATAGGAAGTATTTCTTCTCTGTTTTTGTGCTTATTTACTTTTTTTTTTTATCAACAAATTTTATTAAGTGATTAAGCAGCATAAGACACGTGGCTCCCCACAGTCAGGAGATCACCACCAAGCATCATGGCACATTTAGATCACCAGTATTCGGTTCAATCAGTGGAAGGAGAAGCAGGTCCTAAAAATAAAAACAAACAACCCCCCCTCCCCTTCCCCGCCACCCATCCACCCTCACCCCCAACTACCCCACTACCCACCCCTTATCCCTCCCTAACCCCCTGCACGTGAGAGTAGCAAGTATTGTACATTTTGGTTGTAGTGTGTTCGGCATGACACAGTTCTTAGGCCCATGCGACATCCTCCTCCTACGGTTCTTCCTCATGTTCCACTGGGGGATCCAGTTCCAACCCCCTATAATCCGCCCACCGCTTCCAAATCTTAAAGTGTTTACGGGGGCATCCTCTCGCTTCAAATACCCGGCGTTCCAACCCCATAAAGTAATCCAATCCAGCCTTCCATGCACACAGGGGGGGGGGGGGGCTCGTACTCCCTTCCATGCCCGGGCTAGGTCCCTTTTGGCCACAACCAGACCCAATAACAATAAGTGGCGTTTATATATATTCCCACTGACACCCTCCAGTACATGAAGCAACCCTAGCCGAGGGGTGCGGGGAAGATCCCAGCCCAGTACCTCTGACAGGCAACTCCATACGCCCCTCCAGAAACCAGTCAATCTAGCACACGACCATACAGTATGTAGCAGCGTACCCGTTGCAGCCCCACAGCGCAAACACTCCGGGGAACCAATCAATCCCGCCTTCCACAGCCGCTCGCGGGTGTAATAGGCTCTGTGCAGATACTTAAATTGAATGAGCCTAAGCCGCATCGCAATAGCAGTCCCTCGCGGGGACTCCAGGGCTTCCCTCCAATCATCCTCATCGAGGGGACCAACATCTGCCTCCCAGGTCTCCCTGAGGGGAAGTAGGGTGGATGAGCAGTGAGTGACCAGTGTCTGATAGATTCGAGAGACTTTCTTATCACCAAGATCCCCCATAAAGACCTTAGCTTCTATCGGGCTAAATTGCGGAAGCGACTCTATGTCAGCGATGCTGGGCGCGAGCGTATGACGAAGCTGTAGGTATCGAAAAAACTGGGTCCGTGGCATGTGGAACTCAGTACTGAGCTCCTGGAATGATTTAAGTGTGACCCCGGTCAGTACATGACCCAACGACGAGATCCCAATTGCGTCCCAGCTATCAAACCCTGCAAGCGAGGCCTGTTCTGGGAGCAACCCGTTGTTCCACAACGGGGTCTCCGCCATCAGTTTACCCCACCAGCCCATGCGACGCAGTGCTTGTTGCCACACCACAAAAACAATTCTCGTGACACACGGCAGTGTCCGCCGCAACCTAGCAGAGTACAGGATCATGTGTAGTGCGTTGTCCCCATCAGCGAGCGTTCCAGGGCTTACGCCGGGTCGCCTCTGTCTCCATACCACCACTCATTAAGTACCAATAATTGGGAGGCTTGATAATAGGACAGTAAGTCCGACGTGGCAAGACCACCACAGTATGTGGACAGGAAGTATGTCCGCAGCGCAACCCTGACTGCCCCCCCGGCCCATAGGAATCGGCTCAAGACTGAGTTGACCTGTTGAAACCACCGGGGACTAATTAGGTGGGCATAGCTTTGCAGTTGGTACAGGAGACGTGGGAGCGCAACCATTTTGAATATTGCGGACCTACCAAAGATTGTTAGAGGCATCCGAGACCACGTTTTCACGTCTGTTTGAACCCTCTCCCAAACTGGTACTATGTTACGCTCCCAGGCGATGTCCACTGACTCCGAGAGAAATACTCCTAAATACTTCAAGCCTCTGGTCGCGACCTGCAATCCCGACGCCCAGGGGTCCTCCACGACACCGCCTCCCAACACCCACAGAGTGGACTTGCGTGGGTTCAGACAAAGGGCCGATACTTCCCCGAAAATCCGCATGATTTCCAACACTCGGGGCCCGAAGCGACGCAGATCCGTAAGAAAGAATAGGACGTTGTCTGCATATAATGCAATTCTGTCCGTGAGGTTCCCGCTCCACACAAAACCCCGCATCTGGGCATCTATACGCACCCAAGAGGCCAGCGGCTCCATCGCTAGGGCAAATAAGTATGGGGACAGTGGGCATCCCTGTCGGGTCCCTCGACCAATCAGAAACTTTCCGGAGACTGTCCCAGCGACGCGCACCGAAGCCGTAATGTCGGTATAGAGAAGTTCAATGTATGAAAGGAACACCGGGCCCAGGTTTAGACGAGGCAGGAGCGCAAAAAGGTACGTCCAACTCACCGAATCAAACGCTTTATCTATATCTGCTAGCAGAAAAGCCGCCTGTTCCCCTGTGGCTCCCATTGCATCAATCACCGCTTGCGCCCGCCGGATATTGTGCCTCGTCGCCCTACGAGGCATAAAGTCGGCCTGGTCTGGGTGGACCAGATCCGTCACGTACAGAAGTAGTCGGTTCACTAGAGCCTTAGCCAGAATTTTAGCTGTAATATTTAGCAAGGATATTGGGCGGTACGAGGCGGGGCTATCTGGGGGTCTGCCTGGCTTCTGAAAGACCACAACTTCGACATGGCGCCAGTCAGGTGGCAATCTACCCTGCGTTTGCGCTTCTTCTAGTGCTCTTCGGTAATGTGACCCCAGTTGGAGCTGAAACTTTTTATAAAATTCGCTCGGGAAGCCTCTTGGCCCAGGTGCTTTCCCGGTGTTGAGCTGTCCCAATGCATCGCCCAGCTCCTCCGCCGTAAGGGGGACGTCGAGAGCCTTCCTGGTCTCCTCGGAGACCGCTTTCGGGGGCAAGTTGTCAATAAATTTAGCTACTTCGTCCGCCGACAGACAATCTCTCGGAGCATATTGCGCCGTGAAGTATCTAGCAAATTTCGCCGCCAGCTCAGCTGGGTCTGTAATCGCCACCCCATCCTCCGCAGTGAGGCCCAGCAGAGCAATCGGTTGGAACGCACGCTGACATAGCCTATGAAGCATGCTGCAGGACTTATCCCCCCACTGGTATATTCTGCTCCGCGTGGCCAGCCACGCTTGTCTAGCCTCATCATGCAATATAGTTGCATAAGACTGTTGTGCCTGCAGGAGCATCAGCACCGCAATCTCGTCGCCCCGGCCCCGTTGTTCCAGGGATTCCACTAGAGCAGCTGCCTCCACAATTGTCTCCCGGCGTTGCCGACAAGCTGCCGCACACCACGCAATGTCCACACCCCGTATAGTGGGTTTCATCGCCTCCCACACCACAACAGCGTCGATATCGTCCACCAGGTTTTCCTGCCAGTAATGGGAAATCGCCCCCCTCAAATGTTGGACATATCCAGGCTGCTGAAGGTGCCACGAGGACATCCTCCACCGGAACGGCTGTCGCTGCTTAAGCAGCTCGACTCTGATTGCCACTGGAGAATGGTCCGACAGCCCTCTTTAATTAAATTAATTAATTAATTATGTGCTTATGTAGCGCTGGAATCACTCCCGAAGGGGTACCTCCGCGCTTCGACCGCTGCGAAACCCTTCCTGGCTTCCCTGAGAGATGGTCCCTTAATGGGTATCTCCAGGGTGAGACCAGGCATCCCCGGCGGTCTGGTGGGGCCGTTAGTGAAGATGAGGCAAGCTAGTGCCCAGAGTTGCCGAGTGTGATCGCTGATCAGAGTGGGCACCGAGGCGAGAGAATTATCGAGTCCGCTGACCCTGGTCCAGAAACCTGCCGCGCCGGGAATCGAACCCTGGTCTCGGGCCGTCCTCTGCTCTCGGGTCTGCCGCCTCTAACCAGTGAGCCACACTACTTCACTCTTGGTAAGATCTCGGCCTCCGGCACCCTGCTCAGGTGGACACTGGGCACAAATGCATAATCCAGCCTCGAGAAGGAGCCATGTACCGCACGCAGAAACATACGTGTACCCGCGCACCTTGGGATGCATATGGCGCCACACATCCACCCAGCCCATCCCTTCCACCATAGCATTCAACCGGGTTGGAGGGGCAGCTGTTCGCATCTCCTGCCGTCTCTGGCGATCCATACACACATCCATCACCTTGTTCCAATCTTCCCCAACTACTGCCAAAGACTCTGGGATATCCTCCCATACAGTGAACAGCTTCTCAGACAAGGCCCACTGCAGAGGTGGAGGGGCGTAAACACTACCAAACACTACAGGCTCAACCCCCACCATTCCTTTGATAAAGATGTAGCGACCCTGTGTGTCTGCCCACTGCTTCTCATGAACATAGGCCAACCTGCGATGCACCAAAATAGCCACCCCCCTGGACCCTCTAGAGAACCCGGCATGGTAGACTTGCTGGTACTCAAACCTCTGTAAGCTAAGCACCTTGGAACCCATCATGTGTGTTTCTTGCAGCAAGATTCCATCCGCCGCCTCCCTCTTCCCCCATCGTAGAATCGCCCCCGTTTGATCTTGTCGAGCAGTCCCCTGACATTCCAGGTTATCACGCGTATGGACTCACTAGGGAGCTCTAGAGGAACATCAGCCATAGTCCAGTGGAACCAACCAGGTGGGCCCTCTGCGCCTCACCCACACACTTAGCACCGTTATTAGAATGTCAAAGCAGATCACGTGCAGTCCCCCCCTCCAACTCCAGGTCCCCCCCACGCCAACCTCAACTCCCCAACCTACCGCACCCATATGCAGCCCCAACTCACTCCCTTCCTCCCCCCCTGCGCCCCCAACCCCCATCCCTATACCTCATAGAACTCTGAAGTACCTGTCGCGGCATGGGTAACCTCGGGCCCAAAACCGAGGACCCAAGGCCAACCATACCAATGGATCCCAACACCCCCAAAAACAGTGAAATCACCCCCCCCCCAGTCAACTCCCCGTTTAACAGGAGGTCGTGGCCCTAAGAAGTAGCCTCCCGAACCCCAGTCCGCCATACCATACATGTATAAGGCACTATCTGGAACTGGTAGCATAGGCAATGTTAGTGCATCCGACCGGTGGGCCCGTGCGCCCCCCGTCAGCCGAAGTCCACAGCATCCACAGACCAGAGCAGTCCTTCCCAGGTCCTCAACGATTTGTCCCCGATTGATCGGAGTCCATAGTTCCACTATCTCGTGTCTCACTGGCGGATGCAGATCTCTTCCGCGATCTGGACCTCCGGTTCCGTCCGCCTCGGCCTGACGGGCCCCTCCGGTCCTGCGATGAACCCCTTGAGCCACCCGGGTCCAGGCCCGGCTGGGCATGCGGCCTGATCCTCACCGTTTCGTCAGTCCATTTAAAGACGTCTTCGGGTGTGTCGAAGAAATGTGTCCGTGACTGATAAATCACCCGCAGGCGGGCAGGATACAGTAGGGAATACTGGATCTTCAGGCCCGCAGTTTGGCCTTGGCTGCTATGAAGGAGTGACGCTGTTGCTGTACTAGTTGGGTGTAGTCAGGAAATATCATGATCTTTTGATTCTCATATGTTATAGAGTCCCTGGTTCGTGCTTCCCGCAGGATAGTGTCTCGATCATAGTAGTTCAAAAGTCTAGCGATCACTGGCCTGGGTCGCTCGCCCTCCGGCGGCCTCTGTGTCAGAGCTCGGTGCGCCCGCTCAATAACAAAGCAAGTGGAGAGAACCCCAGGGGGCAACCAGCTCTCCAACCATTGGGTCAGATATTGTTCCATATTTCCTTTCTCGCACCGCTCCGGAAAGCCTACGAAGCGAAGGTTGTTTCAGCGTGCGCGCCCTTCAGCGTCCTCCACGCGGAGCGCGAGGCCTTTTTGAGAATGTTCCATCGCCGCCATTTTCTGCTTCAGGGTCTTGACGTCGTCTTCCACCACCGAAATCCTAGATTCCGTCTCTGTAATCCGTGCCACTGCATTCCGTAGGTCCTGACGTAGCAGGGTCACATCCGCGCCCACAGCCCCAATCTTGACGTCCAGCATGTCCCGGGACTAGGTGATCGCCGCCATGAGTGCCGCATTGTCCGGCCCCGCTCCAGGACCTCCCCCGGAGGCCCCCGACCCTCCACTGGGCCCGGTGAATTTATCAATGGGTCCTTGTTTGGGGGGACCGCCACCACCCCTGGTCATGGCAGCGGTCCGACCCCGGGGCCACTACGCAGCGGGCCTACGCACCAATGCAGATTCCCGGACCTCCAAGAACGTCCAGTGTAGGTCTGCCCAACGGTTCTACCACACCCAGTTGCAAATGTCCTCAACACCGCAATCGCTAGCACCTGGTTGGTTCCCCGGTCAAACTCGGAGCAGATATCCCAAATCAGTAGTAGACTGGTCCCTGCACCGGCGACCTCGTGGCTCCGTCGTCCCGCGGTCCACCCACCGCCGGCCGCTCCGCCCCAGCTCGTCTGGTGCTGCGGGCACACTCACGGCGGTGGCCGTCCTCCTCAGTTCCACAGCTGACAGCACCGGCCCCAGGGCCTCAGGGAAACCACCAAATGCTTGTATGCTGCCTCAGGGCCGCGCCAGGCACGGGCACAGTTCACGCCAGTCCGCTCGGTTGCCCACCTGTCCTCTTCGCCAAGAAATGTAGGTTCGTCATGTACAGTGCTTCAGGTAGGGCCACTTCTCCAGATCTCAGCCTCCCAAAGCCCACTGTTGGACCGCCGTCGTCAGAGTCCGGCACTAGCCCAGCGTCACCAAACTTGAGGCCCCTGCTGCTCAGCAACGATGTAGGCCGCTGCTCTCCCGAGGGGGGGTCTCCGTGCTCCACTCGCCTCCCATGTGATCGGTGCAGCAGCCCAGGTTTCACCCGTCGCTCCGCTGGTCTCAGGAGACTACAGGCCCCCGGGTAAGCCGCAGCACGGCCGACCCGCACACAGGTCCCCTCGGTCGGCAGCGCCAAAATAGAGTCCCCAGCTTCACCGTCCTCCACTAGGCCGCTGGACGCCACCGGCAATTCCGCCGCACCACACAGTCCAGGGGCGCCGCCGCCCGCACTGGAAGGCTCTCGGCACCGTCGGACACACTCGCCCCCAGTTGGTCAGTGATATGGGTCCGGGGGCCAGGATAAATAGACGGATTTCGATCGGGCCGGCGGGAGCTCTAGGAAGCTGCGACCGCCATCCATCGCCCGCTAAGCCACGCCCCTTATTTACTTTTTTGACACTCTCTTGTTGTTTGACTGCAAAACAAATGGCCCCATAAAGAAGATAAGAAACCTTGTACCACACACATTAGTCAGGCCGAGCCCGTCCAAATAGGACTGCTCTCACTCACTGCAGTATGCTCGTATGTGCGGCACGGACTCGGCACCAAAGCGCTTTGAGTCTTTTCCAGGCGCCTCTACCATTTCCGCCTTTGGATACCGTTGAAGTGTGTTTGGTGCGACTTTTCGTAGTTTCTTTCACAGAACCCGAGTTACAGGTAAAGGCCTTTATCGAATACGCATATTTGTTATAAAATTACTGTTGAAATTTGCAGAATATGTATTTCCTTTCTGGTGTTTTTTTCATATTATTTTAATTCACCTGTATATGAATGTTATTCAAACTGTTGCGTAGCTAGACATTTCTCAAAACCAGCAACAGTTATTTATGACAAAATCATGTTTGAGCCACGCGCTGTATCAGACGCTCAAATAAAGGTTTCTTTTCCGAGATGGTTGCTACAGTGAACTAGCCTCGGTATGGGTGGATCTTCGCCGCCTGGGTTGCAAGCTTTTTTTTTTAGGGTTGGATGGTTGAGGGCGCGCGCGCAGGAGGCGGGCCGGGTGAAAGGTCAGGTGTGTCTGGCTGGAGAGTGAGGAGCGCCATCCACATGTGGAAGGAGAGTGTGGAGAAGGAGGAGGCCTCACACCGGAGCATTGCCCCAAACAGGCCGTAATCAGTCACCCCACCTGCCCCCCCCCCCCACCCCACCACCCTCGTGCTGCGGTGTTCAGCTGGAGCAAGTGCCTTCTGGAAGTTTCTCCGAGGGCCCAGCACAATAAAGGGTTGAGTGCTGGGGCATATGGGTGGAGGTGATCGGTTGGTGAGTTCACGCGCTATGATGCAAGGTGTCTGTAGGCCGAGTGCCTTGAAGAGGGGATATACTGCTCCAGTCTGGTTGGGTAAAGGTGGGAGGGCTTATTTCGTGTTTCTGATGGAGAGACCCGGAATAATTACTAAAGCAACATTGGTCATTTGGCAGGTCTGACTTAGTGGATTTCAGATCAGAAGGACTTTACTGACAGAGACTGTGCTCCAAGTAGTGGCACTGGCAGTGTGGATTAGTTTAGCCTTAAGGTGCCTACTTGTTGTCCCACCACTACAGCATTCTTGAGCAGACTCTGACTCTGTCCATTTTCGACCAATCTAAACTCTCGTTCGAGGGAGGAGACACCACCAGCTAGTAAAGTGACAGGCCTCCAGAGTGAGCCGTGTCCTTGTGTCCCACTCACAGTACATACACGTCATTTTGCCAAAAATGAGCAACCACTGTCTCATATGTCCCTTCTTGTGCCTTCCTTAGCGAACTGTCGCTGCGATTGTAACAAAAAGATACGCACATAATGTAAACCAAGAGATCTTTCTCCAATAGACGCCAGGTAGTACATTGTCTTGCCCTTCGAGTACTTCTGCTTAAGTTGTATGGTACAGGTAATACGAGTCTTACAAATACATACATACACTGGATTTATTTAAATGGCAGTATAAAATCGTTTTAACTATACCGCATCTTTAACTAAAACTACTAAATACAATAGAAGCTGAATTATACCGTGCGTTATTGTTTCTGAGGGAGAATTAAAGGGGGAGGGACAAACCACTTCCTTTCAGGTTCTGACTCTTACGAGAAACACTACTCATGACCAGTGCTGCCTTCTCCTAAGCTGAATGTGAAAGTTGATGAAAGGTCTCGCAACTGGAGTTGCATGTTTTACTCGTGTCCAGTAGATCAGACTGTGCTCCAATTTTTCCTCATTGTAATTGGCAATAAATACACCAGTTTAATTATCGTCTACGTAGATACTTGAGTGCTAGAAGTTAACAGACAAAGCTGAGGTAGATTTGAATGATGTGTGGGTCTGTGTGTGTGGCTCTGAGTGTGTGTGTGTGGCTCTGTGTGTGTGTGTGTGGCTCTGCGTGTGTGTGTGTGTGTGGCTCTGTCTGTGTGTGTGGCTCTGTGTGTGTGGCTCTGTGTGTGTGTCTCTGTGTGTGTGGCTCTGTGTATGTGTATGTGGCTCTGTCTGTGTGTGTGGATCTGTGTGTGTGTCTCTGTGGCTCTGTGTGTGTGCAAATGCAATAGGTCTCGCATTTGCGAGCGATTAAGCTATTGGCATTGTAAATGACAATGCCATTTATCCGTTTTCAAAACCAACCCATAAATAAAAAGTTTGTCATTAACAATGCCAATAGCTCTAACTTTTTCGAAGGCGAGACCTATTGCATTGTAAATGCTTGTTGTTAGCATCCTTGGAGTGGGCACAGCAATTATAAAGTCTGATTATACGGGTAGTAACCCTTCATGTGCTTCCGTGACCCCCCATTTGTCAATATCATTCAGGTCAGCAATCCATTATTTCATAATGGAGTAAAGACTATCCGCATTGTGCCCACTGTGGCTTGAATACCCTGACAACCATTTCCCAGCCAGAGAGTCGATTTCGTCAGCTGATGTACAATCCGGGAAATGCCCGGGTGATTCAACCAGTTCAAGTGGCACAGAGCCTCCTGGCACAGGACCCAGGATCCTACATGCCCTGCATGTTGCAATAACACATGGCAATGGTGTTGTCTCTTTGGAGCCGAGCTGAAGGTCGATAATTAATATTTGTCACCTGTGAACCCATGAAATACTTCCCATTGTAAAGTGTTCTGAGCTCGTAATTCAGGCCATAATTCAGTATCTACTACAAGTGATCAAGGGGGAGGGAGCACATTGCCAGCCAGTCGGAACCAGTTCTCCCATTGCTTTTTGCATTATTCATAGCATTTTCAATTACTTACAACCAGAAAAGTGCTTGTTACCAATGTGGCACTGGCATTGCCTGCTTTTCTAAACGTGTTTCTGGGTTCTTGTCTGCAGCGCGAAGAAGCAGCTAGGTTTTGAGGTGCTTGGAATGTTACTTGTAATGTGTTTGGTGTAAAAACACTCCAAATCTTGCAGGTGAATTACTCACAAGTGGAAAAGTGTCCATCACAGGAACTTTGAAGCATTTTATAGTTAATGACATTCTCTATGTGAAAATATGTCACCAGGCAGAATGCACATCTGAAGGTGGTTCTGTGACATCTGATTAAGAGATGTATGACCCTCAACAGATCAAAATGTCTGCACCTACAACCAATTCTAAAATTGATAATCATGTTTTTGCTCAAAGTGAATGCAATATGCTCCAAAGAAAGTTGGTGGTCTCGAGTGCTGCAGTACCTTTGTAAAGTCCCAAACTAAGTAACATGTTGGGTGTGGAAGATTGTGGGGCTGGTTAGCCCCCAACCCAGTAATTTTCCACTAAGGGCTTTACTGCAGTCATCAGTAAAATGTATGTGGAATGACACTGAAGGCATTTTAAATTATGCAAAAGAAATAATGGCATCCATACCAGTAAAGCTTTCACCCCATGAGAGCAGATGTACTCGCAATCTGAGCAAGATGCTATGGCAACACTTTGAGTTTGGTACTGGCTTTACTTATGTCGCTATGGGCATCCATAGGAACATGAACCCAACCCTTCATATCACTGGTTTGGAAACACACTCCCCAGAAAATCAGTTTTTTTTCTTTCCACTGTGGCTGGAGCCTAACTGTCTAGGAGGGTTCTGGGGTTTAATAGATGAAATCATCCCTGGCATCTCCAAGTAAAATGAGGTAGTGCTAAAGTTGTTCTTTGTTTTGCAAACTGCTCACATCTATCTCCACAAAGCTAATCCCTATTTATTAATCCACAGTTCACTCCCATTGGCCTTTTCTGGGCACAGAAACAGACCATTGTGCTTTGAGCCAGGGTTGTAAACTATCCCAACTGAGAATGTGTATTCCACCTCTGGAAGTGTGAATAGTGGCAGAACTGGTTGTAAATCGGCTCTGGCTGAGGCAGTCTAGAGTAAGTTTTTACAAAGTTACTTGTGTATTTAAGTTATCAAAAAGCTGATTTTACCATTAAGTCCGTTTTTAAAACTAAGCAAGAAATAGCTTTCAATCATTTTCTAGTAATTTCCTAAGCAGGGTTGAAAAATGAAGATGTTAATCTGACCCACGCCTTTTAGGGAAATGTATGAATAGCCTCTAAAGTCAAACTGCTTTTGGGTATTATTTCACTATGATTACAAGCTAACCCCAATATGTAGTTTGGCCTGATTTCAGATCTTAATACCCTGCCTAGTGGGCTTTCAAGGCGCTGTTCAGATCTGATAATTGGATTTTCCTACATGTCAATAACATTTTTCCTATCCATGTGTCACTAATGTACATTTAAACAGTTGTGCTTTTGACAGAACTATATTTTTATCACATTTGTGGGTGGTGTAAAGAAACTCTGCAGCGCATATGATATTTAACTTTCCAATCCATGAGTGCACTTCAGTGTACAAAAAAGTTATGCTCAAGTGCTTGAATTAATCTCAGCCATTTTAATTACTTTGGACTGAATCCCAAGCCATCATTATTTTGCACACCATGGTTGCCCTTGTTTCCTCCTGGAGTCGGCCTGGCTTGGCAGTTTGATTTGAGCATTTCCCATTGGACCAGGACCGAGACTGCTATGCCTATGGAAGGTCTCAGTGTAGAATGGCACAGTGGGTAAAAAACGATGATCTGAAGTTAGGACCAAATCGTTCGCCATTCGCTGAGATTTATACAAGCATTCCCATTCACTTTGTTGTATTTATACAAGGAGCATTTTAGGCACCACGTACAATGGACTTATAGGGAAGTTAAATAGGTCATATGTGGACTTCCAATACACAGCACATGGTTTACAGGGTGGACGTGCAGGCAATTTACTACTGTTTAGCGGTCGTAAAATGCACCGTCTTAAAGCCATCAAATCCACATATTCAAAAATGTGGTAATTTCTTAGTGATCTTTTAAGCAGAATACAAGCTATACCTTGAGTATCCAGTGGCTTTTGAATCATGGTATACCAGAGAAACCACCCAAGTGGAGGTCAGAGTAAAAGACCTCATTGAACTACGCATTTGTGTCACCAGTGGATGAAGCCATGAATAGAGCTGTAACTGTCTGAAATGGGAAGTGCCGTTTCTGCTAATATCAGCACCTAAATTGACTTCACTGCATTCTAAATTAAACACTTCTGGAAGGTAGTGCTCAAAGAGTAGTTACTGCATGCTGTCACCACAACCTGTTACCTCACCAGTGAAACCAATGAATGCACTATCTACAGTCCTGCCGAGTACCACGCATCAGGCATTAGACTAACGAGTTTGTGTGGTGCTCCGCATCGCTGCACTGAAATGCCTTGTCGTGCATATGCATAGTGGCTCATCAAGCTCACTGAAGCGCTGCCTAAACTATATCATAGTATGATAGTGTAGCAGCTGGCAGCACAGCGCAAGTGGTGTGCACGCGCTGTTCCTGGTGCGCACGCGTTGTTCCTGGTGCAGGCTTGGAACTTGCAGCTGTGGTAACGCTGCTGACAGGCTAACTGCTTAGTGCAACAATGTTTCATTGTTAATATTTTCCATTGCGCAGTACTCACAGCCTGACGTCACTGTAGTGCCCAGTGTGATACAACCATTAGTCTGGCCGGTGCCACAGGGCAACGTCATGTCCTACTACCGAAGGCGGGGAGTTTGTTTTGGAAGGAAGCAGTTCGGTCTGGTTACTGGTTTGCGGCGCTCCCGCAATCATGGTGCTCGCAGGGCTGCTTGCTGCTTGCACCTGCCCATGGTGGTTTTGCGTGCTGTCAAAAATCTTGTGAATCCCAGTAAATTCAATTATTCATTACCAAACTCACATCATGGCGTCCGTGACCTTCGGTTGCAGCTGGCACACAGGACAGTCTGTCGCTTGACAACAGCTGACTCGGATGACTGCCCTGGACTAAGGAGGCGAGTAGCAACCCCGAATTGCCTTGGTGGCTCGCGGTCTGACTGCCTCGTGGAGTCGCTGCCTGCAAAAGAGTGGAAATAAGTACCAGCCACCCCAGTGTGTGTGCGCGTTTATTTGACTCTGACAAAACAGCTCGTGCTGAATATTGTTACTAAACCAGAATTTGTTCAAAAGCAAGCCAAAAGAAAAGTGACAACAATGATTTAAAATGACAAGAGCATTGATGCAAACATTAACAAAGGCCATAAGTCTACCTTTTTAATTAAATGTGTTTTTTTCAATGATTGGCGAGTTTAGTACATGTGAGTTTCTTTGGGGGACGCGTAAAAGGTTGAGAGAATGTTCTCTACATTGTTCATGGAACGTCACATCCAGTTCATGCCCCCTCGCGGTGTTTTCTACCCAGTACGGTTGCTAACACAAGTAGCTTCTGTTGTGCACGGATCCTTTCTTGGACGATTTTTCTTGCACCCTACGGAGATTGTGACGAGTGTGGTATTCAACTCTCAAACGGATACCAAGTACACCCATAACAAACAGCAGTTTACGTTCTGAGAATGTTTTTAGCCAATCATTATGTTGCCGTGCTATTAGTGGAACTACTAGCCCAAAATGTAACATGCTTTTGGCTAAAACTCCATTCTGGCTGGAAAAGTCAAACATAACATAAGAAAAACATGGCAACTGTGGTCTAAACTGCAGAAGTGGGTGCAAGTAATGGCCTGTGCTAGTAACTTTTTTGGGGAATAATAAATGTGCAAATCCTAACCCAAAGACTCATCACACAGAGTGTGTGCCATCAGGACTGACATAATCTTTCCCGCAGGGTCGGCTCATCGCCTTCCTCGAAAGAAAGTGTTCTGAAAGTCAGGTCAGTGATACTTTATCAGCCTAGCTGTGACCTAAATGAGTGCCTCCCACGCTCAGCTTTCTATTGCAGCACTGCTTACAGTTTATGTGGTCTGTGGCAGTGGAGTGAGTCTGCGAGTCCCTCCGCTGATTATAATGCAATTATAAACGCATTCCGGACCGCTTTATGTATTTTTTGCAATTTTGGATAGAGTTTGATAAATGAAAGTTGTTTAACAAATATTTTTTATGCTTTGAAGAAGTTAACTTAGACGTTCTTGTTGCTCAAATGGGTGTAATTTATGATATTTATCTTTCCCTCATCTTTATTGCTTGATTTTGCTGTAAGGTGGTGTCTGTGCGCTGTTTTTCTTCCAAAGTACTATATCCCATGCACTCCCACTGCATAGCAGTGAGTTCTCAATATTGCGTACCTAGACTGTTGCACCCCATTGATGCGCAGAGTCCGGAGGGGAGTTCGTTTTCTTGCGAACTGAGAGGCAGTTTTACAAGCTCCTTGCACCAATTTTCCCATGTTAAAAGTGACACAATAGTGGCGCAAGGGGCTTGTAAATTTGCCGTTCAGACTGTTGTAAACTATCTTTTCTCACTGCTTGGAGGTAATTGTACATTCCTACGCAGTGAAGCTGCTGCACACTACCCACTCTCTTCTTTGATAGATGACTTGTAGTTGTTTCGGAGAACAAGCTTCTTTGCTCACCTTGTGCCATTGGCGTGATTCAAAGAGGGTGCACCACGTGTCAAAGCAGCTTTCTCAGACGTTGTTACGATGGCCAGGCATCATCGCAGAATCCACAAACGTAGAGCTTTGGAGGTGTTTGGGGGGGATGACGCCAATTTGTGAAACACAACCTGTAAGATAAAAAGGAAGATTATATTATGCGTCATTTGTTTATGAAAGGAGAGTGGAAGTGAGTGACCGAAAAGAAAATTCGCAGCTCACCTTTGTCACCAGTGTGTTTTTCACAACGTACCGGGACATAATGCACCCTGAAGCTCTACATCTAAAAAATAGTTAAAGAAAGATGCTATGATTGCTATTTGTTATTATCTTAATGTGGAGTAGAATTACATCGCCCTTTCACACACCTTCCCTCCCGCATTTAAAAACAACAATTTGTACAGTTTCTTTACCGGACATTTGACCGATTATAAAAACGTTCCTGCTGTTGGAAAACATTTTTTTTAATGCAATAAGATATGGTATATAGGACTGCGTACGCCCAAACCGCTGTGTCGCTTTTTTGTATCCAGTCTGCTACACCCTCAGATGCGTACCCAGGTCTCACTGCTCACCTTTTCGTGGACAGGACACCTTCTAATTCATGCAGTCCCGCTCTGCCTCCAAGAAATCTGATATATGGTGCAGAGTCTTAATATCGGTATGGCTAGTGACATACTGGTGCTACCATCATCATCGCAGGTTCCTTACCCACTCAGTCCTTGCGGTACCACTAACTCAGTGACCAAAGAGGCCACGCACGTAGTGGTGGGCCCTTGTACTTGGTTGTTCGGGCCTATATGAGGTGACCGAACCACCAGGAAGGACCATAACAGCACTTGGATGGGAGCAACTCTAAAATGGCGTAGAGCACGTGCGCTCCGTATTTTTTTTTGGTAGTGTCACGTGTGTAGTGATGCATGTGCTAGATGGGTGTGGTGTGGCTCAGGGGTTAGAGGCGGCAGACCCGGAAGCTGAGATCGGTCCTGGACCAGGGTTCAATTCCCCGCCTCGGCGGGTCTTGGGCTAAAAAATTCCACGGACTCGATAATTCTCGCTCCGGTGCCTTCTCAACTCACGGGTTCACACTCTGCGACTCTGGGCAATAGCTTGCTTAATCTCCACAACGGCCCCTCGCGGCGGGATGCCTGACTTTTGCCTTGTGGATACCCTGCTGGGGCTATCACACAGGGGAATATCAGGACGGGTTCCCTAAGCAAGCGCCGGGAAACCCACTGCGGGTAGCTGTGCGCTATATAAGCTCAAATACATTTTACATTATTTACATTTACCATCCATGAGGGAGTGTGTGTGTGTGTGTGCCGTTTTGACAACTAGACCTGGAACTAAGAAATCAGTACAATGGAAATGTGGGCAATGTTGCGTTTTTGTTTTTCCTGGAAAGCGTAAGTGGAGTGGGCTGGTCTGACGTATGCCAGTGCTGCGTGAGAATCTGAACCATGATTGCGGAGCTATGGGCGTGGTACCGTTGTGAGTTATATAAAAAATCAAGTGAATCGGGTGTCTGTTTTGTAGTGCTGACGTCACCCGGGTCTTAAACGCAAATGTATCATTATGTCTGTAAATTTCCACAACATGGCCAATATGAAAGGTACGTGGTGTACCTGTGTTGTACCTTCCGTTATATTACTCTCCCATATCTTTTACCTTATTGCCTTTATTGTTGTATTAGCGCTGTTGTATTTCTTTCCTTTCTGTACTGCGACATCCATGTCATTATGAGTCACCATGGAACTCCCATTTGGTATAAATGTGTACGGGGTATCACTGACTCTATATTCATTCATAGTTGCACACATAAAAGATGGTGGACATCACACATTTTTGTGATTATGAATATTCGTTGTACATTCAGTCGAGTGTTGTAGCTGTAGTAATACAGGGCTGTGAAAGGTTTAAGTTGCAGTTTTTGGCACATGAAGGGCAGCTAATATATATACGTATGTGGTCATTCAGGTATACTGTCGAACTTGGTGCTGGAAATCAGTATTCGAGGCTTGGAATTGCATCCACATCCTGTTATTGTAGACTAATGACGTAATCTACGCGTGCCTGAAATTGTACTGTAAATACGGTTCTCATGTAAATTGCTGACATAGTTTTTGGGTTGATTTTACGCTAAAAAAATTTTTTTAAAAAGGAGGAATAGTCCACACTTACTGTCAGAGGTAAGATGGTTGAATACGCTATTTATAGCACAATATAATGTGGTAGAGCGTAGAAGCAGCATTTTAGAAACCTAATAAATACACAGACACAGATAGATAGTTGAAGTGGGTACGGGTACATGCGCTCGACTCCATTTTATTACTTTGCTGTTGGTAACAAGTAGAATCGCAATCATGATATCATACAGAGATATTCAATTGTAAATGGTTTATGACTTCTGCTGTACTAAGGTAGGAGCACTATATGTGAAATAATACACAGAAGATTCTATCGTAAAGGTTTCATGAGTTGTGGTACACTGAGGTAGGGGCGGTTTATGTAGAGTGTGAGATGATGCGTGGTTCAAGCAGAACGCACTGGTAAGAATGTCTTTTGGCAACTGAATTTTGCCTTAATAAGGCCATGTGGCGATTATTTTTGGTGCACTGAGTAAGTGGTACATGTGGTGCTCAGCGTGTGCTCACCCTGCGATGATGCATGGTTCGAGCGGTCTGTACTCAAAATTTTGAGTGTTGCATACTGGTGTGCATCAATTTTGAGGTTAAAATTTTTTTACCATCGATGGTTATCAACTGCTCTGCAAACTAGGTCTACTGATTGCTCCCAATAACAAATTAACTGATTGCATTTTCCGCAGTGCATTCTAACTTACTCAAAATGGGGACGTATGTCTGGTGGCGATGTTAAAGGTGATACCCCAGAGGTACTTGGTATTACCGGTGGTGGTGGTACATTTTGGCGTTGTGTTGTACTTTCTTTGTAAACCTAGTTCACAGGATGTAGGTATTAAAGGTGCTTGTGCATACTAGCAGTGCCATAGGAATATTTTTTGTCTGTGCCTTGAATAAATCAAGGCTAAATTCTCTACTGTCTGTAGTGTAGATATAAAGCTGAATTGAATTTGTAAACCCTGTTGTCCTCAGTGTAGATCTTAAGGTGGACTGCATCTTCTGCAATCATGATTGAAGTGGAAGATAGAACATATATGCAGCGTAAATTTTATTATTCACCTAAATCTATAAGTGATATAAAATAAGTTTTTGAAGGAAGCATAATAAAGGAATATTGTGTTGGGTTTGATAGGTGTTATACTTAGTTTGGTTTGCACTGAGTTAGTAGTATCTGAAACAACAAGGTTCTGTGGAGCCTGCAATGATGCGTGGTCCTGGCAGGCCAAACTGATAGTAATTTTTTTGTCTTGTGAATTCTGCCTCCGTAAAGCCATGTGATAATGATTTTTTGAGCACTGAGTTAGTAGTACCTTTGGCGCTTAGCATGTATGTATCCTGCGATGATGCGGGGGTACAGTAATTGGACTAATGTGTTTTGTCGATTGAATTTTGCATAAATTCCATTTAAAAGGGACAGTATGTCTCATTGCTGACATAAAATTGTTCACTCTTCTTTCCGTTGATTTATGGTGCAGTGAGTTAGTAGTATCTTTGGCGCTGAGCTTGCACGTATCCTGCGATAATGCGTAGTGCAGAGGGGCCACACTGGGAGCAATGTTTTTTGCCTAGTGTATTCTGCCTTAATAAGGCTACGGGAAGATGACTTGTGGTGCAATGAGTTAGCTGTACCGAAAGAACTCAGCGTGTGTGTACCCTGCGATGATTCGTGGTTCGGGGGAGTCGCAGTGGTATAATTTCTCATCTACTAGAATGTGTCATGTACAATCGAAATTCTGCCTTAATCGTACGCCCTCACAATGTAGATCTAAGGCAGTAGTCATCACTGACATCAAGAAATAGTTTTTGTCGTATCCTTTAACAAAACTGTTTCTGACTTACATAAATCAAGGCTAACTTTAATGGTGTCCGTAGTGTAGATGGAAAGCTGAATTCAAGTTGTGAACCCTGCTGTACACAGTGTAGATTAAAGGCAGTAGTCACACAAAGATCGAGGAATGCATTTTTGTCTCATACGTTAACAAAATCTGAGGACACAGTACAATTGTCTCTGCCTTAAATACATCTAGAATTAATGTAATGTTTCTGTACTGCTTAAGCACTTCTGGTATCAAGTGGTGACCTCTGTTGATCGCAGTGTACATTTGAAGGCATTACTCAGTACACATATTGAGGAATGTTTTTTGTCGCATCATTTAAGAAAATTGTCTCTGCCTTACATAAATCAAGGCTAACTTGAATGCTGTCTGTAATGTAGATGGAAAGCTGAATTCAAGTTGTGAACCCTGCTGTCCGCAGTGAAGATCAAAGGCAGTAGTTGACATAGACATCGAGGAATGCTTTTTGTCACATCCTTTTACAAAATCGGAAAACATAGAGTACAATTGTTTCTACCTTAAATAAAGCGAGGCTGGATTCAATGCTGTCCATAGTGCAGATGCAAAGCTGAATTCAAGTTGTGAACCCTGCTGTCCGCAGTGGAGATCGGAGGCAGTAGTCGATACAGACATAAGTCTGCGGTGCTGTGGCGTTGAGTTCGGAATGGGCCTGTATCGAGGAGGCACATGGTCATGGCGGCAGCCACGTGGCAGGGTGCGCACCTTTGCTGTGGCGGAGTCTCTTCTCTTTGCAAGAGTGAACCACGCCCAAGGAGTAGGCGAAGTTATTTATAGTCTTACGCTGACGTTGCGTAAGTTGGACCAGCCCACTCCGCTTCTGCTTCAAGGGAGTGGGGGAGACAACACAGCTACATGACCAAAATATTCCCCAGTGTCTGAGATAATATGGTTGTGTCCACTGTGCAGTACACTATGTGTATCAATAGCATATCTACACAAGGAAAGGTTTTTGGTTTCTATAGTGTGTTGTGTATAGCATATCATCGGTAGTATTAGCAGTGTGTACATTATTGTTGATGTGCGAGATCCTTCCCTTATACATAGTTGATTGCCACATCTCTGAACATTGAGCTAGTGTGCTGTTGAGGGGATATATTATTTTGGGAAGGTCCGTTGTCCTGTTTTGCGCTGCGTCTGAGGTAGTAGAGGGGGAGGGGTCTGGAGGGGTGGTTGTAGTGGTGGTGGCGCTAGGTGTTGTGAATTTGTTGGGTGTTGGAAATGCATAATTAGTACTTCTATCACATATTTGTCTTTAAATATGGATGTGAGTTGGATGTAATTCACACAGTACATAGTTGAAGTCCTTACACTAGTTAAATATTGATATTAATTTGTTAGTGGTAAATGGAACTATCGCTATGTTGGATAGCATTGTAAATTTGGTTTGTTTTTGAAAGCTTGGGAAGTGGTGTTTTTTTTGTTTTTTTTCCTACGAGAACACCTAGTTTGTATATTCTTAACGTTAGTTGTGGTTCTGGTTTGTAGCGATTTTCTTGGAGGAAGGAATAAATTGAAGAGTGGTAATATTTGTAGTTTTTACTACGTTGAGAAGGGGATAATAATTAAAAAAGATAGAAAAAACCAGATATGCTTATTGAACATTATAAATAGGAATTATCATTTAAAAAACCTTAGAAATTCACTGAAAAAAACATAGGTTTTAGGCACGTTATAGTTAGGAATTAGCATTTAAAAACCTTAGAAATTCACTGAAAAAAACATTGGTTTCAGGCACGTTATAGTTAGGAATTAGCATTTAAAAAATCTTAGAAATTCACTCAAAAAACAATAGGTTTCAGGGGTGTTATAGTTAGCTGGACATTTCTCTCATACAAAACCATTGAAATGATGTCATGAGTGATATCACTGACCATGTCATGAGTGATGTAATATGTGACGTCATCAGCAGTGTATTGCGGGCTCGCGAGTTATAGTTAGCTGAACTAACTATAACGGGGGAATTTCAATGGTTTTGTATGAGAAATGTCCAGCGCCCCTGAAACCTATGTTTTTTTCAATATATATATATATATATATATATATATATATATATATATATATATATATATATATATAGAGAGAGAGATAGAGAGAGATGGAGAGAGATGGAGAGAGATAGTCATTCAAGTGAATTAGAGAGAAGGCATGAGTTTCATACAAAAGAACACCATAAAAAAACAGGAGGTCCTGACTGCCTCAGGCTTTAGCATATAAAAAAGGAGTAGATGGAATGCACGAATGAATCAGAGCCATAGATTATCACTTGGGGCCGCATCCCAATCCACAGTTATTTTGCACACCATGCCACCTCGGTTTTGACCCTGCTCCAATGGCAACAGTTCAACTCAAACTGTCAAGTCTAAGCCACCCTGAACTGGAATACAAGTAACCCACGACCAGGTTTGTCTTTATTAGGTCTCATCAGGCAGCTATAGTTTGGTTCTAGTTGCACTGTGTGCGCAGGATGCACGTCCGGGCGTACCCACTCCGGTAACTTAACTCTAGTATACAAACATGTGATGGATGGAATGCTTGAATTAATCTCAGCTACTCGTAATCACCCAGGGGTGCATCCCAGTGTATCATTATTTTGCACACCATGCCACCTCAGCTTAGACCCATCAAAGTGCAAATAAGCCATGGCCATGCTCCAATGGGAATAGTCCAGCTCGAACTGCAAGGCAAGGTCCTCTCTGAACTGGGACACAAGCTGCACCGGATCCCTGCAAAAAGGCAGTTTAATTCTGATTGCATGGCACTGTCTAGCTAGTAAGAAAGGTTTGGGGAATCCTCGTCTAACTTCAGCAATTCTGGGTTTCTTGGCTATTTTGCCTTTGGAGAATAGTGGCCATAAATGGCACTAAAAATCTGGAAGCCAAAGCCAGACTCCTGGAATAGGGGTAGCATTTATTGGTAAGTGATGCTCTGCAAAATAGATAGAAGCTCAAAGCCAGTTGCAGGGCAGATTATCTGGGCTGGAAAAATGTGAATGTGTATTCTCCAGCCCAAAAGACATCTAGTGTGTCATTGGCCACATTCCACTGCTTCAGTATGCATGGCAAATCCACAAGATGGACTACAATCTGAAATGGTGTCACCACTTTGTGCTACATTTATAGTGCTCGTAGGACACCTCTCCCACTGAACCCGGTTTCCAAGCGACAAGATGCACATGTAAAATGTTGTGCATGCAACACAATGCACATACTGGGTGGGGAAGGAAAGCAAGGACATGACCTGACATGGGGCAGATGGGCACTTGTCTGAACGGACTTTACTGGAAAAGCCAGTAGGCTCCCTACCCTCCTCTCGAACAGGTAAAAAGGCCTGTGCACTGGCACCCTTAATTAGCTGCTTTCAGACTTCCCATAGCTTGGTATGAGGGCCAGAAGCTGTCTTCGCACACATGAGGGGGCAAAGGGGTAAATATGTGGTACTCCCCCAACAAGCAGAGCTTCGCACTCATCCATTTTACTCTTGTGAGAGACGATTTATTAAACCAATCCAAAAAGGAGTGATAATGTCAGAAAGGTTGAATCTATAGCACCCAACTTAGAGCTGGAAAGTGAAAATCTCATTTTATGCATTAGAGATAGATATTTTCTGAAGACACTTCATTTTCATTCATTCAATCAATCAATCAATCATTCAATCAGGGGTTTGTAGAGCGCGCTACTCACCCGTGAGCGTCTCAAGGTGCGGGGGGGGGGGCAGCGCTGGATCAGTCGAAGGGCCAGGTCTTGAGGTCCTTCCTGAACATGTGCAGGGTCAGGGAACGTCTGATGTTCACAGGGAGTTTGTTCCAGGTCTTGGCCGCGATGTAGGAGAAGGCTCTCCCGCCTGTTTTCATTGTATGGGATTTGATAAGTATGCTGCCTGAGGTAGGGCTCAGATATTCAACTTGCTTTGCATATAGAACACACCTGCTAGGAGTTTCAGTAAGATCGTTTGCTGTCAAGTGTTGCAAGTTAATTTTCCAGTCAGGGCTGCATTGTACAAATGTATACAGTTATGCAGCCAGTATGCCTGATATTTCCTCAGGGGGTTATACATTGGACTCTGAAACTTGACAAGTGCACCAAATGAAAGAATGTAAAAGTCAATCAGTTTGTTTTTTTGGGTAAGAAAGAGATTTTATGTTGATCTTCTGGCCCTGAAGGAGGCTGGCTGTGTTTCGACAGTGGTGGTTCCTCTTCAGGAGCGTTTGAGCGGTGCGCAGCCATCTGAGACCTATGAAAGACACTGTCAAATATCAGCAATACGTGCCCTATATTTACTCAAGCCCGAGTTGGAGTTGCAACTTTGCCATCACGTCGTGCAGGAAATGTAGCCCTACTCGCACTGCTCAGTGACTGGCAGGGGCTGATGTAAAAACGTTTGCATGTCAGGCTGAGCAAGTATTTGGACATTGCCAAAAAGGCATTCGCACTTTGACGATTCTGAACCGGCGCTGTATTTGAGAGCCAGGTGGGCTGTGACGGCAGCCCCCATTCTCGGATTGAGCTCTGAGGTGCCCTGCCCAGCCAATCCTAAGGCCGTTCTCATACACTGTTGAGAGAACCTCTTACTTTGAATTTTAAAAAGCAGCATCAAGATTGGCTGGGAAAGTGGAAAGAAAAAGCTGTGGATTCCTACTTGGAAAGATCAGCACAGGTTTGTTCCACTCATGAACATACAGAGCAGAGCGTTTGTCCAAAATAAATACAGAGTTAGGAAAAGCAGCTTTATGGTCACCACAGTATACATATGTTCTCCTAAAAGGTAGGTGAGTCAAAAGTCTTTAATTTTCATTATGATGATGTGTATTACGTCAGTTTTGTAACTGGGGAACCTGGGTCGAGCCCTAGCATCGGCTGAACATCCTGTGATTCACGACAAACCTTTTAATCTCCTAATGCCTAAAAAAGAAAGAAATGGACCTTGTGTGATTTAATTGGTGCTCATGTAAGAGCGCTGCAGTCCAACGTCCTTGGGCCGAGCTTGTGCCATAAGAACAAATAGGAATAGCCATGCCTTGCCTTGTTGCTCCTTCAACTTTGGAACAGTCATTTACGCCTCACCAGTTTTAAATCTCACCAGCCACCGTCTTAAATTGTGTTCTTTTATGTTTGACAATCAAGCTTCAGACAACCTCCTTCTCTCAATGATGCAAGAAGTCCTTGTTATTGATTTTAGTTGGATAGAAGACCATTTACTTATCTTGCAGTTTGTTTTATGTTGGTAATCCGTCTCTTTGAATTGTCTTGATTTCCATAACGCAGTTATTTTCTCATTGAAAAAAAAACTTTTTGAAGACTCTTAAAACCGATTTCCCTGGCACTCTTTAAGTAGTTTTACAACCGTAACTCATAGTTAATCAACTTTTGTTTTTGATTGCTCCTCCCGTCTATTGAGTTTTTGAATGATTACAAAATCAATTTCTTTGCCACTCTTTGAGTGGTCTGCAATTGCGACACATAGTTTACCAAGCTGTGTTTTCTGACTGTTCCTCTGTTGATTGTTATGAAGAGCTCCAAAAGACTGAATCCTGTTGGGGACTAAGATGTGCTCCACTCCACATTTAAGGTCAATGGCAATGATTCCACCCTATCCTTGTCTTGGGGTACAACCACTTTAATAAACAGCTTTTTAATGGACTTGTGGTGCCTTTTGATGAGGCCATCTGTTTAGGAAGTACATGTTTTAAGATGTTCGACTTTAGGGCATACATATTAATTGCATCAAGTAAGCTCGCAGGTCTGGCACTGGTTAGATTGGTTTACCAATCCTGGTCATTTATTGAATTGCGAGGCTTCTAGTGAGGACTTTCAACTCGGACCACACATTTGTGCGTTTGCTTTTTTTTTTGCTCACACGCTATTGGCCTTTGCGTTTGTCTTCCTAAGAAAGGCAGCATGCAATTGGCCAAAGGCGGGTGCATGTCCCGCCTTCTCTCTCTCCCCTGGCCTAGGGAGCTCTGGAGCGAGCAGCAGTGCAGCCGGGTGCCAGCTGCATACCTCAAATTCCTTTCCGTGCACGCGCACCGTGCTTGTTTAGTACTTGTGCCCTGGTGGCTCGTGGCTTTTCTTAAGATGGAAAGTTTGGTGACCGCCCAGGCTGCCAGCCAGCAACGAGCCTGTCAATCATCCTGACTGACAGGTTATGGAAGTGACACCAGAGGAGGAGGTGCTGGAGCCCACGCTGCGTGACACTCTAGCGCCCAGAGCGCTCATTGAAACGATCGTGGCACACCACACCTTCTAGTGCTACTGTTGCACCAAGTGTAGCGCTTGGAAATCCCTGCCAGCCGTCACACTGGGTAGGTCTGCTCGTGGGGCTTCTAGACCCATAATGGGCATCTCGCGGCTTGACGCAGATGGGCCTCTCCGTGTGTCTGACCCCACTCTCCTTGGCCTCTTTCTTTTCAACAAGGCGTCCCTAGAAGTGGCCGACCCCATACCTCACACCAGTGTTTTGAGTAGCATGTCTCGCCACTCGGCACATCACAGATCCATGTTTGATCTCTGGCACTCTCCAGGGACGCGGCAGCTGATAGCTTTGCACTCATTTCCATTTCCCGGTGGATAAGATTGCCGTGGTTTCTTCCCTCGTCTTTAGACATACACTTACGGTAATTATATGTACGGCATTGCAAACTCTTAAATTATGTGTGTGCTGCTCTCTGCGCACTTAAATGGCTACCTGTGGACCCGATATTTACCAGAAAAGGCTCATCAACGCCGCCAGTATTGGGTAGACGACATCCTAGAAGCACCGCCGTCCAGCAAATCATACGGCTAAGAAGTGACTTGGGGGGAGCTTGACACACCCACTGCTGGGATAAGAAGGGATATCTGCGCATATTCACCAGCGGGGTAATTTTATCTTCAGAGGGATCCTGCACGCCAGGCGCACGCACTGTGCGCCTCAAGTCCAAGCACCGTGAGACACCCCCACGGCCCACCCCCAAGAACAACATCTGAGAAAAACTTCACCTGTACCCCTGGATATCTGCTTGTTATATCACAGGTCCCCAGGAAATCTGCTGGTGAGCCAAGAATGCACCAGTGCAGCACTACTTGGCGCTATAGTGCTGCATAGCGTTAGGTACAGTGCTATCTGTCCACACAGCTTGCATGCCATTAGGGGATTGTCGCATATATCTCTAAATGCATTCATCACTACTTGGCATTATGTTCTATAGTAATATCCGTTCATGCTGTACTGTTCTGGCTTTATGCTCTATAAAAATCTTCTCTTCATACAGCACTGTGTAGCATTGAATGCTACAGTAAATATCTGTTCATACACCCATGACTGACTTACGGTGCCATACTCAATAACTAAGTCTCACTCTCTCATTAACTCTCACTCTCTCTCACTAATTAACTCTCTCACTAACTCTCTTACTCTCACTAACGAACTAACTCTCACTAACTAAATATCTCACTAACTAACTAATTCTATCACTCTCACAAACTCTCACTCTCTCTCTCTAAGTAACTAACTCTCACAATCACTAACTAACTCACTAAATCTATCACTCTCACTAACTAACTAACTAACCTTCACTCTCCTGTTATTTATACCCACCCCTTTAACAATAAAAGCCATAATAAACAACCATTGGGACAGGCAGATACAAGTTGCCAGCATTCAAACATAAAAAAACTTGTCATTACTTATTATTAATACTTTTTTAATATGGTCATTCTGTTGTACAAAATACTTTCTTGGTCATATCTAAGGTAACAAAAATGCTTCTCACACTTCTTTATTATAACTTTTCAGCATACTGCAGACTTCTGTACAACACAGCTTAAAAAAACACAAAGTCAATATCTCTGCCTAAACATTTATTAGTTCACAAAGGCTAGACCTATTGGCTATGCCAATGCGTGTTACTTGAGGTATGTGGTAAAAGAAAAGCCTCTGGGTAAAACCTGTCATAATTTACACACCTGTATGAAATGATACCCTTAGCTGGCTGGCTCTGGGGGGCCATTGAAATCCATACCTAGCCAATGGACTGGCTCTTGAACTACAGGCATTGGCTGAAATAGAGATTTAGGAACCCAGTTTCTGTTCTTCAGCACATAGGTGGGATGCTATTTGCATAATATAGTTGTTTATCCCAGTCCAAAATACACATTTCACCGATTCCCCTTGTGTTTTCTTACCACTGTCAAGTCCCCCATCTATTTGGATGTGTACAAGTTGTAAAGCATGTCCTCGATAATGGCTAAGGAGGATGTGTGGTTCTTGCTCAGGTTGAGGATTGAAGTGCTAAAACAAATGTTTTTTCAACTATAAACCTTATGGGAAAGGTTCTTCGCATAGTTCTGCTCCTACCGGTTGACAGGTAAAGCATAGTGCCTTATTTGTCTGTAGAGCTTTTCCGAAGCCTCCTCCCTTTGCATCCAAACAGCAGTCAGTGCTTTCATCTTGCCTCGCATTTTCAGGGTACCCAGAACATTTTCTCTTTTCCATTCTTTTTTCGCTTCAGATTTTTGGAACGCTTTGGTTGTTGTCGAATATTAAGGCTCTTTCCTTCATGTTAGGAATTTAGCAAATCTAGAAATGTTTCTTCCTTACCCTGATCGCTGTGAGAGCACAGGAAGAATGCTCACTCTAATCTGTCATTCTTGCAAACTTAATCACATTGCATCTTTTTGGGTAGATGTACCAAACCTCTGTGTTTGCACTTTACCATCCTCTTGTTCTTCTCCTACAGGGAATGGATGCATGGTTCATCCCACCACTGTTATCACCTGGAGCCTTTGTATGCTTACAATTCACACTAGTAGGCCTTTCGTACGCTTTGATTTGGATGATTACCACTTCTGTAGTGTCCTGAGTCTCAAAGATGCATGTCTTTAAGTTTATCTCTGCTTAAACACATTGGCTCACACCTCCGGCATATTGCAACATAGAGACCGCTACCTTAAATTGTCGTTCACACCATGAAAATTAAATATATTTAAATTTTCACTTTAGAAAGAGTTTTGTAAGCTCTCAATTTTTAAAAAACGTATTTTTTGTAAATTTCATAAGTCATTATTTTAAAGTAGTACTATACATCCATTCCGTTAAAAAGCACATGTTTCAGTATTAATATTAGAGAGATGATCATCAATCGGAATTCCACGCCAACCTTCCACAAACCGATGTTGTGAAACCTGCCTCACCTAAATGTCATACAAATGTTTCTTGTCACAGTTAAACTATTGTTGCAACAGAATTGTACACTGTCCATCTCTGCCAGATATTGAGGAGGGGTTGTCCGACTTTTGCTCAAGTAATTAAAATCCTGCAGCCAAGAGCACTTGCACCTTTTGTTTAAGGTTAGAGCGGTTATCAAGTCCTTGAAGCTGCACAAAGCACCAGGACCCGATGGGTTTACTGCCTGCTTGTACAAACCCTTTGCAATACATTAATCCCCCATTAAGCTCTTTAATTTCTTTACTCGAGAGGCAATGGTTGCTTCTTCAAGGTCCGGGACCCAAATCTCCTTGATATTTAAACAGAAGAAGGTGGCGTGTCTGTTCTCCTCTTGTAGGACTATCACTTTACTTAATCTTGATGCAAAGCTCTACGCAAAGGTCTTCGTGGCTACACTGGAGATTCGTCTCCCAAGGCTGATTCCTCCCAGATCATTCAGGATTTATCCAGGAACGTCAGCCCCTTAACAATATAAGAAGGTTTGTCCACCTGGTTAAATAATTTACCCAAAACATATTCCTGCTATGTTGGTATCCCTTGAGGCTGAGAAGGATTTTGATCTGGTGGAATGGAACTTCCAGAGGCTTACCCAGAGCACTTCAGTTTTGGCCCCATTTTCATTGGTATGGTGCTGGCGGGCTACCATTCACCTACATCGAGGGAGCAAGTGAACAGCAGGTTGACTGCTCCCTTCTCCTTACAGAGGTCACGAGACAGGGCTGAATTCTCTTTCTCTCTTCCTTTTTGCGTTAAGCATAGAACCCTTTGCGGTTTTGGATTGAGGGGATGAGAGATTAAGCGTGTTCCTTTTGTGGGGGATAAGCACAAAATGACTCTATTTGCTGACGTCATCTTGCTGTCCATGGTGAATGCTAATACTCATTACAGCAGCTGTTTGGGCGTGGTAGGGAGCTTGAGGCTGTGGCAGGTTTTAAGTTTAATACCAACAAGTCCAATAAACTCAAGTTTACACTGCCCCACAAGGATGTAGCTGCATTACCCTCCCACACGCAACTCGATTGGGCATAAAACATATTAAATAACTAGGTATACACATCACTGCACATCTCAGAGATATGTATACTGCTAACTATTCTAAACTTCCAGCCATCTTAAAAGACTCCTATAGACACCATTCTATCTCCCTTGGGTAGTAAGTATAAATTAAATAAAAATGACAGTTTCTTTGCAGGTTTTATACCTCTTCTAGGCGCTCCCAATTGCTCCTCCCTCATTCTTCTAATCTGACCTTCAATCAGCAATTCCACAATTTATTTGTCAAAATCAAAGACCTTGCTTGAGTCACAAAGTGCTTAGGTGTGATAAATCGAGTTGAGGATCAGTTCGCCCATATGTAGTGCGTTATTATAAAGCAGCTTAGCTAAGAATCACTGTTGACTTGTCCCTTAAGCCCTCTGAGAAACATTGGGTCCATAGGGATTAATCCGTCATTGACAAGTTCCTTTGGGCCTTAATATGGAAGACTAGAGGGGACAGGCCGGCCAACACTTACCTTAGCCTACCCACCCGTACTACCCTAGAAGTGTGGGATTCTACCCTCTTAGATCACAACACACATATTTTCCCATCTCCACAAATCTATCCACCCCCTTATCAGCTTATTATCCGGGCCCTTTTGAGAGGTGGAAGGCAAGTGACGGCTTGACTATATCGGAACAGGAGGTCCTCTCATTTGAGAAGTGTAAATTGAAATGTCACCTCCAAGAAGAGGAACAGTTCCATCCTACCCAGTTGAGACACTTAGACACACACACTCATATCCGTGCTGCAGCCTCTAAGGAGTTATCCCCACCTAAAGGATTTGTAAAGCCCACATGGGAATCCAGAGGTAGACTCTCATCCTTATACACTATATTGCTGGATTCATTAACCCCGCCTTCATCCTGGGAGATTACTGGGCTAAGCTTGCAAATATACGTATTAATGATTCACAGTGGAAATTTTTGTGGCCCAATTTAACCAAACATTCTCACAATATTATTGGCAGGGTAACACCCTATAAGACTATCTTTGATTGATATTATTATCCCACAAAACTCAAGGGGTTTTTCCACTAGCTATTTGTGCTGGCAGAGCTGTGGGTTAGGGGGTGATTTTTAACATATTTGGTAGAACTTGCCTAAGATTAGGCCATTCTTGTGAAAAATGTTAGCAGCTATAAAATCGGTCTTTGGTTACCCCATCCCATCAGATTTTTTCTTTTGTTATTCTGGGCTTGAGATCAACCTCGCTGCAAAATCAGACGTGAAATTACCAGGTGATTATGTGTAAGTGCTTCGAGCTGCTAAAACCAGATTGGCAGTCTTTTGGAAAAGTCGGGAGCCTCCGGATATTTCTCCTTGGTATCTCTGCCTTTGGGATGTTATAGCTAGGGAAAAATCCTCTAAGGCTTTTGCTGACTCTCGAATAGCATTTGGATCAGTGTGGGACCGCTCTTGGCTTTCTTGTCAAAGGGTTTACTATGAACCCCTTGCCCAACAAGACTGGGATCATTAAGCTTGTTTCATGGCCAATGACCAATATTGATTCGCTCGATCAGTAGTCTTTCCCTGATGTTATTAAGCTAGCTATGTGATCTCAACAACTTTCTATGCTAATGTTCGATTTGACTGAATTTTGCACCTTTTTAGTTTGGGATGTGGGGGTAAGAGGGTTGGGGGATCTTTCTTGGGACCGACACATTTGATTATTCTGAATATGTTTATTTTGCTGTGGACTAATACTAAAACCAATAAATAGAGAAGGTTAAAAAAATACATACAGTTTAATTTTAGCCCAACAAACATGTGACACAAAGGCAGTCAGACTGTCCATAATTCCATAATGAATTTATTTTTGGGGCTTTCTTAGACTCTGTGTACCTTACCACTGCTAACCGGTGCTGAAGTGCTTGTGCCAGCCTCCTAAAAACATGGTACAAATGGCTTAAATCTGATTAGTGCATTTAATTTACATGCACGTCCCTCATATATATGGTACGCAGGTACCCAGGACATGTAAATTAAATGCTACTTGTGAGGAGCAGCACTCATTGTGCTTCCCACTAAAAGTAGACTTTTAACACATCTCAGGCCTGCCATTGCAGCCTGTGGTGCAGTTTTTAAACTGCCCATTTGACTTGGCAAAATAACCCCTTTGCAAGGCTTAAACTTCCTGTTTAATGTCTTTATGCCACCCCTAAAACTGGCCCTAAGCTGGCCATAGGGTGAGGTGCATTGTAATAAAAAAATTAGGACATGTTTTTAAGTTTTACATCTCATGGTAGTGAAAAACTCCTAAATTCCTTTTTCACTACTGTAAGGCTTACCTCTCCCATAGGATAACTTTTGGTTACCTTATTAAATGTAATAAGTACTAATTTCTTATTGAGAGCAGGTAGAAATGTAATGTCATGTTTAGATTCAAATCAATTTTAATTTTAAATCCTCTTTAATAGTAAAGTCGGATTTTAGATTACAATTTTAAAAATGCATCTTTTAGAAAGTTTCCATCTGCCTGGGCCTGTTACTTGCTCCCCCATAAGAAATGTGTACTGGACCCTGACAGTGAACAATAGGACCTGGGTATGGTTGGAAAAGAACCATCCTACCAGGATGGAAGGGGCAGAGCTGTTCCCTGCCCCACTTACATTTCAAAGGACTGCCTCCAGCACACTCACAAAGGAACTTGACACCAGCCTTCTGCCACCCTAGACCTCTTGCAACCTGGGGAGGGGAAGGAAGGAACTTTCCAGAACCAGATGTAGAGGTGAACTAAAAGTTTCCCTCACTTCAAATGATAGCACCAGGTATAAGTACCGGACCTCCTGAGACACTCATCAGCATTCATCTCTGATCTGTTGGCATTACAGAAGGACTGCCTTGAGGCCTGCCTTGTTCCCCAGAGGTCTGCTCTGCTACTTGAGGCCTGCTTTGTTCTTCAGGGTCCTGCCTAGCTGGTTGAAGCCTGCTTAGCCTTATGTGAAGTATAATTGGACCTGCTAACCTAAGTGACTCCAAAGGTCAGTTGACTAACGTGTTCTGAGCCACAGGGACACAACAAGCTCCAGAGGTCTCCCTACAACTGCCCATCCGACCTGCTTCTTGTACTGGACCTGATTAAGTGCTGCTGGTGATTTCTTGATCCCCAAGAGGTGCCTCCCCAGGTGCTGGACTCTTGACTGCCTCAGTTGAGCTCCTCCTATTGAACCCTGAGGTTTTAAATTATGTGTGCCAAACCTTGAGAAGGTAACTTTTTCAGCGCGGCTAACCTGGTCCCTGTTTTCCACCTGCACTCCATCGCAGTCTGCCTGAACCTGTGACTATGTCCCGGTATAGCACGACCAGATACCCACAGTTATCGCTATCTGCTTCTTGCCGCTATTTTTACTTAAACCTTTAAAATTGCATCTCTGCATTTCTACTTATCGGATATTTATCATTTTGGTCTCATTTTATTTATTACAAATAATAATATTTTTCCTAATTGGTTTGGGATTTTTATTGTGTTGTGTTGTCACTTTATTATCATTTGTCTGCTGCATAAATACTTAACACATTGCCTCTAACTTAAGCCTCACGACCTTTGTGCCAAGCAACCAGAGGATTAAGCACAGGTTAATATAGTTATTTCTGTGGTCCACCCTGACAAGGATTGTTGTTACTGCCTGAGTTGGGCTTCCACCCCTCTCAACCAGTAACCCAATTTCTTAGTCTGTATAGGGTACAGTCTCTTTTGTTTTAGTGCTGCCAATTTGTGGGGCGAGTAAGTAAGTTTATTTTATTAATCAGTGATTACAATAAACAAGAAATGAAAACAATATAAATAACATATTGACCACCATGTTAGACACACTTATCAGTAGTTATAAGACATCATAGGTTTGAAAGCAGCATAAGAACATTAAGTAAAACAGTTGATTAAACCAAATTGTTGTCTTAGGAATTTTATTAAGATAAGAGTATGCTGATAAGAGTTAGACTATGCATTAAAAAAGTCTCATGGTCTCGGTGACAGTTCTGACGTTAGCCTCTCAGAAGACTGCCGTAGATATCAATATTTTTGGGAGGAGGCCGACAATATGACCATTAGTTCTATTCTTACATCCACAAGACAAATGTTCCAGGACCCTTCAAACCGGGATAGTGACATGTACAGTAATCTGATGCATAGGATTTCCTTTTTACTGTGGCTTCCAGATCTGAATGTATATACAGTTGCTTTGGTCGAAAATAAGAATCAGAGGCATATTCTGAGTGTTTATACTGCTTGTAAAACAATATGTCTTTCTTGGGTAGTTTCCCAGTAGTATTTTCCTTAATAATTAATTTCTGGAGTGTGTTCCTGGCCACCTAAGCCAGATCGCTTAACTGTGCCCTTTTTTTGTGCTTCGATCACTTTGTTGAGGGTTAAAAGATCCAATCCCACTTTTTTGAAGTGGTTTGATTTTACCTCTTTCAGAATTAACCACATTTATTTGTCCCTGTTTGCCTTACTGCATTCACATATTTAGTTGACTTTGGCTGCTGTGTAATAAACCAACAGTGATGTAAGTCTAGCAGAGATCTGATGTTTTACATGCAGACCTTGTTCACGTTGATGCAGTGGCGTCACTAGAGTTGGTGTCACCCGGTGCGGGTAACTCTTGGTGTCACCCCCTCACGCTTGTATCCTGGGAGCCTGCGAGCTCAGAATAACTGATTCATTTCTCCTCCACCGTCTTTACAAAACCAACTTGAAAGTGCCCTCTTATCTATCTTATTTTATGCACTGCGTGGTTTGAGTAAAAAAAAAAAAGAAAGTTATATTTACTAAAAAGCAGTGCCACAATTATGCTGTCTGGTGGAATACATGTATTTGCTCCAGAAAATACATGTCTGCATGAAAAGAGTAAATGCACAGATATGGTCTTTCAGTCTACCATAGATGTTTTTCCAAAAACAACCACATAAAACTGACGCCTCGTGACAAGAAGCTTCACCCCAGATGCAATACGTTCTTGCTTCTTGACGTACCTGAAACGGATAGAGTATGTCTCTCTGACCCAGACCCAGGCTGTTTCCTCACCTCAAGTTGTGGCTGCTTTGTTACCACTCTTGAGAAGATTTTGCTTTGATTGGGGTGGAGTGGTTGACGTGTGTCAGTAGTTCAAGTGATGGTTTTTCTCAGCAATGTGTTGTACAGCAATGGGGTAAAAATGGCATATGCCTACTGGAAAATCTAAGGCTGAAGGGCAAGGTAAGGCTAATTTAAGGGTCTGCTAATATTGAGAGCAAGATTAAAGGAAAGATTTAAGGTTAACAGATGCGTTAGGATAAATGGATGAGTTATGGTTAATGGGATAAATAAACCTAAGGCTGAGAGTTAAAACTAACAGCAAGAGTTAAAGATGGCAATGGAAAGAGTTAAGTCTAATATGAAGAGTTAAAACAAATGAGGCAAGTTTAATCCAACACTGGTATGAAATCACCAAGATTTACCTAAGAATGAAGATAAGGTCGGTGAACAGGGAGCAAGAAAGCTAATCACACAAGAACTTTGGTCAACAAGGGTGAGGAGGACGTCAAGAGTTGAGTTTAATGGTAGAGTTAATTTAACTGGAATGTTCAAGTTAACTTGCAGAGATGGAGAAAACTAGGAGAGTTAAGTCTACAATGGAGAGTTATAATTATCAGTTTGAAATAAGGCTAGTTCTGAGAGTTATATTTATCAGTGAGAATTAATACCAGCATGATGGAGCAATAAGGTTAAATGAACGTTCGGACTAATGAAAGGAGATACAACTATTGTATCAAATTTTGACTAATAAAAAGAAAGCTAATGGGGCAAGTTAATGATAATGGAGGGGGCTAAAGGCTAATGCTCAGAATTATGGCTGATGGGGGAGATGCTGAGAGGGGAATGTCCGCTGCATGGCTTTGTAGTATGTGCACACCTGCCCTGATTTACTCATGACATGTACCAAGTCTGCGGATGCTTTTTAGTTGCATCTCAGCACCTATGGCCATCAAGCATGAGCACTAACGGTGTCAGTGTAATGAAATAAGGCAGGAAGAAAGATCCTAGGGTCAGGAGGAGTTATTTACAGCCAACCTCTCAGATCCAGAATTGGTGTTCATGATAGCCAGTTTCACTGCCAGTTTAGGGAACATAACCTGAAGAGTGAGGAATCCTCCTGGAGGCATCGAAGATCTACCACAGGAAAGGAATGTGCCCTTGCTTCTGAGAAGAAAAGCACTCGATATGCTTCTGCAGAAGGAAAACTGGCTGAAGGGAATCCCAACCCAGCTGCCTGGAAGAGATAAAGCTAACCAGAGGAAGGTTACACTTGGATCATCTGTGAAACACCAGCACAGCAAGACCTGGAACTGGACCAGTTCTTCAAGAACTGTGGTGACCCTAAGCGTCCTTGTGACTCCACATCTGAGCTTAGCTGCCCCCATGTGCACCTTGAGCTCTTAGTCCCACTGAGCACGTTACAATCTGCTGATTGACTGTTCCCTGCAAGACATCCAGGTTCTTGACTAAGCTCCCTGAAGCATGTGGTAATGTGGAACAACACAAACCTCGACCAGCATTTTTCCAAGTATCTGTAGGAATTGTGTGCAGCACCAAGGAGTGTTGCTGACTGGTGGCATTTCCCACTTCACTGCCATTTCTTGGTAGGGGAAGGCACCAGTAGGGTAGTAATTGTGTTGTAGCAGCCAATAGTGGCAGTATGTTCCTGATCCAAACATCGGAACTGCAGGGGAAGAGGACTCTCTACAGCTCACCAGCTCTGACACTTTGCTTCTTGACACAGCGGTCTTCAAAAAACTAAAACTTGATATAGACCTTCTCAAGCTATGCACATAGAATCTGAAATTCTATCCCACCTACATTCCGGACTAAACTCTGTCTTGCAGCTTCTAAAAATGAGAACTCAAACAAATCCTTCTTAACTCTTACTTCCCCATCTCCTTCACGTTAATACCTCACATATATGTCGAGGTAGAAGACATCCTTGGGCTTGTGATACTTCAATCAGGTGATTAGCCACGCTCTACAAATTCATGTAGCAAACAATGCACACTTCCTATCCTATAGTCTAGTCTAGTCTAGTCTGGACATTTGTATTGCGCACATATCACGTCCAAAAGGGGTCTCGTGGCTCATGCAGACAGTCCTGAAGAGGGAATGAGCCATAGAAGAACTTTAGCAGAAAAGCCAGGTTTTTAATTTTTTTCGAAAGTTTGTATGTTCTACGATGGTACGAAGACTCAGAGGTAATTTATTCCAAAGGGATGGTGCCATAAAAGAGAAAGCACGCCCTCCATTTCTGGCAGTTTGAGCTCTAAAAGGCGTGAGCAATAACTTAGTGCTCGATCTCAACTGCCTGCCAGGTCTATACCATGTAAGTTTTTGAGTCCAATATTTTGGTCCCCGTCCATACACGTATTTATGAACCAGACATAAGGTCTTAAAAGTGATTTTTTTTTTTACAGGGAGCCAATGTAAGGTTTTCAAACATGGCAATGAAGGAGATCTTCGAGGCAGGCCTAAGACCAGACGAGCAGACGTATTCTGTAAAACCTGCAGTTTCCTGATATGGTACTCGTTTATGGCAAGGAGTAGTGAATTGCCATAGTCTAGTCTATTTACAATCAGGCCCTGAACCAGTATTTTACGTGCTTCAGCTGGCATCCATTTAAAGATCCTGCGTAGACTCCGCATAATTCCGAAACAGGTGCCCACAATATGGTTAACTTGGTCCTTCATGGATAAGTTGTTATCCATGTGGAAGCCTTAATTGTGGACTGATTCCTTTGGGACAGGACACTCCCCCAGTTCCGAAGGCCACCCGTCCTGGGTCCAGTGCTCACTCGCTCTCCCAAATAACATAACCTCAGACTTACTGCCGTTAAGCTGAAGGTGGTTTTGGCTCATCCAGTTTTTTACCTCTAACATGCAGTTTCTAAAACGCCTTTTTGTCTTATTTGCGTCAGGGCCAAGTGTGACCAGTACCTGCGTGTCATCAGCGTACATACATAATTTGATGGGTTTTTCTCATGATGCAAGTACTTTTAGATGGTTATCTATCAATTCCTGAACGGCTCACCTATTCAAAGCGACCTTGATGCCTGCTTCCTACTACTTTGCTCGCTCCTTGTCCTCCTGGACAGAGTCCATCTCATCTCCACGCTTTGCTGTATGGCTTCATCCTCTTCCTGACCAGGTCACAATAGGCATTCGCCCAAAAAAAAAGAACAAGCGCACAAAGCCCTGCTTCTGACAAACATTGCTCTGTGCTGATGCACCAATTTCCCTCTGATGTCCAGATGAAATATAATCTTTTGGCAAGGGGATCAGTATCAGGGTTTGGTGGATGTCAGGGCATGGCAAAAGGTGCCATGTGTACAAAATCATAATCTCAGGCCAACCACCAAAAGGCACAGTTTCCTAGCACTTCACCACATAGAAAGAGTGGCTGCAGAAACGAAGAACTGAACTTGTATTTCAATAGGAGGGCGTAGTCCTGTTATATGGGATCACTTCAATTTCAAGACAGTTGTCATTGCAGGACCAAAGATGGCCAGGCCACATAACGTAGGTTTCAAGGGAAGACAGAACAATTACATCAACCATCAGTTGATCAAAGTTCTGCAGAGCTACAGACAGGTCTGTAACAAGCATAAACAGGTTTAGGTACTGTGTCCTCTGGAAGGACTCACGTCTGGCTAGGGATGAGTGTGGATTCTCCAAGATGGGTGTCGGGGCACTGTAGAGGGACTCTGTGTGGGGGAAGGCAAAATCAGAAGGCAACCTGTAGATAAACTCCAACTTATACTGCACTCACCGGCTAACTTCACAAAAGAACACGCTAGTTAAGGGGGAATCACTAGTTAAGGGAGAGTCTAGCATATTTTACAGAGTGGCTGTCAATAGACTCCTCTCCTGAAGATACCAAGGATACCAGTAAAAACCCTGGGGCTTATTTTATTTACAAGCCCCTTGCGCCACTGGTGCGCCACTTTTTCTCATATTAAAAGTGACGCACTGGTCGCGCAAGGGGCTTGTAAATAAGCCCCCCTATTCCACTCACTAGTCATAGCTGCCACCAGCTAGCTGCCGGTCTCCCTTAGACTGGTGAGGGGGCACTGTACCAATAACCCAGCGGGCTTCAATACAACAAGGAGCACGTCCAGGGAGATCCAAGATAGGAAGCCTTTCATCCTTACAAAAAATCTGCTCTGCCTCCGCCCCCCCCCCCAAAAAGTCCTAATCTAGTTGGCTCTGAAATGTTATGTGTTTTGGCGAAGGAACTATGCCAGCAGTGTTCTAACAAGGCGCCATGTTATTGTTGTTTTTAAGCAATCTATGGTTTGTGCACTCATTCTCATATAATTCACACACATTGTTACACTCGCCATCAGCCCTAGCTTCCCGCTCAAATCGCTCTTCTAATTCTTGTTGGCCCTTGAAAAAAAACCTTCCTGTTTGGAGAAAAAAGCGAAAATGATGGCACGCGCGCAAGTATTTCAGCATCCAAATTGTCGAAGCATTCAGAAGTTTCCTTCAAGCTACAAGCTTGTCTGGCTCCTGCTGGCTACAGATACCGAAGCAGACAGGCCCTGACCGCCAGCCAGCTCCTCACATGGCATTGTGGTGCAGGTGCTGCTTTTTCAATGGGGCTTTGAGTTTGATGGCACACATTTAGTGCCTGGACATGGTGGTGCCGCCTGGTTATATTTAAGGGATCGGATATGCAGTGACCTTCAGTACCAAACCCGACCCCCAAAGAGTATAAAGACAGCAACGCACATAAATAATGAAGCGATAGCGAGCACCAGCTCTGAAATCATTAGATCGCTCCTTGACACGTCTTTAAAGCTTTCTTTTTTATAGCACTGTGACTGTCTTGGGCCGGCCTTCGGGACTGGGAGTCTAATGCGATTGCGATCTGATTGTTGTGTGCCACATTTCTAAACTTCATAATAATATAAATTATATTTTTCACCACGGCCTCCACAATTACCGGATGAAGGGGAGGGAGACGACGGCGCTCGCGCGATATCAAACACTGACAGAGGTGTCGTGACAATTCTTATTCTAGCAGCGCACGCACTCCCTGACTGTCTCTCCACAGACGTGGAGCTGGCGCGCGACCTCTGGGACGCGTCGGAGGAGCACAGCGCGTGGGGGCCGTCATTGGTAGCGCTAAAGATTGACGGCCCTGGAAACCACAAACTGGGTACGCCGCCGTGCATCGCACCATCATCACATCACCACTATAGTAGGTGGTGCGTGCGTGCGTGGCGATGTGCACTGCACTGACTGCAGTATTTTAATTTATAAGCAGGTGCGTGCGCTGCGCACCGTGCGCTTGCACTAAAATAAAGCAGCAGAGAGCAGAGGTGAGGCTGCACAGTGCACTGCAGTGTAGAGCTGTGTTCGTGTTACACAGCGAGCCAGACCAGCGTAACCAGATTGGTGTCACCCCATGATGGGGTGACACCCGGTGCGGTCCGCACCCCACCACCCCCCTAGTGACGCCACTGCGTCGGTGATTATTTTGTTGCTGAACACAGTTGTTGCAAAGAGAAAGGAAGGGACCCATTTTGAGTTCAGTACATTGAGTGTCCTATTACGATACTTCCATAGATCCCATTAATCCTTTTGAAGGATTTGGAAGTTAGCCCTGCTTTTTGCTTCTTTTGGGGAATATGCTGAGTCCAGGTCAGCCTCTTATCGACAGCTATACTTAAGTATTTATAATTTCAACCTTTGTCAACTACTACGCTACCAATTTTCCCAGATTGTTGTTTTCAGTGTTCTAAAACATATTACTTAGTGGGGTGCTCAGCTACTTGTTTTTATTTTATTTTTTTCTATTTTATAAAGCGCAATCTTTGCCCAAAGACATTATTAGATCTCTCTATGTAAGCACCAGATTACATAACACAAAGTTTCTATTTTTTTTTGACACCGGGAGATTAAGCAATTTGCCTAGAATCATAGGATGTTGAGCTGATGCTGAAACTCAAACTTGGTTCCCCAGTTCCAAAGTTGGCAGCTTCTACCATTGGGCAACGTCTCCTCCTCCCCTGGTTCCTTCCCAATATGCGAATAACACCAACCGAGGGCCTTTGGCTGTCCTCCATGATTTCTGTGTATTGCTATGTAACTTCCTTCACCTACTCATTCTGGTTATTTTACTGCAAGATTGTTGGGTATGGTCTAGAGGCACATGTAGTCATCTTGCCTGCCTCATGTTTTCCCAAAAAATACATACATTGGTACATACAGGGGTTTTCAGTCAACCCTCGTCATTTATTGGTCTGTACAGCTGGCATCCATATTTTGCATCTGATCGTCACAGCAAGCGGGAGGTGGTCACCACAATGCCAAGGCTATTATGCTGGACCTGCTGGGTCCAACAGAAAGCAGAACATCTGTGGTAAGCACAGCGAAAAGGTGGCTTTCATACAGTTGTTCTTTGTTTTGTATCAATCACCATGCAGTTCAGTGTGTAGCTGTAAAGCTTCTCAAATTAAACTGCTATAAATTGAAAAACTGAAATTTCCGTCCAGTCGCTATCCCTCTTGTGCTCCGAAGGAAGTTACACGTACACTCTCTTTTCAGTTCCCCATACCACTGAATAATTAATACAGTCTTCCTAAACATGTCACCACCCAAAACAGCTAGGTAATGGTGCTGGTGTGGAGGTATTTGTGACGTTCTTTAACCTTTTCGCTGCTAGGCCTTTTCCCCCTGTACTAAGCCTTTTTTGGGCTATTTGGGGTAGTTTGTGCTTAGGCCCCTGTAACTTTTTGTCCACATAAGGTATCAACACTAACTTTGCGTCCTTTTCTTCCATCATCATGGGGTTTGTAAAGGTTCCTAGGGTTTGTGGATTCCCTTGAAGGGGAACCAGAAATTAGCCAAAATACAGCTACATTTTGGTGGGTTTTTTTTTATGGGGGAAAAGTCCTGCAGAAGAAAGTGTCTGTTTTTTCCCTACAATTGGTTTCAACAAAGGGTTTGTGGTGCTAAAATCACCATCTTCCCAGCTGTCAGGGACATGGAGACCTTTGTCAGAAAACCAATTTTTTTTCCTCAGTTTTCGCATCTTCCTGGGACATAGCCTATTTATGCAAACTTTTTATGCTTTCAACCTCTTTCCAGTTAGTGGTAGAAATGGGGACGAAAGCAATAATGGATCCCGGAAAGCTATGCCTCTCTGAATAGTAGACAAAATTCTGAATTCAGCAAGGGGTCATTTGTGGAGATCGTTAAGGTTTTTTTTATAGAAACTAACAGTTGAAAATAAGAAAAATTTAAAATGAGTTGAAAAAACAGCAATTTGTCCCGTTTTCACCTGTAACTTCTTCTAAGTATGACAGATTTTTTAAAACAATATACCGTTACATCCGCTGGAACCTTATGTTTGTGGGGATATATTGGCCTTGTAGGTTCACCAAGAACCCGAGGATCCCAGAGCCAATAACTGAGCTGCGTCTTGCAATTGTTTTTCATTGTGTACCGGGTATATAACAAATCATTTGGTAAAATATAGAGTGGAAAATAGGTATCAAGGACGCCTATGTATTTCCAAAATAAGAACAAAATATAGAGTTTAAAAGCAGTAGCTATTTGTACATCACCGAAATTGTGGGTACCTATGCTAGCATGTAAATTATAGGACATGTTTCAAAGTGACTTCTTTGTTACACATTGTTTTACATTTGGAAGGCAGAAATGCATAGAAAGTCAATAGGTAATACCAGTTGCTATACAATTCTTTATTCCCCTAAGTCTCCCGATAAAAGTAGCACCTCACGTGTGTGGGTAGGCCTAGTGCCCACAGCTGGAAACGGCCCAAAACGCAATGTGGTCACACCACATTTTTTCCGTGAAAACTGATCTTCTTTTGCAAAGTGCCTAGCTGTGGATTTTGATCTGCTGGCACCTAGGGAAACCTAACAAACCTATAATTTTTTTTAAACTAGATACCCTGGGGAATCCAGGATGCTGTGACTTGTGTGGCTCTCACCAGGTTCTGTTACCCAGAATCCTGGGCAAACCTCGAAATTTGTAAAAAAAACAAAAAAAATTTTCTCACATTTCTGTGATGAAAAGTTCTGGAATCTGCGTGGATCCACAAACTTCCACCCACCCTGCGTTCTCCATAGTCTCACGATAAAAATGGTACCTCACTCGTGTGGGTGGGCCAAGTGCCCATGGCAGGGAAGGGATCAAAAAGGTATTGTGGAGACATCAGAATTACCTATCACAAAAAAAACCAAGGGGGGCACCTGGATTTTCGCCTCAGATTCAATTTAGGAAAACCTACCAAACCCACACATTTCTGAAATCAAGACACCCAGAGGAGTCTAGGGAGATTTGGCTTGCGTGGACCCTCTAACGTTTTCCTACCCAGAATCTCCTACAAACCTCAAATTGTACTGAAAAAATAAAATGTTTCTCAAATTTCTGTGTGGGAAAGGGGTGGGATCCCCTGGCGGACACAAATTTCCTACCACCCAGCATGCCCCCAGGTCTCCCAATAAAAAAGGTACCTCACGCACCGGGGAGGGGCAGAAAGACTGAATTGCCCCAAAAATATTTGGGGGTAGCAAAGGCCCTTGCCCATGGGGCGGACCCCTCCTCCTTGGTGTCTAGTTGGTGGATCCCTGCTTGGGAATTTCCCTCCTAGGGCGATCTCCAAGCAGCGATCCAGTAGTGAGGGGTACCATTGGAAAGGGGAGAGACTCCCCTTTCCAACGATACCCCTCCTGACTTTTTACTTGCTGAGGGAGCGTTGATAGCCCCCTGATCACGTCGAAAGTGAAACTGAAATTAGCCTCTCGCCTCATTTCAGTTTTGGTTTCTATGAAATGACGTCCGTGTGAAGTGCACGCTGATCCTCATTTCACAGAAACCAAAGATTAAGCATCAGGAGCTGGAGAACCTCTTCTCCAGTTCCCGAGGCTGTTGGGGGAGGAAAAGGGAATCCCCTCTGGTGCCCGCACCAGAGGGATTCCCTGTTCCATGGCGTCAGACATGCGGGAGCTGTCTGACGCACATAAGCATAAGCAGCTCCCGCGCATCCGACGCATGGAAAGGGTTAAAAGGGACAATTCTCTTCTCCTCATTCTGTATCTCTAGCAATCACCTACCAACATGTTAAGGATTTATTTGTGTATATATTTTTGTGCATTATTAATAATTTGACAAATGTATTTTCATTAATGATTGCACATATATACTATGATATAGTAGTCGTCTTTGAAACAAATTATCTATAATGTGTAGAAGTGACTTTTCCTGACACTTATTAACTAGGCTTCAATTTGTACCTGAACTCTGTTTTCTCCAAAATGGAAGTCACCTGTGTCCCTTTCTCTCTCCCCCCCTTGCACATCTCACTGCCAGTCATTTCTGCAGCACAAAGTCAAATGTATTATTTGTTTATTTCCAATGTTATTGTTCGTGTTACCTTTGATACATTTCTGCAGCTGAGTCACAAAACGTTAACTATTTATTTAAGGTCTTTCCACTAGACCCCTGTACCTATTCATTCATTCAACACACTGTTGCTTATGTATCTAGTTTGTTCTAGCATCTCTGGATGACCATAGCATAGAAGGGGTTAAAAAAGTATTCATTTTGTGCTTAGTGCCTATGTGTTAAGGCAAATATGATGAATAATTTTACTGTGCCCTGGTTTGCTGATGAATTCATACATTCACTCACAAAACCTTGATTCTCTGGTTCTGTTGATTTCATTTGAGAAAACAGTATTGAAAAACCCTTGATTTTGAGGTGAGCAAGAGGACTTTTCTATTATACTTGGGTTGCTGCCTATCTCCTGGTTTTGCAGCCCACTTGGGATTTAGATTTATTTTCCGATTTTGCTTTTCTCTGTAATGGCCTATTTACTGAGAGCCTTTATGGTATTGATTCTTGGCCGTCCTATTTTACAATTTTGTAACAAAAGCCTTCAAATATTTCACTGATCTAGATCACAGCTATGCAGTGGGGCTATTTAATTGATTAACAGTATTACTGATATTTTGATGCCTTGGGAGGTGCTCTAACTTGGAGACACATTGCCTCATAAAAATGAGGGTTAACACTTTCTACTATCCAGAGACTTGAGGGCATTCTGATTCTGGTACGTTCTGAGGTGTTTAAAATTTCGAAATTTCTGTCGCTCAGAACCAAAGCCACGTCGCTTTTGTGATGCCATTCAATAGATGGCCCCTTTAAGATGGGGTTTTATCAGGGCCATCTTAACAGCTTTGTATGCCCTCTGGGCTAAGCAGTGCACAGGGCCCTACCTACACAACCCCACTCAAAGGAATAACAATGTTTAACAGAAAATTTGTGGTAAATTCTGGTCTGCCTGGGGCCCCTATGATTGTGGGGGCCCCCCGGGCAACTGTCCAGGGTGCCCATGCGTTAAGACAGCACTGGGTTTTACTCCCTGCTGCAAGTAACGAGCTCTTGAACATCTTTATTTTCAAGAAGAAATCAATTAGGTGACAAGCTGAGGCGTTTCTTTCTTAAGATAGTGGCTCCCACTCCTACAGGGCCGCTGTGTAACTGCAAAGTACAGCCGTGTTAAATGTTGCAAAGTTAGCAAAAGTCTACCAAAACATCTTCCCATTACCCTTCTCTGAAATCATGCTTCTCGATAATAAAGAGAGGCCCTTTCCTGTATCACAAAAGGACAATGTCACGAATCCTCTTTTCTTAAAGAAGCCTAATGTATACATTAATACTAAAGGGGGAGGTGGAATCATGGTGTGTTTTAGCAATTATTTTTCTAGGCGTTTACATCCCTGATGTAGAAGAAATTATTAAACCCCTCATGTAAGTTAATTTATTTTTTGAGATTGCTCAAAAAGATTTCTGAGAGAGAGAGAGGAAAAAAAGTGCTACCGCTTCTGCAGCCAAGATACATCATGCTTCAGTACAAATGTGTTTTCGTTGAATAAAGAAACATAGCATATTAATACATATTTGAAGAAGGAATGGAGGCTGCGAAGTGTCAAGTGCTCTGGTTTCTGGGCAGTGTCGAAGACGAACGACTTAACAGCTGTGCTGTTCTCGAATAGATGGAATATAACGGAAAAGAAAGGAGTCTCATTCGACTTAGCGCGCCTCCTCTGATTGGTGGCTCAAACTGCGCAGCCAGTCATGTCAGAGGGTGTGCACCGTCTGGAATGCTGGGCAGCCTGAGAGTGATTGATGCCTGCTGGAGCCAGTCATTCGTTGTCATAGCATATTTCTAATTAACCTTCACCATGCCTCTTTTTAATGAAAGGCAATGGGTTTATTTTTCTTATTTTTTAAGTGCCCCGTGACAACATGCTGGCACACCGCTTGAAGAGCGGCTGCACATGCTGTCATTTTGAATAGTTTGCAGCCAAAGACCGGGAAATATTGCCAAAACATTTGGGCCACTGGAGCCGAGATGTGAAATCTGGCACTGGAGAACTGGATGTACCAGTAAACTTGCATTAAGAAGTTTTAAAATTGATTCAATTATCAGGAAAAACGTCTTTTCATGCGAAGTACATAAGAGGTTCTAGATCAGGGGGTCTCCAAACCGGTCCTGGAGGGCCGGATCCATGCCAGATTTTGTGCATATCCCCATTGAGATACATGTAGTTATTTTAAAAATCTGGCATGGATCCGGCCCTCCAGGACCGGTTTGGAGGCCCCTGTTCTAGATGCTAATTTAGACTCAGGGGGGGCAAACATGGTTATCAGAAATTTTTAAAAACCTTATTGGAAGATAGGCAGGAGCAGACCCTGAGCCCGATTACCAAAATGGTGCTTGCAGAGGGCAGCTTGAGTCAAGTGGAGGCTGACACCGGGGAGGACATCCGGCTTATCTCCCTGCTCCAGTTCCCTACGAAAATCATCGAGAAGATCGTCAACAGGCAACTGACCCGCTTCCTAAAAGAGAACAACACCCTGGACACTTCCCAATCCGGATTCCGCAGCAACCACAGCACCGTACCACCCTCATCGCCGCCACCGACGACATCAGGACCCTGCTAGACAATGGCAAAACCGCTGCCCTAATCCTCCTAGCCCTCTCGTCCGCCTTCGACACTGTCTGTCACGCGCACGCCTCCACAACACAGGGATTCGCGACAAAGCCCTGGACTAGATCACCTCCTCCCTCACCGGAAGAACCCAGGGAGTCCGCCTCCCTCTATTCTGATCCGAAGCCATCAAGTTCACCTGTGGGGTGGCGCAAGGATCTTCCCACTGCCAGACATATTTTAACATCCACATGGCACCGCTCGCCAACATCGTCCGATCGCACGACCTCAACATCGTCTCATACGACGACGACACCCAGCTGATCCTCCCCAAGGACCCCGCCACTGCCAAAACCAACTTCCATGAAGGAATAAAGGCCGTCGCCGAATGGATGAAGAACAGTCACCTGAAACTGAACTGGGACAAGACAGAGGTCCTCATCCTCAGCTCCACCCCCTCCGCCTGGGGCGACTCCTGGTGGCCGTCTACACTGGGAGCTGCTCCAACACCCTCCAACCACGCACGCAACCCGAGGTTCATCCTGGACTCATCCCTGTCACCCAGCAAGTCAACGCGGTTTTCTCCTGCTTCAACACCCTCCGCATGCTTCACAAGATCTACAGATGGATCCCCACCGAAACCAGAAGGACGGTCACCCAGGCCCTCATCAGCAGCAGGCTGGACTACAGCAACGTTCACTACGCGGGAACCACAACCAAACTCCAGAAAAGACTTCAACGCACACAGAACACCTCCGCACACCTCGTCCTCGACATCCACATCACTGCCCACCTGAGAGACCTACACTGGCTCCCTGTCAATAAGAGAATCACCTTCAAGCTCCTCACCTACGCTCACAAATCACTCCACAACGCCAGACCAGCATACCTCAACAAACAACTCACCTTCTACACCCAGACCGCCAGCTACGCTCCAATGACCTCGCCACTATTCCACGCATCCACCGAACGACCACCGGCGGCAGATCATTCTCCCACCTCGCCGCCAAGACATGAAACATCCTCCCCATCCACCTGGGACAGACCCAGGACATGCTGACCTTCAGGAGACTTCTCAAGACTTGGCTGTTCAAGCAGTAGTAGCACCCGCCCCCCCCACCCTTAGTGCCTTGAGACCCTCCTGGGTGAGTAGTGCGCTCTACAAATGCTTAATTGATTATTTGATTGATTGACATGGGCAAGCAAAGTCAGCTCTCGAGGCTGAACTGGAAACCTAAAACAGCTCTGGCAAAAATGTTAAAACAAACCTGCCCACCTTCCTCCCCACCCATATATTCTCTAGATCTCTGGTGTCACCTTCTGTCTCTATCAGAAGTAATTACAGAGAAATTCTTTGAGAAAAACGCTGCTTTGGGGTAAGCATTCTCTATCCTGAAGAGCTGCTTTTCAAAGGTACCAGCTTAACCATTTGACCACACCTCCTGCCCAGGGATACCCAGTATTGTGAGTCACGGTCGCATGCCCCCCTCTAGTCCGTTCTAGGAAATTACTGGAATATTTCATGGGTGCCTTTAAAGAACCTATGGCTCTTTAGCAAATTTAAGTGAAAAACTCTGTTGTAAAGTGCACTTTTTACCCCGTTTTTAAAAACTTGTTTGTTGGCAGAATCACCCTGCCCTCAAAATCATTCCCTTGAATTGCAGTATTTGTGCTTTTGCGCTGAAAACTGACTTTGGGCAGAGTCCTTGCGGGCAGTGGATAAGGGAAGTGCAATCTCAAAGGGAAACTAGCATTTGCAATGCAAAAGGTCTCGCATTAGGAAATTCTGAGCTATTGGTATTGTAAATGATAAATATGTTATGTATGTTTTGCATTTGAAAATAGCGAAATTAATAACTTTGTCATTTACAATGCCAATAGTTTTAAAAAGTGACACCTATAGCATTTGTAATGCAATATGTGTTGTATTTACATGACTTAGATGTATTAATATTACAAATAACAATGGCTTTTATTTTTTTTGATAATTAATACTTAAATAAAAGTTATTGTAATTTATAATGGCAATAGCTTAAGCAGTGAAATATTAACATCTTTTTGTGACATTTGTAATAAAGCTTGAAAAATTGAGAGAACATATTAGAACCAGTTGTTGAATGGTTGCACAGAGTGATGCTGTGGCCTTCAGTGGTGCTGAGTGATGCTGTGGCCTTCAGTGGTGCTGAGTGATGCTGTGCCCTTCAGTGGTGATGAGTGATGCTGTGGCCTTCAGTGGTGCTGAGTGATGCTGTGGCATTCAGTGGTGCTGTGGCATTGAGTGGTGCTGAGTGATGCTGTGGTGTTGAGTGATGCTGTGGTGTTGAGTGATGCTGTGGCGTTGAGTGATGCTGTTGCGTTGAGTGATGCTGTTGAGTTGAGTGATGCTGTTGAGTTGAGTGATGCTGTTGAGTTGAGTGGTGCTGTGGCGTTGAGTGGTGCTGTGGCGTTGAGTGGTGCTGTAGCGTTGAGTGGTGCTGTGGCGTTGAGTGGTGCGGTGGCGTTGAGTGGTGCGGTGGCGTTGAGTGGTGCGGTGGCGTTGAGTGGTGCGGTGGCGTTGAGTGGTGCGGTGGCGTTGAGTGGTGCGGTGGCGTTGAGTGGTGCGGTGGCGTTGAGTGGTGCGGTGGTGTTGAGGGGTGCTGTGGCATTCAGTGGTGCCGAGTGATGCTGTGGCGCTGAGTGATGCTGTGGCGCTGAGTGATGCTGTGGCGCTGAGTGATGCTGTTGCGTTGAGTGATGCTGTTGCGTTGAGTGATGCTGTTGCGTCGAGTGGTGCTGTTGCGTCGAGTGGTGCTGTTGCGTCGAGTGGTGCTGTTGCGTCGAGTGGTGCTGTGGTGTTGAGTGGTTCTGTGGCTTTGAGTGGTGCTGTGGCGTTGAGTGGTGCTGAGTGATGCTGTGGTGTTGAGTGATGCTGTGGGAAGGTAATAAGGAGGATTAATAGACGGTAGGAAAGAGAAAGGAGACAAGAGGGGTGAAAGAAGGGTTGGCGTGGAGATGCAGAATGATGAGGTGAAAGATCACTAAAGGGGTGTTGGACAGCACACATACCATCTGATGTACATATACATTGCTCTAAAACGTTGTGCCGATAGCTTTACTAGGATGGCTTAGCATATGGGCACTTGACCCAAGAGAGGGGCGCTCATTAAAATCACCTATTATAAGTTATTGGGTAGACAGCATGCCATTCACTATACAGAAGTTCTTTTGAATATTTGGATGCTACGATACTGCCAAGGCCACAGGTTAACATAGCCAAAAATATGTTTGTTCAGACAGCACGACTTTGCCATGCACTGTCAGCATTGTTTAGCACTGGGCAGCTGCCCATGAAGAACGTGAAATTACATCAAGTCAAGGTAAACTATAGTGCGTGCTCAGAGTGATTAAAAAAGTGTTGCCAAATCTCATATTCGTGCCATGAGTGAGAGCAAACAAGCACTTTGAAGCATAACTCAATGTGTGTCTAAGTCTGCAGCTCCCAATTATTACGAGCTACATTAACTGTCCAAATGTTGTGCGCAGTGTGTGTGAGTGAGAGAGTGTGAGAGAGAAAGAGTGTGTGTGTGTGAGAGAAAGAGTGTGAGTATGTGTGAGAGAGAGTGTGCGTATGTGTGAGAGAGAGAGTGTGTGTGAGAGAGTGTGTGTGAGAGAGTGTGTGTGAGAGAGTGTGTATGAGAGAGTGTGTATGAGAGAGTGTGTGTGAGAGAGTGTGTGTGAGAGAGTGTGTGTGAGTGAGAGTGTGAGAGAAAGAGTATGATGAAATTGTGTGTGTGTGTGTGAGTGTGTTTGTGTGTGAGAGTGTGTGTGAGAGTGTGTGTGAGAAAGTGTGTGTGAGTGAGAGAGTGTGAGAGAGAAAGAGTGCGAGAGAGAGTGTATATGTGTGTGAGAGAGAGAGTGTGTGTGTGTGGGTGAGAGAGTGGGTGTGTGTGAGAGTGTGAGAGAAAGAGTATGATGAATTGTGTGTGTGTGTGTGAGTGTGTTTGTGTGTGAGAGTGTGTGTGAGAAAGTGTGTGTGAGTGAGAGAGTGTGAGAGAGAAAGAGTGCGAGAGAGAGTGTATATGTGTGTGAGAGAGAGAGTGTGTGTGTGTGGGTGAGAGAGTGTGTATGAGAGAGTGTGTATGAGAGTGTGTGTGTGAGAGAGTGTGTGTGAGAGAGAGTGTGTGTGAGTGAGAGTGTGAGAGAAAGAGTATGATGAAATTGTGTGTGTGTGTGTGTGAGTGTGTTTGTGTGTGAGAGTGTGTGTGAGAGTGTGTGTGAGAAAGTGTGTGTGAGTGAGAGAGTGTGAGAGAGAAAGAGTGCGAGAGAGAGTGTATATGTGTGTGAGAGAGAGAGTGTGTGTGTGGGTGAGAGAGTGGGTGTGTGTGTGTGTGTGAGAGAGAGTGTGTGTGTGTGTGAGAGAGAGTGTGTGTGTGTTTGTGTGTGTGTGTTTGTGTGTGAGAGTGTGCGTGTGAGAGTGTGTGTGTGAGTGTGTGTGTGAGTGTGTGTGTGAGAGAGTGTGTGTGAGAGAAAATGACATCTAGAATTTCCCAGCTGTAGCGTATTTTACTTTGACAAAACCAAACGAGTGCAAAAACCTGATATTGGTAAAAAATATAATATGCTCAAGATTATTTTACAATGTGGTGGCATCATGACGCCAGATGTAAGGGGCTAGCTATCGATGATCGAGCTATGACACTCTTACGTTGGTTAAAAATGGCCCTTGTTAGCAAGTGATGGAATTCTAGCCTTTACGTTGTGGGCAGTTGTCAGCTTTTCGAATCGGCTGAACCACCGGCTTTATTTAGAGCCCTTCGCAATCCCCCTGTAGGCAGTACCTGTTCCTCACGTGCAGGTGGCAGTACACATCTATGAAACTGCACAGGGAACTAGACCGTGACAGAAATGTATAAAGGAAAGTTTGATTCCAGAACCGGTCTTGCAATAGTTATACTGAATCTTTGTGTGTTTAACTTGTCCATAACCCCGCTTCAGTAAAAGCAGCAGTGCACGTCACCCCATTTGCTTTTTTTTGTACTGCTGAGCTTCTTACCCGACCTTTAATTTGGTCCAGGCGCACTTTAACATAAATTCATTTTGAAAGGGCTTTTTGACAAGTATTCACTAAAGGCGAAGGTTGCCTTGTGCGAAAGTGTATGTATCGCGTTAAGTTTAAAACTGTACCCACCAGCACTGACGGTGTAATTGTTTAAGTTCATGGTTTCTTATACCTCCGTGGTGGGCGGCGAAAGTGGGGACCCAAATATTATGGAACTGTGTTGGTAATTTTGGACATGGAATTTCAAAATGTAAAGCGCAGCATAAATACGACAGGTGCGGTGTGTGACAAGAAGTGGTGAATTTTTGACATCCAATAGGCCCTGGTAGCAGTGAACAGAAAGTCCCCTAGCAAGTAGACTCGGTGAATACATTCCAGTGAATAATGGGGTGAACACAAGCTGTGAAATTTTTAATCAAAAAAGTACAATAAAACCAGTAGAGTGGATCTAAGGATTGAGTGAAGTTCCCTCAAAAGTAAAAATAAAAACGTCACGACGTTCCCGAGAGTCGAAGATTCAACAAGTGATATGGTGGACATGCATCAATAAAGTTAAATTGAAAAGTGCAGTCGAGTCAGATGAAAAAAGAGGAGAGTTATGAAGTTACATCTGTGCAATTCACGACGATAGTTGGAAAATACAAGTGAGGAACCCTAAAAGGTGAAACCCAGAGCGAGAGCGGTAAAGTCAAATGCCTGCGGTGAAACATGCAAACTTACAAACGCTGTGCTTTCACATGTATTATTCTGATCGATGGTATATCAAACACTTTCGGAACAGCTGGACAGAAATGAAAATGTATCAGCCTGTGTGTCAAAACGTTGCTAAATCTAAGTTGTCCGTGTTAAAGCAACAGGGGCTTACCCGAGCTGAAATCATGCCGGCTTGAACGGCCATTTCCAGTGTCAGCGTGGGTGAAAGATGGAAGTCGTGTAAGCTTTACAAGGGTGAAACCCGGAAGGAAAAATGTGAAGAAGTGAATGCTGGTAGCGGCGAACTGCAGTGGTGAAAAAAAATAAAGAACGGGCACCAAAAAATAATACTTGGTGAGTTTTGCCTGACAAGTGTCAATGAAATGTAAAATAAAACAGGAGAAAATGTAAAATGAACGCTAAATAGGAAAACATAAACCAGACTTTCCAGAAGGTTATAAACAAACAGAATGTAACTTTTTCCAAGGAGTCATATATGAAAAAAAAACTTTCAACACCCCTTCTAAATAAAGTTCGATTTACAGAAAGCAACTGAGTTGGTTGGCTTTCTGAGCAGCAAATTTGACACAAAAGAATGCATGTGCCACGAGCGCTGTGAGGGGGCTGTGCAAGCATGCCAGCATTCACGAGCAGATGGTCCTGTTTATGACCTGCGGAGCGCGTGAAGTGGCTGGTGGCAAATGGACTCAAAGCGGCGGGTCGCTTTTATGTTCTTGGCTTTTCTTGCTTGGTGGGGGAGCGGATTTCTGTGCACGCACATTTCTCACATGAACTGCATGGAATCCGGGGAGGAATTCGCTTGTTCAAGAGTGTTGTTTCCCCCTGCAATAGTTCAGAGCTATAAATAGCTCGACCTAAAAATGGCAGCATCCTAAGACTCATTTTGGGCACCTGCAGGTAAGCTTCTCTCGCCAGACAGACCATTGACAGATGTAATAGCATTGCTCAATCCAGGCCCGGGAGAAATTAACTAAAATCTAGACTACCTGAATTTGCGTAGACTGTTAATTTCCTGGTCTATGTTGGGCCACTGACTAAATTAATATGCCTCAAATGCATTTCATTGAGTAAGCAGGCAAGACAGTCGTATTTCTGTTTTCCCTTTAGCCTGGAACAAGTGCAGAGTAGGTGCGCTCCAATAATTAGGAGACATGTAGGCCATGAGCAAAGGGTTTCGGCTTACCAGGCACAGTTTATATCTTGCCACCCCTTGTATATAAGGTCACAACATAGAATGTGGCACAAACTATTGCTTAGATATCAGTTAGAAGAATTGGAAGATTGCAGCCATGTGTTTTTGATTATGGATAAGGGTGTGTCTTGAACATCCATCGCGAGCAGGCAAAAAAACTTTTAAGTGGAAGAGCAGATTGCAAAGGACACACATCAGATTTCTGAAAGTAAGAATAATGAATAAATTGAAATCTTGTATAAATTCATTTATGGATTAAATTATCTGCTAATCATATGTTTCCTTGAAGGGACTAAACTGCGCCTTTCTAGATGACCTCCTGCACAGCGCCATAGCGTAGTTATATATTCACTACCAGGCGTGTTTTTATGTTTAACACTTACACATTTTCCATTAAATATATTTTTGTCTAAGTCGTTAATTTTAATTTTTCACCACAGCACTGCACTACACACCCATAAGACTATTCTTGAGTAACAGCTTGGCTAGAGATCTCGATCCCACATCCATGTCCGCACCATCTTTTGATGGGTTGGGCGGCTGGTTGGATGTACTAACAAACATCCCATATGATGAAACTCCGCCAGAAGGGTGGTCTGATGGGAATATCTCAGTCAGCTGTAATACTCTTCACTATTCACATACTCTAGTTTTCTTAAGTTTCTAGTACAGCAACACACTTGACCGACCATTTCCTTGTGTGTTTGGGTTTAGTCTATGACGTTGGGAAATGAAATGGTAGGTCGTTAAATATATTCCCTTGACCCTCTTTAAATTCTGTTTTTTGACTTATTTGCTTCAACATTTACTACATCATGCAAAAGGTATTATCAGCAATTTTAGATATTTATTTTAAGGGGGCAGACAGAAAGATCCGAAGAAAGCTCTGAGATTCAGGCTCAACTCATATTGCACTAAACATATTGTACAGATGTAAAGGAGAGAGAATGTACTGGGACAGTCGCTCATACTTAAAGACATGACTTGGGCAGTAGGACCACATTTTCCATCTGCATTTCTTTTGTTGATTGCTATGGAGAGATCATGTTGATCAGAATGGATTGGCAGTATTGTTCAAGAAACACTATTCGAGAATCTTTTTATGGGCATTGCAACTATTGTCCAAGCACCTGACACAGCCCTGTACCCAGAGCTTTATATGGGCCGATACTCACCGGTACTGAGTACCGGCAACTTTTAATTTTCTCCCTTTGAGTACCAGAACTTTTCCTTGGCCAAGGAGAGTACCGGTACTCTTAGGGGAAAGACAGGTAGGCAAGGCAGGCTTGAGGGCACAGAAGACAGTGCAGCTGTACAGAAAGTCCTCTGCTCAAATGCTGCCGAAAAAGAGAAGGCAGAATGGAGGGAGGGGCCAGTGTACACCTCTGAATGGAGCCGCTGCTGAGCAATCCAGCAGCGGCTCATTTGCATCACTTAAGGGCTGTTTGGGGTTTTAGATTCACTGAAGCCATCTGTGAATGAAAGTGCAGGGTCCAATCAGTCCCTGCCCAGTCGGTCACGCTGTAGGTGTGTGAGATGCTGGGTCTACCCCCTACCATGTTTTAGGAAAAATTCAATCTAATCCTCTATGGGTCCTTGAGTAGCGTGCTACTCGCCGAAAAAGCGCTTCAACGCCTCGTAAGGGGTAATAAGCGCTATATAAATGCAATTACCATACAATACAATTTACAGCTTGACACCCAATATTAGACTCCACCTCGCAACTACAGTCTGCTGACAGCTGAAGCGGAGGGAGGGGTTGGGAAGGGTGGGAGCAGTGTATCACCCACCGGCTATCAAACATTGGCTGATTATCATTCAGCTGGGCAGTCGACTGTAGGGCAGGTAGTCAATCAACATGCACATTACTGGCTCTACCCGTCCCAGCCTACCTGTGTCCATTTGGCAAGTTTTATGAAGTCATCCAAATTGCAGTATTAATCTAGTTAAGTGACATGCCCGCTCCACTTATTCCATTGACTTTTCTAGGGGCGGAGTGCACTAAAGCAAGCAATCCACCACACATTTCTCGAACAGAACTTTGGGATGGAGTAATTTAGACAGACTTTAGTTTCAGAGGAAAAACTGCTTTTACAGTTGTGAGGTTAATCTGCAACATCACCTCGTGTTTGTGTGCCTTTCACTGTGTGCATGAATACTACCTTTTCTGACTTTTGAGGGATTATTGTGGACAAGGGGTGTCTACCTTAGGTCCAGAAGGGCAGTTAGAGTCACTGTTTTCTGGCTATTAACATGAGCAATATGTGCAGGCTAATGATCTTAATCAAATTAGGTGTGAGTTGTTGTGAATGTGTGTTTTTTTGTGTGATAGGTGAGTATTTGTGCAGAAATGTGTTTAGTCTGGGTTGACGAGCTCACAGCCTCCTAATGGAGTCCAGCCATGTGTGTGTGGACCAGAGGCAGCATGAGTCCATACTACTTGGTTTGCCAAACAGATGGTGAGAGGCAGAGGCCCCGCAAAACACAAGATAAAGATCCCCCATGCATAGGAGTGCATGCAGTCAAGAAACATAACAGGTGAAAACACAAGAGGTTGGAGTGGGGATGAGGGGTCGCTTCTGGATGCTAGACCTGAACAGACAGTGGATAATAAACATGCTTCCTGGGCACTGAAATAGAGATGCTGAATAAAATCTCATGGATTTTGAGACACAGAAGAAGTTGGCCAGGAAAACAAAGGGAAATTAGTGGTTTGACAAATAGTGATCTTCAAAATAACGCACAGTTCCATGATACATACTGACTTGGATCTTTGTGATTCGTGTGATAATGTCCAGGTGTAACCCTCTCACATTCTGTCTTCTTGTTCAGCCACTTCCTCAAACCCCCTTTTTACAAAAAACATTTTGTCTTAACTGAGCTTCTCACACTGTAGGGGATCTTGGAGAGGTGTGATTATGCATTAATTATGGTGTTGTCTGATTTTTGAAAATCTGATGACCTCATACCCCTTAAAGGGACTCTCTAGTACAAGAAAAAACACAATTCTCTTAGCCCAGGCGAGCATATCTCTCTATAAAGAAAAGGCATGTTTGATGATGTCAGGAGGGGTTTTGAGATCCAGTGTGACTGTATTTATTAGATGGCCCTTTAATTTGTTTGCGTGTTTTTCAATGAGAGGTATCAAGACACAGAGGTGAGTTTGTCTGTGTTTCCTATTGCAGTGAAGCAAAGCTTTAATTACAGTTAGTGAAAAGCAACAAAGTCCAAAACCCACATAAAATCTTTTGTTGGTGGTCCACTGTTTTAGAAAGAAGAGAATCAGGATTGAACCCTTATTTTTTTTTGCACGCACCTTCCATATAAAGCTCTTTTCTGAAACTAAAATGTTTTTGTCATTGTCTTCGCATGTGCCATCTTGAGGGATGTTTTAAGGGACATCCAAATGCTAGAAAATTGTACGAACATCTCTTTTGGATCCCTCCACTGCCCAGGAGGCCTGGACCACCCTACAAAAAATACTTTAAAATCCTATGGTCTCCTGATCTTTAGGTGCCTACTGAATCTAAAATGTGCATGATTTATCCAGCCTGTACATGCCTTGCGCATCTTCTTTTGCCTCATGGAAGCTGTGCTTGCCTCTCCCACAGACGCAGGTTACTTGCTTTACTTAACCAGTCATTATCCAAACCACCATGTGCTGACCTGTGCTTGACCCCCCCCCCCTTTATTTACCTTGCCAGCCCTTGCTTACATCAGGCAAGATGTTTTTGGCTCCTTCACTCTGTACTGACCCACCTTGTTTGATTTACTCAACCTACCTCAACTGATCCATCCTTTCTCTACTCAGTTAATTCTCACCTAACCCAGCCAGTTTAAGGCACATTTGCCCTGTGCTTGCCTTGCTTATCCTGGTGTGCCTCGTTGTTTAGTTTATTCACTTTACATTGACATATGCTGGCTCAACTCATCCTATTGCGTTCATCTCAGCCATTTATTTAAGTCCTTCATCACACGTGTAACCACTCTAGTTTCCTGTAATACTGTAATCACGTCACTTGCCCTGTGCCTGCTTTAGGTGCCTCATTTTTTTTTTAATATATATATCGTTTTATTATTTTCAAACACAAACTGCAGACATGAGGAGGGGCCAGCACCTCTACATAGGGCCCGATAAGCAGAGACAAAGGAGACACTGACTGGTTCAGGCAACCAAGATAAAGCAATTGTCCAGATTCAACCCAGTGGCGCAGAATCCCCTTATTGCATCGAACAGTACAGTGTCAAGCTCCCCATGCAATAATATGCCACTATGATAAAGATCCTGCGCGTCAGTTCAGTACTCGATCCCCCCCTCAGGTCCACTTTCCCCAACCAACCACCCCCCCCCCCCCCCCCCCCCGCCGGCACCACTATCTTACAAACTGAATGCAATCGAATGACAACCGTTCTATGTGGGTTCCACAGGTGACGTCATGTAAGCAGTAATATTTAGCATTCTGACTATCACGGAAACCGGGGGACTGCCTCACATGCTGGCTCTTAAATGGGAAAGAGGGACTAATCTACTGGTCTTCCTCAGTGAGCGCACTCGTCTCTGAGTCAGTGTGTAGGTCTGTCGCCTTCAGCTCCGACACCAGGGCTTCCCAGGCCCGCGCCATCTCCAGTGCTTTGTCATTATGTGACCTGTGAGCCTGTTGCAGTCTAACTGAACTCTCGCTAGTTGCCCACGTGAGTAGTGTAGTCTTCCATCTAGGGTAGTCCGGTCCCTCCGCTGCCCTACAGTGGGATGTAATTTCCCTCTTAGCCAACAACAAGCCCAGGTCCAAAAATTTGCTAGTCAATTTAGTTTTGCTAGTATGCGGAAACCAATGCTAGTCAATTTAGTTTTGCTAGTGTGCAGAAACCAATGCAATAAGCAAGTCCCCTTATCCGGAGTGATCTGTCGCCCTGTTACACTAGAGAGTAAAGTGGTTACCTCCTCCCAGTATGTACCTAGCTGCGGACATATGCATTAAGTCCGCGTCCACTAGTCTACATCGGGGGCATAGTGCCGTGTCAACATTGAAATATTGATTGATTTTTGCCGGTGTGAGATAAAAAATTGGATCAACTGGAATCTAGCATTTCTAGTGCCCTTCCATGCTCTCTTGAGTATGTGTGGCCAGGTCGCGTCAGGAATCTCCCTTTCTAAATCCGTCGCCCACTGTTCTCAGAGCCTCTGGAGCGGGGCCAACCCCTCTCCCAACATACATTTATATAAACAGGTGACTGCCTTATATGTGCCCGCTGCCATCACGACATATTGACACGCCTCGCTTGTTGGCGGTTCTGTAAGACCAGTGCCCCAATGTTTCTGGATGGCGGCAACCAGGGCCGCATGTAATAAAAAATGACCTCGCGGAAGGTCAAAAGTCTCCTGCAATGAGCCGTAGGGCAATAGTGCGCCATCTCCAAACAGATCTCCCACCATCTGGAGGCCCAGCTCCTCCCACTCCGCAAGGGCAGACCAATCCCCGCCGTGCGGTAGGGCCGTGCACATGCCCAGCGGTATTTAGGGAGCATAAGGTCGTTGCACCCCAATTCTATTGTGGAATCGTTTCCAGCAATGCCTCAGGGCACATTCCGCCATCGATAAACCAGTAGTCTGCAATCGTTGCTGTAAGATCACGAAAGACAGGACATGCCGCTGTACCTCCGGTGCAGACTCTCTCTCCGGTCCTCAAAACTCCTGTGCCACTGCCTGGGTTAGGTGCTGGAATTGCGCAGCTAAATAATATAATTCAAAATCAGAGACAGCAAGGCCCCCCTCAGCCCTCGGACGCACCAAAATTTCCAATGCCACCCGACGCCACCCGGCACCCCAGATAAAGCCCCCCACCTCAGAGTGGAGCCACCGAAACAGTGCGACTGGTATGCGTATAGGCAGGGTCCGGAAAAAATACAAAAGCCGTAAAACGCTTTGGCGATGTCCACCGAAAGGACCACTGCCTGCCCTTCCGTTCCATATTCCCCATCCAGTAGGCTTATCAGCCTTCGTATGCTTCCAGCCGTGTTGCGAGTCGGGATAAAGCCGGCCTGGTCAGAGTGAACCAGCCGCGTCATATATGGAAGGAGCCGAGTAGCCACAACCCGACTCAGTATTTTATAATCCGTGGTGAGCATAGATAGGAGCCGATACGCGGACGGGTCGGTTGGAGGCTTCCCTGGTTTAAGGAGGGGGATGATGACAGCCTCTCTAGTGGAGGTCGGCAGAACACCCCGCTTGCTTGGCCTCTTTGTACACCGCCAGCAATCTGGGAGCCAGGATGTCGATATACGCTAAGTAGAATTCGTTGGGCAGCCCATCATTTCCCGGAGTTTTGTTGCGCGCCAACTGTTTAATGGCGCAACGGATTTCAGCAAGCGTTATGTCCTGGCCAAGGGACTCCACTTCCTCCGCCTCAACGGTAGCACCAGCACCTCCAAGAACGCCTGAACGTCCGTCTCCCCGGTTTGCAGTTGGCTCGCATATAGGTCCGCATAAAAGGAACGAAATTGATTGTTTATTTGATGTTGCGTGTACTCTAAACGTCCCGACGATGAAGTCCGCGTCAATATGGGCATGCATCTAGGGATGGGATCAGCCAGCCAAGCTAATAGGGTGCACACCTTATCCTTTTCAGCGTGCGCACGGGCCAAATAAGTTCCATGGTCGAAGCACCTTAAGCGCTCCCCAATTGCTGCCACCGCTTCTTTCCGGGTCTGGACCATATCCCGAGCTCGCTTTAGGTGCCTCATGCTCCCATTAAATGGATGGTTTTGATTGACCGTTGATTGGGGTGCCGCTCGCAGAGGAGTGCTTGCTGCTGTTGTTTCTTAGGAGCCCTTGCCTGCAACCCGGGGACGTGCCGGAGTGAAGAGACGCTGTACCGTGTGAAAGTGCGGGCCAAAGGGAGACGGGACTGCGAGGTCCGACAGGCTGTGCGTCCAACATCCAGCACACCTGCCGCCTCTTCCCGGGACACCTCCCTTCTATCACCGCCCTTTATTACTCCTCGCGGCCCCCGCTTCGCGGGTGCCGCTCGCAGAGGAGTGCTTGCTGCTGTTGTTTCTTAGGAGCCCTTGCCTGCAACCCGGGGACGTGCCGGAGTGAAGAGACGCTGTACCGTGTGAAAGTGCGGGCCAAAGGGAGACGGGACTGCGAGGTCCGACAGGCTGTGCGTCCAACATCCAGCACACCTGCCGCCTCTTCCCGGGACTCCTCCCTTCTATCACCGCCCTTTATTACTCCTCGCGGCCCCCGCTTCGCGGGAGCCGCTCGCAGAGGAGTGCTTGCTGCTGTTGTTTCTTAGGAGCCCTTGCCTGCAACCCGGGGACGTGCCGGAGTGAAGAGACGCTGTACCGTGTGAAAGTGCGGGCCAAAGGGAGACGGGACTGCGAGGTCCGACAGGCTGTGCGTCCAACATCCAGCACACCTGCCGCCTCTTCCCGGGACTCCTCCCTTTTATCACCGCCCTTTGCTATAAAAACTGCCACGGGGACGCGTGAGCGGAACGCGTGTGCGGGACTAATCCCGGGACGAAGCCCGGACTAAGGGCGGACCCTCTGAGACCCTCCGAGACACGAGGAGACCGGTCCGGATATACCCTCTTGCTTTCAGGTACTGATTGTGTTCATTATACTATAATTCCAACCATCGTCATCTGCCTCACCAAACGACCCCTTTAAACTAGCCATGGCAACTGTTAATGTTGAGCTGCATGCGCAGGATAAACAGGGTGTGCTAGTTAATGGGACTTTGGATAGTTATTTTTCCAAACCATCGCCTGATATCACCAGGGAGATTGTGCTAGCGGAGAGGCGGGCAGACCGTCGCCGTTCAGTGGAAAGCATGAAGAATGGATCAGCTTTACCATTAATATCCCCCGTGATTGGACCCTCTGATAATACTGCTGGGGCATTAACAAACGAATCGACTCCTCCATTAGACAGCTCGCTCCCGGAGGCAAATACGGTTGCTCTTCCATCTGAAACCGTATCTCGAGTTGATTTGATCGACTTGTCGTCATCATCCATTGGAAGTGGCTTGTCATCTCTAAAGGGAGACGCCTTATTACAACAGCATGCAGCCCGTGCTAAGGCAAAAAAATTACCAACTACGGGGAAAATCTATGGCCCCCCGCCGAACAAAAAGCGACGGAAAAGGAGGGATCCATTGCAACCCAAACTGAGCTGCCGTGACTTTGGGAAAAATTTGCCTATTGTTGTTAAGAATCCCTGTGTTGTTCAATCTGATTCTGAGGGGTTGGTCTGTATTATTGCATCACCAGTCATATCTAATACCCCTATAGATAAAGAGGTCAATAGGGAGCCAAGTGAGACAGCCATTGTCCATACTGAGAACAGGTGCCCCGTGTCCCTTCAGGATATCGAGAACTTAATTAGATCATATTCTGTATCTATCTTGGAGAGGCTAACGGAGGTGGAGTGTAGGCTGTCAAAAATTGAGATTGCACTGCCTAAAATAGATCTTGTAGGCCATGCTGATGTTAATTATGCAAATAATCAAGCATCTAAGGGTGTATCTCAAGTTTCGTCATCTGTTGTGCTACCTCCTCCCCCTATTGCTGCTCATGTTGTTCTTACACCTCCCTCAACTCTACCCGTACCAAAATCTTCGGAGAACCCAGCATCAGCTATTGCTCACCACCATGTTAATTCTAGGCCATCCCAAGAGGCAACTGGTGATTCAATGCTGGGGTCTGTTGTTAGCAAGACCAGCGTTAATACATCTAAAAATTCTGGTAATATAACCAATCTAGCTTTAACAGACCTAACAAGGGAAGCGAGGGAAACCAGACGCACCTGGGGGAAACCTAAAAGGGTTCCACTGCCTGAACTTCCACCAGAGGCAGTACCCTATGTGGTAGTCCTAACAGGTGTGCCTGCCCTTGAACAAAATAAGAGGGAGGGTTTTTTTCAACTAAAAAATAAGATAACGCACTGGTTGAGAGCACATAGGCCTATTGCAAATTATGTTAACGGGGACATAGTTCATGTTCGACGCCTCGAATGGTTGGGGGGAAGAACCAAAGATATCGAGGGTGATGTAGTGGTTGTTAATTTTAGGGACCCAAACGCTGTCCACTACATATTGAACTGGCAGACGGGGAGTTCTAACAGTACTATAATCCCAAGACCTCTAACGTATTTTTACCCTAGGCCAGTGGTTGTTCCATCTCATTTTCCCCTTTCACAGGGGTCAATTCAAACTCAGCCACATAATTGTCCAATTGTACAGAATGTTGGGAACAGTTATTGCTCTCAGTACCCCCTGATTTACCAGGGTATGAGAAACATGCCTGGTGCCCCTTGCCCTGCAACGGTTCAAGACCCCCTGGGATGGCATTCCGTCCCAACTAGTTACCATAACTTTCACAGTTTTCAGGATAGAAGGATGGACCATCTGAAACCTTTCACGCCTCTTGAGACGTCCAATCGCTTTGACGTCTTCAGTGGCCTTGATGGTTGTGATTGAAGGTTGTTGGGCGGGGGGGTCGAGGGAGGGGACTCAAGGAACCATACTGAGATGAGGGTTGGAACAGAGCGTAAACTATTGCCAACTGTTGTATTTCGACCTTTGGGTATGAATGTTACATGTCATGATAATATTCCTGAAGAACAGGTAGGACTAATCCCTACCATAAGACACTTACCTCTTGAGGAAATATCTCCGGGAACTGAACAAGTAGCATATACTGGTGATGAGATGTCAAGGGTTAACACCATCATGTCTTCTGCAATGGGGATTTCGGTCAAGCTTGTTAGTTGGAATGTAGCTGGGGTTGCCAGCAAACTGAGGGATCAAGACTGGGCTGCTTTTGTGGAATCCTTTGATTTTTGTCTACTCCAGGAGACCTGGGCAATCGATATTCCTCACAGGGTGGGCTACAAGACTTTTGGTATTGGAGCAGTCCCATCCAAGAGTGGTAGGCCGTCCGGGGGTCTTCTGATCTGGGCAAGGATCAATCTCAGGGTTGACATAGAGGTGATAGACACAAATTCGGTAGATATCCTAGCATTAAAAATAACTACCTCCAATGGGAAGAAATTAGTCCTAATAAACATTTATAATAGGCCAACACCGTCATCAAAGGAATCCCTTATTGTTTCTAAACTGGATTACTTCTTGAGGGGGTTGAATCCTGGGGAGGATCTTATCATCTTGGCTGGGGATCTAAATTGTGACTATGAACCAGTGTCGGGCATAAGTGAGATTTTTGAGGAGGAAGATCAGGCAAACAAAATCCCCCTCCTCGGGAGTAACAAATCCGTGAAATGTTCCATTCTGGCTCTGCAACTGATCAAATTATGTACAGAGCATCACCTTAGGGCCTGTAATGGCCGGTTACCGTCCGACACCCCAAAAAAACCAACCTTTAGGAGGAATACATACAGAAGCATCTTGGACTTTGTAATAGTTTCTATCCCTCTTTGGTCGTATCTCATAGATCTTGAATTAATGGAGAGGGCTGAAAGTGACCACTTTCCACTAAACTTGTCACTAAACGCTGCACTTTTTAGCGACCCCTCCTCTCCTACCTGCTTTGAGGGGGGTGTTAGGGATGGTATTGATATTCACATCAGTAACAACAGGAGATCGCTAAAATGGCCATTTATTTTGGATCATGGTGATATTTTGAGTGAAATTTACTCACTTTTTGCAGGTACCTTTGCTGCATATCTAAGCTTAACTCCTGAGGAGGAAGCAAGAACTTCCTTTCAGTCCATACATTTGGAGTTTTTCAAAAAATTAAAATTATTGGTAACTAAAATGCCCAAAAAACCCCAGCAGAAGACTCAGAATTTGTCTCACAGTAAGCCCTGGTATGACAGACTGTGTAGAGAGTCAAAGAGGGAAATGCTAATCGCTATTAAATCCAAATCGCAACTGGATGTTAAGATAGCTTAAAGCAACTACAAAACTATCCAAAGGACTTCAAAAATTGCGTGGGAGGAAGCAAAGTGGGCGGAATTACTGTCAGCTGCAAGATCGCGAGATACTGTATTATTCTGGAAGCTGATAGCAAATGGGAACAAGGTGGGAAGGGTGATCAGAGACACATTCCTAGACGAGCAAACCTGGGTAACCCACTTTACCAATTTATATACGAAATATGATGATCCCCATACAGCATCTACTGTAGTTAGTCATGAACTTCCAGTGGACCCGCTGGTCTTTACCTTGGGGGAAACAGAGTTGGCTATTAGCCAAGTAAAAAATGGGAAAGCCCCAGGCTTGGATAAAATCCCTGGGGATCTTTACAAGCACGACTTGAAAATATGGGCACCATATATCAACTACCTATGCAACAAACTATCCCAAAGTTTAGAATTTCCTGAAAGTTGGAAAGGAGCTGAAATTGTTTTAATTTTTAAAAAAGGAGACAGGAAGGACCCCTGTAATTATCGTCCAATAAGCTTAATGGACATCCTTCAGAAAATTTACTCACGCCATATTTTATTACGAGTGAGTAATTGGTTGGACGAAAATTCATTTTTAACTAAATTTCAAGCCGGGTTCAGAACTAAAGTCAGCACAATAGATCAGTGCTTTAGATTCTGCTGCCTCTACTGGAAGTACGTAATGATAAAGAAGGCCCACTTGTATGTTGCCTTTGTTGATTTAAGGGCAGCTTTCGACTTGGTGCCACGTGATCTTCTGTGGAAGACGCTGAGTGCAGCGGGCATGCCAAACAATATAGTAGCTCAAATTATAAAATTACATGATGGGAACTTCGCGAGAATTAGATGGGGACAAAACGGCGAACTTTCACGGAAAATTCCAATCGAACGTGGAGTTCGCCAGGGATGCGTTCTGGCCCCCACGTTATTTTCTATCTTCGTGAATGATATTCCCTCTTACTTAGACAAATGTAAAAATGATGCACCTAAATTGAATGGCGAAAGGGTAGCATCTCTATTGTTTGCTGACGATACTATTCTGATATCCCAAACTAAAAATGGCTTGCAGATTTTATTGAATACTTTTAACGATTATTGTTGTCAAAAGGGGCTAGAGATAAATGTAAAAAAAACGAAATACATGGCCCTTAATCCAACCAAACCAGACAAGGGTTGTCTATCCTTGAAAGGGATAAAGTTGGAATCAGTGCCTCACTTTTCATATTTAGGGGTGACGCTTGATTGTAACTTTACCTGGAAAGCTCAAATGGAAAAAAGCAAATTGTTATTTGCCCAGAACGTTAAACCAATCCTTAGAGAGCAAAGCTTAAGCACCAGCAAAGCGGTACGTCCCGTTATGGAACTTTTTAAATTCAAGGTTCAATCTTCAGTGTTATATGGTGCTGAACTGTGGGGGCCAGGCTCCAAGGAGACTTTTAGCATTCATGATAACAACTTTATGCGTAGCTTGGTTAGGGCTCCGAGAGGGACCCCATTAGTACCCCTGCAATTGGACCTCGACTTTAAAAGAACTGACCATCATGTTCTTATCAGACCACTTATGCTGTGGGTAAGATTGTGGCACGTTCCTGAGCTTCAGGTATATAGAGAAGGGCTGATGGAGATCATGGGGTTGGATAGTAACAAAAAAATACTTTGGCTAACACACGTTAGGACTTGGCTAAATTTTATAGGCCTGAAACACTTTTGGGAGCATCCTGAGCAGCTTCCACCAAATCCCAAAGTAGTCCTGAAAAAAGCTTTTTGGTCCTATGTAGCAAATATGGCTGTAAACCTCAGTACTAGCGGTTCATTAGTATCAAAATTTTTAAGTTTTAAGGGTGAACCCCTTTATGAGTCCTTTATGGACGAGATAGAGCCTCCACTTGCCAAGACACTTTTTCTAAAGTTCAGATATGGAAATCTTCGATTGAAAGCAACTTTGTCATGTTGGGCAAGGAACCGTGACCCATCGGCCGAGGAATTGGACAAAGTTTGTTCACTTTGTGAACATAATCAAATTGAGAATGTGCAGCACATTCTCTTTTTTTGTCCTATCTATGCCCATGAGAGGAAAAGATGGATCAAACCGATATGTCTTTTATTAGGTTTGAGGTCTTGTGGTCAGGCTCTGAGAATTTTGACTACTAATACTTCACAACAGATTATATTTAGTGTGAGTAGATTTTTACTTGCCATTTGCTACCGTAGGAAAAAAATGGGCCTTCAGTTGTGAATTTAATTCCTAATCTCCATTCATATTGTCCTATCTATGGAATTGATTTGTTTATAGTAGCACTAACTGCTTTAGACAATTGAATTTGCTTACAGAATTATTGAGGTGTCCTCCCGTCTCATATGTTTTTATTGTCATGCTCCATGATTATTCAACTTTTGTTGCACAGTTAAATAGAATGTATTTTCCATGTTTTTTTTTTTTTTTAAGTGATTGTGCTTATGTTATAGACATGTAACTTTTAATGAAACGTAATGTTTAAACTGTTCTTTTATGGCGTAATGCCGAAATAAAGATTTGAAATGAATGAATGATTGACCGTAGTGGCTGCCTGCTGTATAATGGATGATGTCTGTGACAGTATTGTAGTCTGCATTGTGCTGAAGACCAGATTGAAAATGTTCCCTTTCCTTTGGGTTGGTTCTTTAACTTACATTTTGATGTTTACTGTGTGAAAAGTGGAGGAGGGAACATACAGGAAAAGTATGTAAAGATGCACGGTGCAAAGGAACAGGCCTATCGTTATTAATGTTTCTTAGTCAAATTGCCTACAATAACTGTTGTTGTGTGCAATGAGAAAATTAATTACTTTTATTTTTCATATGACAATAGGCTCAGAGACAACCTGCACTGGTATCAAATTACCAAAATTGTTAATGTGTTGTTTTGCACATGGGAGGACAAAAACAAATACTCTACAGAAAGCAAAAATATGTCTATATTATCAAGCACACTTGGCACCAATAAAATGTGGCTCTCATTAAATGACTACCTACAAGCTCCGCCCACAATTGCCCCGCCCCCTTTCACTGACTAAATTGATGAGTACCTGCACTTATTTTTTCCCATTTAAAGCACTGCCTGTACCTGCAGCATCGACCTCACTGCTATCCCGAGTCTCATCATGATAAGAGCAGTGAGACTGAAAACTTTAATGACTGTACTTACTTATGTTGAGTCTTAAAATTGCAACTTGGTAAATGAGAATTCATTTATCGAAAGTAGTTTCCAGGGATACAATCTCTGCTTGGGCTATTGGGCTTCCTATCTCGTTGTGGTGAGCTGACCGGTTTAAGGCTTAATTCCTACAATAAGAAAGGATGATGCACTCCCTTCAACATCTGTTTTATGGGTGTAGGATGCTTTCATGATTGCAATAGTGGGGAGTCTGCAGAAGGGCTTTACTGCATGATAATCTCATGCCTAAAATAAATACCCTGAAGGGGCTAGTCTGAAGTTGGGTGGGAGGGTTACAGAAGATAAGAGATTAGCTTCCAGCCGGACATAAAATTACATCACTCCTTTTCAGTAGTAGCCTAACAAGACATTCCTTCCACATATCTGAACTACCCGTTACACGTGGCAGCAGTGGTTGAGTTCTGGTAAAAAAACATCCCTTCACGCACTTGGGCAAGGACCATCGCCAAGCGCCATAGTCTTTCGGGCAAAGGTAGCTCCTTTGGCCTTCGACGATTTTTAACTGCAAAGTAAACAGCCTTGAGTGATTCCAGGAGAGAAAGTATTACTAAGGTGGGTAAAATAACACCTTCAGTTTATGGTTACAATCTGTTTTATTTCATTTAAAAAATAACACATCCACTCACCTACAACCAATGGCTGGTGAGGTACAGTTGGGGAGGGGACAAGTGGGGATGCAGGAAGAAAGAGGGAGGGGGAGAAGGAGGTCTTTAGAAGGGAGAAAAAAGAATCAATAACGGGAAGCAGTCCAACCAATGGAAGGAATGAGCACTACCTCAACATCGTTGCCTTCCTCTCAATTGTCGAGTCGCAGATGTAAATTGCCCTTGGCACCAGGTACAAGTCTATCTTGCCTTATTGTGGTGGTCGAGGGATTTGGAATATTTCTGGCAAGATAAACACATGCATTTAATAGCATTACTGAACTACAAGGCTGGGGTAAATGCAATTGTTGTTATTCCTTGAACGCAAGCAACAAGTATGGAATAAGTTGAAAAATAATAAATTCCGCCTACTGAGCTAGTCAAAAGAGCAGTGCTCCACAGAGAGCGTGTGCATGGGGACATCAATCACAAACATTGCTGTTATTTTTCCTCTGGGTCGTATTTGCTGTCGCTTCTGATATCCATGAAACGTTATTGCACCAAAAATGCATTTTTAACATCCGCATTGTGCATTTTCACATCTGTAAAAAATTACTTAGAGCTTGGCAGGCTTATTTTATTGCTCTTTAAATAAATTACAGCTTCTTTCGTTGCAGAAAAAAGAGTGGGCTTGGGATGAGAGCAAGATGCTGGTGATGCAAGACCCCATTTACAGGTAAGAGCTGAATGTGGCGTGATGTAAAGTGGAGTATCAAATTATGCCCCCAACACCGCCAGGTTGGCAAAGTCAGAGAGTGTCTACTTTGAGAAAGACATCTGTCAAAAGAAACAGATGCCCTTACCACAAACATGAACTGCAATATAAGGAGATGGCTACTTTCACATGACGTGGCTCGCATGCCGGAAGCCACCCTGGCACTCCCATTAAACTCAGTGCCTCTGAGTGAGGTAGGAGGGGTTCAGACATCTAGTATGTAGGTGCTGCTTCAAGTAACTGTTTTTGTGAGAAGAACTACTCAAATGCCATTTCTCAAATGTTTTGTCATTCATGTTAGAACTTTAAGTACTCTCATTCCTAAATGTCCTAACTAAAGAAATGGAAGTCAACAGATGGATGAGAGGCCAGGCAGAATCCTTCTGGCTTGATTGATTCCAATACTGAAACAAAATGGAAGGCAGGGAAGCCAATGTTGTTTTTAACTGTCCCAGTTAGAGTGCAAGGAGTAAAGGGTTGGATTCAGAGAAGCGAGATATAGACAAAAAAAACACCTGATGACCCCAACCAAGTTTGTGTCTGAGGCATTCAATATGAAGGTTATATTTTAAACACGGTGCAGAATACTAAAGCTGTGATGACTTTGCTCCCATGAAAAGGTTTTTGACTCTTTATTGACTTCTAAAAAATCCAAAAAGGGCTTAACTAAAGTTTTGGATGTCAGCATGTTTTCCTGTTGCCCAAAAGCCTAGTACTGTGTTGTGGCAGTGTCCCTCAAAGCCCCTGATGAGCCTACCTGCAATGTTACGCAGTCTAGTGGGTGGACTTCTGTAGAGTTAGTTTGTCTGTGAGATTGCCTCTAACGTGACACGCACAAGATAATCACTTCTCCGTGAAGGCACACATTAAAAACACTAAAGAAACAATCTTAGTTGCCTTTTTTGCTAACAAAAAAACAACCGACTGTCAACACGGATAGTCTTCCACTCTGTAGTTCAAACAATTGTGGAATCTAAAGGGACTATAGAAACACGCTACTCGGTGAAGCTCCAAAGAATTCCTTGGAAACCGCTAGGCTCTACCACACTCAGGGCCTAATTCACATAGAGCCTCCGCACCCGTGGCAGATCTCCGCACTGCAATTTGTCATTGTGGGGATCCCGCCACGGGTGCAGGGGGATCCCGCCACCAGTAGGGAGGCTCTTTGTGAATTGGTGATTAGACTTGTTTCTGGCTCCAATATGGGCAGGTAGATGCCAGTGTCCCTTGAGGAAAACCAATCCCTGAAGTCCCACCCACCTTCAAACCCCTTCTAAGAGACCATGGATACAAAATCAAGTTATTTGGGTCAGGGGTTGTAAGTCCCTGGCCATATTTATTAAAACATATAATCAGGAAAACAGTCATATTTTATGCACAGTAACCCATACGTTTACACTTTCTTACGCGGTTATGCCCTAGCCTTAAAAGAGTTGCGAATACATGGGAGTTACCTAACCATAAATAAGATTGTTCCTGTGAATCCATCACAAGCATTTTCCCCAAGTGAGATCATGAATGGTTCCGGGACCCCTCCTCTTAGAACCTCTTGTCCAATATCATATTGGACATGAATGGGTCCCTCCTTTTGGGGGGATCCCCACCCACCAATCTCCCATACCGGGAGTGCCTGCGCAGGGGGCCCATCTGCCAACTAGGCTACTTCCCTCTTCCTCCTCCCAAGGGCATGTGCTAGCTTGTGCCCACTGCACCAGCACGGGTGGGTGTGAGGTAAGTGCTGCATGTCAAAAACCACCCACCTGCCCGCACCACTGCAGCCTTCTCTCAACTTGCTGCTAGCACCCTATGGGGGGTCCACTGAATCCGCTGTTACTTTGGTCTAAAAGGGGGCCTTACATGGAGCCTAACTGTCCCACCAATCATGACCTCACCCGCTAACCAACATAAATACGACATAGGAATGGGATGAAGCTGGGATTCTCATATAGATTTTTACCTTAACAATCCTTGGAATGACCTAGCCGACTGAACCTTTTTTTCTGCTAAGTGTAAAGGGTAGTTCCCTAATTTCACACTTATGACAATTTTCAAAGGATCAAATACATCTCAATCCAAAGGACCACCGACTATGAAGTAAAGTTTAAAGATTTATTACAAAGCCAAAAATCACTGAACGTACAAGCACCTCAGCAAGAGGTTTAGAAAATAAACTGGCACTAATACAAACATAATCCTACGCAAGAGTCTCAGCCGGCTCAAAATAAAAAGTAAAGTAAGTTCAAGAAGCATTAGGCAAGCAGTAATTGTTCCCACTTGAAGTCTTGAAGTCTCGACTGGATCTGCTCCAAAGGGAAAGAAAAGATTAGTCTGTCGCTACACTAACTCTAAGGTGACATCCCTACATAACATACCTCCCAGGCAAGAGAAAAAGGTGGCAGCTGTGAAGGCTCCCTAAGTAGCATATTCACTTTTCCAGGTGAGTAGCCTAGGCTACTGAGCTCGTTCTAAGATGCTCCTTCCTTTCTCCTACCTAGTTCCCACTAAGACCTCTACTCTAACTGCATCTCCAGCTGGACTGCCTTAGACTGACTCTCCTCCCTCGGGGCACTTTCCCTAATACAAAATCCCAAAACAGTAGACACGCCTTAGTCACACCCCCTCTAGGCAGGTGTCTGCTTCTGGAGTTTTCCATCAAGACTCCATCCTTGTGCAAAAACCGTTGCTGTTTCCTTGGGTCCCAGGCACCTTCTCAGCCAAATGTTGCATCTCTGCATTCCGATCCACTTCCTTCGTTTTCACTCCTATCAGCCTAACTCCTAAACAATGGATCATTCTACCTAACAAGCTTCACGTCCTTGCACCTGCAACAGAAACGCATGAGAAACAATCTTGCACACCCTCTAAGTTACAATTCAAATTCTACTGCGAAAAGGAGCCTTTCCCAAGGAAAGAATTACATATTTCAAATCTTCATGTTACCTAAGCTAAGAAAATACAGTTAGGCCTCTGCTGGCATTTTCATGTCTCAGGCCTTCATACTTTTAAATGCATTCCTAATACTATAACATAAGCATTACATTTAAAACCATTCTAAAAGCATTATTTCATAGCATTTCTAAAACATTATTCCTTCTCATGTTAGAACATCATTTTCTCTTCAGTAGCAACCTACACGTGCAACTTTAATATGGCACGTTCAACCTAATACAACATTTTACACATGAAGCAATAATTTCTACGTTACTTAAAGCATATTCTCGATTAAAGCACTACATTAGTCTTCAAATGATATGAGCACTCTTCTACATTTTGCAATACACTCGATTAGTTCTACATTTCTAAGAAACACACGTTAATACAGTCCTCTGAATAAGCGGGTGCTGACTACGGGGGGTTATAGTGCACCCCTACAATTTTCAAAATAACATGGCGCTCTATCAGTCCCCCCCTTTGATGACCTGTGTCATCACAAACTACACCATCCTTGGGGAAAGTACCGACTTAAACAGAACTTGTTGCCACTCTTCCTCTCCTGAGCATTTCCATGTTCTTAAGGTTACGATATTTACAGTCATGCAGTCTCTCCATTCGTCTCTCTTGCACTTTCAGTGATCGCTCCAATCGGCTAGACTTATACCACTTGTAAGCTTTTATCAAACCCCACAATCCAATAACACATGCCACAACTATGATAAGGGGTTTCAAAACATAGCCAACTAACCCTTTTCCAAGGTTTGCAAGCCAACTCACCACTTTGCCAAAACCCTTACCAACTTTTTCCCACACAGTTTCTTCAGTCAAATCCTCAATCTCATAGTGAATTGCAGTGATGTTACTTATATATTTATCCAGATCTTTGCTGTTATCTGGTATATGAGTACATCACTCTTGGACCTTCAAAAGTTTACAGACTCCTCCCTCTTTTGCCAGAAGGACGTCTAAAGGAAGACGATTTTGCAAAACCATTGTCCTTATCGATAACATCTCTCCTTCAATCAACACCAACGATTTAGGTGTATTCATCTGCAATTCATCCACAACAGTCGCCAACCTTCTAATCTTCACATCATTCAAAATCACTCCCAAGGTTGATATCATTGCTCCAAAAATATCTCCAACCACAGCTGCTGCACTTTCACCTCGCTTCACTCTTACATGCTGTCCTCCTTCTAAGAGCTCCAAATCTTCTGTATGATAAATCTTGGGGAAAATGATCGCTCAATAACATGTACCATACCATTTCTCAGGCAATCGCACATAGGCATTCCTCCCACAAACAAAATACACAGTTGGAATTATCTACACTACACTTTGCAAAAAGTCCTTTGCGTAATACTCCAATGTAAAGGTATGCTCACATGTGGTCTGCCCCACATTGACATTCTCATAATAGGTCTGTGGTCTACTTATGCACAACTTCCCCTTCTGCAATTCATCTAAAGCTATCGGACCATAACTCCCTTTCGACTTGTGCAACTTCTCTTCATCTGTCCAATCTACTCTACCCTGTCCTGAATCTCGCAACTGCTTTTGTTTCCTGTATCTATCTTCTACTTTATCTATAAATTTATTTTCTACATCTGACAACAAGCACGTCAGATTATGGCGATGAACATAAGCAGTATCCAACTCTTGAGTCGGAATGAAATAGGTTCTAAGTCTTTCCTCTGATTGTAGTAATCATACTTATTCAAATGCTTATAAGCTGGCACTTCAGGAACAACTGCATCATTATTCAAAAAGAAATACTCAAAATGATTTTGTCCATAGAAAATGTTAAGCAGCAAACCACATGTAATACCATTTGTCAATGGGAGATGATGGTATCTAATACCCTCATCCACTGAAGCTGGCAACTGCATACACACATAACAATCTTTCGCATCCATTGCATCAATATACTCATACAACAACTTTGCATACGCTTTAAGCTTAAAGTCACCTCTAGACAGATCTGCTTGTAACCTATGACTCTCCTCTAGTAGCAAAACTCTTTTGTCTCCTATTTTGACCTCTTTCTTGCTAGGAGTAGTAGGTGTAGGTGTTCCCTCTACCTCCACTGCCTGCTCATGTGGCGCTAAATACGAAACTACCACTACTAGAATTATGAAGAGTATCACTCCTCCTATAAGTGTGCCTGCTATGCACTAGCCCTACGATTTGGGTTTCCAGCCTCCATGAGCTCAGAAATATTTTCAGCTTCTTGGTTCAGCAATAAACGCTCAAAAGTCTCTTTTCTCCTTCTTCAATTGCTTGAACCAACTCGAACCACACCTCGGAAAGCTGGAAGTCCACTTTTTGTTTCAGTTCCTTATTTACAGCAATCAAAAGGCAACCTTAACCCTTCTCCGTCCTCTGTGGAAAGTCCCTAAATTTCTTCTTCTTCCACTCGGACCTAGGTTATCTAATTCAGCTTATTTACAAGAAAGTCTCTTTAATCCAAAATAAGATTTGCACCAACAGCTTCTAGAACATGCTGCAAAAGTTCAAGAAGAAGAACAATAGATTCACGAGATGGTATCTCAGTTCCAAAGGTAGGGAATATCAGTCTATTCAAGAATTCTGCTCAGAATCAAGGATTCGGAACTGTGCTGGTTAGCACTCCTTCAATTTCAAGTCCTGGTACTAACAACATCACATCCAACTTCACGTTAGGGCTGGTACTAACCACTGTCACTGCCCTCAACCTCCCCGATCTCAGCACTCCTGGCATCAGTCACAGGTATGACCACTCTGGAGTTGCGTACTTCGGCAAGGCACTCTCTTTCGTCTTGATCTCCTCAGACCTCCACAAGATTGCTCTTCTTCGCCTGACTCGGACTCTTCAGACACGGGAGCAAGATCCCTCTCGGAGACCAGTCTCAAGTTCAGTCGCCTCTGTCTCTCTGGCCACTGCTCTTCTGCTCTGCTTGTTCTCTTGCTTTCTCTTTGCTCACCCTGCTCACAACTTTCCTCAGCTAAGTCTGACTCTGGACCATTTTCACAGTAACTTCCCCTTTCGGAGGCGGTTTCAGTGTCGCTGTTGTCGTGACCCTCCTCAGCTCGGTCTAATGAACAACCAGGTTCTTCAGACACTCTCACAGCTTGGCTTGTCCCCTCCAGTGGCCCTTCCACTTCAGCTGGATTTTCATTAGGGAGAGGAGCTGTTTCTTCCAAGGGTGCTGAAACTGGATGGGTGTGAGAAGCATGCACCCAATTCGGCAATCCTCCACACTTTACTGCAGTGTTCGTCACCAGGACAACCGATATGGGCCTCTCCAGCGAACATCCAAGCAGCTCTTTCTCACGTGCTTCCGAACCAGCACCCAGTCCCCCGGACTTAGGTCGTGACAGAGATCACTTGAAGCCGTAACCACAGCAGCCTGCACCTAATGGGACACAGAACGGATGACATCAGCTAGTCCCTTGCAATAATCAAGGATCAGATCATCAGTGATGCTTATCAAAGCTGTTAATGGAACTTTTTGTAACCTCATAGCCATCCTCATCAGCACTTCATGAGGTGAAAGACCTGTTCTCCTGTCTGGGGTACTGCGCATACTCATCAACACCAAAAGCAAAGCATCAGGCCATTTCAGAGACGTGGATGAACACATTTTTGCCATTCGAGCTTTCAAAGTCCCATTGATCTGCTCCACTATCCCAGAAGCCTCTTGACGATAACTACAATGGAGCCTCTGATCAACCTGCAATGCTGTGCAAAGCATCTTCATGATTTCGCTATGTAAGTGCGTTCCTATGTCCGATTCCAAAGATGTCGGAATCCCAAACCTAGGAATTAGTTCCCTCAACAACAGCTTTGCTACAGTGAGTGTGTCACACCTACGTGTAGGGTAAGACTCCACCCACCTTGAGAACACGCACACCACAACCAAGACGTACCTCAGCCCGTTACACCAAGGCATCTCAATGAAATCCAACTGCATCCTGTTAAAAGGTCCCCCGGACCTCCCAATGTGACTCATTGTAACCACAGTTTTCTTTCCAGCATTCATTTGTTGACATGTAACACACCTCTGACACACAGCTTCTGCCACTGCATGAAATCGCGGATTGTACCAGGTTTGTCGGAACACTTTATTTGTTTATTTATTTAGGATTTGTAATGCGCATGGCTGCCTCAGCAACGAGGCGTCCCAGCGCAACCAGAAACCAAAGACAGGGGCATGAAAAACCAACTTATTGATTAAACATCGGATAAAGGGAATAACCAGGTTTTTATGGTTTTACAGAATGCCAAGAGATTAGGAATAGCTCTAATGTGAGCCGGGAGAGAGTTCCAGAGATAAAACCGCTAAAAAGCGAAAGGAGCAGCCCCCTGCCCTCGCCCTCCGGACTCGAGGAGCACAAACAAGCGCAAGGTTGGCAGATCTCAATGCACGCCCAGGTACATAGGGCATCAACAGGCAAGATAGACCAAGAGGGGCTTGGTGCGATAAAATCGTATAAGAAATGCACAATACCTTAAAATGCGCTTTTCAATGGGCAGCCAATGAAGCTTGGGAAGCACATGCGCCACCAAGCAAGATCTGGGTAGGGCCACCAGAAGGCACGCTGCCGCATTCTGGACCCTCTGCAGGCGTTTAATGATGGCTTTATTAGCGCCCAGGTATAGAGAGTTACCATAGTCTAGCCTGGAGAGAATGAACGCCTGAACAATAGTCTGACAAACTCTAGGAGGGAAAAAGCCAAGCAAGGGTCTCAACCTTCGCAAGAGCCCGAAACAGACAGCGGCAACAGCTTTTGTCTGCTTCTCAAATGTCAGTCCATTGTCAAACTACATGCCCAAGTTCTTCACAGCTTCTTTGGGTAACGGGGCGGGTTTGAGGCGGCCTGGCCACCAATGCTCAGACCATAACTCCCGATCCTTGCCAAACAGTAAAATCTCAGATTTACTGGCATTTAACTGTAAACAGTTTGCCATCATCCAATCTGAGATGACCAGCAGATCCTCCTTGAACTTCTCCAAGTTGGCACAGCAATTGTTAGAAAAGGCAATTACCAACTTGGTATCGTCGGCATACAACACCAAGGACAGCCCCCTGCCTTTTGCTACTTCTGCCAGGGGTCTCACATAAAGATTGAACAAAAGTGGGCTTAAGATAGAGCCCTGGGGTACCCCTTGGCGCAGGGCACATTCCTGGGAACAGAAAGGTGGTCCTGAGACCTGGAAGGACCGTTCCTCTAAAAATGATCGTATCCAATCCAAGGCCCCATCCCTAATCCCAACTTCCTGGAGGGGTTCGAGAAGAATCACATGAGACTCCGTATCAAAAACGGCGCTTAGGTCCAGCAAGACCAAGGCCGCAGAATCTCCTACATCCAACCTGCTCCGAATGGATTCCGATACTGCCAGTAGCGCTGATTCGGTGCTGTGCAGTGGTCGAAAACCATGCTGTGAGGAGTCAAAAATGTTACGCTGTTCGATGAATTTGGATAGAGTGGAGTTCACATGTGCTTCCACCAGCTTAGCCAAAAACGGCAGCTGTTAAATAGGGCGATAATTGCCAGGATCTTCCGGATAAAGAGAAGATTTTTTCATCAGAGGAATGACTTTAGCGTGCTTCCACGCCCTAGGAACAGAGGCTGCCCTCAAAGACAAATTGGCCAATTCTAGGCTCACAGGAGCGATCAATGAGTGGAACTGGCGAAAGTGGGCAGATGACATGGGGTCAGCTGGGGAGCCTGACTTGATTTTATGGCACAAGACCTCAAATTCCGGGGGCGTCAACAATGGAAAAGATGATAAACAGTTGCCCTCCAAGATGTCCACCCCTCCAAGCACCACTTTCTCAATAGGACGGGTCGCCTTAGAGAGGCCGCGTTAAATCTGCTCAACTTTATTCACAAAGTGCTGCTCTAATACCTTACACTGGCAGTTGGAGGCTATAGGAGAGGCTCTAGAGGCGCCTGCACTCTTCATATTATTGAGCAGGGAGAAGATGGTCATTGCGGGGTTTGAACCGGCCAGAATCTTGCACCATCGCATCTCTTCCCAGATGTACCGCACCATGAATCTGTCTTGCCATCGGGCTCAACAACTCATCTGGCAATACTGCTCTTCCGTCACTTGAGACCCAAATGTCCACATCCCCTTTCACGCAGCCTGCATTGATCCACACATTCTTCTCCTGGTCTGAAACTTGATCCTGCAAGCACTTGAGCTCATCCCAAGTATCTGCCATGGCCAACATCATGTTGAACTCGGTTCTTTCTTGGCTGCCCTCTACATGACTTTCAGTGAATGAACAACCTTGTTCGACACAGAAACTTGCAACTTCGTCCGCATAGCTATTCCCAAGTGACATTCCCAAGTGACACACAATCTGTCCCCTTTCCATGAGCCATGCACTTAACAACTGCAATTGCCTTGGTATCTCTAGGAGCAACCTCACAAACTCCCTGTTTCTAATGGGTGATCCAGACAAATTCATGTAACCTCTCTGGGATCATAGCTGTCCGAAGTCATGAACCACACCAAACCCATACTGGCTGTCAGTGTAAATGGTAATTCGGATTTGGTCTGCTGCTCAGCAGGCATGAGTCAAAGCAATGATCTCAGCCATCTGAGCGGAGTATACTCCCTACAGGCATGCAGCTTCAACTACTCCTGTAATGGTACATACAGCAAATGCTGCTCTCAACTGACCAACACTGTCTCTTAAGCATGAACCATCAACAAAGAAAATCTCATCTTAGTCAGACAATGTTTCATCAACAATGCCAGGTCTCAGCTTGGTGCAAAGCTCAGTCACATCAAGACAATTATGGTCTGCACAATCATCATCAAGTGTGTTTGGCTACTGCATCAAGGTGGCAGGATTCAAAACAGAACACCTCCTAAGGGTCACATTCTCCTCAGCAAGTATAACTTGCTCAGCGCCGGGACGCCCCTTTGCCGGGGCAGCTGTGCGCTCTACAAGTCTGTATAACAAAACATAACATTCTTTACCCCAATCCTATCTTCCCTCAGCCTCCGCACCTGATCCATATTTACGTTCTTATGTCAGACCTACCCCTGCTCTGGATATAGCCTCTAATCTACCCATAGGGAGATGTCAACACTTCCTCTCATAGTGCATTGTTTCTTATATGTTTAGAGAAGGTCTGCATTCTTCTGCGTATTTTAAAGATCCAGATCTGTTTTGTAATCTGTACAGCTCACTGGCAACCTCTCGGGAGAGCGTAGCACTATATAATATTTTAAAATAATTAAATGTGAAGACACAAGGTCATTTTTTTACAATGATCCCTGCCAGCGGTCATATTAAATGAAATTAACCATCATGTTAATGAAACATCCGTCAAAAGGATTAATAAAGGCTCTGTGCTGACATCTATTAAAAACCTACTCTCTTCCAAAAAAGAATAAGGGCCGCTTAACAAACTAGATGGCTCAACGGGGGAGGTAAGGAAAACAATGAGCGTTATGGCACGAAATGACATTCTCAGAAAAATTAGGTCTTTCATCCGTGCTTCACCTTATGCAGAACCTTCCACTCGCCTCAAACAGTCCTGTGTAGACACCCCAGGGACGGAAGTCCCGGATGATTGTTCTGTGTAATGAGAACGCGGCCTTTGGCTTTTGTACAGGAAAGTGACAGGCTTAATAAGACTGTGTACACAGATCCAATTTCTGAGTGGGAATGCCAAGCGGAAAAACATATTACTCGGGAGTGTTCCTGCCAGCACGCGGAGAGAAACAGAGATTTATGGCTCTATGGTAAATAATGCAGTTTCCAGCGATTTTGGAACAAAGCTCTCGGTCTTTCAATTTCTGATGGATTTGAAGTCTGGTGCCGTTTTCAGTAAATGGTAATCCTGTCATGAAAAGAACGGGTACACAGAATACTGACGTGAAGGCAGGAGGAGAGGCCAGCATGTTAAGAGATTGCGAGCTTGTGGGGACTGCGGGTGGCAGACATTTTGTGTCACGAGCATCAGTGGGAAGCTCACGGTGTCTCTAGCATTCTCTGGCCAGGGCCGTCACGGTGACGGTGCGGGGAGTGGCTGTGGGAATTAAAACCCGGGTCCCCTCACTTTCCAGGGTCCTTCTATCCTTCAACCTTTATTTATACAATTTTTAATTGCAAGCAAACCTTCCATCTTCATTAATAATGAGACCTCTTATGTAGCCAGACATTGTTTTCTCCTTGCCTAAAGCACACTTTTTAATATTTATAAACAAATGCTGCTTATTGCACCTGGGCAAAGCGAAAAAGGTATTAAGAAGGCCCCGCATTAAGATTTAGCTCCAGTTCTAGAACTATTCACTGACAAGCCTCCCTTTGGTAGGAATGGCTCTTTCATGAACTATGTGCTGTATCAGGTGCACATCTGTCTCCTTGGAAAACCCAGTAATTTCACACATCGTTGACTAGTAGACATCTTGGATAATCTAGACAGGGTTGAATGACATTGGGTCATTGAAGTATTTGCAAATCCAGAATTACCTTGTGGAAGAGAATTATAGTAAAAAATATAACGACATTGAAATCACTGCTGAAGAAATGCTGGCCTTTGTTCACAAATACGTTTCAGCTTTCCGTCCATCATCTCCTTGTGTTTGGTTTGTTCGCCCTAAGTTGGCAGGGTATGCCCAGATGTGGGTCCCTTGCCCATTTTGCCACTGGATTCAAGCTAGCCTAGCTGATGAGGGGCATTAACCCGAAACTTGTCCCAGGATGCTTGTTTCGGGTCCAGGGAAGACCTGGCTTGGCAGTTCGGGCTGGACTGTTCCCATGAGGCACAGGGTCAAGACTGATTTGCATATGGCTGGGTCTGAAATGGGGTGGCGAAGTGAGCTAAATAACTATGATGGATTCAACCCAGGTCTGTGACAGGGGTGGAGTGTCTGAAAAGTTTCAGCGCTCCATCCATCATCTCCTTGTGTTAGTCTTGGATAATCTAGACAGGGTTGAATTGCATTGGTCATTGAAGTATTTGCAAATCGAGAATTACCTCGTAAATGAGAATTATAGTAAAAAATGTAACAACATTGAAATCCCTGCTGAATACATGCTGGCTGGCCTTTGCTGACAACAAAAAGGTCAGCAGGCTCACAGCACTCATATAATTGTTCGAATTACTCTCGCCCCTGATAAATTGCAGTTAATTGTTAATATCAGATGAGCAAATAACGCATGAAGTCAGCCTTTGCAAAATTGCGTACTGTAATGTTTTTCCGCATCTAAAAGCCAGTGTATAAACTGGCAAGCAATTATCCGGATTTCACCCCTTACTCAGGGGCATATGAAAATAACACATTGGAAGTTGTCCCCCTAATCAGATACTATTTAAAAAAATGCTTTTACATGTTTTTTTTATAAACGTTAATCAAAATAAATCAACTGCCAACAGCGAACATCGGTTTCCAACTTTTGAGGAAAAAAACTCCACATAGGGGTAAAACGAACAATCAACTTCTTCACACTAAAGGTTTGTTAATTACGAATCTCGTTCCAAAGTTAATCCCTAAGAATGCTTTCGTTTCTGAAACATTACAGGCACCCGTACTGCCCACAAGTAGGCAGTAGGTAGGAAAAATGTAAAATGCCACAGACACCCAGAAAGGCACATGTGTTCTATGTTTGAATGTTCTATGTTTGGGATTCATACTAAAAAACTAAAATATGCAGTGGGCGCCACACCCAACATTACATGTTACCATGTTTCTAGGCCAGCGGAGTCAGGTCCCCCTGCCATCCCTTGTTTGGCTGTACTGGGGTGAGTGTATGACATTGTTCTGCATTCTGTCCATCATTTATTCTTTTTGCATTTGTCACCGGAGTGGGACGGGTATGCCCAGACATGGGACCCGTGCTCTCCATGCCACTGGAGTCAAGCTATCCTGGCTAATGAGGGGTGAAACCCAGAAAATAGTCCTAGGATGCTTGGTTCCAGTCCAGGGAGGACCTGGCATGGCAGTTCGGGCTGGACTGTTCCCATTGGGCACAGAGTCAAGAATGATTTGCATATGGCTGAGTCCAAACTGGAATGGCTTGGTGAGCAAAAAAACTATGGATTTAGACCCAGATCTTTGTACTGGGGTGAATGTATGACATTGTCCTGCATTCTGTCCATCAATTGTTCATTTTGCATTTGTCTCCCCGAGTGGGACGGGTATGCCCAGACGTGGGTCCCGTGCTCTCCATGCGACTGGAGTCAAGCTTTCCTGGCTGATAAGGGCTGAAAGCCCGAAACCAGTCCTAGGATGCTTGTTTCCAGTCCAGGGAGGACCTAGCATGGCAGTTCGGGCTGAAGTGCTTCCATTGGGTGCAGGCTCAAGACTGATTTGCATGTGGCTGGGTTCAAACTGGAATGGCATAGGGAGCAAAAAAAGATGGATTTAGGCCCAGATCTCTGTACTGGGGTGAATGTATGACATTGTTCTGCATTCTGTCCATCAATTGTTCTTTTTGCATTTATCCTTTGTTTGGCAGCTGATCTGGCAAAAGAAAATGATCACAAAAAGTGTAATAGGCAATTTGAATACAGTCAAAGGTGAGGTGTGAGCACAATCCAACGTTCTTCAGTTCCTACCCCTTATTTGGGTGGTAGGGATCTCGATTTCTGTCTCCAAAATAACCATCCTTTATCTTCAGCAATCTTCAAGAATAAGTCCAAGGGATGTATTAATCTCTCTAAAGGCACATAAGTCTAAATAAATTGTATGACTGCAATAATGTATTCTTATAAATCCTTTCAAAACTCTTGGGTTTGTGGCTGAACATGACTATATTAAGAAATGCCGTAGTCCACCTGATCTCACACTATGGGTGTGCAATATTACAAAACCTCTTCAAGTGAACTTTTTCAAAGTATTGAGGCATTGAAGACTTAAAAAATGGAACCAATCCCCGGTAATGACAGTAGGGCAACATTACTGGTCATGGTCCGTATTGATATTAAACTTCAACTGGATGGGCTAACCTCTTTTATTCAGTGATCTGTGCCACTTTCCAGGGAAGTCAAGCTCCCTCCTCGAGGCACATACAAAGAAAACTGTAGAAGCTACACAATTAGGGACTCCCCTGTAGCCCCTGGCAGTTGAGGCCAGAACTTGAAAGACAAATCTTTTTCTCTAAGGAAAAGATTGATAAACAGACTTAGTGGCTAGCCGCTTACTACTTACAGGTGCCAGATTTTATGTCCCTTCACAGAAGGATATCGTGCCAACGGACAAATCAATTGCCTTAGCTCGTATAAGCACAATGATGCAACACTAATTGTCTCATAAATGTGTTCCTTACTTCACTGCACTTATGTTTCTATGTTTCATAAATTCTTGCTTTTAAAATAAAACCTTTTTATTTTGTTTTCTATTATTGTACAGAAATGTACATGTATATCTTTGTACTGGTAATAAAGAAGGCACACCTGATTCTGACATGAGAGCGGGTTAATTTCTATATTGTGAAATCTTTGGGGCAGAGGGTGAGATTGTAAGTGTATGTTTGAGATAGGACTTCATTCAATCGACTAAGTATTTAGACCCTAAACAGTCACCGGCTTTAACCTGGAAAGGCAGTACAGTGCTCCATCTCTCCATCCTGTTTTCACAGGTAAACAAGTGACCTAATAGTTAAACAAGTTATCTGTCTCAGTGAATTTCAGTACCAGAAGGTTTACGCAACCATGAGGTTGTAGAACATTGCAGTCCATGAAGATTTGTCTCTGGAACACTGGTTGCCTGTCAGGGTTCTCAAAATGACCCCTATCATGTAGCTCAAAGAAAGCAATGTATCCTCATTCATAGCATGAGTGTATCAGTCACACTGAGCTACTTATGCCTCTGACTTAAACTTGCTTTAGATTCACATAATTCGGCCCTCATCCCTACTAGGGGCAATGTGGATCCTCCAATCCACATCAATGAGACACCCACTGACTACAACCTTTAATCATTCGGTCATCCTCAAGTAGGAGGACTACAGTCTAGCCAAGGGCCGACTGAACTGCATTATATACTCCAGTGTAGGACCAGGTTTCACTGTGCTGAGCTCTTGGGTGCTACTCCCTTTTGCTCTCTGGAGAGTACTTCTTTCTCAATCCTGACTGTGTCATAGTGAGCTTCTTGCCCTTATCCCTGTCTTGGACTGATATGCATAATCAGTGCAGGAGTTTTTGGAGCCTCAGGTAATATTAAATTTCGAATTTCCGGGATGGGGGCGTGGCTTGGCCGGCTGCAAGATGGCCGTACTCTGAGTGGGCTCTGCCGGCCAAGCAATATTATCCGCCATTATCCTGGTGACAAATGAAGACTGCTGACAGCCAGAAACCGGTCCTAGGATGCTTGATTCCGGCCCAGGAAAGACATGGCTTGGCAGTTCGGGCTGGACTGTTCCATGAGGCACGGGGTCAAGGCTGATTTGCATATGGCCATGTCTGAACTGGGGTGGTGTGGAGTGCAAAAAAACGATGGATTTAGGCCCAGATCTCTGTACTGGGGTGAATGTATGACATTGATCTGCATTCTGTCCATCAACTGTTGTTTTTGCATTTGTCACCCCGAGTGGGATGGGTATGCTCAGACGTGAGTCCCATGCTCTCCACACCACTGGCGTCAAGCTATCCTGGCTGAAAACGGATGATAGCCAGAAACCGGTCCAAGGATGCTTGATTCCGGTCCAAGAAAGACATGGCTTGGCAGTTCGGGCTGGACTGTTCCCATGAGGCACAGGGTCAAGGCTGATTTGCATATGGCCATGTCTGAACTGGGGTGGTGTGGAGTGCAAAGAACCGATAGATTTAGGCCCAGATCTCTGTACTGGGGTGAATGTATGATATTGTTCTGCATTCTGTCCATCAACTGTTGTTTTTGCAATTATCCAGGTGACATCGCCTCCATCGCCGCACTTAGCTGCTGTCTTCTGCCTCGGGGGAGCACTGCGCACCCACCTGTCCCGCTCCGGTACCACTACATACCTCCCCGGTCGAGATCCCTGCCTCGTGGCTGGTGTTGGCCTGCTGCGCCGCCTCTGATCCCGCCGGAGCTGCTGCTGCTTTCCTGGTGTCTCCACTGCAGTGCTAACTCCACGGTCCTGGACTCCATCTGCCGCAGTGAGTCGTGCCTCTGCTGGGTGAGGTTTGTCCGTAGGGTAGGGGGCCGCTTGCTGTGCGGCCCGGTCGGGCGGTGCTGCGGCCTGGTTGCGGCCTAGGGTGCTGCTTTGGTCCGGCACGGCTGCCTGGGCTGGGCTGAGGGAGCTTTGCGCCCCCCTCGCTCCCCTTGCTGGTTCCTCCTCTCCGGTGGGGGACGGCCGCTGCGCCCTGCTGGGCTGCTGGTGCTCGGAGCTGCGGGGCCGGCCTGCTGGCGCTGCCGCGCCGCCTGGGGAGCCTCCTCTTGCTGCTCCGTACCATCGCTCCTGCTTCCCGGCTCTGGGGCCTGCTCTCGGTGACGGAGCGCTGTGCCTGCCGCTGCCTCTCTCCTTCCTCGCTCCCCCGCCTGATCTGGATCCTCAGGCCTAGGCCCCTCATCCTTGTCAGTGCATCGGGGATCCGCTTTTGCACGAGGCAGCCCACCTCTGCTGCGTGGGCCCTCCCACGGATTGTTTCTCCTGTGCCCTGCTCTTCGTCGGTTGCTGTGCCATGCTGTTGGCCATGGGGGCCCAATTTCACCCACCGCTGCCTCGCCTCTCCCTGGGTCTCTGGCTCTCGGCTGCTCTGCCTGCTGGTTGTCCCTGGGCCCTACGGCTGCTTGGGCCCGGCTGGTTGCCTCCTACTGCTGGTCTCAGATGGTGTGCCACTGCCCTTACGGACTCTTCTTTGCACCGAGACTGTCTGTTGGGACCTGGGGGCGGGGGGGCGCTCTGGCCTTTGATCCTGAAGCCTATCCACTGCTGGTCTTAACAAGGGGGCCCTACGCTGCGCTGTGCCTCAGTTCTCCCCCTCCCGCCTGTGGCGCCCGGTCTAAGGACTGTTCTCCTGGCCTCTCCCCCCCCCCATTCCTGGCCCCCGCATGAGCTCCGTGCCTTCCAGCGGGGAACGAGTTTGCCGGCCTCTCACTGTCCATTCACCTCTCAGCCCTGCCGGCCTTTCTCCCGTTCTGTGTGCCTTGTCGCCCATTCGGAATAGTGCTCCACCATGGGAAGTCGGATCCTAAGCAACTCAAGATAGCCTTTGAACTACAGAGGTCCTCACACCAGGATGGCGCAGGCTCGGACGGTGCAGACTTTGCTGCGATGCCGGAGCCCCCCGCTGGCCGCGAAAACGATCTGAAGGCGATCATGCTCGAGGTCAAGTCGACCGTTACTGGCATCGCTTCCCAGCTCGAGCAGTTATCTGCCCGCCTCGACTCCGTGAAGGCACGAGTTGATTCCCACGACAACAGGCTCCTCCACGTGGAGTTTCGGGATCTCCGACGCTGCAGATGAGGCCACACAGGACAGGCAGAGGTTACTCCAGTTGGATAAAGTCCTGGCCGTAATCCGTGAGAAGAATGAAGATTTGGAGGCCCGCTCCCGTCGGAGTAACCTTCGCATCACGGGCCTTCCCGAGTCCAACAATATCTCCAAGATGGAAGACTTTATAGAACAACTCCTTAGGGAGATCTTCGGGGGATGACCTTTCCTCCTTATTTGTCGTGGAACGTGCCCACCGCTCCCTTGGTCCGCGCCCTGGCCTGCCTCCTCGCCCCATTGTGGCAAAGATTCTGAATTTCCGTGATCGCAATGCCATTCTCTGTGCTGCTCGAGGCAAGGGCACCATCACGCACCAGGGCAATACTCTATCTTTCTACCCGGACTACACCCTGTCTGTTCAATCTGCTAGAAGAGAGTTCTTGCAAGCGCATCCTTCAGAAGCTTGAGGTCTCATACTCTCTGGCCTACCTGGCGAAGTTGCAGATCCGGCAGGGCTCCAAGACTCTGTTTTTTCCTGACCCACGTGAGGCCCTTGCTTTTGCCAAAGACTTGATAAGGAATTCAGATCCCCTCCTCCGAAGTCTTCACATGAAGTAGCCAGTCGATTGAGCGATAATGACTGAATGTGCGGACACTGTTTGGTTGTCTTTCCGTTACACATATAATCTGCTCTCGATGTCACCATTCCATTCTTGCTTGGCCACCCTGCTATTATGCGGGGGTGTTCGCTGAGTCCTGCCATGCCCTCCCCAGGATGATTACCTTTGTTAGCAGTGTGTTGCCCCCTCCAAGTTGTGGGTTCCCTGGGTGGTGTAGGTTGTATCCTCAGCCTGATTGGGGGGGTTGGTGTGGGTGTGGGGTGGTTGGCTTTCTTCCTGTATGGGTTTTTGGGGTTGTATGGGAGGGGGGTTTGGTGGGTGGATTCTTTCTGGTTGGGTTTCTGACACAATACGAAGTTCGCTGCACCACTTTGTTGCCATTGTCTATTTGCACTCATAATTTGCTCATTTGTTGTATTGTGCTATTTGCGCAACATCGTTGCAGGTCGCTACACCCTGTATTTGGTATGGAACGGACTCTTCTATGGTGCTATGTTCTATGCCTTTTCTAAATGGTGTTTCCCAGCCACGCCTTGCAGCTCCACTCGATTCTTCATAGGTGCTGCTGATGTCTTATGGGTCATGTCTCCCCGTTGTACAGCTTGCTGGTTGCTGAGGTCCTTTTCTCTTGCGTCACTTCCTCCAAATCACGCCGGCCCGTTAGTAGCTCATGCTGTCCTTTGATGCCACTTGGTCGCTGGAAGCCGCCCGAGGGTGCTTTCTACTCCCCGGTGCCGCTCCATTATTTGCGCTCCCCCAGCTGTTATCACCTTCCCCGCTATCAAATATGTGCTGTGTACGCCTGCGCCACCTGCTGCGCGCTCTGCTTAATGCTGCTTCCCGCCACGCTCCCTATGGCTGAAATAACCTGTTGGACATGAAATGTCCGTGGCCTGAATGATCACCGTAAGGCTTGCCTGATTCATGCACATCTGCAGCGCCACAGGGTGGACATTTGCCTTTTACAGGAGACGCACCTGCTTCCCGGCTCGGTCTCCAGACTTCAATCTCGCCACTCATCCACTCATCTTATGCTAGGAGAGTCTCAATCCTGCTCTGTCGCGGCCTCCCTCGGCAGACCTCCCGAGCCCTCGTTGACTCAGAGGGAAGGTATGTTGTTTTACATGGTTTACTACTGGCTCAACCTGTTACCATTGCCGCGGTTTACGGCCCGAACTGTGACGATCCGGAATTCTTTCATCACATCTGGCATCTTATCTCCTCCTGTGGTCCTGCGGCCATCGTCTGGGGCGGGGACTTTAATGTTACACTCTCTGCGACCTTGGATCGCTCTGGTTCTTACATGCCCACTCGCGTGCCGCCACTGCTCTCACGTCTATCCTAACTGATTACTCGCTCTATGATGTTTGGCGTCATTTCTGCCCCGACGCTCGGGAAGGCACATGCGTTACCGGTGCAAGGGGATGTTGGTCGAGAATCGATCTTTGGCTCACATCGCCGGACTTCACGGCTCGCACTCTTTCCGATCACGCGCCGGTCCAGCTGCTCCTATGGCCTCCTAATTCTCAGCATCAGGCATTCACCTGGCGTCTTTCTCCCAATGCCCTTAGGGACTCTGTGTTCTGTGATGAAATCCAGACTGCAATCACTAACTATTTTGATCTTAACTTGGGTTCTGTTGATTCTGCTTCCACCCTATGGGAGGGTTTCAAGGCTTTCATCCGGGGAGTATGTATTTCCAAACAGGCGGGCGTTCTCCACTCTATTCACTCTACCCTGGCTAAACTGGAGGGGGAGATTCGGGACTTGGATGCCGCGGCATGCCCCAGCCCCGAGACGTTAGCGCTACTGCGTTAAAAACACTCTGACTTTTCGGATGAGGCCGGTCGTGAGCTGTCCTTCCTCGGCAGGGAGAGTCGGGCCAGGGGGACCGCCCTGGGCGCACCCTTGTCAACCTTCTGCACCCTCCGCGCACAGCTTTCTATATCACAGCCCTCAGTGATGGCGGTCCGGACCGAGCCACCTGTTCGGAAGAAATTAAGTCCCGTTTCCTCGCTTTTTACTCCCAGCTCTACTCTGCTGGCCCCCCTCCATCTCCAGAGGAGTTTGATCAGTATTTCTAGTCCATTGCCCTTGTTTGGCTCGAAGACTACCATCGTAAATTCCTTGACGAGCCTTTCTCTAGGAAAGAAATTTTGGCAGCCATCAGCAGCCTTCCCAGTGACAAGGTAATGTAAAAATGCCAGCAAGGGAATTTATGCTGTTAGAATCTATCGCAGATAACAGACTTATGAGATGTTAACACCTATTGGTCTGTTCCAACCTAATTGGTATTTGTTTACAGTAATTTGGTTTAACCTTAAGACAGAAGTGAAAATAAATCAAAGAAAAAGCAACACTGGATATTCGTTATCAAAAAGATGATTCTTTTATATATATTCTGAATAATACATTCAAATAGGGTACATATCAATCATTAAAATTGATCAACAAATGCATTCAAATGACCAAGGAACAAATTAATTTCTCCTTCAATCCATCTGAATAAAAGTCCAATCTAACATAAATCATAACAAGCGACTCCTGTATTTTCACCAAGAGAGTGTTGTTTGTAAAATCAATCAAAAAGAGTAGACGCTCAATGGGTGCCATCTTTTGGGGCACCTAGAACAGGATCAAGATCCTCAGCAAGCAGAGTCTTTAAGGGTCGCTAGGATGCAGAGTTCACTGATGGCTGATAATGAGTCTAAGGCGCAGGACAGCACCTTAGTAAATTGCAGCATTGATGAATTAACATCTACTCACAACCTTGGGAGGGATCCTTCACCTATACCGACTGTTGAGACTTCACTTAGTGATCAATCTGTTTTGCTAATGCTTCAGTCACTAAACCACGAGGTAAAAAATGGGTTTCTAGCTTCGCAGAGAAATCAGCAAGAAATTAAACAATATTGTGTGAAGCTGGAAGAAAAGTTTGATGCATTGGCGGCTAGAATCACTGAATTGGAGTCCACAGTTTCTGACTTAAAATCACTCGCACTTCAACATAGCAGGAAAATTGAAGATCTCCGACAGCGAGAACAGGGATACCAGGAGAAAATGGAGTCGCTAGAAAATGCGCAGAGGAGGAATAATTTCCGTTTCCTGAAAGTCCCGGAAGGGGCAGAAGGGAGCAACATTAAGGAGTTTGTGGTTAAACTTATAAAGCAAGCGACTGAAGTTGAACTTTCAGAACAAGATTTGATGAGGGACATCCAAGTGCATAGGGATCCGTTTAGACAAAACCCTAATAAAACGAGACCCAGGAAGATATTAGTCCACTTTCTGACCTATACTTTAAAGGACGAGATACTCAATAGGGCGCTCAAAAGTAGTTCCCTATCAGCTGAAGAAATTACTTTTCAGATGTATCTTCGATTACAGCATCCAGGCAGTGGGAGCTTGGCAAATTGCTAGACCCTTTTAGGCAACTCGACGCCACTGCCCAATTGAAGTTCCCTGCATCTCTAAAATAATATATAAAAACAAAATGAGAGTCTTTAAAAGGGTTGAGGAGGCAGAAGAGTATCTCCAACTAGTTACAGATGATAGTAAAGCGACCAGAGAGAGTGAGTCTAAGGGACTTAAATAACTAAATAGCAGACGCAATAACTTAATCTCCTCTCAAGGTTGACTTTTGTAAATAGCTTAACCTCTGTTTTTTAATGAGTGTTCCGCGGGGGGTGGGTACTGACTCCGGGTTCACAGTGCTGAGATTGTGTCACTCCCACCCTGCTGTCCGATTAGCCCCTAGTCGCCTACCCCTTCTTCCCCGCTCCATCCCCAGCAGCGTTGCCTCTCCCGCGCTCCCCGCCGGCCCTTGGTCCGCGGGGGCTGCCGGTGCTGGCCCGCGCCGGGCCCCTAACTATCTTTCCCATTGACGCCCCTGCGACTTCTGTCCCTCTTGGTTATTGTTCATTTACGCGCGCTCTTTGGGGTGGATGTGACCCTGTGGTTTTCTGGTGCTGCTACTTTCTCACTCCTGAATCCTCATGTCATCGAAAAACTCCTCATTGTACCCCTTTGCCTGTCTTGGACTGCACCTTAATGCTGTGTATTGTGACTCTGCACGAAATTTCTCTCTCTGTCTTATGTTAATAAATAAATAAAAAATAAATAAAAAACATTTTGAAATTCCGGTGCTTCCTTTCCACCTGCAACAAGGTTTTTCCTCATAGTTGCTTGTTGCAATTTGGCGCCCACTTTTTGCCTTTTGTGGGACTGCTGGAAGGCACTTATCTGAAATGGCTTTGATGTATCACCAACCCTGCTAATAAAAAAAATGGAGTACTTGAGCTCTCTACCTGAGTAACTTAAGTGAATAGGAAGAATAATTAATCTCACCCCGGGACCTCACTTGTCACAATGAACAAAACAGCAGGCAAAACTGGGTGCCTTTGAAATTGGCCCAAGGCCTGTGTGTTTTCTGTTTACATGTAAATGTATTACTTAGTAACAAAACAACCACCCTGTAACCCACACCCTTTCCGTGCCGCCTGTCCATGCCACAACTACGAGACTGCTCGAGCCTGAAGCCAGCCTCACCAGCCAGCCAGCCTGCCTTGCCAGCCCGCCTGGGTCCAGGACCCTAGGCTCAGCCCCAAGGTTTCCTGTACCATAGGCCCAGGACCAGCACCGTGCTGTTTTCCCTCTTCTCCTGCACCGCTTTTCCTGCGCTTCATGCCTCCCCGGCGCCCATCAACCCTGCCATGACTTACTTAATGAAGGCCGCCACCCACATGCCAAAGGTAAGCCCGTCCACACCCGTTCATGCCTGGACTACGCCCAGCATCAGGAACTCTGGCCCTCCTGTCTCCCTCTGCTACGCTGCCACTCCTGGCCCTGGACCCCGGACACCGAAACATCAACTGGTGCAACCTCCACCCTGCAAACAACCAAAAGGACCCTTCATCTGCCACCACTACTGCTTCTCCTGCAACACAGGACCACCAGTCCACACAGGATCCTATGCCACGTCTGCCCGAAAGACCATGAACAACCCGGAACCGCTCCACTGCTTCTTGCTCAATGCACGATCCCTCTGCAAATACGTCACGGAAATCTAGGGATTACATCACAACCCTCTCCCCTTACGTAACCTTCATCACTGAAACCGGGCTCACCCCTCCTCAAATCCAGACATTGCCACTGCAACACCCATCGGCTACAAGATGATCCACCGAGATGCACCAACAAGCACGGCGGAGGCATTCGCCATCATCTTCAAGGAAACCATCCAATGCATCACCACCAAACATGACCACACTCCCTCATTGAACCCCTCAACTTCCAGCTACAGACCGATGCCAAGACCACAATAAAAGGCACCCTTGTATACAGACGTTCATGAACTTGGCTGGCTTTCTGTGTTGCCATCTTCAAACTCATCGCCCCTCTAGCCTTCAACTCCTACCACTACGTCCTACTTGGCGAACTCAATTTCCACGTTGACGACCCCGACAACGCCAGCTCCATCACCCTCCTGGAGAATCTGAACAATATCAGCCTCACAAAACTGGTCACCAAATCCATTTCCAGAGCTGGACACACATTCAACCCCATTCTCACCTACAGCAACAGACACAGCCACGTCACAGAACTCACCTGGTCCGACCACGCCATCGGCCACTTCACAATCTCCGGCGTTCAGCACACCACCACTAAACATCACAGTTCCGCCCACCACAGCTGGGGCAAAGTAACACAGACTCAGTGGACTCAAGCTCTCACGCAGAAGTCAGACCCCTCCTAAAGAAACCCTCCTCTGACCCCAGCAAACTCAAAAATTATCAACTGATCTCCTTGCTCCCTTACTTCGCCAAAGTAATTAAGGCCACCAACCAACAGCTCACCAAATACCTAGAACAAAAACACCTGCTTGATGCCTCCCAATCAGGATTCTGTGCCAATCAGAGCACGGAGACTGCGCTGATCGCTGCCACAGATGGCATGATAACCCTCCTTGACCATTGGGAGATGGTAGCCTTGATCCTACTCAACCTCTCTGTTGCATTCAACACAGTATCCCACCACACCCTCATCAATAGACTCCACAACATTGGCATACAGCAAATCACCCTCATTTGGATGGCCTAGTTTCTTACTGGATGCACACAGAGCTTCCGGCTGCCCTCTTTCACCTCCGAACCCAAAGACATCATATGCGGTATACCCCAAGGATTTTCCCTCATCCCCACGTTGTTCAACACCTACATGACCTCTCAGACATTGTCCGATCCCATGGCCTCAAAATAATTTCCTACGCAGATGACACTCAACTCATCCTCTCTCTCACCAAAGACCAGCCACCACCAGAACAAACTTCCTAGATGTCATGACCAGTGTAGCTAACTGGATGAGAACCAACTGCCTCAAACAACTCTGACAAGACAGGAGTTCTGATCTTCTGGAAGAACACATCGATATAGAACCATAGCTGGTGTGCAGCAGAACTCGGACCCACACCCATGCCAGTAGACCACGAACACAACCTAGGCATCATCCTCAACAGCGAACTGACCATGTGATGACAAGTCAACTCTGTCACCTCCTCTTGCTCCGCAGAATCTTCAGATGGATCCCAGTCAACTCCAGAAAGACAGTCTCTGAGGCTTTTGTCACCAGCCGCATCAACTATGGCAACACACTCTATGCTGGCATCCCCACTCAGCTCCTCAGAAGACTCTAGACCATACTGAACTCCGCAGCCAGACTCATATAGGATCCCCCCCACCTCCAGAACGGGCCCACTTCACCCTCAACCTCAGAAGCCTCCACTGGCTCCCCATCTAGAAGAGATGCTAGTTCAAGATCCTCACACACGCCTACAAAGCCCTGCACAATCAAGGGCCGGCCTACATCAGCCACCGACTCAACTTCCATTGACCCGCAAGACACCTGTATTCCTTCCCGCTAAACTTTGTGCACACCCCCGCATCCATTACAGCTGCAGAGAGGCCCATTCCTTCTCCTACATCACCGCCAAGACCTGGAACGACCTCCCTCGCCACCTCCAAACAGCTCCCACCCTGGCGGACTTCAGAAGGAAGCTCAAGACCTGACTTTGACGTAGACCCCAAGCGCCCAGATACCCTGAGGGGTGACCGTGATGTGCTCTACAAATGCTGATTGATTGATTGAACTACTGCTCTGTATGTTCTCAGTTCTAAGAGCAACTGTTGAGCATCTCCTTGGTGACTTTAATGCAGGGGAGTAGAAGGGCAAGCTTAACCTCAGAAGGGCTCGAAGCCTGAAACTCAAGGGCATCCTAGTGTACCCCCATATCTTTCTCAACTTGCCACTGTATTTCTGCTTTTGGCAGGCAGGGCATATTTAATTTTGGTTTTGTATAGCTTGGTCCTTGGCCAGTAACTGACAGATCACTACCCAGCAACTTAAAAAATATAAAAACATTTCAAAAATAAACATCACCGTACTAAACCAGTGCAAATTAAATCCGAAATAGTTCAAACGAAAACATCTTATGTTTTTTTTCCTACAAGCTTGGAACTGTGTGCAAGGCTGAGAGTGAGAGTCAGTGGAAGAGTATTCCAAAACCAACCTGCAATGGTGAAGGCCTGATTGGAGGTGTGGGCTTTTCTGATCAGAGGGATGTTGAGATGTGCAGCGCAGTTGGTGCTAGTGTTGCAGAGGCCTTGGAGATCTGCAACTCCAAAGTAAGATGGAAGGGTTGATGTAGAATCTATATGTCTAGCAAGAAAGGCAGTCCAGCTTGAACTGAATGTGGCAGACAATGCAGGGGTATGAGTGCAGGTATAACAAGGTCATGCTTCCTAATTCTGATGATGAGCCTAGCTGCTGGTTGTGTTAAATATCAAAATGGGGTTTAAGCCGCTTATTAACACCGTATATGTTGAATAGCACCGGTGGCTGCTTTGCAAAAAGAAGGTGTGGAAAAAAGGTTTCACACACTTTGGTAACAAAAGCTAACATTAGTCATGTTGAGCTTGTGTGCCCATATAGCCAGCTTGTACTCGAGCAAAGAAGCCCAAAGATGTACCACTGTGAAGGAGTGAGTGGGGTTGCTTTTAGTTATAACAGAAAGCCTATATTTCAATCGAAATTTTCCTGCCTGAAGACAGAAGAAAGTCTGTCTTTCTGGCGTTCAAATCGTTGACAGGCAGGTATGTAGTCTGATGACATCAGTTTGCGATCAGATAATGAAAAAGAGCCATGTGCCCACCGTTTATTGGTGAATGGACACCACGTACTCAGCAATACGTTATCCCAAAGGATCCATTTAAAGATTGAATAAAGGCAGTGAAAAAATAGAAAAGTGTACTACACATTGTACTAGGACATCACAACACTGCGACTGCCCACCTGTGGAGTGCTTGGCTCTGTTCTGTGGCTTGCAGTGATCATGCCACTATGTTGTAATTGCACCCACATACTGCTAAACTGGCCAACATGCACTGCTTCCTAACAACTAATCCGAGAGCACCCAATCTGCATGCTGACACCTAGGGTACTTTCCTGGACTTCAGTTGGCTCCATCACACTTGCTAGGAAGACCATCCTAGTCACCACTTTAACAAGGTCTGGCCCCTGTGCGTCCTGTTTGGCAAGTCTGTGCCAGAGGACTGAAGCGATACCTCACTGACGAGACCTAACTAGGCTGAAACCTACCTGAGGTTGCTAGTGTTCCTGTTTCAAGGGCCGTTGGTCTGGTAATTCAGCCTAGTTGGTTCCTATTTAAGCAGAACCACGGCTGATTTGCATATGGCTGGTTTCTAACTGAGGTGGCATGGTTGACCAGAAAACAATGTACTGAAAGGCGGACCGATTAAAATCTAGCGGCTGAGATTAATTCAAGCATCCCACCTTCACTTTTTTAAAGTCTTAGAAATAGGTCAGCGGCGAGTACTGTTGCAAGGGACTGGCTTAAAAAAAAAAAAAGTTAATTGTGTCCGTGCTTGTTTTAAATTTAAAAGAGCAGTTAATTCATCTCGAATGAGCACATGCAGAAACATGAACACAAATCACCAACAGAGGAAGAAATCACTGCTTACTTAAGATAAAGCGTGGTCATGCCACCTATGATGTTGAATTGATTTGACATCACAGGTGGGCTGGTCCTCAGTGTCACGGGTTTTATGCTGTCACTATATCTGTCACACAATATACACTCCTCCTGCATAATGATAGCTTGCCTCAATAAAGAAATGTGTGCTCTCGTAGGCATTTTTTTTGCATACAATCCATTCTACTTACTCAAATACTGGCCATCGCTCGCCAAACCAAAGTTAGGCCTCCCTCAGACACCAAGTACATGGTTATGGGTTGTCAGCTAAACCCTGAAGTGTTCCTGCCGTCTATTTAAAAAAAAAAAAAAAAAAAGGGAAAAAAAGGCAATCCTTCAGGCGCCGGCTCCTGTTGGTGTTCATTGTCGGCATCGTGTTTCGTTTGTGCGGTTTTCTTGTCTTGCTTATAGCTGACCTCCTCTGAAGCGCATAGAGCTGAGAAAAGGGCCTCTGTAATCTTCAAAGAGTACACTAATCCGCCCCTAATTGCACTCATTAACCGAGGTTTAAGTGAAGTGCTAAACCTTGTTAACTCTCGTCTGATCCATGGAGCCAAAAACTTAAACACAGTTGCGGGCGGCCATGCTGGGCATGTCAATGAGGCAGCGTCTGACGTTAGCGCGCACTACCCATTGAAGCAATGAGAGCGCGTCAGCACGGGAGCGTCGCCGTTTGACATCAACGATGATTGCTTCCCAGCAGAGGGGCTTGCTGGCCTTTTCATCTCCTCCTTTGGAGTGTTTCATCATATTACTCAACTTTTAAGCCATTCCGTCTCTATGGGATCACCAAAAGTACTCCTAATGAGAAGCCTCCATCACAAGTGTTGGTGCAGCCCGCACCAAAATTTGGGATTAGGGGCAAACTGTACGCGACTTTAACAAAGACCTTCCACCACTGCTGCTCTTGCATACACACATCCGTTAGAGGACTCCACGGATAGTAAATGCCCTTGCTGCGCCTGGTGGTAAGAGTCATGAAGACCAGGGGCGTAGCTTCAGGAGGAGTTTTTGGGCTGTTACACCCCCTAATAAATGTATTTTCTGATGAATAGTTGGGTACGGTGCTTTCAGTGGGTATGGTGAGGTGTCTGTAGGATTTCACCCGGGATTTTTATATGCACACACCGACAAAAACACACTCTAGTATTTCTGTTTTGAAAGTCCTGAAAAATGTTGATTATTTTACAAAACATTGTATTTCTCTGACTTAGTACTCATACCCGTCCCCATTCCTTTCCCTTACCACTGCCCCTTAAGTCCATCTCATAAGCCCTGCTTATCATATAATGTATTTTAACATTGTATGCCAGTGTGACTGGCGGGAAATCTGAAGGCGGGCCACCCCCAATTTTACTGATCAAGCTATGGCCCTGATGACGACACCAAGAAAGTAAGCATAGCTTTCATAGCCCTGAGTTTCTTACTGTAGGTCCACTATTCGTGTTTCTTGTTGCCCTTCAGCAGAATAAAGGATATTGTTCCCGGCCAAAGGGTGTGACCCTGTGAGAGTAACCAATGTTGAAGGGTGTGTGATGTCACGCTGGCGTTTAGGCCAATCAACATCACATGCACTCAAGTGTTAATAAAGGATATTTATTTATGCATTTTTTATATAGTGCAGACTTTACCCGAAGGCGTCAGAGCGCTTCATAATAGGAACAGTAATGATACATGAGGAGAAAATTACAAGTGAACAAATTACAAAAGTAGACGTTAAGTTACATGAGGTAAAAGTGACCATTGTGAGCAAACAAAATACATGAGGTAGCAAACAGTGCATTACAGGAGGAAAAAGTGACAAGTGTGCAGGTTACAAGAGAAAACAAAGTACAATTAGAGGTATAATACTGCAATATATACTAGACACTCAGGCACAAGAACAAACGTTACGTAGGCAATGGTGGCACTTGTACAAGTATCAAGCAAACAAAATGTGAGAGGTAGCAAACAGTGTTACAAGAGAAAAGTGGCGTGTGCATGTTACAAAAGAGTACCAAACACGGGTACAAGGATAATACTGCACTAAATGGCAAACACTCCAACCACAAGAACACACTGGGAAGGCCCTTCATAGTCATGGAGAATAGAATTTTCAGTAATGGGAGGTCTTCCTTCTGATAATAGAGAGGGCATGAATTACTTTTGGAGGTGTCTTTGGAGGAGGAGAACTTTGAGGTCCGTTTTGAAGGCCTGGTAGGAGGTGGTGGTCCGGAGGTGAGGCAGAAGGGAGTTCCAGATTCTCACTGCATTGCCTGAAAAGGATTGGGCCATCGATCTTTCCTTCTTGAAAGTGGGAGGTTCAAGCAGTAGATTTTCCGCTTTACATGATGGTCTAGAGCCTCCAGAGAGTTTCAGTTTATTCGCCAGGTAGCGAGGAGAGGAGGAGTGCAAGGCTTTGTGGGTGATACAGGCAGTCTTGTAGATAGCTCTAGCCTCGATGGGAAGCCAGCAGAGGGTGGATAACATCAGTGTGATGTGGTCGCTTCTTTCGGCCCCATAAATGAAACGAGCTGCTGAAAGGAGAACACGTTTAAGGGGGGACAAGTGGGATTTGGGGAGGCCATTAAGAAGAGAATTGCAGTAGTCCAGTCTGGAGAGGACCAGCGATTGCACCAGGGTTTTAAGGTCCTGCTCCGGGAAGAAGCGACAAATTCCCCAAAGAAGGCGCAGTTGGTATCGAGCAGACTTTGCAATGGAATTGAGGGGGAGATTAGATTGAGTTTTTTGTTTAGTAGGACACCAAGGGATTTTGTGCTGTCGACAATGATGGCTTTATTGTTAAGTAGATTCATCTGATCCATCCATGATTGAACCGGGGGAGGAGAGAGTGAGGAGGAGAGGAGGAGGAATTCATTTTTGGAGGGATTCAGTTTTGGAGGGATTCACAATCAGTTGATGAGTTGATATCCAGTTTTGAATGGAGTCGAGAGTAGAACTTAGGATGGAGAAATCGTGAGTGGAGGCAACCTTGAGGTAGATTTGAGTGTCGTCTGCATAGAGATGATAGTGGATCCCGGATTTACTTAGGAGATTTCCCAGTGGTTCTAAATAGAGATTGAACAATGTGGGTGCAAGTATAGACCCTTGAGGACCACCTTGACCTACCGCCACAGGAGATGAAAGACTGTTCGCTATTTTGATCATTTAGGATCTATTTATTTTTTATTTTATTTATGTATTTGTATCGCGCCTGAATCAGCCCCGAAGGGGTATCTCCGCGCGTAGCTTCTGGTAAGGTATTAGGAAACAGCCTGGGAACATGAGACTGCGCAGATAACAGGAGAAATTATTGATCTTGTGTGAAGAGGTATGTTTTTAATTTCTTTCTAAAGGAGAGGAGATTAGGGGTGTGTCTCAGCTGTGGAGGCAGAGAGTTCCATAACATGGGGCCTTTAAGTGAGAGGGCCCGTCCTCCCTGTCTTGCTCTCGTCACTCTGGGCACCTGCAGCAACATAGTGCTGCTCGAACGCAGGACACATCCTGGTGAGTAAGGGGCGAATATGTCTCTTAGGTATTTAGGGCCAGACCCATAAATACACTTATGCATTATACAGCATACTTTAAAGTTGACACGTTGTCTCACCGGGAGCCAGTGAAGGTGAGAGAGGAGTGGGCGTGAAGGAGTTCGGGGAAAAGCATTCAAGATGAGTCTAGCTGCGGTGTTTTGTACTACCTGCAGTCTGCCCAGTTGTTCTTGATTGGCAGAAATGAGGAGTCCATTGCAGTAGTCTATCCGACCGATGACCAATGCTTGTACCAACGTCTTCCTGTGGATGTCAGGCAGGAAGGGGAAAATGCGTCGTAATAGCCCAATTACTCGGAAACAAGTTCCAGTAACTTGATTGACATGATCTTTTAATATCAATGCTTGGTCTAGGCGCACTCCCAGGTTTTTGACAATCTGTTTTGGTACGGGGACAGGTCCCAGCTCAAGTGGCCACCAGTCGGGGGACCATAGCAGGGTGGCCCCTCCAAACAACATGACTTCAGTTTTGGTCACATTGCATTGGAGGAAGTTCTGGGCCATCCAATCTGCCACGGCTCTCATACCATTTTGAAAAGATTGTATAACTGTCGGTGTGAGGGTTTGGAAGGGATACAGCAACTGGGTGTCATCAGCGTAGGAGATTGGGGAGAACCCGTGAGATCTTATAATGTCCGCCAAGGGGGCCACGTACACGTTAAATAACGTGGGGCTTAAACATGAGCCCTGTGGCACTCCCTTGGTGAGCTCCCTACAGATGGATTTGTGGGAGCCTAATTTGACACCTTGTTGACGGTCCGCAAGAAAGCTTTCTAGCCATGCCATGGCGGTCCGTCTTATTCCCACCTCCCTCAAGCGGCCGAGAAGAATTTTATGGGACACCGTGTCGAAGGCAGCGGACAAATCCAATAACACCAGAATCACTGAGCTCCCCCCGTCAAGTGACATCCTGATGTTATCAGTCACTGACAGGAGAGCTGATTCTGTGCTATGGTTTGGCCTAAAACCAGATTGAGAGTGGTCTAGGCCGCCCGCTGCCTCGATGTAATTGGACAGGTGCGCGTTGACGTGTTTCTCGGCAAGCTTACTAAGATAGGGTAGGAGGGAGATGGGCCGGAGGTTGGAAAGCTCCGTCCAGGGGAGAGCAGCATTTTTACGGATGGGGTTCACCACCGCTCTCTTCCACTCAGTTGGCACGTGTCCCTTCTTTAAGGACTGGTTGATTACGTCTTGAATGTGAGGGCCCAACAAAGTACTCAGGGGGGACTAAGGTTTTGGCAGGAATAAGGTCCTCCGGAAACCCAGATTTTACATGGGTCATTAATATTTGAAGCTCTCTGCTATTAATAGGGGGAAAGGTGGTCAGTGAGAAATTTGTATTCTCAGTGGGGAGAGGAGCATTCAGGGTGCCTTTTTCTGTTTGGGACGCTAGGATCTTACCGTAGATGGAGTCAATTTTGTTTTCAAAATATAAGGAGACTTCCTCACACAGACTTTGTGAGAAGTCATCCGGGCTTACACAGGCCCTAGGCTTGACAAATGTCTCAAGAATCCTATATAGCTCTTTAGGCGAATTGCCAGCTTCCGTAAGTTGTTGGGCTATGCTATTTTTACGAGCGGCTTTAACATGTTTATAATAGTTTGTTTGTGCTACACGGTGGGCCTTCCTGTTTTCCTCCGAGTGGATTTTTCTCCACCTCTTCTCTATCCTCCTACATTCTTGCTTCTCCATTCTAAGAGCCTCTGTGTACCATTTTTCCTGTTTGGCCACGGGAAATTGCCTAAATGCTTTCAGGGGGGCAATTTTATCAATGGCTACAGTGAGTGAATCCTGAAATGTTGTTAGACTGTGTTCCACTTCATCTGTGTCCTTGATGTCGGGTTTTTCCCAGACCTTTTGTAGTGCCTCCATTGTAAGTTTATGCCACTGTCTTCGCGTTATAGGGGGTAGGGATTTCTTGCTGGAACCTTTGTTGATTTTGAGTATGTTAAACTCTAATCAGAGAGGAATGAAGCAAACCATTTAAGCACAGTGCCCTCTATGCCTGTTCTCTGTTGCCGAGTGTTGAGGAGGGAGTTGTGATTGACAGTGTCAAAGGCTGCAGAAATGTCAAGACAGGACCCTCCCCTCCCCCCCCCCCCCCGAATCGAGTATCCTCAGTGCATCATCAACCATTTGCAGAAGGGCAGTTTCAGTGCTGCAGTTTTGGATGAAGCCGGACTGACAATTGTCAAGAAGATCATTGTCCTTGATATGACGAGAGAGTTGTTTCGCTACACATCTTTCTGTGATCTTCCCAAGAAAGGGTAGGTTGGTGATGGGGCGGAAGTTGTTGAGGTCATTCGCATTGTCAGTGGGTTTTTTAAGCAGAGGGGTGACCTGCCCAGTTTTGAAGGAGATGAAGGGAGCCTTGACAGAGAGAGGTGGACCAGAGTGGTCCAATAGGAAAGGGAATGGGTATAGAAGTCAATGGCAATGGCAATGGCACTGGGGATGGGGTCCAGAGAATGGTTGGAGGGCTTTATTTCGAGGATGCACTTGAGAAGGGCATCTTCAGATATGGGGTCAAAGTTCTGCCAAATCGCTGTGGATTTGCGCTCCTCTGGAGGGGTAGGATGAGCGACCTGATCCACAAGTGATTTCACTTTTTCATCGAAGAATATAGCGAAATCAGCTGCTTTTTTTGTAGAATCCTCCAACTTGGAGGTTGGGGGAGAGCAGTTCGGAATCTTGATGAGATCAAATAGTTTTTTGGGTCTATTTTTGGCTGAGTCAAGGAGGGTTTTGAAGTGCAACGCTTTCCCAAGGAAGATGTGCTTGTGGTACTTGGACCTCGCTGAACGAAGCGTGGCCAAATTATCGGTGGAGGGCACTTGCCTACATTGTTTCTCCAGGAATCTTAGCTGCTTCCTTTCTGTGTTGCAAGAAGGAGAGGAGTTAAGGATATATTTAGGGGGAGATGGGTGCGGAACACCGCGGTAGGGTAGAAGGAGAGGGTAGGACTGTGTAGAGTCATGGGAATGTAGGAGGCTTGGGAGGAAAAGAGGCGAGGTGGTTGTAGAGGTCCTGTCATCTAGGAGAGGTGGCTGTGGGGGAACGGGCATCTGGCAGAGTGAGGGGGTTGAGAGAAAGGGAAGTTGAGTAAAGGAAGTGGTTCTGCTTGGCCCGAGGGAGGGAAAGGGTTACCAGGGGGGGGGGGGGGGGGGAGTAGCACAGCAGTGCAGGAGGAGTTGGAGGGAGGAGAGAGATGCAGTGGGTTTGTGGAGAAATCGGGGTAAATAACGAGGGGAGGAAGGGGTGGAAAAAAGGGGTGGAGGGAGGAATAAGGGGAGCGTGGGGAAAGTTAACTGAGGAGAAGGTTGGAGGAGAGGTGGACTAAAGAGGGGGGTGACAGGAAGGAATATGGGGGAGGAGAATAGATTGGAGTACCAGGATGGTACAGATTTGACAAGGAGCGTATTAGCTAGAGGTAAGGCTGAAGTGATGCATACTGTGAGGGGGGAGGAATAGGAGAGGAGGTCACAGGGGAGGGGGAGGGAAGAGGGCCGATCTGTGCTTCTCAAGAGTGCAGCCAATTGGAGTGTAGGGGGTCAGGGGAGGAGAAAGGGAGTAATGGGTGGAGCTAGAAGGATAGTCCGGGGAAAACCCGGTCGCAGAGGAGGGGAGTAGGAAGGGGAAGAGGTGGTCAAAGAGCGAGAAACAGGTGTCTTTGACTTGGATCATGACAGTACTGTTGTTATAGAGTGAGATAGTGAGGTAGCCATTGAAACAGGCAGAGGGGGAAACTTTTAGTTGTTTCCCATGAGGGATAGAGGAGGAGGAGGAGGTGACGTTAAAGGAATTGTATAAGCTGTTGGACCAAGAGGGGGTGTCGTGAGTGAAGAAAATGAAATCGTTTTTGAGCCTCCCAAAACGACTATTGTAAAATTGATCCACAAAAAGGGAATCCGGGAAACGTTCAATAGTGTTATGCTTCAATCGTTTTATTGCCGCTTTAGTCTGGCTGGGAGGATAAATGTTTTTGTAGCAATTAATTCCAGCCTTAAATCGAGTTGTGGTCATGTTGTGAAAATGAGGCGGAGGAGGGTGGGGGGGGGATATGAGAAGGGTGTTATTGGGAAAGCGGTGGTGAGGAGAAGTAAAAAGGCATAAAGGGGGCACATATTCCAGACATTGGGTGAAGATATCAGAACTAATGTGCCGTCCTGGAAGTGAGGTGGGTATTTGTTGGGCCCTCCATCTAGGAATACATGATGCTACCTGGCACTAGATAATATTTACAAGGGAATTGTTTACATATGATAGAGCCACCTTGACCACTTTCAGAACCATCACAAAGCAAATGTCGTCAAAGTAGAACAGAATATAAACGAACACCCAGTGACCATTGGTAACACCAGCCTGTTAACAGAACCACATTCGGCACCAACCGCATTGTACGCCCATGATCTCAACAGACTACTATTGGACCCTAAGCTCCTGAGAATCACTAACATTAGGGGCAAAGAGCATAGGGTGGAGCAAAATCTGACTAGCAAAATCTAAATATGCACAACAACCTCATCATCTTAAGACCACCTGTAGAGGTACTCAGAACAGGGTGCGGAAATCATACTACATGAAAAACATTTCCTAGCATCACATACACGTACAAGGGCCTGGCGCCCTACAAACCCCGCAGTCTCCCTGGCCATCTCAGAGGGGGACTCAAATGCCCTGAATCCATAGTGTCAATGGTGCTGCCTATGCAGTGGGAGTCCTAACTCAATCAGAACTGTCCCCACGGATAAAGTTGCTTAAATGGTGCAGCTGGCACTACTTGCTGCCCAGCTGTAAAAGGCCTAAACGGTGCAGCTGGCACTACTTACTGCGTAGCTGTAAAAGGCCTAAACTGTGCAGCTGGCACTACTTGCTGCGCAGCTGTACAAAGGCCTAAACAATGCAGCTGGCACTACTTGCTGCACAGCTGTTGGCATAGATCCCACATAACCCACAGCATTACCCACAGATTTAACCCTGTACAGGGCATAGCTAGACATTGTGCAGCCCGTGACGGTCTCTGCGTTTGCCGCCCGCAGCGATTCCTGCGATGGCCACCCCACAATGGCCGTAGGTAAGCCTGGAGCGGACCACCCACCCTTCGTACTCCACTGACCCTGTAACAGGCATGGATGCTCCACTGGCACAGTCACTTTGCTGCAGCATTTACCCTCTGGCTGTCCTGATGTAACATTTGCTTTCTCCTTCCGAAGTTAGGTGAAATTAGTTAACTCAAAGCGGTTAAGTTCTTGCTAACCTTTGTGCTCTAATTTTTTTTAATATATTGATTTAGGGATTACAAACCATACATGGAGACCTGTAGAAGCATGTTTTATAGTTAAGTCAGAGGTTCCAGTAAAAATATTTTTTACTTCTTAAAAACTTTGGCCGTTTGACTGTTTTGCACAAAACTTTCCACACAATAAGTACATCCACTTTGGGTTTTTCTTGAAGAGCTATGTGCAGAAGAGACAAGCATGGGTCTAGAAAAATAATAAAGCCCAAAAAGTGCCAAAGGAACCCCACCTACCCACACAATGTGTAAAAAAAGAACACAAAAAACAACAATAATTTGCCCTCTCAGTTCAGATTTCATTGGTTGAATTTTCTTTTCCCAACAAGGCTCCTGGGTACCGCAAACCCTGGATAGAAATTGTGAATCTTGAGCAAAAGTCAAAACCTGGTACCATCAAACCAGGATAAGCTTCACAGAACCTTTTTAGACCTGTTAGATTAATTATCCTCTGTATGCACTGTCCAAGATGGCGCCTCTAAGTTTGTGGCATCAACATGTTAAACTTAAGCTTGGAACCACAAATCCAATTTTGGATATGTGAATCATCAAAACACCTATTTTAAAAAAGGCAAGGCCCAGCCACGTATCCTTCACTCGCTGCACTCAGGAATTGGCCAAAGGCTGTGTAGAGCAAAGGATTGCTGTACGCAGCGTGCAGTGTGCAATGGAGGATGCAGGGCCCTGCCAGAGGCCAGACATTGCGGCCTACCCACACCGCACAGAGCCAAAAGCCTTGGGCAGTGGGAGTTGGCTCCCCACAGCTCTTGATATGTTATTTGATAAGAAAAAGTCCAAAAAGACACTGAAAAAAATGATGGACAGATCCACAGCAGCAATGCAAACCATAACTCACACACCAGATGCAATGCTAAGGCCCTCACAACATTAATACAAGTGCTTAGTTTGTAAAATAAGTTCCAGGGCCCTGACCAGGAGACCACTGCAGCTTGCTCCACCCATTGCCCCTGTCATCACTGCCAATGATGGCGCCAAAACAACTACTAACCATCTCTCTTCTGCAAGTATGAGAGTTCAGACTATTCCAGGTCTTCAAAGCTATAGGAATGTCTATTGGAAGGCAGATATTAGTAATTTTTAATGTATATTGTACTTATAAACAACTGTTGTTCCGCTCATCTCTAAATTAGATGAGCAGTGTCACTATGTAGCAGAGTGTTATACCTGCCTGTGTTGAAAATTAAGGGCTGGTGCTGCGCACCGGAAACCACCCGCTCAAATTAAGCACTAGCAGGATAATAAGTGCTTAATTTGTACACAAATACGTGCCAGGACTTTTGTCAGGAGACCACTTCCACTTGCACCACCCATTGCCCCTGTCAACACTGCTGATTACAGTAACTACACAACTACAAATCATCACTTTACTACAAGTGTGACAATTCTGACTATTCCAGGCCCCCAACGCAATAAGAATGGCTTTCGCAACAGGTATTGGTCATTTAAAAAAAAAAAAAATTTTTAACGTTTATTTCAATAAGAGCAATACAGTTGCAGACCTACAACCACAGGGGCCGGCCGTTGGTAAAATGAAATAAAAGCCCAAAATTGCATGGAGGAGCTTCGCGGGTGTCCAAGATGGCCGCGTAAGCTTGGAGCTCCGTGGACCGTCCGACCCACCGCAATTCTCCTGCCTGAAATCCTGATCCACGTTGGTGGAATTGTAATGCTGGTGGCCTGCTGAGGTGGGGGCTGCAATCGGCTTCCGAATCGGTGGATCCTGGGCAGAGTTACGTCGAGCTGAACTTCGCTCCATGACAGTGCCATTGTCCCTCCGGACTTCGTCACTTCGCATGATCGGACTGCGTAGTGCCCGCCTGCCGCCCTCGTTGGTGAAGTAACTGTGCTCCTGCTTGAGCCTTCCACACCCTGGTCTTGCCTCCTGGATCCGTCCGCCTTTCGGCTGTGGACCCATACCTTTTGCCACCTCGCCTTTGTTCTCACGTACCCATCATGGCGGGCAGAGGTGATCCGGATAGGGCATCGAATAAAGGTGGTCGGGGCAAATCGCAAACGCAGAATAATCGCATGGAGCGTTATGTGAATCTCAAGTCGCCACCTACATCTGGAGCTGTCTCCAAAGGGACCCCATCGACGAGCCCACCGGATGGATCGGACCCCACCCTCGTGGACATCATGGGTGCCATCACTGGCCTCCGGGCCGACATGCAGCAGCAGCATGAGACCCTGACTCATAAAGTGGACTCCATGGCTGTTGATATCACCCTCATAAGGGCCGATTTGGGCAAGACCAACGAGCGTGTGAAGACTCTCGACATCAAGACCGCCAGCCTAACCTCGGACGTTTCCGAGTTACAGACTGAGGTCCGCAATCTGCGGATGTCCGCTGATCAATTCTCAAGGCGGCTGGAGGACTTTGAGGGGCGAGCCAGGCGGCAGAACGTCCGCATAGTAGGGGTACCGGAGGGATCCGAGAATGACGCTGCTGACCTATTCGTGGAGGACTTGGTTAAGACTCATTTGGCGCCCTCTGGACTGAGTAACTTTTTCTCTGTGGAGCGTGCCCACCGTGTACCGGGGGGCCCGCCGAAAACGGGAGCGTCGCCGCGACCGATTGTGGCGCGCCTCCTCAACTTCAGAGATCGGGACGCGATCCTCCAAGCTTCCAGATCGCATGGCCCACTTCATTATCAAAATGCGGAGGTGCACTTCTATCCGGACTTCACCAGGCTGGTGCAGCGTCAGCGCTTGAGTTACGCGGGGGTAAAGAGACGCCTTAGAGACTTGGGTCTCAAGTACTCAATGATGTTCCCTGCGAAACTCCGTATTGAACACAAGGGACGTGCCCTCTTTTTTGACTATCCTGAAAATGTCAGTGAATGGTTGGACACTGTTTCGCCTGCTCGTGGCGAACAGGAGGATGAAGCTGGAGGCGCCTCGGGCGGAGCGGATCGGCAAGAATGAACTAGGAGCTGATGCTACCCCCGTCTCGAATGACCGCCGGACTGGTTCTTTGTTGTTTAATGTCTCTCCTTCATTTACATGGTGGGTGGCGGGACGTTTTCACGGGGATTCCTTACTCCTCTGGGTCTTTCGTAGAGTAGTCAATGGGGCGACAGGCACACTGCTGGTTGGGGGGGCTTTTTAGTCTACTGCAGGGGTGCAGGGTGGGGGGTTTGTTGGGGACAGTTATTTTGTGTGTTGTTCTCTCTTTTCTTTCTTTAGTGTGGCAATGGGACATTGGTGCTCCTGAACTGTTTTTGATGCGGGTGTCTTTGGGCATTGGGTTGGGCGAGCAGTGGGGGGATGGGGGGTAGGATGTTGAGAATTCTCAGTTGGAATGTCAACGGGTTGGGTGACCGGATTAAGAGAGGGGTGGTGATACAACTGATTAAACGGCACATGCCGGATATTGTCCTTCTTCAGGAGACGCACTTGGTGGGCAACGCTTGTAAAGCTTTGAATCGTAAGGGTTACAAAATGGTGGCGCACTCGGGGTTCTCTTCCGGCTCCCGGGGGGCGGGCATCCTCGTGCGCGCGTCCCTTCCCCTAGAGATAGAGGTCATCTTGATTGATGACAGGGGGCGGTACGCTGCCGTGGCTGGTAATTGAGAAGGGCGTTCCCTTACGTTGCTTTCTGTGTACGTCCCCCCGGGGCTCCAATCTAGCACTTTTCAGGACCTTGGTGGTGCCATCTTGTCTTTGCCGGCTGGCCGGGTGATAGTGGGGGGTGACTTTAATTCAGTTTGCTCTGGTCTGCTTGATCGCCAACCGCCCCGCGACCTACGTAACCCACAGTTGTGGCTGCCCTCCTTTCTCGAGTCCATGGGTCTGATAGACGGGTGGCGACTTTTACATCCCACGCTCCGTCAATTTTCCTTTCTATCGGGTGCACACGGGAGTCTTTCTCGCATTGATTATGTCCTCACATTGGCTTCGGACGCACTGGCCGTCTCCGAAGCCCGCTTTCTGGCGCGGGGCATCTCTGATCACTCCCCGCTATGGGTCTCTTTCGACTTTGGAGTGGTCCTGTCGGAACGACCGGCCGCGGTCAACCCGTGGTATTTTCGTAACTTCAAGACCCGCTCCCTCCTGGCCAAAGCCATTGATCTTTATTTCTCCGAGAACGTGGGCTCGGTGAGGTCGGCCGTTACGCTTTGGGAAGCCTTCAAGACGGTGCTCCGTGGCGAGGCCCAGGCGCTCATCGCTGAGGCCCGCCGGACTAGGGATTCTGACATGTTGGTTGTTGAGCAGGAGGTCTTGCGTCTCGAGGCCCAGCTGGGGCCCGAACCGGAACCCTCTGTCCTGCATACCCTCTCGCTGAAACAAGCGGAGTACCAGGCCTTGGCCACGAATGCCGCGCTCGCCCTAGCCAAGGAACAGCGAGGCCGCATCTATGATGTGGGCGATAAGGCCGGGAAGTTGCTGGCTTGGTTGGACAGAAGGGAGATGGCCAGCCGTGTGGTGCCCGAACTCCTCGGTGAGGGCGGTGTGGTCCTTACGGACCCCAGTGCTATCGTCGACTCATTCGCAGGCTACTTTCGAGGGGTCTATGAGTCTGCCTCGGACTTTTCGGAGGCGGACTCGTCGGCCTTCCTTTCGGATATTGACCTACCCTGCCTTTCCGAGGAAGAGAGAGCGGACTTGGATAGAGACATCACCGCTGACGAGATTGACCTTGCGATCCGCTCCCTGCGGACCGGAAAGGCCTCCGGGCCTAACGGCATACCGGTGGAACTGTACAAAATTCGCTCGGACGCGGTCTCCCCGCATCTCCGTAAAATGTTCTTGGAATCCTTTGAGAGGGGCTGTCTCCCTCTGGATCAACGCCTGGCTACCATCGTGGTCATCCACAAGGAGGGTAAGCCACGGGACGTCTGTCGATCGTACCGTCCTATCTCTCTCCTTAACGTGGAACCCAAGGTCCTCGCCAAGCTGCTCGCCAACCGACTGATTGGCGTCATTAGCGACCTCGTGCACCCCGACCAGTCGGGATTTATCCCCCACCGAAACACCGCACTCAATTTGCGACGCCTCCATGGTGTCATGGCCAGGGCCCACACCCTCGAAGAGCCGGCTGTCCTTGCATCCCTCGACGCCACTATGGCCTTCGACTCGCTCGAATGGCCATACCTCTGGGCAGTGCTGACCAAACTCGGGTTCGGACCGGTCTTTGTGAGCTGGGTGAAGCTACTGTACGCTGACCCTATGGCTAATGTTACTGTCAACGGTCGCCTGTCGGCGCCATTCCCCCTACGTCGGGGTACTAGACAGGGTTGCCCCCTTTCACCCCTTCTGTTTGCCTTGGCCCTTGAACCGCTTGCAGCTTTACTGCGTGTGCATCCTGACTTGCGAGGCATTACATGGGCCCCGGGCTTCGAAGACAGGGTCTCCCTGTATGCTGATGATATCCTGCTCTACCTGACTTCCCCCTGCAGGTCCCTTATTGTGGCCTGCGATGTGATCAGACTTTTCGGGCGGTACTCTGGCCTGATTATCAACTGGGCCAAGTCCTCCCTATATGTCCTCAAGGGAGATACTCCACGTCTCCCCAGAGGCTGCAAGATTCAGATTGCCACGCGCGGCTTCAAGTACCTGGGCATCTATATCTCTGGTAACCCCAAGTTGAGGCATGACAACAATTTACTCCCCCCTCTTCAGCGGTTACGGCGTGATGTGGACAGCTGGCGTAAATTGCCGCTCTCCCTGCTTGGCCGTGCCGTCCTGTTCAAGATGATGGCCCTGCCCAGGTTCCTATACGCACTCCAAAACGCCCAGGACCCGGTCCCGGCGCGCTACTTTCGTGATCTTGAAGGCCTCCTCCGGACCCTCCTCTGGGATGGCCGGCCCCGCGTTGCCATCCACAAACTCACACTCCCCTGGTACGACGGTGGCATCGCCCTCCCAGACGTGCGCCGCTACTATTGGTCTTCGCAACTAGCTGCCCTCAACCACGGCTTTTATGGTCCTGTGGGTAGCCCCGGCTATGCCATGGATAGATGGTTGATGGGCGATGGTAATTACTATCGGGCCCTATACTCGAAGTCTTTTGACCGGCGGTTGACGGGCCCCACCCGTACGGCGGTCCGCACTTGGCGAGCGGTTACTAAGGCACAGGGGTGGCAGGGCAGGCTCACAAGGTTCACTCCCCTCTTTGATTCGGACATCCTGGGTAGACTATGGCACACCAAGGGATTTGATAAGTGGGACCTTATCGGCATCAGCAGGGTTGATGATATGCTCTCTAAGGGCTCAATTAAGACCTTCCCCCAGTTACAAACCGAATACCAGCTGGGCGCGACTGAGTTTTTTCGCTACGCTCAACTGAGACATGCGCTGCTTTCGGCCTCTCCGCCGGACGGCGTCATTCCTGAGAGTTCACCTTTGGAGGATAGGATACTAGATGGGCACATGCCGGACAGCGCAATCTCCCTCTCCTATAAAAAATTGATCAATGTGCGCACGGACCTCCTCCTTAGCTTGAGAGACCAGTGGGTGGCGGACGGCCTTGAATTGGACGATGAGGATTGGCAGAGCGCAGTTGCCTCCCCTAAGGAGGTTGCCATTTCCTCCCGTCTTCGCCTCGTGCAATTTAAGATCCTGCACCGGGTGTATATGACGGGACCCCGATTGATGCGCATGGGTTTTTCACCTGACGGTCTCTGTCGTAGGGGCTGCGGAGCTCTTGCCACTTTTTTGCACATCCTTTGGGAATGCCCGGTGATTGCCTCCTACTGGAGGAGAGTGCACCGAGTCATGGAAGAGGTGACTGGCGTGGCTGCTCACGCGGAGGCCCGTAGATGCCTTCTGAACGTATGGGAGCCTTCCGATCACAACGTTGTGCAGACTAGATGGGTTACCCTTGGGAACATGGTGGCTAAGAGGGACATAGCTCAAAAATGGGGTGCGCCCGCGGCCCCCTTGCTGGTACAGTGGAAGGCCAACATGGACTGGTGCATGTTCAGGGAGAAGACGGTTTATGTGGCCAGAGGGAGACCTCGAACTTGGACCAAAATCGGGGGAGCATGGAATGAATACAGGGGAGATGTGTGTTTACCGCCTGAATCAGACAGTCTGCATGATAATGTGTCTCCCTAGCCTGTGACGCCAACTGAGCTCTATTGTACTATACTCTCCTGTTACCTTCCCCCCCCTCCTCCTTCCCGTTCTGGTAACTTATCCTTGGTGAACGTATCCCTGCCTTCTTCCCCTACCCATCCCCGACACCCAGCGTCACACTGTCCCCACTGCCACTTTCGCGCCTGCGGGCGCCCTTTTGTTGAACTTCATCTTAATATAAAATCAACCTTCGACGATTATGTCTCAATTGTTTGACACTATTTCTCTCCTGTGAGCTCTGCTGCCTTGCCTCCGGGATGTCAGGCTGAATAGCTGTGTGTTCTGTCTTTAATAAAGGTTTTCAAAAATTAAAAAAAAAAAAAAAAAAGCCCAAAATTGCATTGTTACACAGCTCTTCAGCCGACAACCCGAGGGCCCGGCAGCGATTACGCACATCATTCTGAGAAGTCCTGTAGTGGTAAGCAGGATAAATTAAAGGTTTCACATTTTACATTTTATAAATAAACAATAAACACAAACAGAAAAACTAGCGAGGCAATAAAAACTATACGGTGAGTGTCTGTCTCTGGGGGGTGGGGGGAGTCACATCAGAAAGGATGTATGCGATGCAAGGAGATAAAATCTCGGGAGAGGGGGGGCAGGGAGCGGGCGAACACATCATAGGCAGTAGTATGTACCATACAAGGAATGTACGGTCACGGGGACAGAGGTATTTCAGGGACGTCCACAAGAGGAGGAGTGCAAATCTCCCCACGGTATAAGTTCCATTGGTCCCATATCCTCCCCCACTTCTTGGGTCTACCCCGAGCGACATACACAGTTTCTTCCCTGAACATGCACCAATCCATGTTTTCTTTCCAGGCTGAAACCAGAGGTGCTCTTTGGGATCCCCATAGTTGAGCTATGTCCCTTTTAGCTACCATATTACCAAGGGTAGCCCATTGCATCTGCGCCACATTATAGTCCTTTGGCTCCCATACATTCAGTAAACAGCGCCTGACCTCCGGCAACAACGAAACACCCGTGACCTCTTCCATAACAGCATGCACACGATTCCAAAACACCACAACATCCGGACACTCCCATATGATTTGAAGGAAGGTAGCAATCATACCACACCCGCGCTTGCACAGCCCGTCCACTGAATAACCCATATGCAGCAGCCGTAGACCCGTGATATAGATACGGTGTAGGATTTTTAATTGCACCTGCTGGAGACGGGCCGGAATCGCGACCTCTTTAGGAGAAGATATCGCAGCCTGCCAATCTTCATCGTCCAACTTCAGTCCATCGCCGGTCCAAGCACCCCGATCGATCGTTAATACGTTTTTTGTATATTAGGGAAATAGTGCTATCAGGGACGTGTCCGTCAAGCACTCTATCTTCAAGAAGAGAAGACTCCGGGATAACGGTCCCGACCGGGAAAACCGACCCAAGCGCATGACGGATCTGCATGTAACAAAAGTGCTCCCCATCACTTAGCGCGTATTCTGATTTGAGTTCGTCAAAAGTCTTGACCTTGTTCTTAACCCAGAGATCCCCGACCATGCTAATGCCGATAAGATCCCACTTCTCGAAGCCTTTCGTAGCCCAAAGATTGCCCAATCTCTCCGCCTCGTAGAGCGGGGTCCCTCTAGTCAATCTGTCTGACCACCCCATGGCTGCGGTTGCACTACACCACACCCGTACCGCGACCCCGGTGGGCCCAGTCAATTTCTTTCCCGTTGATCTGGAGTATAGCGCCCTATTATAGTTACCTCCCGGCAGCTGCCATTTATCCATTTCAAATGCAGGATTTGGGACGAGGCCGTACATTGCATGATTAATTGCACTTAATTGGGATGCCCAATAGTAATGTTTAATGTCGGGCAATGTGATGCCCCCATTGTACCGGGGCAAAGTCAGCTTCGCCAAGGCAATGCGAGGGCGCCCGCCCCATATCAGCTTCCTCTGTAGGCTCTCAATCTCGCGAAAGTAACTGGCGGGTACAAGATCAAGCGTATTTTGGATGGCATACAGGAATCGGGGAAGGGACATCATCTTAAAAAGAGCAGCCCTTCCCACTGGGGACAGCGGCAGGCCGCACCAAGCCGTCACGTCGGATTTAAACCGGAGGAGCGGGGGAAGCAAATTCCGCTCATATCGTGCTGCGAGGTCTAGAGATATAAAGATCCCCAAATATTTAAAACCAACGTGTGAGATCGGTATCGGGCAGACGTGCGGCAAGGGGGGTACTTCTCCGTTGAGCGAATAAATACAAGACTTAGCCCAATTAATTACCAGACCAGAGTTCTTCCCGAACGAACTCAGTACATCAAACAGTACCCCCAGTGACTTCCGGGGGGAAGTGAGATATAGCAAAATGTCGTCCGCGTATAGCGATATGCCGTCCTCAAAATCAGGGGACCACCTAATGCCTTTAAGTGATGGTTCCCATCGCAGCCACGTAGCGAGGGGTTGTAAAGCAAGCGCGAAGAGCAATGGAGATAGAGGGCACCCCTGTTGCGTACCCCTCCCAAGAACAAAGGATTCCGAGACCCTGCCGTTGACCACCACCTGGGCCAACGGTTCCTCATATAGGAGTTTAACCCAACCGATGAACCCAGAGCCAAAACCAAATTTCACAAGGGCCGCCCATAAATATGGCCATTCCACCGTGTCGAAGGCCATCGAGGCATCAAGGAGACCAAGATGGCCGGCTCGCGCAACGACTCCGCCCTTGCCAGGACGCGGTGTTGCGGTGGGGAATGAACCCGGACTGATCTGGGTGTATCAGATCGCCGATCACCTTTATCAGCCGTTTGCCAGAAGTTTTGCCAAGATCTTGGGTTCGGCGTTCAAAAGCGATATCGGTCTATACCATGTGCATAGGTCTCGGGGTTTCCTTTTTTTATGAATGACAACAATGGACGCTAGTCTCTGATCTCGGGGAAGGGATCCGACATCTCGCGATTCTAGAAACATCTGACAAAGGTGTAGCGCCATTTCGTCGGGACACAACTTATACAGTTCGATGGGGATGCCATTCGGGCCCGTTGCTTTCCCCGAGCGAATGGAGCGGATGGCGAGCGCTATCTCATCGTTGGAAAATTCCGCCTCCATAAGCTCTTTGTCCGAATCAGTCAAGCTAGGCAATGCGATATCTCTAAGCAACAGGTGCGAGTCCTCCTCCGGTCTGTCTGAAACCGGCGCATACACCTTTTGAAAGTGGTGTGCGAAGACCTCCACTATCTCAACTGGATCCACAACCCGCACTCCATCCTCTCTCTCAACAACAGCCACAACACGAATCAGTCTATCCCTTTTATCCAACCAAGCAATCAATTTCCCCGCTTTGTCTCCAACATCATACAAACGCCCCTGTTGCTCACGACTCATTGCCTTGGCCGCATCAGTCACCAGAGCTCTATAATCAGACTGTTTAAGGGCTAAAACGTGCAGCCCCTCCTGTGTAACCCCAGATTGCAGTTCTTCCTCCAAGTCAGGAATTTCGGTCTCCAGTTGTACCACCTCCTCATTCCTACTTTTCTTTGCACTAGGGATCAATGACAAGGTTTGGCCACAGATTACCGTCTTAAAAGCCTCCCATAGTGAGATGGAGGAAGACACCAACCCCACATTTTCAGCGAAATAGTAGTCCATAGACTTAACCACACCAGCCCTGGTTTTAGGATTGCAAAGGTGCCAGGGGTTAATCGGAGCCACTCGACCCTCCGCTCCCAGCTGTATATCAATAGAAAGCCAAAGTGGGGAGTGGTCCGAGATGCCCCTGGCTAGGTGTTAATTTCTCTCACCGAGACTGCCTGCACCGCCGGCACAAGGATATAATCAAGTCTTGAGAGGCTCCCATGCGCAGCCCGAATAAAAGGTATATTGTGCCTGTCCGGGGTGCAGCAGCCTCCAACAGTCCACCAGACCCAGTGTTTCCAGGAAGTTACCCAGCCAAGATTGCGATCTCGCAAGATCCCTGGGGGGGCTGCGGTCCTCCCTACCACAGACAACAGAATTGAAATCACCACCCACAACCAAAATACCTTTGGGGAGCCCCAACACCACTTTTCCCAAATCAGAGAACGTCGTGGACTGCAAACCTGGCGGGACATACACAGAGAGTATGGAAATCGTCTTCACCTCCCACCTGCCTATAATAGCAGCATATCGTCCCCTATCATCGAGTATAGTGTCGTCTATTTCCAGGGGGAGGGAGTTCCTGCCAAGCACGCCAGCCCTCCTCGACCCAGTAGTGAATCCAGAGCGTGCCACCAGACGATAGCCCCGCCTATTCAGTGCATGGCATGTGTTTCCTATCAAGTGTGTTTCTTGTAACAACACTACATCCGGGGAAAGACGTTTCAAATACTGCAATACTATCCCCCGCTTTATCCTGTCTCCCAGACTGTTAACATTCCAACTTAGCACCCTCAGCCCCCTACCCCCCATCCCGGAAATGAAGACAGAGCCCCTCCCATAATGAAACAGGCACCAAAGTCAGAATATGCAGTAATATGTAGCCTCGGAATAAACAAATATAAAACAAAGTCCCTCCCACCACCCCCAAAGAGATTCCCCGAACACTCACCTCCACCCTGCACCCCTGCGTTAGACCAAAAAGCCACCCCAACTTGCAGTGTGCCTGTCGCCCCAGTATAAAACTAATCTACAAAAAGAGAAGAAACCCCCAGAGGAGGAAGAGTCCCGATTCCCCACCGCCCCCTGGTATTTACCAATATACATACAAACACAAAAAGTCATCGAACCACTGCTGCAATGTCTATAGAGCACGCATGCCGGTCAGTTCTCACTCCTCCTGCTCCACTGAGCCATCTTCAGCGCCCCTCGATTGTTCCGGGTGATCTCGATGCGTTGGCAGAGTATCAAGCCAGTCACTGACGACCTCGGGTCAGTCAAAGAAGAGCGCACGTTCCTTATATTCGATGCGTAGTCGGGCAGGGAAGAGCATTGCATATTTCAAGCCCATGTCCCTAAGTCACCCCCATGAATCCCATCCGCTTATTTTGTACAGCCTGCGTGAAATCCGGGTAGAAACCAATGGTCGCATTTTCGAATTTCGTGGGACCGTTGGCCCGCAACGCCTGCAGGATAGTGTCCCTGTCCCGAAAATTGAAAATCCTGACTATGATGGGCCGTGGAGGGGCGCCCGGTTTATGTCTCCCACCAGGGACTCTGTGAGCGCGCTCCACTGCAAAAAAGTTACTGAGGCCCTTTGGGGCCAAATGGATCAGTATTAGGTCCTCTACAAGGAGATCCGTCAATAGTTCAGTTGGCTTCTCCGGAACCCCGATGATACGCACATTGTTGCGCCTAGCCCGACTTTCGAAGTCATCCAGCCGACGGGCGAACAAGTCATTAGAAGACCGCAGATTACGAACTTCTGTCTGAAGATCGGACACGTCGGCTGTAAGACTGGCGGTCTTAATATCCAGAGACTTGACCCGCTCGTTGGTCTTCGCCAGATCAGTCCTGATTAAGTTCACATCGATTGCTACAGTGTCAATCTTTGAAGCCAATGTCTCATACTGCTGGCCCATGGACGTCTTCATGCTTGCAATGGCGCTATGACGTCCCTCAATGTCAGTTCTTCAGTCGCAGGGGAGCCATCCCCAGTCTCGTCCAGAGCTTTACCCACACCACTGGGGGATCCTTTTGGACGGGTGAAGCGGTCCATAGTGTTGGATTGGGTGGTGCCCCCTCGGTGCGTAACCTTGGTGGTCCGCTTCTCACTTTCTGGTTGGCTCGCCATATTGAGCAACGCGCCCCGACGGGGCATTTGGGACCTGGTTTGAATGGCTCCTCACAAAGCTGACTTGTAGAGTCCAGGGACGAGGGGCAGAAGGCAACCGTTCGACCAGTGGTGGACCACGGGCCAGCAAAGTCAAACGGCAGCAGGTTACAGCAGACAAAGACCAAAAACGAAACCGAAAGTACTTCAGGGACACTGGTCGGTTTCCACTGGCTGTTGTTGTTCAATTGCCACCTGGGTACCTCGGGGACTCAAGTCCCGGGCTGCTCATCGGTGTAGGCCGCAATGTTTCGAGGTGGAGTAAGTCCGGATCCTGGCAGCCAAATCGATTTCTGGAAAGAGCTTCTATGTCAGCAGGGTGATATCCAAAAGGACCCGTCGTCTATATCAGGATCTTTGACAGGATAGGTGCAGGAGGCAGCGAGGGTCTCGGGAGCCCAGTGCTCACGCGACCATCTTGGATGTGCGCTGGTATTGGTCATTTTTAATATATTTTGAATTAATAAACAACTGTTGTTGTGCTCATCTCTAAATTAGACAGACAGTGCCACCATGTGGCAGACTGTCAAGTGCAGATGTTGATAGTTAAGTACTGGTGGCGAGCACCGGAAACCACTGGCCCAAATTAAGCACTAATTAATACCAATAATACCTTAAGTAACACCATAAAGTATTCATAATTGTTTCTTTCCAAGTGGCAAGGGTAATGTGATATGTAATTTCATTTGTAAGATGAATTAAGCCATTTGTAACTATGTTTGTTGAGGGTGAAGACATGAGCATTGTATTTGGTGTGTGAGTTATGGTTTGCATGGCTTTACTGCGGGTTCTAGATCGTGGTCCTAACCAGTGATGGCTCCTTGTCAGGGGCTTCACGACAGAGACTCCCTGCCTACTATGAGGCCCCGCATTTTGCACCTTGCCTTGCAGAGTCCCGACACTACACATCATTTAATTTAGCAGTATTTGTAAAAACCTGACTTTCATGATTTCATGAACACTGCCAGATGTGCTTGTCAGCCCTCGCTGCCTCTCTCCAGGCTCTTGATGACTGGAGGAAGATGAGGAGGGGCTGAGAGGTCTGGGACATGATCCAGGTAAAGAGAGCGGTTAAACACAACCCTCTGTGGATGTCTGAGGGGTGTAGTTTAACTAAGGTCCCCTTTAACAGACAAAATACAACTTAGTTAGCAGACATACTATGCATGCTTCAGGCAGCACAGTATGTCTGCTAAAATGTTGCTGTCGGGGCTCATCATTGCATCCCTGAGGCCAATGAGAAGCCGCAGAGAACAGCAGGGCCAGGATCCCCAGCTCTTATAGAGCTGTGCTTCCAGTCCCATCAAGAATCTGGGAGAGGGATTGAGGTTAGTCATTCCTTTTTCAAAACTGGCCTGGCTGCTCTGTCTGGCTCCTAGTTGGGAATCATGACTTGTTGGTTCCAATGTCCAGCGCCAGATTCCTGCTGTGCTGCTGCCACAGAGCCTCTGAGTTGCCAGCAAGGCAAGTAAAAACGAATGTTGTTTCTCTGTTCATGCATGTATGTGTTTGCAAGTGTATATGTGAGTGATTAAAAGTGAATGGGGTTTAGGTGGAGTGAGTATAGAGGACACTGAAGGGGAGGGGAGGGAGGCTACAAGGGAAATGACAGTATATACATGTAAGATTAGGGCCCATTGGGTTCTGTGAACCGTCAGAGATGAGGACACTGGATAGGGTGGGAATAAAGTGTTGATATATGCTTATCCCTTGTATTATAAATGCAAAAGTGATCTGAGCAACTGTTTAATAAAAAGAGTTTTAAAAAAAGTGAATGGGCTTGGGTGAAAATATGTGCGCTTGCGAGTGTCAGTGAAAGTTAGGAAGAATGACAATTCTCCAATTAATATGCAAAGAGAATCTTGATTTCATTAAAGACAAATGGAGGCTAACATTATGGAAATACTTTTATTTGCTGCCCAAACATGCAGCCCTTTAAAGAATGTCAATACATCATAAAACATAAGAATGTTCATAACACTATAAATAGACAGAGCACGCTCCTATCTTACTCTTAAGCTGCGATGACACCAAGGATTAGACACATCGTGGCATCCCGTTTGCTTCTAAGCATTGTTATCTAAAAGATCAAGGAAAAAACTGTATTGTAAATATATACTGAAGCAGTGAAACACAAAAGCAATAAATAACTTCAGTGAGTATTACATTAATTTAAGAAAATATAGCAATAAACGACTCAGTCAGCATTACATTAATTAAGAAAATAGTAGTAATATCTAGTCCATACTCCTCAGGGTGAGGAGGGTGGGATAATCTTAGGCTCCGTTTGTCTTTAATGAAATCAAGATGCTTTCTGCAAATTAATTGGAGATTCTTCATTTCATTACAAGACCGGAGGTTACCATTATGTATGTCCAAAGCCATGTAAGTGTACTCTGCTAACATACTGGTCTCGGGTCAAATTTTGAGAAGGTGCTTGCATTGGACCAATCAGCTGCTTTAAGTATTTCAGGCAGGGATCCTCCTGCCCAGAAATCTTTACTAGCCATTGCACCCCTAGAAGAGTGTGCCCCAAACCTAGAGAGATCCACACCTACTTCATGCATAATCAGATCAACCCATCTGGCTAAGGTAGCTGTATAAACTGGTCTATATTGTCTAACATATGATAAGAGAAGTTGATCAGAGTCGTGAGATCTGATTGTTGAGATAGTACTCTCATATGTCTTCATACAATTAACTACACATAATTTTTTACACTCATTGAAAAAGGGATAGTATATAGTCTCTGACATGGTTTTGGTTCTTTTCCAAATATCGAAATGGACACATTCGGAATAATATAATCTGTTTGAAAGTTATAATGCTTTAATGTCTGAAAGTCTTCTGAAGGAGATTAGACAGAGTAAGGTCGCCAGTTTCATGGAAATTTGCCTAAGAGTTTAAACATTAAGTTGACATCCCATAAGGATTCGTAATGTGTTTAGGGGGTCTTCTCAGTCTAACTCCTTTCATTACTCCTTTGATTAGGGGGTTACTTCCCATTGCAAGATTATTAATCAAGGCATGATCTGATGAGATTGCAGATCTATAACAATTGATAGTTCTGTAAGAGAGGCCTGAATCAAAAAGATGTACTAGATAGATGGCTATCTGTTGTAAAGAGCTTTCCACAGGATCCAGATCCCTTTCCACACACCAACTGCACCATTTCCTCCAAACGCCCCTATATCTCTTTCTAGTTCCTGGTGCCCATGAATCTTCCAGTAGGCTTTTAGCATCTCCCGAAAGGTCTGACTATCAATCTGATCCCCTGAAATCTTCCAATCAAGAAGGTTCATTTTCCCTTCTAAGACCAATGGATGCTCTTCTCTGTTCAGACCTTGAAGAAGACCTAATGATGATAAGATCAGGCATGGAAAATCCACCGCCAGTTCCATTACCCCGGGAAACCAAACTTGGCATCTCCAGAAGGGGGTTACTAGGATGATGGAGAATGACTCTAGCCTCACCTTCCACAAGAGTCTCTGTATCATGGAGAATGGGGGGAATGCATAACCCTTGATTTTCCCCCAGGATTGAAGAAAGGCATTTAACGTGTTGCCTTGGCATCCGGTCTCCAGCTGAAATACGCTCGAACTTGGTAAGTTAGTCTGCTCGCAAAAAGGTCTATCTGGAGTGGATCCCATAACTTTTGAATTAGTGCAAAGGTCTCTGGATTCAATTTCCCATCACTAGAATCGTGGAGAACATGAGAATTTCAGTCTGCTTCAATATTTTGAGTTCTCTGTATAAATTCTGCTATGAGAGTGATCTTTTGATTCCAACAAAAATACCATATCTGCTTTGCTATATCTTAAAGAGTTTTGGATTTCGCACCCCCAGACGGTTTATATATGAAACAGAGAAACTGTCCAAGCAGGTCAAGGTGTTGGAGTTCTGTAGTAACTTTTGGAAACTCATAAGGGCATTTAGACCCGCTAGCATCTCTAGGCAGTTAATGTGTAGGGACTGTTCCTTCAATGACCACCTACCCACATTTTCTAGATTGTTTAGACGGGCTCCCCATCTGCGCTTTCTCACATCTGACTCCAAGGAAAAGTCTGGAAGGTTTCTGAAAATGGCTTTCCCGTTCCAGGCTTGGAGGTTCTTTAGCCACCAGAGTAGATCCTCTTGTGCGTCCTCCGATAGAGGTATTGAGTCCTTGCACCATAAACCATTTGCCAAACCCAGTGCTTTTAGTCTCTGCTGCCCCTGAAGTGGAGGGGACCGGGGCAAATTGCTTGGATAGAAGATGCCAGCAGACCTAGAACCCTGGGTAGGTCTTTCAAGCGTAGTGAGTCTTTTGATAGGACAGAGGATACATGTTTTTCTTTATTTTGGTTACTTTTTTATGAGGAAGAATCAGGTTGGATAGAATAGTATTTACCTGGAATCCAAGGAATTCTATCTCCTGTGTCGGTATCATGATAGACTTATTATGAATCCTAGTGTCCTCCCACATCTAACACTAAAATCCAGATTTAGGTAGTTCCATGTTCCCCCAACAAACTCTGAGACAATAGTCTGGTAGAACAAAGCTGAGCTTTCAGCAATCAGTCAGTGGATCCACGTTTTGCCATTATGTGTCCCTCCTTTGAATTGCCCTAAGTTTTTTATGAAAAACCACACCAAACCCATCAACCAGGTTTTGACATTCTAGCAGGATCAAACACTGTGATGTCAACAGGAAGACCAATGTGATGGAGGCCGGTGTGGCTGGAGAGACAAATGAAGGGTGCTTGTGACATGGTATGCCTGTTTGAAGTTAATCAAATCCTTGGATCCAGCCTACAAGCCATCCTGTCAAAGACACAACACCACCACCCCACACCCAAGACCTTTTGTTTGTGTCCTGAGAGCAAGTTCACATGTCATGCATACCCATTGAAATGCTAATTAATTACTTGCAGAAGGAAAATAGCAAAATGCAGATTTAGCTTCCAGGGACTTTAGGCAGGGCAAACATGACTTTTAAAAAGTCGTCTTTACAAAATATTTATTGTAAATCCTACTTTACCAGTGAATTGAACTTGTAATAAATATTTCAAAAAGGCCTTAAATTAAATCTGTACCTGTTTCCTAGGCGGATATGGCATTTATTAAACTTAATATCGTATTCCAATGCTTTCCTGTTGAACAACTCACCCTGCTACAGCGGAAATAGCCTTTTGGGCCTTTTCGCCATAAGGACACCTTCACCATTAAACGTTTACGGGTCCTACTCGTAAATATTATGCACCCTTCTTTAGTGGGCAGTAACGCCTACTTAGGGGTGACCTTTTAATATTTAAAATGAGAGTATAAGCATTTTAAAAGAGGTTATTTGGACAAGTTGAATTGCTTTGCTACACGTGACAGTCCTGCCGTTATGTTCACCCTGTCATTGCAGTGGGTGGCACAATGTGTGCTGTAGTCCACTGATGACATTTAATTTACAGGCCCTTGGGGATTATCAAATAGCATATGCTCAGACATATCTGTGAGTTAAAGAGGCTAATTAGAGGTATACCCAAGTCGTCATGTTGAAAAGAGGAGCACAAGCACTTTACCATTGATTAGCACAGGTAAAGTGCACAAAGTTCTACAGCAAAAAGGGCAAAGAAATCAGGGTGGCCCTGCAGAAAGGGCACATTTCCAACACACTTAAACTAGGGTTTTGGATGATTAATAGAGTTTAAATATTAAATATACACTGAGGTGTTCTAAACGAAGTCAGCCATAAAGTCGCTTTATTCTCTGTGTTTTTTCAGGGAGCATCGTTCAGCTACTCTTCCGGTCTTTCAGGTTCAATTTTTTATTGTTTTGGCAGGTGACACACACATCTTCTTACACTTGAAGCAGAATTTAACTTTGGTCAATTTCTGTGAGGGAGTCCTGCTATTCCCTCTTGGATGGCAACAACATGTCGATAATACCAGGATTCTATTGCTTGTCAACACAAACCTTAATAATTTCTTTTGTCGTCTGAAAATGAAAAAGATCTACCTCTATTTTCTGTAACCACTGCAAGACATTAGCAATTGCCTTTCTGCCATCCTGGCTGAACTTAACTAATACTATCTCTGCTGCTCTGGTTGCTGAGTGGCTTGTCCAGAGCATTTACAAGGTTAGTTCATTATGCATGGAGGTTTAGCCAGAATCATAGCCACTTATGCATATTGAATACATCATTCTGTAACTGACAAGGTATTAAGTCCACCTTTCCTGACCCTCCCTTCTGAAAGGGAAACTGAGTTTGTACAACCCTATGCCCACTCCTCCCTGCCTCTAAAGTGTTGATAACAGTGTTTATATTGAGAAACTCACTTGTTCAAAAACACTGGACCTCCTTTCTATCTCTATTCCACTGTATATCCAACCATCACCATTTTAGGAAAGCAGTGAAAACACTCCTGCCTGGCTACATCAAGGTATTTGCTGTACGTGTTTCTGTTCCAGCATCAAAATAACTTCTGATGTATGTATGTGCTGTATACTTTTTAGTCATTTGATTATCTATACACTCTTATCCCAACTCACTCCTCCCTCCCTCTCTCTCGCCCTGACCTACACGCAGAAACACAAGTTATATGTTGAGGAAGAGGAGAGGGAGGCGAATTTACACCATGCTCACTGGCTCTCCCCTGGACTCTGTCATTGGATACTGGTTGGGACAGTGCAGGCCTGGGTCACAATGACAGACACTTGCTCTTCAACCCTGTTTCCTTGATGTGTTGGTATTTTTGTTTAACTAGTTTATGTGGGGATTGCTTGCTGCGTGTGCCGCAGCTACCAAGAGTTAAGCAAGCATTATCTAAGAAGCCTAAACTTCTCAAATAACCCACTTTCTGATACTGGAGCAGAAATATGCATATTGTGTTTTATAAGTGATCTTTGTTTCTTTGACCAGCTGTGCAACAGTCCTCAAAGCGGGGGAGGTGATTTAAGTCCACCAAAGGTGTCAGAACATATTGGGAGTAAACTATTTATAAACCATGAGAAAGGGCTAGTGTGGTCGGTCAAGCAGCATAATGATAGGAGGATGTTCACATTGGGGTGGCATGAAAGAAGGTGGGCTGAAGGGTACATAGTTACTGCTCTAAAGAGCTTTGGGGACTAGTGATTGCCATAGCCCCATAGCTCCTTGTCAACATTTCCCAGGAGTGATCATTAATGTTTTTTTTAGTGTCTCTCTTAATATAAGAGGGAGTATGGTGATAGGAAAGGGCCCACGTCAAGTGAAGGCAGTGGTATTGTGGAACAAGTGGAAGGCCAGGTTTGCATCTCTTCACTATAAGGTCTTTTGTCGAGGGTGTGCTTGAGGTTGTTTAACCACAAGAACATTATCCAGCATCGGAGAAAGATTTTTGTCTGGCCTAAAAATAGGAGAAAAGCTCACCCTTTGTAGAGCTGGTGCAAATTATAACATTCCTAAACATGGCAGCGAATGCCTGAAAGTAAAGTCTATAGCTTACTGAATCTGTTTTGAGTGTGATGAGAAGAAAGGCAGTAAAGGGAAAGAACTCATACTTTGGTTGGTGTCAAATGAGACTGGAAAAGCTGACCCAATACCCAACAAGCATTTGCAATGCAACAGGTCTCGCATCAGGTTGAGTTAGAGTTATTGGATTTGTAATTTAAGAAGCAGCATGTGGTTGAGAAATGACAACGTGTTTCTTTTAGCAGCTAATTGAGGGTGCAATAGTTGGTGTGATAGATAAGATTACGAAATTAGCCTCCGAGACAGCAGAAGAAGGGCTGGAGGGCAATTGTCTGGCCCAATTGTTCATAGCCGTGCCAGAGTGTGACTAGCACTGGTCTACAATGGAGGGAGGAAGGGCTGGACCAGGGGAGGGCGGGTGTGGGTAGGAAGTGAGCGAGCAAGATGAAAGAAAATTTGTGTCTGAAAGCCCTACAAATTAACATGTGATATAGTTAAAAAAAAAAGTGCTTTAGGGCACGTGTGCGGCCTTAAAAAGTATGTAAGTCAAAATTATTCATTAAGGGCAAATCATAAAGTGCAAAAGCCTATTAGTAAATCGGTAGTATGCTACCCAGTAGGATAATGCTGTGTTGCAAGATGATTATGATAGCACTGTGGCTAGACGCAGTAACTGAACGGGTGCTATGCATATTAATGTATTGTTGTTTTGGAAGGGCCTTGAAACATATAAAGTGTTTTTGCATAGCAACGTTTGGCTTTGACCAGCCTTGGCACAGAATGGAGGGTGGAGAGACTGTATGGAAAGGGAAGCAGGAAGCGAACAAAGGGTGAACAGAGGTCTGTATGGTAAGGCGCTATGGTGTTAAGGCTGTACAAATTAGCCTGTGCAACAATAAAAATAGTGCTAAAGGGCATGTGTGTGGGCTGCAATGGTATAATTTGTGACAAAAAGTGTCTATTGCTTCTACAGTCACTAAGAAATGTCTGAGCCTCAAACATTCTTTTCCCCTGCTACCGCCACTATTTATTTCTTTATGTGCGTTTTTTGATTCAATAAATATTTGCAAACATATCCATTTGGATATAGAATGTATTCTATTTCCATGGTTTATGCTTAGTGACATTCCACAGTAAAGGCCCTCTTGTTCCTGCATAAATACTTGTAACCATGGTCCCCTATGTACCTTTGGGTTCCCTTGTCTATGAAAACACTTGCACACAGTAAAGGCACTGATTGCACACACACCACCAAAGACACTGATTGCGCTTTGCCTTACAAGCCCAACCGCAGCCCTGGAGTGTCGCTGTAAGGGCACCCGCAGAGCTCAGCATTTCACCAAGCAGTGGGATGAAAGAAGGTGCTGTGCCGCGGTCCGTACCGGCAGCCCCCGGGCTGGGCCGTGCACCAGTGCGCGGCGCACGAGACGCACCCGCTCGCCTTATCAAAGAGAGTTCATTGCGGCTGGCGAATTGGCACTGGTGACTGCTGCTTGTACATAGTTGTAAACATCTCTGACAACCTCAAACACAACATTGATGGTATTAGCTTCCCACACGTTATTTGTTTTAGCAACTGACTGCGCTGCTGTATTTTGGAGCACTTGGTAATACTCACGGAATACACGGCCTCCCTCACACAAACAAGAGTCAATTATTTGTCATTATCCCCTCTCCTCGCCTCTCTGTTCGCTCACATCTCCCTCTCTGTTCGCTCACATCCCCCTTTCTCCTGCCTTTCTCCCCTCTTTCCAGCCTTCCTCCCTGCCGCCTTCACGCGCTCTCTCATTCTTTCCTGCTTTCACGTCACTTCCAGATGACAGCTGCAGACATTGGAGCAAAGGATGCCATGTACGACTGCCTACATTATTATCATGGTTTTTACATGCAAGCACGCATGTGCATATTGTTAGGACAATGTTGTACACCCTACAAGCCAGAGTAGGCATTCACAGTTTGAGAGACGTTGGGGCCTGTCAGTGGGCCTGGGGTAGCGACCCTCCTGCCAGGGGATTATGTTCAGTAGTATTTAGGACACGAAGCTGTAACTCGGGGTTTCGAGAATAGAAAGTGCACACAAGCCTCAGCAGCAGTGCAGGCTGGGGGGCGATCTGTGCCAGGCAATGACTGCTCGGCTTCTGCCCCTGCGGATTTGGGGCACCCTCAAAGTGCAGCCGGTGCATAGATTATCAGGACAGAACTTTCCCTCCGAGCACCGAGAACATGCGTTTAATACCCCCTGAATATACTGCCCCTTGTACGCACCGTGAGGGGGGGATAGGCTGCTTCAGGCAGGCGACAATAGGGGCTCATGCATACACAAAAAAAGAGGAAATACAAAAAATAATCACTCTGCCGAACAGAAGCCTCGACACTCCCACCACCCTCCCCCTTTCACTACATGTTTCTCTTTGTGAGAAACACAACGACCGGCACCGGATGCTGCAAGCAGAACTGTCATTTACGGCCCTCGCTTTTTGTGTATTTAGTGGCAGATGTCAGCCCTCTCTATGTGTTTCGGCTGCTAATGCTCGCCATTAACACACCGACAAAAAGCTCTAACCCCAGCAAATGAAGGAGGTGCGTGGAGTTGAAGAGCCCGTGGAAGCGCACACACATGCACGAGCACGCACCCACGCACACCAAGGTGCTGTGAGCCTTGCGCCCTGCAGACAGCCACACCCGGCTGCGGGCACCACAGTCCCCCGTACTGGACTCTCGGCGCCTCTCTCAGCCGCTCTCCTGTGTTCTCCTCTGCAGGCTTTTGCTCCCTAAAGTTGTCAACCCGCGCAAGCAGGGAGTTTGCACACAAACCCCTGTCTCCCAGGGAACCTCTTTCCCAGGCTGCAGGAGCCGGGGGCACTTCCAACCCCCTCTCAGCTGTTACTAACTTGCTCTGAAAACAACAAAAAATAAAAAATACATTGAAAATAACTCTCGGTTTGGCCTCTCCAGAAGATTCTAGTTTCACTCCTTCTGATTCCCCCGAAGAGAGTCTCCAAGTAATAACAATGACAAAAAAAATACGTGTTTAAAGGTTATATTTTGTCTGCTGCTTGGGAGTCGTGCTTTGACCTTATCTGTGCAATGTATGCCTCGCACTGGCCAGCATGCATAAGCTGCACCAGTCAGAAGCGCATACCCCAAAACCGTGCCAGTGTTGAAATTTTTTTTTCGTAGATGGATGATTGTCTGTTCCGTTACAAAGGCCGGAAAAAAAGGTCTATGCGAAAGAATATTTGGACACCTTTAGCGGACTGGATATGAGGAGAAAGAGACTCTGTCTTGTTCTGTTTTTTTTTTTCTTTCTTCCTCGTATTTGGATATATTAGATAGAATTTTTTCTTCAATAGTTTAATGCTATTTTGTTCTTTTTTCATGAAATGTTATTATTCTTGCTCTGTTCCTATTGCATAAAATGAATGAAAAAAAAAAATATTTACAAACTGTACCCAACACGGATCCAAATCTTTCCATTAAGCAGATTATATCTGTGCAGCAGCCGGCAAGGCGGGATTAGTGCAATGCCAGCGGCATCTAGTGCTCATATGAGGAACTGCACCGTACATCAAACCAAACGGCCGCTTCTAACCTTGGTAAACTTACTGCTGCTCTGAAAACAAGCTGGTCAATGGAAGCATCTGACGTAAGCGAGCCATGCCCGCACACCATAGGCGTGCACATCTCCTGTCCAGGCGCGTACACATCTCCTGTCCCCCTTCGGCAGCAAAATCGACGACAATAGATCTCGCCAAGCGAACAGCGCATGCGCTGCATCGCTAGGCGAGACCTAACAAGGAGGGTGATAGAGCAGATTGTCAGAGGGCTTAAGGTTTGCAGTGGTGGCTGCCCCGGAACGGGGTTGGTGGAGTGGGCGGGGCGGAAATGGATTTAGAAAAAATTATAATAAAAAAATAAACGTACCTTTTCCTTCACCTCAGCCACCTCTCCTCTGTTCTCTTCAGGTCTGCTACAGCACCAGAAGCACCCAGGCTTCCGGGCTCTCCCAGTCAATCATGAGAATGCATTCTGATTGGTCTGAGCATCCTGTTTGGACGCTCGTGCAGTGTCTGGGGAGGCCGTGCATATTCTCCATGGGGCTGTGCAACACAGCCCAATGGAGAACATGCCAAGTGTGCATGACAGTTTGGCAGGCCACTGAGGGATGGGCCAAACTGTCATGTGCACTTAGAAGAGTGCCAACCACTCCTCACTCTGCTTGGCATCACGGAGCCCAGCCCTGTCCCCACCTGACCCGAGTGCCGCATAGAAAAATAAAATGATAATAAAGGCATGATATTACCATTTTCTTATTTGCAGTGCTTAAATAGCAGTGTATCAGTGCTCCTCTGCCTTAGCGGAGGAGCAGCTTCTGAAGGTTTGATTTGATTCGCTCAGGCCTCTGAAAGGCAAGAAGGCTTGAGGGAACTGGAAAAAGTTCAGGGGAGAGAACGTTTAAATGATGAATTACGGTCCACCATAATGGAGAACTTAATGAGTTCCCATTTGGCCTTAGTTTTCACTAAGGGCAAAGGAAGAACATTGGTCATTTGCCACCTATTGTGGGCAGAATGACCATTCAGGGGAAGAAATTAATGTTGGGGCTCAGGAGGATGCTTATGTAATTAAACCTGAACATAGTAGTAGGGAGTCTTGTGTCAAATGTTAGGAAGTTTCCAAGATGGCCTAGTTGACATTACATTTGCCTTCCACCTCTCCCTTATTTGTCTCTCTCCCTGGTACATCAGGTAGGTTTTCATTCTGTGGGGGATTAAGAAAAAGGGTGCATGAAGCAAAGTAGGATCCGCTTCCAAGGTTACCCCCACTTTTTACTTGATGTAATGCTGTTTATGACTATTCTGACTGGGATCCTGCTAAACAGGACCCCAGTCTCCCTGCTTCCTCCCCTAAATGGTAATGGTAAGTATTTAGGTACATCCCAGATAGGATAGTGGGGTACCCTTTTCAGTCCCTAGTATATTGTATTAAGGTACGCAGGGCATAGGTACCCCAGAGGTCCCCCATAGGCTGAAGCATGTATTATGCCACCTATGGGAGTCCATTCAAACTAACTCTACAGGCCTACTATTGCAGCCTGTGTAAGTTGGTGCTAGCACCACTTACGAAAGGTTCCCTATAACTAAGATCACTGCCCTTAAAAACTATGTCATCCCTATAGCAGGCCTTTTCAATCCTGAAGGCACGGTGCTTGGTTCTAAGTGTGAGGGTGCCCCAGCATGAGCAGGATACCCCTATAGCCTTTAGAGTCCATTGTCCCGGGTTGTGAGACAGCAATAGAACATATAGAGGGGCACCGCATCATTATGCGATGATCATCTCAAAACTGCCTGTCACGAACCCTGTCGTGTTTGGTATCAAACATGTTGGAATCATACCCCCACACCGTAAATGGTGTGGAAGGTATGAATCCAAGCACTGTAAAGGCCCTCCGTTAAGCCCTCAGTGCTCCCGGTATCAGTCTTCTAGACCCAGACAGCCCAACATGGCTGCTGCTGACCAGAGACACGATTCTACTCTTCCACTGCTGAGCCAAGCTCGAGCAGGGGAAGGCAGAACAATAGGCATCCTGTCACAGGGAGGTGTGACCACCTCCCAGACATGGTTTAGTGTATTGGGACAGGGTGGGAGCACTTGCCAGCGACACATAGTCTGCAGGCAGGGCACATTTGGTGCCCTCCATGCATAGTCCAGCTCAAACCAGTTCAAGGAGCTGTTGGCTCACCTTGTATCATCCCAACCCTTTCCTTAGGATACTTAAGGGCTTACCTGTGGATGGGTCCCTAGATTCATCATGGGACATGATACAATTCAGACACCACTTCATTTTCGACGGTCTGGGCACTCTGAATTAAGCTCTGGGCATCAAGGCTGCAACCGGGAAGACTCCTGCTGCTCCTGAGCTCTTCACCCTTCTCGTCTGCTGCGTCCGTGCCTGTGCTCCATACATGAACCCGTCCAGGGCCTGTGGACATCCAAGAGACCTCAAGGAATCTCCCTTGAAGTGAAGGAGTCACTTCCCTGCATCTGCAGGCACCACAACTAAGCTGACCGGTCTGCTGATCCTGGGTACCTATGGGCTCCAAAAGGCCCAGCAACACAGGTGGTGATTCTTCACATTCCTTGAGTCCTGCCCTGTCTCTCACCAAGTTTGATGTCAGCATCCCTTGTCGGAGCCGCAGGAATCGAACCCCTGTGCACAGCATTGACTTGCAGTTGCAAAGGCTTGTTGACTTCCTTCCACCAATATCTTTGGGCTCCAAGTAGCCCCAACCTCAAGCATCTCCAGTGATCAGAATCTTTCGACCACATCTCATTGCTTGCACCGTGGGCCTGCTTCTTTGGTAGCTGCTTGAGGTCCTCTTGCGACTCCAGTGCTTCCGGCCTGTGAGTCCTATCGAGGATCACATTTTTAGGTCTCGCCTCGCGGTGCAGCGCATAGTGCTGCTCGCAAAGCGAGTCTTATTGTCACTGTGTGGGCTGCAAAGTAGGACAGTAGATGTGCACAAGCTTAAAAACCCATTGCAGACAATGGGTGTGAACGCACGCTTTAGCAGACATGGGCGGTGAATGCGCACGTCTGTTCTCACGCTCTCCCACGCTTTCACTTTCACGAGGGAGTGCGCGAGCCGCATACCACGCCGGTATTGTAGAGGTTAGTTAGCTCACTGTTTGCTACTTAACTCGCTGTTTTTTCTCTGCACGTTTTCACGGTGCCTTCATGCCTACACAGGCAGCACACAGCAGCAACATTTCTTTTTTCAGTCCCAGCCTTGCCCCTTGCTCCTCGCGCGTCAATGTTTATTGTGCAGCAGAGAAAAGACGGAAGCTGCAGAGTTCACAGACCTCTGACGGGCTTGTTTCAAAATAGCACTGTGCCCGTTCACCGCTCCAGCTTCCCCAGCGCCACACGTCTTATCGGCTTCACCAGTCTGCTCTGTAGCCTTGCACTGTATATCTGAACATACCCGGCTTTGATGCCTGTAACCTTGAACCCCCCACCGCGCACACACATAGACGCACGCGCTAGGCTTTGCGTCCATTGTTTCCATCACTTTACTCCCTCCACCCACTCGGCTTTGCTGTTCCAGCCTCTTACCTTCCTTGCACCCAAGGCTCTGCCGCTGCGTCCAATCATAACCCGTTTCCTCCCACTGGACGCCTGCCTCCTAGCCCACCCACCCTAACAGTACACTACCCTCTCTACTCTACCCGTCCCAACCGTGTTCTGTTGTCTGTACCAGTACTATTTTTTGTTAGGTCTGGTTTTATTTAAGCAGCAGCCTCAGATGAGATAATGGCGGGCGTGCTTTTCTTTTGTTTATTGTTTTTAATCGTTGACAGCGGGTCAGGCCTGCTTTCATTTTAATAATACAGTGCACACCATGCTAAATATGTAAAGTGGTGGCCGCACTTTTGTTTTCTTATGCGCACATCACCAAAAAGAACTTACAAACATTGATTTCATACTTTTTAACAGTGCGGCATACCGTGCTTTCACTTTCTTTGTATCGGACGAGCTCTGTGCCTTCCAGCACTGCTGCGTCCCCGGACTCACATGACACCCCCTGATCCGCCCCCACTACTCGGCAGCAGAAGCCAGAAGTAGAGGTGCCACAGTAAAGTATAAGGAAACAATGTATTGGTTGTGGCAAAACGAGGTCACTGTAGAGAGGCTGTGTAACTACAACTAGGGACAGAATTGTTTTTTGTTCATTGGGTCAGTATACGCGGAGTCAAAGTGTGGGTTTGCGATTGGCTGTGAGAACCAGCATAGTCGTTCTCTGCGTGATAGTTGTGCCACTGGTCTGGAGTTTGTAGTACTTCCCAGTCTTCCATAGGAGCGCCAAGAGGTAATCAAAAGCTCTGCAGTGACACTGCTTCACCAGACGTCGACTCTGCCCGATAAAGAGTTTGTAGTATCATCCGTTTCCAACACCTAGAGTGCATGTAGTTCAGCACACAGACTGTACCCGCCACAAAAGATATGACTGACATGCAGAACTGCACCTACAAGACTCCAGTAGTGATTTATCGGTTTTTTTTTTCCAACAGTACTATAAATTTCTACTTTCACTTTTTTTTCAACTTTAGGTGCACAGCTACCATTTAGCAAATGAATCTGTCTGGTTGAAATGCAACTGATGCTCATATAAATCGCTCCGATACCTTCGGGTCTAGTTCGTACTATATAAAACTTCATAAACAAAACAAGCATTTAGAATGCAATAGGTTTCGCATTACCAAGAGTTTAACCTATTGGCATTGTAAATGACAATGCCTTAGACTTAGGCTCTAAAAACCAAAACATAAATAAAAGGCATTGTCATTTACAATGCCAATAGCTCAAACTCATGTAACTGCGAGACCTATTGCATTGCAAATGCTTGTTAATTCTTTGGGCTCTTCTTATTGCTCGGGCCTGCCCTGACTCCCCTGCTTGTGATGAGTCTCCTGGACCTTGCTGGTCCCGACATTGCACTTTCTTCTACTCCTTCATTGGTTGCAGTTGACAAGGCTTGTTGGTGCTCCAGCCGGATCGCGACCCCTCAACTCTCGACATCCGACGTGGGACAACTCGTGTATGGCTCTTGACCTTTCACATTGTCACCTGGTCCACACAGCTGCAGTTTCAAGGTCACTGTTGGCTCTCCTGCAATACCCGACATCGACGGGCATTCGTCTTCCGTGCCTCCTGGTCACTCCTGTGTGGCATAGACTCTGTCCCCTCTGCTTGCAGTTTCTTCACATCTTGGGTTCAACCTTTGGGTTCCACAGGACACTTTCACCTTCTCTAGCAGCGGCATCCTTCTGAAGTCTCCTGTTGAGTGCAACAAAGGTTTCTGATGCCACTTCACACCTATGCACCCGACTTCCTGGGGCAGGTATCCTGGTTCCTAAGGTATCCAAGGGTGGAGTGTCTCTCCAACCTCTAGTCTACCACAGGGTTTCTTCAGAGTCCACTGGGAAGGGTCCTCTTTCTTTAAAATTGCAACCACGACTTACACATTGATTTGTACTGAGAACGCGGTCGTGTTCCTACACTGCACGCAGCCTCCGTGGGGCTCCTAGATACTCACCTTGTGTGGTTTCTTGGATCCCCAGCACTTCTACGTCCTCTGACTATTGTCTTGACTCGAGTCGTGGTTCGCGTACCACTATGTATTCTGTGCTACTTACCTGTCTCTATTGCAAAGTATTGTGTGCATTGTGTATATCTCGGGCGAGGAGATATCTGTATGTGATAGTGAGTGTCTTACAATAAATACATATTTTTATAAATACACTGTGTGGTTCTTTTTCACCTAATACCTATAAGATTGTGTTCTGGTAAAACAAGCTGCTTTGCGCTCCTTCTGGACTAAGCCTGAAGGCTGCTCTCCACAGCTACTACTTAGAGAGCTTTCTAAGGTTGTCTATCACCATTGCCTGGATCAGTGCAAGGTGCCCACTTACATAGGTGTAGATCTTATGAGCCAGCCTCTCACAGTGCATTTTTGTGATCTTTTCATATTATTATTACATTCTTATATAGCGCCAGAATCGACCCCCGAAGGAGTATCTCCGCGCTTGCCTTGGGAACCCGTCCTGGTTTTTCCCTGTGAGATAGCCCCTACAGGGCATCCCCAAGGTGAAAGCCAGGCATCCCGCCGCGGGGGGCCGCTGTGGAGATTAAGCAAGCTTAATGCCCAGAGTTGCAGAGTGTGAACTCATGATTAGGTCAGGCACTGAAGCGAGAATTATCAAGTCCATGGACATTTGAGCTCAAGACCCTGCCGCGTCTGGAATTGAACCCTGGTCCCGGGTCTGACCTCTGCTTCAGGGTCTGCCTACTCTAACCAGTGAGCCACACTTCTCCACAAGTAGCAGGGGCATATGTCAATGGTGAGGAAGTTCAGGCAACACAAACATAGTCTCATACAGATGATATTTAGACAGGATGGCATACAGCGTTCATATTTAGTGGTTGATTTTAAGTTGCAGTGCCATGTTGCATTAGAGTCTTGTGACGGGCACTCTGTTGGGAGGTCAGAAAAAACATTGGAGTGGGATTTTCTAAGAGGAAGAACATTGGGTTCAAATGTGTTTAAAGGGTGTTACTGTAGGAAGTGCTATATTGTGCACCAAAACGAGGTACACTGTGCAGAGAGTCCAGCGCCAAGATCTTCGTGGTCAAGTAAGTACTTTTTGAATCATCGATTTTTACATGTACGTAAAATGTTCAATTAAATGTGTCTTTATCCAGTAATGCTTTCCTATGGTAAAAAGGGATACTACTACATACAGTTACTTGCAAAAGGTTTCTGAGGATCCCCTTTTTGAATATTTTAGGGATAATTCATGCAGAGCTAGGCTGGCTTATAACTTATTTTGTAACAATAGGACCCCTACTGCTACTGGTGTTTCATTACTTGCATGGAAGCATTTAATCCTTTATATAATGGTAAAACCTTCCAAGATATCACTACTGCTGTTTGTGACCTAAGAGTACAAATGTGGTGTATAGCCTCTCTCTGTTCTGTAATAACCTGTAGAATTTGTTTAGCTGCTCGTCCTAGCTATGCTCTGTGTTTGAGGTTTCAATAACATTTGGCCTTTTCACCCTGCGCCCTTCCAGGTATATATTCTATGTGATAACATAAAACTGATAATCTAATTGAAAGAGGCAGTAAAGAAAGACTAAGTGAAGACAGATTGTAAATTAGTGGCGTAACAGTAGCCCTCACAGACTGTTAAACTGCATAATACGTTTTATGAGCCACTATTTTTCAAATGTTTCTTTGGGAGGGTGAACACAACACCCCTGGGCTTAAGACTAGTCTATCACACCACAACGTTGTTACAATATTGCATTACTGCCCCTTGCAAACATTTTTATATTTGTGTGTGAGCATTGTGCCTCAAGTGCAGCATTTGGGTCTGCTGTTTGTTTCCAAAATGTTACATAGGAGGGTGGGAGAAATCCTGGTCTGAAGATATAGGGCCAGGTGCATCAAGCATTTTTTGCCTTCGCAAACATTTGCGAACACAAAAAAATGCCCTTCTGATGCAGCAAACTCTATTTTGTAATTCGGTAACCTGTAACCGAATCGCAAAATCGGTTTGCGATTCGCTATTGGGATGGGGCTTGTTTAGGGCGTCCCTTCCTAATACAGAATCGTATCGGTATGCATGAATGTTTTGCGAGCGAAATGCAATCGAAAAACATACGCATTTTACCACCTACTTCAAGTAGGTGGTAAGCAATTATTAAATGGGAAGGGAACCCCTTCCTCTTTGTGAATATCTGTAAATGCATTTTCTAAGAGCAAGCAGTGGTCCCAATGGCCACTGTCTGCTTTTAGGAAACGTAAGAAAAGTTTTCATTTTCATCCTGTTTTCCTTTAAGGAAAACGGGCTGCTTTACAAAAAAAAAGATTGCTTTATTCAAAAGCAATCACGGGCATGGTGGTCTGTTGACCCGAGCAGCCACCATCCCCGTGATTTTTGAGATTCCTAGGGGATCGCAAATTGTGACCTAGCTCATTAATATTCATGAGGTAGGTCATTTGCGATCCCCTAGGAATCGCAGAAAGTGTTAAACACACTTTCATTCATGCCATTTTGCGACTCCCTAATTGCAAATCGCTAAGATTTGCAATTAGGGAATCGCAAAACATTTTTGATGCATCTGGCCCATAAAGTCAGTCGGGTTTGCTGTGTTGCTTGCTCCAGTTCGCCTCCCCCCCCCCCCCACACACACACACCTTCAAGGCTGACTGTATGTGTCATTAATGTAAGTTTTTTTTCAATGATACATTTATCTGGGAGTGTAGACCATTTTTTCTGGGTGATTCAAGGTCATGCAGGCCCGGTGTGTTGACTACGCCATTAGACATGAGACTTCAGTCGTTACTGCGTAAGCAAACGACGCGTTCCGAGGCCCGGCTGTCACCCTGAAGGCCGTGCGGCTCGGAATGCAAACGAATGAATAGTCATTTTTCGAGCCTTGCCAACGCTGCCGAGACGGACGCACAGCTGCGATCAGTCATGTCTTTTGATAAGAAATAAATCCTCATTAAACCACAGTTTTGCTAAATAAATACCAATTAGAGCACAATTTAGGAAAGTTTGCGCCTGCATTCCAGGCAGCTGATTAGCCTCCCTTCTATCGGCGAGAAGGCTGGATTAGCTTCATGGTTAAATTTGTCTGTGACGCCTCCGTTTATTTTTGCTTCTCCACGCTTTATCTATTTGAAGCATTGCCTCAGGGAACAGCGAGAGAACAATGTGCAAACACAGAGAGGACAGAAGCTCTCTGCAGGTGCAGTCCTGTCACACGGACATTTTCCATTCGCTGTGCCCAGTTCTCTATTGTTTCTCTCCACTGGGGAATAGGGTCAGGCAGCACAGACAGGCCTCACTGTTGAAAAAAACGTGTTTTTCTCAAGGCGGACAATGCTCCCACAACAAGCTCTCCAGCTCATCAACTTTCATGCTAGTAAAAATCCTAACATGTCAAATTAAAACAGCGTTCTATTACCTGCCTCCAACCCTAAATACATAAACCCACTACTTGCGCCAACACCACACCACTTCCACCTGTGCAACATCATCAGTCGCACAAACCGTCTTCTTTCTTCGGACCTCTCAATTCCCTGCGAGGACCACCGCACAGTTTATTTTCTATTGACCAATAGGTCTTAACTTCCCTTGGACGTACCAGTCCTGGGCCATGCATTCGGTCTCACTGGGCCAGGCCTATCTACTGACCAATTGTCTTTCCCTGACGCTGTGCATCTGTCAAGACCCCCGGTGGACTGCCAGGAATGCAGCCTGCTTCTAGGTGCCGCCCCCGCACCCCCTACGGTGTAGCGCGCAAAGCCACTAACCTGACCAGCACCTCTATGCACTTGACATTCTAGGGCAGGTAAATGCAAGCTGCTTGTGGTTATTTGGACCTTGGCCCCTACCACCTTAAGTCTGGAAGGGGACCCCCGAAAACCTATCGCAAGTACCTGTTTGCAGTATATGCCCTTTTTCCCACTCAAGTATCTGTTTGCAGTATATGCCCTTTTCCCCAGAGGAAAGCATTACTGTGTAAAGACTTATATAAGTGAACATTTTTGCTTACCTGTAAAAATCGATAACTTGAAAAGTACTTAATTGATCACAAAGTTGATCATGCTAGTACCTGTATGCAGTATATGTCCTTTTTCCCAACCAAGTACCTGTATGCAATAAATGCCTTTTTTCCCCTAGGAAAGCATTACTGTGTAAAGAGGCATTTAAGTGAATATTTTACTTACCTGTAAATATTATTAATTTGAAAAGTACTTGCTTGATCATGAAGTTCTTGGAATTGAAATAATATAAAATATGTGTTATTTATTCTAAATTAGTCTGTGAGTACAACAAATGCTCAGCGCTACTGTTAAGACCCTCTGATAAGACTAAACTGCTCGCCCACACTACCACAAAAGAAAGCATTTGGGACTATTACTTGTGTCTCTGTAAACCAATAAGGGTCGCCTCGACTCTCTGCACAGTGTACCTCGTTTTAGTGTACTATAGAGAGAGCCAGCTTCCTACGTTGGTGGTTCAGCGGTGGGATACAAGACTTTGCATTTGCTGATACCGCCATTACCATGGGCCCTACATACCACATACTGTATACTGAGCAGGACATTAACCGGGAGAACTTTGACCTACTAATTGGGGGATGGACTGGAATAGATTGTTCTTGATGCACCCTTCTTGATACTCATGTCCTGGAACATTAGGGGGATGGGATCAGCCTCCAAGAGACATAATATACACAGGTATCTTCGACGGAGGGGGTCCAGTTGGCCATGCTCCAGGAGACACATCTAGATGGGTCTGAAATAGATAGGCTGAGCCGTAGATGGTGCTGCCAACTTTATGCCACTTCTACTTGGCTTATGCTAGGGGGACTTTACTATGGATAAGAGCTGGAAAACTGTTTGAGCTAATTTGTTCATTTAAAGACAAGGAGGGCAGATATGTCCTTCTTCAGGGCAGACTGTGTGGAAAACAGATTACACTAAGAAGTATCTATGCCCCTAATCAGGACCACATTGTTTTCCTCCACTCCCTTTCTATGCATATAGCAGGCACACCACTAGACAATTTGTTACTAGGGGGTGACTTCAACTGTATATTGGATGTACAGCTGGACCGCTCGACACTCCCCTTAACGGGGACTGTGGTGGGCAGGCTGGTGGAGGGGCTGCGAGACTGGGCGAGACACTGGGGACTGGTGGACGTCTGGAGGATGCAACACAGAGTAGAAATGTGACTTTTCTTACTTCTCCCATATCCATAGCTTACACAATAGGATAGATTGTTACATGTGCTCCCAAAAGGTGGCCCAGAACATTGCACACTCTGAATACTTATGACAGACTGTATCAGACTACAGCCCTGTTTTAATACAATTCATACCACTAGGAGAGCACCTGCCCGTCCCTGCGTGCTGGCTCAACCCTGCCTCATTGGCAGATGCATGCTACTGCAACTCCATGGTGGAGGCCATCTCAGATTATTTTACTAATAACTAAGGATCGGCGTCCTCGGGCATAATCAAATGGGAAGCATTTAAGGTTTTAATACGAGGCCAATGCATTGGCCAAACAGTCAGCATTTAGGCGGAGTTACATAAGGAACTCCTTACCCTAGAGGAAAGACTACGTGCCCTAGATAATACTCTTGTTACCCAACCTGAATTTTTGGAGGAAATCCGAGAGACGAGAAACCTCTATGATAACACTTTGGAGAGGCTGCGCGCCCATGATTATAAGCAATATATGTAAAAAACAGAGAGGTACCCCTTGTGTAGGCCAAGGGAAATAGGGTTATTCAACCTAGGTAAGAGAAAGGGTTCCCTTAAGGCACAGATAAAGACAGGTATAAAATAATGTACCTTATGACTTAACAAATACATACAACAAAATATGGAAAAGTTAAAAATTCATTTATGTGAATATATTTAAAAAAAAAACAACCAATAGGGATGACTAAACTAAATCCCTGAACTAAAACAAGATAAAATTGAGACAATACGTATAATTGCGACCTGCACAATTACAAGCAGACAGAACAGTTACAACATACATTTGTTGGATACAGGTTTGTATATTCTTTCTCCGCTCTAATATCACCAGAGTAGTATCACTACCAAATCAGCGTATCTATTATGGTGTTGGAGACTTGAATTTTACGCTTTAGGTTGCGTCAACGCGTTTTGGTGATAACTCCTTATTATGATCACCTTTATCAAGACATAAATTTTGTCTGCCAGAACCAGAGGGTATGTAAAATCGCCCTAGGAGTAAATGTCATGCAGAAAATTAGCATAATTTTTTAACTCAGTGGACTTATAGCATTACTGTAGTTAATACGTAGAAAAAAACACAACATATTTGCAATTCATTGTCTTCTGTCATCTCTATTACTTATGTTGGTTACAATGGACACCATTTTTTTCTCTAGGTTAACGTGCATTTTTTCAAAATATTAGAAAAACCTTAGAAAAACAAAGAAACGATTTACTGGAAGTGGCTCATGGCTATTGACTTTGTCGCTCAAAATTTGGCCACATGGTTTATCGACAATAAAAATTACTGCAAACATATCCTGTATTTTCTCAATATGTCTTGAGCTAACAAAGCAGTAAGTAAGGCTATTTATTCAGAAAACGTTTTAGAACCCTTCCTAGGTAACCCAATTATACTTCCTAGATTCCACATATAAAGATTTTTTCTAGAAACGCAGGTAAGGGGCACTTGGGGCCTCAGATTTCACTACTCTTGAAACAAAGTGGGGGGTACGGGTCCACTAAACCAGTTGAATTGTAACAAAAAACACCCAAGTTTCAGAGATAGACGTGTGGGGTAGTCGTATTAATATCAGCTTACCCTCGGATAATATTGACGATCCTTTATAGGGATCACTTCATGTTTCCTCCATCATCTGCTGCATAATTTGACAATTTTAACTAATAAATTGTTTGTATCTCAAACGGATCAAAATTTACAATAAAATGTGACTTGTGTTTCTGCGAATTGGATGACCCTTTGCAAAGGTTGACTGATCACCTTTCTTTCTGCTGGAATTGTATGTTACTCTGGTACTAATAAGGCAAAATCTTTCCAGAGACTGTTCGCATGTGCAAAAATAATAAAGTATCAGAAAATATACCTCTTTATGCTGCTGCCTTTTTTTTGCTGCATAATTTAGTCAACACTGCGGCATAGTTTTGTCCTCCATTGCAGCATAATTCCAGTGCCCCCAAAGCAGGCAGCACATGTTAAAAGTGCGTGTGCATGAAGCAGAGAGACCGTGAAGTTTGTGAACTTAGTTTGGTGTGCATGCAAATCCTGCATTGCCGACCTCTGGTGAGTTACAGCTACTACTGCTGAAACAAGGCCAACCGAGGGACCAATGAGTGAGGCAGCCTGGCCTTAAGGGCAGGGCCGACTTTAGCACTGGTGGAGCCCTGTGCGACAATGTTTGTTGGTGCCCCTCTAATGACTCCCTCCACCACGGATTCCCTCACTACCACTCTTAAACAGTGCCTCTCAAGTCTTCATACCCATACTCTTGCTCTGATGAATTTAACTTGATTTACAGCACCACTGATACCAGTGTAGGTGTCATTGCACATTACATCACACTTATTACTCAGAGACAATTAATCAATCATATGTGTGTAAATCTCTGTATAGGAAATGTTACATAAGACAAAGGACTACAAGGTGTAGGAGTCACATGATATCAATACTAGTAGGCAGTATAGTTTAATAGTGATTGGTCTGGAGAAACATAATCTCTGAATTTAGAACATAGTACCATGATTAGGGGTTCTCTTTCAGAACCATAATTGATTTCTATTCAAATACTTTTTGCAACATTAGGATAATCAGACTGGGGAAAAACATGCAGCTCTCAGATGACAGTTAATAGCTCACAGTTCTATGTTAAGATTTTGACTTATAAACTGCAAGTAACAAAAGGATCTCACCGACAAAAGTAGTAACCCACTGACCCATTTACGTTATGTGCACTTTGTGATCTGGATGGTACATGTTCTTTGCAGCAGGCAAATTAGTCCTCTGCGCTACATTTCCATGAGTCAAAATGTCCACTTGACAAAACTCCATCTCTCTCAAGGAAGAACATTAATCACCAGAGTGATCATGACATTTTTATTGTTGCCTAAAATTGCTCGAGGCCAGGAAGGAGGCAGCAAATTCTTTTAGAAACCTAATATACTTGCAAGTATGACACCCCACCCAAAGTCAGCGCCCGGTACGATCGCACTGCCCTAGAGCCACCCTGCTCAAGGGTCCTGTGACCTCAGTGACAGTCACTGTCACGCTAGGGTGTGCTGCTTCATAGGCCTGCCCGCAAGACTGGAGGTGAACTTCAGTATGGATTGTGGTTGACAGGCCTTTAAGGTTAACCCACAATTGCCACCACTCGGGTCCACGTGCTGGTGCTAAGACACCAGAGCTTCTGAGGTCTAGCGGGGTCTTCTAAGGTCAAGCAAGGGAATGTGCTCCCTCAGGAGAGTGGTCTGAGGGACTGGTCATGAAGGCTGAACCTGGTTCCACAGTTCCAAATTCAGCAGCTCTGACCACAGTGCCACATCCTCTCCTCCACTGAACGCCATACTGCCCCACTGAGAGAAACTTGCACTGCCTTCAGCTACAACCCAATTGTGCTCCGCTATAAACACCTGGATGCAACACAATTCAAATTACGCATTAGATTAGAGTAATATGCTGCCTAAAAAAAAAAGTAACAGCATCATAGAAAAAGCAAACACTCATAAGGAATGCATGTTTAAGTAAAGCATGTGAAATGTAAGCAGGAACAACATGGTTACCTCAACGCTTTTACACTCATTATTCAGAAATCAGTGAGTGCTTTTGCCAGCGGCAGAACAGAAGTGCACACTGTCCTTGTCTTCTCTGGGTAAGAAGGAAGAGACAGAGTCCTTTTCCTTCTCTAGCCGCCCCAACCGGAACTGCCACGAACGGCGAGACTTATCTGTGGGCCTTTGCTATTTCTGCCATCCTGGGATGCATGTTTGAAATACAAAAGCAGGGGAACGGAATCCATTAAATTAAAGAAGTAAGGGCACGCCGTGCCCTGCCTATCCCACCTACTTCGACCACTGCATGTGTTGTGCTTTTATGAAGCAAGCAGGCTACTTTGAGGGTTAACAATCGTCTTGCTACTAGAATGGCTGAGCTAGAGTGCATGAGGTGAATCAACATGATTGGACAGAGTCACTACAAAAAAAGTTTGTGCTTGGATTTGGAAATGATAGGGAATCTGATGGACATAGTTTGTTTGGCAGTGAGGAGAGCATACCCCGGCAGAGCTGCATTTTCATTCTATTGCTGTAAGATGTTTAATTCCCTTCTCTGTGCAGCATGCAGAGTATTCTACTGAAAGCTCTACTTTTTACTCTTGTGGTCCTGCATCACCTACACTTGGAATTACCATTCCCATTCCCATTCTCTGAAATACTAATTCTTGACCCCTGACATGATGTGCCCTCAGCAGCAGCTACCGTGTGACAAGGCAGTAAGACTGCGGCACCCCATCTTTGGGGAGAAGGTGGTAGCTGAGTTAAGGGTTGGGTAATGACCTGAATCTCACAAAGTCAATTTTCCAAGAAAATAAATTGTCTTTTTGGGAGGTAAAGCAAGGTTCATTGATGGTGACACTAGTTAAAAAGCAATGTGGCAAAGTAGATTATTTCCAAAACCGAATGTTATGAAGTATATAAGCGATTATTGCTTTAAACCCAGATCATACAAACAGAATGGATTATAAGCTTGTTATGAAAAATTCCTCCTACCTCTGCCGGTCGCACTTAAACACGTGTGCCGCTCTGACGATAATCAAGTCCCGGGATCAAGTGACAAGACCAATACTGTCCCTCCCGTTCACAAAAGTACACATGTCCAGAGGGCACGGCAGGGGCTAAGAAGTTGACTGTTTTGTCAACAATCTCTGTCCAGGCTGACTCTAGGGCTTAGGAGAAAATGGGCCCAGCAGGCTGTAACACTATAACATCCTGCTCAAAAGGCTCAGTTAATGTCACTTCTCTGCTGGCAGGTGCGGGAAGGAAAATAAAAGCTACCACCCGCTAGTGTGTCCAATCTTCGATGCATGTGTGTGCATCTGTTCACCAAAAAGTGGTATGATTGTGGGAAAACAGTAGGCAAGACCCCCCATGCACTACCCACGTGATGGCTGGTACCCCCAGAGTAGACTCACAGGAAGGCTAATTGGGGCACGGCTAATTGATCTGTTAAACTCTGGCCTGCCTGCTCAGCGCTGTTCATGAATATTCTCTGACGCATAGCATTTAAAATTTTAAAGGTGCAGTTGCATGCACAAATATGTTAGACAATTTTAGCGTGCTGGTGCTTCCTCATTGGCAGTGTGCCTCAATTGCAGTATTGTCAGAAGGGGGCTAGAATGCGTGACTAATTTGAAACCTTGGCATATAAGTTGCTGCATTTCTTTTCTTAATAGAGCTGGGCTGTGGGGTGATTGTGGCCATTTGTTAAAAGTTTCATGTTAATCGCAGCGCCCGTCATGAGCTGAAATTAACATGAAAACTTTAACAAATACACAAAATCACCCCGCAGCCCAGCTCTATTAAGAAAAGAAATGCAGCAACATAGCTGCCAAGGTTTCAAATTGCTACGTGGGACGGTTTCAAACCTGCCTTAACCCCATTCAAGTAAATCTGTATGTGAGGAAATGCACCGTCTTTTCACTTTTTTAAGCAAAAGTTTGGAGTAAATGTATTAATGTAATGTAAATTGATACTTGTATAGCGCACTACTCACCCGCAAGGGTCTCAAGGCGCTTGTACGAATACCGCTGTGGAACCCATCCTGGCTTTCCCTGTGAGGCGTCCACTCCTGGGCATCCCCAAGGTGGAGGCCAGGCATCCATAGCGTTGTGGGGGCCGTTGTGGAGATTAAGCCAGCTATTGCCCAGAGTTGCAGAGTGGGACTCCATGATTGGAATAGGCACCGAGGCGAGAATTATCAGGTCCGTGGAATTTTGAGCCCAAGACCCACTTCGGCGGGGAATTAAACCCTGGTCCCGGGCTAGACCTCTGCATCAGGGTCTGCCGCTCTAATGATTGCATCGGACACTGTGATTTTGCCGGTAGCAGACGCATACCCCGCGCCTTCAGGTGTTGGTTGAAAAGCGTGAACACGAGAATACACCCCAGTGAGGTTCGCCCGCGCAAGACACGATGAGCATTTTTCGACGTCTGAAATTGAGCAGCATATCTCCTTAACCAACACCCCAATAAGTGATGTCCATATGAGAAAATCAAAGTAATGGACGGTGCCTTGTTGTGAGCTGTATTCACTGCCTCTGGTGTTACCACTTGATAACTTGTGTGGGACGCCTATGACCACGAATTTGGATGGTGTTGGACTGTGGTCAAATACCTTTATCGTCCATCCAGGTGTAGGAGGACTGTGATCATCCAATTAAAAAGGAAATTTTGGGTCCACAGCTTGAAAACTACGGTATGAAGGTTGTGTCACATACGTCCTGAGGAAGACCCGCAGGTCGAGGTTCACAGTTACCCCTGTACCCCAAGACGGGTCGAAACGTCGACGCTTCTTTTCATAAACAAATAGGACCACCATTTACATTCATTATACATGCCAGTTGAGACTGTATAAATGATAAGAGTGTAACAAGCAATCAGTGGCCTTATTGCATAATCAGCTGAATTTTCTGCAGCTTTGTTTTTCAATTTACCCCAATCTTATGTCACTTTTCTGTTGAGGCTTACACCCTTTTTTCTTCAAATAACTTTTTCTTTCTTTTTCTGGCACCCCCCTTTTTAGAAGCAGGTTGCTCCCCTTTTTACCGTTTGTTCTTGAAGATGTATAAATGTATATACTTATTTTTTGCTGTGATGGAGTAATTCATTAAAAACTCCTTTTTGGAATAAATCAAGTTTTTTCAGGTAGTTGCTTTTTGTTGTACAAATTTCACTGATTAGGTCTATAGAGTAGATTAATTCAAACACTCATCCAATTATGAAAAATGAACAACTGTGAGTACATGATTTATTGAGCTAATGATCAATTCCGGTTTGGACCACTGTTTTTTCTAATAATATTGACTACCCAGGTCCAAGAACCGTTTTGGGTTACCCCATTTTTATAATGGTTGCTCTAATGATTGAGCCACACTTCTCCACGGAGTGATATTTGGCGCTGCACCACACGTGTGGTCTGGTTATTGGCGCACAAAGCCTTAGTTGCAGCGAACATAGACCTTACACTGCCATATACAGAGGAAAATAATTAGAAGGAACATCGGTCCCTAATAATGTGCCCAGGGCCTGATACTTAAATGCTACTAGTGGGCCTGCAGCACTTGTTGTGTCACCCACTTAAGTAGCCTTTTAAACATGGCTCAGGCCTGCTATTACAGAGCCTGTGCCTGCAGCTTAAACTGACATTTCAACCTGGCAAAACAAACCTTTTGCCAGGGCTAAATCTTCCTTTTTAATCCATATGTTACCACCTAGGGTAAGCCCTGGACAGCTGAGAGGGAAAGGTGCAGTGTATTTAAAAAGTAGGGCATGTACTTTTAAGTTTTACATGTCGTGGGAGTGAAAAACTCTGTTGTTTATCACTACTGCAAAGCCTATCTTTCCCACAGTATAACATTGAAGTAGCCATATTACATTTTATAAGTGTCATTTCCAAATGGGAAGTGATAACCCATTCAAGTTTGGTGTCTCCGGAATCCTAATTTAAAATCCTATATTATGGTAAGGTCAGATTTTGAATTACAATCCTGAAAATGCCAGTTTTAGAAAGTTGTCATTCTCTTGCCTTAACTATTTGGTGCCTGCAGCCTCTCTCTGGGCACATGGCTCGGTGTAGTTGGCAGTTGGGCTTTTGTATTCCTCCTAGAAAGCCACACATAATGGGAGCTTAGGTGTGACTAGGTGAGCCATCACTGGCAGGATATGAGTGAGGAGCTGGACCTAACCTCACTCACACCTGAATAGACTGTGTCCTGTCTCCACACAAAGGGCCTGACAACCCTGCATTGTTTCTTCAGCCAGCTTGGAGCCAGGATTGGGCAGGTAGGAAATTCCCTGCACTTCAAAGACAATGTCTAGAAGCGTTTCCCACCTTCCAGAGCTAGGGCACCAGGGTATAAAAAGTGGGCCTCAGACATCAACTCTTCAGTACACTTTTGGAGCTTTGGCTACTCTGCCGGGAAGAAGGGCTGCTGTAAGAATGTCACTCAGCTGGACTGCACTTTGCTGGACTCTTGCTTTGCTGCGCCGACCTGCTGTCCTCTTACCTGGGCGAGGAGGACTGGACCTGCATCTCTTGAACCCAGAGCGACTCCAAGGGCTAGTTGGCTGGCATCCTAATCTGAAGCCTCAGGGACATAACAGGCCTCCAACCCCCTGCATCTGCACCTGAACTCTACCATCTGTGAGTCTACCCTCCCATGTGGTTCCACCCCAGCCATGGACCCTTGGAAGTGGGCCTAAGGTGTTTGCCAGGCCCTGTGGATCCAGCAGAAACTGACGCATCTCTACTGCTGAGCGGCACATCGCTCAGCAGAACTGAAGCATTTGCGCTGCTGCGTGGATTGGACCAGTTGCAAATACTCGCATCTCCGCTGCAGCCCGCATCACCTTCAGAACCGCCACTGTCTAATGCATCTTCGGCACAGGTCCATGCATCTCTCTATGACGGCAGCATTGATGACGATGCCAGACTCCGCATTGCAGCCTCACAGCTCTTCAGAATCAATGGATTGTACCGACTGCGTACAGCATCCCCCACTCTGGACTTCTCATTCGAAGTCCCATCAGCGGGATCTTCACGGACAATGCAATATGACTTCACACTGCGGTCTCGCCGCAGTTTGGCACTGATGCATCGCTTCAGCTGCGCAGAGCATCTTCGATGCAAATCCTTGCCATGCCCCAAACCAGGATTTAAGGTACTTTATTCAGTGGGCATAACTGGGTCCTGTAGCCTGCTAGCGCTCCATCGTGGTTGGCCTAAAAGTGTGACTTTGTTCCTTCTAAACCTGTTGTGGGCTCCTTTTGTGCGGTGTTTTTGCTTTTTTACTGTTTGAAGTATTGCATAATTACTTTACACATTGCCTCTGAGTTAAACCTGACTGCTCTGTGCCAAGCTGTCAAGAAGGAGATCACTGGTTAATTTGATGTTTCGCTGATGGCTTACAGTGACTAGGATTGTGGTTGCTGCTGAAGAGGGCTCCCCAAGTTAGCCATAAACCTAATTTCTAACAGATTGTAAATACTCTTATTTTTATATCTCAAGGTATATTCCAGGGTATTTATTTCTTTATAAAATGAAAAGAAGTGATCTAAAATATAATTATCCCTCAAATGGGACTTCTCTATCATTTATTACTGATTTTATTTTGTACGTTCTTATCTATTCTTTAAATAATTTGCTAATAGTTTCCCTGATTTATTTTGACTACCACCATACCTAGAGTTTTCAAATAACAAATAGAAAGGTGCATTTTCAGTAGAAATCTTATTAAAATGTTTTCGCTTTCACTGGTTCATTTAACAAATCCCCTGATTTCGATTGAGAACATATTCAGTTTTTTTTTAATGTTGCTAAGATGCTTACTTAATTCTTTCTCTTTCCACCTGAATATTAAATATAAATACATATGCAGCTGTTTTAAAGGAGTCCCCAAAAATAGGTAAAGAGGTATCCTGAGAAGTATTGAGATTAAAATGTTTGTCTACAAATTGTTGAAATTTTACATCAAATAAACAGTCACTCAATCAATCAATGCATTATTAAAGCTCCACCTTTTCGGATGAGGGTGATAAGGGTCTAAATGAAAATCTATAATTACAGGAGCATCCTCTGATATGATAATACTACCAATTCCCACATTAAGCAGTGTTTGACTTTAACTTTAATTCATGAATAGATAATCAGTTTTGAGACTGTGAATGGGGTGGCAGGGAAAATACAGTATACTCTCTTATATCAGGATTAGATTGATGCCATGCATAAAGAATGAAAGAAACTAGAACAAAGATGGTACAAGTTATACAAATGACTACTGAAAGACATGCCCATGTGTATAACATGCTGAGGGGACGGAGGGATAATAAAGGAGATAGATGGTGCATCTTCACTCCTTACAACTAAGACACTGTACATATAAGGATTGTTAGACCTGGCACATTGGCATGGGTCTCCCTTCCATTTTTGCTGTTGCCTCATGTGGTTTTGCTGGTGTTAGATGCTTTGGGCACTGTGCCACTGCTGCCCAGTGCCACAGTGCAAGTGCTCCCTATTGTAAATTGATGTATGAATTAGTAGTTCCATGAATGGCTGATTTGGTTTACTGGTCAGACCCTAGTACAGTGCACCGAGTGTGCCCAGGGCTTGTAAACCAAATGCTGCTAGTGGACTTGCAGCACTGGTTGTGCCACCCACAGAAGCAGCCTGTAAAAGTGTGTCTCAGGTCTGCCATTGCAGAGCCTGTGTGCAGTTTGGTACTGCCATGCTGACCGGGCAAGTGCACCCACTTGCTAGTCCCTAAACCTTCCCTTTTCTTCATATCAGACACCCCTATGGTAGACCCAAGGGCAGGGTGCATTGTGAGTATAAGTTAGGACATGCCCTGGTGTGTGTGGCATGTCCTAATAGTGAATTACAGCCATTTTCGTTTTTCACTATTGCAAGGCTACCTGTTCCACATAGGCAAGAATGGGCAGTTAGATTATTACATTTTATAATCCTAACTGACTCAGGGAACATGGTAGAAATGTGAGTTGAGTATGCCTGAATGTCTGTGTTTGAAAATACCACTTTTAGAAAGTAGGTATTTTCTTGTCTAACTATCCAAGCCTGCCTCTGCTAGTTTGTGTATTCCTTGTCTGGAGTTTGAGTGACAGGGCTGGGGGATTTCAGGAGACAGGGTGAAAGTCAGCCCAGTGGTGAATAGAGAGATCTGCATCTAGATGGGAGGGAGGAATTACACCTGGGACATGAATGCTGGCTCCACCTCCTTTGGTGTGTCTGATGTCTCTGCCCTGCACTGTGAAAAGAGAGAAGGAGTCATGTCAACAGAGTGCTCCAGGGCCGTGCCTTTCCTCCACAATGCTGGCTCCACCTCCTGTGGGGCGTCTGATGTTTCTGCCCTGCACTGTGAAAGGAAGGAAGGAGTCATGTAAACAGTGCTCCAGAAGTGGTTTGGACTCAGCAAAAGCCCCTCTGCAGTCAGAGGACAAAGGATTTTTGGGGTATAAGTATTGGGACCCTGGTCCCAAAAAATTAGATCACTTTTGGACAACAAGAAGAAACCTTTGCTAAGGAGAGGAACCTGAAGAAACTGAGCAGAGACTATCCCTAAGCTGAAGTGCTGCTTGGGGGATTGGCCTGCAGTGGTTGCCTGACTGCCAAAGAAAGGAACTTTGTGTGCTTTATTTAAACTTGTGAAGGATCTCCAAGGGCTTGAGAAAAGAGCTTGCCTCCTGCTGAAGTCTCCCCAGAGTTCTTTGGAAGTGCCTGCTGCTGTTTTGGGCCTTCTGTGGGACTGCGTGTCGCAAGGAGCTGGACGCACGACTCAAGAGGGAGAAGCGTGTCGCCATCACAGCCGCTGCCGTCTCATCGTGGATGTCACTGCTGTAGCTGATGCATTGCACCGCATCTCAAGAAACGTCACGCAACCCCGAAGAAGCGAGTTGCTGTCGCAGCCGCTGCAGTCGCATCGTGATTATCGCCGCTGTAGCTGTCGCATTGCACCACATCCCAAGAAGCGCCTCGCATCCGCGGAGAAGCGTGCCGCCGTCGGAGCTGTTGTCGTCGCATCACTGAACAAGGGTGTCGACGCTGCAGTTATCGCATCGAGCGGAAGCGTCTCGCATCGTCAGAGAAGAGTGTCGCCGCCAAAGCCGCTGTCGTCGCATCACTGAACAAGGGCGTCCCCGCTGCAGCTCATGCATCGAGTCGAGAATTTTCACAACATCGGAGAAGCGTGCCGCATCAGGAAGAACTTTTTATTTCTTTGTACCGGATCTTTGCCTCATCATCATCACTGCAACACTTTCATTGTGAAAGCGTGACGCATCATAAGGTACATTTACTCAAAGTGTCGCATTTTAAGAACTAATGAGAACTATGCTAAAACTACGATTTTAAGCATAGTATTGTGGATTTTTGTAGTTTGTGGTCTTGTGTTAAATCTATATAAAGAATACTTAATTTTGATATAAAACCTGTATGGTGTCCATCTGTAATGTTGTCACTTGGTTACTGTATGTGTTCACAAATGCTTTACACACTGCCTCTGAGATATGCCTGTCTGCTCGTGCCAAGCTACCAAGGGGGTGAGCAGGGCTATTTTAGGAGTGGATCCCCGTACCCTGAATAGACACAAGGGTCCTTATTTGTCACAAGTACCTACCTGTGCCAACTAGAGACACCCAAATCTAACAAGGATAATATAGGAAAAATATTGAACACAAAGGAAACACACCTGTGCAAAGAAAGAAAAGTTGTTAATTAAACTGACATGCAATAGTTGTAAACAACAAATAAATGGCTATAGTTATGTTAACAGTACACCTAAGTATAAGGTATCGCCAACTCATCTCTACGATCATAAAGACATTTTCTGAGCTTTGCATGGTTTTCATAAGTAATAGTCTTATCCAAATCTGGGATTAAGAGCGTCTAGTTGTGTTCCTAAATCCAAGAATTGTTTCAACCTATCATCCATCACCATGACTACATCCTGGGAAAAGATTTCTGTTCAGGGGTGTGGAATTTAATAAAATATCTACTTGTCCATGTGGCAGGTTGCTTCACAACTCTACTGGTCCTGTAACATAATCCACTTGTCACTTTTGTGCCTTGCAATACGGCAACAAATTATGGCAGCAATCTCATTATATAAGATCTCTGATATAGTCTCTCTGATTATGCCAGGCTCATACCATAGTAGGGGTTAAATACTAGCCATTCCCTTATGTTGCCATGTTTCCGCAGATCTACTTACTGAAGTTAGTGGTAAGCAATAGTGCCAGGGTTGGAATGCCCTTTTGAGTCGGTGCAAACCTACTAGCTTGCATGTTTTAAGGATTTTCACCAACTCTTCTCTAATCTTTTCCCATACTGAGAAAAATTGGAACTTATCTCCTGACCATGGCAGATGTGAAACTTCTTCCAGGGCTGCGAAAAAAAGTGGTTGGAGGGAAAGTGAACTTGAAACACTCAGATTTGGCATGAGCAAATCTACACATGCACATTTGCTCATGCTAGAATGTAGTTCACAAATATTTTCTAGGAATACTATTTCATATCCTACTTCTTTAACTTTTTGTGAATTTATGACAGTTGCATATCTGCACTTAATAAAAGGACATATACCATGCATGCACTTTTGAGACTTTCTTAAATAATTGGACCTCTAATTAGGTCTGGCGCTAACCATGGCCTTTTGCGTTTGTTAAAATTCTGTCTCTCTCTCTGTCTATCAGCTGGCTTAACTGTGAGTGACAGCATTCTCCTCTTTCATAAGGTGCATTTCGGCACACAAAGTAGTTTTGTTCAGTTCCAGGAACTACTGTGACAATGTGTGCTTTTTGAGGCCAAAAACTATTTTTGCTTTTGGCAATGTTTGGTATAATGGTGAGGACCCGGCAGCTCCCACACAAATTTGTTTTTACAAAAACCATGCCAGACATTGATAAAATCAAAACGCTGACCATCAATTTCAGACTGCTGGCTTTGCCAATGCATGTTTATTTTTATGTGTCCCACAATGTTATTGAAACTGGTTACACTGGTTTTCCATTATGAATATCTGTGGGATTTACTAACATACATCAACACATTTTACTAAATGATGTTGCAAACAAATGGTACTTAAAATCTTACAGTAGTTTAGCCAAATGTTTTTTTCCTACTTGCAGTTTTTTGTGAACATTTCATTTTGAAAGCAAAGACTCCTCAAGCTTACTTTCAAGCCTCTGCAAATATTTACATCTAATCAGAGAGTATTCTGGGAGCATTATACATAGCCTCATATTGCTAAACTTTGAAAACGTGTTTACACATTTTTATTCTGGAAACACTGTCAGTAGTACAGTCTGAGCTTACAACATTTACTTAGATCGCTCACCCTAATAATAAAGGTTTTGCATTAATGAACCATAAATATAAGTTTGAACAGCATTAACACACAGACACAAATATTTCCTTAACTGCAGACATTGCTCTTCCCTGATCAATAATTTGTTACTGTAAACTGTCAGCCAAAGAGTTTGTGCTGTAAGGGGTTAGGCCTACTTGTCCCAAGGACAAAATACATATTAAAACTTGTTGCCCTTGACCCCAAACAACATGTCCTGGCTTCGGGCTATAGGAATTCCACATCCATGTCTGTTTTTTTACTAGACTATGTCATCTACTTTTCGGTTATGCTGTATTGTGAACTTTAAGGTGATCAGGATGTTCTAAAAAACAGAATTATAATTTCTCAGGATCTGGTGTCTGTCCCTGGGCCAAGTCTGTGAGCTATGTAATGTAAATGTAAATGTATTGCGACTTATATAGCGCACGTATCGCCCGAAGGCATCAAGGCGCTTGCCTTGGGAAACCGTCCTGGCTTTTTCCCTGTGAGATAACCCTTACTGGGCATCCCCAAGGTGAAAGCCAGGCATCCCGCAGCGGGTGGGCCGCCGTAGTGGAGATTAAGCAAGCTATTGCCCAGAGTTGCAGCGTGGGACCCCATGATTAGAGTAGGCACCGAGGCGAGAATTATCGGGTCCGTGGACATTTTTAGGCTCAGGACCCTGCCGCGTCGGGAATTGAACCCTGGTCCCGGGCCAGACCTCTGCATCAGGTGAGCTCTAATCAGTGAGCCACACTCCTCCAGCTATTTGTATGTTAGGAGGAGGGAAGCTGATAAATCCAAAATGTTTTGAATCAAATAGTTTCAAAAAGCCAGTGTAGTTATTGCATTCTCTACCTCTATAAATTCAGGGGCACAGTTGTTGCATACTAGAGCACCCATCACTCACATGTTCACAATTTGTCCCCCCTACCACAACTTTATGTAGCTGTTTTGTCTCTGGCCCATGACCACATCACTGTCTGTGACTCGGATTCGCACAGATTCGGTCTCTCCAGTTGTATTGTCCATCAGGGTTTGTAGAAGGTATTGTACCACTGGTGCTCAGATATCCTTTGATGCATGAGTTCAGAGGCAGAAGTAATTTGTAATTTTCCAATTATAGTATGCTATGTCACATAGCCAATTCTTGCTTTTTGGCCCCTGACCTCAACCCCATTTAATGGCCATCCATGCTTGGCAAGTACTAGCAACAGTGAAGTCTGTTTCCTATTCACTACAGGGAGGCGTTAACGTGGCCCAGTAACACAACTAAAGGGGTGAGCCCTACTAGCACTCCAATTATATTAGCTATACTTTGTCCTACCTCCTTCCTCGAGGTCTGCACTTCTGGGCAGAAAGTCACCAGTTGTTGTAATACATCTTTGGCATCTTGCCCTATCAATGAGGCCTAGCTTATGCAGTTTGTCAGGTGTGTAGGAATTTAAAATGTATAAATCAGAGCTTATAGTTTAGGGAGAGCTCTCCATTCTAAGTGCAGCAAAATTCGTATTGTGCGTCTGGGGGTCTTGGTTTGTAAATCCTCTTCCCACTTCTGTTATGCTGATGATGATGGTGTCCAGGTCTCGTCCTGACTGAAGCAGTATATGCGTAACAATCTCTGCAATCTCTTATTAGTTTCTTCCGTGTACAGTTTCAGTGCTCTGATTTACTCCTGAAAAATGTAATTTAACACCAAATTAGAGAATTTGACCATAGATGGTGGGCCTTTCTTTTGTCTTTTATTAATTGTTTCTCTGACAGACGCTTTGTTAGCAGCAAAGATTTGAGAAATCACCAAATTCACACAGTCTAACTTCTGAGTAGCTTTGTCCCCCTAGTTTTTTGAAGGGATCGCTAGATTTGGAGACTTGCGATTGTCAATATTGCTAGTCAGTTATATATAAAACAACCAGAATGCACACCAGGGTTTAGATATTCCTCAAGTGATAACGGTGAAGAAAAGTCACAGATAATGTGTTATCATACTGCTTGAAGAAAAACTCCTAAAAGAATGTGATAAGGCAAAATAAGTGTTGCATAAGTATCTTGACAAAAAGGTTTTCAATCACTCATTAAGTTTGAGACTCCATGTTAAAAGTGCTGTATTATTGCTCTATTATTAGTCAGAAAGGCAAACGTTGTATTAGTAATTATCCATTTAAAGATTTATTAATGTCCTTTTTTGAGCAGTGAATTGAAATATTGAACATTCAGCAGTAACATCTTAAGTACAAACCACAGTAGTTCAAAATAGAATTTCTTAGAAAGATGTTTGCCAAACAAGTACAATGAAAATGGCAGCTAAGCTCTTGACTGGAATGACAACTGTATTTTAAGGATTTGGGAGTAAGCTATTTAAGTACAAATGCAGTTTGTGCATTCATGGTGTTCACATGGAGCATTAAATGAGTCAAAAATCTGCATCAAATATAACTGAACAGTCATAGTCTTTGCGAGCACAAGGAGAAAGATTCACTGGTATTAAAGTGCATTGTCTTGAAATTGGTCGCATATAAAAATCTAGGATCCCTTACCAACACCTGATTAGGAGGAATTCATTGTTCTTGCTGGAATGCGAGTCATGCTTTCCTAATAAAAGTTATTGATGTCACAGAGCTCGTCATTTTGCGTGGCGTTCAGATCACTCCTCTAACTAGAAGTACTTTGTGTGCAGGTGTACTCCTAGTTTGAAGAGCAGAATGCACTAACTCACAGTGACGTTGACAAATGAGTAAAGTGGGCTGACCCTTTGATCCATGTTGTGTGCTGTAGTGGGTGGAAAACTTTTTAATGACCGAATAGATCATTGGATAAAGAGGGCTACCTGAAAGCCGTATAAATGAGTATATTCTACCTATAATTTTAGTCAAATCAGAGGATGTTGACTAACACCAGACACAACAGTGTTTGCAGCACATACACCTACAAGTACAAGATACCTTAGTCACCAAGGGTGCTATAACATGATGAATTGTACCATCCATGTAGCGTTCTCATGCATTTGCCAACAAACCTTTAGAGATCTGCTCTAAGGCTTACTTTCAAGGAGAAAAGGAGCAAAGCTAGCATTTATTGGAAGTGTTTCCTTTAATGACATTTGTACAACGGCAACTTGATCTTCACTTCATACATTTAGTAAACATTATTATGTAAAGGTTCAAGCACAAAGAGAAGTTCTAGAAGGTTTGAAGTATTAAAACATTTGTTAGGCACTGCTCATCCTTCAATCCTCCACAGGGGTAAAATATCACTATGAAATCAATGCAGTGAAGCCCGAAAGTCCAATCTTGGACTATAAAATAATCATGATGTACTTAGAATGTCCTCTCACTGATACTATAAGTGGAAAGAGAAGCTGAAAGTGGTAGTGCATTGTGTGTTAAGAATCAAGGTCACAGAAGAATCAAACTAGCTCCACCTGTGGTCTGCAGTCAAATAGAAAACTTTTATTTCAAAGGATATTTCTGGATGCAAGCACTAGACGCAGAGTAAATGAATTTCAAGTGTTAGCTGTAAAACTGTTGTTACAGGAAACTAAATTTATTCTACACTTTGCCATAAATAGATATTTGGAAGCAGATACACGCTTCCCAGAATTCTTAGCTTGCTATTTCTGAGGAATGATCCCTTCATCTGGATATGAACTCAAGATATGCAGGGCAGTAAAAGATATTTTATATAAAAAAAGATCATTTTGGTAGGTTTGTCATGATGCTGGAATTTTAGATAAAAATGTTTAAACAGTCTGCAGGGAAGACCAGGGTAACTGCAATTGTTTGAAGGTGCTCCTCTACATAATATCTAAGAATTTTGCTGGCCCTGAGTGAATATTCACTATGAAATTTCACATTTACAGGGTGCAGGTTTTGGCAATGGAGGAAGCCTCATGAGGAGTTTCCAGCAAAAGTGTAAAATATTAACTTTGTAAAAAGGTCAACACTAAGACTATGCGTGTACTCCTTCACTGCCAGCAGCTGAATGATTAAAGAACAAATGATTTGGTGAAGAAATACGAGTTAACATACTGGATTGACACTTTAATAGAAGTAGAGACATTGCTTTGTTTGAATGTTATGGAGGTTTTTAAAATATATATTTGAGAAAAGTTTGTTAATATTTTGTGTTGTATTGTGTTTCATTTTCTTTTTTATTTTGTTCTCTATATTTTGTGATGTTTTGATGTTTTTTATAAAGCAGAATGAAGTAGATAATAATAATAAAAAAGTATATGACTATATATAAAAATAAAGTGTTTGCACCTAAAGCCAGAATGATAACTACTTTGTTATGTTCATCCACAGAATATTCTATGTGTCACATGACTCTCAGGATCTTAAGATTTTTAGCTACATTGCCAGAGACGGGTCAAGCAATATCTTCAGATGCAATGTCTTCAAGTCGAAAAAGAAGGTATTATGATGTTCCATAATCCAAAGTGATTTGCTATGACTTGCCATTTTTCTGTGTCTTCTATTGTACCTTTCTATGTTGTTAAAGCTCAAGCAATGTACATGTACCGGTTGTATGGAGCGTACTCTTTTTTTAAGCTTCTTTAGCTGATCTAAATGCGGGGCAATTGAAAACTATCCAAAAGTAAGGTTACCACACAACTTCATGTGCTCAAGGAACCAATACTCCAGTTCAGCTTCTCCTTCTGCAGACAACTCTACTGTAGAACTATAGTTCAATTGATTTCACACACCCATTGTCAAAGGTTACAGGTTACAGTTAGTAAAAATAATAAAATTTAAATGAGCAATTCACTGCAAAAAACCAAAGGTTACAGAGACGTAGTAGTTAGGAAATACAATTTAAAAAACCTTAGAAATTCCCTGAAATAAAAAGGTTACAGGAATGTTATAGTTAGGAATTAGAATTTTTAAAAACCTTATAGATTCACTGAAGAAACCAAAGGTAAAAAGGACATTATAGTTAGGCTCAGATTTCACACATACAAAACCATGGAAATTCAGCAGTTAGTTACCTGAGCTAACTATAACTAAAGCCCATGCAATGTGCTTCTTATGAACTCACATATTACATCACTCATGATATGGTCAGTGACATCACTGATGACATCTCAAATGACATCTTCCACAGAACCACTCATACCCCATAGAGCATCTCATACACCCACTTCCACACAACCACTCACATGCCCATTCATAGACCCATACAAGCACTCACCTACTCACTGATCCATAGAGCCATTCACCCATACAGCCACTCACCCAACCACTAACTCACCCATACAGCTACTCATGCACCTACTCACTGACCAATCTAGCCACTCACACATCCAGTCATGCAGACACTTACACACCCACTCATACATCCATACAGCCACTCACACACTGAGTCATTCACCCATGCAGCTACTCACACACCTACTCACTCACCCATAGTCACTCACACACCCACTCACTTACTTCTACATATACTAACACATGTACCCACTCACCCCTCAGTCACTGACACAAGCAGACACTCACCCACTGTCACATTTACACACTCACCCATACAGTCACTCACACATCCACTCACTCATCTATATATCCTCTGACATACCCAATCAATCACCCAATCAGCCACTCACACACCAATTCAGCCACTCATTCACACATACACCCACTCACACAGCTGTAGAACCACTCAGACATGTACTCACACATGAATACACACAAACAGCCACTCATATAATATTTGTTAGAAGTAATATCACTCATTAGTAGTACACCTAGTATACAATGTTAATTTTTTGTAGTAGCTTAGTATATATGTTTAACACTCATAAACTCTTGCAGTACACTCACTGGATGATGTCATTTGAGATGCCATCAGTGATGTCACTAACCATGTCATGAGTGATATGTGAGGTCATAAGCAGTGCATTGCTGGGACGTAAGTTATAATTAGCTCGGGTAACTATAACTGCTGAATTTCTATGGTTTTGTTCGAGTGAAATCTGAGCCTATTTGGAGCTTGCAGGTCATCAATACAACATAAGAGTCCAAAAGAAGCGCACACTCAGGCAGTCACAGTGCAGTACAGGATTAATCAGTCCAGTTATGCGTTTTGACTGCGAACAGTGTGTGCTCAAGACTGTTTGCAGTCGAAACGCGTACCCAGATTGATTAAACCTGCACTGCACTATGATTTCTTGAGTGTGCGCTTCTTTAGAACTCTTTGGTGTGATATATATACAGAGGGGTTGGTCCCACCCTGTGACGAGTTGGCAAAGGAATGGGTACAGGCTGCCGGCAGGCGGTCACAGAGAAATTGAGTCTGTGTGTGTGTGTATGTGTGTGTATGTGTGTGTATATATATATATATATATATATATATACACTTCCTATTTCGTTGTTAAAGCATGTATTGTAAAACTATGCATGGTAGAGAAAATGTGTGGTGAATGCATTGGGTAGTAATTGATGCATGGTAGAGGCTGTTTTCCCTTCATTCAGTCATCTGCATTCCTCTCGAATAGATATTTTTATTTGGTGCCTTTGTTGCGCAATAAAGATACATTTTAGACCAAAAAGGCATCGTCTTGAGTAGTATGGTCTATAAACATCATTTTTTGTGTCTACATTCTGGTATTTGTGGGCCTCTTTTTTTTTTAAGTACTGCTATCTCATTTAACCCTGCAGCAGCAGCGGTTTCTTGTCCAGGGCATCAGGGCTCCGCCCCCTTTACTTTTGCTCCATCACTATCTCCAAAATAAAACCAAAGGTTGCTGTTTTTTAAAATACAGGCTGCACTCACATAAATGCTTCATTATTGTTTTTCGTGCTGGGGGGGCCATAAGCGCTGCACACTGCCAGTCTGACACTCAGCCTGAGTCACTGACGCTGGGCGAATTATTCGCTGGGCTGACTATCTCACAGCCCCGAGGTCTGTGAGGACATCAGTTCGGCAAACACATAGCCCAAAGGATCAGTCTCCACCCCCCTGGTAGCATGGGGGTAAAGTTAGCCCTGGGCGCTTCAGGCTAAAGTCCTGTAGCTCTGGGGCTTCATGTCAATCAGGGCGTGGAGAGCATGAAGACCCCACCAATTTCCAACTAGTCACAGGGGTTGGTCCCACCCTGTGACGAGTTGGCAAAGGGTGGGGTAGAGGCTACAAGCAGGCAGGAAGCGGAGAAATTGAGTCTTCGCATTTAATCAGGAATCTTGAAGACACACTGGACAGACTCGAAGTGTCTACTTCCCGTCCTGCACTGTATCGTAGGTGCGTCACACGTGTAGGCACTACACAGCCATGGACTGTCTGGCATCCCGGAGCAGACCCCCGACTCAGTGACGGCTTGCGGGGAAGGTGGTGCAGGTGTACACTGCAGTTGTTCGTGACCAGGCGCGCAACACCCATTGGACTCACCGGGCTTCAGCCCCCCTCCCCATCCCCCCCGTCGTGTGTGGCAGCCCAGGATGAGACAGATCCCGGGCACACACAGAGCCGCACCCGAACGTTTTACAGGTCTTTAAAAGACCATTTGAATGTTAATTAGGCCTTGCAGTTGTTTCACCCCTTCTAAGAGCCCCTGCAGCTCCACTCTGCCTACTGATTAAAGGTTCAGCCCCCCCTGAAATTTTTTCTTAGCCCCCCCAGAAATTTGTCTCTAGATGCGCCCCTGTTTGTGACTCGTGCCTGCGTCGCTAGCTTGCAGAATTCAGATGGTGCCCTGCAGACTCTCAACCCTGTCAATCACGAGAAGAGTGTTTTTTTATTTTATGGCTCCATCTGTCCCTGAAAAAGTTTAGATCAGCAATTGTGTGTGCTTTTGGTGTTTACCTCTTTGTGCATTTCTCCGCAGTTGTAAATAGCAACTGCGTGAACTTAACCCAAAGACACAGCTACACAGCTAATGGTTTATGTACATCTGGCATTCACACACCTAATTAAAAGTACAATCAATGTTTTTTGAATAATGGCATTCTGAGCACACATATTTTAAAGTAATTTCATCATACGCACAGTAATGGTGTTTGTACTCTGAAGAGTAGTGGTGACAAAAAAATGTGCCTAAGATCATACAATTTAAGTTAGGAAGCCCCGATGTATCCACGGTTTTCTGGTTTCACTTTACAAATCATCTAGTAATAGTCTCTTATTCTTTCCTTGTATTAAGGCTTTAGTTTTTACCTCTTTATACATTTTTCTATAGCTTTTATATGACGACTGCAACCTCACCTTAACCTAAAGGCAGCCCTAATGTTTTTTTGTACAACTAGCTAGCTTAAAGCACATATTTGATTGAAAGTGCTTTCAAACTTGAAAATGAAGGAACAGAGATTTGGTGAGATATATTGTTTGCCTAAGATCTCATACTTTATGTGGGGAAGCCCTGGTTTACCCATGTTTTCTGGTTTCACTTTGTACAAATCAACTAGTAATTGCCATCCTACTGTATTGCTAATGTTGCTCAGAACTTGCTCTATAATAATCTGGGCCACTTGCAGGGTCTGCATGACAACAAGCTTGCCTTTTAGGTAGTGCACCAATGGTTCGTATTTAAAAACTCACTTCAGTGCAGTGTTGCAAAGGTAAACATCAGGGAGTTTCCACATATGTTGCAACATACAGGGAAATGAGCAGATTCTATGCGACAGGTGGTCCCCTTGTTAATGGTGAATGCGTTTTTAGATATGAATGTCATGGGGACTAATGACACCAAGAAACATTGAACCTTGCTATTGTATGGGCAGTAGAATAGAGCCATAACTGTGGTGCAGTTAAAACTACATCATTTTATTGCCTTTGCACAGGAAATGGTTATTGGACTCCCATAAAATGCTGTTCTGCGTCTCCATAACGTGATCCCCCAGCAGGGTACAAACCCTAAAGGCCAAGCTCAGCCTCACCACTCTCGAACTTCACCAGCCGCCAGTGACCTGCAGCCTGGCATCTTTCAAGCAGATCTGGAATAAAATGACAATTTCGAGTCCCTGGAAAGTTCCATTGAAATCTAAGCTTCCCTAGGAAGGCAACAGATGTTCTAGTCTGTGTGCCATAGTTTTGTTGTTAGCTAAAAGTAAGACAAAGGCATAACTTGAAATATCCTCTAGTTTCTGAAGAGTCCAACTGAATGTTTAACCTTAAAACTGGAGCAAGCAATCTCCCAGCGACCCGAATGCTTACTGAGAAGCTCATCAGGGGTAGGCTTTGGAAAAATCTGCTAATTTCAAATGTGTTATGGACATTTACCCAGAATTAGTTGCAAGCAATCAAGAGATACTTTTACAAATGCCAGTGATTTGTATAATGGAAGCAGCCCACCTTTCACCTTCCTGAGTCGGGTTTGCGAAATAGAAACTTGCAGAAATATGACTTCATGATGGAAAAGATGTTTTAACTGTCTCCAAAGACTCGCAGCAGGCAGGATCTCAAGGGGGACATTGCCAATGTGAGTCTTTAAAATATTTCGAGAAATGTCTGAGTCTGTATTGTTTCAACGCTATCCAAAAAACTGGGAGATTTCACAGCTGTTACAGTATTAAAAAAGAACTTAAAATGTGTCTGAATACTTTCCCTATTCTTCACTTTAATTTAAGACCTGCCATATATCTGTGGCTTGATTCGTCCATCGGAAGTCTTTTCTACCACACATTTTAGTCGCCCTACTATTAAGGTAATTTGCTATAGCCCAAAAGAGATTTTTGCAGATAGATTTAAAGTTGTTTTTTCAGTTCCAAAAGGTGAATAAGCTGTTTTTTTAAACTACCTTCCTCCAAATGCCAGATACAATGCCTTCATTAGAACAGTTAACCCAAGGTGGATTCTCCTACTCGAAATGAGGATAATTGATTCATTAAAACCTTGGAATTTTGGAAGTTCTTTTGAAAACAATGGAGTGCTCCGGGCTCCTAATGGAAGGTGGCAGCCAGGAGCTCCAACATTCAAAAGTTTGTTCACAGCTGTTGCTATCAACAAAGGCCTCGGGGAGCTCAAGGGGATTTCAATCCCCTTGGGTCTCGTGAGGCCTTTGTTTTACAAATTAGAACATTCTGCCCTCTAGGGGTGGCATGTTCTAATAACCTTAGAGCCCTCCGTAGCAGGCTCTACCGGCCATCAAATGCCCGCTCCCCTGTTAAAGGTCCTCGCCTTTGGTTAGTGGACTCTAAGGCTATATTCGCTCACTTGTGCACCAACGTAGTGAACAGAAATTATAATATGAAATAATGAATTGCACATTAGACATGGAAAACTAAAGTATGCATACTCTGTATTTACAGTCATAATGAACAGTTTAGGAACAAAAGCCATACCACTCATTCATACTTTCTGTCTGCTCTCAGCACAACATTATCAAAGGCCCAGCTAAATTACAAAAGCAATTCATTGTGTTTTCTGATCACAATGGCAAAAAATAGAATCTGCAGATTGCAAATATTTTACATGGAATTGTGGCTCTGGAGTCAGTCATAATGCCGTGATTGAGGTCTGGAAACCATATTCAGGATGCTATTCAGCTTCAAGCTCTAGGTAAAATAAGCATAGTATGTAAATTTAGGACAATGCTCAATTTGTAAAAAAAACATAGGTGCCAGGGCTCTCATCAGGGGGCCTATGAAGCTTGCATCACACTTCCATGCTGCCAATAAAAGTAACAACACAACTACTAGCCGTCACGCTCCTACAAGTGTGACAATTCGCACTATTTCGGCCCTCAAAGCTAGAAGAATGGCTTTGGCGGGAGGTAATTGTTATTTTTAATGTATTTTGAAATAATAGATAGCTGTTGTTGTGGTCATCTCTAAATTAGCTAGACAGTACCACCTTGTGGCAGACTGTCACAAGCATTGTGTTGACAATTAAGTGCAGGTGCCGACCACCCAAAACCACCGGCTCAAATTAAACACTGATTTAGAATAAACTCAAACTGCAGGCTGCTGATACACGTAAATAACAGGAGTGGGTCCGCCAAAAGGGAATGGCCTCAGTGCAAAGACCATCCAATCCGAGACGCTCTTTGGTTTTGGCAATTACACTCAGACCGGTTTTATTATATTATTATGGTAAGGAAATCATTTCATTTCATGTCATAACATGAACCTCCCCTAGATACTCTTAGTAGACTCACGATTGGACACTCAGCAAGTCTTCGGAGTGTTGTGTAATCCTCCCTGTTCAAACCAAAGAGCCCTAACAAATTCTTAAGGAAACACTCCACTCCCACAGCAAGGAGCAAGGGCAGCTTAGAGGGGAAGCTGGTTACCATGCCACAAGCATCCTTGTCGTGACCTCCTGACATTATTCTGAGAGGTGTGCTTGGGCAACTGGTCAATAACTTTGTACCTTGGTGCAAGCCCATCTCTCCACTGCCTCACTGCTTAATAATACGTAGAATTATAAAGGCCCTTTACAGAAGATCCCTGGCTTTCCTCAGAATTAAATGTGACTAGCTTATAACTGCCTCTCGAACCATCCTAACAAGCCATGCAAAGTCCACCGTCAACAGTTAAATAAAATCAATAATGTCAAAGAAAATAATATATTACCTCCGATCAGTGCTTAATTTGTAAAAAATTAAGTGCTAGGGTCCAAGGCACTTTATATTCCATAAACAGCCCTGCCACTTCTGCTGAATGTCAGTATCAGTATTAATTATGTGCCAGAGTTATCATTTTTAGATGAACACTGCACCGATTAATTCAGTTGAAGAACAAACGCACAGGACCTTACGTCCTAACGGATTGAGAAATAAAATGAGAAGTGTCAATGCCTGCTGTCCACAGTGAGATAGATAACACCCTGCTTAACTGCAGCCCAGAAAGAGGAATTCCATAGGAAAGTACAAATGAAATAGTGGCTTAGCATAGTGTGTGCAAATGAATATATTTCTGCAATGCTACCACCAGGCAGCATTGGTAACTCATTCCTTTCTGACAACTATATGATTCCTCCCTGTCCAGTAGTCAGTCCTAGAGAAGGGTAGGGAGATGCATGGTCCAGTCAATTACATTGGCAAGAAGCAAATTCCCCACACGGTGAAACCTTGAACCCAACAACCAGCTTGCTAACTCTAAATGCACTATAAAAAGCTAAACATATATATACGTAAATGTGTGTGAGACGTATCTTCACTTTTTACAACAAATCCCTTTTGTGGCGGAGAGTGGATTACAATAATTCCATCATTCCTGGGATCTTATGTTGAAATTGATTACGCACACTATCACCAAAGGGTCTCTTCCTGCTGAGACTTCATCATGAAATAGAGCAGAAGACATGATTATGCCAAGTGTTGTGGGAACAGCAGAAATAATTTTTAAGTGAATCAAAAGCAGGGATGGGGCAAGCTCACGTGAAGCGTGCTTTACACAGTCACCCCAAGATGGAGGTTAGCTGCATGCAATGTTCTTATAGGCAGTTTCTAATCAGGCACCTGGAGAGAAACCTTCCCACAGATGATCAATGCATGGTAGAAGATACTTTAAAATGAAGAGCTTTCAAAATATGAGTAATATGGCTGAATTGAATTGCTGCCATAACCATTCGAGCAGCTTGATTTTGAATCTTCTGAAGGTGACCAATGAATGACAATGCGATACCCAGGGATAAGCTGTTACAGTTGTAGAGTGGTCATCCAGTAAGGCCCTTGTAATAGCATGTCTACTCACCATAGAGAGCAAAGGAAGCAGGGGAGGAGTGTCCGTATAGAAATAAATGGAGGCGGAAGCGACAGCTGCAACCTGAGAGTCCATTTTTAGTGCAAAATCAAATTTGTATGAGGTTTCTGAAGGGAGGGAAGTGGTGCTTCTGTAGCCTCTTATCACACCTGTCGCTAAAGGTGGAAGCTGTCTGAATGAGGAATCACTTTACAGGTGTCAGCTGATATGAGAGTGATTTATTTGAGTGTGTTATTGCAGACCTTGATTGGTTTGCTTCTCTGAAGTAAGTCAACATGTAATTGGCTGGAAGGTCAATAGAGAATACATTGTGTTGCTCATACCTTAAACTTTAATTAAATCTGCATATATGCTCCCTGGGTAGTAAGAAGTCCCAAGTAGAAACACAGATGGGAAGTGTGATAAAATGTATAATTTGATTTGGGGGACTTCCAAATATGAGGTTGCATATGGAGTTTTAATTGAAGAAACATATGTCTCGTTCTATCCCAGCACCCATTATGACATTTAACATTGTACATCAGGAAAATATACAGAAAAAGCTTGTGTGCTCTCTGGGAAATATCCCAAAAAAACAAATCACACAAGTTTTATAATTGCATCCATGTAAATGTGAGAGGAAGGGAGATATGTTGTAGTAAATGATTGAGACATAAAACAAGCATTTGCAATGCAGTTGGTCTCACATTTGAGAGAGTTTGAGCTATCGGCATTGTAAATGTCAATGCCTTTTATTTATGTGTTTTGAAAACCTGCAAGAAGTGCATAAACACGCACTTTGTTCTTATAGTCCTTGCTTACAAGAAGCAAAGCTGGCAGTAACTGTGCCTCTTTTACTGTCAGTCTGTGGTGTTGAGTGATGTTGAGTTGGTGCTGTGCTGAGGTAGTGGTGCACTGATGCTAAGGTGGGGCTGCGTTGGTGGTGGTGCACGGATGCTGAGATAGTTCTGTGCAGTACTGATGTTAAGATGGTGCACACTAGTGGTGCACTGATGTAGAGGTGGTGCTGTGTTGAAGCTGAGACGGTGCTCGGGTGATGTTGAGGTAAGGCTGTGTGATGCGGATTCCCTCACCACCACTCTTTAACAGTGTCTCTTAAGGCTCCATAACCACTAATGTTAAGATACATTTAATTCGTTATAGAGAGCTTCATATACCAGTGTAGAGTCTAAGAGCAATTTGCATCACACCCAAATTTCACAGAGACAATCGTAAGTGTATAGATTAGTGTAAATGAAATGTTACATAACACAGATGACTGCAGGGTGACGAAATCACAAGTTATGCATATTGGTAGGCAGCATTGCTAAAGAGTGCTTGAGCCCCAGAAGCACAAACTCAGAATTGAAAACAGACCATAATTGGGGGTTCTCTTAAATAAAAAGAATCAATTTCCATCCAGATTAACTCTTTTTGCAATTTTAATATCTCCTCTAATCTTTACTTTGCAGTGCATGTAGTTCTTTGATGACAGTTATAAATTCACTGTTCTGTTAGGATTTTAACTTTTAAGCTGCAAGTAACAAAAGAGCAGTAACCCATTGACCTATTTACATTATATGCACTTTGTAATCCGCAAAGTACACTTTCTTCGGGCCTGGCATATTAACCCTCAGACTACCTTGCAATGAGTTACAACTTCTTCCACTAGACAACTCTGATCTCTCCAGCAAGAACATCAATCACCTGCGTTATCTTGACATTTTTATTGTCTGGAAATTGCAGGAGGCCAGGAATGTGTGGAGTGCTTTTAAAAGCAAAATAAACTTGGACACATTGCCCCTCTGAAGTCAGTATCAAGTGCGATCACAAAGCCCTTGTGCTAGCCCTGTGTTCTTGTTCTGCTTTTATTCAATGTAATACATTCAAATGCACATTTTAAAGGGGACATTTTTCCAGAAGGAAACATTTTGGCCTCAACACAAAACTTGCAATATTTTTAAAGGACATTGAACAAACGAATGAGAAGCAAGTAATGGTATTTGGCCCACAAAGATTTATGTATACTAAAGTTTACAAGAGGTCGTACGCTTACGCTCGACCTAAAAACACACGCCGTTTACCTGGAGTTGAGTCACTTGTAGGAATATAACTGAATAGCAGAGAGAGCGAGAGAGAGATGTTTTCCTGAGTCCACCTGGGTAGCCATTTTGGTTACAAATGGAACAGAATGTGGATTTAGGGATGCCTTCAAGCAACAGCCAGGAAAATAGTTTGTTCCCACTCCCATGCTAGACTAAACGTTATTGCCAAAACTGGAAAAGCCAATATCAAGTAGTCTCCATCCCAAGCAGTAGCGGCTGGTGACATTTGAAAGTGGCGGGGCGTAGCGCGCGTGCCGGAACACCACCCCCCCCCCCCGAAAATTGAGGGGCACAACGGAATAACAAGTCCCGCTCAAAGCCCTATACTTTAGCAAGGGCCCTCCCTTAGTGCAATAATGCAAAGGACATTAATACCCGCGATTCCACAGTCTGCAGTATTATTGACTCTCACAAACGTAACACACACATTCCTCAAGGGGAAAGAGGTTGTTATTGATGAAAATGTGCTTAAATTAGATGCGGTAAAACCGTGTGTGTGTTATTCCCCATTCCAACCTAATTACCGGGGAAGTGGGTGCTAACAATTGCCACAGAGAGCGGTAACGGAATTATACCGGGTGATTTTTACAGCACAGTATTCCATGAAACTTGCCTTCAGGGGCTCTGTCCTGTCACGTTTTCGGTATACCAAAACAGACTTTTATCAATACTTTTGACCCAATGGGGGATCATTACACTTCATAATGCCAAGTATTAACACCAATGGTTTGTCATTGCTTTCCGCACAAAAGGGCCCCTACTACCCAGAGATTAGTACCACAGCGCAAAGATTAATATGTTAAAATAAAAAGTTAAATAAAACTGAAAGGTGAATCCGAAAACATTTCCTGTTGCAATACAAAATCAGTCACCTGCGTCTCAAGCCTGCACATTAAATAATGTGGCAAAGTACAAAATGAAAACCGTGATTTGCAGACGTGTGCATTCTATATTGTGCAATGTGCAAATGACAGTAAGTAATCTAGACAAGTGCGGTTTCCATACTGTATGCCGCCCAATATGCTTAAATACGAAGAATCGACCAATAGAAAATGCCTGTTACAAGTAGAAAATGGTGCACTGTGCACATGAGAGGATCTGGGACCTTTCCCAACCAAGAATCCTCAACCTATCAGGCTCAGTGAGTCTGTGGATGACAGTCACGGCTCGCTCACAGTGGGGGCCAGGGGGGTGGGGATAAATAAAATAAAAAACTTACCTTGTCTTCACTTGACCGGGTCCGCACCATCTCTGCTCTGGGGTCCCGTTGGCGCCTAGACTGATGGCTGCCAACTTGCCGAGACACAGTAGTAGCCAATCCTGATGCTGCTCTCTTTAGAGGAGAGCTGCTCTCTAAAGAGAGTAGCATCAGGATTGGGCTGAGCCTTAAAAAAACGTCGTTCTTTTTTTCAGCACTGGGCTACGTTGCATTAGGCAGGCAAACCCCTAATCTGTTGTTTTTTTTAAAACCACATAGTTTGCTAGCTGGAGAAATCCTGCCGGGCAAACACCACATGCGCAGTGAGTGCGCACTGTGCCGGCACAGAGTCAGTCCAGCGCCACCCAGTGTCAGACAGTGCATACTGTCCATGTCCATGACACACACCACGGCCGCAGGGCAATAATTATCGAGCAATTTATTCGAGCGGCGCGTTAATTTATAAAACTTTTATTAACGCGCCGCTCAAATAAATTGCCTGATAATTATAGGTGGGGCAACGCCCAAACGCCCTAATGGTAAAACCGCCACTGATCCCAAGTAAGGGACCCTGTAGATGTTAAGGGGGTGGTATTGTGCATTAGTGTCCTAAGCAGCTTATCCTAGCAGAAGACTCTTGAGAGACACTTCCAAACACTGGATTTAAAGCAACATTTAAAACTGCACTGACAAGAAAATCTAGACGGAGTGAACCCGTCACTGATTTTGCATTATCCCAAGCAATGACAGCCAGCAAACAGCTAACATAAACTACAAAAAAGAAAGCACAAACACAGGCCTGTAGAATTCTGTCCTCAATAATAGTCCAAAAAGCTTGCAATGAGTTCTTGATACACATGACCAAGGGTGTGAGATCAGCTGCTCTGATTTGTGAAGCCATTCAGTTTTTTTTTTAAATTGAGAGCTTGTTGGGGGGCTCTTGGATATGGTTTTATTACATCTAATTTGTTAATTTACAAAATATACTCTGGAGTCAGTTGTAAAGAGGATATACAATGGAAGGATAACATCCTGTATCCTACATGGATCAGTCACAAAAGATGTAATCAGAGGAGATCAAACATTATTATACCTATCTTTTCACTTACTTGATGTTCATTCCAATATTTTTTTAGGAAGCTTATACCAGAATGATTGAAGCTTTGGGAGGATAACTGTACACTTTTTTCTCTAGTAGAAGGCTTGTTTCTGGTCTTTGGTTCCACCGGCCACTTATTTCTGTAACAACGCAATCTCTTTTTGTTGCTTTGATTGTCCCTTTTTTGATCCAGATTGTGGGAACGCTCAATTAGACACAACACAATCCAGTTTTGATGCAACAAGTGAGATAGCTATGGAGCTTTGTCAGTGGTGGCTCCTCTTCAAAGGCAGAGGAGCATCGCCTCACTGCCAGGAGCAGCAAAGAAAGGAAAAAATAAAATGATAATAACAGGATGTTAATATCATCTTAGTTTTTCTTCCTGCTGAGGCAGTGCACGAGGGGGCGGGCGGAAATGCAGGGGAGGAGTGGTAGACACTCCTGTGTGCAGTGATTGTTTGGTCAGCCCTCTAAGACCACCCAAAACAGTAATGTGCACTCCCCTGTTCTCCATGCAGGCTGCATTACAGCCTGCATGGAGAACATGCCCAACCCTACAGTTCCTGGCTGAGCGCCGTGTCACTGCGCTCAGACCAATCACAACGCTCCACTGGAGCGTTGTGATTGCCTTAGGGTTGGGAGCCTGGCTGCCTGCTTCCTTTTCTGACCTGGAGTCGGACCCAGGTGAGCAGGGGAGAAGATGCGGAAAGCAGCGGTGTGAGAAGTTGGCCTGGTATGTGATGCTCACTAATTCTAGTGATCACCTTGTACCATGCCAAACAACCCTTATGATCGGTTGTAAGTCAACCTTATAGACCAGTTATCCTAGTGGTAACGTGATCAAAGCAGTCTTAGGCTAAACTCTGAAAGGCATGTGAAGCCAGCTGTATTACCATACACAACCCCCTTGAATACCAGATGAAAGGACACCACACAGATATATATTGAAAATATATATATATATATATTAACTACAAATATCCCCTGAACTCTTTATGAGCACAGAAGCACAAGCGTTAAACAAAACACAGTTTAAAATACACAAAAGTTGCACAATATGGATGAGCCCTAGGGGCCACCTAAACCATATACTAAGAAAGTGGTATAAGAGATACCAATCGAAAAGGAAACAGGCCTAGGGCCTTGGGAATCACTGGAGCTGTTCGGGACTAGCAGTGACTAAGTCGGGAAAGGCCCGCGGGACTCGGGTGCAGGGTTTAAAGTGCACGCACTCACCAATGCAATGTCTATGGTGCGTAAAAGTTACAAAGTTAGTTAGTTAGGAACCTTCCGAGTAACCTAGAAAGCTGAAACTTAAGACACAGGCCCTAGAGGTGTGTACCAGTGTGGGAACACCGGCGTTGCTGAGTTACCTCACCCACAGGAAGTGGGTGCATAGGGTCGAAGTAGTGTCGGGTTTCGTCATGCTGGTCGATGGTGCTTGGAGCTGAAGATGCTGCAGGCGGCTCGATGTGAAGAGTTCCGGTGGATCCAAGGGTGGATCTGAAGTTGTTAAGACCTGAAAGCAGAGGGGACAATGTTCAAAGTCACTAGCCAGTGACTACCGTGGAACCAGATTGGAACCAGGCGATGTCGGGTGCAAACAGGCGTTGAGGTGTAGCTTCTCTCTGCAGCCACGTGGACACCGGGGGTTGAGGACGTGTAGGAGTCGATCACGAGCTGTCCCGCGCAGGCTTCTCGCTGTTGGCGGTGTCGGCAACTTGATTGAAGCAAACAGGCCTTGGCTAATACAAGCCACGCAGGAATCGAAAAAGGCTTATCACTCGGACCAGCAAGGCCAGAGCGGGTGCTCCCTTTTACAGAAGTGAGGGCAAGTCTGGAGCAACCAGACCCGCAGTGTAGTTTGTCGGTTTTGTCGCCAAGATGGCCGCTGACCACGTGGCTAGTGGCCGGGATGGCGCGTCGAGTGGCACAATGCAAAAGGGCCCCACGCAGATCGTGGAGATGCTGGGGGCTGATCTTCGGTGCAAGGGCTGCTCGGTGGTGGGGGTTCTCAATCCCCAAAGCACAACGTCGAGGGTGCCTCGGATGCTGCGCAGTCAGCTCTTCGGGTGTCTTTCAAGAGGTCCGGTCTCCCGGTGCCTCCACGGGTCCCTTCTTTGCAGGGACTGTGGATCGGGCTGTGAGAAGTCTGGGAGTCTGGGTCTTGTCAGGCTCTGGGCTCGGGCTCCGGCGGGAGGCGGCGGCAAAGCAGACGTCGAGTTGCTGGTTGGTACCTGTGTTCACAGGGTGGCCACTCCTAGGCCACAAGGGAGATGCTCTTCAGTCTTCTGTGCAGCAGAATGTCGAAGTCCAGTCGTCTTCTTCGTTTAAAGTTGATTCAGGATGATCTGAGGTGCTCTGGCACTGCTCCCACTCTTATTCCCAATCTGAGGGGTGGATCACCTGCTAGGTCCCTCCTCTGGGTGGGACCAGGAAGGGGGGCGGTTACACCCCCTTTCCTTTGTCCAGCTCTTCGCCAGGCCTGGGTCTGGAAAGTCCCAGGACCGGTTTGGACTGGCTTATGCACTGGGACACCTTGTGTGCCCCGGGCATGTCTCAATCTATTCAGCCCTGTCCTACCCAATACACAAAATTCTGTCTAGGGTGGTGCTTGCACCTCCCAAGGCAGGAAACCCTTTGTCCAAGCCTCCCTCGCTGGAAGGACTCCCAGCAGCAGGAGGTCAGACTTGTGTCTGTGGTGGCAGCGTCCATTTTGTGACACTGAGGCTCTGGTTAACTTTAACCGGGGTTAAGGCTACACAAATGTCGTGTCCCTCTAGAAGGGTGGAATGCTATCCCCGTCGACAGAACTGTCGAGGGGATAGTATTCCAAATCGTGTGACACCTTACTCGACATGTTTTGATAAAGCCAAACCAAAGTTTGCATATAACCGCGAGGATTATAATGCACTTAAGAGTATATGGTATGGCAATATCCCGGAACAGCTAAGGGAGTGGTTCCCGACAGCTGCAGACAGGCTCAGCTCATGCTAGAGCACCATCTCACATATTTCCAAGCACTCTGCCTCCAGGATTGATGAGGCCTTCCATAGGAGTGGCTGATAGGAACATATGTGTCCAGTTTAAGGTTAGATATAGGGATACTATATCTAAGTAAGGGGTGATTACACCAACTTACCCCAGCTGAGTGATCAGCCAGTTGTGTCAAATGTGGAGGCCAGGCCAGGGGGGGCACAATACATGCTGCAGCCACTGGTAGGCCCTGGACACACCTATATCCTGGGTACCTAGGGTACACAGTTACAGGGGCCAATAAGGTGAACCAGTTCCAATTCGTAATGCACCTAGGGTGCATTGGCAGTAATTTAGAGAGAGAACAGCAGGCTGTGGGTCTGATCAGCAGGCCCACAGCCACATTAAGTCATAAACCAGTGAAGCAAAAAGCAAAAATTTGGGGTGACCATAGGATAGCAGACCCTACTCTCCTACAAGCGCTAGCAGGGAAAGTTTATTTTTTTTTAAATTAAAATTAGTTTCTTTTTATAAAGCAGCCCGCGAGCAAGCCCCTGCTACCCCCGCGTCCATGAGCCTGCCGGCTGCCCCTGAGCTTCGTATATTAAGAGTTCAGATGTGACAGAGCCCTGTTCCCTACGTAATGGAACCTGTTCAAAGCTTAAATAAGCTCAACCCTGCAGAGCTGGCAAATGATTCTGCCAGATGCAGTTTAGTCACCAGATCAGTTAATGACACTTTCTCTGACAAAATACTCCTAATAACTTCAAAAGGATCACCATCACTGCAGGTTCCAGTGCACAGGCAGACTAAAGATCATGGTGATGGGTTATTGAATAACATTCCATCCAAAGGTGGACAGCTAAATATCTGTGGTGCCCTCTGTTGAATCTCACAAGATAGACCCGGCTGAATCGATTAACTAGACAGGCTTGGTGGGTTTGAGTAAAGCAACATGAAACTACCAGTTACATCAGAGTCAACTAGCATTGGTAAACTAATAGTTCTTGCCTGCAACATGCGGCTGCAGACATCTTGGTCTATTGTCTTAGTCAAAGCCAGTTTGCTTTGGCACACTGCATAGGCCAGATCCTTCCAAGATGGCCACCTTTATGCGTGCATTCATACAGATGATGGGCCATCCATCATGCTTTTGTTAAATTATAACAAACAAGACTGGCTTTTACTGCCTACTGTCCCAACTGCAGGCACAGGTAGACGTTTTTCAATGATTTTGTAACTTTTTAAAAATTGTATTTTCATTTTCAAAACGGTTTAAGAGAGCAATTTAGGAAGCCAGGCGTTAGGAGTCAGGTGTATGCCCGCTCCCAACCCCCTCTCCCAGTAAGGAATACATATTTAAAAGCAAATGGGGATCACCCTCCCTCTGAAATCTTCTGCCCTTAAATAACCAATAAGTGCATTTCTGTTGTAGACTGATAGAGCATCAACTCACCACTGGAATCACAGATGGGCGTCTACTAATGTAATACTGACCTTTCTGGCCTTCAAGGGGGAGGGTCTGGTGTCTCTTGGGTCTGATCATTGAATAATTTGGGATCAATTTGTTAAACTCACATTAAGTGTTTCCACAAATCTAGTGTGTTTCATACCACCCTCCCCTGCAGTCGCCTGTCATGTTGTGGCCCAAGGAAGACAGACAAATATATTATTCTTACAGGAGCTTTATTGATTACCTCCTTCTCAGTCCCTGTCCCTACTCTAACTGCCCCTTTCCTGTACTTGCTCCTCCTCTTCCACCCAACCCCGAGACTCCTCCCATCCCAGCTACTAGAACGTGCATAACATTACATCGCCCAATCCAGAGTATGCTGCAGCCATTTAGCCACCTCTAGCTCTCTGACCCGCACCTAATGGAAGGTTATACCTCATTTCATTATTATGTTCAAAGACTTACCTCTCAGTTTTCTTTTCTTGGGTGTTGCGACAATGCCCAACATCAATTGCTTCATGGTTAGGTCCTGACATCGGTCTGTGGCCGTATTGTAGGTTCTGATGTGCACAACACTTGGCTTTTGGGGCAAGATCAGGTCAGGTGAATAAACTCTCCTTCTCTCTCCGCACAAATCTGGGAGCTGATTTATCAATCAGGGTAGATGCAGTGCAAACCCTGGAGGGTTCAGTATATTCTATGTAGAAAATTAAGACGTACTACCTTGCATTCACTGAAACATGCTTCACTCGTTGGCAAGCCGAAGCCCATTCAGTGTCTTTAATCTATTTAGCGCAGTCCCTTTCGTAGTCCAGTCTCATGGGTCTGGCTATATTTTTCATACCTAAGCACTGCATATATAATTCTACCAAGTGCGTCCTGAAACCATGTCTTTCATGGTAGCCAGCTTATGTGAGATCCTAGGTGCTTCGACGAAACCCACCCACAGAGTGAGTAGTTCGCAAGAGACTAGCAGATTGAAGAAACTGCCCTGGTCTAATGTCAAACGTTTCCTGGGGCTTCTGGAAAGTTTTAAACGTATTATTTGGATACAGGTCACCCACGGTCTGCACCCACACAGCCTTCCATTGTTCTACTGATATATCGATTTTTGCTATTGTTTGATAAAAAAAACATGCCTAGATGGCCACTGTGTGTGAGGTCTCATGGGCATGTGTGCATATGCACAGGCTGCCATCTTGAGACTTTGTCAGATGAAAACAGATGGCCATGCCCTGCAATCTTCCAAGCGTTTTTTGTTGCATTTTTTAAAGTAATTGACCATTACAAGATTTTAACAGCCATTTTCAATTGGTAAATTAGAAACATAAAGTATTTGCAGGTTGCTATTTTCTTGGGCGCTACGGAGCAGACCGGTAGCAGTGTGTAGCAACAAGACCTTTGATAAAAACAATTTAAAACAAATGAATATTAAAGCGGGAAGTGGCGATAAGTGTGGGAGTGGGAGATGATCGGAAGGATGGGTGTTAAAGGCTAGAAGAAAGACACTGGTGGGCTGCAAGAGGAAGACGTGGGAGAAAGAATGAGGAAAGTGATCCACTCTCAGGGGGTACTAATAAAGAAATTATCTAGTACCCCTATGTCAGCAGAGGCAGTATACAACTCATCCATTCAAAGTGATGGCAAATATGCTGCTGTCCAAGGTTGGGTCAAAAAATAGAATATGAGGAAAGTCACTATATCATCAGCATTGAGCCGAGGCACAAAAGTCATGCAATTACAAGTAAGGCTTCCGGTTTTCTGTTTTTACTGATTTTTACAGATAAATACAGACAGAAAACGATGTGTTTCCTTTGTGTATTTATTTTTTAAAGCAGAAAAATACAGAAACGTGTGCTTTTTCTGAATGATTTTTGACATTGTCCTTCATGAATTCCAAGTCCACATCAGAGCAGAGAGGCAGCATGGGGAGATAAAAAACTGGATGGAATTTCCTTAAATATAGGCATATGTTTACATATATTTGTAAGTACTGCTAATATTTCCAGGTGGGTGTAGTGTTTTGCTATATTGGCTGCTTAATTTGCTAAAACACATCAGGCATTAAAGTATGAGTGTATAATTATCAGTTAAATAAATGTGGAAATACACCATGTTACGACTCCCTTTATTCTTAAAACAAAAAATGAATATGGATAAATACCAATAAGATGGCCAAAAAATAAAATAGATAAATACAGACCCAAATGTTGAAAAAATAAATACCATAAAACCCGGATCTCTAATTATAAGCAAGGGGGTTGACAAAAAGCCAAGCCTGTGGATTGTGCTGTAGCAAAAGGTCTTCGACATCACTTCGTTAAAAGTTGTCTGTAGGCGAGATCTAAAATGGAACTCTACCAATTATCGAAGTGTTGTTCTTTAAAATTAAGTTTAAGACATAGGTGTCCCTTAGGCCCTACATTTTGATCATTTGAAAGGTGGTTGTCTCACTAAGTGACTAAGAAGAAGCACTTGCTCTTCTTCCCTTGATCTATGCTGATTGTGGCCCCATAGCAAATGATTTATTAATCCTGGGACCCTGGAAAAAAAATAACGATTAGGAAGTATGCATTTGCATTTTGAAACTCTCGCTTTAGGACAGTATACATGCATGCAATTATAGTGTATAATAATGGAAGCTGCTTAACATGATCCTCTCCACTATAAATTGTTTTTCTTTTTTATGTGGTCATTAAAGCGTAAACAGAATACTAAAAGACTTGGTTGTTTACTAAAAGTCTGGATTAGTGGAATTAGGTTGTGGATGGACAGTGAGTGCCAGTGCAGGGTGGGACAGGTGAAGGAGTTTGTGGCACGTGCCTTTTCACTTTGTATCTCTTTCCATTCCACATCAACCCATCTTTCGAGTTACCAAGAGTCAATGGTGTTTTATTTCATTTATTTGGTGTCACACACATAGCACTGGCTTCTACGTAATAAAAGAGGTTTAAAGTCTATTAGGGAACATTGGCTCTAGGCAGAATTGCTCAAATAAACGTTAGCAGCTAAGATTATATATATCATAACATGCCTGTCTGATAGATTAACGCCTAGGTTTTTAACTAGATAGCAATATTTCATTCATAAAACACTTCACGAACCAGATGGATTTAATGAATCTCTTAAATGAACTATGCGTTTTTTTCATTGTAGCTGAAACAGTGTTACTCACTTTGCGGCTTCAGGCACCGGAAGTCGATGAGTCCCTGCAAATGGAGTGTAGTCTCAGGATCGGCAAAAACCTTTAATTTAAGAAACCCCTTTCAGCATATCCGCCTGGTTAGGGGTGTCCATCAAAGGTCCTGAAGGTCCAAATCAATGCCAAGATCTCAGGATATTCACCATAAAATAAATGTACATAAAGAGAGTCTAAATGGTTATCCTGAAAATCGCACACAGATCCAGCCCTGCCGTACCTAAGGCAGAGGTCCTCAACCATTTTTAGCTCTTTCTTGCCCCCCCCAATCAAAATGTTTTGAAGTTGAACCCCCCTACAAAACTATATGGCAAGGATTTGGGGAGTGAGGGGATGAGGGATGATCATGAGGGGGGGGGGGGGGGGGGGGGGGGGGTCATGAGCTCATTTCAGGGCTGCTTTTCTGTATCTCGTAATACACACTGAGGGGGCGATTATGTCGTCGGTCAGAAAGCCTCTGACCGTCATCTCCGGTTTCAATTCTGATCGCCTAATGACAATGTAGGCGGTCGGAATTGAAACCAGACGGTCATTCTGTATGGAATTCAGATGGGCTCAAGGAGCCCGTTGGCCTGTCAGAGGACCCACGTAATCCCTGAGGACGGCGTTTTTACCGTTGGGATTACGATGTCGGTTTCCGACAGGCTTTCCGACATGGAAAGCCTGTCAGAAAGCGATTTGGGGGCCCTGGGGCCCCCATTCCTCCACATCCTCTGGTTGGGGGCTGAGTGGGCACATATGGTGCCTCCTGCTAATCCTTGCACTGCATGGCAGACACCTACGTGCCTGCCACAAAGTGCAGGGATTAACAGAATCTCCCATTTCTCCAAGGGAGCTTGTGCGGCCGCAGCACATGCTCCCATAAAGAAATGAGAGTATGTGACTGCACCATGTGCTGTCGCATTGTAATGGCGATGTCAGGACCGTCGGTCCCAAGACCGCGACAATGTCGGGCAGACATGAGTTCACCCAACATCATAATCAGGCCCTAAATGTTGGACTTATAAAAAAGCAATAGCATCAAACAGCTGAATTGACCAAAACCCCTACACCCCATAATTGGGGTGCTGTGGGCCCCAATGCACTCCACCTGCTGCACTGATGATGGCTGTAACCCTGGTAAGCAGGCTATCTCCTCTTTCACCCCTTTCCCACCATGTCGATCACTTCAAACTTGAAACAAGTCTGGTCTCTTTCTGAAAGAAAATGAGCTATTGCATGCTGCCCCCCTTCTTGCGCCAAGGGTACCATCTGCCCTAATGCTAGCAAGAAAAATTAACTCACCCCCCCCCCCCCCCATGCCTACTTTTATTTAAAACATTCATCATTGTGAAGCAGTTGGCCTGTGGGTAAAAGTGTCACTGCACCTGTTTCACTCATGATAGCTACTGCCTCGCTGTCGCCTCTGACTTTCGTTAACATGTGTTCTCATCTCACACAATCCATCTCCCTCCCATCACTCATCATCCCTCTCACCTCTCTTCTGAAGTCCAAATCAAGGTGTCTTCTCAGCTTCATTTTAACCCTCCCTTGGGTCATTTCTTCAAGGCACAGGAAGTGTGCCCTGGGCTTCTAATGCAGCAGCACAAATTATACCTACGCTGTCTACTCTGCCCACTCTTCAGGGCCATTACTTCTAGGCCAGATGCTCAAAGCAGGCTTTTTGCCACTTTGTGTTAAAAATAAAATCAAAAAAGCACATTAGCTCCCCTCCTCCCCTCTTGTTTGTGCCCTATTTCATGTGCAACAATGTAACCTGGGCCCTAATGCACCTCATGTTCTTTTTCATAGTAAGACTGCCATAACCGGTGTCCAGTGCCCACTGACAGAGGGGAGGGGGCTCCTGTGCTGTGAAACAGACAGTAGCGAACTAAAAAATCAGCATTCCTTCTCACCAAGGTGCCAGCTACCCGAAAGAAATGTAAATGTGTGCAGTAGTTAACCGCCAAATATAATGGCTGCTTTGGAGCCAGTGCAGGTTTTATTTAATGAAGTCACTCAGCTTCATGGTGACAAATATTTATTCTTTTTGAGAGGTAATATATGTGTCCATTAAAAGCAGCGTACCCTACTAATGGACAGTCTGTATGCTCTTCACTAAAAATATATTTGTGAACATATATTTTATCTCAAACAGTATTTTGTAGCATCCTGTTTTATTCAGTGTAATACAATTGTAATAGAATGACATTATCAGTGCTTTCTGTCACAGACTATAAACAAGTAAATATTCCTCACTGCACCAATCCAGATTTAATTATGTCTCTCTCTGGTCATACACAAAGATATCTGCAGTATTCACATTAGCCAACTGAGGTAAAAGAGTATATTTCTCTTTGATTACTGTAACCTGCATTCATTTTTTTATTTGAGGTGAGTGTGTGTTTTTATATGCAGTTACCCGAAGGTGAAAAAGAGCCAATAACATTTTTTTTAAATTATTCTTTTTAGCCATGTCTTTGACCCTGGCTTCACACTCTGCCCCATTCCACTCAGTAGTACCATCCTCACACCTTTCTCTGCTGCATTTAAACGAAGTCAGCTTAGAAAAGCATTTTTCATGCTCCCAGGCTATCTTCATTTACATGTAACTGCAGACCCATTTGCTTCCCCCTGGGGACACATCCATAGCCCCCCAGGAGGACGCACCCCACAGTTTGAAGACCTCTGAGCTAAGGGTTAGTCATATGTTTTGCAGGCCGCAACAATATACGCACAATATGCTGTCGCTTCCAGTTCCAGAGCTGGCTTCTGCAGCAGGCCCAATCAAAAACATAATTTCTTCTTATTAGCAAGACCGAATTAAACCTAAAAAGTAGCCTCGACATACCCAAAGGTTGGACTTCTGGTGTACGTATATTTGCATTCAGAAATCACCTGCTTAGTTTCAGCAGTTCCTATTTATCAATGAAAGTTCTGTCAACTCTGCCACGGCACGGCTCACTTTAGTGGCTCATGTGGTCCGTCTCAAAGTGCATGAGACACAGGAGTGGGCTTTCTGTTATTTTCAATGTGAACCCGGCTTCTGTTAATGAGCCAAAGTTCTGGTATTCATATGCAGTTGGTATGGTTTGTAGGGAAGTGGACAGTAACAAAAATCCCTCCATCCTACTGGTCAGTGAATATTTTGTAAAATAAATAAAGTAATAATAATAAATATATTGCTGCCGAGTTTTGATCACACCAAATGCATCTTGATTAAAACACTCTTCACTTCCTGTCTCTTTATCTTTAGTTTACAAACACACAGTTTCCCTCGATTGCCTTGGCTCGTTTTCTTTGTTTCCTGCTCTTCTCTGCCTCTTATCTAATCACATTTGCTGTGCAGGCAAGGACCAAGATCAGATATCCGGCATGTTCCAAGGGTGCCTGTTTGTGTCCCAACCCCCTCCCACTCGCTGCTCGTTTTCTTCTTTCTCACCTTGGTAATAAAGTGGCAAATGTGAGACTGCTCCATGCTTTGATAACTGTTTTATTAACAGTTCTTTCTAATGAATTAAAGTCTTGTTTAACACCTTGGCTGCTTGACTTATTCCCCTGCTGTGCTGGACCATAATGGAAATGGGTGCTCATGACGAGCTCAGCTCGTCATGAGCACACGAGCACTGTGCCTCGAGCACTGAAGGGGTTAAAGCACTCTGCACTGTAAAAAAAAAAAAATATTTAACACCTTGGCTGCTTAAGATATTCCCCTGCTGTGCTGGACCATAATAGAAACGGGTGTTGTCATTACGAGCTGAGCTCGTCATGACCACACGAGCACTGTGCCTAATGACGAGCTGAGCTAGTCATGAGCACCGAAGGGTTTAAACATGCCAACAAGCTTCTCTTCAATAGAACTGAAGCAAAAGCCTATAACACTTTAAATAAGTACTTCTCAGTACAGTGCTATAATGTGTCTAGTAGTTTCAAAGCAAAGAACAGTAGATGTTGTAGCACCTCGGATAATGTGCCACATGGCTAAATACTTATAGGGTCCCAAAAGTGGGACCTATGGGGTATGCCTATGCTCGTTTTTTATGTGCACATGCTATGGTCAAAGGTGCAAAAAGCTGTTCAATAGGTGACAATAACACTGGTATTGTTTTAGATGTATGCATATACCACTTGCTCAGTTGACCGCAATATGCTATGACATTACCTTAAGAAAATATATTTTGTTTAAAAAAAAAACAGTGTGGCAGAGCTTTTACATCCTCAAAGGGTGCTCGAATGACTGACACGGTCTTATTTAATCTGTTCCGTACTTCTAGGACAGCTTCGCCATCTTGATTTCAGGAGCCTGAAGCACTCACTCGAATGCATAGTTCAAAATTTGCATATAAGAATAGTCCTATGATACAGTATAGATTTAGGCAGTTAATATACACATCAAACAGGTCCTGCAAGGTCAAAAGAAACATTGCCTGTCTGTGATATTTTTAAAAAGTACACAAACTTCAGCAAAATGTCCCACTTGACAGAGGTGATGGCATTTTTCTATCTATCAGTCTGACTTTGATGCTTATTTAGGTTGCAGCCTACCAGACAGCGCGTTAAAGAAATTGTGGGGACTTTCAGAAAGTTGACCTAGGAATGCATTCCGCTCACTGATTACCATTGACTTCTTGGTTTGTAACTCACACTTTCTGGCTTCTATTTGCTGGCTTTACTTGCTTTAGGCTGTCCAGGTTCAGTTTGTCCGTCCCGTTGCCTAAGCAGTGTTTACTATATTCTTCCATGAACTCCCTTTCTGTAAACAGGCCTTTAAATCTTGTTCTTATCTTGTCATGTTTGCTGTGCCTTCAAAGACAGAGGTCAAATGTCTGGCTAATTCTCCCATGGCGTGTATGAAATAACAAGGGACACCCTAATCACACGGAACCAGGGTAGTTTACAGTTTAACAGACAACAACGGTGCCTGTGGATAATCAACAAATGATACTTAATATATAATAGCTCAATCACAATAATCGAGGGCAAAGAGATGTCTTAAAGAGAAAAGGCATATAACACAAATTTTGTATGAAAATATGTTGTTTTATATAATGTAACCACATTATTTTAAATCCAGTGCATGGTGTCCCAAGTAATTATGAAACCTTTATTTCAAGGTTGTGACTCTTTGTGACATATAAAACAAGGTTTCCTCAAAAATGTACAAAAATTGACCAATAAAACAATACATAAAATGTGCTTGCAGCCTACTAATTTAGTAATAGTGGCTGACAAATGGTTTGCTTTACTTAGTCAACAACGTTTCAACCCACTTAACAATGTGGGGTCTCATCAGGACCTAGCAATGAAGGGGCAACTGGGGATGACTGTCAGATAATGTGGTGTGCATCGTGTTTGGGTGCAAAGGAAGAAGAGTACTCACATAGGACCCAGCCGGGCACCTATAGTATGGAGGGTCCTGACAGTCAGAAAGGCTCAAGGTTGAATGCCTTAACAATTTAAAAAATGGCTATAAGCTGTTGTCAGGAAATTTCCGTGGTAAAGGGCTGAACTCTAAATTAGCCTCAAAAGAAAATGACGACAATCAGTCTTTTGATTACCTGGTGTGGAGAGGATAATGGAATGAAAGGGGCTGCCAAGGTCAGCTGCGGTAATTAATCATGCTCGCCTCGTGGAGAGACCTGCACCGGTCTGTCTTTCCTCGTGCAATGACAAGCCTGTCATTGCAAGAGGAAATTTCCTGACAACAATTTATCGGCCTTTTAACTCACTACCCTAGTCTGTCCCACTCCACCCTACCCAAATCTAAAGCACTCCACTTCACTCCAGTCTAACCCACTCCAACCCACTCCACTCCAGTCTACCCCACTCCACTCCAATCTACTCCACTCCAAACTACCCCACTCCAATTATCCATCTTCAATCTACCCCACTTCATTCCAATCGAATCCACTCATTTCTATCCCATTTCACCCGAATCTACCCCACTACACTCTTTCTCAATCTATCTCACTCCACTCCAATCTCAACTCCACTCCGATCTATCCAACTCCACCCTACTCCAATCAACCCCACTCTGGTCAACACCACTCCAATCTACCCCACTCCAATCTACCCATTCCAATTCACCCAATCTGTTCCACTACACTCTACCCCAATCTACCACACTCCATTACCCTCTACCCAATCTACACCACTCCACTTCATTTCATACTACCACATGCCACTCAAATCTGCGCCACCCCAGTCCAATCTAACCCACTTCACCAAAATTCACTCCAGTCTACCTTACACCCTCCATCCCAAACTACCCTACTCCAATCTACCTCATCCAGTCCGCCCTACTCCAATCTACCCTGATCTACTCAACTCCATCAACTCTACTAGAAACTACCCCACACTAATCTACCCCATTTCACTCTAATCTAACCCACCCCAACCTAACCTATTACACTCTAATCTACCCCACTCCACTGTGATCCACTCTTTCCCAATCTTCCCCAATATATCCCAGTCCTGTCTACTCCTTTCCACTCTACCCCACTCCACACCAATCTACCCCAATTAAATCAACACCACTCCAGTCTACCATGCTATTCTACCTAAATCCTGCACTCCAATCTACCTCAATCCACCCCACTCAATTCGACCTTATTCTACCCCCACTCCCTTATATGCCAATCTATCCCATTACACTCAACAGTCAATCTACCCTATTCTACTCTACTCCACCCCACTCCAATCTACCCCGCCCCACTCCATGCCTCTGCACTTTAGATATGCGGAATAGCAGCCACACTGGTGTAAAACATGGCAAAAACACAATTGTATAGAAGAGACCTATTGGTTTTGCCAGTGCTTGTTAATTGACAGCCGGTTGGAAGAGTTGTTCTTCTTAACTGCATAGTTGAAGATTCTCACTGCTTGTTGTCACACTGGGTCATACAGGCTGTGATAAGGCCTGTTACTTAGGCAACTACATCTCCTTGTTATCACCACTCTATAAGTAAAAATACTGTGTCCTGTTATGAAGGCCAGGCTCACACAACACCCTTCTGCACTCTTTGGCACTGCCCTTTGCATATTGACACACAGAAGAAGTTGCATGACAGTGCATGTTATGACTTGGGAGAAGCTGCAAAAACCAATAGATCCCTTGCGTCACCAAAAACGAACACGAGAACACTTACAGATCGATAAGGAGTTGGTGTCACACCGTGAGCACTGGAGAATGAACCGCCCTTGCATTCCTTGCCAGTGCACCACCAAGGATAACCCAGCTAGGCGTTGCATGCCTCTTCATCCCCGTTCATCATGAACGCCGTAATGAAACATATGAAGTCATTGGGACACTCACTTTTCTTAGTGCAGCAATCTGGGATTGCTTCTCACTTCATTCTAGTAGATACGGCCAAGCAGTTACCCCAATTACTGTACCAGGTATACAGTGGCGCGTTCTACCACACATTGCTGCTTTCGGAAGTCGATGACAAACCACGAGACCTGTTGGATTTTCAACATAAGGATTTAATAAGCACTTACAAAATAACGGGAGCGCTCCACCAGCCCACACACCAGGCTAGCAGAGTTCCTTACAGGTTGCATGAGATCTCTCAAATCCCTGGAATATTCCACACATTCTGTTATGACACAAACATATGCTCCATATTCTAGAACCAGCAAATTCTCAGGAAATGGGGAATTGAAGAGTTTCCTATCAGTGCTTTGGAAAGAGGTGTCTCGATCGCAGATTACACGGTTCTCATATGTTGTCCCACGTTAAGGTCCTCAACCCTCAGATCTTCATCATGTATTTTTGGGAAATTGAGCCTAAGACTGCAGTGGGCTCACTTGGGAACTGTGACCAGTGGTTTCGGAATCATTAGCCGTGCGCACCCTGCATTTATTCAAATCTCTAAGGGAACAGAGTATGTGCATTTATGAATGACAGCACTGTAATGATCCATCAGAAAAAAATTGGATATTAACTCCTATGATTTAGGAAAAACGTTTTGTTTGGACAGCTGTCTTATCATGGTGTATATAATGAGAGGCAAACATGCTGGGACAGACTGAGGTAAGTGCGATTTGCCAACAGGAATTACCCTACCAGGAAAGGCAGGAGAAGGAGTGTTAGAATGGATTCTCCATTAAATAAATATCATTTGAAACGCCAGTCGTTCAAGTTTGTTGGTCAGGTTTGCTTGTGTGTCCATGCAGCGTACTGCCGCTAATTCGTGACATGGCACATAGATTTGTTTACTATATAGATGAGTAAAACAGACCAAGTAAAGCAATCTTCTGACTTCAAGTATAGTCCTTCAGGATCCCTGGTGGGATTGGCTACCAGTGCCTTACTGGCCATACAGATTAAAAGTAAATCCCCTGAATGAAATATATTGTGCATAGCACCTCTGTTAACTCAAAGGGTGTCCATGTGCTGAATGCCTTAAACAGAAATCGAGGGATGGCTCAAAGCTAAGGCCATTACAATATTCAAGTTTTTTTTTTCTTAATGTGATATGATTCGAGATGTCCTTTGATATCCAAAGCTAAAGAATCCACCAGTTTAGCAGGTAGATACAAGAATGACCTCCCACCTGGCCTGCTCCGCTTGATATTGTGAATAATCAATAGATTCTCCGAGATCGAGCAAATGTGGTGAGTTGGCAGATACTTGAAATGTCTCTTCCTGGTGTAAACCGGACCGAACTTGTGTGAAGCTGCAAGTGTGAAGCAGAGGGCTTTAAAGCTAATGTACTTATGCATCAGAAATAATTGCAAGAATTTGAGGTGGAAATTAATAGTAACTCATCTGGGGATGTTATGACTCAGGCGTGCAACTGTGTTCCGTACCAGTTATAAACATTACACAAGGTATTATTTTGTACCTAACTAAAGAGAATTCCATAATCTAGATGGGATGCTAGTACTATGGTTTTATGTGAAAAAGTAGGAATTGGGAGGAATATTTTGCATTACATCCGAAGAATGTGGAAACAAGTGGCAGTTACATGTCTGAGTTGAGATTCTAAGTAGAGATGATTGTCGAACACAATGCCTACATTTCTAGCTGAGCCTGCTTAGTTCTTCCGGACCCCATTGCAAGTCTGAAGAAGTGTTTGCTTGCCATAAAGTACGGTTTCAGACTACTCCCAAATGTTATTTGAGGCAGTGTTGACCATCAATCTGCCCACTGCAGTCATGTACTGTTGGAAGCTGACTTTGGTGATCTTGTGGTTCTCATGGATGGACACACTTGCCTGTGTGTCATCTGCATAGCTGGCAATGTTAAAGCTAAGCTTCCTAACTGATGCAGCCAGTGGAGAGATGTAAATTGGATAGGACTGACTGGGAGCCTTTTTGGACTCCACAGCGGACTCAGCAAAGAGTGTTAGAGGGGCAGGACACCAACTGATGTGAAATGAAGGTAGTCATTTCAGAGCCTGTCTACACACTCCAAAACAAGTCATTTTGCATAACAGAGCTGAATGTATAGCTAAATAACTGCCTCAGGGGGGTTGCTCTTTGTGATGGCTATTTTGAGGCATCGTTGATTCAGTTACATGGCAGCCACTGTCGGAGCTGGGTGGAGCTTGGAAATCTACAGAGTGTAGAGTGGGTAATCTGTGGGATACAATAACCACAGGTCTACTAAGAGAGGATGTCTCCATTTCCTCAAAGGACCTTCATTTCAACGTTTTTGTGCTGGGTACAAAAGTGAGGATACAGGTATGAGCAGGCTGGTAATGGCCCTTTTTCTGTAATTTTGATCACCAGGCATCGGCTGTACCCTTTTTACTGTTTTGCAGCACGTGCAAAACAAACGCACAAGAATCATCCTGCGGCATCCTTGTCCGTCCCTCCAGTCCCTCAGCGCTTGCTTGATGCTGCATCTCAGCCTGTGTCGTACCATGAGCCTGACTGTTCTCTGTGACTGCGTTGGTTGGTCTCACCTACAGTTTTTGAAACCACTGGTCCTAATCCCCTTCAGATGTGCTGATTTTCATTGCATTCCTCCCGTCTTCATCAGGGTCCAAGACTTCGTCCTTGAGACCTTCCAGGGATGACTATTTATCATTAATGCAATAAACGAAGGGGGGCTAGAGGAGATTTAATCGACCAGCGAGGTCACTCTCCCGAAAACAAAACAATTTATAACACAAACAGCCCTTGGGTCTGGAGAAAATGACTGCACGTTGTCTCAATGAGAAAGAGTGGAGAAAACACAGTGCTAAGAAGAAGGGGTCTCTTTTTAGGACGGTTTCCCTCACACACCCAAGGGTTCATGCTTCATCATGGGGGTACCTCCCCGCGTCACGAACCTAGTCGTGATGAGTACAGATGATGTAAGGTACCTGATATTTGCATGTGAGTGTTACTTAACTAAGTAACTGCTCGATTACGCACTTATTTTGATGTATGGCACCAATGTTACTCGCTTTAAGTGTGCTGTATTGTCTCTTTAGATATGTTAGAATGTGGTCCAAACACACTGTACTCCACTATTTTAACAATGCAGTAGGTTGTTGCTTTTATTTTACCACAGGTATACCGATGAATCTCCTGTACAGCTGGATCACTGGTTTTGTGTCTCACTGCGTCATGTTTTGCACTTTTGTCGTTATTGTTTTAACGTACACCTTGCAGTAGCTTAAAAAGAGATCCTGAAGAAGGCCATGACACTGTTACAGGTCATTACTGCTGAAACATGTTGATGTTTTTCCAGTGCAGCTGCCTCTAATTACAGCAGCCACACTCGTCAATGTTTGTTTTTAATCCTGGCACCAAGAAGCATCAATAAACTACGTTAGGCTTACCTTGTAGCTAGTTTTATCCACTTTTTCTCACCATTGTTTAGTCAGCACTGCACTACTTCACTCACACACTCGCTCACATTTGGTTTGAGTTATACCCCTCTTCTTCACTAAAACATCCCTGACCTCCTCCCTCGCTGTGAGGGGGTTGTAGCCTGCGTCACGAATAGGTTTGTGACGCGAGGAGGTATCCCCATGATGAAGCATGGCACCTGGGGTGTGTGAGGGAAACCGTCCTTAAAAGGGACCCCTTCTAAGCACTGTGTTTTCTCCACTCTTTCTTATTTATCATTAAGCTGATATATTTGTAAACATGGTCATTTAAAACAGTCTTGCCTATATTCTCTCCTCTCACGTGCTCGTTGCAACATTGGGCTCTTATTATAACTCTTTACAGGACTGTGGTTATCCCCTGTCTTTCCAAGTCCACTAGGTGGCCTATGCAACGGGTGAAATCCCCGCCCCCAGGTTTTGTGGGAAGGTGGGGCGAGCTGTGGGAGTTGTCATGTGTTCAATACTGTTGAAAGAACGTAAGACAGAGTCAAGGTCTCGATTCTCCTCTGCTAAACCTGAAAGTGTTCTATTAAAAAAGCAAACCGAATCATGATTTATGCTTGATTCTATTAAAAAAGCAAACCGAATCATGATTTGTAAATGTAAATGTAAATGTACAGGAATTTATATAGCGCAAATCACCAAGCGGTTTCTAAGCGCTTGCTTAGGGAACCCGTCCTGGTATTCCCCTGTGAGATAACCCCGGCAGGGTATCCACAAGGTGAAAGCCAGGCATCCCGCCGCGAGGGGCCGTTGTGGAGATTAAGCAAGCTATTGGCCAGAGTCGAAGAGTGTGAACCCGTGAATCGAGTAGGCACCGGAGCGAGACTTGTCGAGTCCATGGACATTTTAGGACTCAAGACCCCGCCAAGCCGGGAATTGAACCCTGGTCCCAGGCTGATCTCTGCTTCCAGGTCTGCCTCCTCTAACCAGTGAGCCACACTTCTCCACATTTATGCTTGATTCGTGTTTGGGTGCCCTGTGTAATATTCAAACTGGGAAGTTACCCACTCACTTTTTTCCATTTGATCAAATATTTCATTTATACAGAGGAAGAAATGAATAGTAATCATGAGTATATAGTATAAATCAGTCCAGGAAAAGCAAGTAAATATTTTAGAACTATAATCAAGTTGTAAAATCAAGAATATGCATTTTATCATCGGGTACTGAGGCATTAATACTGTTGACTTAGTAATGTATGTTTTACTCAATGTTTTTCCAACCTTAGTTTTGGAAAGCTTAGAGATACTCAGTAGTTTGGGTTCACTCCCAAATGGGCAGAGAGGCTGCTACGGCCTCTAGTTCCTACTGAATTCCAGATCTAAATTTGAGCCGGTGGTTGAACTAGGGGCCGACCAGTACTTTTTTTTTCTCAACAGACTTTGACCCAGGACATTGGAGAGAAAAATACAAACAGTGAGAAAGGAGAAAGAGAAAGCAGTAAAACAGAGACAAACGGGGTCGGACTGGCCTATCGGACAGTGTCTGATGGGCTGGTCTGACTGATCAGTGTGTGGGCCGTTCTATTCGCAGTGTGTTGGCCTCTTTCTACTGTTTATTTAATTGATAAAGCTACAAACATTTCCTGCATCAAGAACAAATGCATACACTCTCTCAAACCTTCCAAAATACCCATGCAACATGTCTTTACAAGTTCAAAACATGGCAGGTGTCCACTTTTTAGCCGTTCTGGGCTACTTTTATTTTGGTGCCCAGAGCTATTTTGTGTCCCAATTCGATCCTGGTGACAAACAAAGAAGCTGAGCTGAAAAAGAACCTGTAAGAGTAAAATAAATGGCAGGGAGTGTCTGATGATGTGTGCAAGAGGACAGGGCTGGAATTTGGACTATTCAACCTTGGCATATGGCACCCCTGAGTCCTGACATTTGATGTTGCCAGCAGCGGGGTTCTTAGCGAAACTTTGGGCACCAGCTTTTATTCTTTTACAAATTAAGCCCTGCAGTTGTACCCTAGCAGACGACTGCTTCTTATAGCTGATGCCTACCATGTGTGCTTGTGTTACTGATCGGAAAATACACTGAAAAGCCGAACAGGTTGGTCACAATTTATGCTAAAGAAGCGAGGGAACTTGTTGAGGGCTTGAAAACATATGCGAAGATATGCAGTACTGGGCGAAAGCTAATGACTGGCGCATTCAAATCCACCCTCAGAGGACAAGCGGGCCCAATTTGTAAAAGCTTAAGACCTAAAGCAGCAATTATTTCAAAGGCGGGAACTGAGGAGTCGGTCCTGACAGGCGCCGGATGAAACAGAACGTGACAGCGCGCGCGCACCCCAGAGACGGCCGCTGGCGTACAGGCCGGAAGCGCCTTTCCCGCCGGCGTACAGGCGGGAAACTCACTGGGCCCTCGCTGCCGCGCTTGACTGAATTTACTGCACAATCTGTGTGATAAAGCGAAGTGAAATGCAGAGATATTTAAATGTTGCAGCCACTTCCCAGAAAGACCGTGTGCAGCGCAACTTATTACTAGGAAATGTACTGGCTAATTGGTGTGCGTAGAACTCATTCATGGAATAAAAAGACTGAGGTAGCCGCAGACCTGCTGTGTTGAGTTTTTATATATTAGAGAGTCAAATCTCAAAAAGCTCCATGTGCATTTGGTGAAGGGGCACCCCTGCCTTGTGAGCAGCGTGAAGCCTACTATTAATTATTGTACTTTGAGGTTGTCCGAAGCACAGGCCTCACAAAGTGATGTTCCCACAAAGGTGGGATTAAAACCAGGGTAGTCAGATTATCTGCATTTTATGTATTCCATATTGTACAGGCTTCACCTAAAAAAAGGAACACCTCATTAACTTTCCCTGTAGATGTGGCCTAGGCAGGTGGTTGTGATTGTTCAACTGTGTATGCATGCATACCCTACTATTATTATCTTATCCTAACTATTGATCTTGTTTAATAGCGACATCCTTCACCTTTAGGTCGGATTGTTGAAAGTCAGTGAATAGATATTTAAATGCAATAAGATATGACATTTTTACACTCCAGGTCGATTTACAAAAGCCTTTAAGTAGGGGTTGTTCTACTGGGGCACTCTTTTGTGTACATTTATATGCCTTTTTGAACAGCCACCTAAACGTCCAACTCTCTATTAGCAAAAATGTAAAGAAGTACAGTGTTTGTTTGTACTAATTTCATAAGAATATTTCCATTTCAGATGCTTTGGGCCAGTTCTCAAAGATTGTACGAGTATTACAGATCTACTACTTTAAGAACTCCCAAATGCCTTAGTGAATAGGGCTCAATAATTGTAATTGATGTCAGTGGCGGCTGCCACAAAACTAAAGTGGAGTGGTGCGGGGGGAGGGAGGTACTGGAAATTTAGGAGAAAATAATCAATTAAATAACTTACCTTTCACTGCCTCGAATGCTAATGCCCACCTTGGTGCTCTCCCAGCAGTCTCTGGAAAAGCACAGGCTCCCTACCCAATCCAGAAGCTGCTCTCATGCTATGAGAGCAGCACCAGGATTGGTCTGAGTGGCCTGGTCTACCACTCAGACAGTGTCTGGGAGCCTGCAGCTTTTCTCTAACCTGGCTGTGCAACACAGCAGGGTTGGAGAAATAGAAGTGTGCATGTCTGTTTGGCCGACCTAAGACTGCTGGCCAAAACCATCATATGCGCTTCTAAGTGCCCAAGTCTCCTCCTTGTCATGACCCAGCTCCGTCCTACACGTATGCTCAAGCCAGAGCCAGTCGCAGAAAAATAAAATGATATTGTTTTATCATCATTTTATTTTTCTGTGATTGACTGACGAGTGGGGCGACCCTCCTCTGCCATTACGAAGGAGTCGCCCCTGATTGATATACAATGGATAATGAATTGCTAGCCTTCCCCTTCCCCCTCTCTCTCAAAACCTCTAATTCTCTCATTCTCTTCCGCAAATCACTAAAAACATGGCTTTTCCCTCAATCCAGCTAAGTCCCTCTGTTCCCTCTGCATCCAACCAGCGCCAGGAAACTCACGGTGTCAGTGCGCTTTACAAGCACACCTTACAATACAATACAATACAATACAATACAATACAATATAACAAAGAAAGTGTTGCTACAGATCAATTGGGTGGGCCTGTTTGCAAAGACAAAGTGTCCTAACTGATGATGTGCTTTTGTGTGCTGAAGGGGTTCCTATTTACCAAAAGCAGTGTGGACATGCACGTTCGTGACAATGGGGCTCAAAGTGCAAGTCAGTCAAGGCATAGAAGTAGACAAAGAATGAGTATTTCAGAGTTATGGTTTGACTTTACCACATTAAGAATCTGCACCGCCCCAACTCTTTGTGCAGAGGGCTTGACTCCAAACATGCCCCCAGCATAAAAGAGACAAGAGACTAACGCTGCGCCTCCCATCCTCCAGCTCAAGCATAGACTTCCCTTGTGAGCAGTGATCAAGAATTACTCGGTGCATCCATTGACTTGGAGCACTCCTCAAAGAGTCACAGATGTGAGCAGAAGACTCTATGGACCAACCCACTAACAATGTGGCCACACAAGAGTCTTACACCTGGCCAACTGATTAAGGGACAGCCAGTGGCATAATACTAAAGGATGCAGGCCCTCCCACCTCCCTTCACATCCATTTTTCTAATTCATAGTTTATTTAAGAAGGATTTCCGTTATTCTTATTGTAAAACAAATATGGTTTGTGATGTCAGGATGTAGTCTGACTCCAAATGAGCCACTCTTTCCTGGTCTGGTTGCACACAGAGATTTAGGCTGGTCCAAACATGAAAAACTGTGCAGATTACAAGAAGGGTGAATGGCATGCTCTGTGGTCCTTATCTTGTTAATTTTGCACATAGTTTGGCAGACAGTCAGTCAAGAAGGTCATTATCTCCTTGTGTCCGTTGATCCATGTCCCACTGTCAAGACTGGATAACATATGAGGCCGCTGTGGGTGAAATATGATGTATGTCATTAGGCTATTCAGCTTATGTGTATCTTTATGAGGGCTTTTAGGAGTCTATTAAGGAGCTGGTCCCAGAAATCCTGCTGGAAGGCAGGTCCATTCATTGCTCCAGTTTTAGGTGTTCTTCCAAATATTATTAGATAGCATTCCCTAACAAGTCACAACACTTTATTACCGAGGCAAACTTTATATTTGCTAATCTCCTCTGCTCATGCTGCTGATGTGTTTCAATATGATCCACCTTCATGTTGATAGAAGCATCCCACTCCTTGTATCTCTATGCACTAGATTTTAGGTGCTGACTTCAAACTATTCTGTTTATATAGAACAAGGAACACCCAGTATTCCGAGGAAGATGGGTTATACAGTCCTGCACCAGTATTCTGTGGTCTGGTTGCTACCAACATTTGTCTGTCCAGAGGATGACCCTCTACAAACTGCTCTGAGGGGTTGAAACATAAACTTTTTGGGTCCTAACCATACTATACATTGTCGGAATGTTAAAACTTGCAAATCCATTTCATCACGTTTCAAAGGAGCATTTGTTACATTGGTTGGGCCCCTTGTACATATTCTATATATTGTCTTCACACTGTGTTATCTATATTGTTTGGTCCACCATTATTCACTTGAACTGTGCCGTCACTTGAAGCACTTGCATTTATGTTGAACTCTCTGTATCGTGGATCAATGATATGATAATATTATTAAACATATGCAGCTGATGCATTTGAGTGGAATGCATTTGTCTTAGATTGTGGCAAGGTTGTCATTAATTTGAGTTACTTGCTCTTTTGTCAAAGTATGTTTAAATGATTCTTAGGGGAACATGTTTTTTGTATGACCTCACACCATTCTAGTAGCACATAATTGGACCTTCTCAAACCGCTCTTCCACCTTCTAGAAATGAGGCCTCACGAGCTGGACTCAATACTCCCAACGAGGCCCAGGTTAATCACTTTAACATTGATGTTCATTTTATTCATTTGCCCTGGAAATTTCAAATGAAGCCCTGAACTACGCTACAATATTCTCCGGAGTCTTTGCCTGATCAAACTTTGCAAGACTTTCTGAAACTCCCACTAATACTTCTCTAGTCCATTGCACTGTCCGTTAACTTCCACCTTGCTCCTTTTACTGTGTCCCAAAATATCTACTGATTAATCTATTGCACCTTAACATCCCCTTGACTCCTCTGTAATCCACGATTTCCCCTATCTCGCTGCACAGCTTCCCACCACTCTAATGGCGCCTCAAATATCACTTCGCCATTCTCCTAACTTCCTGCACTGTATACTTGGAAACATGGGATTGTTAAAGGCTTCTCAGTATACTTCTGGAAACTCATTTGAATGAATTGATCTGCACTGTGGCACTCCTTTAATTGGGTGCGCCACGTACAGACTGGGTCAGTATATATATCAGACTGTTCAAAGCCACTAGTCCATCTTTCACTATGGAGGAGACAGCTCAGCCTGCAATTTTAAAAGGGAAAAGGGATCTCCATCAGGCGGGTGCAGAGAGTGACAGCACTGTCCTGCACAGAGGTTTCTAGGGGGTCAATCGGATCCTCTTTTGATCCTACAGGGGGCACCCTCGGTGACCGCTCAGCCTGACAACTCCTTTGCTCCCATGAGTGTGATATGGCATGGACACAGACGCAAAGTGTTTCTTCACACTCCATGAGGCCACCCCAATGAGATTGTTGCTGGCACTGCATGTGAGCCGTCACAATCTGTATTGCAGAAGGCACCTCACAAGCATCCGTGGCATCCTCCATAATACCAAAGAGCCCCAGGGGTGCAAAACCATGTGCACACGCTTGTTGCACCCCCAGGGCACGTTTGATTATGTTGCCCCAGGAAGCAAAAGATTTGTATCCATGTAATGTTGTAAACATGCGGATGCTGATTTACACCTTTCTTTGAGAATCAGAACCCTGGAACTTTGCCTTCTGTTGTGTATGTTGCTCTATTTTAAGTCCTCTGTTTCTGAGAAGGTTCCCGGAGCTGCTGCCAACTGTACAGATTAAGGAATTTGCACTGAAGGACAGATGACCCAACTGCTTCTTTTATATACATATTTTTATTATTGATTTTATTTTATGCTAATATTCATGAATAACTTTTTTTTTTAAATAGCTTCACAAATTCTCCTAACCGTTGTGTTGATTTACAGGCCAATGGAGTAAATACTTCTTCTGAAGGCTGCTGGGCACCATGCCCCACCACCCACTATAGTCTAAGTTAATAATTGCAGGAGTTTCTACCTGTCATTTGGGGAAGCTACAGATGTACAAGCAGGGATCTGCAGATACATTTCAGGGAACTGGGCTTCACCTAGCATAGAAAGGACCCAACTGATAGAAAAGGAACATCTGATGGATTAGCTATTGTCCTCCCAGCTCTCACTCCTGGGAACCTATGCAATTGATCTTGACTGATCAGACCATACATTTATTTAGTCAATCATGAAGTCACACCTAGTTCCCAACAACATTCTACAGAGCGCTTTCAGTATCTCTGACCGCTCTGCAGTAGCAGCATCATAAGATAACTCTGTGAATACATTTATAAATACCTTTGACCTAAACATTAAGAGTAAATAAAAGTATAAAAATATTTGGTTTAAAATGAATGTTAAAAAAAACTGAAATCTTGAGAAAAGATCTACACTGTCAGAAGTAACATAATCCTCTCTAGCAACCCAGGAAGACATCTCTGTGAGGCTAGTTTTAAAAGCATTTTGACTGGCAAGCAGTTTGATTTCAGAGATCTCATGTAAGCCGAGTTGTTGCATATATTAAATATCACAAACCTTGCTCTGCCCTAGATATGCATATGGACCTATAAAGAAATATGGTGATTCTATGTCACATTCCTGCAAGAGTTGGTCAATAGTGAGTTTAGAATAGGAGTTCTTACCAAAACTTTAATATAATCTTGGATTACACTTTGGTCAAAAAGACTTTGTTAAATCCCACATAATCTTCCAAATATAGTCCCAATTCTAATGTACATTTAGTGCCAAAAAGTATTGAAAAATCAGTTATGATCTAGCTCTAAAATTACAATAAAACCGGACTAAATGATGGTATTTGGATTCTGGCTTTAGGCCCAATAGGGCCACAGATACTTGGTGTGATTTTCCTCTGTCTTTTTGCCTCTGCCTCTTGTATTTTTGCTGTGTGCTGGATTTTGTTTTTGCTGGTCTAGATGCTTTGGGCACTTTGCCACTGCTTATCAGTGCAAAGTGCAAATGCTGCCTCTGTATATTGTGAATATGGATTTTGTGATTCTTTTATTTACTTGTTTGACTTACTACTAAGTCCCTAGTACAGTGAACTGTGTGTGGCCATGGCCTGTAAGTCAAATGCTGTGAGTGGGCCTACAGCACTGAGTGTGCCACCAACACAAGCAGCATTTCAAAGGGGGCTCAGGTCTGCCACTGCAGTGTCTGCATGCAGTCTCTGCTACCATGTCGACCTGGCAAGTGCACCCACTTGTCAGTCCCTAACCTTCCCTTTTATTACATGTGAGTCACCCCTAAGGTAGACTCAAGGTACCCCTGTGGGCAGGGTGCAGTGTAGGTGTAGGTGAAAGGTAGGACATGTACTAATGTTTGTGACATGTCCGGATAGTGAAATACAGTGTATTTCGTTTTTCACTCTTGAAAGGCTATCTGTCCCATTGGATGGAATGGGAGTTTATTTATAACATTTTATAAGTATAGCTTCCCATTGGGACAAGATTGAGAGGTGAAGTATAGTATGCCTGAACTCAGAATATAGAAGTGCATCTTTTAGTAAAGATGATTTTATAATGTATGTTTGAAAATACCATTTTTAGAAAGTGGGTCTTTTCTTACTTAGCCATCCAGTGTGCCTCTGCTGGTTTGTGGATTGTCTGTCTGGCTTTGGTGAGACAGAGGCTGGGGATGTGCATTCACTGTAGACAGCCACTGGGTGCCTATCTGGATGATTCAGGGCTGGGCTGAATAGACCTGGGTGACATTTAGAGATGGGGAAGGAGATTTTCTTGCACCTGAAAGGACCTGGTCTGCCTTACACAATGCTGTCTCCTGGTTGACAAAACTTGAAAAATACACTTGAAAAATACTTGTGTGACCAAATCCTGTTTATGCTGTTACATCTGTCCTAGATATTTGATTACTCCATTTTACTAAAGAAGTTGACAGATGTGGAAGGAGTGTCTGGAAATACTAGTCGTTCTATTTTTTCTGGAAGGCCGATCTGTCAGAACCTTTGTAGGGGAAGCCTATTGTACCCCAACAGTTGTGTATTATGTAGTCCCTGATGGATGGTCTCTCTTCCCTGTGCTTTTTGACATTTTGTACAGCCGTTACCTAACCTTCTCCAGGCAGAGGTCATGTTCCATAATTATGCCTATGACACAAATATCTGTTTCATCAATATAAGAACCTGGAAGAAGACCAATTTAGAAGTAACTGAATTTTCATTCTGCTCCGAAGGTGGATGCACGAGATCTGGTTATGGCTGTTTGAGAGTTAGACTGGGTTCTTAATTGCGGAAACAACAAATGATAAAAAAGAATTTCAAAATCAGTCGGCTCTCTTCAGTATTCCGGCATGTGCCAAGGTTAAGACACTGGGTGTCTGATTTGATGCCATGACTGTCCAAAGTAATGCAGTGGTGGCACCCTCAAATTATCATTTGCCATCACTTTCCCAAGTTAGACCTCCTTCTAATGAAGCCAAAAGAGCAAAAATTGTTAGAGCCATCAAAGGGCTAAAAACACCCCACTTCAAAGCCCTAAATTAACATAGACAAAATCCAAGTGTTAAAACACTTAATAGCCACAGAAGTTGCAAACTTTCCAATGCATAGCCATCAACACTGAGGTCTATGCACTGATTGATTTAAAGTGATTGTGTAGCCTGCTTCTAACAAAGGAACAACACATAAAATATTTATTTTCCAACTTGTACCCTTCCTCAGCTCTTCAGGCCTACAAGTATACAGCGCTATTAGAGGTGATGATTAAGATAATGCCTGCTTTTTAGTCATGTTTCCCTAGTGTGTGATGTGATTTGTTGAATTGCTTTTTTTTTTTAAATTGCAACCAAACTTAATTGCTTGATACCTTAACTCTGTTGGTGTTTACTAAGTAGTACACTCATCAGTCTCACTTTCTCTGAGGAAAGCCTTGTGGCTGGACCCAAGGTACCAGGGTGAGCCACGTTTCTCTGACAGAAACCAGGTTAACTCTGTTTCGGCCTTACGGATGCTCAGTCGCATGTCACGAGGACTGGCCTCTCCTCCTCCTCCACATAGCCCGACTTTTCCCTGCACTTATTTTCATTTGGAGACCAAAGCTCGGATGGGAGCTGATTGCTTCCGGGAGCGAACGCTTGCTAAATATACTTGTTTAGACGGAAACGAGCAATTTGAGCTGGAACAAGTAAACAGACATACTTCAAATTAAAAGTGACATTTGCTAGATATCAATGAGTTCAAATGTGCTCCGCGGGGATTCTCCGCTCGCCATGGAAACGGAGTTACAGTTGATTGCAATTACCATTTGGAGTTAATTGTTTGACTCTGCCGCCATCGCATATCGCTTCAAAATCGTGGGTATTAAAAGATGCTGTCTTCAAACTTAATTGGATCTGTATTTTCATTTGCAGAACAGCTTTTTAAATCAAGCACGAAGAAATCAGTACACGGTGGCCAATCTATTCACCTTTCACCTATGACGTGGGAAGCATGTTGGGAGATGAGGAGTAATCAAATTGCGCATGGACATTACATTGCAGTATTTATTTATCCGTCGTAATTATAAAGTTTTGTGGACTGAAAGCCCAAGGCAGATGTCCTAATGGGTGTCGTTCAAATTTCGGACGCAGACCATGTTCGCACCATATGACATTCTGAAAGAAAGAAACCTGTGGTACATTACCACTCGGCCAAGGTTACCACTTTTAAGAGAGGGCTGTCGGCTGTACTGGAATTCTGTATTACAGCCTGTGGTACGGCATTCGCGCTGAAGGTGTAACTAAGCCACCAGTGGAACATGCTGTTTCCTGTAGTAATGACAGCGAGGTTTTAGCACCTGTCCTAGGGTTTTATCGTGGGGAATTAAAAAATAACTCCAGTAAGCCAAAACATTTTGAATGGAAGCAATGGTGAAAGGGACTGTTAAAAATGCACTAACCCTGTTTTCAGAATCCAACATATGCGATGCACTTTTTCTCCACCTCGTACAACAAGAATGTGAGGACTAGAAATAGAAACGGGGAAAGGAGAATGGGATAAAAGAGAAAGCAGACGCTGGATACAATCACTTCCTACTGTTCACTCTGCTGGCCACTGACATCTGCAGGTCCAAGTGGGGGTCTAAAGGCAATAGGACGTATCTTAGTAACCTAGAATGAAAGGTCTGCATCTCTCCTCCACAGTGGGATGGATAGACTTCAATTGTATCTCTAAGTTACCAACTCTCTGTTCAGAGATGAAGCTGCTATTCCTGAAACTGAAGTATTACAAGAGATGAGCACATTATATGTTCACCAGCACTTCTCTATAGTTAAGATATCGACCTCAAGCTTCATAACTATGTGCTCTCTGGTGAAGATGAGCTTAGTTTCTACTCAACTCTTCTGCAACTGGAAACGTAAATGACAGGCGTTAGTATGTTGTGGTTCATATCGTTAGCAATGCATATACCACTTCCTAATAACTCTTTGTATCTTTCATATAATGCTATATGAATACCATGTGCAACCATTATCTTGACTTGAGAACTCACAGGTCAACCCAAGAGCAAATGTAAACAATCCTAGAATCTGTAACTGCTTAAAGGGAACTGATGAGAATTGTCCAAAGTGTGTTACTCAACACAACTTGATAGCATGGTTGGGGTTGTGGTGCCAGGAGGGGGTGATTTCACAAAGACAAATATAAGTGGACGAGTGGTCAGAGACATGTTGTGTGGTGCATGCATGGCCCATCTGACCAGCTCAAATGTTTGTCCAATGTGACCTGGCCCAGGCAGGTCAACACCACAGGTTATTCATGACTGAAGGACAGGTTCTCCGTCTTGTACTGCATGCTTTTGATGACACACTGATCTCCCCATTATCATTTGTTGCTACATCATCATTTGTTGCTGCACTATTTTAGGGGTACTTTAGAGTGTTGTACTGTTGTATATGTATGTAAGGGCCACTGCCATTCAGAGGCCTCATAAATGTTTGCTTCAAACTTTTATTTTGTTACACATTGTAAAACAAGTATGATATATATATATATATATATATATTTTTTTTTTTAAATCAAGTTATTAAACATGCTTGTATAGCCACTTGGGGGGGGGTACTTTGCAGAGTAAATCCATCAAATCTTCTAATGAAATATGACGTTTTTTTATGTTTTATCATATTTTGGCAGCCAGCACTTTGACATGGCTTTGGATATTTACCTGGTAATGTAATATGAAGGTTTTTTTTAACTAGACTCTTAAGCAAAGATGTGTAGTGTCGCAGTTTTTAATCTTTTACTGCTTTGTGTAAGAAAGAGGGTCATTAGTTGGGAAGGATGTGAGTACTTCACAAGTAATACATCTGCAACCTTCCATCTCCTGAGAACCAAGAACCCCACTTTACCTTTTGACTCTTTGAGATTAATGAAGTCCATGGCCTACTCAGGGGAGGTGTTGTGGGCTAGTGCCCTAGTCCGCCTGAATACAACAAACAACACCTAAGAAATAATTGTGCAATCGGTGCTTTCATTTAAAAAAAAAAGGAAAATTACTTTACTACAGAGTACTCAATACTGCACATTAACTCACACATATGTACAAGTTGGCAGGTGGACCCACTTAAAAATGTGCCTCTTGCGAGACCTTGAACTTTAAAATGACATTGCCCCCCCCCCCACATCAGCTTGACACAATATAGTAGGTTGTAGCTGTCAAAGGTCTGACCTACTTGTTCACCACCTTCATAAAAGCCGAAATAGGTCATGATAAACTTATGCAACATCATTAAAACCACTACGGATGGTACCATTTTACAATGAACTTATCAAAATATTTAATGATTAACTGTTTACATTGTCATTATTACATCATTTCTGTGACTCTCATTACTACATGTAATGATTAATTATTAACATTTTGATTGCAATAAAGCATTTAACTTTTTAATGAACTGTGTGCATTTCTTTTACCTGTACACATTTTGCAAAGCAGTGTTAGAGCCGAACAGAGGTCCCTGCACCCTAGAGCCCTGAGGCTAAAATCCCCAACTGAAGAGTGCTTGGAAAGTGGTAAAAAGTCACCAATTCGATCCCCTGGGCCACTTATTCCAAACACTTTGGGAAGGCATTCCTCTGGAGGCCGCTACACCTCTGCCACCCCTGAAAACACTCCGTAATGGGACATCTTAAAAACAGAAAATGCAAATATTGTTTTGCATCCTAGACGGTGCTGTGGCTCTCATCTTTACTGATGCTGTTTTCTTTTACGGAAAGCTTTTTTTTTCTTTAGGTCTCGGTTCCCCTGTCTCTCCTGTGTGGCCTCACTCCTCTCTTTCGTTGGGTCACGTGAGCACCTAAATCTGCAAGCCTTGTAGGACCCATACCCCTTACACTGTTGTGTCAGCGCAGAAGCTGGTCAGCTGATTCCTTGCGCCCACCCGTGGCTCACGTAGAGAGGAGGCTTGTTGCCGAGGCCATCTACCCCTCCAAACAGTGGCATGGGAACCGGGGTCCTTCAGGGAGATTCTCACCCTAGATTGTGACTGCGCTCATTGGCTTGATCCTTCCTTCCTCTTCGACTCTGTATCGATCCCTGGGGGAGAGAGGGCCCCCAGGCCATTTTTTCCCTGGGGAGTTTTAAAAGCATAGGGAGCAGTATGCCAAACATGCTTGATCCCAGTCGGTCCCTCCAAGGGACCAAACTCTTCCCCGCTCCATTTCCCTGGCCCGTTGGGCTGTTTTGCTGGTGTTGGGCGCCTTTTGCTCCTTGCAGATTAGGAGGGATTATTTTCAACCTTCTAGCCTCTAATCTCTTTCACCTCTTTGAGTTGTTTTTCATCTTTGCTCCTCTTTCCGTTGAGGGGAGAGCTCAGGCCTGCCCTCCTGCCTCTTAGCCCCTGGCCCAGAACCTGTCCTCCGACCAGTGCCTGGTAGTCTCCGTGGGTTGCTGCCAGCGGCACCCTGCAGCCCTCAATGTAGAATGCCCTCGCTGCACCCATTTGTTAGGTCCTGGGGCCTCCTACTGCTACTTGCAGGACACACATGTGGTGGCAAAAGTCAGGGGCCTGTCCTCCTCTGAAGGTTAGCCCCCCAGGCCCAATCCTTAGAAAATCCAGGGGAACCCTTCTCCTCCAGTGTCTTGATGTAGGTCCGGCCCTCTAGTGTCCCCGTAGAGTGTAGGGGAGCCAGCGTGACTGTCCCTGGACAGTTGAATCCACAGAGACCATCCAGTCAAAATCCTGGGTGCTCCAGCCCCCAAGACAGGGGTCCGGTGTTAGTTTCCTGAGAAATCGACCTTCTTCCCCCCCCCCCTCCTCTGCACAGAGATTTCTAAGCAGGGTTAGAAAGTTACAGATGGTATCCACCTTTACCCAATCCTGGATGACACATCATCACTCCACCTCTGTCCCAGTCCTAATGTACAGCATTGTGGTACCTTCCAACATGGCAACTTTTACAGGTCTGTTGAAAGAGATTCTCAGAAAGTCTGAAACTACACCCCAACAGTTAGTACCTAGTCCCTTCCATACAGAACTTCAGAGGGGAGCCCCTCCTCCTCTGTTCTCCCAGCCCTGCTGCAGTGTGAAAAGTAATTAGCACATGCAGACTCTCTTCCTCTTCTTTCATCTGCCAGGAATAGGCAGAGAACATCCAAATGGCTCGATTGTGTGGGAGGCCTTTCTTCCTCCAGCTGGCCAGCAGAATAATCAACTTGGCCCAACAGCATGAACAAAAGCCAGGAACCTAATTAGGTGCTGAGTGAGAAAAAATATGATTAATCTTCAAGTGCCATAAGAAGTGCAGATATGACCAAAGTAACATTAGATTTGTATTTGTGGTCCCTGCTTAACATAAGATTAGTCACATGAGTCTCTCGCCCTAAATACGGCCAAAGGGTACTTAATTGCAGATTTCGCTCATAATCTATAATACAGTGAAGTACACACCCTTTTCTGTGGAGCACTACAGACTTACATTATGAATGCCCACTCACATTAAGGCCTGCCGAGATCAGCACAAATCCATGCAGTAAGTCGTGAAGGGTCCTTTCTGCAACAGGCTACCTGTGCACACGCAGCGAGAGTCCTTTTCCCGGGGTTTAGAAAATGGACCTAGAAATCCCACACAGCTCGTGCGTGTTATTTCCTAGGTCCATTTTCATTGGCCTTTGGGTGCGTGTACTTTTGAAACAGAACACGTAATAGGCCATGGGCTGTCGCGTAGCTCCGCCCATGGCCTATTAGTGTCTGTTACGCGCACCAGAGGCCATATATCTTCAATTATCGCGGCCGTCAGGGCTGCGATAATTGAAGACATATGCTGGCAGTGGCGCGCACGCACACCTCTCGCGGGCTTTTTTTTTGCAATTGGATCGCTTTCGCGATCACTAATCACTCAAGCGTGTGTGTCACTATAGCTGGTTATTGATTATCAGCAATGCCATGGTGGTCAGGAGGGCTGAGACACTGTCTCACTGCAGTGCGGCGCTATATATAGCACTGAGGTGAGTGTGAAGGTATGACTGGGCTGGCATTTCATGCAGATGGCATCACGCTGGGGGTGCCAGTGTGTCACGGCGCCTGAGTAATGTGCGAAATCTGCCCTCTTAAGGTCTGTGGTTTTTGTGTACCAATAACCAGGAAAAAAACACTAGAAGCCTGCCTCCTGCTGTATAGCGCATAGACGCATGCAGCGCTACACCGCACTTACCAACTACATGGAAAGAAATTAAACTAAAGGTACCACAAGAGAGCCCTTACCTCGGAGTCGGCTTGGTGCAGGGAGCGGGTCAGGTCTGCGTCCTCAGAGGGGGAGCGGGATGGCTGCTGTGGTGCGGGATAGATGAGGGCGGAGACCCAGAGAAAGGGTTATAAGCCCCCCAGGTGTGGCTGTGTCAGGAAGGGAAAGCCCCAATCTGGAGTGAATGAATCAGGCCCCATGTCTGGCACCCCTCACCCGTTCCCCCCCCAGAGGCAGACACACTCGCTGCCCCGGGGGTGGGCCAGAGATGTCTCTACTGGAGCAGGAGGAGGCCTCACTGTGCTGCGGAGAGGAAGAGAGAAAGGAGTCTCAGTGGATGTTGCAATCCTCCGGCTTCGTATTCCCGAGGGAGGATGACAAGTGGCGGGGAGGGGGAGGAAGGGTCGTCCCTTAACCCTTTCTGGGCTTCAGACTTCAATGTCATCAGCAGTCTGAGGGGCTGGGGCCAGGTAAGGTAACTCGTAGACCCCTGATAGTTCAGGGTTACAACCTCACTCACCCGGGAGGACGCATAGCACCTAGAGATGGCATGTAACTCATCCCTAAGTGAACGATACCTGGGCAGAGGAACTAAGAGGAGGAATGTGCCTCAGATCACACATTGTGAGCCCGTGAGGAAGGTGTTATTGGATCCCAGGTCTCCAATTTTCTCAAGTGACAACGAGATCGCATCTCAATGAACCCAGGAGGACACCATATCTAAACGTTTCCACTCAACGGCATTTAAACATCTCAAGTGAACCCCTCAACCACATCTGTATAATTAGACCACACTGCTGCCTTGAATGCAAAGTGTCCGACTATGGGGAGCCCAGGGAGTGTTTGAAGCACAGGGGAAGTCATCTGGTACCTTTTGACTACCAACAAAGCACACTTTTTCAATTCGCCTGACACAGCCACACACATCATTTTGGGCTTTTAAGGAGAATGTGTTACTAATATTGACTAAAAAACTATTCAGCTAAATAACATTGTCAAACCATGCACTTTAAATAATTTGCTATGTGGTAAAACGTGTCCTCGCTGAACCGGAGATGCATGGATCGATTTAATCAATGGTAATTGATGGTGTAGGATGCACTGTTGTCAGTAGGTATTAATCTGCCAATGTAAGGAATGGAAAAACAACAGTTGATGGACAGAATGCAGAACAATATCATACATTCACCCCAGTCCAGAGATCTGGGCCTAAATCCATCGTTTTTTTGCACTCCACACCACCCCAGTTCAGACATGGCCATATGCAAATCAGCCTTGACCCTGTGCCTCATGGGAACAGTCCAGCCCAAACTGCCAAGCCATGTCTTTCGTGGACCGGAATCTAGCATCCTAGGACCGGTTTCTGGCTATCAGACGTCTTCAGCCAGGATAGCTTGACTCCAGTGGTGTGGATGGATTTAGGCCCAGATCTCTGTACTGGGGTGAATGTATGACATTGTTCTGCATTCTGTCCATCAACTGTGGTTTTTGCAAATGTAAGGAATGGAGCAAACATTTCATATTGGTCCCTCTTACGTATGGGAAAACGGGAATTTCCAAATTGGTTATTTCACAATAAAAAGAGTGTTTTTTCTCTATGGTCTGTGATTGCTCCGTGAAAGCAAAAAAGAGTATCTACTCTTGGGACCGAATAAATAACAATTGGCCGCCGTGTGAAGTGCTTGCAGGTGCTGCAGAAACAATGGGCTGATAGGGACAGCCCCGCGCTTCCATTCATCCGCGGCGTAAAATGGAAATACGGCTCTGCCCTGCACCGGGAGATCTCTTTCCCTCCTACTATAACCAACTGAGGAAGACCCTTTGTGGCCCTGCAAGCCAAAACTAAAGCTGTGTGTTAGCCCAATAAAGGTATCATCTTCGCAAGATGTTTAAAAAAATAATTATTGTACTTTCTGTTGATGCACAGCTGTGCTGCTCCGAGAGAACTGACTTCATAGCAGAAAGGGAACAACAACTTGTGAAGAGTGTTTGCACGTGGCAAAAACTTATTGAACTGCCTGTCATTTCTATCAGAAGGATTGAGCATGGTGGTATACAGGGCCCAAGTCAATTTAGACAGGTTCATTTAGGGATAGGTACGGAATGTTAAGTGATTGAGCACCAACAACAAACACATTGTGAGAGTGACAGCAGAGTGAGAGTGACAGCAGAGTGAGAGTGACAGCAGAGTGAGTGTGACAGCAGAGTGAGAGTGACAGCAGAGTGAGAGTGACAGCAGAGTGAGAGAGACAGCAGAGTGATATGAGAGTGACAGCAGACTGAGAGAGCCAGAAGACTGAGAGAGCCAGCAGAGTGAGTGTGACAGCAGGATGAGTGTGACAGCAGGATGAGTGTGACAGCAGAGTGAGTGTGCCAGCAGAGTGAGTGTGCCAGCAGAGTGAGTGTGCCAGCGGAGTGAGTGTGCCAGCGGAGTGAGAGAGACTCAGCAGTGTGAGTGTTCCAGAGAGAGCAGGGTATACTTGTGCTCTTACACGGTGCACTGACAAACAGGAGCTATAACAAAGAACAGCTGAACACGTGTCTTGGGAGCTTCATGGAGGCAGCCGGCCCTCTGTGAGGGGAGCAGCAAGGAGGGGACACCCCAACCAATCAAGCGCAACTACTCACAACCTACTGTACGATTACAACACATGCCAAAGGGCAGAGCTAGGTCTTTTCGCATTACGAAGGGTGAGCAGTGTGTGAGTGTGTAGGGTGAGCAGTGTGTGATTGTGCAGGGTGAGCAGTGTGTGAGCGTGCAGGGTGAGCATGCAGGGTGAGTATGCAGGGTTAACAGTGTGTGAGCGTGCAGGGTTAACAGTGTGTGAGCGTGCAGGGTGAACATTGTGTGAGTGTGTAGGGTGAGCAGTGTGTGAGTGTGCAGGGTGAGCAGTGTGTGTGAGTGTGCAGGGTGAGCAGTGTGAGAGTGTGTCGGGTGAGCAGTGTGTGTGTGTGTAGGATGCGCAGTGTGTGAGTGTGCAGGGTGAACATTGTGTGAGTGTGCAGGGTGAACATTGTGTGAGTGTGCAGGGTGAACAGTGTGTGAGTGTGCAGGGTGATCATTGTGTGAGTGTGAGGGGTGAGCAGTGTGTGAGTGTGTAGGGGCAGTGTGTGAGTGTGCAGGGTATGAAAACTCGAACTAAGTCACCACACACACACACATAACAACACACACATCAGACCACACACACCACACACACAACACCGCACACACAACACCGCACACACACCACCACACACACACCGCCACACACACCGCCACACACTCACCACCACACACTCACCACCACACACTCACCACCACCACACACGCAACCACCACACACGCAACCACCACACAGGCAACCACACGCGCAACCACACACACACACAACCACACCATCAGTACACGCTTTCACCAGGCACAAACACCACCAGCCGTTAGAGCACGCTTTCACCGGGCACAAACACCACGAGCCGTCAGTGCAGGCTTCCACCAGGCACACACCTCCAGCTGGCAGTGCACGCTTCCACCAGGTACACACACCACCAGCCATCAGTGCACAATTTCTACAGGCACACACACCACCAGCCATCAGTGCACACATCAATTGTTAACGCATCCACAATTAACTATTGTAGCATTCACAGTATGGTGCACTTTACTTTTAAACATATTCATCTAAAGCGCAGCATGCCACCATTGCACCAATTCCAATCCAAACCACATAATTCCACTACACACCACATGCATACACTCCATAACACATGGCTAAAAGACATTTACAATGCCATTAGCTTTAACTCAAATAAATCCGAGACCTATTGCATTTCCAATGCTTGTATTTCATTGTCCAGATCCGGGTAGAGGCACAGTAAATGCATTATATTTTCTTGGCCTAATTTACAAAGCCAGCGTAGGTTTTCTACTTCTGATCTCTTCCATGGTAGTAAGTGACATAGCCCTGGCAAACAACCAAATCTAGCTTTGATAAAAATCTGTTTCTTTTTCTTGGTCCACGATGTTTCTAAATATTTTTGTACCTTTTTTATCTCGAATCCGTTTACGATTTTCCATGAGTGATTTCTTTTTACTAATATATCTTTATCCTTTATCAAGGAAAGATGGTTGGTAAGCTTGTTTATCATTTTTTTAAGCTTTCTTGTGTAATAGGGGTATTCCAAATTGATGTTATACCAAATTTGTCTATCGATTTATTTAAATAGAGGCAAACATATACATTTCTGTTATTTTTTACTTCTTACCACAATAAGCGAGACATTTGATTATCCTGATCATTTTTTATTCTGTTCCAAGTTTTCAGTAGATGACATTTCCTTGCATATAGTTGATTATTTAGCCCAAATTCCAGCCGAACCTGTGCTTGTGAGGCATTCTTTGGCAGAGAATATAAAATTCTGTATACTTTAGCGACAGCAATGTTAATGATCTCAGTATCTTTTCCACTCATTGCCTCACTACCATATGTTAAGGTAGGGAGTAGTTTTGCAGCAATTATTTTTAGGAGAGGGTGATAGGACAGGTCTCCTATGGTTTTCTGAATGGTTCTAAATGCTGCAACAATGGTATTTGCTTTCCTTGTAATGTCCTGTTTTTGTGGCAGGAAGTTTCCATTATCATTGAAGATAACACCAAGGTATTTGTAAATAGCAACTTGTTCCAGTTCTTTGTCTTCCAAAAACCATTTGTGTTTAAATTTAAGTAGCACATTTTTTGTAATGACCATTACCTTGGTCTTGGCTTTGTTTGTTACCAACCCATTTGCTTTTGAATACTTGAAAATACCTTTAATTAATCGTTGCATTCCAATTTTGGTATGACTTAGGAGTATGACTTCATCAGCATACAACAAATTGGATATCTGTTTGTGTGCTAAACTAGGAGGGTGTGCATTGATTTTGTTCAATATAATAGAAAGATCAGCTAAAAATAAGTAAAAAAGTAAGGGGGCCTAAACGCACCCTTGTTTAAGACCACTTGTTGTAGGAATTTCATTAGTTAGTATGGTTTAATCACGAATGCTAACTCAAACCCAGGTTTCGGAGTATAGAGGCCTGATCATTTTTAGCACACTATCCGGAATTCCTTGGTTTTTTAATTTAGCCCACAAAACAACTCTGTCAACACAATCAAAAGCGGATTTGAAATCTACAAAACAAAGATATAAGGGTTGTTTTCCAAATATTGCCTTTTCAATTAATACTGATAATGTTAGTATATTTGTCGATTTTCCAAGGCCTTTAATAAAGCCTGTTTGATTCGGGCGCAATACCTGGTATTCCCGGCAAACAATTTTGCATCTGTGTCTTGCAAGGTAATTAGCCAATAGTTTTCCGGCATTTGCCAATTTCCTTTCTTATAGATTGGTGTTATTAAAGAACCTTTCCATGATTTTGGAATCAATCCACTCCGAACCACCTCATGAAACACATCGGTCAGGTAAATAGACCAAAATTCTGGTGCTTCCTTGTATAACGCGAATAGAATGTCTTTGGGACGAGGGGCCCCATACTTCTATTTCTTAATCAATTTGGCCACCTGTGAGTTGGTTATATGAATTTCGCAATCGCTTTCCGATCATTTTTTATCCTCTCATCCCTATTCGTGCATTGTTTATTTCTTGAGGTTTCTATGTTTAGATGTTTTAAAAGAAACGTCACCCATTCTTCTTCGGTTAGAACAGACCCTACAGCCTGTTTATTTGGTCTTGCTAGACTGTTAATCAATTTCCAGAGCTTCCGTGAATCAGGTAAAGAACTTGCATGGAAGATTTTTGTCCACAGATCTTGCCTGGTTTATTCTTTTCATTCCATAATACTTTCCTCAGATTGTAATTTGTATTTTTTAATAATACCCGTAGTTCATCATTAAACGGAAACTTAGTTAACTGTTTCCTTAATCTATTTTGTGTGCGTCTGAGTTTCCTTACAGTATATGGGAGGTAGATGTTGGATTCGCTTGTTTCACTCTGGACCGTTTTTTTTCTTTCTACACCTGATGTTTGTTCATTATAACTCACTACTTTCTCTGTAAATTTTTCCCATTGGTCTATTACTGTTCTCATCTTTGTTTCCTTAAAGCATTCTCCAACTAGAATTTTCACCTTTGCCATAGTCTCCTCAGCATTATGGGGTTTCCATACGAGTTTCCTATAATTGGTGGTGCAGGTCTGGCCTTGCATTGTTAGATATTTTTGAGATTTTGGACAGGATAATTTTATCTCAATAGTTTGTTGACTGTGATCACTGTCCGGGACTTTTTTCAGACGGTAAGTTTTCACTTTGTTGAAAGTGCACAGTGATGTCAGTGTGTAATCTATACGTGAATTACCGTTGCATGAATGGAATGAACAAGCTGGTGGACTGTCCGTTGAAAATCTACCATTCAATATTCTAAGTCCCAGTGCTTCCATGTCCATCACCAGATTTCTCCCCATACTAGTTTGTTTATTAGCTGTTCTTGGTTCCATTATTGGTTTCGGGATTTCCCATTGTTGATATTGTGAGTGAACAAAGTCGTCCCTTGCGAAGGATATTAACAAGTTTGTATGAAAGTCCCCTATTAAAATGTAATCCGCTAAGGGCTCTTCCAAGATTTGATTCAATAGGAAATTATTAAGAACAGTGCACATCTTTCTTGGAGGTCTGTTTTGGCGGTATATATATGTTGGCCACAATTAGTGTTTTTTCATATCTTTTTTTTACTGGCTTTATATCGTAGTTTTATCGCAAGCAGATTTGGATTATTCGTCTGAATTTGATCATGTTTTACTTCTAGATCAATCCGTACAAATATTGCTAGACCTCCACAAGGGCGACCAAATTTCTGATATTTGATTGCAGGCTCAAAGTATCCCTTGTAGTTGGTTCCGTGGACCACGTTTCCTGCAATAGTACTATTTGGTTGTTATTTAATAATTCTTGTATTTGAAAATCGATTCATTTTGTACAAATCACATTTATAGTCCATGAGCAAATATTTATTAATGTAGTGTCTATGCTCTGTATCTGTTGAACTGTCTGTGATGAAGTTTGTCAATTCCTCTCACTACCGTGCAAAGCTGTCGTGATCCATTTTTCATTCACTCCGTTTCTGTTTTCTCTCTTTAATGTGTTAAACCCTTCTTTTCCCTCCGGAATTGTTGTGCCCAGGTGATTTTTTAGTATGGAAAAGACTGGGTTGGTTTATTCACGTTGTGATTGTTTTAATGGACTTTCTCTAGTTAAGAATGGTGTTGGATAGACCTTAGGTAGCAGTGTGCTAATTTGCATCCCCCAACTATGGAAGATTCCATACTCTTTCAAGATTAAGTCCGCTATAGGCCCAGTGGCTACTGTAACCAATGTTAATGGAAGTCTTCCTTCAGGGTTTGGCTGAAAACCTACACATACAATATGCTCAGATGTTATCTTCTCAAGTGATGGTATGGTTTTCATTAGTTTGGAGGATATTTCCTCTATTTAAGATGTCATGTGATCCTCTTGATTCATAGAGAGGTTTGAGGATAATTTGGGCAGGCTTATTTTTTAATAGCCTAGTGTGGCTTTTTGTGCCCTTCGTTGTTCCGTTTTCCTCGTAGGTGATCCGCCTATTCTGACCACTTCTTTCAATTACTAGCGTTATTTCTTTTTTATTCTGAGAAATATCCATTGTTCTATCAATCAATCAATCAATCAATCAAAGCATTTATATAGCGCACTACTCACCCGGAGGGTCTCAAGGCGCTTGGGGAGGGGGGGTCCGCAACTGCTCGAACAGCCAGGTCTTGAGCTGTTTCCTGAAGGCGAGGTGGTCTTGGGTCAGGCGGAGGTGGGTCGGGAGGGAGTTCCAAGTCTTGGCGGCCAGGTAGGAGAAGGACCTTTCTCCTGTGGTGGCTCTTCGGATGCAGGGGACGGCGGCGAGGGCGAGGCTGGTCGATCGAAGCTGGCGTGTGGGATTGTAGAAGTTGAGGCGGCTGTTGAGGTATCTTGGGCCTTGGTTGTGTAAGGCTTTGTGTGCATGGGTGAGGAGACGGAAGGTGATTCTCTTATTGACCGGGAGCCAGTGCAGGTCTCTCAGGTGTCCGGAGATGTGGCTGTGTCGGGGGATGTCGAGGATGAGTCTTGCTGAGGCGTTCTGGATCAGCTGGAGTCTCTTCTGGAGTTTGGCAGTGCTTCCGGCGTAGAGGGAGTTGCCGTAGTTCAGTCGGCTGGTGACGAGGGCCTGGTTGACCGTCTTCCTGGTCTCGGTGGGGATCCACCGGAAGATCTTACGTAGCATGCGCAGGATGTTCTATCAGCCCCCAGTTCATTTCCCACAGGGATATCTTCTTTTTGGTTTGTATTCATAGCAAGATTGGGTGATGTTTTTTTTTCTTGCTCTATTAGGTTGTGGGTTGCTGGGCCTTTATGATTTTGCATGGCATTCTGATTATGCACTGTTATTAGGAATTCCGGTGTGTTCCATGGCGTCATTTCTTTTGTCATACTTTTAGTTTGTTCACTTTGAATTTCACAGGAAGTAAGATCTTTTATTACATAACTGTTTCCGTTGGTTTAGAGTTTTGCTTCTTATTCATGTACCCTTTGTGGTTCTACTCCAAGGGCAGACACTCTTTGGTTGAAGTTTTCAGCTACTATACTTATATTTGATCTGGCCAATTTTTGATTGCTTCGAGGATTCATTGGTTTAGAAAAAATATCATAATATTTTTCTTTTACATCACTAGTTAGTTTAGCGTCTGAGGATTTTTTCCCAGTAGTTTTGCTATCTATTGTTGTTTTCCTTAGGTTTCCTCCTACTTCAATTAAGTTTGATTTTAAAGCCGTTTTGGTTTCTACTGTTGTTCCTATTTCTTTTGGTGTAACCAATTTAGTATCAATTTTTGACAAACCCCAAAAGCCACACCGGAGTACACACCGGAACGCCCGAAGGCCAAACAGTCAGGCCGTGGACCGCAATGCAGCAGCGGCGGCAGCGGTGGCGGCAACAAGCAGCGGTGATACGCGACTCCTTCTCTTCTGATTCAGAAAATTCCTCAGGCTACTGTGAAGACACCTGCTCAGAGCCCTCTCTCCCTCGGCCTGGGACGGTGAGATGAGTAATCAACAAGCATTTGCAATGCAATAGGTCTCGCATTATTAAAGTTTGAGCTATTGGCATTGCTAAAGAATGCAACACCAATAGCTCAAACTTTAATAATGCGATACCTATTGCATTGCAAATGCTTGTTTTGTTTATAGCGCGCAGTCTCCAATTGGTATTGCATCACCAAGCTTTTCTGTACATAATTTGAAACATGTAATGCAAAAGAGCAAACATCTGGGGCCATTACTCCGATTTCTATAGAAATTTTAAAGGAGGTCTATCTTTGAATAGGTTATCCAAGCCTGAATGTTGCATTTTATTATTATTTTGTTTTGTATTATTCAATTTAGAGTTTCTTGGCAAAATGTGTAACACTAAGGGTTTGGTGGTGTTGAAATGTCAAACTGTGAATTTACCTACACTGACAAATGAAGGGAAATGTTTTCAGGTTTTTGCTGAAAAAGAGGTTAAAAGGGTTGTGGGGTGGGTGGGTGAGACGAGTATTTCATGCAGAAGGAGCGAGAAGGGTCTCCCACCAGGCCCTGTACACGAACACATAGTAGTTGCGAGTTTCTTGAAGTGCAGAAAATAGGTTGGAAAATAGCCAAAGCTTCTTTTGATAAATTAGGGTGCAATGCCACACACTGCACGGTGCACTCAACTATAATGCGGCAGTGAATTGGAAAATAATATGAACAAGCATTTGCAATGCAATAGGTCTCGCATTATTTAAGTTTGAGCTATTGGTGTTTCATTATTTTTAGCAATGCCAATAGCTCAAACTTTAATAATGCAAGACCTATTGCATTGCAAATGCTTCTTCCACTTCTAATCACGCGCCCACTGTCCTTACCTTGTTTGTCGATACTTTCCTTGACAGAACTTCTTTATTCTTGTACAGTTGTGATCGATTGTAGGCTAGTAACCAATTCCTCTCTCTTATCTTCAATATTTCACTCTTTCTCGTTTTCATTCTCTCTCTCCTTACTGACCCCCCGCACTCCTCGTCTGTGTTGTTTGCTCTCTTGTTTTTTCTCAGTCTTTCTCTCTCTCCCTCTCTCTTGTCCTTTATTAGTAAATCTGTTGGCTCAGCCGAAAGATTAAAATAGTAAGTAATACTGAGCAATTGGGAGGGATCTTTGGAGGTTATTGTTTCGCTGGAAGGTAAGATATCAAATGTGGCAAAAAGGGTGTGCAGGCATTAATGCTTAAATATTTCAAATGCTGCGGTCACTTCACAGGCCACTGGGCATTTCTGGAACATATTTTCATGTGTCGACAGTGTTGCTCCATCGATTATGTCCTAAATAAAAGCAGCATTATATCGCCTCATCTTTTTCCTGGCTGAACACACTGTGCATCTCGTCACAGACAGTACTTGAAATGGGAAAAGTACCTGCTTGTTTCTGAGAAGTACCGGTACTCTCCAATTAAAAGTATTACATCACACTTGAGAAGTGCCGGTACTCTGCCTCTCAAAATAAAATAAGTGCCGGCCCATTTATTTATGAAGCACTGGTCACAGACAGCTCTTCGCACCAATATGTAAGTGGCTGCTGTTAAGCAGAGGATTGTCTTTGTGCAGTTACTCATTCTGTTCACAGATACTGCACCTCATTCATTAGAAGACGTCGTGAAGCTACCTCCAGGGTCGAAATGACCAATAGTGGTGCAGTGGCACCGAGGCAAGGCGCGAGGAACCCACTGCCAAATGTGGGTGACTTTTGCGGCTGAAACAGGTTTGGGGCCTTAATTGACTGGGCCTCATTGCAGCGCGTGCCTTGCTGCGTCAGTGCTTGTTTAGGTGATAATAGCATTGTCTAGCACTAAATGTTAAGTATGAAGTGAGCTGTGTGAACGAAATCACTGAAGAGCTGACAAGAAAATAAGCCGGTGACCAAAGAAAACCAAAGCAGACACCAGATATCATAAAGGCTGAGGTAACCCGAGGCTATACCGCCGGCTAAGAAGCTTACGATGCTGGTACACAAAGAAACTGCATCATTACGCCGCCTAGGCCTTACTGTGTGTGTGTTCCAGACCAATGAGGAAGTGGGGAAAGGACTCATGTAGACACTTCATGTACAACCAATCATGGCCACCGCTCCAATAAACAAGTCGGCCTGCAGCGTGCCTTGGAAGAGACGCGGGAGGGCAGGAGCGTGACGCCGTGAGCGTGCACGTTGGCGTTCCCTGTGGCTCCCGCCTTCACAGACCGGTGTCTGCTCGTGCTCTGTATCACTTGGGGAGGCAACACAGCGACAATAAGGCTCGCTAGCGGCAGTGCTTTGCGCTGCAACGCCAGGCGAGCCCTAAAACTGATGAGAAAATTAGTCAAATATCCAGAGATTCAGAATATTCCTTGCCATAGCATTCTGGCTATTCGCATCTTTGGTGGAAAGATTTTCAGAGCCACAGATAAAATTTTATTCTGCCAATTTGCCACTCCCCTCTCGCCTTGCAGCGCCCCAATTTTGGAGTACTCTGGGTGCAAACTGGTGCCCTTTTACTGTGGAATCCTGTGAACTAAGATACCTGAACAGTCAATAAATAGTAAAAGGAAATGATTCATTCTCTATTTCAAACATTTGATTTATTGTAGGTTCCCTCGACTTAATGACAAACACTCCTTTACGTGCCATGGCTTGATACTATGCCATAGTGTTTAAAGGCTAGAGTTTTGTCCAAGTGTGTGTCAGCGTTTTGCAAGGAAAGAGGTGACGTGTGAAGTGCTGGGGGCTAAGTATCCCTTGGTTAAGCCTTAAAAAGGAGCCACATCAGTGGCGAGCAGTGTTTCTTGTATGACGGGCAGTGCAAACTGAGCCAGGCCTCTCAGCGTTCACAGTATTTACCAGACTTTGAACTTTTGCCCACGATCACACAATTCATTCAAGCAGGGGCTCTGGTATTTAGAAGATTCTGGAAACTAAAGCAGGATGCTTTACCCCAGATCACAGTTTAGTCAAGGGGGAGTGTTGGGAATAAATTCCAAGTTTACTGGTTCTAAAGGCAATATATTTCCCACGTATAGCTTGGTAGTTCATGGTAAGAGAAACAACGACACGTGCTGAGACAGATGGAGAAAGAGACAGGGGAAGCGCTAGATATCCTAAAAAAAAAACAATTGAAATGGAGACACCGTGTGAGGTACTGAAAACAGAAGAAACATCATGAGAGAGAGTGAAACAGTGATAGATTCGGGCATCTAAGTGGCACAGAACGAGACAACAGCGATACAGACAGCGATAGAACCTGAAAGAGCGAGCATCAGACTGGCCCACTCAGGCCAATGCACGCTCTTCTCTCATGCTAGGTATAGCATGAGAGCAGCATCTGAATTGGGTGAGGAGCCTGTGCTGTGGCCCATGGACTGCCAGGAGGAGAGCTGGAGAGGACCACTGAGGTGACAGGCAGTAGCAGGTAAGTCTTTCTTTAAAATGTGTTATTATTCCCCTTCCCCCACACCACCGCTTCACTTTAGATTGGCGGCGGCCTCCACTGATGTTGAACCCTGAAAGTGGCTAGAATAATCTATTCGGTGGGCGGAATCTTGATTATTTACATGAACATGAAACTCCAAACAAGCGTATAGCGAACTCTCCTCAGCATCCTGCAGTGTTGCAATTTTGCTCTCCGGAATTTGGCGCCAGGGCAGGCACCCGTGCTTATCGGTTTTTTCCCTCGTTCAGTGCTGCCCAATTTAAGGCTTTCTGCCATGGCAACAAATTGGGTCATTTTGGGGTCCTTGCCAGCAGTGATCCCAAGGAGCATGAAGAAAGTGATAGGAACTAGAGGTTGACAAAATTGTAATTTTGAAGTTTCGGCATTTAACAAACCGATACATTTAAATTGGGTGCATAAGAATCGTATATAAAAAATCACATGAAACATAGTTAGGGATTGGAAAAGTGTGGGAACTTAACGTTGTGTATGATGTTTGTGTGAATGTGATTCTCTGCTCACTCATGAATGCTTGGAATGCATGCAGAGGGTAGTGTTCTGAGGCAGGGAGGGTTCCTCTGGAGGTAGTTGGAAGAGTGTGGCATAAAAGGGATACGCATGGATATTCTTGGGGGGTACGGACATGAAAAATAATAACATCAAACTTTATACAACATACCCTTGGTGTTTTAAACATGCCTCCAAAGTTTGTGATGTTTTGATGTTGCTGAGTGGACCTTACAAGACCCCACCTCATCAGTGGTACGTTCTTCAAATGTCTACCTCAAAGTTCGTAAGCAACTACTTGCACAACGGTGCCTCTCGTCCCTCTCTCCACTACACCTCATGCACAGAAACATTAGGTGCACCATGCTTCCACCACTTTGTTCAAACTCCACTCTGCATCTTTTACAAATGCCAGCCTACAAACCACACTCTTTGAACCAACTACGCTAAAAGGTACCAAGGAACCCAACACAAATCTTGCCGCTTTGCAGCCTCGCCAGTACGGGTGGCACCAGCTGGTGTTTACATGATAGGGCCACCAAGAAAGTGGATTGGACCTTGCAAGATGTATGCAAAGAGCTTAATGCATACCAGGGCAATACAATAGAATCCAACCAATTAGCGATCAGTACCACTGCAGCGCTGGTGCAGAGTAGACATTACTTTTCAGAATAACCAATACTTCGCTTCCTGCTTTAGAGCAACCAAGCCTACATTTTTCTTTATTGGTACACTCGGGCAGCAGCCTATGCTTCAAACTTAAAGGAATATCGAGCTGTCAGAGATGTGCGTATTTCTGGACTTTGTTACAGCTGACAAATTGCAGTTATGGCAATTACAAGCTACAGTTGCAGCTTTATTTCAACTCTTTTTATTACCCTACCCACCAAAAACAAAGAATGTATTTCACTTTGCCAGTACCTTCATATCAGTCAGTGTAGGAAAGTGCCCCTTTTTGACATGGTTACCCACACTTTTTGGCTGATCACCTGATGTGATTTCGACTGAAAGTACACTGGGTCCCTGCTAACCAGGTCCCCAGTGACAGACCTCTTTCCCAAAAATGTAGTATTGTTCTACAAATGGTACGACTTCAGACCTTTTGTAAGTCACTAGTAAATTGTACCCCTGGTACGTAGGGCATTTCGACTGAAGAGGGCCCACTAGGGCTGCAGCTCGAATTGTGCCCCCCTTGGGACCCCTCAACATGATCATGCATACAGCCATTGCAGGCTGCATGTCTTGGTGCAGATAAAACCAACGAGTCGACATGTCACACAGCCCTGTGCGTTATGCCTGCAGACACTTGCATGATAAATAGGTAAGCCACCCCTACAGCAGCCCTTACTGTCCGAAGACAAGGTGCACTATATCCCATGTGAGGACATATCTGCCTGAGCAGCTATGACCCTGCAATGTCTAAGTCCATTCTTAGACATTGTAAGTGAGCAGGGAAGCCATACCGACTACATAGGATGTAAACTTGTAATTATGAGTTGACCAACTCCACAATGACTTCACTGTACCCCAAGATGTTTGGTACCAAACATTTTATCTTAATAAACCAGCACTGATGCCATCTTAGTGATGTCCGGGCATGGCCAGAAAAAGGGACCAGTGGCTTTATTCCAGCTGCTTTTAAAATACATCAAAAGCACCAGTAACAGAATGGCTTCTCTTCTCATTCCCCCATTTCTATCAATGTCAGCATTCTGCAGTCATAGAATGCTGTTTGCATAACACCACTCTGTGCCTGAGCAGGGTGACCCACTGACATCCATACACCAGAGACAAAGACTACAAGGCATTGCATCATAATGAGGAGAAACTAAATGTTAGCATGCCTGTCTGATGACCTCAGGCTGGAGAAGCTCCGGTTTGGGAAATAACCAAAATAGTTATTTTTTTTACAAAACTATGGTACTTTTCACCAAGGATAGGTAAAACCAGGCACTCTACTGATTCTCAGTGTCATAAGAAGAAAAAACAAGCATTTACAATGCAACGGTTTCGCCTTTGTAAAAGTTAGAGCTATTGGCATTGTAAATGACAAATGTTTTATTTATGTGTTAGTTTTGAAAACATAAATAAATGGCATTGTCATTTACAATGCCAATAGCTTAATCTCTCGCAAATGCGAGACCTATTGCATTTGCACCCACACGCACACACACAGAGAGCCACCCACACACACACAAAGAGCCACCCACACACAGAGCCACCCACACACAGAGCCATCTACAAAAAAAAGCTAGCCACACAGACAGAGGCCCAACACACACAGAGCCCCAACACACACAGTACAGAAAATAAGTTGAGGACTGTGCACCAACGCTCTGTAATGAATACACATTTGCAGGCAGCTGCACACTGTAAAGAATGCATGCTTATTTTGTACATATATATTCAACCTAGCTCGTTCACAAATTGTAAGCACTCTGCTATGTGACCTATACTGAGCAGACCTATGTCACCAAAATACACTGCAAGAACCCACCTATGTAGCCTATGATGTGCAGTTCAACGACCATACCCTACACATGAAGCTTTATACCAAAACACACTGCATGCCCAGGCCCGTCACCCACGATACACAGTGGAAAATCAGCTAAACCAGCTGGAAAACAAAAACTTAGCTGCCAACCACAATACTTTTCTGAGCACGCTGACATCTGTGTCATACTGAGCACTCAGCTTACAGCCACGGGGCATTACGCACATCAACCTAGAGTACAAAACAGAATGCAATCACATACAGTAAACTGCTCGCTATCTGTCGCAAACTGACCAAATCCAATTGTCATACATGATACACGCAAATCCAGGTGTGACTTACAGCAAACTACAGCCGGCTCTTGCTAACTTTTCTACGCAGTGCACAACCAGTTGTTACTATTTTTGCACAGGAACCTGCTATGATCTGTACAATGCAAGCAGTTGTTACTTTACTTTATGTTCATCCATGTGTCACCCATATCATAGTATGCACAGCTGGATGACAACCACTGTGCAGACAGATGTCACTAATGGTGCACAATCAGCTGTCACTCCTAGTACACTGCACAGCCAGCTGTCACCTGTAAAATGTACGACTAGGAGTTGCCTACAGTAACTGTTCCCAACCAGCTTCCAACAGTGGACAATCAATCGTCATAAGCAGCACACTTACCCGCCGTCCACAGTACAGCTGTCACCTATAGTCCAATTACACAGCCAGCTGTCACCCACCAAACACAGTCATCACTACAGTACACTGGGCCAGGCAAGTGCTGTGAACTGCAATCCACTGCACATCCAGGAGACACGGACAGCGGGGGGGGGGCGGGAACGGGCACACGGACAGCGGGAGGGGGGGCGGGAACGGGCACACGGACAGCGGGAGGGGGGGTGGGAACGGGCACACGGACAGCCGGAGGGGGGGCGGGAACAAGCACACGGACAGCGGGAGGGGGGCGGGGAAGTATGCTTTCATCAGCATGGACAACTTGAGTGTATGAGGGAGGGAAGCAGCAGCATGAACAACTGGAGGGTGTGAGGGAGGAAAGCAGCAGCATAGACAACTGAAGAAAGGGAAGTAGCATCAAGGAAAACTCGAGGGACAGAAGCAGCATGGACAACAGGAGGGTGGGAGGAAAGCAGCAGCATGGACAACAGGCAGGTTGGAGGGAGGGAAGCAGCAGTATATACAACAGGAGGGTGGAGAGGTTTAAGCAGCAGCATGGACAACTGGAATGTGGGAGGGAAGCAGCAGCATAGACAAGGGGAGGGTGGGGGGATTTAGGCAGCAGCATGGACTACAGTAGGGTGTAAGGGAGGGAAGCATCAGCATGGACAACGGATGGGTGGGAGGGACGCTAAGCAGTAGCATGGACAACGGGAGGGTGGGAGGTGGGAAGCTGCAGCATGGACAACAGGGTGGTGGGAGGGGGAAGCTGCAACATGGCCAACGGAAGGGTGGGAGGTGGGAAGCTGCAGCATGGATAACAGGGTGGTGGGAGGGGGAAGCTGCAGCCTTTGACAACGGGAGGGTGGGAGGGAGGGAAAGAAGGAATGAGGGAAGCAGCAGCACGGACCACGGGAGGGTGGGAGGGAAGCAGCAGTACAGACAACAGGAGGGAGCAACACTGACAATGAGCAGCACAACGACGGAAAGAAAAACATCGACATAGCGCTCGATTTCTTGCAGTGTCTAAAATGTGGCCACATCTTGACTGCATCCAGTGACATACAACTTTTCTCCGTTTAGTGACAAGACCTTGCTTCGAAAAGTAATAATAAATAAATGATACATCTACGCCTACCTTCCTCTCTCTAGGTCGGTACTTCCACTAATCAAAGTAGCCTCGGGCCATAGTTTACGTCTAAAGCAGTGATCCAAGAAGTCAACTGAAGCCTGTGAATACAGAACAGTCCTTGACAAACGTGCCCAATCACGGGGGTAAAAACAATCCCCTCGCTTATACACCCCCAAAGTACTGTTGACCACCCTGAGTACGCACTGAGCTAACGAACACTTACTCTGTGCGCGCTGAAACAAATCAGCCGGCAATTCCTCACTGGCTCCACGTCACGCCGTCCGATCGTGTCCAACAGTTACTGAGCGCACGCACGTGGATAAATACGTGGGGCGGTTCTCTACTCACATCAAATCGGAACGCCCAGCAAAAGCAGGGACAAAGAAAGAGGACTGAATCCTGCAGCGGCCGAGCCAACTAAAAATAGTTAAAATAAAATAAAAAGGAGCCCGGGGGAGCAAAACGTGTCGGGCGCTGTTAATATAAATTACAAAGCACAGACATACAATAAACAACAATAAAGTTGGTTCTGAAAAAGAAGCTCGCCCACCAAGAACTGCATCCTGAATCCTGGCGAGGCTCCAACCAACGGCGGCGCAGCTCACGGGGACAGGCCCACTGCAGCGGCCAATCAGAGCGCGCCTCTGCCGACGAGCCTCCGAAAAGCCACCAATGCGGTCGCAGCCCCTTCGTGCCTCGGCCAAGGTGCCGAGCAGCTGCCGGTTGACCCCCGGGCGGGACGGGATACCACTATTTGTGAGGACACGGGGGGGCGGGAGAGGACGAGGGGGGCGGGCGGGAGAGGACGAGGGGGGCGGGAAAGGACACGGACGTCGGGAGGGAGGCGGGAAACGTGGGGACGGCGGGAGGAGGGACACAAGGCAGGACAGCAGCAAGCACGGCCCGGCCGGACCAGACTCGGGGGCGTTCCCGGCGTCGCGTGACGTCGCCAAAGCCAAAGAATCTCGGGAACGCCCCCGTGTCTGGTCCGGCATTGATGGACAGGCCCCTCATCCAATGGCTAGGCTCCATTTATGGAGCTAGCCAATGGGACGGGGGGGCGTGTTCCATAGTGCTTACTGTACTCAATAGATTTCTCTGGAGGAGGAGCCTAACGGCTCCGTCCCCCAGCGAAACCTAAAAATACACAGCATATTTGGCGTACTAAAGCGTCAGAAATGTAAAGAACAAATTATTTTAAAAAGGGCAGGAAGCAGGTTACCAGTACCAAAGAATTGTTGCAATACTCTTTTTTTTTATGTGTGCAGTTGCACAGAAATGAAGGAAGGAAGGGGGAGCAGATACAAAGACACTACAGAGTGAAATTATTTAGGAGGACTAAAAAGAGTTGGGGCTGGAAAAGGTGCTGGATTTATGTCTTGAGGAAAGGAAAACACGATTAAAAACTGGAGCTAAATTAGTAAGGTGAGGTGGAGAGAGGACAAAAAATAAAAGAAAAGGGCAGTGGAGGTTGGGGGTGGTGGGGATTCCTTCACCAAAAAGCTAGAGTGATGAGGTGACTCACTGTGAGGATAGAAATGAATGCGTGGTATGGATTTTTTTCCTCTGTAAAAGGCAAAACAAATCCATGTGATGTAGTGAGAGAAGAACTTGGGAAAGAAGATTGATATAAGGGGAATCACCATGTTGGATTCGACAAATTGATTACTATAATTAATTTTGAAAAATTAGAAACTTGAAACAAGGAAAATGCTTCACCACAACGCGATAGTTTTTAGTCGACATCACAAAACGAGCAGTTCAGAAATGCTGAAATAAAAAATGTTGCTAATTGCATTTCAGCTGTAGTGAATAGACACAATAATTAGCCCCTTTATTTCTTCAAGAAACTCTGCCTACGGCATGACATGGAACAAGGCTCCCACACAGCCATAAAAGACAGCACAAGAGATTCATTTCTTCCACTTTCCAGTATCTCGAGACATGGAATAACAAAGCAGAATAAAGAGCGGTGGCTCACTCTACCTCTGCTCAGACTCCTATTGACGGAATTGTTAGTTTAACTTCACAGATCTGTCACATATTTGAGTGTGAAAGACTTCGGTGGAAACAAAATTGATATGACCTGCTAATTTCATGGTAGCACTGGTTTGTTGGCTGCAACGGTGTCCATAACACAACCTGAGGGGAGAGTGTGGGGGCAGGGGTGGCCTTAGGCATGTGCAAGCTGTGCACCTGCACAGGGCCACCAAACCCCAGGGGCCACCACGCCAATATATATCCTTAATTTAATAATACTCTGAGGATGGATACATATTTGCGTTGCGGCTCCAGGCAAGGATTTGGCGGCCTCCGGCTCTGTTCCACTTCCAAACACCCTGACCCCCCGTCGCCCGCCCGGACCCCCTCTTCCGGGGCACCCTACCTATGCTCCCTGCCCAGGGCCACCATGAGCCTAGAGCCGCCCCTGGTGGGGGTGGGCGGGGCCTGTTCAGAAACGGAGCTTACTGTGGTTTTTTTGCTGTCACTAGGCGATTGTGTGCATTAAAATGGCGGCGTCTTATTCCTAGATTTTGAGTTTAGGGCCTTGGCAAAGGGTCGTCCAGGGCAGCATTACTGTAAGTTTAGGTGTTCTTCATTGTGCTCACACTGACTCCTCATTTCTTCCGACACTGAAATCCGAGCCAACAAACGTGCAACCTTTTCATCCCTGGCACAAAGCACAACAGTCCATTGTGCTTTGTACCAGAAATGGATAACAGTCAATTTCTGGCATGTTTCACGCTTTTACGAAGTTTTATATAGCGCGAACTTGACCCGAATCTGGTATCAGAGTGCTTTGCATAACACCAGTTGAGTTACTTGAGGGCACATTCATTGTTTTTTTTTTTTTTTTTTTTTTTGTTAGGCACGGGAGATTAAGTGATTTGCCCAGAATCACAGGATGTTCAGCGTCGTTGCCGAGACTCAAACCCAGGGTCCCAGATTCGAGGGCAGTCGCCGTTAGGTCAACTCCTCTCCCCTCTCCCACTTCATAGACTTTTCAAGCTTACTGCGACTTATTCTGGTTGTCACAGCAGATATCTGCTTGGAAGATGGGAATCACGCATTTTTTGTATTCCTTCATCTGAGTGGCGTTGATATCGGAGAGAATATCACCTGTGTCCTTGACAAGAACAGCCAGTTTGGGCTGTTACCCTGTAATGGTAAAGCGATGATAAATGTATGTATAACATTTTTTAATAAAATACTTTGAAATTAAAAAAATAAATAAATGTACACATGCCAAAAACAAACAAAAAAAACAGTAAGGAGGACCAAGCTGGTGCATGAGCTCAGTGTAATCCAGAAAGCGGCAGGATAATATTATAGAAACTTTACAATGCTGGGAAAAAATTGCAAATCCACATGCACCATTTTTTTTTTTTACTTGTGTGGCTTGCAAATGCATCACAAGAAAAAAACATAACATACAAGCAACACCCATGGCATGCCTTTTGCTCCAAATCATATTTTCTATCAAGGCAAAAAGAAGGACGAATGGACTGTGGATGTGGCTCCTTGTGTTCCAAAGTATTGGTTTGGTCCATGGAACGTTAAATGAACTACCCGGGATCCAGATACCTCGAGCCGCCCAGCGGATGTCCTCACCCATGTGCCTATGTTCAGTTGAAAAGACCCTGAAATTACCACATTTTTGTGAACCATGCATAAACCACTGATTCATTTACTTTTTACAGCACCTACCACCCAGTGTCTGGCACCAATGATGTTGAACCATGCACCCAGGCCCAGGGAAACAAGCCCTAAAATGGCTGAGGGATGAATTGTCTATGTCTGTCTTCATTGATATTAAGGTCCTATCACAATACTTTTCAAATGGAGGGGGCGGAGCTAGCCGGCGTCGATGGCGGACGCGTGAGCCCTCGGCTCCTCGCAAAGCTCCAGAATTATCCTGCTTGACTATCCTTGATGTGCTCGAATTGGCTATAGCTTGCCAGGAACCATCTGCTGGCACCCCGGGCAGTGATTGAAGATCTTTTTGGCCGGCTGAAGAGCGGGAATTCCTGTACATTCCGGGGCACTGTGCCTGGTGGCGCGCCTGTGGCGGACTAGGCCGAAAGCAGCGGGCTATCCTGGAAAAGAGGCCGGGCGACGTCACATTGCGTGCGGCCATAACTCCGGCGGCTGTCGTACTCCGTGCAAGCCGAGGCGCGATTGGAAAGGACCCTGGATTGCGAAGTCTTCCACCTTCTACCCTACACTGCCCCGGTGGGACAGGGGGCTGGAGAAGCAGCGTAGCGGTGGAGCACCACAACTGAGGCACCGCGCCACGTGGTGTAGCAACCTGGCTCACTTGCACAGATCGCATGAGGCTCTGCCGTCTCCCCTTATTCTGCGGAGGGACTGATTATCTGGGACAGCTGAAAAGGACCTGTCCCTATCTGGCACTGGGCCGTTCTGGCACCAGCGGACTAAGAAGTGCTGCCCGCCATTGACGCCGCCATTTTCTACGCATTGGATTCCTGACCGCTGGCGCCGAGGTATCGAGGACCGGAGTGGGCACCTGATCGTCCTGTGCGGCGAGCTTCTTTGCTCGGTGCTGCCACGCATCGCAAATACCATGGGGAAGAACGATGCGACCCAGGGGAAGATCTCCTTTGAACGGCGCCGTCTGAAAGGATCAGAGGTTCCGGCACCGGACACGTCGCCGAAGGGTGCGGCAGCAGCGCCGACCCAGGCTCCGACGGAGCTCCGGGACATGTTGGCAGCCATGGAGAAAGGCATTCAGGAAAGTATAGCGGCGGTGGGCAACAAGATAGACGCTCTGTCGTACCGCATGGACCGTATGGCAGAGCGGGTGGACAAACATGCGGAGCGCCTTGACATGGCGGAGCGCCGGCTCACTGAGGCCGAAGAAGCCCAGACGGAGTGGGACAAGGAGCGCAAGCAATTCGATAGACTCCTGACAGTCATCAGGGACAAGACAGAGGACCTGGAGGCACGTTCTCGCAGATCCAACCTCCGTATCACAGGCGTGGCGGAATCCACGCAAACGGGGAAAATTGAACTATATGTGGAGAAACTCCTGAAAACACTCCTGGGAGAGGAAGTCTTTTCCCCCATGTTCATTGTGGAACGCGCCCACCGCACACTGGGCCCGCAGCCCCAGCCTGGCTTGCCACCTCGCCCCATTATCGCGAAACTGCTCAACTATCGCGACCGGGACACTGCTCTGAGAGTGGCGAGAGAGAAGGGCAAACTCCAGCATGAGGGCATGAACATCTCCCTCTACCCGGACTTCACAGCCAAGGTGCAGGAGGAACGGCGGCAATTCGCGCCATATAAGAAGCAGCTCAGAACACTAGGCCTGGACTATGCCATGATGTATCCGGCCAAACTTCGAATCAATACTGGCGGGAAATCGTACTACTTCACGGACCCGAAAGAACTGCATAAGTCCCTTAAGACCTGGACACGGGAAAGGAAGGAGAACCGGAGTGGCCGGGAGGACGAGGAGGAGGTATCTATGGAGGAACAGGACTAAATGGCGGCTGAAGAGGGGATTGATCCTCTACACGCTGGTCGGATCACGGACCCGGACAATATGGGCGCCCCGGCCTTGCAATGGCACCTGATCCACGATTTTGGGACGGACAACTTGGTTACCCTATGGTGCTGGTAAGGGGGTGTGTGCTTCGTGGCAGTATACACTGAGCCGGGGGAGCCAGTCAGAGTGGTGCTGAGTAACACTTTTCATCATGCCTTGAGCATTGACTCTTGAATGGAGCTGAGAGGGGAGCGGTACTTGCAATATCTTGGAACAGTTAGGGGTGTACTGCATTGGTGCGCTCTGCCCTCGAGCTTTTGGTTGTTTTTTCTCACTGAGGGGTTGGTGTCGGACTATTTGACACTACACCGGTAGGGGGTACATGGGGGGGGGAGTGTGGGGTCTGTCTGACCAGGTTGGGGGAGGTCGGCTGTGGGTGGGTTGCTGTACTTGGGGTGGAAGCTAGACTCGGGGAGGGGAGGGGGGGTGTTTGGTTGGGGTTGTTGACGGGGTTTGCCTGTGAAGTGTGTGAATTGAAGTGTTCTGCTGTCCCTGTTCGCGAGCGCCGGAGGGCGTTAATGAGTTGGGGGGTCCTACTGTGTCCTGCACTACCCATCCTTTCGGTCCATGCTCTGAACCCACTTAGCAATGGCTGATACAACACCGACATTACATGCACAAGCCCGGAATGAGCTGAATTTACTGACTTGGAATGTGCGGGGCCTGAACGACTTCCGCAAAGTGAGGAAAGTCCTTAACTATCTTAGCAGACATCACGTTGACATAGCTCTGCTGCAGGAGACACACCTGCCACTCTCCAGCAGAATGCTCAAATCCAGAGGTTTGTCGGGGAACACTGTGGCGGCGGGTTACACTACACATGCCCGAGGGGTGTTAATTTGGGCCAATCCGAAGTCACAGTTGCGGCTCATTCCGGTGCACTCAGACCCGGACGGTAGATATGTCCTGGCGAGATGTGTGGGTAAGGGGATGGACATACTAATATTGAACGTCTATGGCCCTAACTATGACCACCCTGAATTCTATAAGACCCTGTCAGCTATTGCAAGAACGCATGCACGGCCCTGGATGTTGTGGGGCGGGGACTTTAACTTTGTGTTTGACCCATCAATAGACCGCTCTGCGGGCCCTGCCCGGAGGCCCGTGGCCTCGGCCACGTACATGGCGGCTGAGATGATCAAATCTGACTTGCTGGATGTCTGGAGGGAAAAACATCCGAGGTCGGGTGGGTTTACACACTATTCTGCATTTCACGACGTGCACACCAGGATAGACTACTGGTTGGCACCCCCCCTGGTACTTATCAACATTCGCACATGCACAGTCCTCCCACGCACGCTTTCAGATCACTCCCCTATTCTCCTCCACCTCGCAACACCCAGGAGGGGGATCCCAGCCTTCACCTGGCGGTTCCCGCCTTTTGCACTGCTTGACGAGGCCTTCAGAGGGGAACTGGCAGAGGACATAGAGCAGTTCTTCACTACAAACATAGGCACAGTGGATGACTTCTTTACGGTATGGGAGGCATTTAAGGTATACATCAGGGGGGTGGCGATGTCGAAACATTCTAGTGTGCTACGATCCATTCGTAGGGACCTAACAACTCTGGAAACGAAGATGGCGGATCTTGAGGCAGAGCAGCTGCGGCTGGGGGGCGAGGCGGGAGACGGGACGCTGTCCCAACTCCTGTCCGAGTTTCAGGCACTGGCGGACAGAGAGGTCCTGTACATGGGCAAGTACGCCACGGCGAGACAATATGGGGAAGGTGAGAGGCCTGGGGCACTTCTTGCACGCATCGTTCGCAGCACCAGACGACCGCTGGTCATAGAGGAACTGAGAACTCCGGAGGGAGACACGGTGACGGACGAGGAGCAGGTACTCCAGACGTTCAGGAGTTATTATGCGGAGCTCTATCGAGCTAAAACACAGGGAGTGGAGGGTGAGATGGAGGACTACTTAGACCATATAGCCATGCCGTTCCTCAAGGACTCGGATAGGGAATTCTTAATGGCCCCCTTCCACCAAGACGAAATATTAGAGGCACTGGCAGGCATGCGCTCGGGTAGTGCGCCGGGCTCAGACGGCCTCACGGTTGGCTTTTACAAGGCATTTAAGGATCTGCTGCTGCCACACTTAATCACCCTGTTCGATGCCATCTGCGAGAACGGTGAAATGCCGACCACCATGCGGGAGGCGCTACTCATCACCATACCCAAGCCCGGTAAACCCCCCGATCTCTGCGGCTCGTATAGGCCCCTTAGTCTACTTAATGTAGACGCCAAAATCTATGCCAAGGTTCTGGCCACTCGCCTGGCCCTGTTGGTACCTGGGTTGGTCGCCCCAGAACAGTCCGGGTTTGTCCCGTGCAGGAATTTAACCTACAATATCAGAACAGTGTTAGGCGCGATGCAACATATTAAACAAGAGAATAGCGCATTGGCAATATTCCTTGACATGGAGAAGGCGTTCGACTCGGTCGAATGGCCCTTCATGGTTCGGGTGTTGCGCAAGTTGGGATTGGGCGAACAGTTCCTTCAGCAGGTTGGAGCGCTGTACCATCGCCCCTTCGCTAGGCTCCGCCTGGGTGACAGGGTAACGGACCCGATTGACATAAGCAGAGGCACTCGACAGGGCTGCCCTTTGTCGCCGTTGCTTTACGCACTGGTGGCGGAACCCCTGGCGTGCGCCATGCGGGAGTACCACAGCCTAGAGGGGGTTAGCTTCCCTACATATAAGATCGGGATATCAACATACGCTGACGACACGCTGTTGTACGTCAGAGACCCGGAAGTTAATTTGCCTGCGGTGCTCCGCGAAGTGGTCCGTTTCGGCTCGTTATCGGGCCTGAAGGTGAACTGGGACAAGTCGATTGCGTTCCCGCTCACTCCGGTGACACGACAGTTCGACATGGACTACCCATTGCACTGGTCCGCCGACTCAGTTCGCTACCTGGGCATTCAACTCCACTCGGACCCGGAAGTCCTCGTTCGAGACAACTACGGAGTGGCCTATAACAACCTAGTGGATGACGTGGATAGGTGGATCCGTCTCCCACTCTCCCTCTCGGGTAGGATTGCACTAATGAAAATGGTGGTACTCCCCCGATTTCTGTTCCTCTTCCTGAACCTACCTGTGGTTTTATCTAAGACCTTCTTTCGGCAGCTCACCTCGGTATTGGTGAAACTAGCTTGGGGGGGGAAACAGCCCAGGGTTGGTTGGAAGACTCTGATCCTACCTTGCGAAATGGGGGGACTGGGGGCGCCGGACCTAGAACGGTATTATAGAGTCGCCCAGGCGTCGCACTTATACTCATGGGTGCATGGTGACCCTCGGACCCCGCACCTTATACTGGAGCGGTTGTTTGCGGACCCGCTCCCTCTACCTGCTACTGTCTGCCTGCCCACAGACCGCGCAACTGGCCGGATGGTCTCCCTGAAAGCGACCAACCACGCCTGGAACTGCCTAGTGCGCTCTCGGGGCTGCACTCTGCTTTACTCCCCACTGTTACCGGTGGAGTGGGCCCTTTGGCTCGACCCGCTCGGTGAGAAGGGTGTAGTCAAGGCGCTGAGTTCTCTTGGTGTAACGAAAATGGAGGACCTGTTTGAGGGAGGTGTACTCAAAACCTGGGACCAGCTACCAGTTGCCGGGGCAGGCCACACTCTCTTACAAAAATTCCAATACCACAGGCTCCGCTCGGCCTTTCGTGAACTACTGGGCCCGGATTTGGAAGAACCTGAGGAGATCCCGGAACTAACACATATACTGAAATCCACCTCCGCGGCGAAACTCATTACACAGCTTAACAAGCTGGGTGTTACACAGCAGCGTCTGCAACCGTCGAAGGCCAGAGAGGCCTGGCAGGCAGACCTACAATCCCCCATAGATGATGGAATGTGGCGCTACTGCTGCACAAGCACTCGCAAGATATCTCTAAACGGACGGCACCGCTTGGTGCATTTCAAATATTTACAACGAGTGTATTACACCCCTGCTCGCCTCCATCGCTATGGCCTTCGCGCCTCGGCCGAATGCGAACGCTGCCAGACTCCGACAGCTGATTTCTACCATTTGGCATGGCAGTGCCCAGGAGTGCAAGCATTCTGGGGGGAGGTCTTTGCGGAACTCGACCAAATACTGGGGGAACCTTTACCTCGTGCCCCTGCTTTGGCGCTACTCGCTTATTCGAAACCGCTAGCCCCGGGACTGCGTCGTCTAGTGGACATGGCGTTGCTCCTTGCAAGGCGGGTGGTGGCGACCTGCTGGATGAGGGGGCCTCTCCCCACAAAAGGTAAATGGCTAAGGGACCTACAGTACTGCTGCACCCAGACAGAACTGTATAGCGACCTTCTTCCGCCCAGAAGCAGGCCCAAGAATTTTTGGGACCTTTACAAAGAGTACAAACAGAGGAGTGAGGAGGACGGCTCTGACACTGCTGAGGAGGTGGAACTGCAAGATAGAGTAGAAGAGATCGTAGACAGCACTGAACACGGGGACACGGGGGAGGCGGGAGTGGGGAGGCCTCTGGTTGACTGAGGGTGGCTGTGAGAACCCGGAGATGGGCTGCTGAAGGATAGTAAAGTAGGGGCAGGTTTATAGGGGGGACGGGGTGGGGACACGGGGTAGGAACACTCGGGTGGTTGTATAGTCGGGACGGGTTAGGCAGACACACAGACACACACAAGCGGGTGGGGGGGCAGTTTGTTGGGCGCTGTTTAATTTCTTATAGTAGACATGTTGTTGGATCGCTGACTAGCATATGGACGGGTTGATTGCCAGTTGTCACATCACTACAGTACGCTACCTATGTGGGGAGCCCTCGATTGGCATGGTTGCGCTGCTACTTTAATACCTCGCCGCCAGGCCTCCGGGATGCTGGCACTAAGGCTGTGTACGACTTACATTTAGCAGTTTCTGAGAACCTGACGCCAATCCCGGAGTTCATTCATGCACATGTGTTAATGCTGGTGATGTCAATGGCTTTGCTGTCAATAAAGATCTTTGAAATAAAAAAAAAATACTTTTCAAATGGAATTGAGCCAATTTCCAAGCACAGCGTCTATACAAACGTTTCTGTATGTTTATTCTTTGTCATGTAAATATATTAAAAGTATGTAATGCACCTGTTGATATGTATGGACCACACTGTCGTGTCTATCAACGTTTGTCACTGTCGAGCAAAGCAGCTCTATAAGGTGTGATGCATTAGGCTATATTACATGAATTATTCACGCATGTGTAAAAAATGAATTATGCCGGTCATGTGAAAGACATCAAGACATTCAAGGATTGATTTAGCAAGCAATGTGCACTTGTGTTATAATTTTTTATAAATAGATCCCAGCAAATGAAAACCATCCAGGATTTATGTCCATTGACTGTATTCTATCCAGCAGTCGCAGAGGACTGTGAGCATGGTCTGTGTCGACTAGTGCTCTGACGTGGACTGTGTAACCCAGGGGTCTCCAAACCGGTCCTGGAGGGCCGGATCCATGCCAGATTTTTAAAATTACTACATGTATCTCAATGGGGATATCCAAACAATCTGGCATGGATCCGGCCCTCCAGGACCGGTTTGGAGACCGCTATAAAAGACAATAAATACATTAGTTATTAAGAAAATTACAAATATTAAAAGAGGTTTTAAAGTGACACAAATTGACAGCAGTTTCAAACAAAGGAAAGCCATGCTTGCTTCCAATAGTGGCTGCTACTGACCAGGGGTGATGGGGCAGGGGGGCTTGGGGACGGGGGGTGGGAAGGGGCGAATATATATATTTTTTAACGGACTTACCTTTTAACTACCGACCGCCGCCTCCTCTTCCTCCGTCCTCCTCTCTGCATGGCAGGAAGCACACAGACTCCCAGACTCCCCTGGCCAATCACAATGCTGCCTTAGCAGCTTTGTGATTGGTCTGAGCGGCATGGTTCGACGCTCAGACAGGGGCTGACAGGCTGTGCATGTTCTCCACAGCCTGCGTGGAGAACTGTCAAAGTGCGCATGACGCTTTATCCGGCCCGAGAATGCCGGCCAAAGTGCCATGCACACTTAAGGTGCGGCCACCCCTCCCACCCCTGTGACACACGGGGAGCCCAGCCCCGCCCGCCTGGCTTCATAAGCAAGCTGAATGAAAAAAAAGAATATGATAACGAATGTTATTATCATTTCATTTTTTGTATTCAACTTGCAGCTGAAGCAGTGGGGGCTATGCTCCTTCGCCTTAGCAGAGAGCCGCCACTGCTTGCTTCCTATAAAAAACAGGTTTACTATTACTTGTTTTCATTGAGAGCAGTAACGCTCATCTGATAAGTCACAGAGGGATTTCATTCTGAGTTTTTTATTCATCTCCCCTGCCGTCTTTTCATCTGGTAATCCACCAAACTCTTTTTCAAATCCTCTAAAGAAAGGAGGCATGGTCTTCCGTGTAGTGAAGCCGGGAGGGGGGTGGTAAGCTTGCTTTTGACTTCTGAGCTGTAATGGTCAGGTGAGGCCAGATTTAACAAGCCCCATCCATGAATTATTGCGCATGACAGGGCCCCACAGGCCATCATAACCCGGCGTCAATGATTATTGAACCACATGCAACACATCTATGCATATAAATCACGTTTTCTGAGTAATAGCTGTATTAAACATTTATTGTGTTCCTTACCTAAGCCCTTAGAACATTGTTCCTTACATAAGCCCTTAAAACAAAAAAACGATTTTTCGTTGTCCATTGCTTGGGAGAGGGGGAAGACAACAAACTGATTTTGCTTCACGCATACTAAATCCTAGCCAGTCGAAATTTGAGAAAACGCATTTTGCTCCACTTCTTATTATTTAAAACTTGTAAAAACAAAAAAGAAACTTCTAAATCATTTTGTGCAAGTTTGCGGTTATATCTGTGCTGAGAACTTGCAGTTGTGGAGGCCCATGTTGAGAACTAGAGATTATGTGCATTCAGCAGAAGGCAGGCTGTCCGGCAGCATGTTACCAGACAATGAGTACAGCAAGCGGTGAAGTGTTTGCTGCACCTAGACCGCACTGGGTGGTTTTCCCCAAGCAGCATGGACAATCCGGCCTGAAGAACGGTGGGAACTGCAGAATTCAGCTCTGAACAAAACATGCCAAACTTGTCAGCGGCGGCTCCTCCCCGCTAAGGCGGAGGGGCGTCGCCTTACAGGAAAAATGAAAGGATAATAACACCATGTTATTATCATCAGGGCCGGACTGGGAAGCGAAACCGGCTCTGGCAAAGTGCTCGGCCGGCCCCCCCACCTGGGCCGGCCGGTTTTCGGCCGTTTTTGTTACAAGGCCGATTTCACACATAAACAGAGCCAGTACAGAAAAATAAAATGATAATTGTAATGCCCTAGAATCGGATGTACCATTTTACAACGCATACCATTACAACTACCTACCATTACAACGCGACCATTACAACGCATACCATTACAACGCATAGCGCTTAGAGGTGCTGGATAGTGGTAAGTATAATTTACTATTCCAACTCCAGTCCCCGTGGACACTAGGGAAGGTGTTGGATAGTAAATTATACTTATTCCCTATCCTAGAGCGCCCCCCAGCGCAATGCGTTGTAATGGTATGCGTTGTAAAAGTTGCGTTGTAATAGTAGGTAGTTGTAAAAGTTGCGTTGTAACAGGTGTATACCCCTAGAATCAGTTAGCATTCTAGTGCTAACTCTGTATCTACACTTAACACCCACCCACCACTGATGTCACTGGTCATGTGACACAGCATCAATAAAAGAGGCCGAGCGCACGTGCTCTGGGCCGGTTGCACCATACCTCCAGTGTGTCCTGCGTCAGTGCATGAGTGACTGCCAGCATGAGGGCCTAGGGCCCACCACAGCCCTTTACAATAATCAGGCCCGGACTGGCCGTTGCGGGCACCGGGCAATCCCCCGGTGCGCCGCAAGGGTGGGGGCTGGTTTTGGGCCCCTGGCGGCCGTTTTTGTTACAGGGCCGATTTTCCAGCTATGGCCAATCCGGGCCTGATTATCATTTTGTTTTTCTGTACTGGCTCTGTTTATGTGTGGGCGGGGATGGGCTGCCTACTGAGCAGGGGGAGGAGGAGTGGTGGGAACTTTCTTAATGCGCATGACGATTTGACCGGCCGACTTGGGCCGGCCAAACAATCATGTGCACTTAGCATTTCTCCACCTGGCTGTATTGCACAGCCTCCCACTCCCTGTCTGAGCGCCGAACCGGGCCGCTCAGCCCAATCATGATTTTAAAATCAAGAGGAGTTAGGCCCACGGGACAGAGATTAGGCAGGGCCGTGAATGAGTATACAACTGGGGAATGTGCCTAAATCTCCAAGTTTTTCAAAAGCTTAAGTTGTTTGGGATTTTTAGACAAACGTGTACAACTTATGTTTATCTTGGTTCATTTATTCAAACCTATTTACTTAGTATTTTGTCATTTTTCTTCAATTCACATAGAGAAATGAAAACAACGTCTTTCATTTTTCATATTACAAAAACATATCATACATTATTTACACGAATGAAGAAATAATATATGACAAAACAACCTCACACAACATTTTAAATAAACAATTTTTGTAACCAACACTTTGTGAAAGACAATTAGACTACAATAAAACAATGAAACAACTACTTTTCATCTTGTGAAATAAACGACAATGAAACAACTACTTTTCATCATATTGCCCTATTCTTAAATGTCCACAGGATTTTCTTCATTTAACCAGCCCAATCATGAAGCAGTGTTGTGATTGGCTTAGGGGAGTCGGGAGCCTGTGTGCTTCCTGTTTCCTGCGTCGACAAAGAGGACTGAGGCGAAGTGGCGGCCGCAGGTGCATGGATTTTTTTTATACTCCCCACGCTACCACTACTGCCCTGTAGCAGGCGCTACTGGTATCTTCGTCTGCCAAACGAACACCTTGAGTTTCAGGAAATCAGTGTCGCTAAGCCTTATCTGCCCTTTCCACAATGGTCTTTCCATTGAGTACTAGCGGCGATTCACAATCGAAGAGGGAGAATCTTTTCATTTGCATTCTCTCCCCATTTTGCTACTATTTTATCCCTGATTTTTTGCTCTTAGTTGTTGGAACTCCTAATGAATAGATTTCTAGATACTTATGCTTGGCCCTCACCTGTTCCCTGATGCAGGGCGAGTTTGGTACCTTGCTATCGTTCCAGTATTAATCTTCATTTTTAAACAAGGGATACAAGATTGCAAAGGAGACACTTTGTGGGGTTTTTCTCTTCTATTGGGGCCCCTTTAAGGAGGCAATCAAGACTGATCTGTGCAGAATGGCTCCATTGCTGCTGGGAGGAGTCTCCCTTCATTCGGTCAATGAAGAAGAGGAATCAACAGACCTTAAAGTTCAGTCCTTGACAAAAAACAAAGAGGTTCAGTGATTCTGCAACATGACACTATGCGTATGCTGTAGTAGTGCTGGCGTAACATGAGTTAAAGCCTTACGGTGCCATACAGTGGTAACTTCACATATTAGAAAATGCAAAAAATGTAGTCTTTTTCTTATATATTTGGAGAAGTCCAGAGACTAAATAGAATTTGGCATGAAGAGGTAAAAATCCTTGCACTGGTCATGTACACACGTGAAGATGCGGCAGTAGTCCACCCGCGGTGCCTCCTCTTTTGGGTGAACTAATTTTAGTGAGTTCTTTACATTTTAATTAAATCCTTCCTATAACTCCGTATGCCAGCTGTAGCGTCTGTCGCCACACTCTGGTGGATTTGACTGGTATTGGTCCATACAGTGATCGCTTTATAAATTTGATTTTGAATGATGTTCGGTGTTAAGATTACGTTTTAATGTATTCCTATACCCAGTGAAATAATAAAGGTGTTAAGGTCAGGGAATTGTAATGCAGCACTCTGACACTGAGAGTAAAGCATTATGTTTCTCATTGGACTTTGTATCAAAGATCTGTCTCCATCTAAATACTTGATATTGATAGATATTTCCAGACCCAATTAATATAGGAAATCTAATTCTTTGGTGTCAAATTGAGGAGCACAAAATTGCTGTTTGTTTGTAATATCTAAAAGTCTTAAAGAACCAATTTCTCAGAAATCTATACTTTATAACCAACTGACCATATTGTTGAAGTAAAAGTGGAATACGGCATGATGCTTGTGACCTGGTCTAGATCATCAGTCTCCCTATTCTTAAAACATCTCTGCAATATAATTTTGATCATTTCTTTGTCATCTCCACAGTAAGTGCAGAAATCAATCTGGGTGGATGGAACAAATGATGGACCTTTATTTAAAATGGAGATGAGTCTTACAATTGAAAACAGCACGTGTTGCATGAATCCAAGAGTATTGACCGTTTATGTGTGACCCCCAAATAGCATTCAAGATTCTCAGGGTCTGATTAGTTTGGATTAGAGCTGCTACTTGATGTGCTGGAAAAGATGTTTGCAGATACTAAAATTGTGCTGAAGAGTCTAGGACAGATCACAATAATCGTCTGATAAGTCTTGTCCCTCCTTTTCTATGTGCATGATTATCTTCTAAGTTTTTGTATTTCTTACCAAGGTTGTCTTTTTTAAGGACTTAATCTCATTGTTAACGTTCACTAGTAATTTTTTGGCATCCATAAAGCTTGTGATTAAAAGATTTTTGTCACTGGGGAATTCATTTTTCCTGCTCTTCTGCTGAGCTTAGATGATGATAAGCTCCCTTACTTTGTCTATAATCCACTCCGTTATTTTGTACCTGATATTAAAATAAGAAGGTTCACATAATGAATACATTTCTAGTAGGTACGCTGGTGATCCCCATTTTTTTGATAGGAACGCATAATGCTAATTAATACTTTTGAATAACCATATTTTATACACATATTGATTTACTGAGGAAACTCCCTGCATTTAAAGATACGTTAGGGTGGACAACTAAAAAGAAAAATATATTTTATTAAGAGCACCATTGTCTTTCTGTGCATGGGTTGCTCTTGCTATATGTATATTTTACCTAGAGTAGGCAGTATTTTCTAGTATTTGCAGGTTATGAGTGTCTTTGAGAATTTGAGAGGGATGAGTAACTTCATAAGATAAGATTTGCTGACAAGGAATGTAGTAAAGGTCAGGTTATAACATGGTTGTCCAAAATTGGTCCATAAGACTGGATCCATGCCACATTTTCATGATAGCTACCTAAGGTAAATTAACATATTGTGAATTTAAATGAGAATCATTTACATTGTGATTACTCCCAAAAAACTGGAATGCATCGATCCTCTTTCCCCTGGGTCTACAGTTGGTAGTATACTTTTCCCATATAAATTCTGTTGACTGCACCTTTTTTCATTCCGAGCAATGTGTTGATTCCCAGAATGAGTGATGGTATTACCTTTACGAAGTTTCGGTCATTAGCCCATCCCTGTCACAGACAGAGCTGGAGATCCTATCTTGCTCTCCTTACTCTCAATCTGTCTGGTATCTTCAATGGATAATACCTCTATTTTAGAAATGTAATGAAATTCTGTGCCACATTTTCCAGTGATATTGACAAGCTGTACCGATTGTGAATTTGTTTTTGTTATAATGCTCCTAGTGGCCCTTGGGGATTGTCCATTCCAGAATATGTTGAGAAGGAGGAGTTGTGTAAGGCAAAATGTAGTCAGAAATTCTTTGACTGGTGACTCAGTATTATTGAGAAAAGGAAGAGGGATACACAAGAGAAAGCCTGGGAGGGCCTTTCAGAAGCAGCTAGGTTGAGAGACAATAACTCATTCTGGGAGATAATTAACCATCCGTTCTTTGCTGAGCATCATGCCCCAAGGGTGGAAATAATAATCTCAGCTGATCTATGGGTGGCCCACGTCTCACAAATGTTTGAACCTGGGCTTAATTTCTCTTCATCCATGCGTTCAGCCAACAATTTTACTAGCCCTGTGCCATGTTCACAATCCTCCTGTTTGATCATTGAAACTAAGGAAATAGTCAACGCTATTAGGAAATGTGCCCTCGGATAAGCACCTGTCCCTGATGAGTCTTTCCCTTCTTTTGCTGTGACTAAAGATCTGGGGAAACTGAGGTGGATTTGGTGAGGTCTAGTGCTTTGGACTGCTTAGCACTGGGTGGGGTGGCACGGATCCCATGGTTGTTATATCTTGAGAATACATTTGAGGCCGTAGGTTTAGCTGAAATATTTGGTAACCCTCGACGATATCCATTGGAAGTACAAAGATAGTTAAGAAATGTTTCCGTAACCACTGTACAGATTTGAGGGTGCGGTGTGTCCAATCTCTGGTTTCATTTGCTAGGTACGTGTTGGTATCAACCTGCAACAGCATGGGACCTTATCTAACTTGGTTCCTGAACCCCATCCAGCGATGTAACTTGACATATTTTAGACTGAGTTTAATACATTTTAAGGTCGCCTTTTCCCTGCCATACATTGTTATGCGCCTTTTAGAAGGATCCTAAGCATGATTTTCTAATTCCTGTTTTACGAAAAGGACGTTTGAGAACCCATCAGAAGGGCCTGGTGTTTCTACAGAAATTAGGTACTTTAAAAACTTGCCTAGCAGTGTTCCATTTTATTAGGCAGGCCGTAAGGATTAGAATAAGGTATGAACTCATTATTTTATGATGCTGATTCTGTCCCCATTTTAATTCTTTTTGATGTTCTAAGGTGGGAAATCTTTTATTCATTAATCCCCATGAACTGCTGTCTGTATGATATTTACAGAGACCCATGTTTTTACGCTGTTTCCCTATGTGATTTGCACTGTGCATTTGAATAATTTTAAGGGGTGAATTGCTTTTATTTCTTGCGTTTGATGTCTTTTATGGCTGTTTGCCGAATAAAGATTTGTTTTGAGACTCAAAATGGCACGGTGACATTGCATAATTGGTGGTTAACTTAATTTAGTTGCCTTGCAGTGAAATATTGATTTTTTCTGTTGCTGGGAAATATGTCGCTATTACCTGGCAAAAAAAATATTTATCTTTTTGATTAGAATGTTTTTTTTCGAAACAATGAAAATTCGCAATGCAGATATGCAAGGCGTTGTGCTTGCTTGTATTATCAGGTGGAAAGTGAAACCAGGAAAAACAAAGAAATATTACTACAGCTTCTGTGTAAACTGCAATGTTTGCGAATTTTAATTTACTAGCCAAAAATAAAAGTAAAACGTTGCATCGAAGCCAGGGAAGTAAACTAATTCAAGAAAATATGAAAAAACAACATAGTGTATCAAATTCCTATAGGTTGCAATTTTGACGTCCCTCAGTTATGCCTTTCCTCAGAAAATACTTGACGAGCATGCAATGTAATCAGTTACATACTACCTAATTAACTGGTCAGGTCTTAGAAAAGAAACTGCAATTTAGTAGAAAACAGGTAATTTTGCATTTATTTATTGAAAGTGTTAAACTGGCACACTTGCTGTGACGGCCACGTCTGACTGAGCACCTAACAAAACAAGCTAATGATTCTTTCCAGTATGTGTTTATTGTGAAAAGGCAGTATATTTGACAGATCAGAGCATAAAAACTGTTCTTGGTTGGAAATTCATGCTGCAAATATAAATCCCAGAAAGGTCCTCGGGGATGTTCTGTTGACGATGCAGGTCATCTGCTAAGGCTCCCTGGGGATACAAGCAGTTATTCTCAGCTTAATAAACTGACAACATGACAGGTTGCTGGGGTATTAGAGGTAAGCTGATGCATTTTGATGTGCAGTTAAACCTCAGATAAAAGTGCATAGTGAGGCATTCCGCTGTTACTAAAGATCTGTTTGCGCTCAAGTTCTATGCGTCGCTGGGTTTGTGTAGAGGCACAACTGCAATGTGCAAAATGCGTCCCGAGAGAGTGTGTGTGCCCCCATGCCACCCTGAAGAGTGGTATGCTTCTTTACTGCCCCTAGTGGAGTCAAGAAGAATGCCATTGGAGTTTCCCACTGGACCACACTGGATCTACATTTAGCCCTTGTAAATGTTCTAACACCACTCCCAATGCCCTACGCAAGCAGAGCTAGCAAGTCTAAAGCTCTGCAGAAGTGTTTGAGGCCACATGATTAGAGAAAATTAAGTTTTCCTTCAGGGCCTGGCACTGGACCCAGAAGTGCTATTGGTCTGCTGCAGCAGATCTGGTTCTTAGATATCTCCTAGCTTAGATGAAGGGAAGCTACTGTCCAGAAAGGGAAAAAACAAGCATATATTTAGCAGAATCAAAGAGGCGTACCTGAAATTGTGTGTATACACGTTTGTCCTGCTGTGTGCAAATTTGTATATGTTTTATTTTGAAAGAATCAACATTGTATATGTTTTATTTGGGAAGGAGATGGAACTGAGGCTTGGTTTCTGTGTTTTATTTCATTCATTTTGCTTTTGTCAATTTGTATAGCACAGGGATGGCCAAAAATGGGTTTCAGTGCACTACGCAAAGTAGTAAGTCGATTGAAGTAACAATAAGCTCTCAACAATCAAATGAAACAGCAATTTTTACATTACATACAATCTGTCTTCTTGAGCTGTGTCAATAAAGAGAGGAAGGGACCAGGAGCCAATTAAAGGTCCAGTGCCCATGCTCCAAGGGCTAAACATGAAGTCAAAGAAGGAGACAATGTTCCTGGGGATTGGTGCGGGTGTCACTCACTTACTTAAAGGATGGAAAGAAAGGGGGAAAGATAGGGATCCTAGGTCTAGAACCCACTGCCAGGAGGGAAGAGCAAGTCTTGCCTCTAGTAGCCCTCACACACCCTGAAGAATGTCATGCTTCAACATCGGGCAGTTGCTCCTCGTCGTGACGGCACTGCAATGCCCTACTGGTACTCCGAAGGGTCGCTTTATCGAGATCCTTTGAAAACTGGCGTATGGTGTATGCAGGTCTGTGGGGTGAGTCCTATATGGAGGGTAGAAAAGTGCATACAGAGATTTTAAAACTGACTAAGGGTTACCAGAAGATGTGTGTTTTAATATGATTTCAATCAAGCAACAATGACTCGGTCTCGATTTAGCATTGGGCTACTCTATTTATTTTTGAGAACCCTGAGCATCTAGATAAACTTATTCGTAGATGCTTGCATTTTTATCCTCAATTACTTTATCAGTTAACTTAGATACATTTATACAATTTCAAATGTCCAAGTTTTGAAACACTACAATACACACAACAATCATAAATTACTGTGAAGAGTCGAATATAAACAATAAGACATAAACAAATGAATTTTAACATACTTCATACAATTCAAAATTCACATTACAAGAGTACACCAGTTCTTTTTTAATATATCAGTCCTATGTCATTCAGTCTTTATGTTATAGGACTAATCTCGCAGGGGAAAACATTTCACATAATTCAATTTCCTTATGGAGCCCTCTGCGGATTAAATAAACTCTATAAGAAATAGCCGACACGTTTCCACACCCGATGATTATTTGTCGTGTTTTTCATCAGGGCTTGACTGGGTACCTCTGTTTTTACGGGTTACTTTGTTTCTTGTATCTGTATACTTGTGGTGTTTTTGCAATACACCTTACGGTTTATTTGTGTCGCAGTCTCCAGAAATGGGTTGTTGATCCCGTTTGTTGGATTATGCCTAATTCGGATTTCTTGATGCCGGTTGGGGCTGGGGTGGCGTGATTTCAATGGTGAACTCTATCTCGTCATTATTATGTGCGCTGGCAATCTTTCTGGTTGCGGCGGCTGCAATGAATACAACCCTTCGTTCGTCCTGGTTTTCTTTCGGTTGACTTTTAGCAATGTCGCTCAGGCGTCTGTCCTCGCTCTACCCGCATTCAAAAATGTTGTGTATTTCACGAATCGGTGTTTTATCACCGGGACGTGTTTCCTCCGTGCAACATGTATAATTTCTTTGTTGTCTAAAATGTGGACCCTTCCATTGGTTTTGGTAATATTGAACCCACTTGCGGAAAAACACTGTGCAGGCCAGACAAGTCGAAACATATTGATTGGGGAGTGCAAATTTCCAGAAGTGAAAGGTCTTTGATCTCCACAACATGCAATACATATTCCAATATTTTCATGGTTTGGAAAACAAGTCTGATGCTCTCCAGAAGTGTTTGGAGATCGGTGCCCGCCCAAAAATAAAGGTTTGAAAGAAATGGAAGAAAACAGCGCATTAATATGTGCAATTTGCCTAAAGGATTTGCTGGGGGGGATGATCAGCATGACAATACGATTGAAAAGGATATGAAAATAAGGTAACGCATGTAGACTGCAGTGGTAGTCTCTCTATTCAGATTACTGAGGCCATCGAGGATTAGGCAGAAGGCAACTCCTAATGTTGCACCAAATTTACAGGCTCAGGTGTCAGATAACAATTTTGATTTTTATAGAATTTGTACACAAAAATAACTCCACACGATTCCTGAAATAACAGCATGGGTGACAGTGGTCTCTGGAATCAACGGAGTATCACACGCCCTACGTTTTCCAAATCAACATGAAAAATATCAGCTTTATATATATTTTGAAAATGCATTCATTTTGCAATCTTAAAAAAGGCATCAACATTCCCTCGTTTTTTGTACATAAACACACAGCCATCCCTGAAACAAAAGATTTCTGAAAGTACATACTAGAGGAGCGCCCCGTCTGGTTCTTTCCTAAGATGAACTTGCCGAACATCTAAAGCCGATCCCTACTTCCTATCGCTGATGGAGTTCCGCCCAGGAGAAATGGTCACTTGGCCCAAGTCCCTAATGCTTACTTCTTGGTGTAGAATTGGCTGTTATCCTCATAAAGGAGCTCAAGGGGTTTAACAGGACCCAGGTCTGCCCCACTCAACATATCAGTCACAATATGACCTGGTCCTTTGCTGAACAGTCTGATCTGGATTTCTGTTTGCCCTATGCCTGCACATCTATGTACTACGCTAACAGTTTATCTGTATTCCTATCTGTGACAATGAATCCCTGTTCTATTTTTTTAAACGTGTGTTCCCCCACTGTACCACCAAAAAAATTGCTGTAACCCAGTGTTTCTAGCAATTGTAGTGATGCAGAAACTATCAAAGGCAATGTAAAAAATGTGATGTGGGGTATGGGATGCCTCACGGAAGTAACACCATGGAGGCTCACTGGTTGGTTCTCACCTGTGAGCTCATGTTCTCATCATCAGTACACCCATACCATAACAAAAGATGTGATAATGATAATAAAAGTGAAATTACTGGTGATCTGAGCGCTAGGATGTATCTCCCTAGTGTTCCCTGTGACTGAACCCTAAACTAATGAAGTGGAATCTAATACTATTGGAGCCACCCCTTAGATTAAAACGGAGCTAAACAACCACTAGCTTTCTAACTTTATTTATGCTGTGTATTTGCTCATATTAAAAGACACTCTGTCGCCTTCTATTCCCATAGAGGGACAACATGTTTCATTGCCTACTACATTTCAGGCAACTTCTTCAGGGCGAGGGTCAGTTGTCACCACACTGCATTACTTCATACGAAGTTTGATACCTGAGGGAACATATTAAAAACCTGTAAACATCACTATTTGTGTACAACGTAGTGGGATCAAAGGATCCCAATACCTTACCAATTGAACGCACACCCAGCCATAGTATATTTACCACTTCACTGCCCCTTGTGGGCATACCGGTGACCCCCTTTCAATTCTGGCCACACTGCATCAATGTGTTTCCTTGTCTGCCCGCCGTCTGCCTGTGCAAGGAATAAAGGCTTCAATAAAACCTCTTTATACCTTTTGTATCAAGTATAATACGTTTAGGTGGTTGGTCTACTCATTTTTACTCCATGGGTTCATAAGGCTATGGTAGGAGCGCCTTGATGTTATGTTAGCACTTGCGTCTTATGACGTATTTACGTTAATAGCCTGAACTTTAAAGCTGTGCACGTGTTAATGAAAATGAACTATTCCTCTGTTTTCACGGACTCTAGCCCATGTAACATTTCTCTGATAGTTACATTGGTGTCTATGATAGTGGATTGCGTGCAGTCAGCTGTACAACTGATGTCTTGTCCACCAGAGGATGTACAGTACCCTAAACATTTTTAATACTAACATTTTTAACAAAAAATCATGTAACTCGATTAAATATGTCGAGAGCATCCTGCGTTGCATCTATGCTAAACGCTGTAAATGTATGTGCCCTGAGTTTATATTTGCTTATGTTGAAATACTCTTATATCTTATAAAAATCTTATATCTCCGGTCACACCAATTGAGCACAATCTTTGAAGACCAGCGTTGGTAAAATAGGCAGATGTAGGAAAAAATAAAGTGTGGGAGTATTATCCTTTTGGCTAGAGTTGCTCTGCCTATCACGGACAAAGTCAACATTTAAAAGAACCGGATAGAATTACATAGCTTCCCTAAGGGCTTGATGATATTACCCCTAGCATGTTCCCAACCAAGTGACAGACCTGGATCCTGAGGTACGTAGACATGGTTCTAGTCTATACCAGGCGGGGTGGGTCCATCGCTCCCAGCACCACTAGTGGATCCGGTCTCTGAGGGAAAAGACAGACTTAACCCCAGATTAGTTTTAGACCAGATAAAAGCCTACATCTGTTCACTATATACTATATACATCACTGACCACAGGTGAGTAGAAGGGCCAGGAATATAGAATACAATATCTGCGTGGAACACTATACGTTGCATGCTCCATTATCGGCTAGCGGTCCCACGATGACAAGTCAATGGCTTCATCCACAGCACAAACAACAAAGGGGAAGGACTCAGGCCTAGGGATAGCTACACCAGGATTATCAGCTGAACATTATCCTTTTCAGAACTGTGCATACGTTCTCTCACCCCAAAGATTTAAAAGCCTTCCTCATATCCTCGAGGGCAATTTATGGCAATGCACAGCCCTCAGAGACTAGCAATGCACGCTATTAAGACACCCCAAAAAATATAAATTTGGGAATGCAGTTTTGAGATGACTGCTTATCTTTTTTCAAAACTATAAATCCCCTCTTAAACTGAACTGGGTGGTGAGGCATTATGGAAATTCAATACCTGTACGAACACAAGCCCCGATGAATCATTGGGAAAGATGAACATGGATATAAGAAGCTGACATGGTGTCCTCCAGGCAAAGTATGCAATATATACATTATTGAGGTGGGTAAGGTTTGTACACTTTTCTGATTCTGTAATGTTAAGTAAACTACAACATATTAAATTAAAAAAATTGTGAATCAACTCTCTTCACTTATGCATTCAACCTCCTTTCATTTGCTACTCTTTTCTCTTTTAAGTACAACATCTGTCAGATAATGCAACTTCCTCCACCACACCAATCAACTCCACGTACGGAAGAGGGAATTCCTAGCACCAATGTGTGAGCTTTGTATCGCCTGTGCAACCTCCAATGCATATGAAGCACGTTGTTATAATGCACAACCTTGCTCATACATCATTGTGCGATGTAAAGCAGGCCGCTTCCCTAATCGATCTATCGATCCATTCTTTATAACATAATTTTGTAAGTAGGAGCTATTCATTAGGCACTGTGTACTCCTACTGAGGGAACCTCATTGGTTAAGAAGGAAGGCGAGTGAGGGACTGCAGGTAATGGATTATTCTTCTCCTTGTGTTGTGAGATCAGGTCGCATCATCCACACCGTCATCTTGATAGTCCCTTGCTTCCGTATATCTATTTTACTTCAGTTCTGTGATATTAGTTTTTAAACCTATGAGTGAGGGATCAAATAAATCAACGGTTCACTGCTTCCTCAAAAAATGGTAGCATCTTTTAAAATACTTGCAAGGTTTCAAAGCTATTTCCCAATGAGCCAATTTGACAATGTTGCCTTATGGTTTGGGATGAAGTGTTACATTCTGTTCCTCTCTCTGTCTTCCAGAGCCAAGCCATGCGGGTTGTAAGGACTGTAGGCCAGGCCTTCGAAGTGTGCCACAAACTCAGTCTGCAGCACACAGAGCAGAATGCAGATGGCCAAGAGGACGAGGAAAGCGAGAAGAACAGCGAAGGACCAGAGGTTCCAGGTATGCATGCTGGATGAGCATTTCTTTTGTGCATCACATCCTGTTAACTATGCTGTGCAGACAGAGCACAGGAAGTAGCACATAGTGCCCTTCTGAGGACTTCTTCCAGTTCTAACCTTTCTAGATGCAGTGGTGGCTGCCTCGAAACAGGGGTGGTGGGGCAGAGGGTGGGGGTGAATGGAAAAAATATATGTATATGGGGCATTACCGCAGCCACCCGCACACCTCTCCTCTGCCCTCTGGCAACACCAGAAGCAGGCTCTCACAGCCCATCACGACCGTCGTGATGGGCTCTCACAGCCCATCATGACTGTCGTGATTGGTCTGATCGGCCTGGGAGCCTGGGCATGTTCTCTATCGAGCAGTGCAATACACCTATAGGGGGAAAACAAGCTAAGTGTGTATGAATGTTTGGCCAGCCAAAGAGGGCCGGCCAAACATTCATGCGTACTTAGGGAGTGAAACCACTCCTCACTTTGCTTAGCCCCGACTCGCCCTGGCTGGCTCCAGTCCTGTAAAGAAAAATAAAATGATAGTGGGGCGATGCTCCTCCGCCTTATTGGTGGAGCCGCCACTGTCTAAATGACGCAAAAGAACTTTGTATGTAAGTAAATGACAAGAAGGATTTGTTAGTTCACCTTCAACTGTTGACATTAACAGAAAAAATGACTGAATCCTGAGCTTGCCACTGCTTTAGTTTGTTGAATGGGTCTCGTGTAACCAAACACATGCTGCATCTAATAAGCTTAAGATAAAGGACCTTCACTGGATCTGGAAATTTTATAAAAGTCTTCTTCACTGGTAGAAAAGAAGACACCAAGACCCTGGGAGGCAAAAGAGGCTTTGTGCAATGCTTCCATCAAACATGCAAAGCTAGAGGGGTCTCTCCATCAAGCAGAATCATGACAGGGTCCTCAGTCACTCTCACCTGCTGTTTTGGTGCAGTCCGCACCACCCAATGGATTTCTTGTTCTTGAATAAATTCCATATTTACTATGGGTCCACATCTAGCATTATTATTATTTGTGACTTGTAGAGCACATAGCTGCCCTTGGGCTTCCCAGCGCTAAGAGACTGGGTGCAGGTTGAGGCTGGACAGAGATTAGAGGTATTGCTTAAACAGCCACGTTTTGATTGCTTTCCAAAACTCCAGTGCTTTGTCCAGGGTCCAATATTCCCATGGTAGAGAGTTCCAGAGTTTGGGGGGGCAGGTGGGAGAAGGATCTACCTTGCCACCTCGCCTTTTTGGCACTTGCTGGTTTTAGGACTCCCTCCAAGCTTGATCTCAGATTCCTATTTGGGATATATAGGGACACCAAATTTCAGATTTTCCTATGGCTCCTATTATGCTGAGCTCTATTAATTATGACCAGTGCCTTAAATTTGACTCTGGCCTCCACTGGGAGCCAATGTAGCCCTTTAAGGTGCTTTTTTGCCGACTTCCGAGCTGGGACATTGCACAGCAGCCTTGCTGCCGCATTCTGGACCACCTGAAGTCTGTAGGTCACATATTTCGGCCCCCCTAGGAGAAGAAAGTTTCCATAGTCCAGACGTAAAGAGACCAACAAGTGGACTACCATCTTCCTGAGCTATATTAGGATCCACTCTAGGATTCTTCAAAGACTTCTAAGTAGTCTGAAACAGGTGGCTGCAACTTTCTTGGCTTGTGTTGCCCTAGAGACGTCCTTTTCTAGCGAAAACCCAGGTACTTAATTGATTCTTTAGGCATGGGTGGGCTGCCCAAGCATTCAGGCCAGCTTATGGATAGCCTGGTAATTGTCTTGTTCCCGAGGATCATTAACTCTATTTTGTCCCTATTCAGTTTTAACCTCTCGCTGCTGGCAGGATCCTCCGGCTGTGCTGGGGGGACGGGGGGCTCGCACAGCGCCCAGGTGCTCATAAAGAGCTCAGCTCGTCATGAGCCACGGTGCTCCAGTGCTCATGACGAGCTCAGCTCATCATGACCACGCCCATTCCAATGGAACGCTCAGCACAGCAGGGGAATCAGCCCAGCATGCGAGCGTTCCATTTAACGGGCGCGGTCATGACGAGCTCAGCTCGTCATGAGCACCGGAGCGCCATGGCTCATGACGAGCTCAGCTCGGGTTCCCAAGGCAAGCGCGGAGATACCCCTCCGGGGGTCGATTCTGTCGCTATATAAGAAATATAATAATAATAATAATAATAATAATGAGCACAGGAGGGGTTAAACAACTGTCATCCACTCCATAACTTTTTCCATGCAGATAGTTAACCTCCCGGAGTCCCAGTTGGTTATGGGGTCTAAGATGATCACCAGCTGCGTATCGTCAGCATAGGACCTCATGGAGATATCGAACTCTTGGGCGATCCTAGATAGTGGCTCCATATGCACAGTAAACAGCGTGGAGCTCAATGACGAACACTATAGCACTCCACACGTTAATGACATTGTTTTAGAGAGGGTGGTGTTTTTCAATACTTGGAATATTCTTCCCTCCAGAAACGAGGCCAGTCACTGTAGTATGGTACGTTGTACCCCAATGGCTGAGCGTCTGCTTTGCAGAGTGTAGTGGTCCACAGTTTCGAAGACAGCACTCGGGCACTGTTGTGGTAGCTTCTGATGGTTGTCTTATACCGGGTTTTAAGTTGTGGGTCATAGTTTTTCCTGTAATCCCTTTCCATTTTTTTGCATTTTTTCTTTAACACTGGCAGTTGGGGATTCAACCACCCCCTGCCTTGGGTCTGGGTTTTGGTTTGGAGGTAACTTTTGGGGCTACTTTGTCCAGAGATTGGGTAATCCAGGTTTCCCATCTAGAATATGCTTCCTCCACTGTTACTGATGTCTCAGTATTAGGTGTAGTTGTTTCTGCTAGGCTGTTCCCCTATGCCTCTGCGTTGAGCTTGGCCCAGCATTTTTTCTTTGTCTCTGCTTGGGGGGGGGGGGGGGGGGGGGGGGGACCAGGTTGCTCTCTTCCTTTCTTTCCTAAGTTGACGGGTATGAATTGGTGGTCTGACAAGTGGACCGGTATTGAAGGTCCGACTTTAATGTTGATGTCGTTAGAGATTACTAAATCCAATAAGTGTCCTTTGGAGTGTGTGGCAGCCGTTACCAACTGGGCATGTTGTAGACTCTCGAGGTCTAGCAGCATCCTTTTGACGCTGGGGAGGTTCTGATCCTCCATGTGTACATTTAGGTCTCCTATTATAGGGGTGTTGGATTTCTTTAATAGTATGCTTGCGAGAGAGTCTGGTAAGCTTTCTAGGAACTCTCCATAAGGACCTGGGGGTCTATACATTAAGAGCCCTGAGAAGGTGTGATGTAGTTGATACACTAGTGATATTCGAGTAAGGCCCTGCTCACCAGTCTACCTGAAACAAGCAATGCCCGGGTAAAAGCAATCTTTCATTCTACTTCAAAACTGGTTCGGCCCAAAGAAAAAATACAAACACTTAATACCTATATTTAAAAGACCTTCATTGCCTACCTTAGAAAGCGATTTCGAAATTCTGAATATTCTTCCTGACCTATTAAGCCATCCATTTGAAGAACTCTACAGTCCTACTAAATATGTTGACTGTCACAGGGTGACTACAAGGATTGAAGAGAAAGGACTTTTATACTTGAGTGATCTAAATTCGAGACAGACCTACCTATAAAAATCATTTTCAGGTATTACCTCCAGGCTATTGTGTGGTCTACCCACAAAGCTGAGGACTGTGCCATCCCATCTCTCTTTTAGAAAGCGGTTAAAACACCTGTTTCTCCTGTTACTCTATTAAGTTCACAGATTTTTGTAATGTGTCCGAAACAATGTACATATCGAAATGAGTTAACCACCCTTAAAGATCTTTTTCTTCACTCCACTGTCCCTCCCATGGTTATTATTTTAATATAAAAGCATGGCTTGTTTCATTGTATTGTGTAAATATTATTTATCTATGTGAATTGCAGTTGGCTCTATATAAAATTGTTAAAGAAATAGGAATAGATATTACACGCATCCCCTTTAGTTGATCTAATTAAGGGTAGACTCAAAACTCCACCAAAAGAAGGAAACACAGGAGGGCTACATACACTTATATGGCATTGACTAAGTCCACATGAGATTTCACATAAATTGTCTGTAATGGACAGTAAGTCTAGCCCTGACGAAAGTTAATAACCTGACAGTATGAGGAAGGATCCTGACCCAGTAAGGGCTTAATATGCTAAATTCACTATGATCCATGAAGGACATAGATTTAAACCAACTGTAAATCACAGTTACCGGATAAATACACAAAGACCGTAATTATGGAGACCAGGCACCCCACTATGTAACCAGTACAAGCACATAAAGTGAGACAAAGTGTTATACCAGTAGAAAGAACAATTAATCCCACAGACAAGTTTGTTGACAAATTGATTAACAAAAGTTTGCATTTACTGGTAAGAGCATACGGATACACTATTCTCTGAACCTATAGCCTATGGGTAAAATGTTACTGGAAGACATATTGAGAGCAATGATAACAGCCAAACCAGCTGCAAGGCATCCTTAATATGATGAAGAGAAAAAACAAGAAATTGTGCATAGTACGCATCGTAGTAGTGCAGCCCGAACTGCATAACTGAGCTCTTCCCAGCCTTCGAGGGATTGACAGAATAATGTCCACCTGAAAGGTATAGGTGAAATGGGGAAGGCAGTTCCAGAGCATTGGTGAAATGAATAAGTCACAGCAACCGAGGAAGCCAAAGACATAAAACAACAACTGTAACTACCTAAGATTACCCACAATTAAATGTTTAATCCCCTCACGTGTATTTAGCTCTCTTGATCTAAGCAGCCTTCCCTCACAAACCTGGGAAGATTGCCCTCCTAGTGAAATTAACTCAAAGCATAAATAAAAACAAAACCCTACTACACATCTTCTAGGCAAATGTAGAAGAAAACCTTAAAATCCAGACTATTGAGTAGGAAATTATCCAAATTTTGGACAACAATCAAGACTGCAGCCTCATTTCAGGGAGCTCATTGATGCATCAGTTGCTAAATAAAGTGTTGATGGCAAGAACTGCTTTAATGCTCTGTCATCATTGTAACTGGCAACCTCCTGGTTCGAATTCTAGGGCTTGCTCATCTGTTGCTCGTAGGTGACATTGACTAGTGCCATCGTTTTGCATCTTATGGGCTCAATCTACGTGTACCACGGCTGGAATGGGAGCAGTAACCAGCCCTGGCAATCTGCTCTCGACCTTCCCCGGTAGCATGGCGTGATAGTGAAAATAGCACTGCGCCGCTTTTGTCACAGGGGCAAAATCGGCCTCCACAGGTCCAAAACTGGCCTCCATCCTTCCAGGCCACCAGGAAAATTCCCGGTGCCCACTACGGCCAGTCTGGCCCAGACGTGAACTACCCTTTCCATGGGTAATATTTTCTGTGTACCTACTTTTAGGTACCAGCCTGGATTGGGAAACCTTGATTTGTTGACTGTGCAATCTCAGGTACCTTTGAGGAGGGAGGGGGGGGGGGGGGTTGGGGGGGAATACTTGAAGCGTGGACCAACTCCTGGCTTGTCAGAGAGGTGGAAGCCTCAATTGAGACATCTCCTATCATCCAAACCATGCTCCCTCTTTCTAACCGATGCAGTCTCTCAATACTGCACTATCCATTGAGGTTGCTGTACCCACCATACATGGAAGGTGCCACCGATGCAAGGCTAACATGCCTGTGACCACAGATGGAAAAGGGTAGCTACGGAATGGGACTTGATGCTCTCTATACATTACTGAGCCTCTTTGGCCCCTGAGTCTCAGAATGACCGATTCGGTGTTTCGTAAAAATGTAATTATATTACAACTCAGTATACTTGCCCATTTCTTGGAGGAAGGGAAGACTATGCAGTGAAAGGCGTCTCAGCGCAGGCATGTGGCTAATGCTGGGGAAGGGAATCTTGTGAACAGAAAAATTAAGTGGCAAAACAGATAGCAGTGTATAATGGATTTATTCCGATATTCCTTCAGTCAATAGTTCCATTAAGGGTCCACTGAACAAACTTGGAAGCACCATTTCAAACGAAAACTCTGCTGCCGCTCTAAAAGCTATGACTTGTGCCTTGGTTCCAAATTTAACTTTTTATGGTCTTGCTTGACCACACAGCTGTTGCGAGACAACTATGTGAGTATCACTAGAGAGGGGCATTGGCTCCGCCCACATGTTGGGAGCCCAGAGGGCATGTTTTGATTGGGCAAACGTTGCACGGTTCCACAGAAAACAAGCATTTGCAATGCAAGAGGTCTTTTATTTATTGCCATTGTAAAGTATACACAAAGTAAATACCGTGCACGCAAATGTCACACTTAAATAAAGTGAACGTCTGGCAGCCATTTACATGCTTATGAACTCATCCTTTTTTTGAAGGTGTCATCCTCCTTGAACTTACCTTAACCTTTCAGCCAAGAAAAATGCCTCCCGTAGACTACAACGGGATTACCTGCCCTGAACACCTCAAAACGTAACCCTTTAACGAACAAGTCATCTCCATTAAATTCAATAGAACCACAGTTGAAAACACTCTCTTATCTTTTATAGAGGCACAAAGGGTTGAAAACTGTGTTAATGAAGCAAGAATAAGCGAAATAAGTCTCCTATTCCATTACATACATGCATTTACGCCTTTAGCAATAAATTACGAAAACTTTTTATTGACTGACAGCTATCAAACTGCCTCCTAGATTTGGGCATACACTTTCCAAGATACTAAAAACTGGTAACCTATGAAAAGCGTAACAGAGGCAAACATGTTGATGAGGGTTTCAGCCAAGTGCTAAACCATAAAGACAACATAGCAAACAACATAGCAAACATAAGAATGCCTTGGTGTACGGGAAAGAAATACAAATTACGAACAATACCAAAACATCCCTATACAGTACTTAACAAATTAGCATTCTAATATACGGAAAAAAAACTAATAGATGGTATGCTTTCCAAAATAATTCGTTGTTGGCAATCTCAATCTAAAGCTTTGAAATATTACTTTGCTAACTAGATCCGGCTATCGAATATTTAAACTCTGGCATTCCAAAATCATTGTCATATTCCCAATGCAGTCCCTTTTTTCTTTCCATTAGTTTGTACCATGCAAGGTGACCCAAGTGACATGGGGGAGTGGTGCATGCGAAAGCATGAATTAGTCAAAGGGCATATTATAGGCATGATACGTAGATGCTTCTCTTTATTAACTTTGGGCGTAGTTTGCATAGTCGTGCTACGCGTAGCTACGTGAAGTGCACTTCGCACTACGCAAGCTATGCATAGCTACGCGAACCGCGTAGTGCAGTAGGGAAAATGCTGTTCGCACTGATTGCACAGTGCCGGGTGCTTGCCGCACTGTGCAATCATGGCAAACGGCATCTTGCACAGTGCAAGCGGTCTTTTTCTGCCGCTCGAGTAGATTTGTACTCGAGCAGCAGCTTTCTCAACGTGGATTGGTAGTTTCTCATCGCAAGCGGTCGCAAGCATAGCCGACCACTCGCAATGAGAAACCTGACCTCCCCACGTTGAGAATCTCGCCGGGAGGTTTATTTTCCACACTCTTGATCAGAAACTTGATGTTGCTGATCGCGATCGAGGGAAAAGTCTCGCCGGGATGTTGATATTGCTCGCTCGTGGTTGAATACGGCGAGCTGTGTCTAAATAAAAGGGCGTGGCCACCATTACAAATGGCGACAAGGCGGTACCAAGGAGGGACTAACAAGCCTCATATTGAATCAGGTGCCAGCGTTTACGGAGGACAGTGCCACAAGCCAATAAAAACTATGGGTGGAGAGTGGGCGGGGCTTCTATGCCATACCCTACTACTGCATGCCTCGCAGCAGCTCATGCGCTGCCCAGGATCAACCTAAAAATGCGTGCCCCCTACCAGCTGTGATCATTTTGTTTATTTATCCAGCTGGCTGAGATATAACTTTCAGGGACACATGCATGACATTGTAATGCTGTACAAGTGTCTTAAATAACTTGATGTCTGCTGTTTGTCTTTCTCTGAAGACAGCACAGATGGGAGGAGTGCAGTCATTAACCTACATGGAATTTTAGGTCTGGTTTGATAGTGCAATTGTAACCTTACCTTGTTTCCAGCCCAGGTCCTCCCTAGGACTGGTTTTGAGGTTTCACCCCTCATCAGCCAGGATAGCTTGACTCCAGTGGCATGGAGAGCACGGGACCCACGTCTGGGCGTACCTGTCCCACTCGGGGTTACAAATGCAAAAAGAATGGACAAAATGCAGAACAATGTCATACATTCACCCAGTACACAGATCTGGGCCTAAATCCATTGTTGTTTTGCTCACCATGCCATTCCAGTTTGAACCAGCCAAAAGCAAATCAGTCTTGACCCTGTGCCCCATGGGAAAAGTCCATCCCGAACAGCCCGGCCAGGTCCTCCCTGGCCTGGAAACAATAATCCTAGGACTGGTTTCGGGGTTTCACCCCTCATCAGCCAGGATAGCTTGACTCTAGTGGCATGGAGAGCACCGGACCCACGTCTGGGCATACCCATCCCACTCTGGGTGACAAAAGCAAAAACAAACAGTTCGAGGCATATGTGCTGCAGATCTCACTCTGTGCATTAGATCGCCACCTGGTGTTGGGCTCGGATGATTGCATGTTGTTGTCGTTTTGAAAGAAGTCTTTGTAGTCACGAGATAAGTGACTCCTCCCTTGAACGATACTGTGCATGGGCATCGGCTCCATCCTTAGATTGTTTTTTTTCCGCCACTGGGTTCGGATGCAACTTTTCCGCTCCGGTTCGAAACTACTTCTGTCATATAGATAGGCTTTGCCTATGCGCTGTGTTAAGTTAGCATGAGCTTCTTTGGAGTTTTAACGCCATTTTACCCTTCTGCTGCTTCTGCACACGACACATATTGGTTGCTTTAGCTTTGAGCCTAGTAGAGTGTTTTGATTTACACAAGAATAATATGTTGTTACTCTGATATCAGCCTTGCTTGGTGAGCTGTGTCTGTACAGTGAGTGCTGAAACCTTCAAGGATATCTCAACACAGTGGTTGTTGTGAGGTCTGATCTTCGCACATTCCTAGACATAATATACATGCAGCTGCAGCTAAATTCTGGCTTTAGGCGTGTTTTATATTGCTTAGCACAGAGCACACACTTACACTTGATGGTGCTTCGCATGCAAAGAGCTGGTGGAAGATGATGTGATCCCTTACCACTAGGATCTTGAGGTATGGGGCCGCCCTTCTAAAACCCAAAGAGACCTTCTTAGATATAATATAATATACTAGCAAGGGAGGGTGAGAATTAGGTGCCTTTTAGCCTTCTTCGCTCTAGCATTTTAACATGCTTTCACCTTTTGTATTCTATGGACTAGTAACTATGCTGATTACTTTGTTTCTTATAATATGTTTGCTTGTATAGGCTAAGATACTGCGCTTGAGAACACTGCATTAGTAAATAAACATTTCAAATGTGCACGCGTCCTCATTTACTCCTTGTTCTGGATTGAAATGATTGTATAACGAAAGAGTGTTCATGTGTTCCACGTTACCTGAGGTGTACTAAGTCCATGTTTTGGTTTGTCTAAACATTGGGAGTTTGTAATGTAATGTAAATGTAAATGTAATTTGTACTTGTAAAGCGCACTAATACCCCAACTGGGGTGTCCTGGCGCTGTAACGCATACCGCTGTGGAATCCTTCCTGGCTTTTCCCTGTGAAATGTCCACTCCTGGGCACCCCCAAGGTAAAGCCAGGCATCCCAGCAGTTGTGGAGATTAAGCAAGCTATTGCCCAGAGTTGCAGAGTGGAACCCATGATTAGAATAGGCTCCAAGGCGAGAATTATCAGGTCCAAGGAAATTGAGCCCAAGACCCGCCGAGGCAGGAATTGAACCCTGGTCCCGGGCCAGACCTCTGCATCAGGGTCTGCCGCTCTAACCATTGAGCCACACTTAACCAATGAGACACTGTAGCTAGTCTGGTAGGGGATTTTGGGTACTAAGGTGAGTTTTGGCACACCCTAATTCACTGAGGTTTCAAGTCTCTATGCACAGTTCTGTATGAGAATGGAAAACCTGCGGGACTTCTAAGTAGTTTGACGTGTCAGAAAACTTACTTCATACTCGGCTAAACAACTTTCGACATCAAGAAACATCGACTACGGGGGCGTGGCCGAGCGCGAAGCGAGATGGCCGCTTAGTTTGCGAGCTCCGCTCGCCACGACACAAATTCTGTTATTATCCTGCCTTCCCCTGCTTGCACGAGCTCGGGGCATACCTGATGCGGCGTCGGAAGAATTGGTGACTGGCCGGCTGTAACTCCGGAGTTTGGACGTGTCCGGCAACTCTCCTTTGTGAACCTTTCCGCCTGGACCGCGACTGAGTCCGCCCGCTGACCGAGGGGCCGGAGGTTGGTGCCGGCTGCCGACGACACTCGAGGACGCGGCTCTGCAGGCCAGGACGTCCGAGGCTTGGAATTACTGGAGACAGCATCGGAACCTCTCAGACGGCTGTGGTTGAAGAGCGACGCCCAGGATACGGCCGCGCGCTCGAGAGATTCCACACCATCGGCCAGTAAGACTGCTCCTTTGTTCTCGAGGCAGCTTTGTGTGAGCTGGCTGGACGGGCGGGTGGTCGCCATTTTAGATCGTGTGTAACGCAACAAGTACTCAGAGACAGACCTGTGCTTCCTTTGTGGACCCCAGTGTCCTGCGGGTTGGCAATTTTGTATACGGCTGGCGGGTCTGTCCCTGGTAATATGATTACCAGCAGCACAGTGCGACCACTGCCCGTGCCTTCTATCGGGCGCCCACGGACTGAGTGACTGGCTAGTGGCTACTGTGGAAATGGCGGATTGCCCCCAGTAGCTTAGTGTGGAGATGGTCCCCCCTTTTTGGTGGCTCTCTTATTAGCTCTCTGGCCAGGTGAAACTGTGGGGGCTGCTGGTGCCGGTTGGGGAAGAAACTACACTGAGTGCGAGAGAGTTTGTGCCGGCCACGCGCGATGGAACCCACGACTCGGGACCTTATTGTTGCCCTGGGCTCTCTCCACCTTGCCTGGGTAAGGGAAGCCAGGGACCTTGGACGGAAATTGGGCGCCATTCTTACCCCATTGACGGATGATGGCTTCGACGATCTGGGAGAGTGTGCTGCTGTTAGTGACTCCCCACTGCCACCGGATGAAACTGCTGTGTACCTACTGATGGCTCCGCGGGGAGCCCTGCCTAGTGTTGAGTACGAGTCAGAGTCGACCGACCGCGTGAGAGCGGCATTGGGGACTGAAACTGGAATGCAGGCGGATTGCCTCCTTGGCGTTGTTCCTTTGTCCATCCAACTCACGTTGCTTTCGGCGTGTTGTGATTTGGGAGATTGGCCTGGAACCTTGCTGCTGTGCCTACATTGCTGGAAGTGCTGTTTCCTCGGCCCATTGACGCTGGGGTCCCTCATGGAGTTGGTTCTGCTTTGTTTGACTGGTCACTTTGATCGTCCGAAGTTGTACTGCATCGCTAACTATCAGTGGCCACGTATTGATGGCAGGGTCCAAATGGGCCAGGGGTGAACTCTTCTTACTCGTTATGAGGGACGGATGCCCGGTCAATCATTGGGATGAGAACGCTTTTCCGAATTGTGCTACGACGCCACTATCGTTTGTTGACTTACTGGTCTATTTGTGTTTGAACCTGAGCTACTGGGTGTGAGTGGGGGGAGGGCAGGGGTTTGGAATTAGTGACTTTCCCCCGTATTTTCCCTTTCATTGGGACACTTTTGGGGTGACGGGCACGTTAGTTGAGGGGTGGGTCATAGCCTCTTTGACGTGCGGGGTGGGGGGTTGGAGGGGGGGGTTCTTGGGTCTATCTGTTCTTCACTCTATGGCCTTTCTTGTCTACGTCTTCTCTCTAAATTTCGGGTATTCGTTTTGAGGGCGACAGGCACGCTGCTAGGGGGGGGGGGGGGTAGGCCATAGCCTCTGCAGGGGTGCAGGGTGGGGGGTTGGGGGTTGGGGTTCTTGTTTTGTTTTCCTTAGTTACAATGGGCCTTTTTCTTCTTCCCTTCTCTTGTGCTCTCTTTTTTTCTTTTTCTTTTCTCTCATTTCTTTTGGATCGTTATGCTGGGTTAGTTGGGTGCCTCTCATTGCTCTCCGCTTCTTGCGGTTCTGTGGGAGGTATTTGGGTTGCTTTACGTACCTGAGATGGGCGACGACTGGTATGTTGCTTGTATGGTTTATGCTTAACCCATTGGTAGTCTTTAACACCGGTACTCTGAAAATGCTTGCTGCTCAATTGCTATGTTACACGCATTGCCCACTCGGTACTCCATGCTAGATTGTGCGGCATTTGATCCTTTATATTCCATAAAATTTAAAAATTAACCTTAACTCTTCCTGCTTCTCAGTGGTCGCTCTGGGTATAGTGTTGCTTGCTTTGCTTGCTACTTTTATCGATGTGCTACTGCGTAACCGTAAATTTGCTGCTATGCTCCATATCGTAGCCGAGGCCGGCCAGGTGGTTGTAGGCCCGTAACTGTTTGCTGATACTGCACAATAAAGGTTTTCAAAAAAAAAAAGAAACATCGACTACATCTCATCAGCTCGATTCCGGTCGTCAACGCGGGCCGTTAGGCCTATCCACGCCGTGAGGCCTACAGCTCATGGAAAGGACTCAGTTCAAGAAATGCCCCCAGTGTGGAGCAAAATCCCCGCACACTGACCATCACAAGGTCTGTAACCTGTGCTTATCACCAGAACACGTCGAGTTCAGCTGTCCGTCCTGTGCATCCTTTCAATCCAAGAAGACTATTCGAGATCGGAGGGCCCGTTGATAAATCATGCAAAGATCAGCTCCGGAACCAAACAACCTGTTCGAAGGTCCAGATGTCCCCGAGGAAGATTCCGAAGATCTCGAAATCGTATCTGGGGCAGACGACTCCGATGACTCCATACCTTCGGCTCAACGCGTGAGTACTACTGCTCCTGCCTTATCCCCAACACCCAAATCGAAGGCAAAGGTCAACACTCTGCCCCTGGGGCCCAGTCGCGACCGAAAAACTACTTCAGAAGCCCATCCTTCGAGCTCGGCTCCGAAGAAAATACAAAAGCCTTCCGGTAGCTCGGGACCGAGCAAACCGGATGTGCCGGTAGCACCAGCTCCATCGGCACCGAAACCGAAAGAAGTCCAGGTTCTGAAAGTAACTCCGATACAGTCGACTCCGAAAGATAAATCGGCTCCGGGTATAAAAAAGACTGTTTCCGACGCTTCCACGCCAACTAAACCAGCTTCGGCTCCAAAGCCAAGATCTTCGGAGCCAAGATCTACGCCACAACTCCTAAGGCTAAAGACACACAAAAGACACAGCCACGCTCGGAACCGAAAAGATCGGCATCAAAAGCGGTTCCTGAGGAAGAGGAGCTTTTTCACCCTGATACTCGACAGAAAAAGATATATATATTGACCTAGAGACAGGACATGCGTCTACTGGGCCACACAGAAAGAGGAAATTGGATACAGCACCTCCACATCCAGTGCCTGTAAAGAAGAAGGACTCTGCTACATCACCTATGTGCCCTTCTTCTCCTGTACCTAAATCTATCTCTCCTCCTCTTCCTTCACCTCAAAATTCTTCACCTCATTTCTCACTACAACATACACCTCCTCATAATAATGACGATGATGATATTATGGGGGGAGGGAACGACCCAAATGACCCTTTTAACTACCCAACAGATCCACCTGACTGGGAAGGCCCAATCCCACCAGATGTTACACAGGATGTACCAGATATTCCTGATCTATATGCATACCCATCCAAACCTTCTCCTCCTGAAGATAATATTGGGTTTGGACACTTACTTAATAGAGCTGCCATCCACCATGGGGTCACAATGCACTCAGATGAGGCAGAAGAGGATTTTCTACTGGACACTTTTGAGCACGCCCAGAGGTCAGTGCAAATTCTACCTCTGGGCAAAGGAGTAATTAAACACGCACCAGAAGTGTTTAAAGACCCTGTACAGGCTAGGATCATAAACCCCAGAATAGAAAAGAAATATAGTCCTGCTCCTGTGGATCCTGCATACATTAAAGGAAAGTTACCTTTAGACTCACTAGTGGTTTCCAACGCTAGAAAAAGAGCAAACACAGACATCAGGGGATGCACAACCTCCTGATAAAGAGTCAAAGATGATGGATGCTTCAGGCAAGAGAATAGCTGCCCAAGCAGGTAACACATGGCGCATAGCTACACAAGCCCTCCTTGCAAGATATGACAGGGCTTATTATGATCAGCTAAAACCACTCCTACAGCATCTACCTAACCAATATAAAGCACTGGCTAATGACCTTATCCAAGAAGGTAAGCTAATTTCTAATGCTTCCATCAAGTGTGCACTTGATGCAGCAGACACTGCATCTAGAGCAATAAACACTTGCATCCTCCTTAGACCACATGCGTGGCTTCGCATCTCAGGATTTAAGCAAGAGGTGCAAACTACCATATTAAATCAACCATTTAATAAACAGCAGCTTTTTGGCCCAGCTGTAGACACAGCACTTTAAAAAATGAAAAAGATACTGAAACTGCCAAATCTATGGGAGCTTTCCTGTCCACACAAACAAGAGGCTCCTTTCGTCGCTCCTTTTATAAAGGAGGCTCCAAACAAGCTGGAGCAGACAACTCAGCTTCTTTTAAAAACAATACACAATCATCCTCCAATAGAGGATACTTTAGAGGAGGCTACAGAGGCAATAACAACAAAGGCAGAGGAAGATGTAATAACAACAATGGGACCTCTCCTAACACAAAGCAGTGACTTCCTTCCGCTCCCCCAACAGCATTCCACTCCTTTAGGGGGGAGAATAACACAGTTCCTACCTGTCTGGAATTCCATCACAACAGACAAGTGGGTAAGACAGATTATCCAATATGGCTACTGCCTAGAACTCGCAGCTACCACTCCACATATACCACACAGACAGCGTCCAATGTCTACAGAACACCTTCACTGCTCAAACTAGAGGTTCTATCATTGCTTCAAAAAGACGCAATAGAAATAGTTCCATTACAACACCAAGGGACAGGGGTTTACTCGCTGTATTTTCTAATACCCAAGAAGGACGGGACACTAAGACCAATTCTCGACCTCAGGCCCCTCAATCTGTATATATACTCAGATCATTTTCATATTATCACTTTACAACAAGTGCTCCCATTGTCGCAACAAGGCGATTTCCTTACTACACTAGATCTCAAGGACGCCTACTTCCACATTCCCACACATCCTTCTCACAGGAAGTATCTAAGGTTTGTGCTAGAAGGACAACACTATCAGTTCAACGTCCTTCCATTTGGGGTCACAACTGCACCAAGAGTGTTTACAAAGTGCTTAGCAGTAGTAGCAGCACATCTCAGAAGACAACACATACATGTCTTCCCATACCTAGACGATTGGCTCATAAAAGCCAAGTCATTCAACCAATGTGTCCAACACACATCTCAAACCATTCAAACATTGCACGACTTAGGGATCACAATCAACTACACCAAGTCGCATCTCCAGCCCTCTCATGTATATCAATACCTAAGGGCCACAATAAACACGTCTACAGCTCTAGCGTATCCCAGTCCAGCCAGAATACAGAGCATTCAAGCCTTAATCACAAGGTTTCAGAACCAACACTCTCTCCCAGCCAGAGTGTTCATGCAACTAATAGGCATGATGGCATCTTGCATTTTTATTGTACCATATGCAAGGCTGCAAATGCGCCCACTGCAGGAATGTCTAGCACAACAATGGAACCAAGCTCAAGGACAACTTACAGACCTGGTGTTGGTAGACAGCCGCACACATCACTCTCTGCAGTGGTGGAACACCAAAAACTTGTCCAGAGGGCGGAAGTTCCTTGAGCCAGTTCCACAAATAGTACTCACAACAGATGCATCACTGACAGATTGGGGAGCCCATCTCCTACACCATACAACTCAGGTAAAAATGGACCACACCACAAAAAGTGCTCCACATCAATCGCCTAGAGCTGCTAGCAATATTCCTAGCACTTAAGTCCTTCCAAGTACATGTACAGAACAAAGCTGTCTTAATCCGGACGGACAACATGACAGCAATGTACTTCATTCAAAAACTAGGAGGCACGCATTCTCTGCAACTGTCCCAGCTTGCACAAAACATTTGGAGATGGGCCATTCCAAAAAACATATATCTGCTAGCAAAACACCTTCCAGGGGTTCACAACCAGATTGCAGATCTGTTAAGTTAACAGACACAACAGATTCACGAATGGGATTTACATCCACAAGTTCTTCTACCATTCTTTCTCAAGTGGGGTCACCCAGACATAGATCTGTTTGCCACGCACAAAAACGCAAAATGCCCAACCTTCGCCACCAGGTTTCCACACCCGCGGTCCAAGAGCAATGCGATATGGATGAACTGGTCAGGCAGATTTGCGTACGCTTTTCCGCCACTCTCATTAATACCACTAGTAGTGCGCAAGCTTAAACAACAGTCTCTCAAAATGATCCTAGTAGCTCCCACATGGGCACGCCAACCTTGGTTCACAATGCTATTAGAACTCTCTCTAGTTCATCACCGAAGACTGTGCCTGACACCATCCATGATAACGCACAACCATTGAAAATTCAGGCATCCAGATCCAAGTCAATTGAATCTGGCGATCTGGCTCCTGAAGTCTTAGAGTTGGGTTACCTTAACCTACCACCAGACTGCCTGAATATCATTAAAGAAGCCAGAAGACCTACTACTAGAGCTTGCTATGCAGCAAAATGGAAGAGATTTAACATTTACTGCAACAATAATCAAACGGATCCCCCGGATGCTTCTATCCAGAACATCATATGTTACCTCCTACACTTACAAAGATGTATTCTAGCATATTCATCCATAAGATTACATCTTGCAGCCATTGCTGTGTACCTACAAAATAGACAAAATCTGTCATTATTTAGAGTACCTGCAATTAAAGCATTTAAGGAAGGATTAAAAGGAATCATTCCTCCTAGGTTACCACCCTCTCCAGTGTGGAACCTAAACATTGTTCTTACCAGGCTCATGGGACCCCCTTTTTAACCTTTACACAAATGTGAACTACAATTTCTCACATGGAAAACAGCTTTCCTTATTGCTGTTACCTCTCTAAGGAGAGTACGCGAGATTCAAGCTTTCACTATACAAGAACCATTTGTGCAATTACACCGTAACAAAGTGTTCCTAAGAACAAATCCCAAATTCTTTCCTAAAGTCATTACTCCATTTCATCTAAACCAATCAGTAGAATTGCCAGTGCTTTTTTAAAACCCTGACTCAGTAGCAAAGAGAGCTCTACACACACTTGACGTAAAACGAGCCATTCTCTATTACATTGATAGGACCAAATCCTTTCGAAAAACAAAACAATTGTTTGTATCTTTCTCACCACCACATAAAGGCAATCCCATCTCTAATGCTGGATTTGCAAGGTGGATTGTAAAATGCATACAAATATGCTATAAAAAAGCAAAACGTACATTAACAATTCTGCCTAGGGCGCACTCCGCACGCAAACTAGGAGCATCTGTGGCTTTCCTAGGGAACATTCCCCTGGAAGACCTATGCAAAGCAGCAACATGGTCTACAACACATACCTTCACTAAACACTGTGTTGATGTGCAAGCCAAGCAGCAAGCTGCTGTTGGCCATGTTGTCCTTTAAACTCTTTTTCAAACTACTGCCACAAATACAGGTGACCACCGCTAGGGGAGACACTGCTGTACAATCAATGCACAGTGTGAGATCTGCAGCTCATATGCCTCGAACGGAAAATGCTAAACGAGTATGCATCTGTTCTTGGCATGTAGAGCTGCAGAATCTCACACGCCCACCCGCCTCCCCGGGACCTGTATCTGTTCCAGTTCTATCTTAATTAAATATACACGCATGGACATCCTTTTTTCTCTCTACTAACTCCATCACTTCCCATCATGGCGAAACACAATCTAAGGATGGAGCCGATGCCCATGCGCAGTATCATCAAAGGGATGAGTCACCTATCTCGTGACTACAAAGACTTCTTCCAAAAAGACAACAACATGCAATCATTCAAGCCCAACACCAGGTGGCGATCTAATGCACAGTATGAGACTCTGCAGCTCTACATGCCAAGAACAGAAGCATACTGGTAAGTAGCATTTTCCCTACCATACAACATTCCTTTAAAACCAGACCTATTGGCATTGCCTATGCTTCTTAAAAAATGAGTTTTGAAAGTTGTATTTCAGCTGCAGAGGGACGCATGACATCAGTGATTAGCTAAGTGGCCATTAGCAATAAGAAACATGTTGTCTTTTGTATGGGCTAAGAAAAATAGCTTGGCAACCATGACAGATTTCCGCCTTTCTGAAAACATAATTTTCTAAAATGACTAATGCATTTCGACCGCTGACTCATGCTGTCGAGTCTCCTCATGGCAAGGTCACATGGCTGCTGACTGTCCAATATCATGCTTTACCTAGTCGCGGTCAGTCTATGACTTGTTGGATCATGCCAACATGCCATCAACTATTAATCAAACCCCAATTCACCATTTCAGCCGCCTTTCAATAAGCGCATGTTTTCAAAATCTTGCTGATTTTTCTCTTTTGATTCATACAACTGTTTGTGTTAATTAGAATATACCACAGATATGTTTCAAGTGCGTATTTCTGGAAAATATATTGATTTGGTCACAATGTATGGGAAGCCATTGAAACATTATATTTGATACATAACAGTGCTTAATTGAGACCCTCTTCCAACACGCAGACTCTAAACCCTATAGCCACATCCTACCACCCTAATAAACCTCACATTTTATCTGTCAGCTTTGATCAAAGTAATTTCTTGACTCAGAAATTTGTTGTTTCATATGATCTATCTGTGAATTGTTTCCTAAAATAAAGACATATTTGTTAATGGCATTTTGGATGTTGGCATTAATCATTATCAATGTTTCTCATTTAGTTGTTAATTTTGGTTGCATCACATTCAAGGTGTCTTTGTTTTATGGTTTGTAGTTCAACGTACCCTTGGGACTAGTGTGAACGTCTATGTTGGTCTATTCTCCACGTTAAAAGGCTGTAGCACATTACACCAATCCAGAGCACCTCGTCAGGATTATACACTAGATCACCCCCAGAAGTATCTAGCCCAAAAGCTTCATTTATTCCTTGTCCATTTATGTGCTACCGTATATTTGACTTCTGATTTTCCTTGTGGTAGGACAACCTGTGTGAAGAACCATGAGTACCGATGCATTTCATGGGTGCCGCTATAGTTGTTGCCCAGGAGTGTAGGAGGCTAGGAGCTGTACGTTTGGGGGTAGATAGTGGCAGATAGTTAGTTTGTTCCCCGCTAGTGTTTCCCATGCTTTGTCTCCTCCATGTTGAAGTACAGTCGTAATTGTAGATTCTGGTTATGTCACAAAATGAAGACGTTGTAAGTTGAACCCGAATAGTTGCAATGCTTAGTTACACTTGAAAAACCAGACTTTTTGGGCATTGATCGAGCCACGTATCTTCCTGGTCATGAAGATTTGTTCACAAGGATTTGTCAACGCTAGATTTAAATGACTGTCCTCAGTGGCACCAATCACATCTGTTAAGTCCCCATGTGCGTAAAGACCTAGCTCTAATTTGTGCACTTCTACACATGTAGTCGACAAAGTGACATTATCCTTCGGATATTACAATAATTCTTAAGTTAATGCTGCACTATTTTACTGAACTCAGGCGAGGAGTACCTGCAGTGACTGCTACCGTGGCTAGGAAAGAAATGAACTACAGTCGCAGATTTCACCATTGAATGACTCATGTCTTTGATTTTAATCCACATGTACAGACTCTGGTAGTTTGATCAGCATGATAGAGTAGGATTTGATGGCTCTATGCACTGGATCTTCTAGCGTTTGGAAAACTCTAGGATAGTAAATCTGTTCCTGCTGAGGCTTCCTGGTAATCCCAGTGGCAGCAACAACTGGGTGCTAATTGCCAGATTATCAGGTGGTTGTCTCTTGCATTCCTAGCAGACACCGTTGCGACCATGTTTATTGCGTCTGAATAAGGACCACTGTATGCCTATGACAGGAGCGCTGTGTTTTAAGCACACGGAGCGGTGACCATGTGGTTTACAGAACCAGTCTGTCAAAGGACTAATGCAAAGAAATGTAGGACTAGTTCTGAGCAGTGTTAAGAGCTATTGCATGTTACTTGAGAACCAATCAACAATCAATAAATACTTTATTGTTTACGTTAATAAAACCGTGACAATATTCCAGTAAGAGCATTAAAATTGCATCATAAACATCATAAGTGTAATTATAATTAAAAACAAAAAAAAGGGAAAAGTGTGAGAACCAGTGCCGACCAGCTCAGCCCTAGCAGAGACACATGCTACGGTCTAGTATATACAGTGTTTCCCAAGGATCAGAGGGCTGTTTTTGGACCAACGCATACACACGTGTGGGAGCTATGGCTAGCCTGTACTCCAAAAGTACCATGCTACCGTCATTTTACAGCCAGAATACACTCTGACCAGTTGCCGGTGTCACTTCCTTGGTGTGTCACATACGTTGGTTGTGGTGTGTTGCAGGTGGTGGTCTCGTGCAACCAGTTTATGAAACAGCTTTTGAGATTTGTAAAACTGTAGGTGTAAACACGGCACAGGGAATGGTTGTTCCACAATTGACGCACTGTGGCATCATCAAAATCTACAGTGCCTTCTATCGCCAGTGACTGCAAATGCGTGTGTGTTTATATGTAATTGTAGATGTGAACCTTGCTGGAGAGCAACAGAGCGCTGAACAAGGGAGGACACTCTGGCTTGCCACAGACAAGGATGTTTGTGAATTGCGAATCCTTTCGTGTGGAGATGTACTGATCTATGAATGGGCGAGCCATTTTCCACTCTCCTCTAGCTTGAAGAGCCAAGCCACTTAAGCACATCTAACTGATTCAATTCTCTTGACAGTCGCTCTAGACCTGATGGCCATTCTTTGGAGGCTGTCTTTCAGCGCATCTTTTCCCATTGATTCGCTTAGTGCTCATTGACACTGCTTTTGCACAGTTTCTCTCTGGTGTCAATAGGTGGTGGTGTGGGAACTGGGGAGATGGGTCTGTGAAAAGATTAATAGTGGATGCAAAGTACAAGTTGTTTAAGTGTCACTCAACTTCTTCCCATGCATTTATCTCACACAACATCATTCAGGACAATGCGGATTGCCCAATCACTCTTGTAGCAGGAATGGTGAGTGCGGAGTGGACTTCTGTGGTGCCATTACAACTGCTTAAGTGCCTTTGGGCATTTCTACTTATCGAAACGATGGAGAAACCACCAGATTGCTTTTCTTCAGAAACCTACTTAACAAGCATTGATATAACAATTTGTTTACATTGAAAAGCTGTGCACAGAAAGCGATATGTTTGCAATACAGATAGCGATATTTGCTTACGCACAGAGGAGATACAGCATAGGCAGCAGCAGTCCAATGAACAGATTGGGCATGTGAAAGTGAGGTGCAAGCTTCTTCCATCCCAAAGATTGATTTATGCAGTGTGACCAGTAGCATGCATGTTTCTTCATGCATAGAACAGGTACAGCATAGGCAGTGGAGGTGCAATCTTTCCTCATTCAAAGACCACTGAAGCTTTCTTAGCCCAGATTAGAGAGAGACCTCACTTATGCTAGGACGCCCTTTTTATTGGGTGTTTTAGCCCTCTGCAAATATATATATGGGATAAAGTACCCCTGCCATACATTATAAGGTTTTTGCAAGTTCCATGACCATATGGAGGAACATGATTGTTAAGTATTTGTTGCAAAAAGATATTAGAATCATAATGTTTAGAAACATGCAGCAAGATTTAAATTTCTATAATTACATACGGAGTGCAACAAATAAACTTGTTGCAATTAATATCTCTTTTCTGCTTGTCCTTATAGAGCTATAAAAACAGAGCATAAAAAAAGAAAACCAAGGTCTTATTTTTGTTTTTTAAAGAGCTGTTGTAAATATGCTCCCTGACCCCACCTGCCATTCCCCTCTGCTACTGGCTGTGGCAGCAGGCACTGTAACCGCCAAACTCGATTGTAATAAGTTATTACAGTTGAGTGGCTATGTCCTTTCTTTATAATAGGTGATGACTGGTCGTGGAACAGTCCCATAATATAAATAAATTAGACAGGTTATTAATACAGGCATTACAGGATCCCTCGTATTATTGAATATATAAATATGATACAGCTCAGGCACTGGCAGCGAAACTTCCCTTAGGCTCTGAGGAGGTCTGATTGGTGCATGGCATACTCTCTCGGCGCAGGACAAGTACAAGTGAAAGAATAGCAGTGCAAGACCAGGTGCAGCATTGGCAAGAACAGTGCAGTTTACCCTAACACAAACAAAGCACAGTTACAAGCAGTGGTACTAGTACAAGATACCGTAACACACTGAGGCAGAAGAGCAAGGGGCCCAGCAGGGCAAATAACTCCAACACAAACGATGGGCAGCACGAGTAGTGGCATTGCAAGACACCCTGGCACACTGAGGAAGTAGAGCAAGGGAAATAGTAGTCCAAGGACCTCTAACACAAATGACAGACGGCACAAGCACACCAAGGAAACGGAGCCAAGGCAACAACAGTACAAGCAGCTCCAACACAAGTGATGCACCGCACAAGGAGTGTCAGTGGAAGTAACTCGAACACAAATGATGGACCGCACAAGAAGTGGCAGTGGAAGTAGGAGAGGATGTGGCGTAACGGCTAGAGCGGTCGACTTCAAAGTTGGAGTACCGGGTTCGAGTCTTCGCAGGGACGCTCAACATCCTGTGATTATGGGAAAATCACGTAATCTCCCCGTGCCTAACAAAATGAATGTGTCCGTCTGTAAAGCAACTGGTGCTATGTAAAGCGCCCTGATACCCTCCGGTCAAGTTCTCAAACACAAAGGTTGGACAATGCTAGCTGTGGCAGTGCAAGACTCCCTAACACACAGTGGTTGTTCTTTTAGGGCAGCATCAGTGTAAGCTTTCTTGTAATACAGCCAGTACCCACACAAGTCAGACACAAGCTCTACCAGCAAGGCCAGCAGTTCTGTATGAAACTCATATGTGATATGGTATGGGTATCACTTTGATTCACTGTATCCTTCTTGCACCATCAAATCTATGTTCTCTAAGTTTTCAGTAACATTCACACAGCTGTTCCACAGTGCTTACCTTTACCTTTTACGGCTTCTACAAACCTTTGCAAAATTACATTTTCAGTTGCATCATCCACATTCTTTCACTGCCTGAGAACGTCCTCCGCCATAAACCATGTGTGAACATGCCTCGTGCCTGTTTTGCATTTGTGATGCCAGCTTTGTTTACTTTAATCCCACATATGGTATTACACTTCCTCTTTGCTTCTTCACCCGCATATGCACGTGATGCTCTTCCAGTGCCACCTATGTGGTTGCATAATCCTTCAAACTGTTTTACTGTGTGCTTTTAGCAGTGGCAATTATGTGTTGTAGTGTAGTGTCTTTTTAAAACCTAATTACATTATCTGGATTGCCTTGTAATAAAAATGCATAGCCATTTTTTTATTTTTTATTAATTGGTTAGAGACCCCTTCGATATCGCATATATCCTGCCAAAATTCTTTATATTATTCTAGTCGGTTATCTCCTATAAACCCCTTTTTCATAGTAAAAGGAAAATGCCCTTTATGTGGGCATTTTAAGTTCTCACTTTAGAAACTGATTTATCTTTCTGGCTTGACTAATATTTTCCCCAAAAAATCATACATAACAGCACTACCTAAAGGAGCTTTTGGTCATCCCGTTTCATCCATTGGTCTTTTGAAATGTCATTCACATTTTGCTTCTACCAACTACAGCATGGGCGAAGGGTTCAGCCTAATTTACCCATTGGCTCCCTTCATTTTGAGTGACTGCACAGAGCTTGTGCACATTGTTCACATCTGCTTCAAAATAGTTGCTTTCTCGTCCGTGAAGAAGCTCTTTCAAACTTTATTTCATCTTTTTTTTGTGTTATCTTAAACCGTAGCAATTTCTTTTACCTGTGCTTTGGGTGCCAGTTAGATGTAGATGTGCATTCCAGGCGGCTGCACTCAGTAGGTGCAGAGTCCTTCCCTTGCCCCCCCCCCCCCCTCTCCCGCTGAAGCCATTGGAGGATCTCTGTGGCTCTTCCTGCGGAGTGAGTGTCCAATTTGTTTCCCTCGACAGGATGATGCCGCGCAGTTGCTCTCATGGCATCCTTGCTGCTCCTCGGGGGTGGGGGGGGGGGGGGGTGTTGCAGATCAGGTCACAGTTCTTGATGCTCCCGATGTCTTCCTCTGGCATAAGGGGTCATCGTATCCAGGGCCGGACTGGGAACCAAAACCGGCCCAGTCAAAGTGTTCGGCAGCCCCCACCCCCGGGAGAGGGGGGGAGGGGGGGGGGGGGGGGGGGGGGGGTTGTGGGTGCCGCCGAGTTCTTTGCCAGGGCCGGTTTCGGCCGATTTTGTTACAGGGCCGATTTTGCAGCTATGTAACAAAAACGGGCCCCATACCGGCCCCCACCTCTGCGGCGCACCGGGGGATTGCCCGGTGCCCACTAAGGCCAGTCCGGCCCTGATCGTATCTCACATTACATAGGCCTCCTGCCTGTTCGGAACAGTGAAGTCTTTGGCGGTGCTCCCTCCTGACATACGGGGTCGTGGCCCACTACTGCACAAGGCTGCGACCTTTACAGCACAGCAGTCTTTTTGATGGCAGCATAGCCTGGCATACGGGATTGCCAACTTCTCACTACTCAGGGCTTCGGCCAGATCAGTGCAGCGCAGCATATAGCTCACTTCACAGTGGCCCTCTCCTGGGGTCGGCTACTCTATCCTGCGCACAGGCTTCGACCCCATTGGTGCAGCAGCCATTTCATCACATCCGCAGTGGGAATCCTCTCGACAGGCCTTCCGACTGGAACTTGCTCTCTCCAACACTCTCCTCTTCCTCACAGAGTATACTGCTCTTAGGAAGCAGGCAGGCGCTGGTGCGCCAGTCTCCAGGGCAGGTGGCCTTGGAAGCCCTGGGTGATGTCCCCTCACCTATCAGGGAGACTAGCAGGCATTGGGCCCCAGTCCTGGTCACACAAAGAAGTCTTACAATGCTACCACTCCTCACAGAGCCTGTCCTGCTGCTTCGCAGATACATATTTTTGGGATCTCAACCTCCCCTTCTTGTAGTCCATTTCCAGGCATCAAACATGATTTAGGGTCCGAGTCTTTGAAGTTTATGTTGGGGGTCTGCTTCTTTTGAAATATCGACTCCTATGCTCTTTCTTCCTCTTAAAAATCAGTCTGTTACAACAGGAGTGACCCCAAAGCTGATAGCCATACAACACAGGCAATGGGAGTGACTAGAGTTCACACCTGGATGTCAGCCACAGTTATATGTGCATCAAAGGGTTAGCCCAGGGTCCCCAGCTCTACTCTTCATAATTCACTTATCAGCCCAATTCCTTCTAAGATGCTCCCAGGTCCCTTCCTTGTGACTTCTCACTGAATCAAAGAGCACTCAGTATAGTGTACAGGGTTAACCTCACTCTGCCCTCCCCAGTGTGTGTCCCATCTAGCTTGCAGGAACACAACACACAAATCTGTCTGAAGGGATTTATCTACCTCCAACACGTTCCACAATGCAGGCCTGGGTCTCCCAAACTGGAGCCCAGGTCCCTCCATATATTGTACCATCTACAGGAACTCAAGCACTCAGTGCATGTATACAGCATACACACATTGCACAGCACTGAACCCTTATCGTATCCCTGATAGACACTCCTACACCCAGCAGATACATTTAACATGCATGCATGGCCCACCACTGTATCCTTTGTGTGTTGCACCACTCGCTGGCACACTTCAACATGCACTCACCATGCATGCATTGCTCAGCATTCACAGGCACACATACACGTCAGTACTGCTACAGTACCCTGTATTGTATTGTACCCTGTATTGTAGCCTTCCTAGGCATGCATACACCCAGTGCAGATACACCACTTCTGCAATGTGAAGCACTTCACAACAAACCGATGTAGGAAGAGTTAAGCACACAGTAGTGGAACTTTAAAATGAGTGTGCCAGAAGGCCTCACACTATTAATGCAGGTTAAAAAGGACCTATTCACTCGTACTGAAAACTACATGGTATGCTACCACCATTGCACTCATGCAGCTTAACTCCTAGTGAAGCCAGTAGCATTCCACCACTATGAGAGTAGCACTTGGGCGTTCGCCCTGGTCCAACAAGACGTCAGGCCTCTGTATTGGTGCACAGGCCTGAACCTTGTTTACCTATGACAACCAAAATCAGCATTAGGGATCAAAACATCAGTACAGTTGGGCACTCAGGGCAGGGATGCACGTCCATCACCAGGCAGAGGACATTTCCATCCTAACAGTGGCATATGCTTGCAATAAAAGAAGACAAGCATTGGCAAAGCCAATAGGTCTCGCAACTAGCCAAGGTAGCTCCATTTTAAGAAAGCATGTCAACCGTCAGCACGCTGCCACCCCTGAATGCCCGGAAGATCCTGTGATAAGGGCGGCTCTGACTCATGAATGTAAAGGACTGAGCATGCTCTAGGTCAGCCTGCATATATGCACAAAGTATACCTTGCACCCTAGCACCAGAGCGTTCCACGCTGGAGGGGCTAATGCCAAATAGGGAGGGGCATGGGGCAGGGAAGGGGCCCCAGGGATGAAGAATGAACAGATCAATCAGGAATATGCCACTTCCACAATTGCCTGGATACCAGCACAAGTCTTCAAACAAAAATGCCAAAGTGCCAAAAACGCAAGTCCTAGAACCCGTCTACCAAAGCGCTCTTCTCTGGAATCTGTTGGTCAGATGCATTCTCTGAACGACTATACATCATTCGCTGAACATTCCTCCATGTGGCAGTAACTTAAGTAGGCAAAGGTTGGTTCGCCACGAAATGGGCAGATTTTGTAACAATAAATTGTGAAATGTTGTTTTACTCAATGAGTTTCCTCTGGAAATATTCCTGCTGAGTGTGCCAGTCCTTTCCATGGCCCACGTGCTGCAACCGACCTCAGCATTTGAGTGATGTTTTGCTCACCCACACACAACACGTGAATACGTCCTCGATAGGTCACACTGCAGTCAACACTCTACAAACCAAGGTCTTATCATGGTGTTGTGTCTTACCTGTCCACTGATGAGCTTTATCAAGTGTCTGAAGCGCTATATAATTATATACATTTTAATGGACTAGGTGTGGGCTGTGACCTCGCCACCTTCACTCTACCAGACAAGGTGTGACCTAATGAGCTTCTATTCCAAAATTTCAATCCAGGGATCACCATTTGTGACAACCCCAGAGCTCCATTCCCACTTCCTAGCTGACATACCCGCGGGTAGATATCCTAAATGGACATGCACCGATGGAATCTGAGCTAGAATTATTCCCACATGGACTGCTCTTATACAAGGGAAGGAAAAGCTGGAAAAAACCTGAAAGCCTGCAGCATTAAGGAGTGGCTTAGGGACCATGAGTGTCTCATTCTGGAACCATGTAACCTCTTACGTATTGATGTATTCTTCCATAAAAATAGAATGGAGTAAACAATTTCATTCATCTGGCCATTGGAGTGCAACCCAGTGAAAGAAATTAGGCTAATTCGGGTTGGGATCCATGCTGGTCGCAGTGAAATATGCTGAAATTGTTCCAGTTTAACTTTCTGACGCCTGGGCAGATTCATCAGCACCCACCCATTGCCTGTTTTCTGTTCTGATCAGCAACCTGAAGGCGGCGAGAGGGATTCTTATTTTCTCTTCCAGCTGGGTCCAAATAAAAGGCCTGATTTAAAGGGCCAACAGCGCTTCTTTTCTTCGAGTATGATCCTCGCTGGGTCCTACCTTGAGCCTAACACTTAGATGCCACACAGCTTGTTGTCCTTTCGCAAGTACTTAAGAGAAGCTAATATATGGAGGCAGGATTTGACTCAGCTGTACTCCTGTATATAGAGGTATGCATGCACTGTAAGAATGTGGGATGTATTGCTTTGTATAAGAAGTTGCACAAATACAGTAAAAAAAATAAGTCCTAAACCTATGCCTTGCAGTTTGATGTAGTTTAAGGGAGGTTCATAGCTCACTGTGCTACATTACCAGTAAGTAACAAAAGTCCTTGTGTATCAAAACTGGAACCCTCTTACCTATCTAAATAAAATATAGATCTGTGACCTGCATGTTACACAGTGTGCAGTGCAGCCTTTATTTTAACCCTCTATGCTAGCTTATGAGTCAAAGCGCCGATTACATAAAACACACCTCTCTCGAGAAAGGGCAATAACCACCAGTCATCTTTAAAAATAATCATAACTATTATCGTTATTATCCACTGAAGTTTGCTGGGCGTACACAGATCTGTGCAGCGGTTGATTTAACCCCACGAGATATCTTAAAAGCAGCATCTTTGGAAAATATTGAGTAAAGCAGAAGAGATTTACTGTAAGGTTTGTTCTTATTGCTAATTTCTTTGTGGCAGAGTTTAAAAAAAAATGAATGCCCGAGTTCACCGTCAGACTCTGTTTTTTAAGCTCCGCCCCTGGTGACTCCACCCACTTTCCTCTGACATACCTTGATCATCAGTTTATGGGTTCCCGAAGTACATTTTTCCAGTTCAAGCACTGGTGGAACCGGAATTGTAACACGTACTTATATGCCTACTTCGGTGCACTGTATAGCGCCAACATGCTGTTTTACAGACACTTAAGTGTGTATTGACACCCTGTAGAGAGGCAGAGAAGGGACGCAGAGGTGCTGAGTAGAATAAGCAGGGCTTTAAGTGGGATGAAAACAACTGGAGGGTCTCTCAAAGGGGTGTAGCCGATGTGATTAAGGACGTGGCTTAAAAAAACACAAAATAAAATTCTGTGCTTAGCATAGTGTGCCGCCCAACTGGTATTTTGCTGCTTCTGTCACTGCATCCAGATATATAATACAAGTAACATTACACCTTCAGCAAGCCAGGACTTGGCTTTGCCAATGGTTGTTAGTTGCATAAGATAAATAAGCAAGAACTATGGCTTCATTGTATATAACATTGAAAATGCTTCCATTCTGAAATGTTGAGAAACTTAAAGAACGAAGTTACATCAAAGCCAGTGAAGGGTGGCACTGCTGCAGAGTTAAAATGTATTATTCATCCTGAGGACGAGGGCAACCAGTAGGCTGGATAGGCCTGTGAACACCGTTTTCGTCTTGTTCCATAAAGTGGGGTGTAGGTCAGTAATGAGCAGTCAGTTGCGTGAGGCACGCTGGGAGTAGTAAGTCCACACTTGTGACAGAAGTGAAACTACAAGTCCCAGCATGCTAAGACCTGCTGTCTGAGATAAAGCACCTTCGCTCCCTGACACTACTTTGTGTCCTGCCTCGATGTCCAGGCTTCTTCTCGCTGGACCCTGCAACTGGATTACCGAATGGCACCTTAGTGGACTTTAAGTGGATGGCGGCTTGTCGTACACCTGCAGTGCTGATGCAGTTAAGAGCAGTGGGAGAGGAGCCTATGAGGTATCTGTGTACAGTACTAACCGGGCCTCGCTACCGGGCCCTGCCACGCTTACGGAGTGCTGGCTATGCTGCCTCCGGGGCACGCTGCTCCATCTCCCATTGCAGACACTGATGTCCGTCGTCAATACTGTTCATGTGCCCCATTACGCGGATTCGTATCAGCATGCCACTTTCTTTCAATTTTCTCTCACTTCATCAAGGCGTTCTATGGGGTGCAGCCGCTAATAATGTCCGATATTAAAGTAAAAGAGCAAGCACTGAATGGATGCAATTTTAAAAACAAATAACTAATGTAATTATGGCGGGCCGCTAATAATGGTGCGCGGCTGCCATTAAAAGCGAAGCACGGGTGCTCTTTAACACCTTGGCTGCTAGGTGTTTTCCCCTCCTATGCTGACTTATCGTCAAGTCCATTGATCATGACGAGCTCAGCTCGTCATCAGCACAGCTCAACCGTGCATCATGACGAGCTGAGCTCGTCATGAGCATGGAAGGGGTTAAAACAAGAAAATGTCACATTTGTGGCAGAGTGCTGTAAACTTGTCAGGGGTGAGTTCAAGGGGCTGGTAATGAGGCTCCTTCAGTTAAAAATGAGAAACAAAACTATTCTTGACGTGCTAAACGAGTGGTGCTCGCACGCGTGCAACTGCAACCCATATGCTTTCAATTATCGCGGGCGCGATAATTAAAACCACGTGACAGCCTATTGGTGTCTATTACGCGCACCAAGCGCGTAATAGACACCAATAGGCCATGGGCGGAGCAATGCACCCGTCTTTGGCCAATTGCATGCAGTCTTTTATAAAAAGACGCATGCAAAGGACAATGGGGTAGCAGAAAAGGAAAAGCACACGCATGAGCGTGTGCATGTGCAATTCCTAGGTGACTGCTGAATCCCCCTTTTTTGATTACTAAATGCCCCACGCTGCGCGAATCACTGCCGCGCAGTGCAACGCTAGGCGCAAGACCTAAAAAAACAATCATTGCAGACCTATTGGCTTAGCCAATGTTTATTGTTTTTGAGAACAGTTTCACTTGAGGCCTGGATCTATGTAAAGAGATCTTCTCTTCAACGTCAGAATATGAAAATGTTCTTCTAAACTATATTCTAAACGTTTCACTGTTCCCTCACAGTTATCCACATCTTCATTCTCTCCTTCTGGGTCACAGATCTGAAGAAAGAGCAACACCAGGTTGCCCTAAGTACCCAGGGAGTTGTAATAAGACTCTTTGTTGTGCTCTACTTTAAATGAGTGTCTACCTCTAGCTAAGATGTCAATGGCAAATGTTCTGAATCAAAGATTCCATGTTGTTGGAGGCTGTCCTGATTTCTGAGGAACTGGCAGTGAAGGTGGCTTCCTTAATTAGTACCCATGTCCTCTGCTTCACCATCACGGGAGATAAAATATATGAATCGAGCACCTATGTGTATTGATAACTAAAGTCCCTTTACTACATAACCCATTGTCAAGCAGCCGATATTGGTCCAGCATACAGCGGGCATTCAATATTTGAAGATGATAATCCCCTTATATCAGAAGCAGGACACTGGCCATTGCTCAAGCTCCGTGCGCCAAGTCCCATTTCATTCCCATCACCATCAGTATGGAAACAAGCCCCGGGTTCTTAAAACCAAAATAATAGATCATGAATCCCTGCGGATGGACAAACTCTGTCTGAGTGGTACAAAGAGTGTTTTCAGATGACACAAAAGACTCTCTCTCCTATGGTGTAGTGGTTGCTCTCTTTTATAATGCACGTGTGCTAGTAAATTATTATTTCGAAAAGGGTTATACTATTTCAATGATTATCTGCTGCTGACTTTGTGGTTCTGTGAAGTCTCAATTTTCTCCATCAAGCCCATACAGCAGTTTCCAGGATCCTGCACACTATTAGTTTCTGGTATAGCCAGGAGGGACATTAACTTCAGTTGATAGACCCATGTAGACATAACGAAAGCTTCCTCGCACATCATGCAGCCAGCAGCACACGACCATCTCCGCAAAACCCTTAGTATATCACCATTCCAAGTTTTCAGAGATTGATGATACAAGTTTGATATGGCTGAACATAATTAAGGACAGAGTTCTCTAAATATATCCTGAATCTTACTTCGGCTTGGTCCTTCCTATCCATTCCCCTTATTGCTTCAATTGTAGTAGGTTATATATGACATAAAGTACCCTCTGCTGTACGTTATAAAGATATTGCAAGTCACTGAGAAATCCCATGACCATGTGGAGGAACTAGACAGTAGGCAGAGTTCCTTTATAAGAATATTGGACGCCAAGGTGACATGCAATATCATTTCAATGTACAGCAGATGGTATTTTATTCCTTATAATACAAGGTCACACCATTACCCCTCCTACAGGCCTTATAAATCCCTGGTGTCTTGCTCCTTTACATAAGAGATTTAGTCTGGTTGCAGACCTGAATAAAAGTAGCATTTGTAGTCCGAAATTAGACACCAATGAGAAGTTAGTAATTTGTTGCAGAAAATTATTAGAATCAGTTTAATTAAAATCAGATTACCCAATTGGTTGCTCACAAGGTGAATGAACATGAAGAGAGAATATGTCTTTCCTGCAATAACCTATAGCACCAAAATAAACATATTGCCATGAAAATCTCCCTTCTTCTGACACTATTCATTTCAGAAAAACAAACAAGCATTTGCAATGCAATAGGTCCCTCATCTGCGAGAGTTTAAGCTATTGGCATTGTATATTACTTTATAAATAAATAAATAAAAGGCATTGTCATGTGCCATACCAATAGCTCAAAGTCTTGTGAATGTGAGACCTATTTCATTTTAAAGAAGCGGGCACCATTGTCTCGGGCTGCTTGGAAAGTGACAGCGCTCATGGTACACTGAATGTTGCAAGAAAGCATGTCATGCCTGCAGTAGGAGAAAATCATTAAAGAAAATAGTGTTTACAGACTAAATAAGACATACTGTCTAACAACAGAAGTAAAAGGGCTAGTCCTCATGGGAGGTTACAAATGAAGACAAGGCAGTACTAAGGAGGGACAACAAGTCTATTAACAGATCAGAAGCCAGCGTTTACGAAAACAATGACACAGGCCAATGAAAAATATGGTCGGAGAGTGAGCGGGGTTTCAAGTCCATAATCTAATGCAGTATGCCTCACAGAGCCACATATGCGCTGCCAGGCTAGATATAACAATCATTGTTAAAGCTAGTATGTCAAAAAGGTGGGACCTCTTGGCTTAGCCAATGCTGGTTATGAGCAGTCTTTAATTTGATCTCTTAATAAGAAGAGCAATGGAGCAGCAATGCAGCTCCTTGCAATTTTTTAATCTATAGTGTTTTTCTTTTACTGTTTTAATATAATGCACTATTTTTGTAAGAAATAACAAACTATTTCCTCTAAATAAACATTCATATGGTCACAGAGATGTATTTTGTCCTGGTGAGGAATCCCTCGAGAATCCACGTTATGTACTGAGATTGTGTATGGTTTATTAATTTAATGAAAGGTTCGTTGAGGGAAAATTAGCTCCTCCAGGAGGTTTTTATGTACTTTGGGGTGCACTTACTTGCCTTTGGGTGCTCATCTCCACAAAAGAATCCAAAATTCAGGGCAGGTCCAAAATACAACAAGAACCTTCCACATGTCCACAATACACATCCCACAATGAGCCTGATGTATATTGAAAGTACCTCTCACAATCGACCCCCCTCCCCAATTGCCACCCAGCTACCATTAACAGAATCTTCCGTTCCTCTTCTAATTCAGCACCTCTTCCAACTACCAACCTCTCTCCTGTACCCTTTCCAGTTTCTCCCAGGACAGCAGTAGTCTTTTACCCTCTCCTCTGTCTCATATCCAATCCCTTACATGCCAGCAATATTAGTGTGAGCCATCACGTACTCAATCTACATGGTCAGCAGTTCCACCAGAGCACTGAAAGTGACAACCTCGAGCAGCAGGAAGATGTTGTACCTCATCCAGGACTGGACATCTGCCTCGGAGCTGCAATCCCCGAATGTGCCTGTAAGTGAGGTTATACACACTGTCGGGTAGCATCAAGCAAGCTCACTGAAGGAGCTCCTAAGAAAGACATCCAAGCAAAAACACTGAAAGAACTGTGCAGTTGACCACCCTGCTTAGACTGTTCTATCAAAGTGAGCCTGCCCACAGTGATTATGCACAGAAGGAAATAAGCAAGTAAACAGCACTGTCTCTGAACGTGCTCGTAAGTAACACCATTATCGGAGACAACATAATCGCTCCTGATAAGGCAATTGCTACAGATAGAGTGCTGGAGGGCACATTCCAGCATGTGAACGTGCCCAGTGGCCACTGTAGCATGTGAGAGAATGCAGGGGACAGACAATATGGTATATAATATCATACAAAGGGGAGAAGGCAGCAGTTGAGAACTAAATGAAGTGGCGTAGTTGCCATTACACATCGCAGTGGTGCAGGAAGGAAACAGTGTGGAAAAGGAGTTTTGCTGAATCCTGTTTGACGCCCCAAAGCTGAAAGACACGCCGTGCACGTGCCCATGTGCTGTCCGGGCCCAAGCTGATGCACACGCCGTGAGCGTGCACATCGGCTGTCCGGGCGCACACATGTTTTGTCTTCCTTCCGCACCAAAGCGACAACAATAGAGGCTCGCAAAGGCGAAGCAGCGCATGTGCTGCGTTCGCTAAGCGAGACCTAAAAAGAAAGAAAAGCCAGTTCTCAATTAACTTTTTTCAACTGCAATTAAGTTATTTGACCTGCCCTTCACCCTTGCGGCTTGATCTAGCAACAGGCATTGTGATGTCAGAAGTCAACTGTAATAACTTATTACAATTGAGCAGCCATGTTATTTGTTGAGTGCAGTTGACTAGCAACGTCATACGTCACGTCGCCTGTAATAAGGAAATAGGAGACATCTTATAAAACGTATCATTGAGAGCATTTTGAGAGATTTTTAAAGCTGTGCAATGTAAAGCAATGGAATCGATTTTTAGATGGGAAGGACCGCTGTTTGCAGAGACACCCAACATTTTAAATGACTGGCTTAGTGCTAGCATGGGTACACAGAATATTTGGCATTTGCAGGGGTTACAGCTTTGTATCTCTCATTTGATTCCATAAATAATAGGCATTTGTCTTAAAATGATTTTATTGTAATTGGTAAGGTAATGGACAGTCACACATTACAATATATGTATAAGTGGTGTATGAAGATGCATCGAGTGTAATAATTCTGTTTATTAACCTTGTTGAGTGCATTATTTATGAGAGGCGAAGCCTCAAGCGGATCATTTTGCCCCTACCTCAACAGCGGTGAATAATACATTTTTAATGTCAGGAGGGCTGCATGTATGGTTTATGCCGTGCTGTTTTCTCAGCTTTCAGCAGTTTTTAAACACGCATTTGCAATGCAATCGGTCTCGCCTTTGGGACCTTATATGTATTTAGCTATGCAGCACATTAGCCTGGGTGCTGAAACATCTACTGTTCTTTAACATGGAGGGAAAGTAAGCACCTAACTACGTGACACTCCAGGTATGGAATACATGGAGAGAAATATTGCCTTTCAGCTGGAAATGGTATAGTCCAAAGTTCTGTTTTTAATATAAAATCAGGGCCTTCGGTGGTTATATCACTGAAAATACAAGATTTGAAAAAAATATTATTGTCTACGGTTACACGTAGAAGACAATTTCTATGGACTAGAATCTAGAGAATGCTAAAGTGATTCTGGTATTTTACTGAACTCTGCTGGTCATTTTCCATCAAGAAAGTTAAATAGAGGCAGTTGCCAGAAAAATAAAAAACAGAATGTCCCTCAGCAGAAAGCAATTCTGGTATTTTACTGACCTCTATTGGTAGTTTTCTATCGAGAGATTAAATAGAGGCAGTTGATCAAGCAGAAAGCAATTTTGGTATTTTACTGACCTCTACTGGTCGTTTTCTATCAAGACAGTTAAATAGAGGCAGTTGAAAAGAACAAAAGTGCCTAAGTGGAAGGAGACAAGTCCTAGGGCTGATCTCCAGAGCCCACAAAGTACATACACATATAAGTATGTACTAAAGTATATACAAGAGGTCTCGAATGCTTGACCTAAAAAAAGGTGTGTGTATCATAGCACAGCACAAGGGGTTAAATCCATGCAGCGAGACACAGCTGCGATCAGGGCTGGCTTTAGGGCAGTGCAACTGGTGCGGCTGCACTGGGTGTTGACCTGTGGAAGGGGCGCTGTGACCTCAGGGGACGCTGTGTTTAGCAATATCTTATGATAGGAGAGATGAGGGGCACTTTTGCTAGTGGTAGAGAGAGAATCCGAGATGGTGGTAATGGGATGAGGGGGCGCCAAAAGTGATTGTCTCACCGGGCCCAATCAGCACTGAAGCCGGCCCTGGCTGCAATAATTGACTCCGCTTTGTGCACATTGTTCCTATTGTTTTCTTCTTTCAGATGATTCTAGAATGGAATCTGTAGAACAATAAGGATTGTGTTCTCAAGTCAGTTAAGCTATACTTGGTGCCTCTGAAATTATGCGATTCTACAGCTGGGGCATTTTCCTCTTAATTATGGATATGCAACACAATCCATTATCTGCTGCATAATCTGCAGATTTTAACAAAAAACTAATTTTATTTGTAGCTCGAAAGGATCAAAGTTAGTAACAAACGTGGCAGCACATGTTCCAGCTCAGTAGAGAGCCCTTTACAAAGTTGACTTGTCATCTTACATTTGCTTATTGCTGTGTTTGGGTGTTAAACTGATACTAATAAGGTGAAAGCTTTGTCCAGACAATGTTCCCAGGAATAAAAATAAAATAATCAAGTAATACTATCACAAAATGTGCCAAACTATGCCCCCTATTTTCCCCTTTATTGCCACGATGCAGCATAATTTGGTCCTCCAGTGGTCCTTGCTCTTGTGTCATAATAACATGCAGTTTGATCTGATTAGCAAAGGAAAGGCTCTGCCTCAGTTAGGGAAACTCCCTCTACCAGTATTATATACGCGAACTGCGCTGTTCTTTTATCCAGAACAGCGAACGGTCTTCATATTTTGTTGGATGAATTCACCAATTTCATGAGGTATGTCCACCTAAACACCAGCCTCACCAAATCTTTTATTAACCCCTCCCATGCTCGTGACGGAACTGTTCCCTCACAAGCCTCGGGTGGGCTGTGCTGGTGACGGAACGTTTCCGTCACGGCCCGCTCGCCGCGCCTGCATGGCGCAAATTATGCGCCTGCGCGGCGCGTTCTATTGAGCGGGCGGGCCGTGACGGAACCATTTTGTCACAAGCACAGCTCACCCGCGTGCCATGATGGAGCGGTTCCGTCACGAGCACGGGACCGCCGCACGGCCCCGCCACCCCCTTAGCACTGCGACAGAATAGCCGCCGCAGTGAAGGGGTTAACATAAACAAACATAAAACCACTAAGCTGAGAACCCATTGTATCAGAAGTAAAGTCGTAGAGGGAATAACACATTTTTTGTATCTAAGTCTTCCATTTCGGTCCTCTGTAAAGTGGAAACATTTGCTTACTATAAAAGTACAACAATTCACAAAAATAACAGAGGTGTATACATTTTCCTCTAAATTGGGTGAAAACCCAATTAAGACAATGTTGGAAATGCATCGCAGTTGATCTTTATGGAGGTGGGTTTGGGGTCATTTTAACCCAGAGCCTCTCCAGGATAATAAGATATATTTCCTTACACAGACGTTTGTCATTCCCAAAAGCTTGCCCTTTTTCCATATGTCCTTCTGAGGTTGGATTGCGCTACATAAGTATCTAATGAAACTCATAAAGTTGCAGCTTTCAATCTGGGCTAAACCAGAAACCGGCTTCTTCCAGGGGCGGCTCCTCAGCAATAGCGAAGGAGCATCACCCCACTGGTTCAGAGTCAGCAGCGGAAAAATAAAATAGTATTCTATCATTGTTTTATTGTTCAGCTGCTGTCTCAGCCAGCTTGTGTAATGAGGGGCAGGGTGAGGGCCATTGGAGGGAGGAGGTGGACTGGTTGGTGTAGTGTCGGTGTGTGTGGGGCCGTAGGAAGGCCAGACTATGTCCCAGTCGCATGCGCAGGGGCAGGTCGCGCAGCATCAGCGACTCAGAGACACACACACCGTGGTAGTCGGAAGTGACGTGCACGAGCGCACGTCCCCCTTTTATTCAGCCCCGCAGGCCACGCCTGGCCTGCGGATGTAGGGGTGCGTGTGCGTGCATAGACTAGAGCGTGACAGCACTACAGTTGGTGAACTTCTAAGTGCGCATATGTGTTTGAACAAACATGCACACTTAGGTTTCTCCTACTCGGCTGTATTGAACAGCTTAATTGTTTAAACAGCACAGACTCCCTTGCTCGGGCCAATCCCTGTGCTGCTCCCATAGGATGAGAGCAGTGCGGCGATTGCACAGGGAGTCTGTGATGCAGTACAAGTGTCTTCTGGGACCAGGAAGCACAGGAAGACCGAGGCAGCTGTGAGCTTAAGGTAAGTCTTTCTTTCTTTTTAATTATTATTAAACCTACCCCCTCTGCGCTCCCCCTCTCGTGCTCCTCCTGCCGCCCCCTCCATTAGTCCACCACTTTTTGTTTGTGGTGACCGCCACTGGTTTCTTTGGGCTGTTCTCAATGCTTGCATGCTGCAGGAGAAAATGAAGGCATTCCTTAGCTCTCATGTATTAAGCAGACTCTTACTGACCTGGGGATGCCTTAATTGCCTGAAAACCTAGAATGCATTGAGACCACAGGGAGAGTAAGAGTGAAGTATATGTTACTTAAACATTATGATAACATTCTTACTGAGAAAGAAAATGTTGAGCCAGTGATATTGTGTCATTCTGCTCTGTTAACAACATCAGGGATAGAGCCTTATTTCGTATTCATGAGAAATGTCCATCTTAGATTTTATCTTGACGTGCCTTAGGCTCAATACGTTGCATTATTTATGTCCATTTCCCGGCTGTGACTCAAGATTTTCATATCTTCCCACTTGTCCGTGTGATAGTGTCTCTGCAAAAAAAGAACTTTACATAGCACGCATTTTTGCACACTGTATGGCGCCCCTTCAAAGCGGCTTCTAGTCCCTTTATTTCTCCCTTTAAATGTTAAAATGTAGAAAATGGCCATGTTATTAGTTCAACATTTTTTATCTGAATCAACTTGTTTCGCTGTAACTAGTTTTATTAGTTTTGCGATCTATTAAAATAAGGAAAAGTTATGAAAAAGATGAGCAAATATGAATATATAATATTTTAAACTGTTAATATGCTCTTTTTATTGTAGGTAGTATTTATTTTTACAAAATACTGTGCTTCGATGGCTAAATGTTAGCCGGATAAAGGTTTTTACTTTCTTGAACCATGGTGCTTGCTTTGGCTGTTACTTGCTAAAAATGCTGCTGGTTTGCTCACTGTGCAAGTACATGGTTTTCAGCCTACATACTGCCACTTCAGTTTGTATAATTGTAAAAAAAAAGGGGGATGCTATGAAGGTCTATTAAGTTTCCTTCTTGGTTATGGAAAAGGTGAATCCTACTGGTAGCCCCAGTGCCACCCTGCTGAGGTTCCCTGACAATTGTAAGTGGTGTTTTCGGCTCGCACGAATATGGTCGAGTCTGGTATCTATGAACCGCAAATGACGAGTTTAGTAAGTATGCGCAGTTTCGCTGTGCTAACTTAAACCGTTCGTTTGTTATGTGGGTTTTTCATCTGTACCCACGGGTTCCATCTTAGATACGGCATCCATTTTGTCTCTTGCCCTCAAGTAGCCAGCGAACGGACGCTGTCCGCTTCGCGACCCTGGGACTCCCAAGATATTTGCGGAAGACACATGTCCTTTGTAAGTGTCTTTATGACGAGGGGGATGATACTGTAAGGCAGATGGCCCCGCTCGAGGCTCATCTTGCCGTGTTGGTTTATTGTCTCAGCCGTGCATCTCATTAGGCACGTCCCTTTGATGCCTGTATCTCATGTTTCCCGATACCTCCCCTTTTACACCCTTTCCGATCTCCCCACTGTCTCCGTCTTCCTCTGCACCTGTCTTTGTTCCTATTTCGATCTGTTTTACTGCCGATTGGAATGCACTAATGTTGGGAAGATGGGTTTTTACAGTTGGGAACCGCCAAATGTTTCCGCACTTATGTTCCGGACCTCATGTGTATCAAAGTGACCAAAGCGACCCCTCGGGGGGATAATGGTGGGAACCGGGTTGTAAACCTTTGTGTACCATGTTGTCCTATGGGTGAAAACTGTATAAAAGGAGCGATCTACAGAACCAATTTGAAGCAGTCTCCCCAAGTTGCACGAGTTGTACTTGTCGTGATATCTGTGTTCCCTGCAGCAAATAAACCTTGAATCTTTGACACCGAAGGAAGTGTCCCGTGTCTCTGTTATTCGTACGCCGGAGCAGGTTACCCACGAAGGTTTCAGGTGTTGTGCCCTGGCACCGCTGGGTCTTAAAGAACCCAGTCCTTCAGTTGGCGCCCATTGTGGGGCTGCATCAGTGGTACCGGTCCAAGCCCGACGATCGTGAGGAACTTCGTGTGAAATCTCCGAGGGAAGGTGCACTCCGCTTCATCGATCCTGTTGTCGAAACAAGTGGCCCGAAGACTTTTCCCGCGAAGATTCCCGCCTCCTGACGGCTGCGACGGACTGCTGCCCTGACTGTAGACCTGTTTTGGCGCCTGGCGTAGACCTTGGTAGAGCGAGACGATTGACGGGCCTTCCTGGAGACGCCATCGATCTTTGAGTTAAGTATTTGTGGGTCGCTCCCAGAGTTCTTGGTTGTGGTTACTTAGTGGTTGCATGGTTCCATTGCATTTGTGGTTCTTGGTATTTTGTTGTGTTGTTTGACGACTGCAGCCGCCAAAAACCGAGGGTTTTGTTCTTTGCTGGGACTTGGTAAATCCCGTAACCCTTGAAGTTTGTGAAACTCGGCTAGTGTGCAAGATGCCTGGTCGCAGTACTTTGTTTAGTTGTTTCAGACCTTGTGGTGTGGATTCCCGACTGGAGGACTCGTGTCCGATACCTCCGGTTGGAACTCCCACTTATGAACTGTACAGCAAACATGGGCTAGGCCCGATTACTTTTAATGATTACTGGATTAAATACACAAAGAAGGATGGTGACCTTCGCTGGCCACCACACGGTAGCTTCGAGGGCCCGATCTTAGATAATCTAGAGGTTAAATTGTTCGCGAAAAAGTCGAGGCCGGCTATGTTTGATGCCTTTCGGTTGTGGCGTAAAGAAGCCCGACAGAAAGAAATCAGACAGACTAAGCGAAATCAGAGAGATAGTGCTGGTACCATTGTAAAGAAAGCAGAGCAGTTTCAGCATGATAAGGAGGTTAGGGAAAAGGAAGTGTTTGACAGATTACAGCGTATGACTATAGATAAGTGCTATCCTGCTTTGCCTACGGAGTCGGAAAAGAAGGATGAGTCAGTTGAGGATCCTTTAATGTCTTATCTAATGAAGTCACCACCTCCGTACGTACAGGGTACCACAGCCCCTGTGATTCCCCCTGTACCTGTTCCTGCACCTATTCTTCCTTTGCCTGTTCCTCAACCTGCACCCGTTCTTCCGACTGTTCCTGCTCCTTCGTCTGTTGCTATTCCTACTGCTCCTCCGCTTCCACATACTCCTGCTCCCGCTACTGCTCCTGCTTTGTTAACCCCTGTTGTTGTTTCTGTTTCTACTCCTTCACTTGTTAGTCCTGTGTCCTATACTTCTCCCTCTACTCGTAGTCGTAATTCTCCTCTTGCGGCTAGCTTCTTTCATTCGCTCGGACCTGTTCTTGGGTCCGCTGGTTCAGATGGTCCTCAGAGACGTAGTCAGCTTCCTGGTAATAGGGAACGAGCTTCGCTATATAATATGGCGATGGGTTGGATGACGCACCCCCTTAGAAATCCACCCCGTATTGTACTCGACACGTTTTGTCAGTTCAATATACCAACCCAGAGATTTGTGTTCGAGGAAATGTGCAAGGTCCTTCGCGATCAGATATCGGCCGACGCGCCTGACGAGGTGCTGACCGCTTTGTCTGATCTACAGCTTCAGTTCTCGGCTGGACTGATAGTGGATACCAATGTTCGACGAGCCGTTGAACGGTTGCTATCTTTTCGTCCCACTCCTATACCTCAAGCCTTGTTTGTTGAGGATGTCGAAAGACAGCCAGATGAGTCTGGTCAGTTTCCTATGCGTGAAGTTCCACCCGTGTTGATGCCAGGTGATGCTGCTCACGTTCCACCTATCCTGCCGTATTTTCAGAGAGTATGGATACATCTCCCGTGGAAACGCTCAGAAGTGTTACAGGTGAAGCAATCTTTGCCTGACCCTCGCAAAAATCCTGCAGGGTATTACAAAGAATTATCGCAGCTCGTAGACGCTACGGTAATGAATCTCGCCGATATTGACATGCTGTTTGGTAATGTTGTACCGCAACCGGTATGGGCCAAGATTCGTCAGGAAAATCACGCAAACGAATTAGGTGGTGATTGGGCAGCCATTATAGCGGCAGATGGGTTACAAGTTGGTGGTGCTAAGCCTGAACAGTTGATTGCTGCTCTCCCTCAAAGAATTATAACGTTAATGAAAACTCTTATGCCAGCTATGAGGGTAAATTGGGACAAATTGTCAGCTTGTAAGCAGAAGAAGGACGAGAGTGTTTCCGACTTCTTTACGAGGTTCGAGGAGGCATTCATCGACCATAGTGGTCAGGATATGAGCACTGAGGGTGGTCAAAGGTTGTTCGTGGATAAATTTGTTTCAAACTTATTGCCCGATTTGAGCAATAAATTAAGAAATTCCGAAAGTGCATGGGCCGTTTCTACTTCAGCTCAGATTTTGGCTACGGCACAATATTATGAGAATAGAGAGAAAGAAGAGAATGACCGTGCTGATAAAAAGACGAAAGAGCTAAAAACTAAAGTGTTGCTTCAACAAGCGTATCCTCCACGTTCGAATCAGAATAATTCGCAACAAAATAGATCGCAGCCGCAATCGAACAGATCCCAAACTCGTAATGACTCCTCTTCCCAAAGATCCTCGTTAGGATACAATCAATGTGCTTATTGTAGACAAGAGGGTCACATTAAATTCAATTGTCCTGTTCTAAACGAACGTAATAGTGGTAATTCATCTAGAGGAGGTTGTGGTGGTTCGCAGCAGGCATCACGTGGTAGAGGTCGTGGTGCTCAGAACGATCGTTCAGATAACTCATCAAATTCCGATAATTGTTTTGATCAACGTGGATCGTCGCAAGGACGATCTGCGCAGTACAATGTAGACGATTACTACGTCGATCAGGGAACTGACGACAGTAATTACTAGGACAGCCAAAGACAAGGAGAGGGAGTGGTATCAGTTCCGGTTGATCAGAGAGGGCCTTACGTCGCAGTTGCTACATCGGGCGTCGTTGAGCCTTTTCTGTTGGACACTGGTGCAGCGAAAAGTTCCATTAAGCATTCAAAACTCCCTGGCGCACCTTTGTCTGGCTTAACAAATGTTTCCGTTGGATTCTCTGGCGCCCCCGTTAGCAATCCAGTTTCGTGCCCATTGCCCCTTAAAATTGGGCCTCGTAAGCTCGAAGCTCCGTTGATTTTGACTACGGGTTGTGGTGAAAATCTTTTGGGCCTGGATTTGCTCAAACGTTTGTATGCGACTTTGTATTGTTCTCCTGCGGGTGTAAAGCTTACTTTGGGAGAGAAGGTTGTCTCTCCCATGTACTTGTCTCTCGATAAGCTTCCACCGGAATTGAGTTCTCTTCCTGCGTCTTTGTGGGCGACAGGTCCCAACGATGTGGGCCTACTTGATATCTCCCCATATGTTGTTCAGTTGAAATCTAATGTGCGATTGCCACGTATTCCCCAATATCGTATCTCCCTTGATGGTGAACGAGCACTGTTAGCGATCATCTATGATCTGATCGAGAAAGATGTTATTGAAGAGACTCGGGGAAACGTGTGCAACAGCCCTGTACTGCCCATTCTAAAACGCACTGATCCTTCGAAACCACCTGTTTATCGTTTTGTTATCGATTTACGGGAGGTGAATAAAATTGTGGTTCCTCAATTTCCTGTTGTGCCTGACATCACGGCGCTACTGACTCTGATTCCAGCTTCTGCATCATGGTTTTCGGTGATTGACTTGAAAAATGCGTTTTTCAGCATCCCGATTGCCGAGGAGAGCAGAGACCTTTTCGGTTTCTCTCTCGGTGGACGCAGCTTCCGGTTCAAACGCTCTCCTCAGGGCTACTGTGAAAGTCCATTGATTTACAGTCAAGCCTTGAAGGGTCAACTGGATGCGTTTAGGTTGCCGGTCGGTGCGGCCTTAATCCAATACGTCGACGACCTATTGGTGGCTGCGGATAATCAGGACATTTGCAAAATTGCTACGGTATCATTGCTGCAACATCTCTGTGAGTTAAACCACAAGGTGTCACCTTCCAAACTCCAATATTGTTGTCAAGAAGTAACCTATTTAGGTCACTTATTGTCAAAGGAGGGAAGAAGGTTGACCCCAGAGAGAATTGCAGCAATTGCGCGAATGGCTGTGCCACAAACCCAAAGAGATGTGCTTGCCTTTCTAGGTATCACGTCGTACTGTAGGCAATGGATTCCAAATTTTTCGTTGCTAGCGAAACCATTAGTGGCTCTTACGTGCAAGGATGTTTCGACTCCTTTACCATGGACGGAAGAATGTCAGAAAAGTTTTTCTGAACTGCGTGATTCATTATGTTCGGCTCCTGTGTTAGGTACCCCTGACTATAGCAAGCCGTTTACATTATATGTTCACGAGAGAGAAGGTTGTGCTTTGAGTGTCTTAACGCAACCTTTTGGTGGTAAGCAACGTCCATGTGCATATTTTTCCTCGACCTTGGACCCGGTAGCTAGAGCATTGCCGAGTTGTTTGAGAGCAACAGCGGCAGCCGCGGTCTCCATCCGACAATCAACAGGATTGGTTATGGATAATATGCTTACGGTGATGGTTCCGCATGCAGTCGATACTCTTTTGAATCGTACGAAAACTCAGCACTTGACGAGTGCGAGGTTGTCTGGGTACGAGTTGACGCTGTTGGCAAGCCACATTCAAATAAAACGTTGTAATGTTCTGAACCCGGCAACTTTGTTACCAATTAGCACAGAGTCAGATGAAGTAGCAGAACATGATTGTTACTTGAGGACTGAAGAAGAAACAAAAGGTCGAGTGGACCTTAAAAACACCCCATTGGAAGAACCAGATGGTACACTGTATGTGGATGGTTCATGTTTCAAGTTACCGAATGGTGATGTGACTACTGCTTATGCTGTTGTAACGTTGAATACTGTTGTTGAGACTGCAAGATTAAATCAGAATTCTGCCCAAGCTGCAGAGCTGATTGCTCTTACTAGAGCGTGTGTGTTAGCGAAAGGGAAACGGGTGAATGTGTTTACCGACAGCCAATATGCATTTGGCGTCGCACATAGTTTTGGACGATTGTGGAGAGAGAGAGGTTTCTTGACGTTGCATGGTACGAAGATTCAGCATGGCCAGCTTGTGAATGATCTTTTGGATGCATTGACGTTGCCTAAGCAACTGGCGATTGTTAAATGTAGTGCGCATCGTAAGGTGACGGATGATGTTGGTCGTGGTAATGCGTTTGCGGATGAGACTGCTAAGGAGACTGCCCGGAACCTTAGCACTCGAATGTATATGACGAGTTCGGTTAGGTGGCCTACAGAATCGAGCATGTGTGAGGACACTATTGAGAGTGTAAAGGCAATTCAGAATGAGGCCACCGAGGCTGAAAAGACGAAGTGGAAAGAAAGTACGGGAAAGTTGGATGCGAATGGTTGTTGGATTGATTTGTCTGATCAGAAAAGATGGATGTTACCGGATGCGTATGTGCTGGCTGTTGTGACAATGGCGCATGGGTTAGCACATATTAGCGCGAAAGGTATTTGTAAATTGTTGTCCCCTGTATGGAAGAATGATGGTATCACGAAGTGTGCTGAACGTCTGGTGAAGAATTGTATGGTGTGTATGATGTACAATCCTGGCAAGGGAACCCCAACTCCTCCTGGCAGTTTTGCTCCCCCTTCATGTCCCTTTGAGGTGATTCAATTGGACTTCATCCATATGGAGCGATGCAATAACCTGAAATACGTTTTAGTTGTGGTTTGCGCATTCTCCCGATGGATCGAGGCCTATCCTCTCAAAGACAATACTGCTTTGTCCACTGCGAAAATCCTACTGAAGGAATACTTTCCTCGGTATGGAATGCCTAGAGTCGTGTGGTCAGATAACGGAAGTGAGTTTGTGGGTAGTGTGATGAAGAGTGTGTGTAAGGGCCTTGGAATTAATCAGAAATTCCACAGCGCCAATCATCCCCAGTCAGCTGGTTTGGTTGAAGGGTATAACGGCACCCTTAAGCTAAAGCTAGCGAAGATTCAGGTTACGACTGGTCTTTCGTGGCCTGACGCTTTACCTTTAGCATTACTGTCAACTAGGGCGACTGTACACTCCCGAGTAGGGCTTAGTCCCTATGAAATAGTGTTCGGTCGTCCTGCGAATGTTTGGGGGGTTCCTAGGCCAGGTATTTTCTGTGATCTTGAGTATCCAATGTTGATCGATTATCTCCATGACTTGACTGCTAAACTGAGGTTAATTCACCAACAGGTTCACGAAGCATTGCCGACGCGGACGGAGGGTCCAGGCCACCAGCTCCAGCCCGGAGATTGGGTGGTGACGCGGAACTTTTCGCGCAAGAACAACTTGGACCCGAGTTTTACCGGACCCTACCAGGCCCTCCTTGCCACGAGAACTGCAGTTCGTCTTGAGGGGCGGAAGAATTGGGTGCACGCCACCCACACGAAGAAAGTCCCCATCCCGTTGCCAGCAGACTCGTGGGTGAGGAAAGGCATTGCATCAACTGAAACCGGAGGACTGCCAGCGTTTGTACCTTTTAGCGACGCACAACCTGTCGGAGAATCCTCAGTGCAGCAGAGAGACATTGTCGAACAATTGTCAGCAAAGGACTCAAGACCGAAGCATTCAGCTGATCAACAGGACGCTGTCCCTCCAACGGATCCTTTGTTCGACGAACAGACACGTCCTGGGAAAACCCGATACTTTTTGCGATCTAGCACCAAAGACTAATAAAAGATCCTGTTCTGTCTTTTGATAATTGCATTATCCCGTTTTTCACGATCAGTTTGAACATTCATACCATTGTAATTATTTTGTACATATTCATTGAGCTTCGTTCCTTACACTTTTTGCTTCCACAGCTGAGAGACATTGTTTTTGCATACATATATATTGTGCATTAAAGGCCGTAGGGCCGCGCGCGTACTTCCTTCTGGATAGTAGGTCTTGACGCTAGGTTAAAGGCCGTCGGTTCCTGGGAACTCCTAGGGATTGACTATTGCTACACAGAACGAAGTGCGTCAAGAAACGTTGCGGACGGTCGTAGGGAATGGCATTCTCGAAGCTGAAGGATTTGGAAGGAGCTCAGGCTCATAGATTCAAGCTGCAGCAACTCAGTCGTACCAAATGTTTTATATTCCAAATATTTGTATTGTTTTTGACTGCTTCTGCATTATTGGCGGGTGGGGTGTATTACACGATGTCTTACTTCTTACTTTCTGCTACACCTGCTCCTACTCCTGACCCTAACCTTACCTCCACTGTTTCTCCTCATTCCTTTCATATCCTACCTGAACACGAACAGGCTAGACGTGCAGAATTCCGCAACAATTCCTTTATTCAGCTCCTCCATCAGCATCAGTTAGTGGTTAACACTACAAATTGTTGGGTGTGTGGGTTGATGCCACATACTACGGATAAGGGAATTCCATATCTGGTGTTACCGTATAGTTCCCAAGGGTCTGCTCGAGCATTTCAGACAATGTTTCGAAGCGCACTGGGTTTCCACCCCATTCGAGAACCACGTTCCCCCTACTCTGGTCCTACCTCGTATCAAAAACCTTTGTCTATAGCAATAGAGGATTTAGATAGCGATATCTATGATCCCTCGCTTATTCCCGAAGAAGAGGTACAAGCCTATAGGGTCCTAAGTAGAGGCGAATATAGTGTGTTCACCAGTGAAAAGCAGCTTAAAAGCTCGCCTCCGATATGGGTCGTACCCCACATTGGTAATTTTTGTCTCATGGGTCGTGGCCGAAGATCGCAAGCCCGACTTGGAGCGAGTGCTTGCACTGAAAATTACATTCTGCCGATGTTCTCGTCCCCTGTGTTTCTGGCTGCCAAGGGTACATACTTTATCTGCCATGATCGTGCATATGCATGGTTGCCCGCTGACTTCATGGGCTCATGTTTCATTGCAAATCTGTTGCCTCCGACGTTCACTGTAGATAGATGCCGATTATCATAAGACTAGAGTTGTGAGAGGCGTAATTAGCGAAGAGGATACTGCCGGTCAAGAGGCAGGAGACTTTTTCAAGGGTTTCCTCCCGTTTTGGGGACCTATGGTTAATAGTAGGAACCTGAGACAGTTGACTCGAGTGGTAGAATCGACAGCTAATATTACTGCCAGTGCCCTTGGTAATATCACCACAGAACTTCAGGCGGATAGGCTTATGACGTTACAAAACCGTATGGTTTTAGATGTCATCTTAGCAGATCGAGGTGGGGTATGTAAGGTGATCCATTCGAGCTGCTGCATTTTCATTCCAGATAACGCTCCAACTGTCTATCAAGCCATCTTGAAGTTGCATAAGATCTCCGAATCCATACACGTGGATGTAGGGGATTGGACGCTACTTGGGTGGTTTTGGGGCCTGATGTCGACTTGGGGTTGGAAGATTCTGATGATCATCGGAGTCGTTGTGGCGTTCCTGTTCACGTGTTGCCTTTGTGTGCAGTGCGGTCCTGCCTTATGTGGCCTCTGTGCTACAACGTGTATGAGACAGCCACCTGTTACCAAGGGGACTCAGTTGGACAGAGCTATGCTACAGCAACATCTCGATGGTCTGATGAATATCGAGTATGATTCCGACTAGTGCTTGCCTACATGAGGGCAAAAGGAGCGTCTGAGGTTCCCTGACAATTGTAAGTGGTGTTTTCGGCTCGCACGAATATGGTCGAGTCTGGTATCTATGAACCGCAAATGACGAGTTTAGTAAGTATGCGCAGTTTCGCTGTGCTAACTTAAACCGTTCGTTTGTTATGTGGGTTTTTCATCTGTACCCACGGGTTCCATCTTAGATACGGCATCCATTTTGTCTCTTGCCCTCAAGTAGCCAGCGAACGGACGCTGTCCGCTTCGCGACCCTGGGACTCCCAAGATATTTGCGGAAGACACATGTCCTTTGTAAGTGTCTTTATGACGAGGGGGATGATACTGTAAGGCAGATGGCCCCGCTCGAGGCTCATCTTGCCGTGTTGGTTTATTGTCTCAGCCGTGCATCTCATTAGGCACGTCCCTTTGATGCCTGTATTTCGTGTTTCCCGATACCTCCCCTTTTACACCCTTTCCGATCTCCCCACTGTCTCCGTCTTCCTCTGCACCTGTCTTTGTTCCTATTTCGATCTATTTTACTGCCGATTGGAATGCACTAATGTTGGGAAGATGGGTTTTTACAGTTGGGAACCGCCAAATGTTTCCGCACTTATGTTCCGGACCTCATGTGTATCAAAGTGACCAAAGCGACCCCTCGGGGGGATAATGGTGGGAACCGGGTTGTAAACCTTTGTGTACCATGTTGTCCTATGGGTGAAAACTGTATAAAAGGAGCGATCTACAGAACCAATTTGAAGCAGTCTCCCCAAGTTGCACGAGTTGTACTTGTCGTGATATCTGTGTTCCCTGCAGCAAATAAACCTTGAATCTTTGACGCCGAAGGAAGTGTCCCGTGTCTCTGTTATTCGTACGCCGGAGCAGGTTACCCACGAAGGTTTCAGGTGTTGTGCCCTGGCACCGCTGGGTCTTAAAGAACCCAGTCCTTCACTGCACTTAATATGAGAAAGGTGGTAAGTGCCTCTTTAAGAGGGTCTCAATTAAGAGAAAAAAGCCACAAAGGGCAGATAAAAACCTCCTTGGTAATCTTTGTTGTAGTAGGTCACCAAACTACCCTACACCAAGGGTGAAAAAGAACCCAGCTTAGATATTACCGAACTAGAAATCCAGGTAAGAATCCAGTTCCACAGGAGGAGGAGCCAAGCCAGCAACCGAAATGGCCGCATAGCCGCTCGGCTCCGTGAGCCCTTTCTCCCTGCATGCCCATCCTGTTGTTCGTTCTGAACTACAAAGGTGTCGTTGGGTAAAAGAAGGGGAGCGTTCACTTACCACCTGCTCCTGAGATTCTTGCGTGATGTGAAGCCGGAGAATTCCCCTCCCATTGCTCAGCGGCCCGTGCAGTGACAAAGCCGGGGGGTCGATTGCAACGGGCGGCCGGCGGCGACTGCAACTACAACGGCCGCCTCTGGTGGTGTGGAGTCGGCCGGAGGGTGCCGTTGTCTCGGAGTGCCGCTGAAGGCAGCATCAGCCAGGTCCCTTGTCGAAGAGCCTTGGGGGCCGAGAGACTTACTGGAGTTGAGGGGGGTGCGTGACTCTTGGCCCCCCTCATCGGACTCTGTGCCCGGACGTATCCAAGGATCGCCCCCGAGACAGGCGGGCAGCCCCCAGGGAGTGGCAGGGTCATTTGTTTAGCCTTTTGGTGGCTCTCCCTGGGGAACCCGCCTCATAACTTTGTGTTCCGGGAGTACACTTAGCAGCGCCCTGTGCTGGGGCCGGTCCCCACAGTGAGGTGCAGTGGGACGGGGCCGAACTGACGAAGATGGCGGCTGACACCCCTCATCACGGACCATGTCCCGATCGGATGGCTGCCGTAGACATGGACGTGGGATGCTTGCGGCGCACTGTGGAGCCCACGCCCAAGGATGTCATGGCCGCCCTAACAGATCTGCGCGAGTCCCTGACTTGCAATGTTTGGGACCTGGATCGAAAAATGGCCGCCATTGTTGTTTCACCGCCCAGTGCGGACGCAGTCCGATTTCAATGGAGTGCCTCTGTGCCCAATTCTACTTCCTTGGGGAGGACTCTGGACTCGCCTGGATTCCGTGGACTACCGAGAGACCTGGTTGCTTCGTCCTCCCTGGACAGCGTGGATGCACACGTTGGTGCTTCTTTGGGACACATGCCTATCCTGATCCTACAAACGCGCTGCTGTTCTCCTTTTCGGGCCGCCTCGACAACACCGTGGCATTCGCCAGACAGTGATATTTCCACTTCATGGATGGTATTGCTGTGCTTGGACTTTGTGGCACCCGGGGACATGATATTGCTGCCCTTGGACTTCGGCGGCACACGTCTGGATGGACTCGAACTGCTGAACCCTCTTTTGGTATTATTCGGGATTGATTCGCTTGGATCCTTCAGATCCTCCAAAAAGTACTGTAACTTGATTGACAAGGGATCATTGGGTGGTTCTGTTGATAGACGAGGCCAGGGGTGAGGCATTTTTGTGTTTCGGTGGCCCCCACGTTAACTGACAGTGCTTTGGGTGTGTTTGTACTGGAGATGTATCTTTGATGTGCTTGGTACTTGACGCTCTCCGCGATGTTCCATTTTGTTTTTGGACTTCCTCCACGTACAGGGGTGATGGGCGGTGCGGGTGGCGATTTTGAGGGCCCTCCTCCATCTATGCTCCTTTGTTTTTTCTCTTTCTCTTTCTAAATTTCGGGTTCCATTAGGGGGACAGGCACGCGGCTGGGGGGGTAGGCCTTGGCCTTCCGCGGGTGTGCAGGGTGGGGGTAGGTGGGTGGGGTTTGTCCATTTTTTGTTTCCATGGCCCTTTAGTCTTCATCTTTTTCTATAGTGTTGTCTTCATTCGTGGTTCCTGTAACGTGTACTGCTTTGAGGGGTGGGGTTGGGGATTGCTCTTCATCGGATTGGTGCCAATGTCTCTCCTGATTTATGTGCCGTAACCTCACTACTTCGTCTGTGTTTATATTCATTGTGGATATCCTGATTTGCGTGCTGAGTTGTAGGACCACGTGTGATTGTATGGCACTTCTTCAGCTCCTTATATAAAATGAACCTCTGTAATCCTGATTTCGGACCTGACCGTATGCCCACGAGTTGTTTCCTGTGTACATGTCGTTCCGGCTTTTGCACTGCTCTGATTCTTCGTATTGTTTGCTACCTTTTTACCTTTTTTCGCGGCCGGCCGAGAAGGTTGTAGGCCCGTACCTGTATCTGATTGCAATACAAATAAAGGTTCACCAAAAAAAAAATAAAAAGAATCCAGTTCCAAAGTAGAAACAAAAATCAGGTACAAAAATGGTTGGTAGAAAGTGGTTGATGAACCTGATCAAAAATAAGTAAACTATTATGTTGTGACCCATCCATCTATTATCAGTGCCTTCTTAAGTATGATCTAAAAAGGAAATAACCTATATTAGCAGCATCTTCGATGGAAACTTCAAGCAGCAATAACTGGAAAGGTCACCATCTTGGGTACAGTGTTTTGTGAGGCTAGTCACGCCTAGCCTATGTGTTCAGAAATATACAGTTACAAGAAGAATCCCTCTTACCATTGCAACCTTCCATGCCCTGACGCTACTTCCCCATCCCGTCATGACCGGAGCTCCAGAACACGCCTCGGGTGGGTGTCCAAATGTCAGTGTGCTCTGAGTGGCAATTTTCCATACATGAGCACAGGGACCATAGACTCTGTTCCTTACTACCCTCAACGCATAGAAACTAGGACCATACTACCTTCTCATAACTTCGCCACTGCTTCAGGTATGTCCCTGGAAAACAAAATTAACTATTATGATCTGACCATGGTTGTTCCTAGGATCCTACAATCAGCACTGACCAGTTCCAGGATTGCCAAATATCAAGGCTGCCTACTCTTGATGCCCCCTCATACCTCTGTCTATCACTACCCTACACGTCCTTTCTTTTTATCTCTTTTTTTAACACATTTTATTAAGCTTTTCTTTCATTTTCTCTTACATTTCAGATTATTTAATGGAGCCTTGCAAGATTTTCGTAATTTCGGTGTATACAGGATATTAATAGCTTTAGTCGATAATATTTATACAACTTGAGGCCTTTTCAAATCTCAATACAGTATTTTATCATTATGTCCTCTGAGATACCTGGTATAGAAGTTCCGTTTATGTCTCTTATACAACCATTAGTTTTGCTAGCTCACTCTTTCTGAGGCATACCATCTTGTTCTTGTGAAAACAGTTAACTACCAAACTCAATCTCCTCCCACCTCCTAGGGGCGCCTTAGCGTAATAAGTTTCTATTAATTGTACTCTATGCAGGTTCATTCCGCGGGTTCATTAGACACTTCTCTCCTGTTAGTTATGGTGAGATAGTATATTCTTAATCACCCATTACCACTATATTCTTAATAACCCAGGACCTACCACCACTAAGGCCACGTCCCTTTCTCCTTTGTCCTCTTCATTAGGTGGGTGTTTTAGTAGTGTCGCTGCTGCTTCCCAAGCTCTGGCTGTTTCCAGGGATCCCCTGCCTCGTCTGGCTTCGCCAAAATTACTTCTCCCTCGTATGTTGCCCTTCTTGTAAATTCCTTTTACCTTTCCTTTTCCTTTTACTAGCAAAACTAATGGCTCCACCTCGGGCCCCCCATGGGATTTCCAGTTTCTAGTGATCTCTCTTTTGGCTATCAGGAACGCCAAATCTTGGAACCTACTAGTTTTTTTTAACTCTGGATGTGTCGGGAACCAATGTAAGAGACAGTATCCTGGTGTTACTTGTAAGTCTTTCTCTGGTATTTCCACTATTGATGATGGCACTTCTCTCCAGAAGTTCCGTATCTTAGGGCAGTCCCAGAACATGTGCAGAAATGCAGAGTTGACCTCCCTGCATCGTGGGCACAGGGCTGTTCTTATCCCAAAGTGTTTATTAATGTGTGCTGGTGTGAGGTAAGCTCTATGGAACACATAGAAGTGTATTAATTGGAACCTGCCGTTCCTGGCGAACTTTGTGTTCCTTTTCACTAATGTGTCCCATGCTTTCTCCTCTACAGCTGTTCCCAAATCCTCTTCCCAGCTTTCCCGTAATCGGGGGAGAGCAGGCAGTGTTTCATTTCGGAGGCGTCGGTGTAAACAGGTAACCGCTTTAAAAGTCCCAGAGGCTGACACCACATCGTGGCATCTTCCTGATGTCGGAGGTTCTGAGAGTCCTTCTCCCCAGTGCTTTTGTATTGCATTCGTGAGGGAGTTATAGATTAAAAAGTGACCTCTGGGTATGTCATATCGTTCTCGAAATTCTTTGAATGGGAGTAAGGGTCCCTCCTCGTACAACATGCCTATGGTTGTCAATCCTGCTTCTGCCCAGACTTCTAGACCTCACCAGTTCCCTCCATAGGGAAGTGCCATACAGAGGGTTAGTGGACTCTCTGGGGTGTATGGTTTTTAGTTTTAGATCTCGGGTGACTACTAACCCAGCAGTTAACTATTACTTTGACTTAGTTGGTTTCATCCCCCATACCCGCCCGCCTGGCTTAGTTCTGCGACCTCCCGTAGGATTCTATGCCTTTCCTCTCTAGCTTCCGCTGATGATGGTGTGCTGGCTTTTTCCGGGGTTCCTTGTTTCTTCCGGGAGGTTGCTCCCAAGGAGTTCTCCTGTGATCTCATCTGGACCGTATCAAGCAACTTACAAGCATCCTGGGGAGTCTGAAAGAACTGTGGTCCCATCGGTGAGACCACTCTCAGTCAGGCCGGGAACATCATTGCATAGGGAATCCGAAACTGCCTGAGCCCCTCTTTACAGCCAAGAAGGAAGCACGCCGTCCCTGCACCTCCCTCCTAAAGTCCGTAAATATCATTATTTTGCTATTTTCAACTTGTAGGTTTGTTCTGTCTGGCTTGTGACAGAATATGGTCTCGATCCCTGAAGTGGAGCAGGCAAGCAATCATTGGATGCGGAGGAACCCCCGGCTTAGAGGGTGACGCCAGAACCCTGTGCGCTCTCTCGAGGGCATAGAATTGCGAAAGGCCCTCCCGGGCCACCTCTGTCTTACACTGTTTTTTTAGATATTGCACCATGCTGCTACCCTGTTCACGTTCCAGTATCCCAATAATGTGAATGTTATTCCTTCGGGATCTTCCTTCCCTGTCTTCTGCTCTCATTTCCATGGTTTTCACCCTGTGCATTACTTCTTACAAATATTTATTCATTGATGCGACCTCCGGCGGTATATCTGCCATTGTGCGTTCAGTGTTTGTTGCCCTTTCTGCTAGGCGGCGATGATCGTCCTTTAGTTGGCTCAAGTCTGTAACTATGGGGTCTATCTTGGTCTCAAGGGCTTTGCAGGATGCTGTGATCGCCTGCATGATGTCCGCGAAAGTGGGACGGGATTGTGTAGTCTCCTTTGTCGCTCCCCCTGTATCACCTTCCTCGTCTGTTTGTTCCTGCCTCTTGCCGGGATCCATATTGTCCTGCCCTCGTCGTTTGGATTTCCTCCCCATTACCGGAGGGTGTAAGCCCATCCTTGTTGCGCTGGGCATCCAACCGTCTGAGTTTCGGTTTCTCCGCCCCTGTTTGGAGTGATCACTGTCTGTGCGATTCCTCGATCTTGAAGCACTCTGTTCTTGGGTATTGCTGACGTCCTTGCTGTGGGTAACTCACTACCTCGCTTCTAGTTACTGAGGACTCCTCCCTAGATGTGGCTTCCCACCTGTGGCTGTTCGGCAGTGTGTGGACGATGTTCTCGTGGCCTGCTATTTATTCCGCCCACGCGTTACATTTCGGGACCATATGACCAGTCTCCCATGGTTCGTGCTCGGTGAGGGCTCTCTGCCACCTGAAGCTTGTTCACTGTTCTCCCCCTAATGTTTTGGCTAAACACCGGCCTATGTCATTTCTCCCCTCTTTGTGGAAGGTATTATCACTCTCGTTATTATTGTTCAGGTCTTCTGCCATGACCCGCTTTGCACCACCCAGGGAGTCACCTCCAATTCCCAGCTGCCCTTTGGTTTGAGCCTACCAGGTTCTTCCCCCTAGAGCAGCTTGAGTGTTATGGCCCAATTCTCTGTCTCTGTAGGCTTCTGCTCCATAGTCGTTTCACCTCCCCTGCTGCCAGAATTCCGCCTCTGCCTCGTCCCTGCTTTCAACCCCCACTTCGTTGTGGGACCACCTCGCCCCCACTTCAGGTAAGTGTCCCTCCTGCGCTCTTCTCCACTCTTCCTTGCTGCAGAGTCTGCATGCTTCACGAGGACGTTCTCGATACTTGCGGCCTTCTCCCCGTTGTCATCCGCCTCCGCACTGTCTCCGCCTCCTCACCCTCCGCTCCTGCTCCATTGCGGTGTGCTCCGCTCCGACATCAGGTGAGCGCCCCTCTTTTTGCCACAGTGCTTCTCATCACCTCTGGGTTTATTGCTTTGTCCTGGGGCCTCCCAACTCTGTCGTCAGGCCGCCTTTGGTTTCCTCTGCCTGACAGCAGCGTCCACCATAACAGACTACCCCTGCCTCGAGTTGCTTTAGAGGGGGCCTCGAGTCGTCGGTCTCGGCATCCTCAGGGCTAACGACACTCTTTGTCGGCCGCAGCCTCCACGGGTCACACGGCAGCGGCACAGTCCCGCCATAGTTGCCACTTCGTAGGTCTCAAATACGAGCCTTCGGGGTCGGAATGCCGCCTGGTTCCTGCCACAGCTTGCCTGCCACGGGGCTCCGTTCATCGGAACTGACCCCAGATGTATTGCATCGGACTTGGCTAGGGGACGGATCACCTCTCTCCTACCTCTGTATCTGCATCCGGACTCTTCACTCCTCAGCTAGCGGCCACTGTTTTTGCCTACCATGAGACCGTCTCTTCATTTCCCTTGTGTGTAGCGCCCCCGGGTGTTTCCGCCGTTCGTCAGCACTCCAGCTGAATGAGAGTGGTTTCCCCCAGGCCCCTCATACATTTTATTGAGGTCATGAGGTGTGGGGTGTCAGGATGGTTGTGGATGGGGGATCGCTGGGTTGGAGTTCCGCAAGGCACGCCTTACTCCATTGGCGTTTAGCCACGCCCCTTTCCTTTTTTTTCTCGCTCTTGTTTGTTTTTAATCCTTGCTTTCTCCCTTTGTTACTGTTCTACTATCTTTTTCTTCCTGCTTCAATTTCCCTTTTCTGCTGCTGTCTTTGTTGCTCTGGTTTAAAGTCTGATAATGTAGAATTAGTTTCGGCCCCCACAAATGAGCGCTGGTGCCCACCACATTCAAACACCAGCTCAAATTAAACATTGCTGGTAGATATTTCATGGCTAGGAGGCAATGTAAATACAACATTCCGATTTAAAATGCTTAAATGCTTATGCATCGTTTCTCAATGTATAGGCCAAGTCCGTAAGAGCTTCAGAGCTGTTATACTAAACTAGATGTAGTAAATCATGATAAAATGTCATCAGCAATCTGATTTACAAACTGACAATCCAGATTATGGGCTTCCCCCTTTCTAATTTATTTACTAACTTTTAATTTGTAGCTCTTTTTTTCATCACAGTACGCTGCAACGACAACTAGGCGATCTACCACCTTATATAATAAAAAATAAAGCGCATCTAAATGTGTAAACATAGCAGTTTTTTTAGGTATCTCTATAGTTAGCACCTAAGCCCAAGCAGCATGGGAGCACTTGTGTGGTTACCTAATGCCCACATGTAGTTTACAGTTGCATCATGGAAGGCACGACAAGTAAAAGATCACAACTCATCTATCCATTCCAGTGCCCACTTAGTGTTTAACTTGTTAAAAGAAGAAAGTACATTGGCCCTATGTGTTTCTTATGATCAGTGGTGGCTCCTCCTCTATGAAAAAGCATAAATTGATAAAAACTTTAAGTTATTATCATTTTATGCTTCATGCTGCTTTGCGGGTGGGCGTGGCTGTTCTGTTCTCAGTGCTGGGCAGGGGAGGAGTGGTATGCCTACTCGGCCACCCAAACCAGTCATGCACACTTTCCCTGTTCTCGGTGTACGCTGCTTTATACCCTGCATGGAGAACAAGCCCAGGTCTCCATTCCCTGATTGAGCGTCAAACCAGGATGATCAAAACCAATCACAATGCTGCATTACAGCGTTGTGATTCGTCATTGGGACCTGGTTGTGTTTCCATCCGAGATGGAGAAAAGCAGCAGTGGAAACAGGGGACGCGGCACAAAAGTATGTTTATTTTTGTAATGTTTTTTTTAATATGCGCGACCACTCCCCCCTTCCCCCCCCCCACACTCGACCCGTGACCTGCCACCCCCCTACATGTGCGAGCCATGCTGATCACCACTGCGTATGATTCTGCTACTAAATGTCAGGTTGGCTGAATGCTAGTGCTGCCTAGATTTTCTTTCACCTTGTGCCGCTTTCTTCTACCACCCTGCACCTGCTCTTTCTTTAACTAACTTATTTTCCATCCCTTCTTTTCCCTTTCCAATGTTTTCCTAGCTTTTTCTTCCTCCTCCTTTGTTCCTATTCTGCCTTTCTCATGCTCTGGGTCCCAAGAATGATGATTAAACACCAGTGTCGGCCCACTCTATCTGCTCTCTGCTCCCACTGGCATAAATGAAACCAGGGTTGGATAGGAATTAAAAATCGGCGCGGGCACGCTAAAAAGAAAAGTGGCCCACATTTGCATATTGTCTGTCCGTAAAACACTGCTTCTGCGAAATTTTATAAAAATGGTGGGGAGTGGGGGGGGGGCTTTAAAAAAAAATATGTACGGATTAGTTTACACTGGTGAAACACACCTGAAAACAAGTGAGGCCACTATTGCTCAGGCCCTATCCCCCCACTCAATATCCATAAATGAATGGGCCGGGCCAGCGAGAGAAAATGAGTGACACCTTTGCCCATTGGTAAAAGGGAGGTAATGGACGCCCATCTACCTCGAGAATGGCCACTCAGGCTACCACTGGGCCGTTGGCAGCATCAAACAACACAGAAACTGCCCAAATCGGTCCCCAAGGCTGCTCAAAAAAGCAGCCCACAGCTGGAGCTCGGACACCGGCCCCTCGGGCATTGCCCAAATTTCCCAGTAACCAATCCGACGGTGAATAAAACCCTGATACAGTGTATAATTTGAGCCGGTGGTCTCCGGTGCCCGGCACCGGTACTTAATTCTTAGCACCTGTACATGACAGTCTGCCACATGGTGGCGCTGTCTGCCAAATTTGGGTATGAGCACAACCACAGCTTTTTATTAATTTAATATACATGAACAATCACTAATATATGCCACCCAAGTCATTCATATAGCTTTGGGGGCCTTAAATAGTCTGAATTGTCACACTTGTGAGGGTTAGTAGTCGTGTCGGTACTGTTATTGGCAGGTGCAGTGGTTGGTGGAAGCTGCTGTATCCTTCTGATGAGGGTCCTAGAACTTAATGTTTTACAAATTAACCACTGCCCTGATGCGAGGTACATGGAGGTTGTTCCCAGTGTGCGTGACTCCGCGGCGGGTGCGCTTTGGCTTGCATGCCCCAGTGTCTCCGAGGCGGGCATACAACATCTGTCTCCTCCTGTAGCTCGGCCTCCCTTGAGTGATGGCATCTGCTCTTGTTGTGACAGGAGCCTCCTGTACATTTCCATAGCCTGAAGCTAGACTAGCCTTTCTGTCGTGATGCTCACTCGGTGAAGAAAGCGCTTTCCAGGCAATCTGGTCACTGGCCACACAATGCATTCTATATTTGGAGCCGGAACTTCAAATGTCAGCTAGAAAATGCAGGTTCCTGCGATGGCGACCCAGTTGCTGGCCTGAATCAGTTTTTCTACTGTAAAATCTGTCTCTCGATCATGAGCTCTTGGGAAAAAAAGATAATGTATTGTAACTACGAAATATGTCTCCCTATAAGAGATTTCTCAATTCGAAATGTATACATGGCAACCTGCATCTCCTGTTGAGTTAGTTGAAACCTTCATGGGCTTGAAAAGCACTATATAAATGTAAAGTATATAAAAAAAGTCTTGCTGACCCATTGACTTTACACCGTCGTGCCTAAGGCAAGCAAACATCACTAGAGCAAGCCTATCTTGCAGGGGAAGGAGAACTGACCTATCGGCTCAACTGCTAGCTCTGAAACCTTGAGGAATGGGTTCTAATGTCATCTTAAGCACCAGAGCAAAGAATTGCGGAATTTTTGCGAAGTCATTTAATGTGCTTTGAATTATATGTATATGTATTGAACATATGTAAAACTCGCCTGTGTAGTTTGTTACAACTGTCCCACTTTGTTACTCTCCTTCCCTTCATGGCTCCTGCAAAATGGGGTCATTCAAACCACCACAATAGTAACCTGATCTGTTTCATTTGCTGCATGTCAAATGTTAGACCTACAGTAACAATCACTGGGCACAGCAAATAGGTACAACTTCAGTGTCAAGCGGTTGGCTTTGCCAAGGCTCATTTTCTTTGACTGTCCATCCGCACCTGATTTAAAAAAAAAAATAATTGTAAGAATTCCAGTCGTGGGTCCTTTTTACAAAGTATAACAAAAGCACAAAGGCAGTCATCTTTTTTTTCAATATCTATAGTTCTTTTATAGCTTTTCACAACAAACAACTTGTGTTTGAAGAAAAATAAAACAAAAAAACACTAGGAGATAGAGCTTTACGGTATACATCCATCAACGTATCCCGTGTGACAGGCAGCCATGCTTGAATGTTTGTGTGCACAATAACAAATAACATTCAAAGATGGCCTCCCTCGAGGCTGCATGCATGCACATAGACAGCCATCTTGAAATGCTCTAAAGCCCATTCAAAGAGATGCTCCACCTGGAATGCCTGCAGAGGATATGACACACACTGAGTGGCAGTGGAGGGGCAATGGCAGTGTCTGCGGAGCTGATGGTTCCTCACTTAACATTTTTTTTTGTCTTTTTTTATTGGAAAAGAGAAAAAAAATTCTAATAAAAAGTATCCATTGGCCCATGAGTCCATGGCCCTGAATTGGTCTACTTTTTATTAGCTTTGTCCTGGTACAAAGTGTCATCACTGAGACAGAGTAACCAGTGGCTGAAGTGGACTGACCCCTGGCTGTATGGCTGGTATCCTATGTGAAAGCAACATGTGATGAACTTTTCAGCATACTAGTTGATAAAGGGATTGACTAAATGTCACTGTGTATGTATATTCTTTTGAAAAACAAAAGGTCTTTGCTAACTCTAGGCCTCAATATGTCCTTCTTAAAACGCTCCACTGTAATAATACACACAATCTCGACGATGGGTGTGTATAGGCCTAGTTCCAAGACACTGCCCCCAAATTATTCGTGGTCTAATGAAAAACAATCTACGTCTTTTCTTTAAATGAACCGATTTACTTTCGTACCCGCAAAGCTTAGTTGTTTTACCTTTTTTTCCGGCTGACCAGGGCGGTGACTGGACCGTTGTATTCTGGTCTTTGAAAATCATTTAAGCATTGCATGTTGAGTAGAACTGAACTCCTCTTTGACCTGCCTTTGTTGTCCTGTGACTTGTGGAAATTTCGCCCAAAAAATCGATTAGAAAAACATGGCTTGCAAAATATTTACTTACTGAAACTCGATATGTGTGGGGAACTGAAACGTTCTGTAATTCGGCATTGAACTTTACACATCGTTATTGTTTAGAGTATAGTATGTAGAAGTTGCGATAGCATTTTAATGACAATAGAAATAAATGTATTTGCTCTCAGGGCGCTGCACTCTGTTGAATCTAGGATTCTGGTGTGAATTAAAAAATCAAGGTCGCCCTTGTATTTGTTATGATAGTAACTATGTTTGGTTATATGTCTTGTATGCGTGTGATGTGACGTGTCCAGTTTGACTCCTCCTTGGTGAGCTCTGTATTTTTTGCTGTACACCTGGTCAGAATCTGTTTTTATGCTTGCTGCACTCACTTGTGATATGTTCAGGATGAAGGGAAAAGACTATGGCAAAGAAATGCCCCAGCAACCTCAAATTCCCAACATCTATTCAAGCATACATATTGTCTCAGAAATACATAGAACTGAAATACTGTCTTCGTATTATTCACCAGTACATCTTTTTATTGTAAATCCGTAAAAGTCCAACTCCCTGACATTCCTTCTAGTTGAACAAGCAAAAAGTCTTAAACATCATTATTGCAGGTCTCACAACACTGCAATCTTCAGATTAAAGCATCATTCACCTTTACATACATATCCACATTCAAAACCCTCAAACACCTTCAGTGCAGTCTTAAAACCACTGCACCAACATTTCTTTCCGATTTGGATTTTGTCCGTTCTCATACTTTACATAATTTCTATCATGTGTAAACAATGTTCAATATTTTCGGTCTATATGAAGTGCTGGTGCCTCCTCTGGTAATTAGAGGTACCCCTTCTCATGACCCTGTGCCTTGACCCTAGAAGCCTCTTTATTGGCTGCAAGCCTCACATTGCGAGTGATGCAATTTGCAGCCTTCCTGCATGGTTCCAGCCTGGACTCACCAGTCCAATGGATATAAAGTGGGGGTGACAGGACACCACAGTGCATTACCTGGAGAATTCTGTTTGGTACATCTGGTCCTATGATTGCCATACAGGTGGCACCCAATAGGGGGTAAGCAACAATCTATATGGGTGCAGTAGGACTTGGCTCGTTGACTCACTAAACAGTGAAGGTCAGTCATGTTCTCAGGTAACACACTGAATATTTATGATAGTCCTTTAGATACAATGAGTTTCAATGGACACTATTGCATAATATTTCGTTTTGAAGAAAAACTGACTATATTTTATTGTCAAACTTGATGACATTTATGGCTCAAACGCTGAAGGCTTGGATTAAGAATAATCGATGATACACACGGTCATGGTCTCACTTGCAGGCAAGCTCTTAAAGTAATGCTTTGCAACAGTGTTCCTTTGTTATATTGGTTCTCCCATTGATTAATGTACACATTGAAATAAATAGGTAGTATTTACAATGTTTAAATTAGGTGAGGAGGAAAACAAATTTGTTTTGCCTGTCTTTAATGACTAAGAATATTTATCAATATGTTAGTACTTGCCAAGGTATAGCACAATTATTTGCACCTCGGGTCAAGTTTCATCCCTAGAGGTATCACAGGTCAGAAGTAGCTAGGCCTATAATGCGAGCCAGGGGTGGACTGCTTGTAATGTTGGATATCTAAAGGTATTCTATTGGTAATGTGGTGCGTTGCATCACCTAGTACTGAACTTTTCACCCAAAGAATTAGGAATAACTGGACCGGTGTTTCTTAACCGCTTGCGTGCGGCAGGAATTCCAGCCCTGTGCTGGACATTCCAATCGCAGGCATGGTCGTGACGGGACCATTCCGTCATCAGCACAGCCCAACCGTGACTCATGACAGAATGGTTCAGTCACGAGTATGGAAGGGGTTAACCATTTCACTTATGTACACACGCACTTAATTTTTACTGGAATCCGGGACCACCACTGAATCATTTTTGGAATCTGGAATCCCGGCCCAATTTTGATGGTTTGAATTGCAAAGCAATACCTGCAAACAAGCAATGATCAAACAAGTAGACAAATGAAGAAATATTTTATTTAATTCACTTACAAATATAAAACCAATCAAAATATATTTTTATGGGAAGGTTGGAGCTTTTCTAAATTCAGTTTAGGCCATCCATTATCATACAAGATCATACAAGAGTTTGCACTGCTTACACATGTCATTGTGAGGATACCAACTTAATAAATAGCCACCAATTTTAAAATCCTTCACATTTACAGAACATTTTAAATGTTCAGTTTTGCACTTTTGCTGCTTTGTTGATATAAACTTTATTAATCTGTTAACATAATTTTTATTTCTAAGCAGTCACGGACGCCCTGAGTAGGTGTCACGCACCACCAGGTGTGCTCAGACCACAGGTGAAGAACCGCTGAAATGGACGAATGCCGAAACGAGCACTTTGGAAATATTTCCACTCTGCCAATATACACTGTATTTATGAATGCTAGACAAAAAATATAGTCTCTTTTTTAGTGCATGTAGTGATCAGCTGACAGGAGTTTTTGAGCTTGTAGTCCTGAGAGCTTTTTTCAAAACAATATAGCAATATTGTCACTTTGATTTGCGTATGGATCACCTATCGTCACCAGGAGAATCTCTCTTGCGGAACAAGTGATATGCCCTTGTGCAAGATGTTTTCCTACTGCCAGCAAAAGTGTCCCAAGAAATAGTTTCTTTAGTAGCTTAAGAGTCTTGACAACTCCCAAGAGGCCTCTTACCTAGTCATAGCTGGTATAGATTGAAGGCATTACTTCTCAATTTTACTCCTCTGTCGAGCTCCAGCATATTCCAGTCTCAGAGGAGAATATGTGTTTCTAAATGAGATCTGCTTACATCTGCACGTAGTTACCCAATTTCTCTTATAACATGATGAAATGTATTTGCTTCTGGAGGGGATTGCAGGAGATATCAACAGGGTACTTGTCAGAATCCTAATATAATTCTTTTTTGGGGGAGGGGGTGTATTTTGCATCTTTGTTGAGACTACATAAGGAGATGGATAGTAAAGACTCTATAAGGATGAATCACCCAAGATATCGAGGGATGGATGGGCTAGTATTCGGCAAATGACTGACTGACTGTAAGAACGAGTGGCAGGAACTAATTAGATTCATGTGAGGCTGAGGTTAGGGAGACTTCAGCAGAGGTGTATTTTCAGGCCTCTGAAAAAATTTAGTAAGTCTAATTTGTTTCTCAGATATGCACAGCTGGCATTCCAAAGCACAGATATTTTTTAAGGGGGCGAAATCTTCCACCAGATCTTCAATATTTAGCTGATATTTAGCTGGCTGATTAAATGTAAATGCTTTCTTGGCGCCTGACCTTTGTGTCTGTGTGGATGGTAGGATTTGGAAAAGGTGATCTGGCTGTGGCCATGTATTGCATTGTGGGAAAAAGCACAAGTTTGATTTGAGATCTTTACTAGAGATGTGCGAAATTCATGCAGTTTGGTTTAGCATAATTATGCAAAATGTCTGCAAAATTATTCGATATTCCGATCCATCCATTTGCACAATATTTTATGGTGAAATGGTCCTTGACATTTTTATCACGAAGACCCATTTAACCAAAGCACAGTGAACAGACACTTGTGTTCTGTTGTTCCAATACTTATGCAATAATTTATGCAAATAGCGCCATTTGCACTGAATTGTGCCAGCTAATGGTGCTTAATTACGCAAAGTGGTGTAATGATGAAATTTTAAAAACAAGCATAACAAAAAATTCCCAAGATTTTGCAGACCACGCTGGCATAAGGTCAATTTCACCCAGGCCTAATCTTAACTTGATGGCAAATCATTGAAGGGTTTTCATGAAGGGCGTGGTATTGTGTAGCAGTTTTGGCCATCTGAGAACTGGGGTCAGGTATTCGATAATATTTGAATGTTGAAGGTTCTGTTTAAGAGCCCAATGTAGATTTTGTTGCAGTAATCCAGTTAGATATTACAATTCTCCACCAAAATAATTTTGAGAGAGAGTATAATAGGGTTAGGATTCCCTGCAACTAGTGTGACTGCAATAATTTGTCATGTATGACTTCCATTGGGAGCCTCAAATTCTTTTTTTTATTCTTTTTTTGTGTATTAATTATTTTATTGATAACATTAAGAATTGAGAAATAACAGCAAACACAGTGACATGTCAGTCCAGCTCATACCGATATAGAGATAGAAACATTGATTTTGATACATTCACTAATAGCAAACAATACTTCTATGTAATATTTAAGAAATAGAAAAGGGAAGAGAGGGATGAGAGAATATGCTATAAAAGGAAGAAAATAAAGATAGAGAAGAAGGACAGAGAAAATGAAGGGAAGAGAGATGGAATCTACACAGCAGAGGAGAAAGAGAGGGGAGGGGGAGAGAGAGGTAGTGAGTACAATGGTGGTAATGAGTCTAAGCGAACTATGGGGTTAGGAGGAGGGTCATCGTGCAAAAAGGGGGACCATATCAAAAGAAAATTATCTACTTTGTCTATTAAATTGTCAATTATCTTTTTCTAATGATGCGGTCTTGTACATCTCTACAAGCCATTCCTCATGTGACGCAAATTGTCGAGAGTGCCAATGTCGCAAAATACAGATTTTGCCAGCTAGGGCAGTGACGAGCATGGTGAGTCTATTCAGTAATGTCTGATATGTCATGGAGGAGAATTAGGGGTCTGGAAGTGGCAAGGGTAAATCCATGCCTTCCTGGAGAGTAGACTCTACTGACGTCCAGAAGGGATGTATGGTGGGGCAGTGCAGCAAAATATCGACAGTATCACAGGACGCATGATCACCTCGCCAACAGGCAGAATGAAGGAGCAACCCTGCAGCTAGGAGCCTCCCCGGGGTTCCAGTGCCAGCCCTATAGGATCTTAAAAAGACCGAGTTTCATCCGTGCTTCACAGACTCCTCGTTATATTACCTACTGGCGGTCGCCAGTAGGTATATATAGTTAGGATTTTTTCTCTATGGGATTTTTGAAAATTCTATGTCTAATAACTTTGGTGTTTGTAGACGGAATTGGCTGAAATTTTTAGGAAAATTGAACATTTTGTTTCTGAGCAGCCCCTGACAATTTGGGGGGGTTTCATCAAGGGGGGGGCAAGAAAAAAGGGGGGTCCCAAACGCGTTTTTCCCATGTTAATTTCCATAGGGCGGTTGGCCTCACTTTTAGCTCGAACGGCTGAATGGATTTGCACGAAACTTGGCAAAATTGTAGGGACTGTTAGCCCGATGTGCCTTTGCTAGGTCTCAATATATGTGCTCCAGTGGATTTTGAGTGATTTAGGTTAAAAAAAAGATATATATCTGGGCGGAGCCTAACCACACATCTGATCTGATTGGCTGTCAGCACTTCATCCAAGAAGTGTTGGCAGCCATCTTGGGACCAATATACATGATAGCACCTCATTAAAAAGCATTGTAGTTAATAGAGGGTTTTAGGACTTTAGTTACATTATAAATCATTTGTTGATGGTACCATACTCGTTTTAGGAATTGTGGTGGGTTCTAAGGTGATTTTACCATGTGAAAAAAACCTTCTGCTGTGATATCATGAATATTGTTTGAAAGAAATCTAATATCTCATGATTTTCCCACAGTGGTTTGGAAGGGGATCTATAAGCTAAACTGAAAGCATATTTTCTGTAAATTCACATTATCTTTCTCAGTCATGTGAAAATGAAGTCTGACATTCTCAGTAAAACATGTACATCCAACAAGGATAGAGACTGTCAGTTGATTCCTTTGTGTTCTACTGCAGCCTCCTAGAGTGTTCTAAAGAACAACTAGAGCGCTAACAGTCCTACTTATTACAAAGGTATGGCACACCTGAAGCCATCTTGATTGGAATAAAGTGGTAACTCTTAAAACATTTAATTTAAAAAGAAACAACATGAGGGGGTATATTTTGCCATAGAAAGTATGATTAGTGCTGCAGAATGAAAAATTAGGGCACATTTTGAGTGACTTCTCAAATCCTTTTCTATTTCATTAAAACATTCTGACATGCAGTCTCCCAAAATGGCCACCAGAGACAAAAGAGCCCAAATGTAGCCCAAATATCACGCAGATGTAGCCCAAGTATAGCCCAATGACAGAATGTCCCAGAGTGTTCTAAAGAACAACTAGAGCGCTAACAGTCTTACTTATTACAAAGGTATAGCACACCTGGAGCCATCGTGATGGGAATAAAGTGGTAACTCTTAAAACATTTAATTTAAAAAGGAACAAAATGAGGGGGTATATTATGCAATAGAAGGTATTATTAGTGCTGCAGAAAGAAAAATTAGGGCACATTTTGAGTGACTTTTCAAATCCTCTTCTATTTCATTAAAAAATTCTGACATGCAGTCTCCCAAAATGGCCACCAGAGACAAAAGAGCCCAAATGTAGCCCAAATATCACCCAGATGTAGCCCAAGTATAGCCCAATGACAGAATGTCCCAGAGTGTTCTAAAGAACAACTAGAGCGCTAACAGTCCTACTTATTACAAAGGTATGGCACACCTGAAGCCATCTTGATTGGAATAAAGTGGTAACTCTTAAAACATTTAATTTAAAAAGGAACAAAATGAGGGGGTATATTTTGCCATATGAATTATGATTATTGCTGCAGAAAGAAAAATTAGGGCACATTTTGAGTGACTTCTCAAACCCTCTTTAATTTCATTAAAAAATTCTGACATACAGTCTCCCAAGATGGCCACCAGAGACAAAAGAGCCTAAATGTAGCCCAAATATCACCCAGATGTACCCCAAGTATAGCCCAATGACAGAATGTCCCAGAGTGTTCTAAAGAACAACTAGAGCGCTAACAGACTTACTTATGACAAAAGTATGGCACACCAGAAGCCATCTTGATTGGAATGAAGTGGTAAGTCTGAAAACACTCAATTTAAAAAGGAACAACATGAGGGGGTTAATTTTGCCATAGAAAGTATGATTAGTGCTTCAGAAAAAAAAATTAGGGATCATTTTGAGTGACTTCTCAAATCCTCTTCTATTTCATTAAAAAAATTCTGAAATGCAGACGGAAACATGCACTTTGAATACCAGCAGCAGACGTCCCTGGTGAGCAGTAGCTTTACTACAGTGGTCTAATGTGTAACTAGAGTGCTAACATTCAGAATTTATGGCAAATGTGTGACACATCTGAATGCCTTCTTGATGGAACCAAAGTAAACAAGCATTGAAAATGCAATAGATCTCGCCCTCGTTTAAGTTAAAGCCATTCTGTTTGTAATGAGGTGGCTTTTTAGCTTTGCTTTTATTAGTGTTTTTTCAACTTTCATGTAAATAACATGCATCTGTATGCATATAAGTATATGTATGCATGCATTTATGTTTGTATTTATATAGATATACAGATGATATATGTTTATATATGTATGTATATATATATATTCACTGAAAAAAACATAGGTTATAGACCATATATAGTTAGGAATTAGCATTTACAAAACCTTGAAAATTCACTGAAAAAACCATAGGTTATAGACCATATATAGTTAGGAATTAGCATTTACAAAACCTTGAAAATTCACTGAAAAAACCATAGGTTATAGACCATATATAGTTAGGAATTCGCATTTACAAAACCTTATTTTACTCACACAAAACCATTGAAATTCCATATATAATTAGTTGCACTAACTATATATCGCACACCCGCAATCCACTGCTGATGATGTCACATATTACATCATTCATGACATGGTCAGTGACATCACTGATGACATCACTGATGACATCTCAAATGACATCACTGATGACATCACTGATGACAACATCCAGTGACTGTATGTTTCTGTAAAGTTAAAATATGTCTTACATATTGAAGAATGAGTGGATGTATAAGTGTCTGTATGAAGGATTTAGTAGGTGCATGACTGACTGTATGAGTGAGTGATTAAATGTGTCTCACTGAGTGCATGGGTTAGTGACTAAACTGTCTTAATTTGTGCATCATTATGTCTGTTGTTCTGTAAACTGTTGCATGTGTTGATAAGTAGCTATATGAGTAACTATATGGGTTATTGATTGGTTGCCCAAGTATTTGTATGGGAGACTGAGTGTGTGTGTGGGTGGCTGGGAGGTGTATGACTCTGTGCATAGATGTGTGAGCAGTTGTTTCACTAGATGTATGGTTTCAAAAGTGCATGTGGAAACAGCTGTATGGGCGGTTGACTGTGTGCATGAGTGTATTGGTGAGTGAATGGATATCTCAGTGCTACATGTCAAAGTAAGTACATATGTAAAACACAGTACATGTGAGAGTTGACATATATAAATAACTGTGCATAAGAGCCAGTGAATGTGTGAGTGGCTGTATGGATCATTGTGAACTTGTATCAGGGATTGTATAAGAGAGTAAATATGTGTTAGTATATGTTTGAATAAGTAAAGTTTGTATAACTGTATAGTTGAGGAAATGGAGGTGTGATTGATTCTTTGCATGACTGACTAGGTGTGTGAGTAACTCCATGGATGAGTGACAGTCTGTGAGTGTCTGTTTACACTGATTGTATCTAAGGTTATATTAGAGTCTGAAGAGGTTCATCGTATTATCACATGAATGATATCATCAGTGATGTGATCAGTAATGTCAAATGAGATGTCATCAGTGATGTCATTTGAGATGTCATCAGTGATGTCATTTGAGATGTCATCAGTGATGTCATCAGTGATGTCACTGACCATGTCATGAATGATGTAATATGTGACATCATCAGCAGTGGATTGCGGGTGCGCGATATATAGTTAGTGCAACTAACTATTTATGGAATTTCAATGGTTTTGTGTGAGTAAAATAAGGTTTTGTAAATGCGAATTCCTAACTATATATGGTCTATAACCTATGGTTTTTTCAGTGAATTTATATATATATATATATATATATATATATATATATATATATATATATATATATATATATATATATATATATATATACACAAACACACACATTTTCAAGGTATGTAGATTTGTAAATCTGTTCTTACCTATACACACTCACCTTCATGATATTTAGGTTCTCAATATTCTGCCACACAATTGAGCCCAACGATTTCTCGGCTCTAACTGTGGTGCTATTTAGATTCCTTCTCACATATTACCAGAATCCCAGGCTTCAGTGATTCTTTGCCATCTTTCTTTTTACGGGTATCAGGCAAGTCGAGATATTTTTCAAAGTCCTTCTATGACCTAGGGGTCTTCCATATCCCTGAGCCCAGTCTCCACTCATTCGTAGTCTTAGAATTTGCTGTAGGCCCATGCTGGTCTTTGGCCTGTATCTTCGAATATTCCATGTCCCATCCCATTAGAAGTTCTGTTTTTTGAGTGAAACTAAACCAGACTTTGAATGAGAATTGACTTTATAACTCTAGTATTTTTTTTCTCCATTCACAGTTCTCCAGGCAGCGGTTGTGGAGCGAGCACCCGCCGAGGAGACGGATATTGATGCAGTCGATGGGATTCTTCCAGGGAGTGAGGGGTTGGAATTCAGTCGAGGAGTGACCGACTTGGATGCTGTGAGAACGGACTTAGACAGCGAAACAGAAAACAAGGTAACTCACGCCCTTGAGCTTCTCCCAGAGCTCAGCTGGTAATAGGTGGAAAGCTCGAGTCAGATAGAAAGAATGGCAATACCTTGGGGAAATACAATTATTTATCAAAATAAAAAAATGACAATTAAAAATTCAACAGAAAGGCATGGCAGAAAACCCTGGTAAGGCGCTGAGTAAAACGATTTTACACAAATGTGGTAGAAATCACTTAAAATGGGTCCTAAGTAATGCTAACTGATTTTAAAGTGAGCTAAAGTTTACAAAATAATATTTCAATAATGTGAGGCTGCTTCACAGCAAAAGCACACCAGAAAGCCCCTGCCATGCACACGTTTAGGGAATGAAACAAGAGGAAACATACACTCATCGTGCCACAATCATTGGAAGTTCACTTGAGCCTCTCCAGAGTGTGCCACAGTATGTCTACTGGAGGTTTTAAGTCATTTTATTTGCTTTCCCTGCTTTGATGTGTCTTCACCATGTGTAATCCGTTCAATTGTTCTTCAAGTTAAGTGGTGACCCTTTTGTTATGCAATTTTATTCCTCTGTCATTGATCCAGCGGTAGGTGTTTATTTAAGGGTATGGTTTAAGGCACATCCCGATTTCAATGATGTGGTGCCGACAGGAAGTCATCATTTCACCTCCGGAACTTTCCTCCGGCTTAGACTTCAGAAACAAACACACTGAGAAGTGGCCTGGGCTAGCATTTAATACACGAACCTCGCTTGCAGCGAATTCTCAAAGCTCTCCATCTAGCCAACTCTTTGTCAAAGTCGGGGGGAGGGGTACAAAGAGTGTTGAGTCCAGCAGAGGCACAATATGAACTTCTTTGATTGGAAGAGTTCAATGCAGACCTCCACTTGCAGACCTGCTCTGTCCTTACAGAATCACAAAGCTAGCAGAAGCAATGGATCTCTGCTAATTCCAATATTCAGCATCCACAAGTAGCCAAAAGGGCAAGAAAAGAGTGATCCCTAGAAATTGTGAGTTTTGAGATTGGCCAGATGCTTTTACCACCCTGTGTTAGAATTTAAAACAGAGATATCCACATGCCCCTCATTGCCCTCCCTGATCAGTCTGGCTTTATCCCTGGCCGTGCCACGTCTCATAACCTCCGGACCATATTCTGGGTCCTTTATCAGATTAATCCTAGCCTCCTGCCGTGGCCGCTCTACTCGATTCCACCAAGGCATTCAACACACTGGAATGGCCCTTTTTATTTTTTCTTCTTCCGCGCCTTGGCTTCAGTAATATTTTATTCGCAAGATACCGCTCCTCTACACTAGTCCGTCCGACCGTCCTTTGGCCCCATTCGCTATCTAGGTTTCTGGCTGAGCAGGGACTTCGATGACCTCTGGAGGGCCAACTTTGGACGTGCGGTAGAGTCCAAAAACCTCATTGGAACCGGCTCCCCCTGTCACTGGCTGGTCGTATAGCCATTGCCAATATTGTGGTCCTCCCGAAATTCCTTTACCTCTTTTTGAATATCCCCATACCTCTAACCGCCCATTTCTTTCGTAAGATCCGCTCCCTGATCATATCTTGTGTCTGGGCAGGCAAACAACCTAGGATTGCATATGATATTTTTACTCTCCCCATGTCGGCTGGCGGCATGGGCGCACCCAATTTTAAACGTTATGCCTTAACAGCACAGGCCAGTTTTTTACACTTCTGGATTCACCCCGCCCCTTGCCAGCCGCATGTCGCGGTTGAAGCAGACCTTGCACCCCCCTGGCCGTTGCACATCGCTCTGTTTGCCTAGGCATGACGCCCACGAGGTGAGGTGTATACGGTCGAGACCTTGCTCTGGGCCTGGTTGGGACTGCGTCATATGTCCAACACCCCGACGTTATCAGCAAATACTATGCTGATTGTACATCATCCCACCTTACCTCCTCTCCAGCCATCTGGCATGTCTAAACACGACACCCGCCTGGGGCTGGCGACATTGGCAGATCTCTCCCCCGGAAACACGTTCTATTCTCCTCCCTCTACCTCTGGACCTATGGACACATAGCTCTTTTATCAGCTGCGGGCTATCTGTAGGGAGTTACCTCACACGTTCCCCCAAACTCCACTCTCAATACCCACTCTTGAACTCATATATACATCCCCCACCCCCTGAAGCTGGTGACCAAATTATACGCCCTTACGCTGTGGACCATCTCCACTGATCGCGTGGGGCGAGGATCTCGGCATGGACATTTCCCAGGTCGACTGGCCCTATTGCTGCAATAAGACAAAGAGGCTATCTCCCAACTATCGCCTCCGTCTTATACATTTCAAATATTTGCACAGGCTATACTGCACCCCCGTTCAGCTACATAAACTGGAATCGCCTCCGTCTTATACATTTCAAATATTTTCACAGGCTATACCGCACCCCCGTTCAGCTACATAAACTGGGACTCATCCTTAACGACAGGTGCTTGCGCTGCTGTGCCCCTGCCGCGGATTTCTGTCATCTTGCTCGGTTATGCCCAAAGGTGTTGGATTTCTGGCCGGAGGTCTGTGCCGCCATTTCAGAGATTACCTAGGCACCGGTTCAGCCTGTCGCACCGCTTTGCCTGCTGCTTTGTAAAGTTTTGCCCGGATGCCTCTCAATGATTGGTCGCAATGCTGCGTGTCCCTCGTTGGCATAGGGTGTCCATGTGTTGGGGACGTAGACCGGCGCCTAAGTTCGCCCAATGGCCTGAAGATGCTTCAAGATGCCAGACCCTACTATCTGAATTCTGGGATCTTACTCCTACAAGATCTCGCCCACCTGACATATGGGGCCCCCTAGTGACATACCTTCATACCCGTTCACATCTGAGCCAGACTGCCTCTCCCGCCTTCCCCGCCGGCACTTTGCCCGCGGCGGTCGCCGGTGCTGGTCAGTAACTGCTTCCTTCCCTGCCCCCTTTTTCCCCTATTGTGCCTGCTCCTTCCCCTGTTGTGCTGCCACCACAACCAACAGTAAGGTATTGCTTAATTGGGCGATAGCTGTGTTGTTCAAGATAATGTCTTTGTTTGATGAGATTTCTCTATTTTTGATGTATTCCGTAAATGACCTAATGTGTACGATGCTCTGATTTGATGCACAATTGTAATAGGATAAGGCTGAACTTGTCAATAAAGGTTTTGGAAAATAAATTAAAAAAAGAGATATCCCATATTCTGGTACATTGTTTTGCAAATGAATATTTATGAAAATGGTAATCATTTAATCTTTTTTTTAAACATGACTGCTCTCACTTGCATCAATAAATACATGAGAAATATAATAATTACAAAACGTTTAAGAAAAGTAAATAGTGTGCAAAAATTCGAAACATTTTCACCTGAAAATGATTATGAGGTGATTGCCATCTGAAGCAGGGCATGTATTGGGAAGACTGTCGCTGAGTAGTTCAGGCAACGAATCCTCAACAGTTCAAGTGCAGTCTGTTTTCCACCATCTTTACAGAGGTTCATTACCCAAAATAAAGCGGTGTCACAGTACCACTTGTTACTGCGCAAAGTATATTGTAACTCAAGGTGCTTCCTGTCACACTGCTGCTTGGGTAGTACTTTCTTCCCCCTGATAGGGTGCTGTTTTAGTTCCAGGTGTAACTGTATCACTTACCAAAGTTTGATTCAGAGCAAATCGATGCAACGTTAGTATGAGTGCCGGGTCTAGCCCTCACAGTAGGCCAATGCCATGGAGTGAGTGACTGAGTCATTAGTTTTAACTTTGCCTGATGCCTCCACCTTTCCCTAGTGACTATCTACTTTATCCCCAAGAGACCACCTGCTTTATGAGTAACTTGAACAGCTCCCATTCGGGTTCAACCAACCATAGACTACACCTTCTCGCCGTCTTCCTTCAGCTGCCTTTCTTCGACGCCTCCCTGTCTCATGGAGTGAGCCCCTATGCTCTGAGGTTAGGTCACACCAAACACCTTCGGAAGAAGACTAACACAGATGTTGGCAAGATTCTGGAAAACTCTTTCTCCGCTTAGGAATATCATGCTGGGAGACTTGCAGGTTTCAGACACAAGTACAGAATAGAAACTAGTACATTAGACAAGAACTGTTTGTAGGATGGGCCACGATGCATTGGGTCTGAATGAGCTTGTATCCCTTGAACCACTGTCAACAAGTGGGGAAAAGTATTTCTCTTTCGGGCTGGTTTTCTCCATAGGCTCCCCACCTCCCATGCCCCTCGGGCCCAATCTGCGCCACTCTGCTCTCTAGGATATCAGTGGAGGCTTTGCCTGTCCTCATGCACGTGCTGGGCATCCCTCACCACTGGTATGCAGGGAAGTCCAAGCTGTACTTTCATCTAAATTCTGCAAATGATCCCGCTCATCCTACAGGCCTTCACCCCATCCAGTCTTGGGTAAGGCAGGCCTACCTCAAATTGAAAGTGGGTGATTAGAGCGGCAGACCCTGATGCAGAGATCTAGCCCGGGACCAGGGTTCAATTCCCCGCCTCTGCGGGTCTTGGGCTCGAAATTCCACGGACCTGATAATTCTCGCCTCGGTGCCTATTCCAATCATGGGTTCCCACTCTGCAACTCTGGGCAATAGCTTGCTTAATCTCCACAACGGCCCCCACAACGCTAAGGATGCCTGGCCTTCACCCTGGGGGTGCCCAGGAGTGGATGCCTCACAGGGAAAGCCAGGACGGGTTCCACAGCAGTATTCGTACAAGCGCCTTGAGACCCTTGCTGGTGAGTAGTGCGCTATACAAGTATCAATTTACATTTTTTTAAACATTTTTACAACAGTGCCTGCTGCTCATCTCACCAGGCCTAATCGATTGCCCTTCTCACCCCTCTTACAACTCACTCAGGGCTAACACATTTGTCTATCTGCCAATTTGGAGGCAAAAGCTCCTAAAACCCACATTCATTTTCCATAGGAAATTCTAACATATAATTAGCGCTCCCAGTTTTCCGTATTACTAATTATTTACAGATAAATACAGACCGAAAACCATGTATTTCCTGTCTGTATTTATTTTTGAAAGCGGAAAACCCCAGAAAATTGGGCTTCCTGTGTATGACTCTCTCCATGTTGTTCTTCACGAATTCCAGGCCAGCAGCTGAGCAAATAGCATGAGGAGTGAAAAAAACAGGATGAGATTTACTTAAAGACAAGCATATATTAACATATATTTGTAAATAATGCTAATATTTACCTGTGCATGTAGTGTTTTTTTTATATGTGACTGCTTCATTTTGCTAAAACGTTCATGTTTATCATTTAAATGAATCTGGAAATATACCATTTTACTACTACATTCATTCTGAACACACAAGAGAAGTATTGATAAATAGCAATAAAATGTACAAAAAATAAATACAGGGACAGAAATGTTAAAAAACAAATACCAAAATACCGTGGGCCTTACATATAATAACTATTTGCTGCAAAGTGGCGCCATCTAGGGGTGATTACTAAAAGTACATTTTTTATTTTCTGAGTAACTTTCTAGGCTGGGCCTAATTTTAAGAAGTTTAAACAAGCACTTGCAATGCAATAGGTCTCGCATTTGCGAGACTTTGAGCTACTGGCATAGTAAATGACAAACCTTTCATCTATGTGTTGGTTTTGAAAACATATAAATAAAAGGCATTGTCATTTACAATGCCAATAGCTTAACATTTTGCAAATGCGAGACCTATTGCATTGCAAATGCTGGTTCACTTTTGCTTCTCTTCTTTCAAATATATTCTCTCATTTCCGTCTTCTTGAAATCTACATTTGGCTTTCCTACTCCACTTGTCTCTTCTCAACCTCCCTGACCCAAACTTGTGTTCATTCTTTTTTGGGAATAGAAGCAGTTTTGGAAGTAAAGCTGAGTGAAATGAACACTTGTTTCTAACAAAATGTGGCGTTCTGCATGCCTTGTGTATGACACTTTAGAGTCACACCTTATCAAAAGCAGAAATCTAGTGCAAAGCTGAGACGCACTGTTCTGTTTTCCCATTACATTGAATACATATGGTTTGTGTTTGTAATGAAAGTATCACAACTATAAGTATACCATAATATTCTGGGGGAGGCGGAAGCATGGAACCTATAACAGTCCTGCTTTCGCTTGTAATCGGATGTTTAATTTGTTTTCCAAATTGGAAATGCAGAAATACAAGTACCGAAAATAAAGTAAAAATAAGTTGATAATATATTTATAAAAAAACTCAGTATAACTCTAGTAGTTCTCCGTTTACATTTTTCTCAGTGCATATATTTGTAAATCTTGTAAATGAAAACGTATAAACCAGTCGGCTGTTAATTTTTAAGTTTCATTTTCAAAGAACTTCTCTCAGTTGCATTATTTTAGAGTGCCTTTAACATTGCAGTTATGTAATTGATCCTTTTCAAGGAAACCTTTTTCTCTTTAAAAAAAAATGTTTGATGTGCACTTTCGTATTTTCATAGCCTTAATATTATAATTGTTGGAAACAATAAGCACCAGTGTTCTGTGCTAAAGAAACACTGTCGCTTCTGTACCAAGGGTTTTCACAACGAAATACATATAGTACAAAAAGTGTAAACATTTTCATTTGGACTCTTTCTTCCAAAGCAACATTTACAGCATTCTTGACTAAAACACGTGACAACTTGCAGAAATCTTTGCAGACATTATTACTTTTTATTTTTATTTGTAGTCATAGTGGGTGTTGTGACCACTGTTGCATCTAGCTAGTGCTGTGCAGCTCGACCGATACGAGCTAAGAGACAGCGAGCTATAAAAACACGCACATCATGTGTGACACTCAGTAACCTGTCCTGTGATTCTGCAGACCACATAAAATAAAAAAAACATACAGTACTTGTATAGCGCACGAATCACCCCCGAAGGGATATCTCGGCGCTGGGAGCCGTTGGAAAGATTAAGCGAGTTATTGCCCAGAGTCGCATGGTGCTGGGCAGACCCCTGCCGCCGGAGCCGGGGATCGAACCGTGAGCCCCAGCGTCAGTCGCCCTGGCGGCTCCGCCACACCTTTTCAGGGAGTGACATGCGTCACTGCCTGCTTAAAACCTGCCACATGTACTTCAGGTAGAGCAATCCTCTGGTTTTAGGGTGCTGCTGTGAGTGTGTTGATCAGTGCCCGGAGATTCACAAATCACAGAGGAACAATCAGCCAAGTGATCTCTTGGACTGAAGCTGGCATCCCAGACCGCATGATCCGGTGTTCCGTCAGAACTGGAGGGCTTGGTAACAGGCCTTAGGGAGGAGCCACAATGGTATGCAGTCTGGGAGAGTAGCACACTGTCTCCTTCTCAATCATGAACTCACCACCTACTGTTCCATTATGTACCGGTGCAGCTTGTATTAGTTCTCTCCAGCCTCAAGACGCAACTGCCCTGCCGTGTTACAGAGAAATGAGCACCCTTCTCTTCATGGCCATTTACACTGTGCTTTCACACCACTGACAGCAACTCAGAAACTGGATGCATACAGGAATACTAAAGCGTAGCAGAGTGAAGTTTCTGCACCGAGGGGAAGGGCCTGGGAGGGGAGGCTTTCACCCCGGTGACCCCTGAAAGACTGAGCCATCAGGATCCGTTTGTGAATTATAGAGACAAATAGGAACATTTGAAGCAATCGGTGGCACTGCCAGCCAGGAAACATTTCAAACACTGTGATCAAAAGGAGATAGCTCCTGTGTGAAATCTGACACAACAGATGGCACACTGCAAGCGCCTCTGCTCGTAACCGCAAGCCATAGGCCTTTTCACACGCACAAGTGTGTGAAATGTCCAGAGCGATTCCAAAAGGTACCTCTCCTAGAGCAGCACTTGCGCTGCTCTAGGCTCCGTCGTTTTCTGGGCTCGACCTAAAAAGGGGTTTCATTATACCTTTAACCAACACAGCATTGTCAATGTTGTTAATTTAGCCTGAATACTCTTGCAACAGTGGCACCTGTTGCAGGAGGAAGCCACCTCAATGCACTGATGCAGATTCTCACCATTAGACATCTGTATTAGTACGATACGTGCCAATAGACATGATTGAGATGGGAGACTCCCTATTTTTTAAGCCAAAATTGCTTTATTTCGGCTGTCGCCCTCCTGAAATTGCCTCTGCTTTAATAGAAGTCAATGGGGGAAATAAATCCTCCCTATTTTTCTTTTTTTTTTTAAATCTCCCACTTTTCTTTCTAAAATGTTGGCATGCATGCCAGTATGCACATTAAAATGTACTTTAATGGAGAATTTAATCTTTTCAAACACGAGCATACTAGCAATTGCTTTGTGTCTGCTGCCGATTTCCTTGTGTTCTCTGTATTATTGTGCAGAAGGAACGAAGTCAGACAGCTTGACACAGCTCGGCCGCGCTCACCTACCACCCCCTTGCAGCATCGTGGCTTGATGAGATATTTCATTCTAAATCCCACTAGTCAGTCAACAGATGGAAATTAATGCAAAGCCACGTCCTAGTTCCCAAACCTCAGAGCAAGCTGTGTGCTCTTGATTTATGTGTCCGCGTTGCTCAGTGAGTTAAACGCAGGTTGCTGGTGCATGCCGAGATGTACAGGGCACACATTCTCGAAGGATAGGTGCTAAGGCATTCTAGTTTCAAGTAAATCTGCCTACTATGCTCTCATGTTTCCTAATGCATCTTAATGTTTTTAAAGGTAAAAAAAACAAAAAGCAAAACGACGAGATGTGCAAAAGAGCTGAATATGCACGCTCTGGCGAGAGGAAGGCGCCTTTGATGGTAGGGTCAGATGATACAGTGGTTCAGGGAGAGGGACACATGCAAACAACATTGGATTGATTAGAATCAATTCCTGATTTGCTTGGTCATCAGGGTCGGACTGGGTCAGAAAATTGCCCCGGGCACCACAATCGAATTTGTCCCCATTAGTGAAAGGAAAGCTAAAAAAGTGACCCATGTTTGCAAATTAGGGCAATTTTGCACTTGTAAAGACACGCTGTATAAGTGTTTTGCAAAGTATGGAAGACTGCATGAATTTGGGGTTGCCGCAGTGAGAGTTTGTTTTAATGTAAGGGAAATCAACAGTAAGGCAGACCCAGACGTCCATAAAACAGGCCCTCAAACAGCCAGAAAACTAGCCCACACACTGACCTGTCAGACAAACACATCGGGCACTGCTGATTGCTCTATAGGCCAGTCTGAACCTGTTGGCAATGTGGGAGTCTGGAAGATACAAGGCTGGCTTGAAATGACTCCCACTTTTAAAACCTGACTTTATAACAAGGAAAGGATCATGCGCCATTCCTCTAGTCATAGCAAACACAAGATGATGGCCAGAGTGCTGAAACTTTTCAACCACTCACCCCCAGTAAAATATGTGGGTTTAATCCATCGTTCATTTCCTCACAATGCCACCACCCTAGTTTGGACCCAGCCATATGCAAATCAGTCGAGTCTGCTCCTCGCAAGAACAGTCCAGCCTGAAGTGCCAGGCCAGGTCCTCCATGGACTGGAAACAAGCATCCTGGGGCGATTTCAGGGTATCATCCCTCATCAGCTAGGCTAGCTTGAATCCAATGACACAGCTAGCAAGGGAACCACGTCTGGGTATACCCTTGGCCACTTAGGTGAACATAGCAAACACAACAAGATAATGAACGGAGTGCTAAAACCTTTCAAACACTCACCCCCAGTCAAGAGATCTGGGTTAAATTCATTGTTCTTTTGCTCACCATGCCAGGACCCAGCAATATGCAAATCAGTCTTGACCCTGCGCCTCATAGGAACAATCCAGCTCGAACTGCCAGGCCAGGTCCTTCTTTCCTCTGGTCCGCCAATAGTTTAAAACTCCAATACCTTTCTAAGGCAGAAGTGAGGCTATGGTAGGTGCCCTCATGGTGCTTTTTAGTGGCTGCTAACACGGTTGACACTTGCTTTAGAAGGATCTGGGATCCCTTGCTCAATAAGGACTCTAGACAGTTCTTATGGAAAAGGACAACAAGACAGAGCAGTGTTAGATGGCTTTGGTTGAAAAAAAATAAAAAGTTTACAAGCCCTCTTCGCCCACCCCACCCCATCACCCCCTCCTCCCCACTCCTGATCGAGGTAGGCTTTCACAGGTAGGCCTGACTGTCATCTTACTAAGATATTTAAAAGGGGTGTCCACCACTATCTTTGATACTTTGTTCCATAATTCAATTTAGAGTTGTTCATAGAGCATAAGTTAATAAAGGCCAAACAAATGAGCCCTTGCTTTCCAAAATATGCATTTAGCATTTGTTAAAAACAACCACATTGTTATTCGAACAATACCAACAGTTATATGGAGGATAATTACACAATACACAACTGGCCAGGAAGCAGCAAGTCTATATGAGAAAATCCGTACATCTCTGACAAAGTTCTACAGTACATATCAAAGCGCCATGGTATCCTTGCCTAAAGTGCTTTGTATTCATGTCGGTTGACCATACCTCCCGTGAGACTTCCAGGGTTCTGTGCTAGCTGAGGGTCCTTCAGCCACATCTATCAGGCCCAGCCCAAAGTAATTTATCCAACGGGCCAATACTTTGAGAAATTTTCGAGGTCAGCTCCTACTGTGATACATGACCTTCTCTGCTGCCATGTAGAGGTCCATCCCTTGGGTCCATTCTTGGATAGTGGTTACCCCTGCTGCCCCCCACCGCCTGGCCACATCCCTCTTGGCAGCAACCAGGCCCAGGGCACTAAAGATGAGTTGGGGACGTGGAGCGTCTGTCGTTTGGGATTCCCAAGAGTATATATTTGGGATCCGTCAGAAGAGTGACATCAAGGATGGCACTAAGCTCTTTTATAATCTCTGTCCAATAGGCCTAAATGTGGGAACATTCCCATAGTGTGTGTATAAAGTCACCCTTTGCTGCCTAGCATCAAATACATGCCGGGGCTGCTGCCCTGCACATGGTGTGTAGTCTGTATCTGACATAGTAGGCGTGGGTTAGGTGCGGTCTTGATGGCTAACTAACTGGGGTGTATCAAGACAGCTTCCCAATCAATGTCCTCTAATTCCCCTGGATCTTCCTCCCATCGCTTCAGAAGCTGAACCAAATCCTCGGGCATGTCATTGTTCAATGTTTTATAAATGAGGGATATGGTCCCCCGTTAGCTCTTCTTGTAGTAGACTCCCTTCTAATGGTGAGTAAGTGGGTATCTCAGGGCCTACCAACCCTTCCACTAGCCAGACATGTTTCAACTGTGCGTATTTGAGAAACTGGGACCGATGGAAGTTGTATAATTACTAGAAGTCGATAGAGATTTAAGCTCTCCATGTTCTAGGATGTCTCTGGCAGTGGAAATTCCAATGATGTCCCATGTCACAAATCCTCGTACTTTTCTTATCTCTTTAAGCCACAAACCCCTCAACAACGGTATCTCCCAAGTAATTCTGCGGGTCCAGCCAATTGCCCTCATTCCCCTTTCCCATACCTCCAGGGCCACCTGGGTCGCCGGAAGCAACTCCAAATTCCTTTGCCGCCATATAGGTAGTGTAGGTGTGCACACGGCTCCAAAAGAGCCCTTTCCAGCCTTTATGTGGCGTGGTCTGTGGTGCATGTACCCAGTCATTAATGGGGATTAGGTGTGCCGCCCAATAGTAGTCCTCAATATCATGGCGAGCTATCCCGCCATTATATGAATTGCGCTGTAAAGTCAATCAGGATTTATAAAGCACAGTAATCACCCAATAGGGATACCAGGTGCTTGCAGGTCCTGGAGGCTTATTCGAGCAGCCAGATCTTGAGGGCCATTTGGAATTCCAGAAGTGAGGTGATGGTCGGGAGGTGCGTGGGGAGGCTGTTCCAGGTCTTTGCTGTCATGTCGTCGGAGAAGTGTTGTCTTCTTCTGCTTCAGTAGATGCCAGGAGTATGGGCAAGTGAATGGAAGGCAGAGTGTAGTCCTCTTGACAGTTGGTGGAAGTTCTGGCGGTGATTAATGGATGCTGGTCCTTGGTTGTGTAGAGCCTTGTGTGTATGGGTCAGCAGTTTGAATTGGCATCTCTTCTGTAAAAGGAGCCAATGGACTTGCCTGAGGTGGGGTGTGATATGGATTTGTCGGGGAAGGTCGAGGATGAGTCTGGCTGCTGTGTTCTCTATGGCCTGATGTCTGTGTATGAGGGGTGCGGCGATTCCTACATAAAGGACGTTGCCGTAGTCCAGTTGGCTGGTGATGAGGGCATGTGTCATAATGTGTATCGTGTGCAGGGGTAGCCACTTTCTTAAGTAGCGCAAAGTGAGGAAACAGGTGGAGGAGACGGTCTTAAATGCTTTTCTGGATTGTCCACCACTTGTCTGTTGGAGTGGATAATGGGTATTCTGGAGGGTGTACAAAAGCTGAGGTTAGGTAATAATTTTAAGGAGGCTGCCCATCCTAACAACGAGAGAGGGAAATCCCTCTAGCGTCCTGCATCTTTCTGGAAGTTGGCACACTTCTCTATGGAGTGTCATAAAACTTCCAAGATATTTAAAACCATCAGGCACACCCTTTAGGCTTCTGAGTAGTGAAGGCAAGTCCAGGGGAGGCCCCGGGGAAAATAGTATAGATTTATCCCAGTTAATCTTGTAGCCCGAGTGCAGTCCATACTCTTCCAGTATTTGAAATAGTATTGGGATAGTTGTCCTGGGCTCTGTTATATATAAAAGGATGTCATACGGATAGAAAGAAACTTTCTTCTCTACGTTGTCATTGGGGAAGTGCTTAATTTGTAAAATATTAAGTGCCAGGGCCCTCAGGAGGCCAATGCAACTTGCATCATCCATTGCCCATGACAGCGCTGGCAATGACATTACCGAGCCAGCTACTAACCATCACACTACAAGTGTGACACTTCAGACAGTTCCAGGCCCTCAAAGCTATAAGATTAGCATGGGCGGCAGGTAATAGTCATTTTTAACATATATTGAATTAGTAAACAACTGTTGTGGTACTCACTCTAAATCTGACAAACAGCCCGCCATGTGGCAGACTGTCATAAATGCTGGTGCTGAGCACCGGAAACCACTGGCTCAAATTAAGCACTGCAATGGGGGTGGTCCGGAATCCTTTGACTCCAGGGTGGGTTCCTATCGTACTTGCCAGGGATTCCACAGTGAGTGCAAAAAGGAGGGGACAAGGGACAACCCTGTCTTGTCCCCTTCTAATCATGGATTCTGAGGACAACATCCCATTAACCTGTTCAGCTGCTATCGAGGTATGATATAGCACTGCCACCCAGTTCTGGAATTTGGGCCCAAATCCAAACTTAACCAGTGTACATTCTAAAAACGGCCAGTGTACCTTGTCAAAAGCTTTCTCAGTGTCAAGGGATGAGAAAATATGAGAGGGTGTTCGGTCCTTCACTCCCTCCATCCAGTTGTGCATCAGACGTAGTTTCGGCCTGGCATAAAGCCCGACTGGTCTGTGTGGATAAGCACCATGATAACTTGCAACCAAGGTGTTGCCAATATTGTAGCTAAAATGTTCTGTATTCAATAGCGAGATTCGACAATAAGATTTGCATCTTTCTCTGGGTTTGCCCTCCTTATGCAATACTAATATCGTGGCCTTCCGGAGATCTAGGGGGAGAGTGCCCATTTCGCCAAATCTTGTTATAGGTTTAATCGGTGAGGTCCCAGGAGATCTAAGTAACGTTCATTAAATTTGGCCAGGATGCCTTTGGCCCCCAAGGTTTTACACGTCTGTAATTCGGGGATGGCGGCTTGCACTTCGCCTAGCGTGAGGTCACCCTCAAGTGCCTCCACAGCTAGTATTGGGGTAGAGATGCCAGCCAGGAATTGAGCAATATTGGTGGCGTCATAAGGGGGCGTGCTACATGGAAAGATGTGTAATATATAGTGAATACCTGAATAATCTGTGCGTCAGTATTATGGGGTACCCTTTCATGATCTCTGATGGTCTGTACCTATCAGGCTTCCATTTCCTTTTTACTGAGCCAAGCAAGGTGACTTCTAACTTCCTGAAGTGTAATTATGATCATGACAAAACTGGCAAAACTTTGATGAAAAAGATTTTTTTCGGGGAGACCATTTGCCATCCGAGTTAATGACTTCTGTAAGAAATAGCAAACATTACAACATAATCGAGAGAGGCAATAATATCAAAAGAAAGCACTTCAGTATGACCACCAAAAGTCACTTGTAATGGCCACAAGCATTTCGAATGTAGCCTGAAATCAATGTAAAACTGCTTGTCTTTTCATTTATGTTCATTAAACAGTGCTTGGTCAATATGTTCAGAAAAAGTGTAAGGACATTGGTAATGCAACACTTAATCAAATATCTCCTATTTGAGTTCTCCCAGCCCAAGTAGTTTCAGGTACCAGTTGACCTAATCGAGTCACAGAAGTTAAAACATCCATTTCACTTTTCTATCACACAAGACTTCTGCAGAATACTCCAAATCAGGATGTCCAAACACCTTCCTAAAAGCAAGCATGGAGACATCATTATTTCCAAATAGTCATCTGAATTCAGTGTTAGCCCAAGCCAAAGCAGATCCAGTAAGGCAGATGGAAAGATACTCTACCTTTAAACTGTGCAGGATGAAAAAAAAACAAGTTTTATTTGTAGGTCAAAATCCACCGATACACCTTAACATAGTACCCACCGCAACATATTTAGGAATAAAAATCACAACTCCAATCTCTGATATACCCAAGCTTAATTTTACCCCCATTATTAAAAAGGCAAATACTACTCTAGAAGGGATAAATCATTTACACCTGTCATTACATGGCAGAAACAATGTATTAAAAATGTTAATAGTTCCACGATTTTTATATCTTTTTCGAACTATACCCCTTGAGTTTCCTATAGAATTTTTTAAACCGCTCGAGAGAATGGCGGGAAGATTCCTATGGGGATACAAGCGCCACCGTAGAGCCTTTAAAAAGCTGACTCTTCCTAAGGACAGAGGAGGATGGAGTGCACCACATTTCTTATTTTATTATTTAGCATCAATATTGCAGTTCATCAAACCATTAATTATTGGCATAAAAGCATCAATTCATGAAGCACACTTCCCCTCCATTTATGAATTTTCTTTAGGGTCAGAAGCTCGTGGCTGCTTTTTAAAAAATATTGAACCTAGTTACTTCAAGAAAATTAAATTCAAGACTGTAATAGCAGCATATCGGGCATGGAAGATTATCAAGCCAAGTCATGTCAAGTCATGGAATTTGTATAGCGCACTACATACCCAGAGGGTTTCAAGGCGCTTAGGAAGGGGAGGAGGATTACTTGTCAAATATCCATGTTTTAAGTTGCTTTCTGAATGCTAGGTGGTTCTGGGTAAGGCGAAGGTAAGCGGGGAGTGAGTTCCATGTTTTAGCAGCCAGGTATGAAAAGGATCTGCCTCCCATGGTGGTCTTGTTGATGCGAGGTACAGTGGCGAGGGCTTGGCTGGAAGAACGTAGTTGGCGGGAGGGGGTGTAGAAGGACAGTCGTGAGTTGAGGCAATCTGGTCCGATGTCGTAGAGTGATTTGTGTGCGTGGGTAAGCAGACGGAAAGTGATCCTCTTATTGACGGGTAGCCAGTGGAGGTCTTTAAGGTGACCAGAGATGTGTTCGTTGCGTGGGATGTCTAATATGAGCCTGGCTGAGGCGTTTTGGATTCGTTGGAGTTTCTTCTGGAGTTTTGCGGTAGTACCTGCGTAGAGGGTGTTTCCGTAGTCCAGTCGGCTCGTGACCAGAGCGTGGGTGACTGTTTTCCTTGTTTCGGAGGGGATCCAGCTAAATGTTTTTCTGAGCATGCGAAGAATGTTGAAGCAGGAAGAGGATACGGCGCTGACTTGTCTGTTCATTGAGAGTGAAGAATCCAGGATGACGCCTAGGTTCCGTGCGTGGTCTGGGTGCTTTTCCGAGGGCTTCTGGCCACCAGGAGTCGTCCCATGCAGAGGGGGATGTACCTAAGATGAGGACTTCTGTTTTGTCCGAGTTCAGTTTCAGACGGCTTTGTTTCATCCATTCGGCAACTTCTTTCATTCCTTCGTGTAGGTTAGTTTTGGCGGTGCTGGGGTCATTGGTGAGGGAAAGGATCAGTTGAGTGTCGTCCGCGTAAGAGATGATGTTGAGGTTGTGTTGGCGTGCGATGGCCGCGAGGGGGCTCATGTATACGTTGAAGAGGGTGGGACTGAGTGAGGATCCTTGTGGTACGCCGCAGATGACTTCAGAGGCCTCGGACTTGAATGGAGGAAGGCGGACTCTTTGGGTTCTTCCGGTGAGGAACGAGGTGATCCATTCAAGTGCTTTTCCTTGGATTCCGATGTTATTGAGGCGTTGTAGAAGGGTGCTGTGGCAGACTGTGTCGAATGCTGCAGAGAGGTCAAGGAGGATGAGGGCGACTGTGTCTCCATTGTCCAGTAGAGTTCGAATGTCGTCTGTTGCTGCGATGAGGGCGGTCTCAGTGCTGTGTTTTGCTCGGAAGCCAGATTGTGAGGGGTCGAGGGATTTGTTGGCTTCGAGGAAGGCGGCGAGCTGGTTGTTGACAGCCTTCTCGAAGACTTTGGCCGGGAATGGAAGAAGCGAGATGGGGCGGTAATTTTTGAGTTCGGTGGGGTCTGCTGTTGGTTTTTTCAGAAGGGCGGTGAGTTCAGTGTGTTTCCAGTCTTCCGGGAAGGTGGCGGAGTTGAGGGAGCAGTTGATGACGTCTCGGAGGTGCGGTGCTATGACGGAGTCTGCTTTGTTGAATATGTGGTGAGGACATGGGTCTGTGGGGGATCCTGAGTGGATGGAATTCATCAGACGGATGGTGTCCTCAGTGGAGATTGGGTTCCAGTTGTTAAGGGTGTTCACGGGGGGAAGATGATCAGCAAATGGTAGGGTGGGTTGGTTTCCGGGTTGGTTGTCAAAGCTGTTGTGGATGTCTGCAATCTTGTTGTGGAAAAATGAGGCTAGGGAGTCGCAGAGGGCTTGAGATGGGGTGATGTCGTTGGAGTTGGCCGAGGGATTGGAAAATTCCTTGACGATGTTAAAAAGTTCCTTGCTGTTGTGGGCGTTGTTGTCAAGTCGATCTTTGAATGCTGTTTTCTTGGCTTTTCGGATCAGTTGGTGGTGAGTGCGGGTGGCGCTTTTGAAGGCGTCCTTGGTGCTGGTGGTTGGGTCTTTTTTCCAGGCCTTTTCAAGGGAGCGGCAGAGTTTCTTGGACTTCTTGAGATCATCGTTGAACCATGAGGCCTTCTTGCTGCCAGGTTTGCTTTGACGTTTTTTCAGTGGTGCTAAGGTGTCGGCGGTGTTGGATAACCATAGGGTGAGGTTGGCGGCGGCTTCGTTGGTGTTAGAAGAGAGGGCTGGGGCGTTTCGAAGGAGCGATGCGGAGATTTGGTCCGTGGTGATTTTGTTCCAGTTTCTTTGCAGGGTAGGTTGGAGGTAGATGTTGGGTTTTGGTTTGTTGTAGGTGAAGTGAACGCAGCTGTGGTCAGTCCAGAGGAGGTCCGTGGTGTGGCTGAAGGAGACATGGTTGCTGGAGGTGAAGATTGGGTCGAGTGTGTGACCTGCGATGTGGGTGGGGGAAGTGACTAGTTGTTTAAGTCCGAGGTTGGCGAGGTTGTCCACGAGGGTGGCGGTGTTGCGGTCGTTGATCTTTTCAAGGTGAAAGTTGAGGTCTCCCAGAAGGATGTAGTCTTTGGAGGGGAGCGCGTGTGGAGTGATGAAGTCCGTGATGTCTTCACTGAATTTAGCTCGGGGTCCTGGTGGTCTGTAGAGGAGGGTGCCTCTGAGTGTGGTCTTGGGGTCGATGTGTATTTGGAAGTGGAGGTGTTCGGAGTTGGCGAGGTTGGCGTCAGAGCTGGTTGAGATGCGGATTGATTTCTTATGGACGATAGCGATCCCTCCTCCTGTGTGGCTGGTACGGTCTTTGCGAGTGATCTTATAGTCTTCAGGGATGGCAATGGTGATGTCTGGTGCGGAGGAAGCGTTCATCCATGTTTCCGTTAGGAAGGCGACGTCTGGAGAGATGGTGTCTAGTAGATTCCATAGGTCAATGGCGTGCCTGTGGACTGATCGGGTGTTGAGAAGGATGCATTGTAGGTGGTTGGGGTCGGGGATCTGTGGTGTGGTCGTAGCGGAGATGTTGACGGTGCCGCTGAATTTGCAGGAGTAGCAGGAGAAAGGTCCATGGGTGTGTCCAGGAGCGGCTTGGACGCAGTTGGGGGCGCGACCGCGGTCAAGGGCTAGGAGGGTGACGGCATCGTAGGTAATGCGGGAGGGCTGGGGAGCGCGAGGGACAGGGGGTCTGGCGCTGGGCGCGGTCCAGGCGCGGACGGGCGTAGACGGGCTTACCTTTGGCGCACCTTCGGCGCGGGTTGGGCGCGGTCGCTGCGCGTGAACGCTGCGCGCGGGAGCAACCGTCATATATGGATAGTGGAGGGGGAGGGGCGAGGGCGTCTCAGCTGGGAGGCGGGTCGGGCACACGAGGAGCACAAAAACAAACAAAATGGAGGCGGAGGGGGGAGCAGGGCGGAGCGCTATTGGCTAACGCGCAAACAATGTGATGAACAGCAAGCACAGTCAAATACTTAGCTAAGGAGGCAAAGCGTTAAACAAGCAGGCGAAATTAAATGCAGCTGAAATAAGTCAATCTTGAGCAAAGCAGCGCTACGATACCACATTTAGGGATCCCGAAAATTCTAAGATATACCCCCCTGTCATCTAAACACCTACTGCCTGATATATTTAGAGATCAAACCATGGTAAAATGGAGTAAACAAGGAATTAACTCTATCAGTGATTTATGGTATAACGATGAATTGATCTCTTTCTCGACTCTTCAAGCTAAGTTTAATATTTTGACTTTAGATTATTATAAATACTTTCAAATACACAGCTATTTCAATACCTTATCTCCAGAGCTACGCTCAGGGCTTCAGAAAATACCTTTGATGGAAGCTCTATACATTAAAAGGAAGATAGGTTTTCTCTATAATTTATTGATTTCATCATACTCAGATGATCTATCTGTAGTTCATGAACGTTGGGCAGAAAAACTGGGATTGACAAATGTATTGATAGAAGACTCCATTATGTTGGCTAACTCTATTCTACTCACGGGTAGATCCCGTACTCAGCATTATATGGTTCTTTATGATTTATATCATACCCCTGAGAAAATTCAAAGTTGGGGATCATCCACAGGTACCGCATGTAAGAGATGTACATTAGAAGCTGCGGATGCAACCCACATTTTTTTCTCCTGCCCGATGCTCACATCAGTATTAAACCAGATACAGATCTTTTTCTTTAATTTTTAAATGTAATATTATTCTTACAGCTGAGATTTTTATGCTAGTTACCTTCTCTATCAACATTCCTGAAGATCAAAAAAAACTTTTATTTATATGTATGTCGGTTTATCGTGCCTGTGTTACCCAGGAATGGATTAGCCCAGATCCGTTACAATTTCATACTTGGAGGGCTCGGCTTTTAGCAAAGTATAATTTAGAACAGGCAATATATGCTGTAAAAGGTCGTGTTAAAAAACTAATGGGGGGGGGGAATTTAGGAGCCAATCTATCAATGGATATAGAAAGAATTGTGAAATTAACCTAATTTTTTTTAAAAATGTTTTTTTTATTTTACTTATTAAACAGGCTCCTTATTTTGTTTCTGTTAAGATATGAGTATATGTCGAACTGTAACCTACCTTGTTCTCTGTGCCTTAACTCCTATTTTCTGTTGGCAATGTTTTGGTATCTTTTTTCAATGTGAATTATGTATCTGATTTTGCTTGCAATAAAATTTTGAAAATTAAAAAAAAAACTGTGCAGGATGAAAAACAAAATGCATAGTCCTGAGAATTCTGAAATTCTCTTAACTTTTCATGATTCTCAGAGAAACATGGGTCACTGGAAGAAACTACTGGGATGCCACTAGACCTAGAAAGTAAGGTCTGTTGTAGCACAAAATTCTCAAGGTGTAATTATTATAACTCTTACACCAGGTCCTTAGAGGCATCCATAGCATTAGTAAGTTTAAGACGTCATTGACGTTGCCCTCTGTCAAGGTCTGGCTGCGGAAAGGCTCTGCTAGGTTTCCTTCTTGACTGCCTGAGGAAAGGGCAATTACTCTCACTAGCCTAGGTGTCACCCTGCCTAATGTAAGTCAAATGAAAGGGGTCCGGTGTCTCCTTAAACAGTCCTAGTTAGGAGGTAAAAAACATGAATTAAAAAAACCTCCTCGGTAGTCTGATGAGATGAATGCTTAAGTAGCAGTAAAAAAAGACAAACATCACTCACCGTGACACCAGGAAGACAGAAGAGCCAGGCTAAAGAATCCACAAGATGAATCCAAATGGAATCAACTATAAAACCAAGAATAAAAAATAGACAACAAGCGTGCGGGAATTGTGACAAAAAAAGGGAATTAATGTTTTGTGACACCTTCTGGTGATTGCCTCCTATAAATAGGATCCAAAGAGAAAATGACATCAGGAAATAGTCATGCTTTATCTTGGATTGAGAAATTCCAAAAGGGTTCTTAGGACAATCCACCATCTTTAGAAGGGTAGTTGATATTCTTGACCATGCCGTATCCCTCAGAATCATGGTGCTGGCAATACACATGAGGGAGGCGATCAAGTTTGACAATCTGTCTGATTCTGCAGCTCTACTTCTGCCCACCCTGACTAATACTTCCAACTTATTAAAGAGCACCCTCTGCCTGACCACAATCACAGAACCATCAGCACAGCCCAAGTCATGAGCAGGGGCGGTTTTAGAAGGGTGCGACTGATGCAGCCGCACTGGGTGGGGCCACAGACCTCAGATGGGGTGCTGTGTTTAGAAATGGCTTGAGATTGAAAAGCACCTGCTGCAGAGCTCCTTGTGTGTCCAGCTTTCGGGCGCAATACATTTGTCAAGATAACTCTAGTGATTAATGTTCCTGCTAGAGGGAGATTGGAGTTTTGTCTAGTGGCAGTTTTGAGCCGCCATAAAGTAGCGCAGAGGGTTAATGTGCCTGCTGCTAAGAACAGATCTGTATTTTATGTGGATAGCTGAGTGGATTAGTAAAGCCAGTCTTTACCAACGCGTTAAAACAAATGAAATGTATGTGAGAGAGGGTCAATGGAGAGATGATGGACTCTTTTGCTGGATGGTAGTGAAGGAGTCCGAGGAAGCTGTCATATGAGGTGGGATGGCACCAAAACAGATTGTCCCACCAGGCGCCACCATCGCTAAAGCCGGCCCTGGTCATGAAAACACCCAGCAAAGAGCTGGGCACGTGATTTCCAGACCATGTGAATATCGCACAGTCTTTCTCTAGTGGTGGACCGCCTCCGGTAAGCCCCAAGGCGCAGATGTGCCTGTTACTGTAGGATTTCCTCCGATCCTATTTGTCACCATATGCACAAGTTATACAGCCAATAAGTGGTATGAAAAATGTTTACACTTCATCTAATTGTGCAATGTAGCACAAAGAGCTTTCACATTTCATCTAATTGTGCATTGGGGTATAGCCAGCTGATGGGGTTCCACTCTGACTATCCTAAAGCTAAGCCATCCTGAACTCCTGAATCAAATTGTGCAAAGCAGTGCACAAACGTTCCTGCGTGACCCTTTTTTTTTAATATGATGGGACCCTCGCATTGCCTGAACTGAAAACCCCTTTAAAATGCAAGAGAAGCAGACATCAATGTAACCATAAACCAGTTTCCTGCTTTGAATTAATTAAACACTGTGCACACCGGAAGTAGGTGTGAAGCAGTCTCTTCTTCTTTGTTTAACCTTCAGACTGGCAAACTATATGATACGTAGGACACTGTTTGACCTGATTATAAGAGCATCCTTCTCGTGGAAACATTAGCGCTAAGCCCTTTTCTGACTTATGAGTCATTTTCAAGCTTTTACATTACTTGGAATAAAACCAAGTCTGGGAATGCTTAAAGAAGAAACCTTTTTATGAAATCAAGCAACCTTGTAGTGCACTATAAATGCCTTGTCGTTCCCGTACAAAACTACCTTCACAATGTCCTGTAGAGAATCCCTCAAATGGTCTGTTTCAATGTCCTTCCCTACGACCTCCAGTGAATACAGTGTGTGTAACTGAGCTGCATGCATATAGGAAAGTTCTCTCTGGATACTCAGTAGCTTCTCTACACTCTCTCACTTTGGTAGGATACACTCATTCTGTGACTTTTCTCAACCACAATCATCCACAGTTTATCATTCCTCGCTTTGTCTCAATCCCACCTCAGTGTCCTGGATCACCTAAAGAAAAGAGGGGACAAATTACTACACTGCTGCCAAAATATGCAAACATCATGATCACTAGTACCTCAGAGTCCACCTTTGACCATACAACGCTCAAATGGAGGCGGGGAGTTTATTCCACAGAAACACAGTTTATGGTCTCAGGAACGTGGACCTAGCCGAGGATAAACCTGAGGGAGGCCTTCGCTAGCACAACTATATGAAGCTTTCCAGGGGCCACCTGTGAACAAGTATATTCAGGGTTAAGAGCTCTTTACAATGCTGGTCAGACAATCATCTGACGTGACATAGTAGCGGAATTGGACCGACCAACAATAAGTCGGAAGTCCCACCCACCATATTAAGACGCGACCGCCAGCACTGCAGTCGGAAATATACCCATTTTTTTTTAAATATGTTTTATTGAAACAATTAAACATACAGTTACATCACTGTGAACATATGTCAATGAGGAAGCAGAAATCTAGCCAGCATATGCATTATATGTGAAAACAATAATGGCAGTCAGTATTCCGGTAATTACAATCGTCACAGAACTAGGCAGCTGGCTTCAGTGGGAAAAACCCTCGGCATTATGACTAGATGACATTCTCTCATTACACATCATTGTATGTGGCGTCATCTATCCCACCAGAGTACCCGGCCTACCCTGTCGTCCAGGGCGCGCTTCTGGTCGATGCCCTCCATATTGTCCACAACCTCATACTTTGTGTTACAGCGTGTTGTTCCCCAGAGAATTGACCTCTCCGGGCAGAGCGGTCGCTGAGATCGGTGTGGTGATGCTGCTTTCTGTGAACGCGTCTTGGCCATTGTCGTATTGCAGCGGGTGAACACGGCGTGGGCTGCCGTATGGCGTGTGTTCGTGAATGTGTCTGTCAATCATGAAAGTACAGCGCTGTCAACTGGGGGGCAACAGTCTGTGAAACCAACCTCCGAACCGAAGGAGGAGGTAAAAGAGATATCGGGTGTGGAGTGAACATTAATTCGAGGGGAAGGGGGTGCTGCATTATGGTTCCAATTGTCTATGTCCCGTGGCCAGGTATCGTGTCTATGCGGGGTGGGAATGTCAGTCGTAAATATACCCATTACTATTGTGGCATGTGCTTCTGGTCGGAAAAGGGCAGCAGCACAATCCGCATTGGTAAAGGGTATGTTTACAAACATCCATGCACAATGTGCATGGTGCCTGCCACACGATGCATGGATGTTAGAGGAAGCACCACAGGTGCCCCCCAGACCTCATAGCGGAGGCCGCAGAGGGACGGGCCCTGCTAGGGGCACCCAAAGTCTGTTTCCAACAGCCTTTCAATGGCATTCAGACCGACATTGAAAGGCTTTCTGAAAGGGACATTGTAATCCATAAGGCGGTGCCTAAACAGGCATCACCCTTATTTTAGGGAATCACATTCTGACCAATGGTCGAACGTGCTCCCTGAGCCCTCGGAAGTGTTGGTTGGTCCCCCCGCCCCTACTCCAACCGCTGTGCATCTTAATGCGGCTGTCGGACTGTGCCAACAGATTTTGGGTGAACCGCAACCGACGGCGTGTCGGATGCAGTCCGACCGACATCATAATGAGGGCCTTAGTATCAAAACGGATACATCTCTTGGCCTACAACTTTATTTCTTTAACTTCTCATTTCCAACTGCAGCTATCGCGGGTCCTGTAACTTCCAAGCATTCTCCTTTTCCTGAGCATCAGCTTCAGTGTTCCAGTGATGACATCCTAGGAGGCTTGAGCTCTCGGCTAGCGCTGGAACCTTCTGCACAGCCAGGCCCGGATTAAGACCTTTAGAGGCCGTAAGCACTTAAAAGATTTTGGTGCCCCCATATGTATCTAATTCAAAATATAAACAATAACAAACTGTAGAATAACATTTTAACTGTAGAATAACATTTTATGTTTCGAAATGAGTCAAAACTTACAGTAAGATGGAAAATAATGTTGATTTTTGTGTACCTCTACTTAATAGCTTCAGCTGCACCATTTGCAGTTTTTTACCATATGCTCTATGGTAAATCCAGCAATGGAACCTTTCTGTGGTGCCCCCTTCCCTTGATGCCCTAAGCACATGCTTATTTTGCTTAGTGGTTAATCCAGCCCTGTGCACAGCAGACACATACCTACAAATATTGTACTGATATAAATGTACTTCCAATCAGTTAATTAGACGAATGTTGCTTTATTGACCGTTGCAGCGCTGTGATAATAGAGATACTTTGTAGTGTAGTAGCCGCTCTCCTGATAATCAGTTAATTCCAATGCAAGTTTTGACTTATCACATTTAAAAGCACTGCCTACCGAAGACCAAGGGTCCAGAGGATCATGGCAGTGACTCCATTGGCACCGGTATGAAGGTGAATCACATATTCTGAGATGGTCGCCGCTCTTCAGAGGCCTCAGCCTCAAAATCCTTTTTCCTATGCTGAATAAATGACCTGCATTTCTCCTGGGAGGGCGACAACCTACTCCTTCCCATGTCTGCAACCTTTACTGCCAGAAGAAGCAGAATCCTAGCCACAGTAGATTCAAACCTCCATCTCCATCTCTAAGTTCATTGAGCAGTTGCATGTGTGCCCACCTGTTGCCTGACCCTTTCATAAAGAGAAGATTCCCTCTAGACCGGTGGTTCTTAATCTGGGGTCAGTGGATGCCCAGGGGTCCGCCAAAAGGCGGCTCCTCCATTGTAGCGGAGGAGCGTCACCCCACTTAAGTGCCCCCAAAGCCCCAGAGATGAAAAATAAAATGGTAATTCATTACCATTTCATTTTTCATTTTCCTGTCCTGTACCGAGCTTCAGGGTGTAACCTGCTGAGTATTGGCAGGGAGGAGTGGTGTGCAGAGGGCTGCCTTTGCACTTGTTCAAAGTGTGCATATCTTTTGGGCCAGCCGCCTTGCGACGGCCAGCCAGACATGCGCACTTTAAAGTTCTCAACCCAGCTGTCTTAAGACAGTTGGGTTGAGAGCAAGTGCAGGCATCCAGTGCCCTCGGGAGAGCCGAGAGAGGCTGCTCCCACCAATCGGGGTTCTGCTCCCATGCTGGTTACCAGCACGTGAGCAGGCTAGGATTGGTCAAGGGAGTTTGCTGGGGCCTGCACTGCAGTCCCTGCAGAAGAGGTCGGGGTGACGTCGTCGGTCACGGTCCAGGTAAGTGGTTTTCTGCCCCCTCCCACCCTCAGTTGATGCCAGCTGCCACTGGGTCTGCCACACTTACTTCGGGTCCGTCACTGTTAAAAAATTAATAATAATATTAGCAGATTAATAAAGTATTTCTTCATAATAAAGATAAATTAAAAATTTAAACGTGTTAAATGTTCTGTAAATGTGAAGGAATTTAAAATTGAGAGCTAAAAATCTAGTTGGTATCCTTACATTGATTATTTTGAGCTCCTCAAGCACAGGGAACAGTAGTAGGGACAATAGACGACCTCAAAGAACAAATAGGCACTGGCAACCAGCATACATTAGGAGCAAAAAAGACAAAGCAATGTGACAGAGCCTATCATATCGCTTTGTTGTTTAGAAATAAATTAACATTTTAGAAATGCTCCAACCTTTCAATGCAAATTAAAACAATTATTTTTGTATATCTTTTGTCTGTTTATGAAACCAAAAATATTTCATAATGTATGTATTTGTATACTAGTTTCTGTAGTTTTATGTATTGTTCTGAGGTTCAAATCTTAGCAGTTGCTTAGGTGGGGCTTCCAATGTGTCCAACATTGGGGGTCTCCAAAAGTTATAACTGCTGTTCTAGATTCGTACCTATAATAAGTCTGCAGTGCATCCATCCACCACGAGTGGGCACTAGACGTCTCGCTGGAAATATGGTGTCATCTCTCGGAAATAAAGCGTTATTTCTTTGCTTAGAATTAAAGGTTCCGTGTTGTAGGGCATAGAAGTAGCTTCGTAGGCGAATGTGGCGATAAAATAGAAGAACGATGAAAGGCCCTGGTACTATTACTTTTAAAATCCTATTTAACAGTTAACAGGCATAAATAAATACGAGATTTGTGAGCCACGAAAAGCGCATTCATGTTTGGAGAGCGCCACGTGGATGTGGTGCACCCTAAAAAGCAGAACATGCAGCACAATAGCTAATTAAAATAACAGGATTGGCAGACTCTTCGAATCCTCCTAAGATACTGAAGAGGGTACTCTCTGTACATAAAGACATGCTACGTCAACCTGTTTGCACTGTCCGCCCTCGGTACCTAGCAACTGCTTCTCGTCAGCAGCGGCCCTCGCAGCTGCGGACAGTGCCTGAACCCGGCGCCCTCAGCGCGAGGCACGCTGGAAACCCTGACCTTGTGCACAGAAGGCAGATTTCGTTCTTGGCGGCTCAAACAAACTCCCGAACCATCGACTATCACATTTCTCTTGGGTTCTCCGATGAGCCAAACATATATTTTTTTTTATTTGACCTTTTATTTTCGATTATTTTAAACTGAATAAAGAATAAAGTAGACTGAGCAAAATTAAATGCATTCAACCCAGTTAACCTCATGCACATTTTGTGGCGTGTATAGCATTCATTCATAAAGGGGGTGGGGGATATGGAGTCTTTATTGAGAATAACTGGATAGTGAAAAGGAGCTTCCCTCATTGCTGACTGGGGCTGGCCTTGTGAGGGGTGTGTAGATGTAGTGTGTGCCTCAGCTGAGGGTGGTTCAGAGGTAAGAGCGAGTGGGCAGACAGATGCCGCTTGGACCAGACACAACACATTCAATACTGCAAATACAACCCGGTTCTATATAAATAACTGAAGTGAAACACCACTTTTAGCGCTTACAGACCGTCCTCAGCAAGGTTACGCAAATAAACTCCAATGTATTCCCAGTTTGCTGCAAAAGAGTAGATTTAACAACTCAAAAGTACCTAGAGTGCGCCACTATAGATGCCAAACACAAAGACATTCCTTTGCTGAATCATACCCTGGGAGTGCAATCAGTACTTAATTTGTGCAAAAAAGGGCCAGGGCCCTCGTCAGGAGGCCACTGAAGCGTGTGCCACACATTGCCCCTGCTATGCTGCCTATGATAGTAAGAATTCAGCTACTAACCATCACACTCCTACAAGTGGGACAATTCAGACTACTCCAGACCCACAAAGCTATAAAAATGGCTTCGGCCGTAGGTCATTTTTACTGTATATTTAATAAATAAACAACTGCTGCTGACCTCGTCTTCAAATTAGCTGATTAGTTGTCATCATGGGGCAGACGGTAATAAGTGCCGGTGATGACAATTACGTGCTGGTGCTAAGCATCGGGAACCACCGGCTCAAATTAAGCACTGAGTCCATTCCTAACCGTATAGTGTTTCCTGGTGATGTACACATGTGCGGTAAAGTTCTATGTGGACGGTGATGGCAAGAAAAAAGGCATCAGTGCAGGTGCTGATGCTCTGTCCTAGTACTGAATAGCCAAGGATGCCAGAACCAGGCTAAATAACGCTGCCAGCTGCGGGGGAGAAGAATCTGCAGTGCAATGAAAACACAGCCTGTTTGTGCCATGGCCAACCACCCAAGGGAGGCGGAGTGCCTAGATTCCAGTTGGCTCACTGTGCCACTGGATTCAAGCCATCCTGGCTGGTGAGGGGTGAAACCCCGAAACCGGTCCTAGGTTTTTTTCTGGTCAAGGGCGGACCTGGCTTGGCAGTTCGGGCTGGACTGTTCCCATGAGGCACAGGGTCAGTACTGATTTGCACATGGCCAGGAATAAACTGAGGTGGCATGGTGAGCAAAAGAATGATGCAAATAACCCAGATCTCTTGACGGGTGAATGTTTTGATTTGTAGTCCGTCCATCAATTGTGTGTCTTTAGATTCCAGTTGGCCCTATTTTACAGATGTGCTGCAACATCACCAGTTTGGACCTTACAGCACTCCCACATGTGCCCCATAGACATTTATGGCATCAAACTCGAGACACCAGGACCTCTAGTCTTGAACTCCAAGAAGGTGGGGACATTTGTGACATCTGTCACCTGAGCACACCGTGAGATATCCATCCTCTCAGAGACTAAGACTTACCGATTGTGCTTGGTGACCGAGAGTCCTCCATTCCACACCAGAGACTGCCCCAGGATTAAAAAGAGATGTTACTTTGGGTCATCAGACACTCTACAGACTGATGCTACCCATGGTTGGCTGAGTGCCACCTCAATCCAAGAGCCTGTTCTTGGCCTGAGCTGTCATGGCCGGGATCTGTGAAAGCTGACCACCACCTCTGTGGAAACGAGACACCTAGAAGGCCCGATATTAGGCTAATGTATGACTCTCCTGGCATCTCCATTGATGGACGTGTGGCCCACAAGAATGTCCCATAAAATGATGTGGAGGAAGTCGCCCCTCCCTACGCACGAGAGATATTTGGGCATGCTAGTCTAGAATGAGCAATTGGCCCTCTACCAAGAGCTGGGCATCAGTTACATTAAAGTTGTGTGGATACTCCTGATTGGTTCTGCTTGTATTGGTAGGTTTAGTATATGGCAGAGGACAACCAGGGGAGCCGGGGCACCTTGCCCTTGCCAGCAACTGTGTACCCCAAATAAGGACAAGGCTTGCTAGCATCTGGTTCTGAAGGATTTGTCTGGCTTTCCCGATCTATCGGAAACCACCCTGAAACTGGAGTGTTTGTGAGGGCTGCACCCCAAATCTCAGCCCACACCTTGATCCAGGGTACAGATAGACCCGCTAATTTGGCAAGAGAGGGGGATTTGGTCATCATGCACCATTAAGAGCAGTCCATGCCAAAAGTTAGATTCCCCACCCACCCCGGTATCCATAGCACTCTTACTCACAAGGAAGGGTCTTTAAGGAGGCAAAGAGACAGACCTGGTGCTCAAGGAGGTGCAACCCATTGCACCCGTGAAAATAGTGCAAGGAGACTTACAGGTCGATGCCAGTGACAGGGTGACACCTCCTCCCCTTGCTGGAGGTCAATCCACTGTTCTAAAGACCCTCTATGTTGTCTCAAAAGGGCACCTACTACATTCATATTGACTGATTTTGCAGCCAGATATTATACAATAAGTGCTGATAGCAGCTTTCAGTGTAATCAATTTTTTTATTAGCCCCATTGTTTTCCTAACATCGTGTATCAAATTAATTTGTTACTATCTATTACAACTAATAAAAGTGACTCCTTCAGAGCAGCAATTTGATCAAATCACAGATGTTCATTGAGGCTGGATTCAATCCATATAAGCCCACGTGCACAGAGCAGACTCTTTTTCAAGCACAACCACCGTGTGATGCACGCGGTTGAGCAGACACCCAAAGGTTTAGTAATAGTCTGTTTGAAGGTTTGTAGTTTAATTCTTTGACATGAAGTGAAATAGATCCGCGGATGCAGGTTTGGGTGAACAGCGACAGTCCCATCTGTAGAGATATTTGCATTCAATTTGGCAGAGGGCAGAGATTTATATTCTATATAGAGCCGAAGATGTGATCACAGGGTGATTGACAGGGTCTCATCCCTACTCACATGGAGCACTGGTCTTCCATCAAGGTGTGCCCATCATAGAACGTTTCTGTAGCCAGTTCGCTCCTATTAGGTGTCAATGGCCCACATACCCTTCTCTAGGGACAGCTGCGCCGCTGTAGGGCGCGTTGAAGTACAATGGCCATGGCTGGTGTTGGTCTTCTCCTGCTCCAGGTTCTTGCTGGGTTTGTTACTTTCAGCTGGCAGAGCTATCGGCTACATGGATAGGAAAAAGAAGGTTCAGGTGCCTATCAAAAGCAAAGTGATAACTAGGCATCCTTGCATGAGCTACATTTAATCGGCGGAGGTAGCTTTCTGGTACTAGAAGGTCTCTTGTCTTCACACAGGTGGATGTGGTAAGGAACAGCCCTGCTACATTCTTCTGGATGCTAGAGAGCCTTATCCATTCATGCTGCAGGACCATCACGGTGGATCCACCTTCAATAGAGATGCAACTATTGGTAGTTGTTCTTTTAGCTTACAGGCAGAGCCCAGTCTGAACTTGATTAACTCCTTAGTTAGTCATAGGTAGAGTCCCCCTTAATTAATACCACTTTCACTGGGCTCACTGTATAATCTAACAAAAAGTACTATAGAACTGGGCGTAAGGGCAATGGTGTCCACTATGTAGGGATGCGTGGCGATGAGGTGTTTCAGACTCTTCTTTCCAACAAATGTTATTGCTTTTGAGAGAAACCAGGTTCCTGGTACACTAGGAAACAGACAGACAATCAAATGCTGATAGATCCAGAAAATCTGAAAGCATGTGCATCCTCCCACGTGGCAGGGCCCGGCCTTACGTGACAATAGACCAACAATCAATAGGGATACAGCAAGGCTGGAAACATTCGTTATCCTGTACATAGTGCGTCTATATGTACCCCAGGGTCCCTTGGCCTGTGGACAACAAACGTAACTATATGAAACAAAATACCCCCCCCCCCCCTCCCTTCCCCACCCTCCTCAGGCGTGCCATGGCAAAGGCATTTACTAACTATAAGGAAATAATAATATACTTTTCAAGTCGTGGAGACAAGGGGGTGTAAGAAAGTGCCCCATAATGGTATTATAATCCAGGTCATGAAACCATCAACTGACTCCTATAGTAGGGAAGTCTACATGCCCCCCGAACGGGGACTCAACGCGGGGGTCTAGAGTGTTACTCATGTAATCAGGGGGTGTCTGGTGGCTCCTCAAGGGAGGAAAGGTCTGGGTGTTTGAACTCTTCCACTAATGCCTCCCAAGCCAGTGTCCAGAGCCCAGGGCATTCTTTAGTGAAACCCCTTCCACACATGTGATTGGCAGGAAAGCAGTCAGTGACCTCTCTCTTGCTTCAGCAGATTTGATCATTTCTTGTGTTTGTTTCTTTTTTTAGAGTTTGCATTACCAGGAGAACATATTGACGGCATCCCCGAAGATGATCCTGCCTGCTTCTAGTCCGCTGCCAGTGGGCACACCACTGTCCACACACCACCAAATCCAGCTCCTGCAGCAGCAGCTCCAACAGCAGCAGCAGCAGACGCAAGTGGCTGTGGCACAGGTATTCTGGGATATCCAAGTGCTTTATCTGTTTGAGGGTTCTATGCCTATTTCAATTGATCGGTGTAAGCCGGGGCTCCATCTACTACAGTTGAAGACATCCCGCAGCCTGATTTACATCCTTTATCCAATGCATAGGTTCATGCAATGCTTCCAGGAAACCAGGCTAGCCACAAAGTCTCCATGAGTAGGAGGAGACATCTTAGGAGACAAGTGCACAGACCACATGTCCCTCACACAGTGAGGCCTAGGCAGAAACCACCTCTACAGCTAGTATTTTGTCTTAACACTGCTTTTGCTCCTTTTGGAATCCTGACCCCCAGAATCCCTTTCTTTCTTTGCTTTGCTGATCCTTCTGTTGGCCTGGCTGCTTTTTACCTTGCTGTTGTGATGAAACAGAGTGTGCTTTAGTGCCAGGCCAGCTTACTGAAGCCTTGGATTTCTGGGCAAGGGAAGAGATGTGTGTGAGTTGTGTAAGCCATCACAAGCTCCCGCAGCTCACGTGAATCTAGCTAAGAATAGAATGTGAATCAGGGGTAGTGCTACGGGATTTCCATTTGTGATTTGAGTGACATTGGAAGAATGTGGTATTGTAACCCACTATGGAGGGCTGTACCAGTTGTTGATGGCCGTGAACCTTAAGTGCCGACCTACAGGCAAGGGCGTATAACGGGGTAGAGGGCCTTTAACCTCTTCCGTGCTGATGACGGAACCGCTCCGTCATCAGCTGCGGTGGCACTGTGCTGATGACGGAGCGGTTCCGTCATGGCCCGCCCGCCGCTCATGCGCGGCGCGAATTCCGCGCCTGCGCTGAGCGTTCTATTGATCGGGCGGGGCAATGACGGAACCGCTCCGTCATAAGCACAGCGCAACTGACGCTGGTGACGGAGCGGTTCCTTCACCAGCATGCGCCCGCCGCTCTTCCGCCCCGCCCCCTTAGCACTGCGGCGGAATAGCCGCCACAGTGAAGGGGTTACCAACAGTTATAGCTCAAGGCAACACAACCTCACACATATTAGAATAATCCACACTGTTTACGTTTGATTAAATCAATTGAGGGCCCAGTTACTCTGCTGCCTTATTTATTTAAGAATCTCTTAATCACAGCAACAATGTCACTGCTTCTTGTACTTATGTTTGGCTAACTGTGTTTTCCAATGTATCCTGTTATCTACACTTCTACACAAATATGGATACCTGGTTACACCTTTTAGAGTTGTGGAACCGATCTTCCATGGAAAGCCCATGTGTTTTGCAACCAAATCACATAACTTTGGCTTTTGAACCATGAATCACCAAATTGTTTATTTTGTTGTAGTCCGCAACCCTGTGCAGTTGCTGTTAAAGCCCTAACTGGGTCATCAAAAGAATTACCGAATCCTCAGCATAGGCCATGGTGTTCACTTTTACGCTGCCCTGTTTGGTGCCAAGCCGGTTCATGATCTAAAAATTCAAAAAGATCAAGAAAATGTAATGACAATAAGAGACATTGGCATCTACACTGACGTTGCCAGTGCAGATGGCAAAGGTTCCATATGTTTCGTGTTTTTTTTGCAGTTTTATATAGAGCCAACTCGACCCGAAGGTATCTGATCACTTTACAAGAGCACCAGTTGCATTACAGACAGATCACATGTATTGTTAGGCACAGGAAGATTAAGTGACTTGCCTAGAATCATAGGATGCTTGAGTCTCCCTCCAAACTTGAAGCTGGTTCCCCAGCTTTAAGGACGGCTGCTTTTGCCGTTAAGCCACATCCTGACATTGCAATGGGGCCGATCATCACTACCACTCAATAATGATTCCTCATCTTCCGCGCCACCTGTAGAAGTCCTCTAATTACCTTCCCTTGTCCTTCTCCACAGGTTCATCTGCTGAAGGACCAGCTAGCAGCTGAGGCGGCCGCGCGCCTGGAAGCGCAGGCCCGCGTGCATCAGCTCCTGCTGCAGAACAAAGACATGCTGCAGCACATTTCTCTGCTGGTCAAACAAGTGCAGGAGCTAGAGCTGAAGCTGTCGGGGCACAATACAAGTAAGTGATACAGTTTTCTTCTGAGGCCCTATGATCAGTAGACAGTGTGACGTCATGCAAGGGCACAGAGACCAGTCATTCTTCCAGGCCAAGAATAATGCAGGATAGATGCCAGGAGGTGTTTGTATGCTCCCACAGAAAGAGTACCTTCTGCAACTCCCCTGAAATCCTGGAAAAAGTCAAACAGGCTCATTAATATTATTATTTAGCATTTATAGAGCGTGTAGCTACCCAAGGGCATCCCAGCGCTAGCGAGTGTTGGAAAAACCAGGTCTTGAGAAGTTTTTGGAAGGGGAGGTGACGGGATTCCGAGCGGAGTTCTAAGGGCATCGTATTCCAGAGTCTGGCAACATTGTAGGAAAAAGACCTTACTCCACTTTTTGCCCTTCTGATTTTGGGGATGACTGCGAGGTTGAGGTGAGCTGAGCGAAAGCATGTCCTAGGGCAGTAGGGGGTGATAAGAGCACTGCTAATAGGTGGACCCTTTCCCCACATGGTTTCGGGGGGTATACACAGTGCCTTAAACTTTACTCTTTCCAGGACAGGTAGCCAGTGTAGGGTCTTCAGAGCTGGTTTGGCCGACTGTTTTTTTAAAACTACCAGCAGCGGTCTGGCAGCGCAGTTTTGTGTAATTTGGAGCTTCCTTATTGTTGCCTTGGGTGCTCCTAGGTGAAGGGAGTTTCAATAATCCAGGCACAATAGAATGAGGGTCTGTATCAGGGTCCTCCTTGCACTCATTGGGATGAGAGGGAAAACCTTTCGGAGAAGTCTGATGATACCAAAGCAAGCCTCTGTTACTTTTATTGTTTGGTTTTACAGCTTAAGGGAGGTATCCGACCAAACGCCCAGGCTTTTTATTCTGGTCTTAGGGGTTGGAGGGGGACCCAGGCAAGTGGGCCATATCTGTTTGAGATCCATGTTGGAAGTGTCACCCAGAAACATTAGTTTTGTTTTTCCTCCATTTAACTTGAGGCAGAATTGCTCCCTCCACGAGGCCACTTTCCCCATACAGGCTTCGATGTTGGAGGGAAAGTTTCGGGGTCCATTAAGGGTAATTACCAGCTGTGTATCGTCTGCATAGCTGACAATTGTTGTCCCATGCGGCGCGATAACGTCTGCAAGTGGCCGCATGTACACATTAAACAATGTGGGGCTGAGGCACGATTCCTGTGGAACTCTGCACCTGAGCTCTAGGTTTCTTGAGGCTGACTCCCATGAGAAGAATTGAAAAGTTCTGCTCTCTAGGTTGGAATGTATCCAGGTCGCCGCTTCCTCTGTGACACCCAACCTTCTAATTCTCTCCAGTAAGATGTTAGGATTTTCTGTGTCGAAGGCTGCACTAAGGTCTGGGAGGATAATGGCCACTGCTCCCCCTTGCTCAAGGATCTGCTTAGATTCTTCAACCACTGCGAGTAGGGCTGTTTTAGTTCCATGATGGTGGTGGTAGCCTGTTTGGGTTGGGTGCAGGAGGTCATGCTTTTGAGAGGGATGAGTTCACATGTTTTTCCAGGACCTTAACTATCACAGGAAGCAGTGATATTGGTTGATAGTTGCTTTAATCACCCAGGTGCACGCTAGGTTCTTTAAGTAAGGCCCTCACCATGGAATGTTTCCATGGTGCAGGGACTAGACCCGTGGTGATGGAAAGATTTACCAATTTCAGCATAGGGAGAAGTATCACATTTCCGGCTTTAAGTAGAACATGGGGGGCTGGATCAAGGGGAGACCCTGGTTTTATTTGAGAAAGGATGTTTGTTAACTCCGCCAGATATAAGGTGATGATTTCCCTGAGAATGTGTTCTATGCGAATAGGGGACTTATTCATCAAAAGGAGATCACTAGGGTGAGTTGGGCTGGGAAAGTAGGTGTATATGTTTTAAATTTTTCCTAGGAAGAAATCTGCCAGCTCATTACACTGCTCTGAAGAAGCCTCAGGGGATAGTCCAGGTTTCGGGAGTTCTAAGAGCTCCTTTGCCACACGGAAAATTTCCCTTGGGATGTTATCCTCCGAATTAATGATACCTTCATAATAGGATGCCTGTGCAAATGTTATTTCGGTTTGATAATGTATTTTAGATTCTCTGTATTTCTGTTTACTGTTTGCTCAGACTATTATAGTCCATCCTCCATTGGCAATTTTTCAGACCCATCAAAAGGCCAAAAATTGGAAAGATTTGTGAGCAAAAAAATGTATATCTAGCACCAAGTAATCCTGTTGAGGGGTGACATGATTTTATGTGCAGACCAGTGTATGTCAGGCATGTTTATCATGCATATGTGTGACAGCAGTTTGCTGTTGTGCTCATGCTAATCAGATGGTTTAGGGGGGACAAACGGTGTCATAAATCTCTGTGAGGATTACAAGGATGCATGGGGTGGATATGTCGTAGGCACATTGGCACCAGGTCATGTGTTGAGGACACAGCGGTGCTGGGCTTTGTGTATGGAAGAATGGATGATAGGTCTGTGTATTGAAGGTGCACACATCAGAGGATTGTGTGTAAAGTGTCATGCGGCCTGAGGTGCGCGTTTTAGATCATCCAATCCTGGAGCCTGCAGGGACCGCAAACAGATGCTAGGGATGAGCATGAATTGCACATGGATGGTTGGTTGTGTGTATGAGAGAACCGGTGGATGCTGGGGTACGTGATGTGGTTGCAAGAGCACAGGGGTGGTCTGATGAGGAATATGAGTCGAGGACGTGTGTTTGTGTACGTAGGAAGCAGGAGTAATGGTGGGTGGGTGTTTTGTGGGTATTTCAGTCATTCAATGTGTGTGAAGGCACATGCTTAGTAGGAATTGTGTGGATGGCAACTAGGTACATGTGACTATACACTCCACTCACACAGTTGCGGCTCACATCTATGGTGACTGGTGGAATGGGCAAATGGGTGGTGGGTAAAAATAAAAAACACTTGCCTTGAACAAGGCCTCCTCCTCACTGCACGTCCTCCTCCTGCTGTAGCTGTCTGACGCGGGCCCCAGCCAACTGCCTTAAGCAATCCTGGTGCTGCTCTCACCAGCATGAAAGAAGCGCCAGGATTGGAGGGAGCGGCCTCTCTCGCCACTCCCGAGGACACTAGAGCCCTGCAATTGCTCTAGCCCAGCTATCTTATGGATTGGAGCACTAGTGGCCACATCCCAGCACTGAAGGAATGCCCTGTGTTACTCAGCTTGTAGTATTCACTCCGCAGGGTCACTCATTACTGCTGTAGCATGCATACTTGAGTTGGCTACAGTTAAGCAGCATTGACCATGATGATCTCTTGATGTAATTTGACTCGCCAAAGAGCCCATGCTACTTTATGATTCTACTCTTATTAATTGAAATCCTTGGATGTTCTTAATATTTCTTTCTTGTCTTCCATTTTAGTGGGATCCCAAGACAGCTTGCTGGAGATCACGTTCCGCTCCAACGTCCTCCCTGTGCTGTGCGACCGCACCACGCCGCGTCCAGAGGACCTCCCACTGCCGCAGCTGAACGATGGCACCGACTTCTCCCAAGCCTTCAGCAGTCCCTTAGGTATTGGAAACTGCTTAGTTAAACTGGAGTGTTTCCATTTTCTGCCTGGTGACTGCCAAGAATCTCCAGACGAGATCCTTGGCAGCCTGGAGCTCTTCAAGTTCCGGGAGTCCGGCATTGCTTCCGAATATGAGTCCAACACAGACGAAAGTGAGGAGCGGGACTCCTGGGCTCAGGAGGAACCTGTGCGCCTAATGAATGTCCTGCAGAAGCAGATGATGGGAGATAGCCTGGAAGATGAGATTGCAGTATAGGCACTCCCGAAAAGGGACTTTGTTAAAGTGCAGTAAGCATTACTATGGTGCACAGAGGATGGTATATTCTCCAAGAAAAGACTGAGAGTTCAGGGAATTGAAAGAATACCTCACAGACCAAATGCCTCTCTGAGTCAGGAAATCTGGGAAAGAGTCAGTCATAAGTCAGGCATGAGAGTATTGTAGGGCTGTGACATGTCTGATATGAGACAGATTCTTGCCCAATACCAGGGGGCTCATAAACACAGCGTCCTGTTGAGGAACAAAAATCAATATCCCACTTGACTAATGTGGCTCTGGGGCCATCACAGAGATGATATAATGGATTGCCAAAAGTAGTGAAACAGATGCTAGTCTGACCCTGTTAGTGCTACTTGTAATCTGGAAGGTTTCTTGGAAACTGGTTGGGTGATACCATTCAGTGATGTGGGCAATATTGTGCTCCCTTCAAAAAAGCAAGAATTGTCAAGATTTCCCCGTGGTTCAAACATGTGAGGAAGTATCGGTTTGTGTTTTTTTAGTTTAATATCACATGTCCTCATTTATTTTGCTTTTCCGGTGTGCCACTTACTATGTTGCAAAATGTAATTTAATTTGTGCAAAACCATTAATCCCCAGGTCTTGTTAACAAAGGAAAGGTTGCTCTTGGTGTCCAACCGCCCTATGTTAGCGAGAGTAAAAGGCTCGAGTGCCTCTCAGACCTTCGGAGTAGACTGCAGGTTTATGTATTCCTGCACGTACTTCGTTGCAGTCCCTTCAGCAGGCTACATCTGTGCTATGCTGTGGAGTGCATCTTGAGACCCTGTGAGATACCTCCCAGTGGCTAAAGGGGGACCTTAATCCATGGCAGCTGTAAGTTCTTTGGTCAGTTATGGAGTTGCCTTTCTTGATGGGCGACAACAATGCTTTGGTTCGTCAACTCTCAGAGCATCGCCTGACCATTAAGGAACAGCACTATCTCAGAAGTAGTGGGCAGCAGGTCACATACTTTAGGGTTCAGAGCAAAATTATGGATGTCCTCAGTTGTGTGTGAGGAATTGTTGCATTGCACAAGAAACCTCTGCATGCAGTTTCACGGTCTACGGGACATTTGATGCCCATCGCTCTACCATCCCTGATGCATGCTGCAGCAGAGCACTTATGTCCATATTTGTGCTCTTCACACAGACGCTGCAGGTTGGGACCCTACATCAGACAAGTCATCCTGAGAACAGCCACAGGGAACGTCCAGCATTGGCGCATATAACTTTAGATGTCAATGCATGCAGTATTGTACTGGGTAAGAGGTACTAGGTAATAGAAATTAATAGTTGGTTAGGAAGTCCTAGAGCTAAATTGAGGTTTCCAGTACTGAATTGGCACAGCCCCTTACCCGTCGTCTTTTGTGACAGATTAGACTTTAGGAGTCTTCATCTTTGTTGCAGGAGAACTGTCTGGTTGATTGATGTTGCTATGCAAAAAAAAGGATGCCAGCTTTGTACTGAATATGATCAAGTATTATGGTCATACACTGCTCCTTACTTGATCTGGGAGCGAATGGAGAACAGAAATAATGGGGATGTTTGGTACCATGCCAAGGACTGTTGAGACAGTTTTCATTGCTGGAATAACTTGCAGTCAATCAATCTGTTCCGGCCCGGATACAGGGACAGGTCAGTGGGGGCCAGCAGTGGAGAGCGGGTTTTGTCTAGGTAAAAATGCACAGCATACCTTTAGATGAATGTGTGACTACAAAGGACACCGTCTCTCTCTATGACCAGGAAGCCGGTATCCCCTAAAGGCTGGGGTTATTCTCATTGTGCACATCAGTTAGGACTCAAGAGAGCACATTAGTGTTTTTCTTAATACATTTTCATTTCACCGCACTAAAAATCCATATTCATATAGGCCTCCAAGAGGTAATTAGGGATCCTTGGCCCTGAGGAATGCCCCAGACCCGTATGGGCTTCTATTGTGGGCAGAAACATGTTGCCCTAGCTTTTGTGGCAGTGTGAGCCATTACCCTCAAACTACCGCCCCACCAGTTTTTAATCTTACCTCTTGTTCCCAACAATAAAGGCAATTAGCAGGGGTACTTTAAGGTATTTTTAACTCACCGATCTGGATCCTTCTGTTATCCAGTAGCTTATATCTAAGAACTCCTTCCTACACAGAGTCAAACAGGAGGTCAAGTCCGCCCTGGTGGTACTGCCCTACCAGGGTGGGGAGAGGTTGCCAATGATAAAGCATGACACAGTTTTGTGTGTGAGGCTTCTTCTTCCAGAAGGAGGACCTTCCCTCCCTTTAGCACTCACACAGGAATTCTGTGATTGTCTGAGTGGGACCTCTGGATGCTTATTCCAGGGTAGGAACACTTGTTTGTGTTCTCTACCTACAGCTGCCGTGGCTTAAAGTTACCGAACCATTTGAGCAGCAATGCTGTGGTTGGAGAAAGGTTTCAGTCCTCAGAGGTACAAGTGGTGCAGGAAGATCTTAGGACCACAGACATCTGTTAAGTCTCTGAACTGCCATTGTGTGATCTAAGAATGCACATGCCATGGCAAAAATACCACTGACTACTTGCCTTGGTCCACGGTACAGAGCCAATCGCACATTAGGTAGGTCATGGGCATATCAGTGTTGTGCAAAGCTTTATACTCAGCTGGAGGTGCATGGGTGTTTGATATGTGTAGGTGGCTGCATTGTGATCAAGTCTTGAATGAAGTAGGTATTGCAGAGGAACATTTTGCCCATGGAGTCACAAAAGGCGAGGCTTTTCTTTATCAAATTAAGCGTTTCAATGGCTCGCCTGAATGCAGGAAGTACTTAGCCAACTGTTGAAAGTCCATTGTTGATATCATTCAGTGATGGTGGCTTAGATGAAGGGGACGCCTGTCAGAAGCTTGTGGAGCACAATTCTGGAGCACACGTTAATATCTTGTGGCAGTGACAAAAGTCTCAGTACCTCCCAACAAGGTCAGGGCGGAGAGCGCGTTTGAATGGATTGGAGCATCCTGTGGTCTCGTCAAGAGTATTGTTCTAAGAAGCTGAGCTGGCTCTATAGATAAAGATGACGCGACAAGTGAGATTTTAGTGGTAATGAGGTGGTGACTATTGTGTCATGGTTCTGATGGTGAAATGGATTGTAGTGTGTGTTTTTCTGAAGATGAGGTCAAAGCTTTGCGTACCTATCTTTTTTACTGAGACCGCTACCATTTTGTTGGGTCCTGTTGACCCCGAGCTTCTAGATTATTAAAGTTTGTTATATTTTAGAAAATCTCTTATCAGTTATGGCACAGCTTTTGAGGGTGCAGTTCACCTCTGTCTCCATCCTGGGGCATGGTTGTGTGCGCAACTTAGGGTTTTGGAACTTTATGATCATCATTTGCAACACAAGCCCTATAATCAAGCTTTATGGGGATAAGACAGAGGTCATGATCGTAGTTGGCAATGCCTCGCTATGGGGTTGTAGACACTGGCCAGAGTCCCCTGGGACCTGTGCCCACCCCTTCTCCATCGGGGAAAATCTGGGCATTCTCATGGGTATTAAAGTCTCCTTTAAATATCAAGTGGCTAGAGTCACTGCTACTTACATCACAGTTCTCAGATGGCTGAAAAAGATTCTTTGGTGGATACCTTTAACAGCACAAAGAGCGGTTGTCCAGGCCCTAATCACATCCAGACTGGACTATTGTAGCGTGCTATACCTAGGCGCTGTCAAGACTCTGGTTCAGCGCCCCCAGGTGATGCAAAATGCGGCGGCTAGGCTGGTTTTCCGCTTACCTAAATTTGCCTCAGTCTCCCATCTGCTACGGGAATTGCAATGGCTGGGGGTTACTAAGCGCATTAAGTTGAAAGCGTTATGCTTTATGTTTAATACCAAACATGGCTTAGGACCTCACTTTATTCAGAAACTGGTGACTTCCTACCAGCTGACTCGCTCTTGAAGAGCTTCAAATCAAACCCTGTTCTCTGTACTGAGGTTTTCTTTAACCTGCATGAATGCCGCTCCTTTGCTTACCGGGGCCCTAAGCTGTGCAACGCTCTCCCCTTAGCATTAAGGAATTGTAACTCACTCCTGAGCTTTCGTAAGGATCTGGAAACCTGGATATGTTAGCTTACTGCATCAGACCTGTGCACTATCCTTCACCTGGAAACCCTCTTGGGTATCTCAGCACATTATAAATAGCATTACATAACATTATAACTGAGGTAGTGCATTGGTGCAGTACCAGGCCTATAGCAGACAGTCTATTATTAACAAATGTTGTTACAAAAGGTTGTCCTGTGAGATTGGTGAGTCTTGGTCTGATCATTAGAATATCACTTGAGTTTAGGCTGATTAGCGGAGGGACACGTGAATGGTCACATTCAGCATCTCTGGGTCTACTGGTCTTGATTTGAATGCTTGCCAAGTGCGAATGGAGTTCAGTATAGCTTGGAACAGTCATGAGGTGTTTTTCACTGGCTCAGCTTCTTCTGGAATGTCCATTCTATTTTTTGCTTGCTGTTTCACATTGGGACAAGTTAAGTGAAGGGAGACGGGTTATAATGCCCAGAACCCCTTGAGTCTCTATAAGTTTAACCCCTTCCATGCTGATGACGGCCCCCGTCCGTCATGCAACACGGGGGCGTGTGCTGATGACGTCTGGGGGCCGTCATGTTCCCGCCCACTCTTCAGAAGTGCCGCACAGGCGCAGAATCACGGCCGCGCCCAAGGGGTTAAATGGTTTTGTTGTTGGTGGTGGATGAGCAAGAGACTACAGCTGTGGTGGAAGGCTGATTTATGTGGATGATGTATTGCATTGTAGTGTTGTTTCTCTAAATAGGTGTATTTCCAGGTTGAGTTATAGGAGAGATGCAGAGACGATGACAGCATGGCCAATCCCAGATCTTGCGTTCATGATAGAGCCACTCAATGGCTGGAAGGTGGGGCTTGGCTCTCCCAGTCGCTGTAATTTGTGTCTGTAAAAACAATTTCTGATCAGATTGGTCCGATTACATAGTCAACTTTTATTGAATACTCACTGATTTTCATTTAGTACTATGTCCTACTTGCCTACCAAGTGCTGTAAGTTGAGTAACGCTGGAGCTGGGCATTTACCTCTGTAGCGTGTGGCTACCTTGAATTTTTTTAATGGGCCTTCCTTATGCCAGTGGTTTTGGGCAAAATATACATGCAAAAGGACATAAACATTCATAAAATCCTTAAAGAAGAAACTGTAACATTATCAAGACCTCCAAATAGTCTAAGAACGACTAACACAAGCTGCCGCTGGCGTGGCAAATTTAATACAGAACCTTATTAAAGGGCTTGCTGGTAGAGGCTTGGCTGAATATGGAGGATTCTGTGACAATGAGCTAGAATTTCATATTGAACCAGTGTAGCTGAGAAATTATATTTGAAGAGACTATACTCAGGTCGGTGGTCTGAGGCATTTGGAAATAGCAAAGGGCTTGAAAGGCAGATGTAGAATTAAGAAGATCTACAGTTCATTATGTACAATTACCTTGACAATATATTGGCAATTAAATTGGGAGAGAAAGAAAGATAAAGATAGATAGAGAGAGAGAGAGAGAGAGAGAGAGCGAGCGACTGACTGACTCACCCACAGACCGACCGACCGACACAGACAGACCGACACACCACTGGTCCATTTTTATGGGTCCAGTGCCAATCCTAAAAATGTTAATCTCCTGATGGTACGAACTGGGGTTTTTTCTTTAAAAGGCTACACCCCAGTTTACCTGATACAGTAACGTTTTAAAACTGAGTTGTGCGCTGCACCAGTTTGGTAAGAGGCGCAGGTACAGGTGAATTCACAGTAACTGATGGATACGTGCTGCAAACATCACAGACTTTCAGGCAAGTCAATACTTTACCTTATTGCAAGTACTAAAAACAAATCCTTTTGTAAAGATTACTAGGCATATGCTCGAGGATTCTCTTGAGAGCTCACAAATTTAGCAAACTGCTTAAAAATGGATGGTGCCTAACTGGCTATAGGTGAGCGCTATACACTGATTTGAAAACACTTTAAGCACCTAGAGGTGTCTGCCGTCGGTTTTCGAGCTCAGGGCCTAAGTTCAGGCAAAACAGTTTACTTTTAATGGGCCAAACAAAGAATTTAACTTAAATGTGCATGAGACCCATTAACGTCACTGTAGGTAGATGTATCCTGTGTGGAAATAAAGAAAATCTTGCATGGATCTGGCTCTTGTAAGTCTGTGCTGGACAATGAACACCACTCTGTGTGGGTTCTTTCATTTGAACAAGCCTGGAAGGCTCTTTCAAAGCCGTTGCTAACAAGATAGGTAGAGTGCACTTTAGGTCCTCCCCCTTTAGACCATTGGCTGTATTAAACCAGCGGATTTTAGCCACTGGCTGGAGACTTTGTCAATCACGTCGTGGCTCAGCCTAGTGGCTGTTAGGGTGTTCCCTTCCGCCGCCATTGGAGCGCTTGTTTTTGACCTGCATGAGGGAATACTTTACAACCGTAGCCCTCAGTGGCCACTCTGGCTGGCTGGCTCCCTCCCTCTCACCTGTCTCGCTCTAATGTGCTAATACTGTGTGTTATCACATTACATCCGCACCTATCAGCTTTGCCAACGCTTGGCTCTGTAATGCAGCCGTTCTCCAACAAAGTGCTTCCAGTGAACATCAGAAATATTGAGACTCGCCATATTCAAAAATGCTTCTATTTTTTCCTGTTTTGGGCCTTTTCAACTTTTGAGTATTCTTACAGCGCCTTGAAACCCAATCAGTTCTAGCCGCTATATAAATGTCACCGAAATAGCACTTTCACTGCTGCCTTCCCTTCATTGATTGGGAACGAACTTTGTAATGGGGCGATGTCTTGTGAATCAAACCCAGGCTCCAAAATTACTATTTTTAACAAAAGTATGACGAATTCAGTCCCACCTCAGAGCGGCTGTGTGTCTTTTTGCTTGGCCTGTATAGTTTGTTGTACTATAAATGCCAACGCGACAGGTGCATGTAATCGAATCACGTTTACGGCCCCTTCTGCGCCACACATGTTAAAATGTATTCACAGCGAAATGGAGGGACATTAAAATTTAGTCACACCTTGCTTGTCAAAATGAAATGTAATGCTGGGAGCAGAAAGGTCGCGCGCCCGCCCTTGAGGTTTCCGTGCTTGTTGGTTAATTGCTTTCAGGGGGTTTTGTTGTGTCGTGAGTGGCCGCGGCTGGATTTCCGGGAATCGATGGGCAATTTGTTCAGTTCAGAGGGAAGCAATAGCTCTAGAGAGTACCTCGGGATGAGCGACAGCGAAGGTGAGCGCGAGCCGCGAGGACGGCCTCTTGGAGGGGAGCGTTGTGTTCAGTCGGTAGAATGGGGTCCATTTGCAAAGTGACTTGTATAGAAGTAAGCATGAATGCCTGTAAGAAGCTGTGATGACGAGGCTAACGGTGGATGTGCTGAAATGCTGAGTGGATTTTAATGTGGGGGTCACAGAAAATGCGAATGTAGCACTACGTAGGCACATCAGAGCCGCCTCCTCAATCCTTGAATTTCGCAAGAAACTGAAAACCTGGCTTTTCACCTAATCGCTACCCAGGTACATTTCCTGGTGAATCTTATCTTAACATAACATAGGTAGATCGACTTATCAGCTTTAGACTTGAGCAATGGAGTAGGATACCATACAAGGGCTTGTTAGACAAATAAAAACTTTCACTCAGTGGCGGCTCACACAGGTAACACTCTAGGATGGTGAGGCGGGGTGGGGTGTAGGAGTAGTAGAGTTCGACATACGACGGGAAAGTTTTAAGTAAAGTAATAAATAAATAAAACACTTAACTTCGCTCGTCACATCGCCGAGGCGGCAATGCGGCGAGCGCAAGCTATTTACTTTCACCTTTCCAGTTGTATGTCGAGCTCCACTACCCAACTGCCCGCCTCGCCGCCCCACAGCGTTACCGGTGCGAGCCGAAACTGCTTTTACTATACAACTGGGAACTCAACAGTCATCGATAGACACATCCTAGCGTTCAACAATGTCCGTCTGTGCACTACCTCCAAAACTAGAGCTGAACAGGTATCTCATCAGTCGTAGACGAGGACCTCCAGCGGCTGCATGGCTCTAGATAGAGGTCGATAATGTAGACCTACAAAAATCTAGCATCCACTGCATTGCCTACCGCTACATCATCAACGTTAGTGTATATTTACAATACCTAACTCCATGTTTGCTACCATGGGATGCAAGGGTTAGATTAATGTAAAGGGCGTAATATTTTCATCATCCAATGCCCATTTATTTACATGCTCAAATGCTAAGTCTTAAGGGACAGCTCGTCACTCCTAGATAAAGTCCAGCCAGGCTGTTCTACTGCGCCCACAAATCACAAATCTACTCACTCCCACACCGGTCCTCATCGATGTTCAGTGAGGGCCTCACAGTTCTTTGGGCCTAAATCATGATCGACTCGTCCCCTGATTTCCCCTCCAACACAAAAGACGGACCCTCCACTACTACCACAATGTAGAGCACTCCATTGATGACTAATGAAGTTTTCACTTAAAACCACTGATACATACAGAGGCATTGTTTAGATTTGCACTTTTGCAGGGTAGGTTCAGCAGTCGTTTAATGGGAGCTCCAAATATATATATATATATATATATATATATATATATATATATATATATATATATATATATATATATATATGTGTGTGTATATATATGCGGGAGCCTTCGCCACTGCAATCACTCAGTTCCAAAGACGAAAGCAGACCCAAAGTCGGCGCGAAATATTTTAATTTATTGTAAACCCTTTGTGTCCATCTTAACGCGTTTCAGCCTCCAAGAGGCCTTGATCACGACATGTGTGTGTGTGTGTATTATATATACACACGCACACACACACACATATATATATATATGCTATGCGTTGCAATCCTGCCACATCAAGACAATGACCTTCACCCCTACACTCTCCTTCCTCACACTAACAAGTGTCGTGACCACGCCACCAAGCTTTAGCTCACCATGTTGCACACCCCCATTTCCCTGTTCACAGAGTTGATTTTCATGTTTTGCGACTATGATGAACATAAATATTTAGGATTTTTTTTCTTTAATTTTTACAGTGCCTGTCAAGCATTACTTAGAAACTTGACCATAGTTAATATTTCCTTATTTTTATTATATTTTAGGCACCTGGGGTGACCATTGATAATGCAAATGTACAATGAAGGCAACACATTCCAGTACAAATAAAGTAACACAATTTCAAAATTAAACTGCAGAGTAAACCTACAGGCTTACACAGCAGTGCATTACTGAGCACACACCAGGGAGTTCAAACACCAATTTACCCGTTCAGTGCCCTCGAAAACAAGGTTCTTGTGTGAAAGGTTAGTGTTTAATGCATACACGATAAAGCAGATGAAGGCGTTTGAATTAGTTCAAAGTGGTTGTTATGGAGCTCAGATCTGGTACTCTAGATGCTGGAAAAAGGGGTAGTCAAAAGGCAGAAGGAGGTCAACAGTTTTTCTAATCATCTTTGGTAACTCTCTTCCTGAAAGCGGGCACAAAGACGTATTAAGGCATGGGCAAAGTGGGCTCTGACCCGAGTCCCAGCCTGTCAGGGGGCCCCCTGATAAAGCCAGCTCTGTTCTGCAGACAGTATTGCCCTGCTGACTTTGAATAGTTCTTAAATAGATTGTTTTAAAAACTGTTTTCCTTTCATTTATTTTAAATGTGGGTGATGTGTGAAAGTCTATTGCAGACATTTTGCAGAGAAATGTTGTTTGTTTTATGAAACAGCCATAAAAAAGTTTCTTTTAGATCAAAACAGGACCTTTCATATGAGAAATGGGAGGGTGTCGTTGAGATTATTTGCGATAGTAATAGTAGTTAGCTACTGCGTCACAATAGTGACACTAACCCTGAATATTAGATATAAACACATTTAGAATTTGAACAAGTGTGCCTGTGCACTGTCAATGACCTGGCCAAAGAGCATGAAAGCTAAAACTGGATCATGAATTCAAAGTTGTTCTATAAAGGTGACCCATAATAGTTTGGCCCAGGGCCCCCAAAATCGATAGGATGTCTCTGAGCGGGCAATTCTAGGAACGTGCAATGAGAAACCATGTCTAAGGAAGAGTCCAAGCTACTCAATCCCCCAAAGAACAGTTAGCAGAAGCAAGCATTCAGAGATTTTTTCCAGTCTGTGTGAATGACCTCCACAGTGGGGTTTCAAGGAAGACAGAACTAAAATTGGGAAATTTAACTAAATGTGACTGAGATCGGACTAGTAAAAGGAGGATACCTATTGGCATGCAAGTCCCTGATGAGTTGCAGGTGTTTTTGTATTTTTAGTGAGGCGCCAAAGCCATCAAGTGAATACAAAAGGTGTGAGATGGTGAGAAAACCATAAACTATGCGAGGAGGGCGAGTCATATAAGGGTGAACTTGAGTGGATCCATTGTTCTCCTCCACTTAGTAAAGATCTAAATAAGTTTAGAGTTTAGACTTGTTGACTGCACTAGCCACCTGGAGTGTGACCATGAGATAATGTGGATGACACGGTCAATGAACGCTGATAGATCTATGAGATCAACGTTTAGAGGAAGTGTTGGCTTGTAGGGGGGAAAATGTCATCTCAGGCCGGGACCAAGGCAAATTCTGTTTGGATTGGCAGCTTTCTGGCAATCATGCACTATATGTTCAAACTTAACAAAATGTCGAAGTTTGTAGACTACCACGTTTAAGGGTCATTGAGTTTGTAGGAAGCCTAGAGGTGGATTTTCAGTTCCTAGATATGGTTCATCCAGAGTTGGCTTTCTTGATGTTCGGAGGTTGTTTGAGGATTCTGAGTATCATATCTGAGATTATTGTTGATATTCATCAAAGGTGTTATTTTATTCGATTTGATTTTTCATTTATAAAGCGCATCATTTACCCTTAGGCATCCAGTAGCTATAATCACGATCATCTGACAATGAACTGAGTCTATCAGACCAAATTCATTCTGGGGAAAGCTGCCTAAATAGTGTAGAGACAGGTCTTAAGAGCCTCTCTAAAAGGCAGATGTTCAATAATCGAAGTCAGACACCGAGGAAGGCAGTTCTAAAGTCAAGAATAGGGTGTAGAGAGAGGTTAAGGCGAGGGGACTAGAGTAGGATGAGGGGAGGAAAAACGTGAGCGGAATCGTAAATTAGTTGAAGTTCATCCCACCGTATTCTGCTTTGTTGGCTAATGCTTAAAATGGAAAATGAAACTACAAGTCCCAGAATCCAAAGTGCTCTTCGCTGAAAAATCATGTCTGGTTGCAGGTATCTCCTATGTAATAATATCCAAGGATTTTAAGGGCTCACAGCCATCTCTGGCGATGGGGCCCAGGTGGAGGTTAGATGTTTGCAACGGAAGTGTGTCGCCCCCTTCCCCAATGTTCCCGCTCTCCCTCGTGATGCCTCTAGACTGGGACAGGGGTAGGTACTAGACCTAGTTAACAAAGTTTGGAGGAACAAGAGGGCCCCTGGTTTGAATTTACGAGCCAGTTTCAGCTCTTTCATGCCCTCTTTGGCTAGGTCACTGACAGAGCACAGGCACACTCTTCCAAATTCTAAATGTGTTTCCATCTCATATTCAGGGATAGTGATATGTGTTTGTAATATTGTAACACAGTAGCAGCTCACTAATATTACAGCAAATATTCTTTGTGACACCCTTGAGTTTCTCATATGTGAGGTCTTGTTTTGCTCTGAAATAATTTCTTTATGGTTGTTGCATGAAACATAAGCACAACATTTCTTTGCAAAATATTTGTAATAGATTCTCACACATCTCCCTCATTAAAAATAAATTAAAGGTAAACAGTATTTGAAGCAACTTAAGAATTGTTCAAGGTCATCAGGGCAAGACTCTCTGCAAGACAGAGCTGGGTCTGTCAGGGGGCCTCCTGAAAGGCTGGGTCCCTAGGCCAGAGCCCTCTTTGGCATTGCCTTAAAAAGTCTCTGTCTTCAGCCCCAAAATTGCATGACATAGCCCCAGACAGTACACGTTGTTATTGGTTGTGGGGCCCTTATACAGTATTCTTAGTGTCTCCATATATCATGGGACCCGCCTATAAGAGATACCTTACACCATCACCTCCAAATTACCGGTTTTGAAAATAGCTTATTTAGAATGAAAACACAATTTTGAATCCTTTGATTGTCCTCTGGCGCCGCCCCGTGGTAGGTTCTCAGGTCACAGGCACTACATAAAAACGCATCTTTTGGTTGTTGTGGCCAGTAGCTGGATGCCGGTTGCATAGTTGACCTGTTGGAACTCTTTCAAAGAGGCAGAGCAGAGGTCTAGAACAATGACCTATTCAACCAAAGCGCACACAATGTCGCGATTTCTTTAAAAAAAGAAACGTGCCGAAAAAAGTATGTTTTATTTCTTATACGCCTCCGGTTCCTATTGGCTTCATTAACTACATTGATGCCTGCTGGAAATCAGAAAGAAGTGAGGTTTTTATTATAGTTATCTCAAGAGATTTACCAAAGGGTTTGTCAATAGACAGCTGACTACGTGTCTTACCACTTTTCCATGTTATCCTGAGAGAAGAAGGCCATAACAAACATCTCTTGCTTTAAAACTGATGACGTGTCGGTCCGGGATGGAGTAACCACCTCGCTCTATCGCACGTGTATAATTCACTTAATTGTTTGCACACAATTGAATTGAGGCCTCCAACACTAAAGCATGGATCTGTGCTGGCGTTCTTGCCATTACAATCATTATATTTATGATGAGATAAACGGACATTCAGTTAATCTAAATAAATCACACGATTAAGGCTGACATGAGTGCAGCCTTTGATGACCAGCATCTTCGGTCGTTTGTTTTTGAGACACACATCGTGGCACATATGTAGCGTTGATGGTGAAAACTGTCAGGTACCAGTGTTAATATCAGCAGACGCAACTGCACAGGCAGAGAGCATCCAGCACTCAAGTAAACAGCTATGCAACATAAAATGGAAATAAAGGCCAGTGTCTGGGAATGGTTTATATCCGGGGTTGCACAAACGAATAGCAAAGAAATGCAGATTGAAAAAAAAAAGTATAAACATTTGTAGAGTACAAATGTGTCCTCTTTGTTCCTGCACAAACGCTTCCCTTGAGTAAAAATTGTGACCCCGTCAGAAACATGTTTTTGGAGAGTAAACAAAAGTGCCTGCCCTTCCAGTTCCACCCACTGTCCCCTGCGCTGTCCTCTCCCCCAGCCCACTCTCTGTTCTCCAGATAGAGAGGCCTACATACACGGACCTTGGCGTTATTTTCATCGCACTTCAGAGTTTACTGGTTGAATCCACACACTTCATCAATAGCTACAAGAGAAGACCAGAGCTTAGAATTCTTGCAGAAAAAGCCCATTGTTTATCCCCTAGAACCTCCAGCTCCCCCACCAGGCCAAAACACTGGCATCTGGTTTTCAGGAGTAGTTCTCCGAGGGTAAGCCAGCACATTTCAATAGACTGGGTTGAAAGGCTTGTCCCTCCGCCCCTCATTTGTCTTTTGTCAAATCAGGAAACAAGAAGTTCACATTCAAAATGGAACTTATAATCCTCTTACTTGAGAGACGCTTTGGTTGAAGTGGGGTCGCTGCTTGCATTTCTCCTCTGCTGTCTTAATCATGGACGTCAATTCACCAAAATGCCAAGCTTAGCGGAAGGAACAACACACCCCTTTTAGCATTTATTATGACTCACACACACACAGGCTTAAACATACACACACATTCAAACACTCCCTCTCAGATAAACACACTCACCCGGAAGCATGCATACAACATACATTTAAAAGCATTTTTTACGTATGAAGATTAATGGAAGGAGCGTCGTGTTCACAAAAAGTCTTGAGTCCAGTACTGTAGTCCAAAGTTTTATTGTTCAAAAATTAGTCGAACAGTGGATGTATACCTACCCAGTGTCGCCGGCTTGGAACTTGATGGACCTTACTAGATTTGTCCAGAGTTTGAAGATAATTACATAAGAATACGCTATAATATTCAGGCCAGAACTGAACAGGACGCCTTGGATGATAGATTCAGCCAGGAAAAAGACTGTCAAATTTTTGGGGGGATCTCAGTGAAGATTAGACGTCCTGGGTTTATATACTTAACACAGGCCACCGAACCATTGAGCTGTTATTTATTTTGAGCCCTGATGATGTCCACACTGGACGAAATGCGTAGGCTGTTCTAAGTTGTTATTTTCTTGTGGATTAAGAAGCATTGATTCGGATGAAATTTTGTTTCTGAATCTACATTTGATTGGACACTTGTTCTATTGGAACTTTATCTGATGTTGGACTAATTTTTGAACAATAAAACTTTGGACTACTGTACTGGACTGAAGACTTTTTGTGAACATGACGCTCCTTCCATTAATCTTCATATGTTTGGATCTCGTGTGGTCTTAACGGTAGACCCCTGGAAGAAGAGTGCTCAGATTTTTTATTGTGTGATGCAATTATTGTGTTGATTTTCTCCCAGTGCTTACTGAGTTACCCTTACCGTTTTGCACTTAGTTTTAGCATTTTTTACGTACCTTAGCTGCAGTTGTGGCTGGTAGCCCTAGAGAATGGGGGGGGGGGGGGTGGCCAGGCAAATGGGTGGGTGATACGAAAATAAATTAAAAGGCACTTACCTGAATGAGCGTTCTAGTAGCTCGGTCAGTTCTTCAGCTCTGACATTCAACAACCCCCCCCCTAACCAATCCTGGCACTGCTCACAATAGCATGAGAGCAGCAACAGGATTGGATGGAGCACCCTCTCTTGCCACTCCCAAGGACACTGGAGCCCTGCACTTGCTCTAACCCAGCTGCCTTAAGACAGCTGGGTTAGAGCTTTCAAAGTGTGCATGTCTGGCTGGCCGTCATAAGAAAAGTGCCCAAGCAGTTCACCCTCCTCCCTACTGCTGTCACTCTGGTACCCCCGCCCCGTCCTGACCCTCGGTTTGGGACGGGGATTGAAAAATATAATGGTAATAAATTAAGTGGATTGGCATTTTAATTTTCATCTTGTGGGCTTTTTTGTGTGCATTTTGGTGAGCGGGTGACGCTCCTACGCTCAAACGGAGAAGCTGCCCCTACTTAGCTGTTAGATAGGGTAATTTTACAGCTCATTATACTCCATTTTTTATTACAGTAATAGTGGATAATATTTTTCACTATTTTTGTACCGGAAGATTTGACAGAAAACCAGGAAAATGGAGCTCCAAGCGACTTCCATTAAGACGAGGTACTCCTGTGTTCCTAGCACTGATTTTACCACCTCTGAGACCAGGGGTCGCAAAGGCAGTGCAGGGGACAAGCCAGAGGTTGCAACTGCGACCCTTATGATGTCCATGGTCTTAATTTATCTATCCTGTTTCAGAATGTTTGCTCTCTGGTTACTGTGCAACAGTTTCATTAGGATTGTTAGCCAGCTGTCTGTTCCTTTGTTTTCCTGATGCTAAAAGGTAGTTTTACGATATCAGTTTACCAGGCAGTACTTCCTGTTCTCTCGTAAAGTGCTCTAAGGCCTTTGTGCCAAGTCTGCATTCTATAAAACTCACACAAATAAATTGGTTGAGCTGAGCCAATCAGTGACTGCTTAAATTGATCAATCAAAAGCTAAGCTATTTTATTTAATAAGCACAAATGGCCTTACATAAATCCCTGGGCTTGCCCTGCTGTTTGTTCAACCAGGAACCTGTGGAGGGCAGAAAGGTGAGGAGAGTCTTGGTCCCATCACTAGACGGCAGCTCGCAGTCCTAATGGAAGGCGGCAAGATATGTTGACAAGGCTAGTGCTTCTATAAGGGAGAGCCATTAGCGCACCAGCTATTGGCAGAGTAGGCTTTTTAATAAAGTGAGGCAATGTAGCTGCTGTAGGGTGCCATCTAGTTGTGGGGGAAAGTACTGCACTAGGTCCAAAAAGATCATATTTTGGAGTTGTATATGACTCATTGACACATGAAACGTGACTAAGGTCACCAGAGGAGCAATGAGCATTTCGTCGCCAAAATTAAATCTAGGTTATCTAAACGTAACCCCTGTCAAGAAGTCCTTTACTAACTTTGTGGGAAACCACTGCCCTGGCAGAGGGTATATGAGTGTTTCCAGTTGTCTCTAGAAATTAAGGACCTTGGAGGTGGATGGACTTACTTCTGTGTGGCTGTGAAACATGTACATTACAATTGTAAATGTGTAAATACTGTACTAATTGTATACTAGCACTGTCTGAGATAGCTGATTCTTTCTCTCTCAACTTATAGCTGTTTTTTCTTTATCACTCTGCCCCACCCTTTCCTTCACCCCTACAGCTAACCCTTGTGTGAATAACTCTGTATTTTCCATCTATTCTGAGGGATATGCTAGGGGTCTGTGGTGTCTCATGTCAAGTGCATTTACCTCTGTGATGTCTTTGCTGCCTCAAACTTTTTCTTTTCTTCAATAACAATAAATAATTCTTTATAAAAAAAAGTTTCCTGTCTCTTTCTCTTCTAACCCTTTTCTTTTTCTCGACTAACAATCATTCAACTTGGTCAGGTGCCTCTTTTTTATGACACACAAGGTTACAGCTTCTTTGATAGATACAATGTGAAGAGATGAATTCTAAAATGTTATGTTACAGCTACATGTTCATCGGATGGTTTCTTGGCGCTGCGTAACTGAGGGTGTTTTCGGTATACACATACAGTGAGAAACCTAACAGCAATAGGCCTATTTGAATAGGCAAGGTTAAAGTTTTTTATAAAGCTTTTAAACTCATGCTCAGGCCCCAGCCACCTATGGTTTTTTTTCAGGTAACGAGGGATCCTTAAGGAATTGGCAATAGATGTTCTTTACATGTGGGTTCGTAATATGCACGTAAGAACGCATAAACTAATGTGTTGTGGTGGCCCTTGCGTAATTTGTGTAAAAAAAAGTGCAAAAGATTCTTTTAGAATTATGACAGAGCTGACAACGCCAATACCATTTCCACCCACTTCTACCATTGTAGCTGAAGACCCATGGTAACGTGAGGAAGGCTCTTTAAAAACGTGAACTTGTTTGATTTCGTGTTTCTTTTTGTAGCAGGATCCTTTTCTTACAATGTGAACACATCTCAAAGTACAGCAGTGGCTGTGACCACGCACACTAAATCAGTATTATATGGCCGGTAATTAAAAACGGGTCTATATATTTTCCCAATTATAACACTTTTTCTTTAAAGGTGGTCATTATTGAGTCTTCTTCAACCAGAACATCGGTGTTAGGAGCTGAATCGCTTCCTTCCTTCACTTTGCTTGAGAATAATACGTTGTGTAGAACGTGGCAATACTGGGGAGAGGTGAACGAAGGTCGGGGGTGGCAGTGCTAGACATACGCTGTTACGCACTTCCTGTTTCATCTGGGCGTCTCGTGACCACTGGCCTGCGTGGCACCGCGTGACCCAGCCAACTGCCTGCGTTGCTGACACAGGGCTAGGTGGGCCGCAGCACGCAGTGACAGGCTGGAAGGAGTCACAGTAACTGCCTTCTGCGACGCAAGTGCACCTTTGCAGTGTGTGTGGGAGGGACTGGGCTGTCAAGAGACGGTCTGACCTGGGGCACGGTTGGTGCCGGGGGAGAGGAGGAGAAACAACTGAGGACAGGGATGGACAGTGGGAGACGTTTGATAGCACTTTATCGCCCACTCAAGCTAAGCCCACCCTGTAAAAGGCAGTATTGGTCAATGAAAATTAGGTGTAGTACCCCACGGTCAGCGTCGTTGTTCAGTCTCTTTCCCAGGGTGTGTGAATGATGATATTTCCCTATTCACATTTATTTTTTCCTGACATTGTCTTATATAAAACACCTTTGTTTTGTGCCCAAAATGTCGCAAGACCTATTTTGGGAAATAGCATTTTAAATACGATTTGACACAGTGCGAAGCACTTGCGTGCCTCTACGTGGCCTCACTATTGTGTAGTACTTAAAAAAGAAAAATGTCAAAAGTAATTAATAACGGCTGCGGTATGGCACTTGTATGTGCAACACACTGGCATTAAGTGTCCCAGCCTCCACAAATGAGTGCTGGGGTCCACCCCTTTAAACTCGGTGGTACCTTCTTTTTTGTAATAAGTATCATTGCTCCTACCCAGGCAGCTCTGTTTTGGACAATGCTTGGATGGTTCCTTACAGTATACAAGGCAGCATCTGAAGCATTCACTGATGGGACTTATAGAGACGTGCATCTGTGCCAGTTGCCCCTCCCTCCTTCATTCAATCAATCAATCAATCATATAATTTGTAAAGCGCACTACATACCCGCTAGAGTTTCAAGGCACTGAGGGGTCGGAAGAAAGGGGGTGCTGTAGCTACTGGTCGAACAACCAGGTCTTGAGTTGTCTCCTGAAGGGTAGAAGGTCTTCGGTTTATCGTAGGATGAGTGGGAGGGTGTTCCAGGTCTTGGCGCCGTGGGAGAAGGATTTGCCTCCGGCTGTGATTCTGCGGATGCGTGGGATGGTAGCCAGTGAGAGGTCTGCGGAGCGGAGATTCCTGTTGGGTACGTAGAAGGAGAGTCGACTGTTGAAATAGGCTGGGCCGGTCTTGTGGAGGGCCTTGTGTGCATGGATCAGGAGCTTGAAGGAGATTCTTCTGTCGACAGGGAGCCAGTGCAGGTTCCTCAGTTGGGGGTGATGTGGTCACGGCGCGGGACGTCGAGGATCAGGCGTGCAGAGGCATACTGGATTCTTTGCAGTCTGTTGATGAGCTTGGTCGGGGCTCCGGCGTAGAGGGCGTTTCCGTAGTCGAGTCTGCTGCTGACTAGGGCCTGAGTGACTGTTTTCCTTGTGTCTGTCGGGATCCATTTGTAGATTTTGCGGAGCTTCTGGAGGGTGTTGAAGCAAGAGGAGGAAATAGCGTTGACTTGTTTGGTCATGGTGAGTTTCGAGTCGAGGATGACTCCCAGGTTGCGTGCGTGGTTGGTGGGTGCGGGGAGGGGTCCCCAATGATGTGGGCCACCAGGAATCATCCCACGCTGAGGGGTTGGGCCTGAGGATGAGGATCTCCATATTGTCTTTGTTCAGTTTGAGGTGGCTATCCTCCATCCAGTCGGCAACGACCTTCATTCCCTGGTGTAGGTTGGATTTGGCAGTGAGGGGGTCCTTGGTGAGGGAGAGGATCAGTTGCATGTTGTCGGCGTAGGAGATTATGTTGAGGTTGTGATGTCGGGCGATGCGTGCGGGAGACGCCATGTAGCACTGAACAGCGTCGGGCTCAGGGAGGATCCCCGTGGGACGCCGCAGATGATCTCGGAGGCTTCGGTTTGGAATGGGGTGAGGGGACTCTCTGGGTTCTGCCGGAGAGGAAGGAGGAGGTCCAGTCCAGGGCCTTGTCTCAGATCCCTGCGTCGTGTGCGTAGTGTGCGATGGCAGACGGAATCGAAGGCGGCGGAGAGGTCCAGGAGGATGAGGGCCGCCATCTCGCTTTTGTCCAGTAGTATCCTGGTGTCGTCTGTGGCAGCGATGAGTGTGGTCTCGGTGCTGTGGTTGCTGCGGTAAGCTGACTGAGAGGGGTCCAGGATGCTGTTGTCTTCGAGGTAACAGGTGAGTTGGATGTTGACTATCTTCTCAATGACTTTAGCTGGGCACGGAAGTAGGGAAATGGGCCGGAAGTTTTTCAGTTCGCTCGGGTCCGCCTTGGGTTTCTTCAGTAGAGCGTTGATCTCGGCGTCTTTCCAGCTTTCAGGGAAGGTCGCGGTCTCGAAGGAGAGGTTGATGATGTTGCGTAGGTGGGGTGCGATGGAGCTGCCGGCTTTGTTGAGGATGTGGTGTGGGAAAGGGTCAGGCGGCGAGCCGGAGTGGATTATGGCCATGGTCTTGATTGTGTCTTCGATGCTTGATGCTCACATTGGCCCAGGTTGTCAGGTCGCACACAAATGTATCTTTCCGACTGTTCAACTCGTTGTTGTCTTTTCTTTTGCTTACCGCCGACTATAATTGCATATCTTCACTCATTAAATATGTTTCTCTCAAGCAAGACATTTACTGCCCTTGAAACCTATGATTGAAGCCTTCGGTAAGGCAGAGTTCCCTGAAAGTCATAATGGTCCTGATCTTTATGATAATATAAGTAGCATTAGCTGATCACTGAAATATTAATCTTCTATTCCAGTAAAATTACAGGATGTCATCAATGGCCGTAAAGCATCAAAGTATTTACCTATACAGATATTGCCACCTTTGTGCTGAGATTTCAAGAAAAAAAACAATAATTTTCAAAGCCAATAGGGCGGATGTTGGCTTTTAGCCTTTTGACTTTGCCAGTGCTTGTTTAATTTTGCTTGTTTTTTGCAATACTTTATTATTAAAGAAACTACCAGAGCCTCATCTTAAAAACTGTGGATAATATTTTTTGATTTCCAAAAGCATGCATTTTCCTAGCAGTCCCTGGCACACAAAGGAGCTACTTTGCGTGTGGATATGTTCCCTGTGAAAGAGCAGAATTCCGTCACTCACAGTGAAAGTAGCCAATGGATGAAGTGGGCTGACCCAATGATCCATGCTTTAAGCTGTAGTGGGGAGAAGAAAAATGTACATGACACAATTACAAGCCAATGGATCAGCAGGGGTAGCTGAAAGCCCCTAAAAATAAGTTTATGATGCATATGATTTTAGTAAAGTCAAAAGGTATTTTCCAATACCAGACAAGAAAATGTATGCCTTTGTTGAGCCAACTACATTTTAAAATTCAGCATAGAAGTTTCAAACACATCACACAACCCGCTAGCATCACTTCCCTCACTTGTATGCCAGAAAATCCTCATCCCCTCTGCTCACCAGAAAATACAATATTGTGGACTCCTCCTCACGGGCATGCCTTAACCTGCAGTGGCGGCTGCCACAAACAAAGCTAGGTGAGCAAGTGGAGGGAATGTGGGAGGGGGAGCAGGGGAAGAGGGGCTCACGCGGGTGGTGTTGTTATGAATAATATATTACAATTAAAAAGAACTTACCTGAAGCCACTGACTGCCTCCCGCGTCGGGCCTCCAGTCCTCTTCCTGGTCCCAACAGCTCCTGGGACAGACTCCCATCCAATCCCCGTGCAACAGCTCCTGAGACCGACTCCCATCCAATCCCCGTGCTGCAGATCAGCGCAAGTCTTGGCCTGAGTAGGCTGGAAAGACTCTCTGCTCAGGCCAGGGAGCCTGTGGGGGCTTCTACAGCCCGGCTGTTCAATGCAGACGATCTGGAGAAACCTAAGTGCCCATGTGTTTTGGTCGGCCTCAGACGGCCGGCCAAACACACATGCGCATTTAGGGTGTGCACGTGGCACTCCTCCTCCCATGCCGCGCCCCTTCCTGCACAAGTTGGCTCAGAGCTGGCAAATAAAAAATAAAATGGTGCTTGAACATTGTTTTATTTTTCATTTGCTGGCTCTGGGCTAGGCAGTGGGCAACGCTCCTCCGCCACTGTTAAACTGCCCTCTCCTGCACCTCAAATAAATACCTGTACTGACCCCAAATTATGTTTTCTTTCCTGCATCATACAGTATGCCCTAGTGGCAACTTTTAAGCTGGGCCTTTTGTTCACACAGTTCAACCGTGCCCTAAGGAGGGCCACTGGAACTATAATAGCAAATAAAATAGATATCAACGACCCATCCATTTTTGCAGTCTCAATCGAGAATTGGGCATTGGGCCCACGGGTGCAGGGCTGGGCTGGCCGTAGCAGGCATCGGGCATTTCTCTGGGAGGCTGGAAGGGTGGGGGTCGGTTTTGTATTAGTGGGGGCTTTTTTTGTTACTGGGGACGATTTTGCAGCGGTGTTGCTATATATCAGCCGCCAGTAACAAAAGTAGCCAGCAGTGCTTCACACTTGCAACCCACCTCTATCCCTCCCCTCACCCCGGGGGCTGGTCTGACAAAATTGCCAGGGCTGCTCTAGGTTATCAGTCCCGCCCTGCATTGGTGCCTCATGTATTATTAATCAGCCTGTACATAAACCCATCACCTAAGCTGAAGAAACAAAACATCAACTCAACGATCTTTAGTCTGACAGATTTAAAACTTAAGTGCAAGGATTCCACTGAATAATTACAGGAGATTTCAATTCAAATCTAAATGATTCAATGACGAGGGGTGCTCAGTACCCTATGAAAAATGTTATCTGAGGGATACCACTGCAAGCCACATGCCAACAGAGAAAAGCCACCAATGGAGAGTACCTAGTGTCCATCCTAGAGGGCTTTTCCCACCGCACCTTAAACAGATGTTGTTCTAACCCATGTCACACACCCATTATACTGCCAACTTGGATTACACCTTTGTTTCCTACTCACTCGTCTCCCATATTACAGGCTTTTACATTTCAAAGCCTTCCCACAAATGTGTGCCATTATTAATTTGAACTTTAATCTGGATAGAGTTATCGCTATAGGTCAAAGTAGTGTCTATGAAAGCAGTTCGAGAATAAGACGGAGTTTGAAAGCAGAGGCATTATATGAAAAGTGCAAAACAAAATTTTTACCAGCCTGACCAACATTGACGGCAAATATAGTCACCACTTGGGAAAACATACACGTTTCATTATTAGCATATTTAAGTGGAAGTCAAAAGAAAGACATATGCTAGTCCCCAACTAGGCCAATAGATGGTACAACCAATCCTTGAAGAATACCCGCATTCTTTTAAACAAGGACCAAATTGTAGAGGGGAAGAATTGGGGAGGTACCTGGCTGAACACGATGTTGTCAATCTGGTTGAGTTGCTTTGTACAGACGTTGCTACCCTCCTTTAGAGGGCATGGTCAGGTCTCAGTTACTGATTATATTTTCTTGACAAGCAATCTCTCAACATTGTTTTCGATGGTGCTATTGTGGCTCTGAAATGGAGTGATCGTAATGCCCTGTATCTCAAAGGTTATTTCCCAGTTAAAAAACCAACCTCTCCTGAGGTATCAGTTCCCCTAGACCAGCACTCTAGTGATGGCCTACAGCTTGTGTGGCATTTAAAAGACCCAAGCTGCAACATTAACAACGCTGCGGAAATCCCATTCTGCGACATTTGTCGTGCTTGTCTCCCGCACTGGGCGCAGAAATGTTTTAACATTTCAACCTTTAAAATCTGAATATAAGGCAATCACGGTTACAGCCTATAAGGAGTGGGCATGGACTCCCCAGCTGGTTCAATAAGCATTGCTCTTTGGAAAACCGTAGATTACGGAGGGCCCTCTCTGCTACCCCTAAAGACCCTACTATGGTGCGGGAAACTTGCAAAGCATATACGCTCACCATGAGGTCTTGCAAGGAGGATTTGATATGTATGGTTTGTGGACTATTAAAAAGTGTATCTCCCTCTAAGAATAGCAAAAATCTCTGGGAACTGATAAATCGAATTAAACAAAGGGATGCACCTCCAAGTTCCCGTTTCAGTTGCAATGTCTCAGGCCCTGAGTTGACTGCACATTATAAAGGTATATATAATCTAGAAAGAGATAATAGCCTTTAGGAGCAGTTAAAAGCTAAACACTCGTATACTAGTTCTGATAATCACCCTTGATGAAGTGATTTGTGCCATTTGACTCAGTCCTAATGGCAAAGCTCTGAGATCGAATGACGTCCCTATGGACTTAATTAAATGTAATATTCGTAAGTGAGGGCCACGGATAACGAATACCTTGAATAGCGCAATATGTAGTGAGATCCCAGAGTCCTGGACACTTACTACCATAGTGCCGATATTTAAAAAAGGTGATCGTAATTCACCGAAATACTATTGCCCTATATCACCTCATAGGTAGCTCGGTCCAAATCATCGGGCGGGTAAAATTCAACCGCTTATGGACATGGGCAAATACTAATAAGATCTTGTGCCCCTATCAGTTTGGGTTTTGTCAGGGACTGAGTGCAGTGGAATAATGGTGAAATTTGAGTTTGATCATTGATAAATATACAATTGCAAAGCGCCGCCACTGTACCCGACCTTTATGGACTTGTCAACTGCCTTTGACTGCGTTAATACTAGAACAAAGTTGCGGCTGATACTGCTGGCTTTGAAGGTGCTTTGGAGAATTTGGCAGCGTGGGTTAGGTTTGGCGTTGCAGGTGAACTGCCAGATTTATTTTCCTTTACTCGTAGTGTGCACCAAGGCTGTATTTTGGCCCCTCTTCTTTTCGTTATATGTGTGTGTGATCTTTGCCCAACATTGTCTAAGGTCTCTACCGACATTCCAATGATTACGCGGGTTCCTGTGCCGGTGCTGCTTTATGCAGATGGCACAGTGCAAATGGCCCGGACCCCAGGTGCTCTGTGATCACTAGTGAAATCAGTCACGTCCTTTGAGTGATCTGGACTTGGTTACTTATCATAGAAAGTCACATACAGTGGCTTGCGGACCAGGCAAGAAACCAATGACCACGTTAATGGCTAGAGGAAATCCCTTGGTCAGTGTGAACGCTTTTAAATTATCTGGGTATTACCTTTAGCAGCGCACTCACCGGTCAGAAATTCTTGTTTAAAGCTTAGTGGAGCTACGGGTGCACTACTTAACCTGCCCCAGGACGCTTGAATAGGCACCGTATCTCCATTTCTGAATATTTACAATGCTCAATATGTTTCAGCAGGTATTTATGAAGCAGGGGATTGGGGAGATTGCAATACAAATAGCTTGTAGTTGGAAAAAAAATTGTCAAAGGTTTTTGCATTAGTGTCTGCTAGGTAATTGCACTTGTGGTTGCTTTTTTAATAGTAAAATATAGCAATAATTGGTGTTCAGTGGGTTTCCTAGAACGTTTGACCCTTGTACCACTGCACCTGCTGCAAAATTCAAATACTGACCCTAGTACCTACAAGGTAATTGCACTTGTGATTGCTTGTTTATTAGAAAAATAAACAATACTCAGTATACAGTGCCTTTCCTAAACCTTTTGGCCTCTGTGCCACTGCACCTGTTGCGCCATGGAAATCATTACCCTAGTGCCTACAGGGACAAATGAGGAAATCGTTTATATTCAGTAATATATGTGTTCCGAAAAAGGCACACTTACAGACGGAATACATAATTATTGTGTAGCTAAACATAAACTCAAAAGCTTTCGTAAAAATACCTTTAAACTAATCTAACTCTCCAAAGCGAGTTGCCAATGATTTAATAAATAAAGCATATACTTTACACATCAAAGTGAAAACCAAGCATTGTTAAATTGTGTGACAATTTGGCTGTCTCTTTCCTGTGAAAAGATCTTATCCTGTGCTTGACAGTGACTGGGCCATAAACAGTGTAAATTGTCCAAAGATCACCAAATGTTAGGCTTACGCGGAGTCTAAAATGTGGTTTTGTACTTTGTCCCTAAAAATGCAGTTTCACAAATTAAATAGACCCCCAAAGAAGAAGAATTTTGTAAACACATGCAAATGTTTTGTGCATCTAAAAAATGAGATACCTTTAGAGATGGCTATGTCTAAAATAAAAATGTTAAAAAGGGCACAAGCATGCTCCATTGACAAAGTACGCTGCATTCCTCTTTGCTATAAACGCTCTACTTTGAAGTCAGCTGAAAGCAAAATAAACACTAGGCTCCCACAAAAACACAGCTTAATGTTTGACCTCAGTCTTTGAATGCCCTGCAAATGTGACGTGATAACAATAATTAAAGCCTGTTTATTACAGAAAACTAGTTTGTGGAAGAATACTGTAAACACTGCTTTAGCATGGGTAAGTGTGAACTCAAGCTGCACAGCTTAAAGCAAATGAAAAGGCAGAAAACGTGAGTTACAAGCTACAACACCAATAGCAAGCAACGGGTGGAATGCATTCCTAGGTCAACTTTCTGAAAGTCCCCAAGATGTCTCTCGCATAGCCAGACAGCTGTACTGTCTGGTATACTGCGACCTAAAAAGGGCTCAGTGTCAGACTCGGGCACCAACGGGCTAATAGCACTCCTGGGTACAGGGGCTAAGTACTTTGCATAACTGCTGCTGAAATACCTAGAGGCATGGACAACTGATGTTAATTTAATGAGGTTCAATGAGTCTGGATTTAATCCGTTAGCAAGTACCACCAATAACCTGGTCAGTCTTGCCATGCTAATCCACCAATCAAAAACAAAGAAGCTTACTTTATACATCTGATTCATCAAAGTTAGTGCAGCATCTGATTGTGTAAACAGAAAGCTATTCTGGCAAAAACTAGCAGCTTGAAACATCGCGAATCACTACTCTGGGCAATAGAACTTCTTTACTCATCAACCTCGGTAAAGTGAAAATAGGAGCCAATCAATTGCTGTCTGTAAAGATCTGCACCACTTCAGGCTTAAATCGAGGATGCATACTAGCTCCACATTTGTTCAACCTGTATACAGCAGACTTGAGCTTCCTATGGGATGCAGCTAAGACTCCCCTGCTCATATTGGGCTCATGTCCTGTTACTTCTTTGCTTAATGCAGACATTATTAAATCAAACTCCTACAAAAGCCCCTCAATGCATTAGCTCTCTGGTGCAGGAGCACCAAATGATCAGAAGCTAGAACAAAACTAATTATTTGGCAAAAAGGGGTCCTGGCACATCGCACATGCACCAGTAGCAAACGCTACACATTACACATGTCTACGACTGTTGCTTTGAGCAGGAGGGGCTTGCAGATCACATCAACAAACGGAAAGTCTCATCATTATGCTACTCTTTCAATTCTCTTTTAAAAGCTACAAGCACCCCATCGCTCCTCCCAGTACTAAGAGTCGTTCAAGGCAGATTAATCTCCACATTGTCATATGGTGCCAAAACCTTCCCCAGAAAGCTGAGCCAAACATGTAATACCTACAATGTAATGTTTCCAGACAATTATTTAAATTCCCCAGAACCTTTTTGCGAGCACAAATAAGGTTGGAATTTGGCCTTGTAGACCAACAACTAGTTATGGAAGCATCTTTTTTTGAGATATCGCTACAAATTAAAGGGAGCTGAAGGTCGCTCATTAAAGCTTATATTTGGACCGAAAGAACTGGAGACCATGGTACACAAATTGGCACGACTTATGGGCAAAAAAGCTTACACAAGCTGGTTTTGGAAGGGAGCCATTAATAACAATATGATTTTCCTTACACTGCAAAATGATAATGCGGCCCTCAGTAGCAGAAAACATGCTTGGTTTGTTATCAATAGCTACAAGCAACTGCCACCACACAATTACCAAGGAGAGTCCTACCCAACTTATTATAAATTAAAGCTAAAGCATTTGGGCACACTCCAACCTTGGAACTTCCCTTCCTTGAAATCCAAAACTAAGCACACAAGAGAGCAAACTCTGTAGTTAGGAAATGGATTCACTGGCGCACCATCCTGGCACTACTTGATGAACGCAGATGTCGGCTACGGTCTTTATTTAACCTGCACAATATTCATACCTGCTGTGATGCAGCCATTTTCTGCCTCAAACGCGCACGCCTTCAGCTCGTGACCAGGTTCATAAAACATATGGCTGGTGCAGAACGGCTTTCAACTAAACAGAAATCAGCAGTCTTTGCACCCTGCGACAGGTGCACATGACTTGCACCATTAAAGCATGAAGTTCTTCCTTTTTAACTCTTTGGGAGAGAGGGTGCAGTAAAGACACTGACCAATTTTGTGTGTAAAAGGACCCTTTATTGAAACAGGTGCATTTTAGAACAAAAAAACTTGGCAACTGTCTTACAAAACTAAAGCCTCACTATACATCCATTAGCCTACCACCATGACAAATGCTGAATCAAATGAAATTGCCCTCCTCTTTTTGGGAACTACACCAATTGAAGATGCAACCAAAATTCTCCATGGGGCTATCATCGAAAGTGCCTGCCATACTTCCTTCCCGCACCTCTTTGTCAAGTTTGTCCTGTACTGCCTGTCTGTATTCTGTGGCTGAGCACAAAATATCTGCCCACCTCCTGGTCAACAGTCCCGTGTAACCCAACCGAAACCCCTCCCTGAAAATCCACACCTTCCCTTGACCCTCGTAGCGCTCAAGCCAAAACTCCAACCTTGCGACCCTAACCGGAGTATGAACCCTTAGGCCCCGCCCCTTGTGTTCCCTAGCCTCCTTGAGCATTTCCTCCAGGCTGCTGCCAATGGCTTCCTCCCTGATTCCCCCACCCCAAATCAATTGACAAGGGTGTGCCGTCCCCCACACTTTGAACAATTGTGAAGAAACTTACAATATTTGCGTGTGAACAGCCCTTTATTGAAGTCCCAGCAAGCAACCCTGGCTCCCATCTGACTCTTCCCTGTTCACCTCACCCTTCCCTGGATCGGTCGGCCTTGAAAGGGCCGGTAAACTATCGGCAGATCACTGGCAGTGAAAATGGTTACCCCCCCACCCACCTTTTCGCTGCCACCATCGAGTGTTGCCACAGATCACTAGCTCACCTCATTTAGCTTCCGGATCCCATGCCATGTGCGCTTGAACTCTTCATCATACTGGGCCCACACGTATCCCCCTCCCATGATATTCGCCTTCCTCATATGTCCCTATGTTTAAACAGCGCTATGCAACGCTCCGCATATTATTTGCAATAAATCAGGAAGGCCACCTTCCAATTATTAATTATAAGTGGCACCTTAAGCCGTTTGGCCGATTCATATTCCTCCTCTTTGGACCCATCTTTGGACCTAACCTCTGGATTCAATAACTTAAGTATCTCCACATACTCCCCTCTCCAAATGTGCTCTTCTGGTGGTCAGCGTAAGGTGTGCTCCCAACGGTTTTGTCACCCCCATGTAAGGTAGTTTCTTAAACTTCAATTCCTTACTCTCTGGGCCTTCTTTCGTGTCCCTCTTATTGCTCCCATCCCGTCTCCTTCCCCACAAATAAAAAAAACTCTGGAAAATCATAAAAATCCTGCATTTGCCTCTTTAAAATATAAACTTAAAGCAACAAACACAAGACGAAAACAAGTCAAAAGTAATTTTAATGCTATCTGGACCGTTCCTCAAAGGTGCTTAAAGCAAACAGAATGGATGCCTTTGTTAAGAGACTTTTACATAACTTGTTATTTGGGTATCCCTTCCAGAACCTAATAACACACACTAATGGATAGAATTTTTCTTTGATAAAGGTGGCAACCCAACCCACAGAATGAGTTTCTGATGAGACAAAAATGCCCAGCAGGGACAGTGTTCCTCCCAACAGGGCCACCCTTTTGGCAACCATGCCAGGGTTTGCTAGGAGGCACAGTACTTCCATAGCTAGGTAACGCACACAACCCACCAGTATGTGTGCATGAGCTCACATGCCAGGAATTTTATCCTGCACAGGTCAGTGAAAGTCATTCTTTGAAAACTGTGGCAAGCTGCATCTCAGCAGCATCAAACCACTGGTCGCCACTTGAAGTAAGCCTTAGCATCCAGATCATAAGTTTAAAAATACCTTAAACAATGCAGTCTACGCATTGCTCAAGGCCAGCTCGAGTCCATTTTTGACTGCTATGTAATGACCAGTAGGCTGAGGAACATCATTATCTCACAGAGAAGTCCATTTTATGAGCATAGACATTACTGCACGGATCCACCAGAACACTGCTGCATTGCACCCTAATGCGGGTTATAAAAACAGGATTGGATGAAGGTTGATATGAAAAGATAGCTCAGCATGTTGCTGTGTCTGCTGTAGAGACCCATTGTAGGACGCTGGCTCTGTATATACTATACCAAAGTGAGGTATAGTGTGCACAGAGTCCAGTGGAACCCCAAAGGTAGGCAGAGGTAAAAGTAGATAGCACCTTACTCTCTATTCGTGGTAGTGTGGGCTAGCAGTAAGGGTTTATCAGAGGGTAGTGTGAAGCATTTGTTGTACACACTCAATCAGAAAATGATATCATACACTCAAAGACTGAACTCAGACCAATTTTGTTTGTATAAAAATATTATTTTTATTTTAGTTATTTTATTTCCTAGAACCAAGCAAGTCCGGCACAGGTAAGTGATAAGTACAGTAATAATACAGTTTGGATTGTAATTATATACAGTAGGAATTACAGTTGTATATATACTTTGGTTTGATTACAGTAGAACTACTAGTAATGCAGTGCTATGAAATATTGTGCATAAACTTTGTATTGGCTTTTCAATAGAATGTCAAGTAGATTACTTTTCTTACACAGTGTAGTATACCTGGATACTGCACTGGGACATTTCCTGTAAACAGGTAAGTGAAATTGTTTTTGTTATTTGGTTACAGTTTTAGACACTGTTACAGATTTTCCAACTCCACACTTAGAAACTTTTCACAGAAAAACAGTTAATGTTAACCTATGGAGGAAAGTAGAGTTATCGGTTCAAAGGTAAGTATTCGTTTGTGGGAGTTGGTATTCTGGGGGTAGACTCAGGGGTCCCCCAGGGTCAAAAATGCACGCTTGTTACACCCTCAGCGGCACTAGATTGGCTTGGTGCAGAGTGCTGAGGCCCAATGTCATCCACTGGGGGATAGAGGGCCTCCGGTTGGTGGCTGCTTACGAGCAGGCCACAAGGTTGTGGGAACAAAGCTCCTGGACTTAAGCTCAGGGCAAATGGGGGTTCGAGCCAGCACAAAAGTTGCACCCTCAGAGGCACTGGGGCGGCCGGGTGCAGAGTGCTGTTTTGGCTTTGGGCGCCCTGTAGCTTTCAATGGGGAGTCTCCGGTATTCAAACACACTGCAGCTCGAAGACGAAGGTCTTCTGGGTGCGACCACCAATTGAAGAGATAAGTTGGGATGTTGGGGGTTGGTTAGGCACCGTCATTTGGGCCACCCAAGGCAAAGGGGCGTCGAGTGCAGGGGTGCCTTTTATGGTCTGATCTTCTTACCAGCTCTTGGTCTTGGTTAGGGGGACCATCCGGTTTGAGGCTGGAGGCTTGAGGCAGGTCAGGGATCATCGGATCTCTGGTCACGATCTCTGGGAAGACCTCCTCAGGGTGTGGGGGCCACTTGAACTCGGGCCGTTGGCATCGGGTGCAGAGTGGTGCAGACTCATAGACTTTGCCAGACCTGGAGTCTGTGGGTGAACAAATACGATGTTCACTGGAGACAGAGTCTTTTCTTTTGAAGGCAGGGCAGGTCCTCAGGGTTCTTGAGGCTGCTGGCTTCAGGACACACCGAAGTTTCGCTTCTGCAGGTTCTAGGTGGGGACAGGCCGGTAGTGCTGGGGCCAAGTCAGTGGGCGGCCGCCTCTTCTTACCTTCAGCATGGCTGTTCGGTCCTTCTTCTTTTCTTCTTCTGATTTCTTGGCTGAGGAAGCAAGGTTCAGGGGTCCCCTTAAATACTAGAATTAGGGGTGTTAAAGGTAGGTAAAAGGTTGGGACCAATGGGTCCCTTCAATGGGGTGGGTACACCCCTATTATGCCACCCTCCAGTGGAAGGAGGGCATAAGCCTCACCCTGGTGGCTGGGTCCCCCATCGGCAAGATGGCAGGGACTGAGAGTTCTGCTTCACCTCGCCTCCCCCACCTGATGAATGGAGTTGGCAGAGGTGGACACACCTCTCTTCCTTACTTGTTTTTCCCGCCAGTTCTCCCACCCAAACTGGAGGTCCGAGCCGGTGGAGACCAGTCGCTGAAAGCAGCAAGTGACCTGGGGAAGCTCATAAAGGTGGCAAGCCTTTGAAGCTTCCCCTTCGTGGACCCTGCCCATCCTGGGGAGGAGGCTTGGCACCTTACCCCAGGATGTGCATTGTTTCAGGCCCTCAAGAGTAGCAGGCTCTCGACCCAGGGGTCCAGAAACATGTCTGCGGTGGCAGCTGAAAGCAGCCTCTCAGCCTGGACCCTAGTGGTTGTTAGAATCTCTAAGATGCCCTCTGTGTGCATTTTTCAATAAATCCCACACTGACATCCGAGTGGGTTTAATGTGCTGATAAGTTTGATACCAAACTTCTCAATTTTAAGTGCAGCCATTATGGTGCTGTGGAGTTCGTAATGACAAACTTCCAGCACCATATACTCTTAATGGCATAACTGTAGTTACAATGTCTAAGAATGGACTTAGACACTGTAGGGATACAGGGCTCATGCACCTGTACCCTCACCACTGGTATAGTGCACCCAGCTAGAGTGGTGTCTGATCTATGCCTGTGCAGTGGGTGGTGGGCATGGCACATAGGGATGTGTGCCATGTCGACTCTTCACTTTGTTCTGCACCAAAACACGCAGCCTGCAAAGGCAGTGTGTGGGTGTAAAGGTACAGAGCCTCTAATGGTGGCATAATAAGTGCTGCAGCCCTTGGGGGCCTTCCATGGCCACTGTGCCCTTGGTACCTATGGTACCACTTACCAGGGACTGACCTGTGGCCAGAGAGTGCTAATTGGATTTGGTCTTTAATGCAGTTTTAGGGAAAGAACAGAGGCCCTGGGTACCTAATTGGCAGGAGCCCAGGGCACACTCAGTCAAATCACATCAGCAGTTAAGCAAACAGTGGGGGAACCATGCAGAAAAAGGGCACTTTCTCACACCTATGAGTAACCTGAAGGTTTAAGGTTTGAATTTCAGCGGCTTTCATATAGTCAAGCTCTACAGCATTGGCTTAATTGAATTTGGTTTCAAGTAAGAATTTTGATTCTTAGAAGCTGCAAAGCCACAAACGTTATACAGACAGATTGATTAAAACTTATTTGATAACATTAATAATAAAGTGCAGTGTTTACTTGGTTTTCAATAGTGTTGAATGAGCAGGAGTTACTAGTCTGACCTAAGCATCACTCACCTTCAATTATGGTGGCTTTGGTCGAGACTGTCTGCGTTCTCGAAGGAAATTAGGTTGTAGGCATATACCAGTGAAGGACTTTACCCTGCAATAAGGGCCATGATACTCTCATAGCCATCAATCAATCAATCAATCAGTTAATTTGTAAAGCAATGCATATCTCAAGGGTCTCAAGGCGCTGGAGTGCTGGCTGCTGCATGGTGATTAGCTCTTTCGAACAGCCAAGTCTTTAGTCCTTCCTGAATACCTGTAGTGATGGGATGGTTTGAGGTTCAGGGGGAGGTTGTTCCAGGCTTTAGCCGCCAAATGAGAGAAGGAATGTCCTCCCTTGTTGGCTCTGCAGATCCAGAGGGGGAGTCTGTGAGGCATAGGGAGGTGGATTATGGGTGTCCAGTTGGTTCAATGTTGTGTAGGTCTTTGTTTGCGTGGGTCAACATCTTGAATTGGCACCCTTTCTGGATCGGGAGCCTTTGTAGTGCCTTTAGGTGGTGTATGATGTGGGTCTGTCTGAGGAGGTTGAGGATAAGTCTTGTCCCTGAGTTCTGTATGGTTTGTAGTCTCTCCAGTAGATGTGTGGTGATTCCTACATAGAGTGTTCCTGTAGTCCAACCTGCTGATGACGAGGGCCTGTGTGACGGTTTTTCTGGTGTTGTCTGGGCACACCTGAAGGTTTTGCAGAGGGTGTGGAAGCAGGTGGATGAGATTGTGTTTACCTGCTGTCTCATAGATAGCGTGCTGTCCAAGAGGATGCCGAGGCTCTGTGTGTGGTCTGTTGGGGTGGGCCGAGTTCCGACATCACATTCCCTTGAAACTACTGCTCTGGTACTCCTAAGACTTGAACTACCTCTTTAGCATTTTATCTCTGATAGGAGACCCGGCATGGCCAAACTGACATTAATAAAAATTAATCTGAAAGAGGCTGAGGTGCGTTGACCCACACAAAGAATGGTGTTGTTCACAATTACATGTGATCGATAGCTCGAGTATGCTGTTTCTTAAAATCAGTTGATGATAAACCTGTTTCTTTACTAGCACTGCAATGTACTTAGTTTACATACTGTCTTCAGTTGATACCGCTTTAAGTTTGTTTACATGCTCTCTTCATTCCATAATGCACCAGAGCCAAGTCTCTGTCTGGAATCCTTGGGGGTAGGGTAAGATTTTTCATGTCCTCACCCAAAGAAAGTCCCCTTCACCCAAAGATGCATACCGTTTCCAACAGCCTGCTAGTCTGGAATTGTCCAGTGTGCTGGCGCCACCTCTGCTAATGTGAAAGGGTGTTGAGTTATATTGCTACTCGTTTGAGGGCTGCAGATGTTGGTTGTCTCCTTCACCAATCTTGTGTGCCATCAACCTACATATTGATAAATGCTGAGCAAATGTAGCTTTTTAAGAACTGCTGTACTACCAATAGCCGTGCCTCAAAGAATCCATTTGATGTACACTCTGCCACCAAAAACACAGCAGACATGAAATTGTGGGTCAGAAACCCTAGTCACAGAAGCCAGTTTCACGCTAAATTAAATGTTCTATTATCTTTGCTAGACAAGATAGTTTGCCACACATAATATAGCCTGGGTAATGTGTAGTCCTCAATCCCATCTAGCAATTTTCTTTGCCTGAGGACTTTTTTCTAAATTGTCCAGGGATGCACTTCCTTACATCTAGCTGCGAAAAATGTTAATTTCATTATTTTAAATCTTAATTTAGAAAAACAGACTCACTTTTCTAAACTACACCTTAGAATGTATTTAAAGAGCCGCAAAAAATGAGGATTCCTTTTTAGGAAGCAAGCTAAACGGTTTTGATTTGCTCCTGGTCACTGCCTCTACACTGTTGGTAAGTAAGTTCCTCCGCATATCGGCCATACAAAAGAGAAGCTGAGCACGTCTGACGACTTCCTCCTTGAAGCCTTTGTGAGTTATGCAAATTAGCAGAGATCTTTATCTAAATTGGTGGCATGCAATGGAAATGAGCTGAAATTTTTAGGAGATCAATACCATTGTCTGCCGCTTTCAGAACAGATCACAGAAATCTCATTCAAATTACCTAATTTTCTTATTTGAATCAAAGAATAGAGCCCCCCCCCCCCCCCCCCCCCCCCAACCCCTGTTCCCAAAACATCCTGTTGGCAGGAATTCAATCGGGTTTAGGCCCATCCTCTGATGGCACATCTAGACAGGTCCTCTGGGTAATGCGACATCTTTATTTATCTATAAGTACACCAACCCTGGCCACAGGTGACCGTGGTAAATTCTTCTGTTTGAGTCAACAGCCTGTGACAATGACATCCTTTCAGAACAAATCACAATATTGCTTCTGAATGAAAACTAAGTCGAAGATTGATTTGAGCTGCCTCCTTGGTCAAGCCCATCACTCAATGCACCTCTAAATATGTACTGTTCGGCTGCATTGTCATGCTAGAAACCAAACTGCTTCCCAAGGTCCACGGGGCCTCAGAGCCCTAAGGGGGCAATAGAACCCTGATAACTGCTGAATTTTACTACCCCAACAGCGGTCAAGGGGGCATTTTCCTTGAACTAGTGCTCATTTATTTATTTTAAATGTCTTGTATAGCACGAACAAGACCCCAAGAGGTATCAGAGTATCGAGGCGCTTCACAGTAAAGGATGAGGTAACAAGGTGAAAAGGGGCCATTGTAAGGCAATAGTAGAGGATAACAAGATAAGCTGATTTTAATGTACAAGGAAGCGCACAAGACATTTCTTGGTACAATAAGGTAGACAGTACTGGGTAATACAAGTGTTGAAGAAAACAGACTACTGATGGTTATTTACGACAGGAACCAGTCCATTAAGAGTGTTTTTACTTCATTTTTTAAAGCAGCTGTATAAGGAATTCTGCGGATATCCGGAGGGAGCGAGTTCCAGATCTTCGGTGCATCCTTGCTATTCTGCTGCTACATCCATATGTAAAATTCCCATTTTATTGCAAGCAACATGCTACCCACCCAAACTCTCATGCTAGTCTTTAATTGTTTTACAGTTGTATATAGCACAAACTTGGCTTTTTAGGTACAGGGAGCTGAGGAGAGATTCGAACCTGGTTCCCAGATCCAGAGTTGAGAGATCTGGCTGTCATGACACATTTCCTCCTCTTTGTTCCCCTCCTCTCCTCACCCTAGTGCTCTAATGGCTGGGATCGCAACAGATAGCAGGCCAGCCACACTGGTGCTATGTGCTGCTGTTGTTGGCCACCATGATTGACTCCATGACTAGCTACTTTGCAAAGTTAAGTATTGCATCCCATTCCAATCACCTGAAGATTAAACTTTCCAAATACGTGTCTGCACGTGTATTTATTTACGCACATTCGTAAGGAGCACAACATTAAGAGGTGGTGTCTGCGCACTTCGCATCAAACTACCACAAGAGGAATTGAATCCTTCTCTTACAATTAACTTTGGTAAGAACAGCAAATACAACAAATACTTTCAAATGAGCATTCGTAGGAAAGGGCTCAGCTGATGCTAAAGGTAAAAAGCAAGGTGACATTATAAGAGCCCTAATGACCGAATACGTTGAATGGTCGAAATCAGTTTTAAAGGTGGAAAGAGAAAGGGTCGAGAGACCACAACGCCAGATAAGGCAAGGCAATGATATGTTAGTGTTATCAGCAGGATGAACAGGCAGAGTACTTCGGGATTGAAACCTCACCGAGAAGCGACAGAGAGCGAGAAGATAAGAGACAGAAGAGCCCACATGCTATAGCTTCGTTTCACAGGTTGCTTGTTTTTCCAGCACAGGCGAAGAAGCTACCTGTAAAAAGATTGATGGTTTGAGTTGGTTGAATGATGGCTGGTGAGTTTTAATGTGGCTGGAAAGCATACATGGTTAATGTGACAGATGCATTCCATGACATACAGGAAGGCTTTAAGGGTTGGGCGAGGACAGCCCCTTCAGCCCTTAAAGCACCCCTCAGTGAGGAAATGCATGCCTCTCACCCTTCGGAGTCTACAAGGACAGCGAGCTAGACTTTTGGCTCTGTAGGGTGATCTCATTGAAATCAAAGGGGGAGAGAAAAAAAGACGTTTGAGGATAAGGACGTTTTTGGAGTGGACGAGCGATCCCAGTTTAGTCAATGGAGGCATTTTGTTTGGAAGGTGATGATCTACAGCAAGCAGGGCGACCTCCCTCCACACCTGTGAGGTGAGAGGTATGGACGGAAAATATATTGAGTCCTTTCCTGGTCTGTATCAGTGATCAGCTTTTATGTCTCTCGCTTCACCTGCTTGATCACCCTTACTGACTCCTGCTGTTCCTGCAGGCCTCAGTAGTTAGATAGCCTTTCAGTGTCCTGTTATTGCATTGGTGATAGGTCTCAGTCCACTCCACCGCTCAGCGATCCTGGCCTCTGCCATCCATCAGTGGTCAGCCTTCTGGTCGGTCGTTTGCTACAACTGTTTGTTTATCCTTTCAGTTGCTTGCTGTTCCTCAGAGGTCATCCGTCCTGTGCTCTGCTATCCCTCAGGCAGGGCAGCAGCCTTCTCATCCACAGGTATCGCCCCGTACTGAGCCTTACTGTCCCCCGGTATTCCCCTCTTAAACCCCACCCCCTCCTGCACGTCCCACCCAGTAGCGTAGCAGGGGGGCGGGGCGGGGGCTGGATGCCAATGCAAGCAATGATAAATAGCCCTCTAACTTTTGTTTAGGTAGTAGGTCATGGGCCCTCAGAACTCTAGGCCCTGGTGCCACCGCGCCTCTTGTACTTCTGGTTGCCATCGGGCCGTGGCTCCGAACTCACTGTTAATGACGTCATGCTGCTCGTCGTTGAGATGCTTGGTCCAGAGAAGCGCTGGACGCAGGGCCATTTCTAGGTGTTTTGTCGCCCTAGGAGAGATTTGAAAAATGCCGCCCCCTCCTTTTTACTACCATCACTCTCTCCACCTGTCATCCAGGCTAGAAGAATTAATACATTAGATATTCCCAAACTCATGTTTTTTGCCGCCCTCCCCCTTTTGCCGCCCTAGGTGGCCGCCTAGTCTTGCCTACTGGTAGAAACGGCCCTGGCTGGACGGGCACGCCCGTTCGACTCCCATCCAAGCAGCGCTGCGCGTTAATTGCCAGCCACTTATTCTGTGCCTGACACCTGCGCAGGCTGCCCTGGGAAATCCTTCAGAAAGGACATCAGTAAATTAAACAAAAATAGCTCAGAAAAGAAAGCTAACGACATGTTGACTCACGGCCAGCAGCCCTGTCCAGGTCACGCCGCGTTCTCCGCCCGTCTGGGCGGAATGTGAAGTGGTCCGCCATGTTAGTTAACTTTTTAGGGGCCTTATAATGAGGGGGTGGCGGGTTTCAGAGGGCCTTGCTTTGACCCTCTTATCGGAATTGATAGGTGCCCGTTTATAATCAACAGACCATTTGGTCACTGCGCGGCAATGGCATTTCTTCTGCGTTTTGTTCTACTTTTGACTTTGAGGTGATAATCAACTAATTTGTCTGATGTTCTTAGCCAGCGGTGCTCTGCCAGCTGAATGAAGGCAGAGGGCAGACTTACATTGCTTCTAAAATCGTCAAGGGCGTGATTCTGGGGTGCTGCTGCATTCAGCACAGCGCGCCCCGGAAATGTTCTATGTGGGTGCGGAAGAATAGCATTGTGCCCTGACAGGCGTTCGAGAGACGCAAAGGGGTGCGGTGTAAATGGGAATGAACTTGCATGGCGAGTTGTACTACTAAAGAGTGTGCCCGAGATTTATTCTGGTGTAAGACTATCGAGGACAGAACATCTAGGGATAAAATATTGAAAAGTAAGAGCATATAGGGAAGTATTGGTTTCTTATTCCTAACTCCAAATCTATGTACCTCGAATATATATACATCGAATTAGTACATTTTAGTGGATTTAGGTAAAAAATATTTATAATCACCTGCCCGTGTTTTAAAAAAATATATATTTTAATTAATACATTTTTAGGAGTACATAAATTTACAGTACCAACAAGACATCGTGGAATAACCAGTACACAGAATAAATTCGCGAGCAACACAGGTCCAGCTTAATGTACGCATGGCCCACATTCCCCGTCCATGTTTTGTGCTTGATGTGTTATCGATATTCTTTGCTATCGAAATTCTGGTTTCGATATTCAGGGTGCACACCTGCATGGCAGAGGTTCTTGTCGTTTATTGTCCTTGTGTCTAAAATAAACTATAATCGCCATGGGGATGTTGAGTATGGCCGCCTGGTAGTAAGGGGTATAGCTTCCATCGGTGCAACAGGGGAAGAGGCACTGAGGCCCAGAGACTAGAAGGGCCCACTGAACCATCATTATTGCTGTATTTCACAGTTGAAACAGCAGCCGGGGGGGCCTATTCCTCCCTTGCTCTAGGACCCATGTCACAATGGCTAAGCCACTGTCAGTCGTGCTAGAAGCAATGCATGGAAACTCCAAGTGTGGCCGGAGTAGGCTCTCTCAGATGAATAAAAGTGAATCTTGGTAAATGCATTTTGAGTTGAAGCACCTGGGACAGAAACAATAAGTCCAACATCCTTCATATCTCCATTCCTTTTCCAAGGCAAATGGCTATCAGTCTGTCCAGCAGCAGCAGGTCCTATGCAAAAGCTTCTGGTTGGCATTCGTGCCTTTTTTGCATGAATTTTCTTGTACAGTGCCATTGAAATGTAATCTTGGGATCAAACTGCACTAGAAATAGTTGCAAGAGACACCAAAGCCCGTTGCCCTGACATGTTGTGCGGGTCATGCAAATGGACCAAAAAGAAAAACATTGCTAATCATATCCCTGTCATACACTATTATCTTGAAACGTAGCGCGTAGGGAACAGGAAAGGCCTTTGACGCCATCTTGTGTAAATGTTGCCACTACCCCTACACCATCAACGTGAATCATGTCCTGTTTGTCTTAATGCTAAGTAGTTGCTTTGTCGGTTAGTCTTTATTTTCTGCACACTGGTGTTGGCATTGGTACTCGTGGCTTGTTTTTTGACCCGTGCTGTGATGTTTTTAAGCCCAGTGGAACTCACCTCTGTCTCAAAACATTGTACTCCTTTCTCCCAAAATGCATATATTTAGCTGCTTTCTCTCTATAGTACTATCCTCTCCGCAATCCAAAAACAAGGAAAAATCTGTTCTACGGAGAGTACAAAGTTCTTTCTTGAGGCCACTCCCTCACATCCACAACCAATAGCTTCAGACCTTCGTACTGATAAAACCTTTTAAGTTAAGATGAGCATTAAATGACTTCACTGGATAACAACATGCTCCTGGGATCTAAACAGTTAGTACTGTACCTAGAATAGTAAATCTGCAGTTTAATGCCGTAGCAGGTCAAAGTAATGACCATGTGGATAAAATCTGTGTCAATTTGAAGATCATGTCGCTGTGAAGGTGGTCAGTATGATGAAATGTATCTAGCCAATAGCTGAAAGCGATCATGACAGCCTGTAGTGGACCAAGTGTTCTGGATTCTAGAGCAACATTGGATTTCAGTTTTCCATGTGACAATGAGGGTTCCAATTGTAAAACTATATATGAAAAGAGAAACTGAAATATGTGTGGTTATTTAAAAAAAAATGATTGACACATCTTTCGTACAGGGCAGGAAGATACTCTCACCTAGGTGATATGCCGTAGTCAGAAACTATCGCTGCTTCACCCTGATTTTATGTTAATTGACAAGTTCTGGGTATTCATGGTTTCTCTATTATCCACCATGACTTGGCCAACGTTTTGACAAGTGAGACATGGCAGCTCATTTTCACCCGCGCTATCAAAATGAACATATTGTAGGGTGGTTAATTGAAAAGCCAGGTCTTCAGCTTCTTGTGGAGTTCAAGGAGACCGGAGTAGGAGGCTCTAATGTGAAGGGCAAGGCCATTCCATGCTTTCGTGTTAAATAATTGCTAATTTTAGAGAGAGCTTTTTATGGCACACTTATCACTGAGGTGCCTGAATGGTAAGAGTTCACGGCTGCTAGAGCCATCCATGATAAATAGATGTACATGCTTTCTCTGTCCTTTTATCTCACTTTGCCAACAGCTTGCTGGTCAACTTTTGGCTTATGTGGAGTCCTTGCACAGCCAATGAAAGGGGTTTCAGACAGGGGGCATCAGTGCACTCTTCTTACAATAATAGTGCTGCAGAAGCTCTCATGTTAAAAATAGTGAGTGATAATGTGGTCTTCAAAGGCACAAACCAAAATGATCATTCATCTCATTGTCCTGACCAGCATCTCCATGATATTTTTCCACAAGCTCTCGAGGACATGCTTTTTGGATGGACATGCATCACACACAGATTTTGTGCAACAGTTCCTCCTATTATCAGATAAGTTGATGGTGTTATGAATAAGGGTGAGACTGGGACAGTGTGGGATTGCCTGGTGAATTACTATATACAAAATGTTTTTGCTGCACAGACGAATATTGTTCCTGGTTATTGCGGTAAACCCTCAAGTTAAACATTTTAAATGCACTATCTGGTTGAAGTTTATCAGCCTGCTAGTTGGATGATCCTATTCCACACAGTACCAAACACCTCTGAAGGTCAATGGACTTCCTCTTAATTCATTCCAAGGGCTAGGATCTAGTGAACATATGGGGTGCTACATGTCACCTGTCTTTATCACACTTCAGTCTCTTTACTGCTGCTGACAAGGACTATCTGTTCCTCCGTAGACTTGCATTCAGTCTCTTGGGAGTGGGTTGGTTTCTGGCTATGTACTAACACATTTACTCTGTTTCTGGCTATGTACTTTTCTCTATTTTGTGATTTATTTATTTATTGTTTACTGCAAAAAGCTAATGATGAAAGTGGGTTTATATAGCTGAACAATTACATGCATGGAGCCCCTGGCTCATGCCATGATTGTGAGATGGACACCCTCAATAAAAGGCCGTAGTTTGGGTGTGCATTATGAGGGCAAAAACCTTACCGAAGATATATTCTCATAAAATGTGAAGTGTGCGTTTAGGATCTGTGGTCCACCTGTTAGGATGCTGTGATACATGCACTTCTGCTTTGTACTTGCTCAGGTCACTTTAACACGATTCCCCTAGTGAATGACCCTCATGGTTGCATGGTCTCACTGGGTTTAGTTGACCAGCACAATACCTGGAAAAACAAGCACAGATGTTCATGAGCAAGGGTGTGTGATGAAGGTCAAGGAGAGTCTGATCAGTGACAGATTTTCAGGATATCCACATACAAAAACATTTGCATTCAATGATTCTAAATGGAACCAGCTTACATGAGTGGCTATCCCTAAAATCTGTCCACAATCTGGTGCGCTTCAACTAATGCCAAACAACTATATTCTAAAGTGAGTGATGATGTAAGGTGTGATGCCTAAAATGTGCTATGAGTGAACATATTTTTGTCTGCAGCTAGAAGCTTTAGTCAGGAGTTTTATTCCTAGCTGATCTGTAACCATAACACAGACTCTTTCTTCATTTGTCTGGAGCTTTCATCATTATAATAGTTGTTAGAAACTGGGTTTGTAGTTTGCACAGATATGTACCATGTCCAAGTAGGAACCACAATCCTAGTCAGGGTAAGTCAGATACACAACCTAAATTAACCTGTGCTCACTCTATGGTAGCTTGGCACAGACCAGTCAGGCTTAACTTAAGAGGCAATGTGTAAAGATTTTGTGCAACACTTCAAACTGTAAAACAAAGAAAACACCACACAAAAAGATACCACGCCTGACTAAAACAATAGAGCGTACTTTCATGAACAAAACAAGACCAAAATGAAAAAAATCCAAACAGTATAACCAGAGTTATGAATTTTGAAAGAATATCTTGAAATGTTGTGCTTAAGTCTTTGAATTCGGCAGCAGCAGCGATGCATCGGCGGCAAGCTTTGTGGAAGAAAGGCAAAAATATTGCAAATACATGCCTACAATCGGCATTAGATGCAGCTGACACAGCAAGTCGCCAAATGATGGCAACAGCAGCATTATGCCACCATTCATGGTTATGAGTCTTGGAATTCAAACCGAAGGTGCAAGCCAACATCATAAATACACCCTCCAATTGGGGAACAGCTGTATGGAGGCACAGTTGATAAAACACTGTAACAGCTCAAAACGGACAACAAGACTGCAAAGCCCATGGGAGCATAGCAATTTAGGGCAAACATGAGAAGAGGGGTTGCATCAAAATGCAGGCCTACACGAAGAGGCAGTTTCCAATCTAGCTTAAACACATCAGGGCTTCCAAAGTAGCTGCCAATCATTCTGCACCCCAGCAGCAATGACAGTACGCAACTCTTCAGTTCTCTTTCTGCACCTGCAGAAGGACTTACGGAGGTCTGACTGCTGCAATGACCCGCTGTGCACTCTGAAAGACTGCTTTGTTGTACCTGGAGGACTACTTTGCTGCCTGGACCGTGCCTTAAACCCTCGAAGGCAACCCTTGCTGTTTGAGCCCTGCATCTTCACCTGGATCTAGGACTACCAGAGTGAATGCAAGGCCTAGTTTGCTGGCCTCATGTTTAGATCCACAGGGACATAAAAGGCTCCCACTGTTGAGCGAAGCCTGAAACCCCAAATGGTGTTCCACCAGTCCTGGACCTTTAGCAAAAGGAGACCAGAACCAGATACCCAAAATCCAAAACTTGCGACTTGGAAAATGTTTGATTAAAAATAGCTGTGAGAACCAAGGGATGACCAGGACCAAACTGCTTGTTACTCCACCCAAGGCGGATTGCCGGTCAGCCTGACTTCACTGCTGCTCCTGCTACTTAATTTTCCACAGTAGCAAATCCTATCTAGCTGTCCTTCACCAAAAGGGTATCCAACCTCTTGGAACTATCTTTAGCTACAGCCTCTTGGCTCGTCCTTCTGGATATTCTGGACCCATTCTCGTGTTACTAGATGTCCATGGTTAGCGCTTAGATCTTTACTTGAAAAAAAATAACACTGGCTCTACTGATTACATTTTTGTTGTCAAATAATTTATACACATTTACTCTATCTTTCTAAATTGGTGTGTGATTTCTCTTGTGTTGTGTTTTCACTTTATTACGGTCTGTGTGCTGCATAAATAATTTACAGATTGTTTCTAAATTAAGCCTGACTGTTTTTTGTGCCCAGAACCTAGGTTTAAGCACAGGTTTATTTAGTGCCTTTTTGTGGTTCACCTTGCCAGGGACTGTGGCTTTTGCTTTACAAGGGCTCAAATCCCAGTCACTCAACAATCCCATTTCTCACATGTGGGCCCAAAACATTTGTTTAAACTTTCAAGACCTGCGGTGCACAGACTTTGGAGTAGACGACCTGTCCTGAACTGAATCCTTGCATACAGAGATAAGCAATGTATCACCACACTCAGACTAAATATGTGGATGGTAAAGAGCCTACATCCATGATCTAAAACCTGCCTTTGTGACATGCGCTCTAATACTGTGAAGCATGAACATAGAAGGATTAGCAGACTTCGTGACCTTAGTACGTTAGGTCAGACGTCTTATTCTCTTTGATGGGCTATTACATCAGATTCCAAAGACGTAGAGAAACCATCTTGTATTGACTCTTCCATTCAAATTGAGTTCCCAATTCATCATCAAAAGACTTTATTTCGGCTTTTACAGCCATAAAACCACAATTAAAATTCACAACATATAACAATTTATATCAAGGGAAAAGATACAAAATCACCGGACACACTACATTGCAAACATGGGGAGGTAGACAAGCTACTGTGGGAGAATAAGGACAACATTGTAATTTATGGGAAATTCATGAATTTAAAACAATCATTAAGAATATAATTTAGGCTAAAAGTGAATAAAAAGAATAATAAAACACATCCAATAGACACTAAAAAGAAGCCCAAGATCGATATATCAACCTGGAAACAGGCACTTCTATCCCTCACAAGGAAGTAACTCCCAGTACCCCCCTCTCTATATTTTTTGAAATAATCGAGCTAATTGTTACTTGTAGCCAGATCAGATTTCAATAAATACTGTCTTTTTGACCACATTGCAAAAAGAAATTTCGAAATTACAACAACATAGTCCGAGTCGGTATCAGATTTTAGGATCCTATAGAATTCACAATAGTTCCTAATGCCCAGGTTTCTACATAGTTGTATAACCCATTTAAACCTAGCCTGTTTGTATGCCGGGCAGAAGAACATTATGTGGATATCAGTTTCTTCTTCCTCTACTAGGCATACAGGACATAGGCGATGGGGTACGCCCACCCACTTCTTAGTTGTAGCATAAAGCGGGAGCGTCCCATATCTGAATTGCAAGAACAACTTCTTGGCTAAAGGCGGTTGTATTGAATCCAACGCCTGCTCAAATTTATAATGTGACTTGCAATCCAAGAACCCATATGTTAGAGAAATAGGTTTGGCTACCTGTAGAATTCTAGTCAATTTATACTCCTTCAGCGCATTTGCCAGAGTTTTCTTAGAGATAGCCAAACAAGATTCTTCAGGAGTGGTCCATAGCTCCTCCATTCCCATGGCACAGTAAGAATCTCTAACAAAGGACAGCCAGAGTATACTACCCCCGGCCCCCGGTGATGACATTACCACTTTTAGTTCTGCCCTATAATGGCTCAACTCCGTGGTACTCCACAGCCGTCGCCAATATAGCAATGGACGTGAGGAGATTATGTCCATAATAGGGAGGATATCTAAGTCCATTCTTAGGGGTACAAGGGGAGTGTTTTTTGGGAGTGCCAGAATTTGTCTCATAAAATTATTCTCAGTTATGGTGAGGGCGTTTGAAGGACTATGCCCCCACAGTTCTGCCCCATATAAGGCGGCCGACCTCGCTTGTACTTCTAGCGGAAGGCTTATAACCTTTAGAGCGCAGCTCTTCTGAACCTTTAAAATTCCCCCAATTGCCTGGGTATGCCTCAAATTAGCCTTGTTGATTTGCAGACCCCATCCCATTTTTAATCATTTAAGGAGAGGCCCAGATAATCAAAGATCTGGACCCTCTCTAAGGGTCTTCCATCCATCATTGGGTGCGGCCAGTTTATGGAATTTGCATTGAAGACCATATATTTTGTTTTATTGATGTTTACTACAAGGTTTCTCCTAGTGCAGAACTGCCTAAATTCCTTTAGCACTCGCTGCATCCCCATTGGTGATTTAGAGAGGAGCCGGGTGTCATCTGCAAACATTAGTGTGGGAAATTTACGGAGTCCTAATCTAGGGGAGTCAATATCCTTTATAGTAAGTAGATCTTCTATTAACCCATTGAGAAAGGGGGAAAAGAGGGTCGGCGTGAGCACACAGCCCTGCCTCACCCCCTTACCAATGGGAAAGGGAGCCGTTAGTTGCCCATTTTTACCATACCTTACTCTAGCAAATCTTCCATGGTGGAGGCGTTTGAGCTGGAAACAAAGGTAGGGTGGAGCACCCATGTCCAGCAGGATACCCCACAACTGTTCACGATCCACCATGTCAAAGACAGATTTCAAATCCACGAAGGTAAGGTACAGGTTCCCACCTTCCAGCACTACATGCTTCCAGTATATCACCTGGAGCCTAAAGAGCTGATCTACAGTTGAAGTTTTGACTCTAAAACCTGCTTGCAACGAGGTTAGAACATCATGATCTTCCATTCAATCCTGCAGTCTCCCTAATAACAACCTTGCAAAAAAAATTGTTACAGGTCAATAAGGCTAATTGGCCTATAATTAGCAGGTTCGGCGGGGGACCCTTTTTTTTATAGATAGGGATGATCTCCGCTGCAGCCCAGGTCGGTGGAGCTGGGAGACCATGAAGAATCGCATTGAAAAGTAATTGTAAATTTGGAGCCCATACTACCTGTTCGTTTTTATACAAATCCCCAGGGATTCTATCTAATCCTAGTGCTTTGTTAGGTAGTAGCTTGGCTAGAGCAGATAGTACCTCAGCCGTAGGACATGGGGAAATGTCCCAAACGGGATCAGCGATAGAAAGGCACACCGTGGTCTCACTCACACTCTGTCCGATAGACGGACTTGAGTATAGCTGCTTAAAATATAGGTGCCAGGCTTCCTCGCTAATATTTGGCTTGGTGGTGATCCTGCACTCGGTTTTTCCTGTGTGGACCAAATTCCAAAAGGCTCTAGTGTCTTTTGCATCCAAGGCAGACTTTATGGCCTGCCATCTATCGGTTTCCCATTCAAATGTAGCTTTTAAAAGGGTTTTCTTAAAAACAGCCCTAGCCTCCCTGATAGACAGGCTATCGCCCCCCTTGAGGGATGATAGCAAACCTTGTTTTGCTTCCTTACAGTTGCTATTATACCAGGGGTTCTTATCACTAACATATTTGGTCTTAGCGGGACTGCTGGCATAGAAAAAATCCACCAGGGTAGAAACCATATCCTGGTGGACCTTCCCCAGACCATTTTCAGAACCTAAATTAGTAAAAGTACCAGATATAAGGCTTGCCTTCTCCAAGAAAGGAATAATAATATTATACATATTTGCAATATTTTCTGGGGATTGGTTTAATGTGGCCCAACGGATGCGTCTCCCTCCTTCAGCAACAACTAGATAATCGCAGAGGGGGGTTTTGCACCCTCTGTCTCTCTCTATTCCCTATTCTGTGGAATGGGCTTCTCATTGGCATCCACATCAAGACAAATTGCCTAGCGTTTAACAGACTGAAAAAAACACTGTATAAATCTTTTGCCTCGCCCTCTTTTAGTTAAGCCGATACTACAGTGGCGCTGGACAAACAGTTTCTCATACAATAATGGCTGTGGGCATCAATATCCTCACAGTGAGATAAGGAGCTTAGAAGCAGTAGCATTGACTTGAGGTGCCCATTAACCAGATAAGCTGTTTTGGAAGTTGGGGTTTCGGGGGCAGCTCTTCTAGTATGGTACTCCATGTCTTGTAGAATTCTAATTATTCCCCCATCCAACTCCTTGGGTCCCCTCTTGTGAAACCACTTCAAGAATTGAAAACCAAGATTTCATGTACTGAAGTGTCTGTTCTGTGTTCCCTTGCAGCAGAAGCAGTATTACTGTCTGATCTGATTTCCTTTTAAAGAAAAGGGCTTCTAGTACCCGAGGGCCAATTCAGATTCAGTTGCAGCAGACTACTGACATCATTGCTTTTGAAGCGCTTAATACAATGATGTCATCAGTTTTTAAACCAGTGTCTTAATAATGGTTCTTCTTCAATCCAAAATACCAATTTCACAAAACTGTAAAACAAAGTGAAAGATGGCGATATTATGGATCAATAGTCTTGGATAATCAGATATTCTTCTTCTGGTTCCTGGTATTCCTTCCCAGAGTCCTCTGCGAAAAATTCCAATTTGAGGAACCTCAATGCCATCCCATATATATATTTGGCAGTTTCAACAAAAGAGAGGGGTACTTAACACTGAAGTATAGGTGGCTACATGGAAAGTATCAGCTTTGTTTACGCCAGAGCATTCTGGAACCGGCACCATCATTTAACAAGAGGAAGCAGCAAAAGCAAAATATATATATATAATGTGATTTTATTGTCACATATTATTACCTTGTGACCTCAGAGTAGCAGATTTTAGGCAGTAAGAACTACCAGTGAAAGCAAAGATGTATAAATATAATCATACTGAGCTATTTTTAGTACTGGGATAGGATTTGCTTGGTTCTTCAATGGTCCTTCTCGGACGATGACACCTCCATGGCGCGTTGCTTGTTGTCCCGCTGCCAGAATGTTTTAAGTTTTCTGTAGAAGGCTTTGCAGCTGAAGCCATCATGCATCCCATTCTTTATGTGGTTTTGCAGCGAGTGGAGGGTGGGGAACATCCTGCAGCAAGCCATGCATTTCTGGCCGTTCTGCTGCGGCGGGAGCCACTTGGCGGCCATGATAATGTCTTGGGAGGTAATGGTGTCTTTAGGGCTCAGTGTCGATGTAGATTTTCGTTTTGAGCCATGGAGGCAGGTGCTACACGGTGAAGATGCGGCGGAGCAATTGCTATTCCCGCCACAATGTCCGGGCACGTCGACAGCAGTCTCCCGCGCTTCGTCCACAGGTGTTTCAATTACACAGCAGGGTTCCAAAAGGCTGTCTGTCTCCAGGCACACAAAATAGCTGTAGGGGGAGAACCAAGGACGGTAGACAGTGCAGTTTGCCCGGGTCAGATCTAGGATTTTGTAGTCTGAAGAATCTTCTGTAAAGAAAGCAAAATGATAGTGTTTGAAGTTGCTTAAATTATTGCTGTATTTATACAAATGATGTATACAGAGATATGCACACTCGCACACACACGGCAAGATAAACTTACATTTACACACAAATATAAGCAACAAACTTTTAGTGGTACCATTAGGCTTATAGTTAAGCTGGAAACTGTAGGACAAAGAGAAAATAGAGAGTGCCCACACCTCAAGAGATAAACAACTTATTCAAAGAAGCACGTGTAACTGAATGACACATGTGGAGGTACATTTATTTATACCAGCAACTCATGTTATTTATGAATTTTTCAACAAAATATTTTGAAAAGCAGAAAAAGAGGGGTAAACCCACACAATCAACACAGTGATTATACAAATACATACAGTTATTGACAGTGGTGAACAACGACAATCAATGAAAAACATAAGAACACAGAGCAAAAATATATTAACACATTTGATGATTCACAGTTACATATAAATGCCTATTTTATAACCACCAAAGCGAAGTGAAACAAAAGGGGGGCAAGAGCTTGTACAATGTTCATTGACATGGATACATTTAATGTATTACTATGCTCTTGCGCAGTGCCGACGCGTTTCAGGTTCGAGCAGAACGTAATCGAACCCTCATCAGGGCTTTGTGAATTGTCTGTGTGAAAAGAAAATTGAAAAGGATGTTGAAAGCCAAAGCTCACATGAATCATTTGGTTCATGAGATTGTGAAAAGAGGAGGGGGGGGGGGGGGTACCTGTGGTTATCAGGCTCCTGAGAACTGATCACTGGACAGGGGGCGGTACCTCAAAGGTTTTAGTTCTAAAAATGAATGGAGCATATATTGTTAAGGACATTTCGTGTGATTACAATTTCATTTGTGTCACAAATGGTTAAGGATATCACAAATGAGTGCCTACCTCTATGTGCACCGTCCGGCGCCTCTTAGAGGGAGGAGGTCGAGGTAAAAAAAGTCTTTATGTCCTGTCAATTAAAAGAAGAGGCTAGTGTTGTAGTATGAACCTCAAACGGATTGATTAGACATATCAATGAAAAGATGCATAAAAAATGCAGCCCCATACCTTGCGTTGTTGAGTATTGAAAAAGCGGTTTCCCTCTAAGCTGAAATTGACGTGATGATTCTACCTAAAGGAATGCAGACATGCGTCACGATGGCTATACGTCGCCAGCATTTACACAAATAATGGAATACGGGTGGAAAGTGGCCTACCTGGGTTCGCAGCAGAAGTCGTGGCGGCCCAGGGATCGGAAAAACGGAGTGTGTCACTTTGGATCCGTAAACAAGGCGCGCTGCAAAATCAGGACACAAGCGCGAGTAAGTTAAACTGCACGAAGCAGCAGTTATGGCTTGAATGGGAACCTCCGTGAGCTTCCGTCGGGGGCAGATTTCTTACCTGTCCGTGGACAGTCAGTCTCCAAATGCGAGGCTTCACAATGAATGCCCGGCGTTACGTGGGGCCATTTTGGAAATGTTTGATGAAGGGCGAACAGTGTCCCATTGAATTCTGGGATATGTAGTCCTAATTACAAAAAATGCAAGAACGCGCCGAATAAAAATGAATTGTACACAGTCAAGTGTGATGAGTATTAATAAGAAACAACAAAGGCAGGGAAGAGCCATTATGTGGGGGCTCATTATGACTAAACAGAGGGGTCCACCTTATAAATAGGAATCAGGGGGCGCAAGGCAGAGGGGGACAAAAAGTAATTCGAAATCAGGCCATTGTCAGAAAAGGCAGCTATATTCTTGATAGCTCAGACATACTATTCAGCCCTGTAAGGGTACTATTGAACTTCAAAATCAGGTATGCTTCCTTCTGGAGTAATACCTTGTCAACGTCTGCAGGGCGCTGTGTTGTACCAATTGTGTAAAGTACTGACCATTTAAACTCAAGTTCAGAATGAGATTTATCAATGAAATGTTCCACCATGGGAGCCGAGAGGACTTTCTTTCTTATCCTGGACCTGTGCTGACTGATAAGGAAGTTCACTTGCTGGTTCGTTTTACCAATGTAAATCTTGGGACAGGGACACTGGATGACATATACGACATTCTTGGTTTTACAGTTGGTGAAACCCGAATGCTTCCATTTAATCCCCTGGTGTTCAAATTCGTTGCCCTCAATTGTACTGGTGCATGCCACACAATTGCCGCACCTATGGTGTCCATCAATTGGTTTCAAATTCCAACAAGACAAAATGTCATGCTTGGATTTTGGCAGTGACACATCAGCTCTGACAATTTGTTGTCCAATGCTTTTATTTTTCTTATAGGCAAAAATTGGCCGGGGAAAGGGGCATTCTAAGCCGTCAAGGAGATGCCAGTTTTTTAAAATTGTTTGTCTCATTTTGTGTGTGTCTGGACCGAATGTGGTCACACATACCAACCGGTCAAGTTCTTTCTTTTCTTTTATTTCCAGCAAGCACTCCCTCGGAGTGAAACGCGCTCTTTTATAAGAATCTTGAGTAACTTCTTGGGGTATCCTCTGTGTATCATTTCCCCACAGAAGATTTCCGCATGGTGGTCAAAATCACTAACCTCTGTGCAGTTCCTGCGAATCCGCAGTAATTGCCCATACAGGAGATTGGTCTTTAGGTTTCTCGGATGGTGACTGCTATGATGCAGAATGGTGTTTTTATCAGTAGCCTTCCTATGGAGGGAGGCCTTCAATAGTCCATCTGCGCATGTAACTTCTATGTCCAGGAAAGTCATTCTGGTTTTACTGGCTTCCATGGAGAATTTTATGTCGCTGTGTCTCGTGTTGATCCATTCGTGGAAGCCACTGAGTTCAGCCTGACTCCCCTGCCACAGGAGCCAGACGTCGTCAATATAGCGCCACCAATGGATGATGTTATCACTGAATGGATTGTTATTATCGACAAACTTCATCTCATATTGCGCCATGTAGAGCACTGCCATTTCTGGGGCATAAGGACACCCCATGGCAGTGCCCTTCACTTGCATAAAGAACTGATCGTCAAATACAAAGTAGTTCTTCTTGAGGGCAATTTCTGCCAATTTCAAAATAAAGTGTGTGGGCACCCGGTGGGGAGGCTCTCGCATCTCAAGATACAGCTCGATGACTTCAAGAGCCTCTTCCTGAGGGATCTGTGTATATAAGGACGTCACGTCCATTGTGACCATTATTTGTGTGCAGGAATCAAAGGGGGTACCTTCTACCTTGCTCAAGAAATCAGTAGTATCTCTCAGATATGACTTAACGTTTTTAATGAAAGGCTTCAAGAAAAAATCGACATACTTAGAGATAGGTTCTAAGCAGGAGTCGACGCCAGATACTATGGGTCTCCCCGGTGGGTCAGCCAAACTCTTATGAATCTTCGGAAGAAGATATAAGATTGGGATGCGTGGAAACTTTTTTGTGAGGAAATCAAATTCCTTGGGTCCAAGGAAGCCTTGTTCCTGGCCCTCACAAAGTGTCTGTGAAATGAGACTTTGTATATATTTCGTAGGGTCTTCTTGTAATTTGCGATACCATGTAGTGTTGTTGACATGTTTCATGCCCTCGCCGATGTATTGGTCTCTCGGCCACAGGACGACTGCTCCCCCCTTATCGGCCTGCTTGATGATTAAAGAAGAATCTTCTTTAAGGCTCTGAATCGCTTTTCGTTGGTGCGGATTGATATTCTGTGGTACATATTTTTTAGATCTCTCCATTTGGTTAATGGACGCTAGTGGAACCTGTTCGAAAGCCAGTACCTGTTTGGGGATGTTCTGGTGTGGAACAAAACTCGATTTATTCCTTAGGCCAGTCGTTTCTTTGTCAACTGGTGTGGGTTGGTGAAAGAAGAAGGCTCGAAGTCTCAACTTCCTACAGAATTCAAGAGTCTCAATCTTCAATTTCGTGAAATCCGTCCTTTGGCTGGGGACAAACTTTAATCCCAAGTTTAGTACGGACTCCTCGTGTTGTGTGAGAACTCTATTGGATAGGTTCACGATTACGTCTGGCTTTTCTATGACTTGTAGACCCTGTTTCTGGTTCGCATTTCCCATGCTGGTTTGAACCTGGTTTTTTGTGGCTGGCCCCTGTCTAAAAAAGCAACTTGTTTCCTAGAATTGTTGCCTCTATTGTCTTGATCTGAAGACCCTGATGAAGAGGTTTCTGAGAAAGTTGTAAATCTATTACGTGATCTGCCCTGGTAGTCGTACAGCGCCCGACGTGAGTCAACAAGGGAATAGTAATCCTCCTTTAAAAAGGGATAAACCTGTTCAATTTTGAACGTCTTTGTGTCACGTTCGTATTTGGTGGTTTTATTGTTAATGGTGATGTCTCTAAAGACTTGTATGTCTTTTTCAATTTTCTCAAGTAACGCTTTAGCGTCTGTAATAGCTGGATTTTCGGCAATGGCCTTAGTTAATTCCTCAATCTCCTCAACCTCCTTGAGGCTTAGACGTTGTGCGGTCTCTATGGTATGGACCATAAGGTCCCTGCTGCATTTAGTGTTTATGAAACTAAATCCTTTCTTGTATTCTTCGTCTTCAGTAAAAATGACGGGTATATTTTTTACCTGAAGCCCCCAAGGTATAGTGCCTCCTTTTAAATGTCGAAGGAGGAAGTGGCCATGGAGCTCAGTTCTAAAGTGCTTTTTGCACAATCTTACCAATCTCTCGGATTCGTTTTGTTGCTTCGCAGTAGAGCTTAATGTGATCGAAGCAAGCGGTGACGTGGCTATGAGTGATGCTATGTGGCTTTCGCTAAAAGACAGGGTGTCTTTTTCTGCCATACTATTTCAAGGACAACAAGGCCCTATACCCAATCACGGGAATTATTTGAATGTCCCTAATACTCTCGCTGGTGGCAACCCGCTCAATACTGGCAAAAAGAAGGAGTCCGGTCCTAATCGGGACTGAGGGGGGCTGGACCATACTATAATAAAGAGAAAATAGAGAGTGCCCACACCTCAAGAGATAAACAACTTATTCAAAGAAGCACGTGTAACTGAATGACACATGTGGAGGTACATTTATTTATACCAGCAACTCATGTTATTTATGAATTTTTCAACAAAATATTTTGAAAAGCAGAAAAAGAGGGGTAAACCCACACAATCAACACAGTGATTATACAAATACATACAGTTATTGACAGTGGTGAACAACGACAATCAATGAAAAACATAAGAACACAGAGCAAAAATATATTAACACATTTGATGATTCACAGTTACATATAAATGCCTATTTTATAACCACCAAAGCGAAGTGAAACAAAAGGGGGGCAAGAGCTTGTACAATGTTCATTGACATGGATACATTTAATGTATTACTATGCTCTTGCGCAGTGCCGACGCGTTTCAGGTTCGAGCAGAACGTAATCGAACCCTCATCAGGGCTTTGTGAATTGTCTGTGTGAAAAGAAAATTGAAAAGGATGTTGAAAGCCAAAGCTCACATGAATCATTTGGTTCATGAGATTGTGAAAAGAGGAGGGGGGGGGTACCTGTGGTTATCAGGCTCCTGAGAACTGATCACTGGACAGGGGGCGGTACCTCAAAGGTTTTAGTTCTAAAAATGAATGGAGCATATATTGTTAAGGACATTTCGTGTGATTACAATTTCATTTGTGTCACAAATGGTTAAGGAAATCACAAATGAGTGCCTACCTCTATGTGCACCGTCCGGCGCCTCTTAGAGGGAGGAGGTCGAGGTAAAAAAAGTCTTTATGTCCTGTCAATTAAAAGAAGAGGCTAGTGTTGTAGTATGAACCTCAAACGGATTGATTAGACATATCAATGAAAAGATGCATAAAAAATGCAGCCCCATACCTTGCGTTGTTGAGTATTGAAAAAGCGGTTTCCCTCTAAGCTGAAATTGACGTGATGATTCTACCTAAAGGAATGCAGACATGCGTCACGATGGCTATACGTCGCCAGCATTTACACAAATAATGGAATACGGGTGGAAAGTGGCCTACCTGGGTTCGCAGCAGAAGTCGTGGCGGCCCAGGGATCGGAAAAACGGAGTGTGTCACTTTGGATCCGTAAACAAGGCGCGCTGCAAAATCAGGACACAAGCGCGAGTAAGTTAAACTGCACGAAGCAGCGGTTATGGCTTGAATGGGAACCTCCGTGAGCTTCCGTCGGGGGCAGATTTCTTACCTGTCCGTGGACAGTCAGTCTCCAAATGCGAGGCTTCACAATGAATGCCCGGCGTTACGTGGGGCCATTTTGGAAATGTTTGATGAAGGGCGAACAGTGTCCCATTGAATTCTGGGATATGTAGTCCTAATTACAAAAAATGCAAGAACGCGCCGAATAAAAATGAATTGTACACAGTCAAGTGTGATGAGTATTAATAAGAAACAACAAAGGCAGGGAAGAGCCATTATGTGGGGGCTCATTATGACTAAACAGAGGGGTCCACCTTATAAATAGGAATCAGGGGGCGCAAGGCAGAGGGGGACAAAAAGTAATTCGAAATCAGGCCATTGTCAGAAAAGGCAGCTATATTCTTGATAGCTCAGACATACTATTCAGCCCTGTAAGGGTACTATTGAACTTCAAAATCAGGTATGCTTCCTTCTGGAGTAATACCTTGTCAACGTCTGCAGGGCGCTGTGTTGTACCAATTGTGTAAAGTACTGACCATTTAAACTCAAGTTCAGAATGAGATTTATCAATGAAATGTTCCACCATGGGAGCCGAGAGGACTTTCTTTCTTATCCTGGACCTGTGCTGACTGATAAGGAAGTTCACTTGCTGGTTCGTTTTACCAATGTAAATCTTGGGACAGGGACACTGGATGACATATACGACATTCTTGGTTTTACAGTTGGTGAAACCCGAATGCTTCCATTTAATCCCCTGGTGTTCAAATTCGTTGCCCTCAATTGTACTGGTGCATGCCACACAATTGCCGCACCTATGGTGTCCATCAATTGGTTTCAAATTCCAACAAGACAAAATGTCATGCTTGGATTTTGGCAGTGACACATCAGCTCTGACAATTTGTTGTCCAATGCTTTTATTTTTCTTATAGGCAAAAATTGGCCGGGGAAAGGGGCATTCTAAGCCGTCAAGGAGATGCCAGTTTTTTAAAATTGTTTGTCTCATTTTGTGTGTGTCTGGACCGAATGTGGTCACACATACCAACCGGTCAAGTTCTTTCTTTTCTTTTATTTCCAGCAAGCACTCCCTCGGAGTGAAACGCGCTCTTTTATAAGAATTCTTGAGTAACTTCTTGGGGTATCCTCTGTGTATCATTTCCCCACAGAAGATTTCCGCATGGTGGTCAAAATCACTAACCTCTGTGCAGTTCCTGCGAATCCGCAGTAATTGCCCATACGGGAGATTGGTCTTTAGGTTTCTCGGATGGTGACTGCTATGATGCAGAATGGTGTTTTTATCAGTAGCCTTCCTATGGAGGGAGGCCTTCAATAGTCCATCTGCGCATGTAACTTCTATGTCCAGGAAAGTCATTCTGGTTTTACTGGCTTCCATGGAGAATTTTATGTCGCTGTGTCTCGTGTTGATCCATTCGTGGAAGCCACTGAGTTCAGCCTGACTCCCCTGCCACAGGAGCCAGACGTCGTCAATATAGCGCCACCAATGGATGATGTTATCACTGAATGGATTGTTATTATCGACAAACTTCATCTCATATTGCGCCATGTAGAGCACTGCCATTTCTGGGGCATAAGGACACCCCATGGCAGTGCCCTTCACTTGCATAAAGAACTGATCGTCAAATACAAAGTAGTTCTTCTTGAGGGCAATTTCTGCCAATTTCAAAATAAAGTGTGTGGGCACCCAGTGGGGACGCTCTCGCATCTCAAGATACAGCTCGATGACTTCAAGAGCCTCTTCCTGAGGGATCTGTGTATATAAGGACGTCACGTCCATTGTGACCATTATTTGTGTGCAGGAATCAAAGGGGGTACCTTCTACCTTGCTCAAGAAATCAGTAGTATCTCTCAGATATGACTTAACGTTTTTAATGAAAGGCTTCAAGAAAAAATTGACATACTTAGAGATAGGTTCTAAGCAGGAGTCGACGCCAGATACTATGGGTCTCCCCGGTGGGTCAGCCAAACTCTTATGAATCTTCGGAAGAAGATATAAGATTGGGATGCGTGGAAACTTTTTTGTGAGGAAATCAAATTCCTTGGGTCCAAGGAAGCCTTGTTCCTGGCCCTCACTAAGTGTCTGTGAAATGAGACTTTGTATATATTTCGTAGGGTCTTCTTGTAATTTGCGATACCATGTAGTGTTGTTGACATGTTTCATGCCCTCGCCGATGTATTGGTCTCTCGGCCACAGGACGACTGCTCCCCCCTTATCGGCCTGCTTGATGATTAAAGAAGAATCTTCTTTAAGGCTCTGAATCGCTTTTCGTTGGTGCGGATTGATATTCTGTGGTACATATTTTTTAGATCTCTCCATTTGGTTAATGGACGCTAGTGGAACCTGTTCGAAAGCCAGTACCTGTTTGGGGATGTTCTGGTGTGGAACAAAACTCGATTTATTCCTTAGGCCAGTCGTTTCTTTGTCAACTGGTGTGGGTTGGTGAAAGAAGAAGGCTCGAAGTCTCAACTTCCTACAGAATTCAAGAGTCTCAATCTTCAATTTCGTGAAATCCGTCCTTTGGCTGGGGACAAACTTTAATCCCAAGTTTAGTACGGACTCCTCGTGTTGTGTGAGAACTCTATTGGATAGGTTCACGATTACGTCTGGCTTTTCTATGACTTGTAGACCCTGTTTCTGGTTCGCATTTCCCATGCTGGTTTGAACCTGGTTTTTTGTGGCTGTCCCCTGTCTAAAAAAGCAACTTGTTTCCTAGAATTGTTGCCTCTATTGTCTAGATCTGAAGACCCTGATGAAGAGGTTTCTGAGAAAGTTGTAAATCTATTACGTGATCTGCCCTGGTAGTCGTACAGCGCCCGACGTGAGTCAACAAGGGAATAGTAATCCTCCTTTAAAAAGGGATAAACCTGTTCAATTTTGAACGTCTTTGTGTCACGTTCGTATTTGGTGGTTTTATTGTTAATGGTGATGTCTCTAAAGACTTGTATGTCTTTTTCAATTTTCTCAAGTAACGCTTTAGCGTCTGTAATAGCTGGATTTTCGGCAATGGCCTTAGTTAATTCCTCAATCTCCTCAACCTCCTTGAGGCTTAGACGTTGTGCGGTCTCTATGGTATGGACCATAAGGTCCCTGCTGCATTTAGTGTTTATGAAACTAAATCCTTTCTTGTATTCTTCGTCTTCAGTAAAAATGACGGGTATATTTTTTACCTGAAGCCCCCAAGGTATAGTGCCTCCTTTTAAATGTCGAAGGAGGAAGTGGCCATGGAGCTCAGTTCTAACGTGCTTTTTGCACAATCTTACCAATCTCTCGGATTCGTTTTGTTGCTTCGCAGTAGAGCTTAATGTGATCGAAGCAAGCGGTGACGTGGCTATGAGTGATGCTATGTGGCTTTCGCTAAAGACAGGGTGTCTTTTTCTGCCATACTATTTCAAGGACAACAAGGCCCTTTACCCAATCACGGGAATTATTTGAATGTCCCAAATACTCTCGCGGGTGGCAACCCGCTCAATACTGGCAAAAAGAAGGAGTCAGGTCCTAATCGGGACTGAGGGGGGCTGGACCATACTATAATAAAGAGAAAATAGAGAGTGCCCACACCTCAAGAGATAAACAACTTATTCAAAGAAGCACGTGTAACTGAATGACACATGTGGAGGTACATTTATTTATACCAGCAACTCATGTTATTTATGAATTTTTCAACAAAATATTTTGAAAAGCAGAAAAAGAGGGGTAAACCCACACAATCAACACAGTGATTATACAAATACATACAGTTATTGACAGTGGTGAACAACGACAATCAATGAAAAACATAAGAACACAGAGCAAAAATATATTAACACATTTGATGATTCACAGTTACATATAAATGCCTATTTTATAACCACCAAAGCGAAGTGAAACAAAAGGGGGGCAAGAGCTTGTACAATGTTCATTGACATGGATACATTTAATGTATTACTATGCTCTTGCGCAGTGCCGACGCGTTTCAGGTTCGAGCAGAACGTAATCGAACCCTCATCAGGGCTTTGTGAATTGTCTGTGTGAAAAGAAAATTGAAAAGGATGTTGAAAGCCAAAGCTCACATGAATCATTTGGTTCATGAGATTGTGAAAAGAGGAGGGGGGGGGTACCTGTGGTTATCAGGCTCCTGAGAACTGATCACTGGACAGGGGGCGGTACCTCAAAGGTTTTAGTTCTAAAAATGAATGGAGCATATATTGTTAAGGACATTTCGTGTGATTACAATTTCATTTGTGTCACAAATGGTTAAGGAAATCACAAATGAGTGCCTACCTCTATGTGCACCGTCCGGCGCCTCTTAGAGGGAGGAGGTCGAGGTAAAAAAAGTCTTTATGTCCTGTCAATTAAAAGAAGAGGCTAGTGTTGTAGTATGAACCTCAAACGGATTGATTAGACATATCAATGAAAAGATGCATAAAAAATGCAGCCCCATACCTTGCGTTGTTGAGTATTGAAAAAGCGGTTTCCCTCTAAGCTGAAATTGACGTGATGATTCTACCTAAAGGAATGCAGACATGCGTCACGATGGCTATACGTCGCCAGCATTTACACAAATAATGGAATACGGGTGGAAAGTGGCCTACCTGGGTTCGCAGCAGAAGTCGTGGCGGCCCAGGTATCGGAAAAACGGAGTGTGTCACTTTGGATCCGTAAACAAGGCGCGCTGCAAAATCAGGACACAAGCGCGAGTAAGTTAAACTGCACGAAGCAGCGGTTATGGCTTGAATGGGAACCTCCGTGAGCTTCCGTCGGGGGCAGATTTCTTACCTGTCCGTGGACAGTCAGTCTCCAAATGCGAGGCTTCACAATGAATGCCCGGCGTTACGTGGGGCCATTTTGGAAATGTTTGATGAAGGGCGAACAGTGTCGCATTGAATTCTGGGATATGTAGTCCTAATTACAAAAAATGCAAGAACGCGCCGAATAAAAATGAATTGTACACAGTCAAGTGTGATGAGTATTAATAAGAAACAACAAAGGCAGGGAAGAGCCATTATGTGGGGGCTCATTATGACTAAACAGAGGGGTCCACCTTATAAATTGGAATCAGGGGGCGCAAGGCAGAGGGGGACAAAAAGTAATTCGAAATCAGGCCATTGTCAGAAAAGGCAGCTATATTCTTGATAGCTCAGACATACTATTCAGCCCTGTAAGGGTACTATTGAACTTCAAAATCAGGTATGCTTCCTTCTGGAGTAATACCTTGTCAACGTCTGCAGGGCGCTGTGTTGTACCAATTGTGTAAAGTACTGACCATTTAAACTCAAGTTCAGAATGAGATTTATCAATGAAATGTTCCACCATGGGAGCCGAGAGGACTTTCTTTCTTATCCTGGACCTGTGCTGACTGATACGGAAGTTCACTTGCTGGTTCGTTTTACCAATGTAAATCTTGGGACAGGGACACTGGATGACATATACGACATTCTTGGTTTTACAGTTGGTGAAACCCGAATGCTTCCATTTAATCCCCTGGTGTTCAAATTCGTTGCCCTCAATTGTACTGGTGCATGCCACACAATTGCCGCACCTATGGTGTCCATCAATTGGTTTCAAATTCCAACAAGACAAAATGTCATGCTTGGATTTTGGCAGTGACACATCAGCTCTGACAATTTGTTGTCCAATGCTTTTATTTTTCTTATAGGCAAAAATTGGCCGGGGAAAGGGGCATTCTAAGCCGTCAAGGAGATGCCAGTTTTTTAAAATTGTTTGTCTCATTTTGTGTGTGTCTGGACCGAATGTGGTCACACATACCAACCGGTCAAGTTCTTTCTTTTCTTTTATTTCCAGCAAGCACTCCCTCGGAGTGAAACGCGCTCTTTTATAAGAATCTTGAGTAACTTCTTGGGGTATCCTCTGTGTATCATTTCCCCACAGAAGATTTCCGCATGGTGGTCAAAATCACTAACCTCTGTGCAGTTCCTGCGAATCCGCAGTAATTGCCCATACAGGAGATTGGTCTTTAGGTTTCTCGGATGGTGACTGCTATGATGCAGAATGGTGTTTTTATCAGTAGCCTTCCTATGGAGGGAGGCCTTCAATAGTCCATCTGCGCATGTAACTTCTATGTCCAGGAAAGTCATTCTGGTTTTACTGGCTTCCATGGAGAATTTTATGTCGCTGTGTCTCGTGGTGATCCATTCGTGGAAGCCACTGAGTTCAGCCTGACTCCCCTGCCACAGGAGCCAGACGTCGTCAATATAGCGCCACCAATGGATGATGTTATCACTGAATGGATTGTTATTATCGACAAACTTCATCTCATATTGCGCCATGTAGAGCACTGCCATTTCTGGGGCATAAGGACACCCCATGGCAGTGCCCTTCACTTGCATAAAGAACTGATCGTCAAATACAAAGTAGTTCTTCTTGAGGGCAATTTCTGCCAATTTCAAAATAAACTGTGTGGGCACCCGGTGGGGAGGCTCTCGCATCTCAAGATACAGCTCGATGACTTCAAGAGCCTCTTCCTGAGGGATCTGTGTATATAAGGACGTCACGTCCATTGTGACCATTATTTGTGTGCAGGAATCAAAGGGGGTACCTTCTACCTTGCTCAAGAAATCAGTAGTATCTCTCAGATATGACTTAACGTTTTTAATGAAAGGCTTCAAGAAAAAATCGACATACTTAGAGATAGGTTCTAAGCAGGAGTCGACGCCAGATACTATGGGTCTCCCCGGTGGGTCAGCCAAACTCTTATGAATCTTCGGAAGAAGATATAAGATTGGGATGCGTGGAAACTTTTTTGTGAGGAAATCAAATTCCTTGGGTCCAAGGAAGCCTTGTCGATAATAACAATCCATTCAGTGATAACATCATCTTTTGGTGGCGCTATATTGACGACGTCTGGCTCCTGTGGCAGGGGAGTCAGGCTGAACTCAGTGGCTTCCACGAATGGATCAACACGAGACACAGCGACATAAAATTCTCCATGGAAGCCAGTAAAACCAGAATGACTTTCCTGGACATAGAAGTTACATGCGCAGATGGACTATTGAAGGCCTCCCTCCATAGGAAGGCTACTGATAAAAACACCATTCTGCATCATAGCAGTCACCATCCGAGAAACCTAAAGACCAATCTCCCGTATGGGCAATTACTGCGGATTCGCAGGAACTGCACAGAGGTTAGTGATTTTGACCACCATGCGGAAATCTTCTGTGGGGAAATGATACACAGAGGATACCCCAAGAAGTTACTCAAGAATTCTTATAAAAGAGCGCGTTTCACTCCGAGGGAGTGCTTGCTGGAAATAAAAGAAAAGAAAGAACTTGACCGGTTGGTATGTGTGACCACATTCGGTCCAGACACACACAAAATGAGACAAACAATTTTAAAAAACTGGCATCTCCTTGACGGCTTAGAATGCCCCTTTCCCCGGCCAATTTTTGCCTATAAGAAAAATAAAAGCATTGGACAACAAATTGTCAGAGCTGATGTGTCACTGCCAAAATCCAAGCATGACATTTTGTCTTGTTGGAATTTGAAACCAATTGATGGACACCATAGGTGCGGCAATTGTGTGGCATGCACCAGTACAATTGAGGGCAACGAATTTGAACACCAGGGGATTAAATGGAAGCATTCGGGTTTCACCAACTGTAAAACCAAGAATGTCGTATATGTCATCCAGTGTCCCTGTCCCAAGATTTACATTGGTAAAACGAACCAGCAAGTGAACTTCCGTATCAGTCAGCACAGGTCCAGGATAAGAAAGAAAGTCCTCTCGGCTCCCATTTTTTTTTTTAAATAATTTTTATTGTAGACATACCTGTACAGGCCAATAAACGGATAACAGTAGCAGTCTAAATGTCAGCAGATATACAGTACATTTCGTTAATCATTACACAGCCTTCCGGCCCACAACCCGGGGGTCGGGCGGCGGTAGAGTATCTGCACTGCCATGCCTGACGTTCCGTAAAGAGAAGTGGTTAATGTCCGGAGGAAGTGTATGCCTACTTTTAGTACCCTACCAAACTGCGCGCTGAACCCCAACTCCCCCCTTCCCCGCGCTAGCCCCTAAACACCCCCCCCCCCCTCTCACCCCAACCCGCACACCATCCCCCGCCTAAGGCTTCATTAAGACTACCTCCGGGAAACTAGCCTCATATTCCCCGTGTTCCTGCTGTTCCTGGGGCCTCAACTCTCTCCCTCTATGCCCTCCCCTCCGGGAGTTTCCTCCTGTGCTTCAGCCTCGCTGTCCCTGAGCGCCTGCACCATTACTTCCCATGCCGTCGCGGTGTCAGCTGCTGTCTGGCTAGGGGTCCTGCGCGCTACCTGGTATCTATGTGTGCTGTCGGCCGAGGCCCATTTCAGAAACTCCTGCCGCCACCTCCGTGGAGTAGGCCCCAGCCGCGCCTTCCAATTCCTGGTGATCTCTCTCTTCGCTACCATCAACCCCATGTCGATGAACTTACTCGTGAGCTTATTTTTGGGAGTGTGGGGGAACCAGTGCAACAGGCATTCGGCCGGTCCATACTCTAGCGATCGTTCCGTCACCTCATTCAGTACTTCCCCCACCTCTTGCCAAAAGTCCTGCAGGAGCGGGCACGCCCATAGCATGTGTACTAACTCAGCTCCTTCTTCCGGGCACCGGGGGCAGGCTGCTGTGTCGTCTCCAAAGTACCGCCGTATTCTACCTGGCGTCATATATGCCCTGTGTAACACATAGTAGTGTATCAGCTGGAACCTGGCGTTCCTTGTGCTGTTACGGGCCCTGCGGACAAGTTGCGCCCAGGTCGTGTCTGGAATGTCCTTGTGCAGATCCGCCTCCCATTTGGCCTTTAGGGATGCGAGAGGAGGGATATCCTCCCTAACCATTCGGTTATACAGGCACGTAACTGCCTTAATCGTGCCCGCCGCCATCATGGCGTATTGGCAAGCCGCCGCCGTCTCGGGCTCCCCAAGTCCCGTGCCCCAATGGGCATGCATCGCCCGGGTCACCGCTGCGTGCAGTAGGAATCCCCCTCTCGAAATATCGAATCGGTCTGCTAGCTCCCGGAACGGGAGCAGTGTTCCACCCTCAAAGAGGTCCCCAACCATCTGAATTCCCGCTTCTTCCCACTCCTGCAGGCACGACCAATCGCCGCCATGTGGCAGCGCCGTCAGCATGGCCAGTGGTATCTCAGGCGCATAAGGGCGTCGGGAGCCCGCTCTTCTCTGGGTCCGATTCCAGCATTGCCGGTATGTGCGCTGTTCCAACGACAAATCCCGATTGTCCAGCCGCTGCTGGAGGGTTATGTACGCTAGGACGTGCCTGGGCGTTCCTCTCAGGTTTTCCTCCTCAGGGCCCCGGAAAACCCTCGCAACCTCCTGCGTGAATATCTGCAATTGGGCCGCTAGGTAATAGAGCTCGAAGTCCGGCACCGCCAGCCCCCCCTCATCCTTCGGGCGAGAGAGCGTGGCCAGCGCTACTCTGCACCGTCCCGCTCCCCAGATGAACGACGTGATCTGAGATTTGAGGAGTTTAAAAAAGGAACCAGGTATCCAAATTGGGAGCGTCCGGAAATAGTACAGTAATCTCGGCAGGGCTACCATCTTTAGCAGGGAAATCCGGCCCGCTACTGATAGCGGTAATGTGGACCAGAAGGACATACTGCCCTTCAGTCCGCGCACGCACCGTCCCAGGTTGCCCTCGAGTAAGTCTTCCGGCTTGTGGTAGATATGAACCCCCAGGTATTTCATGCAGGTAGGGTTCCAGGTCGCCTCCGACTGGTGCTGCGGCTGGGCAGTGCCCTCCAGCAGCGGGAACAAGCCTGTCTTGGGCCAATTGACCCGCAGGCCCGACAACTCTCCGAATCTCTCAAGTAAAGCTTCCGCCATCCTCAGGTCCTCCCCTCCGTCGCGGAGGAAAAGCAATAAGTCGTCAGCATAAAGCGAAATGAAATGATGTCCGTCACGGGTCTGCACTCCGTGGAAGTGCCGCCCCGTCCGGGCCGCGGCCGCCAGCGGTTCAATGGCCAGCGCAAAAAGGAGCGGTGATAGGGAGCAGCCCTGTCGAGTGCCCCGCTCCACCGGGTACCGCAGGGATACCGCCGGACCTACCCTCACTCTCGCAATCGCTTCCGCGTAAAGGACCTTAGTCCAGTGGATATAGCCAGCTCCCAGGCCGAAGCGCTCCATGACAGCGTAGAGGTAGTCCCACTCGAGGCTGTCGAAGGCCTTTTCAATATCAACCGACATGACCAGCTCCGTCCCTGTCCTCTCGGTGAGCCCGTCCATTATGCGGATGAGCCGCCTGATATTGGCCGTGGTGTTGCGGGTCGGTATAAAACCGTTTTGGTCGTCATGTACTAGCCCCGTCATGTGCGGTAGGAGTCTCGCCGCCAAAATGGAGCTCAGGATTTTATAATCTGCGGTGAGCATAGATAGGGGCCTATAGGACGTGGGGTCAGTGCTCTCTCTGCCGGGCTTCAGCAGTGGGACCACCAGCGCCTCCCTCATCGATTGCGGTAGGCGACCCGTTGCCTTCGCCTCCTTGTAAACAGTCTGGAGACGGGGGGCCAGTATGTCCAGGTTTTTGGCGTAAAACTCTATGGGGAGTCCGTCTATCCCCGGCGATTTGTTCCTCGCCATCCGCCTCACCGCTAGCCGTATCTCACCCGCGTCAATGTCCGTCCCCAAGTCCTTCGCCTGCTCCTCCTCTAGTTGGCCTAGGGGCAAGTCAGCCAGGAAGGGACCCACCAGTTCCGCCCTGCCGCCCGGGTCACTCTTGTACAGGCCCTCATAGTATTGCTGGAACACGTTGACTATGCCCAGTTGGGTCTGCTGTACCACTCCCGTCGCATCCCGCAGCTGGAGTATGGGAGCGCATCTTCTGGAGGGGTTCGACAGCCATGCCAGGAGGGTGCCAACCTTATCGCCTTCTACATGGGAGCGTAGCACGTACCGCTTGTGGTCAAAAGCCCGAAGCCTTTCCACCTCAACGGCTACCGCCTCCTTGGCCGAGCATAGGGCGTCCTGGAGTTCGGGCCTCCCAGGCCTCCTCCTCTCCGTCTCCCTCAGGTCCTCGTCTACCTTCGTCAAATCCCTCAGCAGTACCCTCCGCACACCCACATAGTCTCGGATGCAGATGCCCCTTACCACTACCTTAAAGGCATCCCACTCCACCGCTCTTGAGGTAGCCGTCCCTGCGTTCTCCGCGAAATACGAGGTCACGCCCTCTGCAAGGGCCTCCCCGAAGAGGGGGTCCTCCAGTGTCTCAGGCCTCAGTTTCCAGAGCGGAACCCTGGGTTTCCCCCTAACCCACGCCAGTCGGACCAAGAGCGGGTTATGGTCTGAGATTGTCCTCGTTAAATATTCCGAGCTGGTGACACACGGCAGCACTTCCCGGGAGCAGAGTATGGCGTCCAGTCGGACGTGCAGGTCATGGAGCCCTGAGAAAAACGAGTAATCCCGCTCAGTCGGGTGCTGCCCTCTCCAGATATCTACGAGTCCCCAGTTCTCCTGCCATTCCCTCCTTCCCTTAGAGAGTCTGTGTACCGGGGAGTCACGAAGGGGGGGGTGAGACCTGTCCAGCAGGGGGTCGGCAATGGAGTTAAAGTCACCCCCCAGCAGGACCGGGCCCGCAAGGGGGTGGGCCAGCGTACCCGACAGTGCAGCTAAGAAAGCCAATTGGTCCGTGTTCGGGGCATAGACGCTAGCCAACACTATATCCCTACCTTCGAGTTTCCCCTCCACCACCACATACCTCCCTTCCTGGTCAGTCCATTGCCGTGAGAGTTGGAAAGGTGTGCCCGCCCTAATCCATATGAGCACGCCTCGCGCATAAGCTGAGTAGTTGGTGTGGTAAACCTGGCCCCGCCATCTCCTTTGTAAGGCCTCCCCCTCCCGTTGTGTGAGGTGCGTCTCCTGCAGCAGCGCGATGTGTACTCCTCTCCGTACTAAGAAGGCATGCACTTTGTGTCTGCGTTGCATAGTGTGAAGGCCCCGGACATTCCAGGTCATACAAGTCAAAACATTTGCATTAGCCATTATCCCAGTGATCCGGTCGAAACCCTCCTCCCAGGTCTAGCCCGCCGGCGGTGATGGTGCCCCCTGTGTGAAAAACAAAACTCCCCATCAGCCCTGTCAATGGCGTACCCAGGGTCAGCAGTGTCAAACAAACAAACCAACAATCCCCAACTGTGGAACCCCCCCCCTCCCCCAGAACAGGCCCCAATATCGAAATACCAGTCCCCATCCAAACTCCCGCACCTGGTAGCCCAGGTCTCAACTACACAGCCGCAGCTGTGGGTGCCTTAAGGGCCTACGGAGTGCGGCCTTGTCCAAAGGGAGGCCGTGTCGCCCAACTCCGTCCCTCCCCCCAGTTCCTCATGGATCAACTGCCCCGAGTCCCGCCGTGCACCCCGGCCCCCATTGTGTGCGAGGACAGCTACCCCCTCACCCGTACAGCCCCAACTTTACCCGATCATCATCGACAGTAGTTCAGATATTGTGGACCTCATCAGCCGTTTGCGGTGTCACCAGTGGTCCCTCCATGCGATGTAGTCCCGACAAGTCCGATTCCGAGCCAGAGGCCGAAACATGAGTGTCTGAGTCTGAGGCCCCTCTGGACTCGGAGCCCTCTGCTCGGCCGAGCTTCCCCACCTCCAACAGCGCCGCCTTCCTCTCCGCCTCCGTTTGTGAGGCCGTTGGGCCCAGCTGCCCCTGGCCCCTTTTCCAGAGTCTTTTCGATTTCCGCTGCCGCTTGGGCGATCGTTCCCGCTCTTTCTCCCGCTCTTCTCTTATTCTGGCTCCATCGGTCCCGGCCTTGTACGTCTCCCACCAGTCCCAAGCGTCCGCCGACGTCGTGAAGAAAAGCGCCCTGTCGTCCACCACCACTCGTAGTCTGGTTGGGAATAGCAGGGAGTAGGGGATGCCCTCGGTCCGCAATTCCCTCTTGATCGTGAGGAAGGAGGCGCGCTGTTTCTGCGTCTCAAAGGTGAAGTCCGGAAAGAGGGTGACTTTGCTGTTGGCAATCTGGAAGGGGCCGTCCTCACGGGCCCTACGCAAGAGCAGATCCCTGTCCTTGTGATGTAGCAGCTTAGCAATGATCGGTCTGGGTGGGAGTCCAGGTTTGGGTGATCCTGAGGGGACTCTATGGGCCCGCTCCAGAGTGAAGAATGGCGATAGTCCTTCTGGCGCCACCACCGTCTTCAGCCATTCCTCCAGGAAGGCAATCATGTCTCCCGTCCCCTCCGTTTCCGGCACACCTACGACTCGAATGTTGCTGCGTCGGTTTCTATTTTCGGCGTCCTCCGCCCGCCTCTCCAGGGTGCTTATGCGGTCCAGGGCCTCCGTCAGCTTACTCTCCATCGCCTTGTGAGCTGGCGCCATGTCCCCGATCGCCACCTCCGCCTCCTTAACTCTGTCTTTCAGTTTATCATGGTCAGCTCGGAGTAGGCCCAGCCCCGACGCCACCTGCGCTATGTCATTGTGGAGCGCGTCCCTGGTGGCCGTTATGGCGTCCAGTATTCGGTCCTGCAGCCGCTGTAGGTCCGTCTGTTCCGCAGGGCCCCCTTCTCCTGCCTTTGATGCTGCCGCCTCCTCCGCCTTAGTCCTCGGCTTTCCCATCGTGGCCGGCCCGCTGCTCTCGGTCACCCCGACTGCCCACTGGCTCCGGCGTCGTGTGTCGCCCCTTTGCTCCTCGGGGCTTCGTTAGACGGCCACTGCGCCCCGGGATGGGTGTCGCAGTTCGTGCTTTCTTCGCTGTGTCCAGCCCCCAGGTGCTGTGGGGTAACGTGCTCTTCGTTACCGAGGCGGTGTAACAGGCCGTATGCCAGGGGCCCTTTCACCGCTCGATGCAGCCTCCGCGGGTTCACCCAGCGCCTCCACGAGACGCGTGTGTCACTGCCTTGGGGAAGGGGGGGGGGGCCCCAGAGTTCGCTGTAGCTCTCACCGTCTCCCTCAGGTCCCCTGCGCTCCAGGAGGTCCTCCCTCGCTCACCGGGCCGGCCGATGCCTAAGTCCGGGCCGGGCAGCCAGATCTCTGCCGTACGGGGCCACCAGGAGGCCACGCCCACCTCGCTTTCCACCGGTGGCGCTGCTTGCCGCGGTCGATCGTCGAGAAAACAATCCTTTCCGTGCGGTGCACGGCACCCTCAGCTGTCGCGCACCTCACCCTTCACGCCGGCAGTGCGAGTTTCAGCGAGCCGCCGCTCTCCAGGGTTTCGCAGCGGCCGCCATCTTGCACGGCGCCAGACCCTCAGCTGCTCCAGAGGCCGCCGCGATCGGCGGCCGTTCTCGGGTTCGCGGAGTCGCCGGCTGCCCAAAACACGCCCAGGCGGTCACCGCCGGGCCACCATCTGGCGCCGGGGCACACACGGGCTCCACGGGCCCTGGATCAGGATTCTTGCGGGGGAAGAGGCGCGGAGCTCCGGGCTCACGCCGCCATTCCCTTCGGCGCTCAAGCCACGCCCCCGTCCTCTCGGCTCCCATGGTGGAACATTTCATTGATAAATCTCATTCTGAACTTGAGTTTAAATGGTCAGTACTTTACACAATTGGTACAACACAGCGCCCTGCAGACGTTGACAAGGTATTACTCCAGAAGGAAGCATACCTGATTTTGAAGTTCAATAGTACCCTTACAGGGCTGAATAGTATGTCTGAGCTATCAAGAATATAGCTGCCTTTTCTGACAATGGCCTGATTTCGAATTACTTTTTGTCCCCCTCTGCCTTGCGCCCCCTGATTCCTATTTATAAGGTGGACCCCTCTGTTTAGTCATAATGAGCCCCCACATAATGGCTCTTCCCTGCCTTTGTTGTTTCTTATTAATACTCATCACACTTGACTGTGTACAATTCATGTTTATTCGGCGCGTTCTTGCATTTTTTGTAATTGGGACTACATATCCCAGAATTCAATGGGACACTGTTCGCCCTTCATCAAACATTTCCAAAATGGCCCCACGTAACGCCGGGCATTCATTGTGAAGCCTCGCATTTGGAGACTGACTGTCCACGAACAGGTAAGAAATCTGCCCCCGACAGAAGCTCACGGAGGTTCCCATTCAAGCCATAACCGCTGCTTCGTGCAGTTTAACTTACTCGCGCTTGTGTCCTGATTTTGCAGCGCGCCTTGTTTACGGATCCAAAGTGACACACCCCGTTTTTCCGATCCCTGGGCCGCCACGACTTCTGCTGCGAACCCAGGTAGGCCACTTTCCACCCGTATTCCATTATTTGTGTAAATGCTGGCGACGTATAGCCATCGTGACGCATGTCTGCATTCCTTTAGGTAGAATCATCACGTCAATTTCAGCTTAGAGGGAAACCGCTTTTTCAATACTCAACAACGCAAGGTATGGGGCTGCATTTTTTATGCATCTTTTCATTGATATGTCTAATCAATCCGTTTGAGGTTCATACTACAACAGTAGCCTCTTCTTTTAATTGACAGGACATAAAGACTTTTTTTACCTCGACCTCCTCCCTCTAAGAGGCGCCGGACGGTGCACATAGAGGTAGGCACTCATTTGTGATTTCCTTAACCATTTGTGACACAAATGAAATTGTAATCACACGAAATGTCCTTAACAATATATGCTCCATTCATTTTTAGAACTAAAACCTTTGAGGTACTGCCCCCTGTCCAGTGATCAGTTCTCAGGAGCCTGATAACCACAGGTACCCCCCCCCCTCCTCTTTTCACAATCTCATGAACCAAATGATTCATGTGAGCTTTGGCTTTCAACATCCTTTTCAATTTTCTTTTCACACAGACAATTCACAAAGCCCTGATGAGGGTTCGATTACGTTCTGCTCGAACCTGAAACGCGTCGGCACTGCGCAAGAGCATAGTAATACATTAAATGTATCCATGTCAATGAACATTGTACAAGCTCCTGCCCCCCTTTTGTTTCACTTCGCTTTGGTGGTTATAAAATAGGCATTTATATGTAACTGTGAATCATCAAATGTGTTAATATATTTTTGCTCTGTGTTCTTATGTTTTTCATTGATTGTCGTTGTTCACCACTGTCAATAACTGTATGTATTTGTATAATCACTGTGTTGATTGTGTGGGTTTACCCCTCTTTTTCTGCTTTTCAAAATATTTTGTTGAAAAATTCATAAATAACATGAGTTGCTGGTATAAATAAATGTACCTCCACATGTGTCATTCAGTTACACGTGCTTCTTTGAATAAGTTGTTTATCTCTTGAGGTGTGGGCACTCTCTATTTTCTCTTTATTATAGTATGGTCCAGCCCCCCTCAGTCCCGATTAGGACCTGACTCCTTCTTTTTGCCGGAAACTGTAGGACAGCAGAAGATTATGTGGCAGGTCATGTGGTGGGGGTGTGATTCCCTCTGACTGCCACATCTCCTCACCCTTGCTTTGCCTGTACTGCCTCTAATATTTCCACATTTCCGGTTCTTAATTAGTAAAAAGTAAAAAATAAGTGCAGAGGCCTACAGTTTTTCCTAAAAGCCCAACTCTGCTGCTGTCACATGCCATGTTTACCGAACAAGGCCAATGTTGGCACTGGTAGTGCTCAGTACAACAATCTTTGTTGGCACCATCCACCCCCCTTGTGAGATCCTTCTAAATGGATTCCCTCACTGCCACCCTCCAATGGTGCCCCCTCATCGCTACTTAGCCCGCCTCTCACATTAATTGAATTTCTTTTAAACCACTCCTCATATCAATGTAGGGTGTCAGAGTGCTTAACATCTCACATACACACATTATACAGGGACAATGAATGTGTAAATCAATATAGCGGAAATGTGTTATAATTAAAAATGTTCTCTATTCATAAGTAGAAGTCAAGTAGCCAGTTCACATAGGATGGCAGGTTGAAGGTGTATTGGAAAGATTTCAATTTATTTAATAGGGAACCCCACCAGGAGCAGCATCCTCTCTGCTCAGCCCACTCTCTCTCACTGTCCACTCCGTCAGTCACTCACTCACCACTATTCCATGACATCACACATCAGCTGAGCGGAGCAGGGAAACAGAGAAGCTGTGCAAAAAAGGCATTACAACCAGCAGCAGATTATAACACATCTCCTTTTCTTAGAGAGTAATAAACAGCAGATTATAGAACTTCTTCCCTTAGAAAATAATAAAAATACAACAGGACTAATAAAATACCAACAGACCCGTAAGAGACTCTAGCTTCGATAATAAAAATACAAGCCCTATTAATTTTTCACACCGTGGTCGCATCTGACCCCATCTATATGAAACCAAAAGCACACCCATATACAGGTCAAGCACAGCGCTTCCAAACATAACCACTAGCATGCACAATACCAGGGGAACAATATTTTTGCCCCAGTGACACACATAAAATTCACCTACCTTCTACTGCATTCACTTGCAGGGCCATTCACAGGTTCTAAACCTACCTCTACTGCCACCCAGTCAGTCACAAGACATGGGGCATAAATCATACACTCTCCTTCTAATGCACGCTCGTGCAGGGACACGTACGACACGTTCTCCTCTACTGCCTATTTAATTTCTACACTATAGCATACCTCTACCGCTCACTCTCGTAGGACCAAGAAAGATTTGATACACTCATCCTCTACTGCATGCGTAGACCAGGGACACATATGCCACATTCCTTCTACTGCACCCACTTGCTGGGCCACTGCACTTGCACACTAATGCATAGTCTTGCAGACCAGGGACAAATACTTTAGAAAAATTCAATACACTCACCCCTACTGCTTACTCTTACAGGACCAAGGATACATTCTACAAGTTCAACCTCTAGCACACACCCTCAACTGTGCACTCTCGCAGCACTGGGGGCTCAAACGGGCTAATACAGTGGATCCTAAACTTTTGACTCCATAGTACCCCCATTGAGTCACTATTGGAAGCCAGGAACCCATAAGCAATTTGTACGATTTACATTTCAAACATTAAAACAGTATTTGGCAAAAAATGCACAAACAAGTGCACACCAAACAAATACTCGAATTACTAAAGATTTTATATTGAAAAACTGTGCAAGAATCAAAAACTTTTATTGTGAAGGTTGGTGCAGCATCTCGGCAACTAACTTTTCAATGTTTGTTTTTATTTCATGGTAGAAGGCTCCTGGTCCTGCTGAGGCGAGACTGAAAACCCAAAGTAGCCCTGACAAATAGTGTCAGATCAGTACCCATATGGTGTACACACCAAGTGCTGCGAGTGAGCTTCACCACTGCAAAGGGAGCTTGGGGGGGTATGGGGTCTCTCCCCCAAGGACAATATTCCCCCGGGAAAATATGGGGAAAATGGTGCATTCTACAGCATATTTTTATTATATGTTCAGATGTATTCGTTTTTAAAGCATGGGGCTCTTCAATGATTCCCTCACTATCACCTTCCAACAGTGCCTCCCATCTCTCCATAGCCCTTATGTCACATGTATTTAATTTGTTTTATAGCACCTCCGACACCAGTGTAGGGTGTCGGAGCACTTTACATAATACACACATACAGAGACAATTAATCATACGTGTGTAAATCAGTTTATAGAAAATGTTACATAAAGCAAAGGGGATTACAAGGTTTAGGATTCACATGTCATCCATACTGGTATGCATTTTTTAAGAGTGTAAGAAGTGCAAATTCAGGATTCAGAACACAACACAGTGGTTAGTTTTGACTTCACTAGTAAGAATGTATTTCTACCCAAACAAACCTTTTTTAGCGGCATCCAGATATTGAAAGACTGTGAAAAAAACATAAGTTACTAACTTGTACTATACATCTTGCATGCAGCTCTTTCATGGCAGTTCACAGCTCACTGTGCTGGATTTCGATTGTAATTTATGAACTGCACAGTTACAAAAGAATCTCTGCGGCAAAAGCAGTATCCCACTTAAGTATGCACATAAAATAAAAAACAAATTAAATGCATGGTATATGTTCTTTGCTGCAGGCATATTAACCAACAGTGTTACCTTAGATGAGTCAAAGCTGCCACTGGACAAAACTCTCCTCTCTCCAGCGGGTACATTAGGCACTGGAGTTATCTTGACAATTGTATTATTGCCAAAAAACTGCTCATTATACAAAGAAATTGGCAGAACTTTTAAAACTGCTATAGTTTGGGAACCACTGCCCTAATATTTCAATTGTATGCTTGCAAAACACGGACTTAGTCGTAACCACTAACTCCTGTTAAGACTTTAGCATGCAACTAATATAGAAACATTTTTTCCTGCTCAGTACACACAAGATAGAAATAAAATGAGCAAAATGTACAATACTCTGGCATCACATGCAGTGAATTCAGAATTAAAAAATATATATTCTCTGGCAGCAAATTCAAACTACTCCTATCCGGTGAATGATATCTCACCTCAACAGACACACAGTCCTCTGAGCATTGATCACATAACACTCAGCACTAGCATGAACTCATATGGCAGTCCTTCGGCTATTCTGAATGATTCTTTAACCCCTTCTGTGCTGATGACGAGCCTAGGCTCGTCATGCAGCACGGTGCTCGTGTGCTGGTGACGAGCCTAGGCTCGTCATGAGCCGTGGAACGCTCACACGCGGGGGTAATTTCCCCGCTGTGCTGAGCGTTCCATTGCGCGGGCGTGATCATGACGAGCCCAGGCTCGTCACGAGCACCGTGCTGCATGACGAGCCTGGGCTCGTCATGAGCACAGCGGCGCCGTGCGCGGCCCCCCTCCCCCGCGCTGTGGGGAAATTAGCCCCGCAGCGAAGGGGTTAACTAATCACTGGACATAACGTTTGTTTATCAATACCACACCCCCCAGTACCCTGTGAGGTTATGTTGTCTTGCAAATTGTACCCCGGGGCGCTGATTATGCCCAACAAGCATTTGCAATGCAATAGGTCTCGCATTAGGAAAGTTTGAGCTATTGGTATTGTAAATGACAAATATTTTATTCATGTGTTGTTTTTGAAAATACTGAAATTAATAGCTTTGTCATTTACAATGCCAATAGTTTTTACTTTTGCAAATGTGAAACCTATAGCATTTGTAATGCAATATGTGTTGTATTTACGTGACTTAGATGTATTGATATTACAAATAACAATGGCTTTTGTTGGACAGGCCACATGACGGGCCGCTCTCCCCCGGCTCGACCAGGCCCGAGCCCAGTCACGCAAGCACCACACACCACCATTGCACGTCCTACGTCCCCTCAGGGACCCCTGCCCTCGAACATGATAACCTCGTGGGTCCGATCCACCGCCGGCCCATGCGCCCAGCCCGGGCCGCCATCTTGGACACTTCGCCACGAGGCCGCCTGGCCCCCGATCGACCCCAACCCTGGGCCTAGCCCGGCCTCAGACATTCCGGCACCACCCTCCACCCAGGAGGTGAGCGGGCTACTTGGCAAGTCAATGGGAGAAAGAGGTGCCGATGGCTCTCCCCCGCCCAGTGCCGCTCGCCCATCGCCTCCCCGGGCGCTGGCTCCACCCCCCTGCTGGGTGTCTGGACTCCCTCATCCCGGACCCCCCGACCTCCAAGTGCGAGGGTCCGGACATCAAAGCACGTCAGCCCTATAACTGGGGCAGCTCCAGAGCAGGAAGGCAGTTGTATCTTGGAGTCGAGAGACGTAAAGAGGAACTCATCCTGGACGGACTACTGGCGCTGCCGTAGCTCTGTCCTGTGCACCATCGTCCTGCCTGTTGGCGCTGCCACAGCCGTCGTAACCTTCATCCTTCATCGTCGTCGGGATCTGCTGGCGTGGCCGCGGACCGTTGTAACCGTCACCTTTCACCGGGACCTGCAGGCTCCGCCGCGGACCGTCGCCCTTCATCCATCTCGGGACCTGCTTGGCTCCTCCACGGCCCGACCATCTAAGAACGCCGAGCTCGAGGATTGTGAGCTATTTTGACCTCATTGGTAACTAAGACTGTCCCGCTACCCTTTTCCTCAACCAGAGATCAGAACCGAGGGGACCCCTGAGTCCAGACCTCCTTGTATCGCACCATCGTAACCTAAGAATTGCATATAAAGTCTCGTTAACCTTCAACCTTGTGTGGTGTCCGTCTGTGGGGGGGAAGTTACTTATCTGTACAGTCGTTGGAGACGGCTCTCCCTGGAGACCTCTCCCCGTAATCTCGGCCGACCCTCCCGGTCCGTCTAACATTGGTGGCCAGCGGCGCGATCCGAATCACCGCATAACGTACAGAGAGTAGCTCACCCCACAACGAACAACAATGTCGACTAAAGAGAGCGGATCAACTGAGAAGTTCCAAATGGAAAAACTAGAGGAATACAGCCATCGTGAACTAAAGCAGTTCTGCATCGAACTAGGTATCGCTACCACCGGACTAAGTACCAAGGACGATTTTAAGCATGCCCTAGAATCTTGGGCAGAGACCGGGGATGTCGAAGCCCCTGAGCAAAGCACCGCGAAAAATACCAACACGGCCCCTGAGGGGCAAAGAACCAGTCTCTCGCAAGACGAGATCCAAGAAAGAGAAAAAGCCCGACTACACGAACTCGAAATGGCCCGACTCAAGATGGACATAGAACTCAAATTGGCCGAGCAAAAAATAAACTTAGAGCACCTTCGCCTCCGAGAAGAAAGAGAGGAGAAACAGAGGCAAAGGGAGCTCGAGGAAAAAAGACTAACGTACGAGCACGAACGGAACCTAGCCGAGATCAACCTGCGCAAACAGAATAAAGAGTTAGGGGTGCCCGACAGACCGTCCACCCCAGGGACCACGGAGAAAAAAGTGCACATCCCCAAGGATGTGGTCCGAGAATATTTTCGAGAAGATGACATCCAGCAATGGTTTAAGGCCTATGAAATCGCGATGACTGCGCACCGGATCGATAGAGCCGACTGGGGAGCCGGCCTATGGGGCAAATTCCTCAATGAGGGCCGCGATACTCTGTTACAGCTCCCAGACCACCAGATGACCTCCTACGACCATATGAAAGCGGCCCTCCTCACCCGCTATGGCCTCACGCCCGAGATGTACCGTCAGAGGTTCCGAGACTGCACACGCATTCCAGGTACAACTTGGGTGGACTATGTAACGTACTTTAGCCGAGCCTTCGAAGGCTGGATCAGAGGGAACAACGTCACGACCTACGAGCAGCTGTTCAATCTGATGGTATGGGAGCATCTGTCCAATAATTGCTTCATTGAACTACGCCAACACCTCCTCGACAGCAAGTTAACCGATCCCCGGCAGCTCGCAGCCGAAGCTGACCGGTGGGAGATCACCAGAGTGGGCCGGAATGGGTCCTACGAGCAGAACAGGAACAACAATGGTCACCACCGACCCAGAGGAGGAGGAGGGGGCCAAGGACGAGGAAGAGACAACACTCCGGCCGCCCCCACTACCAGCACCACCCCCCCGGCCAACCGGGGCAGCACCCCGGCGCGACCGGGATACAGAGCCAATGTTACATGTCACCGATGCCAACGAGTCGGCCACTATGCAAACGACCCAAGCTGCCCGCAGTATCAGAGTCCAAAACCCCGCCATGTGGCCGCCGCGGCACTAGGGGAAGAACAGATCTCCGAGGAACAAGAAACAGACGAGCAAGAGTATCAAGAGTGGGAGCCAGCCGCCATGACTCTCGCGTGCTTAGGGGGAAGAGACATGGTCCCGCGGGTCCCCCTACCCGCTAACACCCAGAAGTACAGCCAATGGGTGAGCATCAATGGACAACGGGCCGAAGCCCTTCGAGACACCGGGGCCAGTGTGACAGCCGTCCGCTGTCATCTGGTGACCCCAGAACAATATCTACCGAACATTCTCTGCCCTGTGCGATCAGCCGACAACTCGGAGAGTCTGTGTCGGATGGCCTGCGTCCCCTTTGAGTGGGGAGGGGTCTCCGGCATGTTGAAGGTAACGGTCCGAGACGACGCCCCCGTGGACTGCCTCCTCGGAAATGACCTGGAAAGCTCCCCGTGGGCAGCCGTGGAGCGAAAAGAACACTTGGGGATGTTGGGCGTCCCAGACTGGGCGTGCGTCACCACCCGGTCCATGGCCGCCCGTGCCAACCATCACCCGGAAGAACCAGAATGGCCGGCGCCACCGCCTCCGGTCGCCCCCGCCGAGACCCCCGACCTTGGCATCTCCCTCGAACTTGCTCAACCTTCCGACCTCGCTAATCTTGACCAGTGGGCCCAAGAAGGGGGACCCACACAAGAACAATTTCGTCAGGAACAGAAGACCTGTCCCTCCCTTGAGGGACTCCGACAACAAGCGCTTGCCCAAAGCGCAGGGGATACCTCCGGAACTCATTGGGTCTACTGGGACAATGATCTATTGTACAGTGAGCAACGAATCGCCGAGCTGGGGGCCAACCGAGTACTAGTGGTGCCCCTCCGTTTTAGAGACTTCCTGCTAAATCTGGCCCACGATGTCCCCCTGGCAGGGCACCTGGGACAAGATAAAACCTACAGCCGCCTAGTGACCCACTTCTTCTGGCCCAAAATGAGAAACGATGTGCACCAGCATTGCCGATCTTGCCCCACGTGCCAAGCCAGTGGGAAGAGCGGCCGCAAATTAAAGGCCCCCCTGCAACCCTTTCCAGTAGTCACGACCCCATTTGAGAGGGTCGGGATAGACATTGTGGGACCCCTGGACCCGCGTACAAGACAAGGCCATCGCTTCATCCTGGTACTAGTGGACCACGCCACCCGCTACCCTGAGGCTATTCCTCTCCGGACCGTGACAGCCCCAGTGGTCGGCCGGGCCCTGATGGGGATCTTCTCCCGTGTGGGGTTCCCCCGAGAAGTCGTCAGTGACAGAGGCACGAACTTTATTTCTAAATATATGAAGTCCCTCTGGCAACAGTGTGGGGTCACCTACCGCTTCACGACCCCCTATCACCCCCAAGGAAACGGACTTGTTGAGCGGTTCAATCGCACGCTAAAAGGGATGATCGGGGGATTGGAAGAGCCCCTCCGTCGCCAGTGGGACGTGCTGCTGCCGTGCCTCCTCTTCGCCTACCGGGAGGTCCCACAGAAGTCCCTAGGCTTCAGCCCATTCGAACTGCTCTATGGGCACCCAGTACGGGGGCCACTCAGCCTGATCAAAGAAGGCTGGGAGATGCCGCCGGCCAAGAGCCCTCCAGATGTCTTCCGGTACCTCCTCACCCTCCGCAACCAGTCCCGGCGGTTCAGAGACCTAGCAAAAGCCAACCTAGAGGCCAGTCAAGAGGACATGAAGAAATGGTATGACCAGAACGCCTCATCCATTGAATTCGAGCCGGGGCAACAGGTCTGGGTAATGTCCCCCACAGAGCCGTGCGCTCTCCAAGACAAATGGACGGGACCCTTCAAGGTAATCGAGCGCAAGGGTCCTGCCACCTATCTGATCGATATGGAGTCCGCCCGGAATCCGCTCCGAGTCCTCCACACCAACAGACTGAAACCCCACTTTGCACGAACAGAACTCAGCCTCTTGATGGCCACAGACAATGGGGTTGAAGACGACTCCGAGCCTCTCCCTGACCTCTTGCGGACCCAGGAGCAAGACGGCTCCGTGGATGGGGTCCGACTCTCGGAGACCCTCACCAGAGAACAACGCCAAGAGTGCCAAGCCCTCCTATCACGGTTCGCCAGTCTGTTCTCCCTCACCCCAGGTGTCACTCCCTGGTGTGTGCACGATGTGGACACCGGAGACAGCCCTCCTATCCGCCACCGGGCCTACCGCGTACCTGATCGGGTACGGGCCTGCATCCAGGCGGAAGTAGCTAAGATGCTCACGCTCGGGGTCATCGAGCCCTCAGACAGTCCATGGGCCAGCCCGGTCGTACTGGTCCCCAAAGCAGCCGCCCCCGGAACCACACCAGAACTCCGGTTCTGTGTCGACTACCGGGGCCTGAATGAAGTCACCAGAACGGACGCACACCCCATCCCCCGGGCAGATGAACTGGTCGACCGAATGGGCGCTGCCCGCTACCTCAGCATCTTCGACCTGACGGCAGGTTATTGGCAGATCGGCCTCACACCCCGAGCACAAGAACGTTCTGCCTTCTCCACCCCCGATGGCCACTATCATTTTACGGTCATGCCCTTCGGCATGAAGAATGCCCCAGCGACTTTCCAACGGCTCGTCAATCAGGTCCTGGCGGGGCTCGAAGAGTTCAGCGCCGCCTACCTGGACGACATCGCTGTGTACAGCCACCATTGGACCGAGCACCTCCACCACCTCCAAGCAGTGCTGCAAGCCCTTCAGCGAGCTGGCCTCACGATCAAGGCCAGCAAATGCCAAATTGGACAAGGGTCGGTGACCTACCTCGGACACCAGGTGGGAAGCGGCCTAGTGGCCCCTCTACAGCTGAAAATTGCCGCCATCCAGAACTGGCAACCCCCTATCACTCAAACTGAGGTGCGAGCCTTCCTGGGCCTCACGGGCTACTACCGAAGGTTCGTGAAAGACTATGGTACCATCGTGGGGCCTCTCACCGAACTCACGTCAAAAAATCAGCCCAAGAAGGTGAACTGGACCCCAGAGTGTCAAGCGGCCTTCGAACAGTTAAAGGCCGCCATGTGTTCCGCTCCTGTGCTCCAGGCCCCAGACTACAGCCGGGAGTTCGTCGTCCAGACGGACGCCTCCGACCAGGGCATTGGGGCGGTCCTATCCCAAGTGAACACCGAAGGCCTTGATCAACCGGTGGCCTTCATCAGCCGGAGACTCCTACCACGGGAACAACGCTGGAGCACCATAGAGAGGGAAGCCTTCGCTGTGGTATGGGCCCTCAAGAAGCTCCGGCCCTACCTTTTTGGCACCCACTTTCGGGTGCAGACTGACCACCGACCCCTGCAGTGGTTGATGCATATGCGGGGGGAAAACCCAAAATTGCTACGCTGGTCCATCTCCTTGCAAGGTATGGACTTCACCGTCGAACACCGGCCTGGGTCCGACCACGCCAACGCGGATGGCCTGTCCCGGTTTTTCCGCCTCGACGAAGAGAGTCCCCAAGAGGATGGGTAACTCTCCCCGCCTTCAGCTGGGGGGGACGCATGTTGGACAGGCCACATGACGGGCCGCTCTCCCCCGGCTCGACCAGGCCCGAGCCCAGTCACGCAAGCACCACACACCACCATTGCACGTCCTACGTCCCCTCAGGGACCCCTGCCCTCGAACATGATAACCTCGTGGGTCCGATCCACCGCCGGCCCATGCGCCCAGCCCGGGCCGCCATCTTGGACACTTCGCCACGAGGCCGCCTGGCCCCCGATCGACCCCAACCCTGGGCCTAGCCCGGCCTCAGACATTCCGGCACCACCCTCCACCCAGGAGGTGAGCGGGCTACTTGGCAAGTCAATGGGAGAAAGAGGTGCCGATGGCTCTCCCCCGCCCAGTGCCGCTCGCCCATCGCCTCCCCGGGCGCTGGCTCCACCCCCCTGCTGGGTGTCTGGACTCCCTCATCCCGGACCCCCCGACCTCCAAGTGCGAGGGTCCGGACATCAAAGCACGTCAGCCCTATAACTGGGGCAGCTCCAGAGCAGGAAGGCAGTTGTATCTTGGAGTCGAGAGACGTAAAGAGGAACTCATCCTGGACGGACTACTGGCGCTGCCGTAGCTCTGTCCTGTGCACCATCGTCCTGCCTGTTGGCGCTGCCACAGCCGTCGTAACCTTCATCCTTCATCGTCGTCGGGATCTGCTGGCGTGGCCGCGGACCGTTGTAACCGTCACCTTTCACCGGGACCTGCAGGCTCCGCCGCGGACCGTCGCCCTTCATCCATCTCGGGACCTGCTTGGCTCCTCCACGGCCCGACCATCTAAGAACGCCGAGCTCGAGGATTGTGAGCTATTTTGACCTCATTGGTAACTAAGACTGTCCCGCTACCCTTTTCCTCAACCAGAGATCAGAACCGAGGGGACCCCTGAGTCCAGACCTCCTTGTATCGCACCATCGTAACCTAAGAATTGCATATAAAGTCTCGTTAACCTTCAACCTTGTGTGGTGTCCGTCTGTGGGGGGGAAGTTACTTATCTGTACAGTCGTTGGAGACGGCTCTCCCTGGAGACCTCTCCCCGTAATCTCGGCCGACCCTCCCGGTCCGTCTAACAGCTTTTAATTTTTTTAAATATTAATACTTAAATAAAAGTTATTGTAATTTATAATGGCAATAGCTTTAACTTTTGTGTAGATTATGTTCAGTGTATTTTATTGTGACGAAAATCCAAGACCAGAAGTGAAATATTAACATCTTTTTGTGACATTTGTAATAAAGCTTGAAACATTGAGAGAACGTATTTGAACCAGTTCTTGTTGAATGGTTGCACAGATTGATGCTGTGCTGTGGTGGCGCTGACTGATGTTGTGGTGGCGACGAGTGATGCTGTGGCGTTCAGTAATGCTGTGGTAGCGCATAGTGATGTTGTGGTGCCCCTGAGTGATTCTGTGGTGGTGCTGAGTGATGCTGTGGTGATGCGATAGATAGAGTGAGGGTGATGGATAGATAGAGGGAGGGTGATAGATAGATAGAGTGAGGGCGATAGATAGAGTTAGGGCGATAGATAGATAGAGTGAGGGCGATAGATAGAGTGAGGGCGATAGATAGATAGATAGATAGATAGATAGATAGATAGATAGATAGATAGATAGATAGATAGATAGAGGGCAAAGATAGATAGAATGAGGGTGATAGATAGATAGACAGACATACAGACATACAGATAGATAGATAGATAGATAGATAGATAGATAGATAGATAGATAGATAGATAGATAGATAGATAGATTGTGTGAGGGCGATAGAGTGAGTGCGATAGATAGATATATTGTTAGAGTGAGGGGCAATAGATAGATAGAGTAAGGGCGATAGACAGATAGAGTGAGGGCGATAGATAGATAGAGTGATGGTGATAGATAGATAGATAGATAGATAGATAGATAGATAGATAGATAGATAGATAGATAGATAGATAGTTGTTTGTGGTTCTGTGTGCAGTTGTGGTTGTGTGTGGGGTTGTGTGGGGTTGTGTGTGTGTGTGTGGTTGTGTGTGTGGGGTTGTGTGTGTTGTGTTTGGGGTTTGTTGTGTGGTTGTGCGTGGGGTTGTGTGTGTGTGGGGTTATGTGTGGGGGGTTGTGTGTGGTTGTGTGTGCTGTGTTTAGGGTTGTGTGTGGTTGTGTGTGGTTGTGTTTGGGGTTGTGTGTGTGGTTGTGGGGTTGTGTGTGTGGTTGTAGGGTTGAGTGTGGTTGTGTGTGTGTGGTTGTGTGTGTGTGTGTGTGTGTGGTTGTGTGTGTGTGTGTGTGGTTGTGTGTGTGGGGGTGTGTATGTGTGTGGGGTTGTATGTGTGTGGGATTGTGTGAGTGGAGGGGTGTGTGTGTGGAGGTGTTGTGTGTGGGGTTGTATGTGTTTGGTTGTGTGTGTGCGTTGGCTCAGCGAAACCTAAAAAAGTAGACACTACATGTAAATTGTTTTTTCTGTTTTGAATCCGAGATATTCAAACTCCAATTCGTGGGGTAATGCTTGCTGGGTGAAAATAGAGTACCCTTTCCAACCTGAAAAAAACGATAAATGATAGGATCCCATAGTTAGATACAGTATAATAATCAGAGGAACAGGAAGGATTACTTCCATAATAAAGCGAGAAGGGCAGACGGACTCAGTGTTGACATGAAATGAAGGCTCTTGGCAGATGGTCAACGCCTTTAAAAAAAATCCAAGTGAAAGAACGAGATAGGCACTCACAATACACGACAGGGTTGTATCTGAAGGGAGGCTCTCTTGGAGGGGGGGTAGGAGTAGAGAAGATGTGAGCGGTAAAGCTCCATAATTGATACGTTTTATTCTGGCACTGCAATAGTGTGCACAATCTTTCAGAAAGACATGCTTCAATGTAAATCAAACAAACTCGAGCATTATCTCAACAAGAGAGGGGTATACAATAGACCTGCCTAGTGCCATATATCCACTGATGGCGCTATAAAAACACAACTACCATCTGTATTAGGCATGCTTGTAAATTGCATAATAGCTAACAAAACAAAGGAGTGCTATCTGACACCTTCAGACTCATTATAGCACTCTGTAGTTTTGTATTTTCCGCTGCAGGAATAGGCCTTTAAACACACGTTATATTGGGTGAAAGAAAACAGGACTGTGTTGGACCCGGCATTGTGGCGTGGTCTCACTCCTCCCGCACGGCTGGCCCTGGACGACATCGACCCCTGTCCTCCGGCCTGGAGCTACCCCCGCCAACCTTCACGAGAGCCACCACTCATGGCGACCCCCGGCTCTCCCCCTCCAGAACATGGCGACCCCTACTCGCCCCACGCTGCTGGTCCGACCCCTATCCCGGGCCAGCCTCTCAGGGCCCGACTCCATCTTGGGCCTTCCACGTCCGGGCCCCGTGGCCTCGGCCCGACCTCGGCCGCAGCCCCAGCGAAGCCCCGACATCGAGGCACCAAGATCCGACCAGGTGGTAGAACGGTCACTTGACACATCAAGGAGGAGGGGAGTTTCGATGGCCCTCCAGCCATCCCCGGACGCCTGGTTTCGATCGCCCTCCAGCCTCCCTGGGCGCTGGCTCCACCCTCCTGCTGGGTGTCTGGACACTCTCATCCCAGCCCCTCTGACCCCCAGGTGCGAGGGTCCGGACTTCAAAGGACTCCAGACCTATATCTGGGGCAGCTCTGGAATGGGTCGGGAGTTGTATCCTGGAGTCGAGAGCCCTGCCGGTTGAACCGCGGCTGACCCTGAGACGAACTCACTACGGAACCTTGAACCCATCTTCGGAGCCCTGCTGGCGCTGCCGCGGCCCGACTTCGCTGAATCCATCTTCGGAGCCCTGCTGGCGCTGCCGCGGCCCGACATCGCTGAAACCATCTTCGGAGCCCTGCTGGCGCTGCCGCGGCCCGACCTCGCTGAAACCCTCTTCGGAGCCCTGCTGGCGCTGCCACGGCTCGACCTCGCTGAACTATCCTCGGAGCCTTGCTGGCGCTGCCGCGGCCCGACTTCGCTGAACCATCTTTGGAGCCCTGCTGGCGCTGCCGTGGCCCGACCCCGAGGAACCCCCCAGCTCGAGGATTGAGAGCTGAGCGCAGGGTATCCCTGTACCAGGCTGGTACCGAGACTGTCCCGATACCCCCTTCCCACAACTTCCGAGACCTTAAGGATCCCTCGATTCCTTTGTACATAAATCGCTGAGATAACTTGCCTTGATTACCGATAAAGACGTTAAGAATCTATCCTTGTGTGGTGTCCTTCTGTAGTGGTGTGATTGCTCGCCTGTACGATCCTAGGCGAGGAATCTCGCCAGGAGGCCTCTCGACAACGCTCGGCCAGTTTCATAAGGAGAGGTGGGTCTCGGGGTGGTCGGCCAGATAGCCTCTGCCTCCCCCTAAGATCGCCTTTCTAACAGACTGTCTGCATGTATCTCACCTGTCAGGGAGCACTTGACATCAATGCAGAAAGAGGCATGAAGCTGCAGAAAGGACTGCAAAAGAAGCTTGGAGAGCGGGGAAGAAAGCAATGCAATGAAGTGAGAACAACAAAAGAAAGGAGACGGGGAGAAAGGGACGAGAGAAAGAGGAACAGTGAGAGATAGGCAAAAAGAGAACTGGAGAGTGAGAATAAGGATCTAGGGACAGGAGCAAAGAAGAGAAGTAAAGGGAGGTACACAAGAGAATAAAGAGTGAATGAAGACATCAGGGAAAGAGAAAGGTAAATAAACAAGCAATAGAGTGATCTCCTTTAATGCGTTACAGCCCACTGACTCCAGAATACGTTTGTTTAGGAAAAGCATGTCATATTCTGCAAACCTCCACAGTGGCAGCCTGTCACGCACAACACTTTTAGCCCAACCTGGGTTTTTTTTTGTTTTGTACTTACAGCACTTTTCATTCTGGAACTTTTAGTTTTGCTTTTCCCATTCAAAAATGGAGGCGCCGCATGGAAAGTGCTGTTAGGTAAAAAGTCAGGAACTGGAGAAATGTGTCACAAGTAACATGGAAGCACTGGGCAGCCAGGTCCGTATTATATCTGTAGCTGCGCTGCGGCCTTCCCATTGCAGCAGAATGAAATGTTTCATGATTCTCAGGACAAATGTTCAAAGCAAATGTTGCTGGTCACCATATTTGGCAATTAAGGTTCGGCTGTCAGGCATAACTGGAGGCCAGTTGGGAAAAGCGGAGGGGGAGCTACTCAGTCTGTGAAACAGACATATCAAGCGTTGGCAGCTTGTGTGCGTGTCCCAGCTGCCACTGCAGACTGAAGTCGGAGAGGGGTGCCCCGAGCTAGGTTTTAACTTTTGCCATCATGATCTGCGTATTTAGAGGTGCCGCTTTTGAGCACTATGATGCCCCATGTATTGCCAGTTGTGCTAGAGTTAAGGGAGGGGCCGTAGTAAAGATATTTATTTTTATCATGACGTGTGCACTGTTGTTTTTACTATTACATTTTTAGATATATTTGTATGTACTGTACTCTACGCTATGGCCTCCTCGTTGCAGCAGAAAAGAATCTCGATTCATGCCTGAGCTGAGGCCAGAAACATGACTTAGAAAGATTTGTATTTAAACCTAGCATAGCGATAGTGCTGCTGTTGTAGGTCGGATGAGATTGTGGTAGAAAACAGTGGTCCGTGACCAGCAATACTTTCTGGGACAGTTAGATATATTTGTATGTACTGTACTCTATGCTACGGCCTCCTCGTTGCAGCAGAAAAGAATCACGATTCATGCCTGAGCTGAGGCCAGAAACATGACTTAGAAAGATTTGTATTTTAACCTAGAATAGCGATAGTGCTGCTGTTGTAGGTCGGATGAGATTGTGGTAGAAAACAGTGGTCTGTGACCAGCAATACTTTCTAGGACAGGGTAATTAATTTTGAGCGAGCGTGAAGAAACTTGTAGATCGAGTATGGGGGTCAGGGTGGAGGAGGTGGGGGTTGACAGATTGCGCCAGAATGGCAGAGTTTGTCTAAAAGAAAATCTGCGCAGCGCTGGGAGGGGGGCTGGGCAGAAATGTGAGTCACGGCCTGGCGGCCGTGAAGTGTGAAGCAGTGGGCGGGGAGGCAGGAGCAAATGGTAAGGGGAGCCTTTGAAGAGCAAGGTGGGGGATAGAAGCGCGTTCACGAGCACGTGCACTTCTACAAATCCGCATCGTGAAGTCAGCTTTGTGGTTTGACTGCAATAGGTCTCTCTGCGAGACCTAACCAAATGCACATCTTACAGTTTGTTTTGTTGAAGGACTGCACGTTACAGGACCGCTTGTTTTCCGAATCGCAAAATGCAGCTCCAATGTCCCAGAATGCTCTGCTCTCGCGAAAGTCCCATTGTGCCATCGCACAACACTTCCTGCTTTTACAAACATCCATGTACTGTGTGCCAGGCATCATGTGGTGCCTGGGTCACGGTGCACGTATGTTTCGGGGGGCACCACAAGTTCCCCCCTTGCAGGCCACTTATCAGTGGCCCACAGGGAACAAGGGCTGGCCCTGCTTGGGGCCCCCAAAGTCCCTTTCCGACAGCCTTTTCATGGCGGACAATGTGATCCTGACAGCGGTGCCTGCTAAGACCATTCAATATCACAGTTCCGACTGCCACCCATTGGGATCAGTAGATCCTGGCAGAGGCGGGGGTCCGTCCCCCGACCGAAAAGGGTCCAACCGCCTGCATCCTAATTGTTGACTTGAAGGGCTGTCTGTCTGCGGGACCTCCACCGACGGCCTGTCGGTGGCGGTCTCATCTGCAACACAACCTAAATTTGCCCCCTGGGGCCTGAAAACGACTCGGAGAGGAGGGCTCAAATGGCAGGGTACCTTTATCTTTTTTCTTTTAAGTTGGAGAGAGGGGACTAAGTCCCCGAGTCCTGTAATGACTGCCAGCAAAATTTTTCTGAGCTCTGGCTCCCACAGAAGCGAATTGACCCAAGAGGTAAAAAGATCCCCGGGCAAATCAGACTGCCCTATTTTTAAATTGGTACTCCTGAGAGAGACTCAAGAGCCCAGATACGCAAATATTTTTTAACCTTAATTAATGCAGTCAGGGAAACTGATCAGAATATTCCTCCCACCCGCAGGGATCAGCATTAGGAGCTGCTTCCTGCTGGTGAGAGCAATGCCCGCTCCCACTGTATGGGGGGAGCCGGCTTTGGCCTTCGTGTACCCCAACAACACTATGGTGGGTGCCCTGGGTTCCTGGTGCCAAAATCGGCCTGGGAAGTGGAGCCACATGCCCCCTGCCCCTGCACGATGTCACCAGACCCTGGAGCATAGGGTCCCCAGGGTCAAAGTTGTCCAGGGGAAGGGGATTGTGTGCCTCCCTCCCCATTAAATTATTCCAGGTTCCGGGGGATTGGGTCCCTGGGACCAAAATCTGCCTGGGGAGGTAGGCCATGTGCCCCACTCCCTCTAAAAATGATGGGGTCCCGGAGCTGAAATTTGCCCAGTGTGTGGAGGCCACATGCACCCCCTCCACCTCAAAAGAACACCAGACCGCAGGGATGTGGTCCCCGGCGCCGAAATCAGCCTAGAGAGGGGGGTTCCATTCTCTCCTCCCCCTCAAATGTTCACCGGACCCTAGGGATGGGGTCACAGAGGACGAACTTGGCTCAGGGAAGGGGAGCCACCACGTCTACTACCCTTTATTTAAAAGAGTGGCCCTGGGGATGGGGCGCCTAGGGCCTAAAGAGGCACGGGCAGTGGGGGGTGCGCGGACCCCTCCCTTTTATTTTTTAGAAATGGAGATGGGGTCACCAAGGCCTAACAAGGCTCCGGGAGGGTGGATCGTGTGGCCCCTCTCCTTCCCCTTTAATTAAAGAACACATTGCCCGGGGGATGTAGTCCCTAGAGCCCAGCCCTATGGCCAACCCCCACTGCACTTGGCCGATGGAGTTGGCTGTATGGAGGGGGGGGGGGGGGAGTTCCTAGATATCTGTGGTTGATTGTGAATGTGAACTATGCTAGCTGTAAAGTGTATGCAATAGAGACAATGTTGCACATAATGCAGACTTTGTAAACTTAAGATAGTTGTATCTGTGATGGCAGTAATGATGGCTGATAGTCTCCTTAGCTATTTTGCACCTACTGTCAGGCTCCTAATGCTCTAGCAATTTATAAAGCAATTTATACAGCAATATGTGGGAAAATTAAGCTTGGATGATATCATCAGTGATGTCATTTGATATGACTTGAGTGATGTCATGGAACATGTCATCAGTGATGTCATATGTCCGGTCATAAGCAGTGCATGGCAGAGGCACAAATTATCGTTTCTTCTACTAACTATGACTGTTGAATTTCTGAGGTTTATTTGTTCAAAACATTAATGTTGTCATTGACCAATTCACCTAATTATAGTTTTACTTTAACCTTTGGATTTTTCAGTATGTGTATATATATATATATATATATATATTCACTAAAAAAAACATAGGTTATAGACCATATATAGTTAGGAATTAGCATTTACAAAACCTTGAAAATTCACTGAAAAAACCATAGGTTATAGACCATATATAGTTAGGAATTAGCATTTAAAAAACCTTATTTTACTCACACAAAACCATTGAAATTCGCATATATAGTTAGTTGCACTAACTATATATCGCGCACCCGCAATCCACTGCTGATCATGTCACATATTACATCATTCATGACATGGTCAGTAACATCACTGATGACATCACTGATGGCACCTCAAAGCCTCCTCCTGCCTCAGTCTAGGGCCGGGCATTCTGTTAGACATTGCAGCATGGGCGTTTTACCTTTTATCTAAGTTAGATAAAAGGTAAAACGCCCATGCTGTAACGTAAGAGAACAGTTTATTTAAAGAAGCCAGTAAAACAAGTTAAAAAGAACGTCAGCAAAGCCATGGTTGCTACTTTTTTATTTTATGGAACTAGCAAACCTTGACAGAGCCAATAGCCCTGGCTTGTTGGTGTAATGATACTTGCTGTATTATATATCTGGATGCAATGACAGAAATAACATAATACCACTCGCGCGAAGCACTATGCTAAGCGCAGATTTTTAGACTAAGTGTTTTAAACCACGCTCTTAATTACATCAAACACCCCCTTTGAAGAGACCCACCAGTATTTTTACACCACTTAAAGCCCTGGAAACAACATGTCACAGTCACCTCACATCCTGGCACGATGACTCATGACTTCTGCGTTTTCAGACTGCCTATCTGCAGGGGCATAGTGAACTTTACTCCACCCCTTGCTTTAGGAACTACAGCAAGGTGAAGTTCTTGATAGGCCTCTTCTGTCTGCAACTCTGCAGACAAAGGCTCGGCTCATAATGTGAAAAGGTGGGTGAGTAAATAAGTGAAGGAATGTGTGAATGGCTGGATGGATTACTGAAAGGATGAATGAAAAGGGAATGGATAGATAATGAAAGAAAGGATGGATGGATGAGTGAATGAGTGGAGGTATGGATGAGAGAAAAGGTAAATAGATGTATGGGTGGAAGGGTAGATGGATGGGTAAAAGGGAGGATGGGTGTGCGAAAGAATGGATGGATGGATGAGTGAAAGGGTAGATGATGAACGAGTGAATGGGTAGATGGATGAATTGATTGAAAGTTTGAATTGATGGATGAACGAAAGGGTGGATGTAATGATTGATGAGTGAGTGAAAGGGTGGATGGATGAGAGAACGGATGGCTGGATGAGTGAAAGGATGGATGAGTAATAGGATCAATGGATGGATTCATGAATGGATGAGTAGATGGGTGGGTGGATGGATGGATAAGTGAAAGGGGGATGGAGAGAGAAAGTGAGGATGAATAACTGAAAGGGTGAATGGGTGGAAGGATAAGGGACTGGCTGGATGGATGAGTAAGTGAATGGATGGCTGGATGGGTAAAAGGGTAAATGGCTGGATGGGTGAGTGAATAGATGGATGGGTGGAAGAATGGATGGATGACTGTACGGATGGATGGGGTAAAAGGGTGGGTAGATGAATAATGGATGGATGAGTGAAAGGGTAGATGGAGAGATGGATGAGTGAAATGATGGATGGAAGGATATATGGTGGATAGGTTTGCAAATGTTTGAATATGTTTGGATATAGATGGGCACACAGATGGAAGGACAGAATGAATGGTGAAAGACTGAATGATGGATGAAATAATGATTACACCTTGTAGCACCCATTATCTTAAGTAACATTTCCTATACATTGACTTTCCTGTTAATATGAGTCATTGTCTCTATATAATGTGCGTGTGATGTAACACACTCCAACACCCTGCGCTACATACTTGGGATGAGTAACACTATAAAAAAAATTAAATACATATGAGAGACCGTCTAAGTGAAGATGAGGGGCACCATGGAGGGGGGTAGCAAGGCCGGACTGGCTGGACCAGGCTTCGGATGTTTCCCTGGGAGGCTGGAAAGGGGGGGTTTGTTACTGGGGGCTGGCACTGCAAAGTTCCTTGTATAGCCAGTAGTTTTCAATCATGAAAAAGTTTTCAATCATCAATAAAAGCGGCCTCACTTATATTCAGGTGTGGTTCACCATTGTCTGGTGACTAATGTACCTGCTGGAGCGAGGTGCGAATTTTGAATCGTCTAAGGTAGCAAGCTGCAGCCATACAGAAAAACCGTGAAGTGCATGATTGTCTCAACCTAATATGAACTTATTTAGACTTGTACTTAGGTGGTTGTTACTTACATATATACTATTGCACAACCACCTCTGACGTGTCTGTAAAACGCATCTTTTGTCCCAAAGTTTTGTCCTGAATTTTAACCCCTTGTCCTGAATTTGTGTCCTGAATTTAGTCCCTTTGTCCTGAATTTTTACTCTCAACGTCCTGAATTTGCACCTATGTCAGTTGGTCAACCTACTGCTCATGTGTGGCACTGCACGAAAACAATCTGGGAGAGCCTAATTTCACCCTGTGGCCCACTAGAGGGCTGTTATTTTGTCCTGGAATCAGCGCGTATGCAGGCAGACCCACCGGAGGGAAAAATGTACATAATTGAAAACCACAAGTCCCAGCGTGCATTGTGAAAGACAGCCATCGGGAAAGGCACACCGGAGGCTTATAAAAGTAAGGAATGCGCAGAGGGCTGTGTTTGGCTAGCAATTTCCTGTCTGCTCGCGTTTGCCTCTGAAGAAGAAATATGGAACTTCGAAACATGTCAGTCAAGGTACGATACAAAAACGGGGTGAAATGACGCTTTCCTCTATAAATAATGTTGTGTAATTTACCTGCTTTTGGAGTGGGTTCCTAATTTCTGAGCAAACGTTGGAAACAATATATACATATATATCTATATAGATATATTATATATTAAAGTAGAGTGTGAGAGCAATACGTATCATGTAATTTGATCCAATTTTGGAATTTAGGGGTTTTAGTGACATCATACACCAGGAGACCGATGGCTAACTGGTTTTTTAATTTTACCAGAACACCCACATGCCAAGTTAGAACTATATTACGCATTTCCCATTATGCATTTTATAATGAGTAGCAGGCTTAAAAGAGGGATTTTTTTCAAACGGGGAAAGGTTTATTATAAATAGTAAATATAATATTGGACTATATTATTTGAGTGTTTGCAGTAAAAGAAGAGTACAATACTTCATTTTGTAGTTGGAGTTAAGAATGTAGAATTTTTGACAAAAATACTCTTTGCAATATTAAAGATTTAATTCTGTCTGTACAATGCAGGGATCGTTGAAGCTATTCTCTTGAAGGTGTAACTAACAGTAAGCACTGATTAAAATTTCAATGTCCAGGCTTTGTTTACCTTCCATGATTAGATAATTGGTAAAATAATGGAAAATGTCCAGTACCACTAGAATCATGCAATTCTCTGGTTGCGGCATTTACCTGGGAATTATGGATTTAATGCACTGCACTTGCCACATATTACGCACATCGTTTACAGATTTCACCAAAAACATATTTCTCAAATGGATCAAAATAATACTCCCAGAAAACATGCTCCATAATGTACCTTTTCTTGCCTTATTTTTGGGGAGCCTTTCTGCGTAATTTGCTACTGCACTGTCGCATAATCTTGGTGGCCTCACAATGGTAAAGGTCGAAGAGTGATTTGGGGGCTGTCATCATGATGACGGAATCCCTTTTTTACAGAGGCCCATTAAATATTTTCATTACTTCATTGATCTCTGTGAAATATGGGATTTATGCCACTGCATTTTGTGCACTAAAAGCATTCAAACAATTATCTAATTTTTACAGTTATGTCCTCAAGGGATCCATGTATTTAGGTGTATGTGTGTATCCTTCTAAACACACGAACTGCACGACGCCCCAGCCGCCGCAGGGCCGCCGCAGAGCCGCCCCAGCCACCGCATGGCCGCCGCAGAGCCGCCCCAGCCACCGCAGGGCCGTCCCAGCGCCGCCCCAGCCACCGCAGGGCCGCCGCCGAGCCCCCAGGCTTTTCCCACCGGTTTACAACGAGACACCGCCCCCCCGCCCGCCGATTGGTTCCCGCGCTCCTTGCCTCCCCGCAGACCCTCCCTCCCAGCTCCCCTCTTATGACGCCCCCAGAGCGACCGCGCAGCGGACGCGCGCAGCGGGAGCACCGATTGAGCGCAGAAGGTGCGCCAAAGGTAAGCCCGTCTATGCCCGTCCGCGCCTGGACCGCGCCCAGCGCCAGAACGCCTGGCCCCCGCAGACCCCAGCCCACCCGCCGGACGTACGACGCTGCCTCCCTCAACGCACTCCACACCGGCCGAATCCCGGGATGCTACCGAGCCACCCCGAGACGAACCCACGGACCTTTCAGCTGCCACGCCTGCAAGTTCACCTGCATCCGGACCTGTCCCGCACCAACACCCGCCAAGCCGAACAACAGCAGCAACCACCTGAAGTGCATCCTCCTCAACACCCGCTCCGTCCACAGACACGCCATCGAACTCTGGAACCTCCTCGACACCACAGCCCCTGACGTCGCCTTCCTCACGGAAACCTGGATGAACGACTCCTCAGCGCCCGACATCGCCATCGCCATCCCAGAGGGCTACAAGATCACCCGAAGAGACTGCGACAACCAGACTGGAGGAGGCATCGCCATCATCTACAGGGACACCATCCGCATCAAGACCAACACTGACGACACCCTGACAACCGCCGAACACCTGCACTTCCAGATCCACACGGACCCCAAAACCACCCTCAGAGGCACCCTGATCTACCGACCCCCGGGACCACGCACACAATTCAGCGAGGACATCGCCGACTTCATCAGCCCGCATGCCCTCCCCTCCGCTGACTACATCCTCCTGGGGGACATCAACTTCCACCTGGAGAACAACAACGACCGCAACACCATCACCCTGCTCGACAACCTCGCCACCCTCGGTCTCAAGCAGCTGGTGTCCACCCCCACCCACCCACCTCGCCGGACACACACTCGACGCAGTCTTCTCATCCTGCAAAGACAACGTCTTCAGCCACGCCACCGGACACCACTGGACGGACCACAGCTGCGTCCACTTCACCTTCAAAAGAACGACGGTCCACCACCACCAGCAACAGGTTGCTCGAAGAAGCTGGAACAAGATCACAGCCGACCAGCTCGCCGCTTCCCTGAGCCAGCACCCTCCCGCCAGCTCAGCGAACCCCAGCCAGGCCGCCGACAACCTCACGAAGTGGATCAGCAACTGCACGGACGAACTCGCCCCACTGAGGACCCAGCCCAGCAGACCCGGCAGCAAGAAGGCCCCATGGTTCACCGACGAACTCAAGAGCTCCAAGAAGAACTGCCGAGCCCTCGAGAAAGCCTGGAGAAGGGAACCAACACCGGACAACATGACCACCCTCAAGCTTGCCACCCGGAAGCACCACCAACTGATCCGCGCCACCAAGAAAACTGCATTCAAGGACCGGCTGGATAACAATGCACACAACTGCAAGGAACTCTTCAACATCGTGAAAGAGCTCTCCAACCCCAACGCCGGCAACAACGACATCACCCCATCGAAAGACCTCTGCAACTCCCTTGCCTCCTACTTCCACAACAAGATCGCGGACATACACAACAGCTTCAGCACTCAACCGACGCACGCCACGACTGAACCACCGCCCCCCACCACCACCCTCCGCGCCTGGACTCCGATCAGCACCGAAGACACCGTCCGCATGATGAACTCCATCCACTCCGGATCTCCAACCGACCCCTGCCCTCACCACGTCTTCAACAAGGCCGACGCTGTCATCGCACCCCACCTGCGGGACATCATCAACACCTCCTTCGACACCGCCACCTTCCCGGAGAGCTGGAAGCATGCCGAACTCAGCGCCCTACTCAAGAAACCTACAGCGGGCCCCACCGAACTCAAGAATTACCGCCCCATCTCGCTCCTCCCGTTTCCAGCCAAAGTCATCGAGAAGACCGTCAACAAGCAGCTGGCCGCCTTCCTCGAGACGAACAGATCCCTCGACCCCACACAGTCTGGCTTCCGAGCCAACCACAGCACCGAGACCGCCCTCATCGCGGCCACCGATGACATCCGAGCCCTGATGGACAACGGAGAAACAGCGGCCCTCATCCTCCTAGACCTCTCTGCGGCATTCGACACTGTCTGCCACCGCACCCTAGTGCAGCGCCTCAGCAACGTCGGAATCCAGGAGAGGGCACTGGAGTGGATCATCTCCTTCCTCGACGGAAGAACACAGAGAGTCCAACTACCACCGTACAAGTCAGAGGCCACCGAAGTCATCTGCGGCGTCCCTCAAGGATCCTCGCTGAGCCCCACCCCCTTCAACGTCTACATGAGCCCCCTCGCGGCCATCGCACGCCAGCACAACCTCAACATCATCTCCTACGCTGACGACACCCAGCTGATCCTCTCCCTGACCAACGACCCCGCCGCCGCCAGAGCCGACCTTCACGAAGGGATGAAACGCGTAGCCGAGTGGATGACGACCAGCCGCCTGAAACTGAACTCAGACAAGACGGAAGTCCTCATCCTGGGCTCCTCGCCCTCCGCCTGGGACGACTCCTGGTGGCCCCCCGCCCTGGGCACCGCACCCAAACCGACAGACCACGCTCGGAACCTGGGCATCATCCTGGACTCCTCCCTCTCCATGACCAGACAAGTCAACGCCGTCTCCTCGTCGTGCTTCAACATCCTGCGCATGCTACGGAAGATCTTCCGGTGGATCCCCACCGAGACCAGGAAGACGGTCACCCAGGCCCTCGTCACCAGCCGACTGGACTACGGCAACGACCTCTACGCCGGAACCACCGCCAAGCTCCAGAAGAGACTCCAGCGGATCCAGAACACCTCAGCCAGACTCATCCTCGACATCCCACGACACAGCCACATCTCCGGACATCTGAGAAACCTGCATTGGCTCCCCGTCAACAAAAGAATCACCTTCCGTCTCCTCACCCACGCACACAAAGCCCTACACGATCAAGGCCCGAGCTACCTCAACAACCGCATCAACTTCTACGCTCCCAAACGCCATCTCCGATCAGCCAGTCACGCCCTCGCCGCCGTCCCCCGCATCCGAAGAACGACAACAGGAGGAAGGTCCTTCTCCTACCTGGCCGCCAAGACCTGGAACTCCCTCCCGACCGACCTGCGCCTGACCCAAGACCACCTCTCCTTCAGAAAGAAGGTCAAGACCTGGCTGTTCGAGCAGTAGCAGCACCCCCTCCCCCCCCCCCAAGCGCCTTGAGACCCTCCGGGTAAGTAGTGCGCTCTATAAATGTCTTTGATTGATTGATTGATTGAAATCAATTTGTTTTGATAGGCTACAAAATCACACCTCTGACCCCAAAGGACAACTCATAAACTTACAGCACATGCTAATTGAGAAGAGCTATTGCAACATTTGTAGATTTTTTCTTAGATGGAGTCTCATTTTAAATTTGGGTTAACAAAATATTTGATGTATTTACATGAAGTTACAAGAGGGATGGTGTCTCACCATGGCAGAAGCGTGAACTGGACAAACTGCTGTCACTGCATAAAGAGCATCGCCATTTCTTTTCCCTCTCGTCTCTGGATTCATTTACCATAGATAGCTTGGGCATGCCTGCAGGATGAAATGAGAACACTAATGAATTAAACGCTGTTTTTCCTCCACATGAATTCCACTGACTGTCATGGCTTTGTTTTTGGCTGTCACCATTGGTATTTGGAAAATGGGAAAAAAGTGAATTGGTGGTTTATGGCAGCAGAATGAGTTGTCAACGTGACAACAAAACATGTCCTGCTTGGCTGGTGAATACAGGTAATGGAATTGTTCAGAATTACTAGACCAGCTTTTGTGCCTGTGGAGTCTAGAAAAGGCTGTAGAAAAAAAAATTCATAATTACGTTATTAAATTATTTTTATCAACAATACCTTAAGGTATATTCATGAATACTGCTGGTTTTAACATCGAAAGAATCGTGTAGGATGCTCACAAAATGGTTTGAGGTGTTAATTGAAATCGGGGAGCAATACAACTAGAAAATTTGCATTTGACCAAAAAACATTTTGTTACAGCATACATTTATGGAGTTACTAAATTTAGTGCAGTTAAATAAATAGCATTGCTACAATACGTATATTTAACCATTAGAGTTATGCAGTTAATGCAGTTACTCAAGCAGTACAGTTACCAGAGTAGCAGATGTACAATTAATACAGTAAAAAAGTGTAGTTGGAGTGTTGTTGACTGAACTAGCTCACTAGTAATGTTAGTGGTGTATAGTAACGCATCAATATATCTTGACAGTACGGTGGTAGTACAGTTATAATTTACTATAACTAGACAGGACAGGTAGACGTGATATTACTAGAAAGAGTTTACAATTAGTATAGTAACAAAGTAAGCACAGTTATATTGCAGACTTACTTAGAGGTTCAGCAATGTTATGGAAGTAAAGGTAGTCTGATTCCAGAGTTCGTTTTAGTTTGAGCTAGTTTAGTTACAGCCTTAGCATTATTGCAGAGGTGGTTAATAGGTTATTGTAGTCATTGCTCGGTATAGTTGGAGAATGCATAGCTGCAATATTAGTATAGTTACAGAGGTAGTAATGTTGCAGTACTGCTATTGTTGCAGAGACACCATTACACAAAAATAGTAAATCGGGAAAATGTATATGGTGTACAAGTTGTCGACTGTGTTTCTATCCTTATAGAACATATTAGGATCATCTTCAGGACATTTGAATTAACATGACTGTATATATATATATATATGCCTGTAATAACTATGCAGTGGTCACATAGACAATTAAGAGTACGTCCTGGTTGGAGTACGTGGCAGGACAGGTAGAGCCGCGTGTACAGACTCTACGATGCTTGAAGGCACTAGGAAGGTTTGACCTAGAGACAACTACGATGAGGAAAGGTAGTTAAAGAGAGCTGCGCTGCGGTGCACGATTGCGGAGCTGTTGCAGTAGATGGGCAACCACCTGGAGCTGCATTGGTGGTCTCAATATATTGCGTCAGCTACTCGATGTGGACCTAGTGGTCACTTAGTCTGTATGCCTGCAGTCCAGGGCATGCAGTATGAACGAGCCGCATGTGTGGTCTCACTAATAAGGGTGAGGTCCCGTAGTGAACCTATTAGTAGTCAGTAAGCTCGTATGCCTGCAATCCAGGGCATGACCGTCGGGAAGCTCCCCCGCTGTGACAAACCCTAGACCAACACCAGGTTGGCCCCGGGAATTGACCCCGACTACTGAGACTGCATCCGCGGCTCGGTTAAACTGCATGCCGTGGATTGCAGGCATACGGTCTTACTGACTACTAATAGGTTCACTACGGGACCTCACCCCCCTTAATACTAAGACCGCACACATGGCTCGTTCATACTTCATGCCCTGGATTGCACAGGTAAAATAGTTACAATATTAATTTAATTTCTGAGGTGGTATAGTTGCTATTATACAGGGTAGGTACACGAGTTGTACAATTGCAGCATGATTATGATTCACAGTCATATATCAGAGAGATTTTGTCTATTTGCAATATATTCAACAAAAAAAACACAGTTATAAACAGTAATGTGTGAGGCTTACACGCGTGAAACCACTGGAATTTCCCAGTTCATGTTTAAGAGCACAAATGACATAAGTCATGGTCGACTGCCATGAACAAAAGACCTAACTGGAGAACAACATGGCAGACGTTTGGGAATCAGGTCATGTATTGCGTGCTTTCTTAACATAACTTTGAAATTACAGTGGCTTTAGGTCTTTGAGCCTCATGCATTACTCTGTTTTGAGCTAAAAAGGTGTTTTTTCTGTGAATTTCATATTTTTGTTATGATATACTTCAATAAACCCCCGCAGAGCAATGCCTCCCTTTTCTAGTCTGCCATGGTCTTCTAACGCATGCTGCGCATGACCTGCCATGTCCTCCTTCTAAGCTATGCACAGCTTTTGGCCAGACCCAGCTAGCGTTTGCTGTGTGTAGGGCTTGCATGAGCTTGCTCCCGGCTTAAGTGGCTAGCTGCCAAAGTGTGTGCCCAAATATTCAGCCATACCAAAGTTTTCGGTATATGAAATTATAATTGCCCTCTCATTTATCTTTGGCTCCCACAGATCTGTACAAAATGGAGATAACTAGCAATAAGCCAAACACACTAGACGTCTCCCAAATTGTGTGTGGATTCATCAAATACTGCAAAAGTGTTTAGCAGATGAGCACTTCATTCAGCCTACGTATCTGCCAAGTGACGTGCAGATCCATCACTTGGTACCAAAGTTATTAGTAAATCAAAGATGTTTTGACCTCCCCTCTTTAATTCTTGCCCCATTAGACCTACTTAAAACCTGAAATACCTCCACGGAGTTTAAATTGCTAAGCCTAAAGCATTTGATGCAGATTAACCAAGCAGTGCTCAAATTATAAGCAGTTAAATAGTGTACTAACTGCCCCTTCCCCCTTTAACTTTGTCCCCCTTGATGCAATTTCACAATATTTAGTATACCTACCAAAAACCGAATGTTCCAAGTATCTGCCTAAATGTGATCAGATTCAACACAAAATGCCATTGCTATCAGCTAATGAATACCCCCCCCCTCCCGCCTTGCTGTATCTGCACAAACATAAAAATACTAAAAGATGCTATGTCCCTGCCAATTGTGGTGCTGATCGATGGCAAAGTTATTAGTGAATGAAACTGTGTGTGCCCCCCCTTCCAGGTCCTCTTTTTCTTTGCTCCCACATTGGATCTTCATGAGACCTGCTATACCAGCTCTAGCTATGCCTCACCATTTACCACACTTGAGACGGACTGATCAATCAGAACAAAAATTATAAGCAGATAAAAATGTTATTGACCCTCCCCCACGTCCTTCAACCAAGCCCTCCATTTATGGACTGGCACAAAACATGACATGCAAATACAAAACGAATCTTACCCAGGTTATGTCAGATTTTGTGCCGATTAATAGCACAGGAAAAATGTATATACAACCTTTTTAACGGTGTCCTCCCCTTTATAAAAAAAATACCAATAGTAATCTTAATGTTTCACGTGTCTGTAAATTCAGGCCAGTTCATCAACAGTGCCAAAGTTCTAAGCACATTAACAAACAACTTTTCAACTGACAAGAGATACAAAACCGTTAACCTCTCCAGCTCATATGGCACCTCTTTCAGATGCTTATATGCCACAAACTAATGAACAGAATTAAAACAATTTGAAAAAGTATGATTTTCGAGTAGAAGTTCTATGTTCATGCCAACGTTGGTGCAAGTCTTGCATTTTTTGCTCTGTCTTCCGTCAAAATTTCCTATGCACGCTAAAACGGGAAATGGTCGTTTTTCAGCCCGTAACCTGCTTAACGTTTATCCAGTGGACAGATTTCATGGACGAGGCATGCCAAAACTTGTCAGTCAGAAAATGTTTTGCTAAAACCTAACTCACTGAGTTAGTAGTTTGCCATGTTGCACACAAATCTGGCCAAAGTGTCAAAAACGTTATCTCAGATTAGTGTCCTAACTATAACTACCCAGCAGCGACCGCCACTGGAGATTTATATTTCTCAAGATACACACGCACAGTCCGTCCGCCCCAACCTGTGACAGAATGTTCAAATTACACTAATAGAGAAAGTAAATTGGTGGCCTGACACTCACTCATAGGTGTAAGCCCATGGATACGTTGAAGTACATTGTAGCCCCATTTTGTATAAGCATGATGGAAAGAGCCATTTGTGTTTATTGGATTCCAACTGTGATAGTTGATAAAAATTATTAAAATATTATTGTGAAGGATGTTCAGTCTTCAACCCATACCTGAAACCTGAAAACTCAGCCTATGCATAAAGTTATTCCCAATGATCTCAGTCATCTTCTAGGATTTGCAGGTTCCGTTCACGGTTTGACTAGGGTTTTTAGCACTAATATCTTCAGCATAGGAGTTTTGCCATTTCTTTTAATTTTGTGCTAAGTGGGCCCGTCCTACTGGTCTTTCTTTTATTGAATGTCCTTTGTATTTAAATCTTGGTTCAGTAGGATTCATTTTCAAGGAGGTGTAAAAGTAATGCTCTTTGATCTTTTGTCGTAAAGAAACAAGGACTTTGATTTAAAGGCTGCTGGGTTTCGTTTTAGATACCCAAACCATTCTCTTAGAACATTTACTTAAAAACACTTGGGCTAGTTTCAAAGTCAGTGGATCACTAGACATTTAAGATCTATGCATATAGGTTTAAAGGTGAATCACATTTAGTTTAAAAATTCCTGGGTCTCTAAAACTAAATGTTCTAATTAAATGCTCTGGTTATTGACAGTTAAATAACAAAGGTCTTTAGAACAAACATTCTTGAGCTGGTATAACAAAGGGCCTGATAACGACTTTGGAGGCGTTGGCCCGCCCCGCCGCCGCACACTGCCAAAGCAAAGTTCAGACCGCCCGCCAAATTAGGAGTTTCCTCCTGTCTGGCAGGTGGTTTTTGGCATTCTCATGGCGGTACCTCAGAAAATGGGCACCGCAATGGAACCCCAAAAACAGTTCCTGTACGGCATGGACTATATAGTCCGTGCAGGAACAAGGGTGCAAGCACACTGGGGTACATGTTTTGCCCCCTGTATGCATTCCCCTGCTGAGCAGGTGTTCATGGAGTAGGAATCTCCATGACACTGCCGGCAGAGAGAAAACTCGTAATATGCTTGGCGGGACCACGAAAGTCCCACCAAGCATATTGTGGCCTCCTGGCTGCCACAACACCGCCAGGGAATGGTGGTTCCCTAGCCACTGTGGAGGGATAATGGCAGTCCGGCAGCCCTAATTGTAATAGGGCAGTCGGGAGACTGCCGCTGCTGTGCCCCAAAGAGTCTGGCGGTCTGTGGACGGCCAGACTCTGAATCGGGCCCTTAGTGTTTTAGGCCTTTAAAATCGAAGTTGTGAATCTTTAAAATTATAATGCTTTTAAACTAAATGCCACAAGCCTTCAAAGTATATTTGCTTATGGATGAAGTGTTTTATTGGGAAATGCTCAAATACTATATTTCAAACAATCATTTCCCAACTGAGCAAAATAACCATCTTATGACCACAGTCCATGATACTTATCACCCTTCTCCCAGCTAGTAGAAACTAAGAGGGAAGAGCCGATAGAGGCAAGGCAGGTAGGTCATTAAACTTGATCCTTGTTCAAAACTCAGAGTCAAAATTAATGATTAGAAAAACAGGATAGTCCACAAATGAAGTCTCCAAATAGGCTGAGGCTGGAGCATTTAATTAATGCTTAGATTAAACAAGAGTACAATACATAAAAAAATTAACCATCAACCAATCTCCAGTGCTCCCTGTGGGCTGACAACAATGTGATGCAGTCCAGAAATATCAACATTTTCTTCCTCTGCCTTGTTGTCCTTTCAGTTCCCCTTTGCCTAGGTTACGGGGTCCACCACTACCGTTCCTTTACAGTCAAGGGGCCTTCTCGGACCTCATGTGGTGGGGAATCGGTCTGTAGGATCTGCTACCCAATGCATGCCACCCTGGGCCCCCAGAGATAAGGCAATATCAAAGCTCCAAAAAGTGAGACCACTAAAAGACCCAGTAAGCCCCATCCTCCCTGGTCTCTAAAGCAAGATGTTAATAATCTTTTAAGGAGCTTGGAAAATTAATGCCCTGGATTTCTAAAGCTAAATGTCAACATTTCTTGGATATTGCCAGGGTAAGTTCCTAGATCAGAAAGTTTAAACTTCATTGATTTTTGGTTTTTTAAAATCTCTATATATCCAGAGTATTGATAAATAATGATGAGCCTTACTTACCTCTCAATACATCACTATTACATGACTGTCTCAAAGAGATCAGTATAAAAAATAATTGCTGTTCTGGTAAGCAAACAAAACAGGGGAATATGATCCGCCCGAGTGAACAACCGAAAATAAGCAGTAACGGCTGCTACCTGATGGGGGTGGTGAGGCAGGGGGCGTTTAATTAAGAACATTAAAACGTTTATCTCGGACTGGACGGGCGCTACCTCCCCTGCGTGGCCAGCAGCAGGAAGCACTCGGCAGACAGGCTCCCCTGAGCGAATCACAATGCTGCGTTGGGATTGATCTGAGCACTGTGGATCGGCGTTCAGACTGAAACAAGGAGCCTGTGCATGTTCCTCACCAGTAACATTCAAAGTGCACATGAGCTGTTTGGTCGGGCCAAAAGGGCCGACCAAACAGCTCATGCGCACGCGCTTAGGGAGTGCACACCACTCCTCCCCTGCTCTGGCCCTCCCCACATTGAACACGGCCCACTAAGGGAAAAATAAAATGAAAATAACAATAGTTATTGTCATTTTATTTTGTATTTGTTGCGCAGTGGGGCAATGCTACTCCGCTGTAGCGGAGGAGTCCCCACTGAAAGTAAGTATTTTCCTTGATCATTTGCACACAGCATTGACCTTTATCGAGTGTCTACACACACGTCCATTGCACCCTCTTCTAGGCACCCCCCCAAATCTACTATACAAGCCTTTTGCTGAGAATTGAAAAATAATGTAGGCAATAGCTAAAATGTCATATTTTACAAAAACTGGTTGTTTAACGAAAGACAGAAGCGTTTTGTGAGTGTTCCTGGTAGTGTTCCCCTACATCAGAAGTCTTCAAACTGTGGGGCGCGTCTCCCTGGGGGGGTGTGGATGGGTTCCCGGCGGAGGGGGGGGGGGGGGGGCAGATGCCTCTGCAAGTATATGTAAATGAAGAGGGCCTGGAAGTGCGAGCAATGTTTATTTGCTGCATTTCCAGGCTCTCTTCATTTATTCCGGGTGGTGATTTGAGTGCCCTGGGGGCAGGGGTCACTGAGTTTGGCTGGCAGGGTCAAAGAGATTACTAACAAGCATTTGTCTTGCATTTGCCAGAATTTAAGCTACTGGCTTTGTAAATGGCAATGTCTTTTATTTATGTTTTGAAAACCAAAACATAAATAAAAGGCACTGCCATTTACAATGCCAATAGCTCAAACTCGCATAAATGCGAGACCTGTTACATTGCAAATGCTCGTTCTTTCTTCACGTTTAGATTTCATCTATTATTCACGCCACTAATTTCAATTAAAGTTTACTTAAATATGCAGTTACTTGGTTGGGAGGGGGGGGGGCTATGATTTATGCTGCAAAGGAAGGTGTCGCCAGAAAACCTGGGTGTTGCAGTGCTTACCGTTCAAAATTAGCCTTTAAAGACCGTTCGTGAATATACTTTGAAACTCCCTTGAAATAATGCATATATTTTATTAAACAGACATAGTAGAAGAACTCTCGGGCGCGCATACATTTCCCAAATTGGAATAGCATTGTATTAAGCACAACACAAGTGAAACTCATCAGGGGCTGGGACACGGAACATTTTCACTGGTGCAGAATTACGTCAAATCTACCTTCACCATTGCTCATCTTTCTGCTCACCTAATACTGCATAGATGAAGAGGTACTGATAAATTCATGTTACATAAAGGTTTTGGCTCCAGGGTGTAATGAAGAAACAGGTCTGAAACAGCATGAGCGTGTTTATTGACCCCTGTACATAATTTTAAGTGAGTTATAGACATATCAAAAAAGCTCTGGTCAATGAAAGACTCTCAACAAAAACAGAGGAACCAATTTTGCGGTGTTTGTAATTTGTGTAGTTATGAATGGACAGACTTATTTTGCCTGAAACATGTATTTTCTCTATGTTTCAGTAAGTAAAGGTTTTTCAAATACTTAATGTGAAATCAGTTATGGTGTGTTTGTCCTAGTGAAAACAACATTTGTTTGAGAGTTTGTTTCGAATATGCGTTTTAACTGTGCAGTAATAACTACAACTTTTGTACTTTGCGTTTTCCCTCATTTATTTTTCGGTGCTTTTGGTTGTGTTTTACGAGGATGAGTCTTGCTGGTCAGTGTCTTGGTTTTGAGCACGAGAGGGATTGCTGCTTTCACTGTCCCGGTTCACGGTTGTCATATTATATTATGGGATTAAGGGTTAATAATTTTTTGTTTCAAAAACGTTATTAACATTTAACATGCGCACATCAAAGAGTGGGTAGTTCTAACATTCGGTAGGCATGTCATAGGTGCCTGAGAGCTACCGGGCCTAGTTAAAGACTTGGCGAGCGCCTGTACCTCACACGAACCTAGAATGCTTAGCTTGAGGTCCAGGGTATAAGCAAGGCCACTGTAATTATGCGGCAGAAGAGGGACAAATTATGAGACAGAGTTGAGTAAATGATGCAGCAAGAATAGGCAAATTATGCGGCACGTTTTTTTAATAGTATTGCTTCATTCTTTTTTCATTTTAAAACTTGGTAACACTGTCTGGGCATCGATTGCACCTCATTAGGACCAGTTTAATACCGAAATATAACTATAAGCAACAGAAAGAACACCAGGCCAGCTTTGCAAAGTGCCTTCCACCGCCCATTTTTACTAACTTTGGAACCGTTTGACCTAGAACCATTTTTTTGTTTTTGGTAATATCCGCAGATGATGTGGCAGATGGTGGATTATGTATCAAATCCATAAAACACCTAAATACAACAGTAAGCAACTACAAGATTACCAGTCAATCTTTGCAAAGGGCCTTCCAATGCTCTGGAACACTTTGCCACGTTTTAAGTAAATTGTGTTCTGTGTGAGCTAGAATCAAGTTTCCTTTGTTGGAATCTGCAGATTGTGGATTATGTAGCAAATGCAGTAAACTCACTTATGTGGAAAACACTGCTGCTGCAGAAACTCATAATTCCAGTGGCCCTTGCTTTAAGCAACTCAATCAATTAACAACTGGTTTATTTTTTAACTTTCTGCACTACCTCCACACCCTTCGCTTTCAGGCAGAGGCACCTCAAAGTCAGCATTAACCATTCAGGGGCAGTTTTTTTTAGAAAGTCCATGAGGTAGTAGGTAGAAGGCCAGCAGGATTACATTGAGATGCAGAGCCCTAATCGAATGTTGTAATACTTTATTCGATACATGTATCATAAAAGTACAAACGTAAAAAATACATACAAAAGTTTCGAGTATTACAGTTCCTCCTAAAAACATTGCATCATTACAATCGATTAAAACTAAAGGGGAAATATCATAATTAAAATTCATACTGAGTCATGATCTGTGCAAAAATGGGACAACAACCTTGACCGAGTAATCCAGGCGCTAGCCAAGAACTTAGCAACCCCGCAAACAGTAAACATACAAGTAGTGTTGGTTAGAATAATGCGAAGGGCTGATCTATGGTCCCTAACTCCTAGCGTTCTACAGACTGGCTTCAACCATTTATCTCTGGCCTGCTTATATGCTTTACATGCAAAAAAGAAATGGCCTAGAGATTCTTCCGGACATGGGCAACCAGGGCATTTCAAATCCTCTTCCCTCCTGTCTTTCCACCCCGCCATAAACATTTTTAAGAGGGAGAATGCCGTATCTTAGTTTCAAAAATAAGGTTCTGTCTCGAGGAGTCTGTATAAAATCAAGGAATGGCTCTAACTTGACAAGGAGCTTGTGTTAAAAAAATGTGTCCGTTAAGGGACCCCAATTTGGGTTGAGCAAAACCTTGGCCTCTACCCACTCCCAATATAGTTTTTTTACTGTTTATTTTGGTGGGGGGGATTGGGAGGCCCATGAGTCGCTCAAGCCTAAGGATACCACAAGCTTCTTTAGATTATTTAGCCACTTTATTTTGTTTGAAGCATTCAGGCTAATATGGCTGAGATACCCGCCACCCCCTCTCAACACAATCCCCAAAAGGAGGGAAACCGGAAACAGTTCTTGAAGTTTTTGGAAGTGGGAGGGAGTGACCCTCCCGGCCGTATTTATTAAAACAAAAATTAAAACATTAAACGTTTCATGTTATGTACAATTTCATTACCACATTGCGATGTTTGGCTAACTTTAACATATTCTCTAATACAGAGGTTCTCCTAGCCGAACTAGCATCCTACAAAACATTCTCTAGAAATATTGAAATTGTACATCCTAACGTTTAAGGGCCAACGGCAAGGTCATAACCGGTGTCAAGATCCCTAACCAGACTTACCCCTCCCACTTGGGAGGGGCGACAGCACGGAGGCTTACCTCAAGTGCAACTACTACCAATTTCCCTTGACTTGACAGGGGCACTTAAGAACTCGACGCCAGTTAAAGGTCGTTCGAAGACTCGTGTGAGGTATCTAGAAGGTATCGTAGACCTTCCCCCAACCCCACACAACTTACCGCATCTGCCGTCGCAGATGTCACTGGCCCCGGGAAATTCCCCAGGAGGGGGCTGTAACCCCTCCTACACAGGAAGGGGCCTTGACCGCCTTTCCTTTACTTCCGGCGACCCATCCTTAGAAGGGACCGCCTCCCCATTGAGGGGCCAATGGCCACCTCACCCGAGCGCTCCCATCCGTGTTGGGTGACGCCCACTCATAGGGATCCTCTAATTAGTGCTCACCGATCATGACCTTACCGCCTACCAAAAATAAATACGACAATGCTAGTAAAACCTACGAAAACATTGGTCACTACGACCGAAAGAGCATGCTTAAAATTCAACACTATATCGAATCATTTTAATCGCAAAAAACCTACACAACATACACCATTCTTTATTATAATCAACAACAACATGATACTATCACAACCTGCAAACGAAACTGCAACATAATATCGATCAACTTTATTATAAACAACTGGCTGTCCTCAGGGGCTGGTGGGTGGGTCAAAATTGGCTCTTCGTTCTGTCCCGAGCTCACGTGTAGCGAGGAGGTGCAGCTTCAGAGCACAAGAACAAGAGGACGTCTTCCGGTCTTGCGTCCCTTTTTATCCGTCTTCAGGGCGGGCGAAAACCCGCCCCTGCCTGCCCCGAGGGCGTGGCTGGCTGCGTCAGTGTCTAGGCCAGCCCACTCTAGGGCGGGAAAAAGCGCGCCCCGGCTACGCCGCTTCGGGCATACCAGCCGAGACGCGCCTCCCGCCCAAAAATGGCTTCCCGGGGGGATCGAGGCACTCCGCCATACGTTCGGGGGGACCGAGTGGTCGCCCCTTTCCATATGGCTGAGATACCCGCCACCCCCTCTTAACACAATCCCCAAAAGGAGGGAAACCGGAAACAGTTCTTGAAGTTTTTGGAAGTGGGAGGGAGTGACCCTCCCGGCCGTATTTATTAAAACAAAAATTAAAACATTAAACGTTTCATGTTATGTACAATTTCATTACCACATTGCGATGTTTGGCTAACTTTAACATATTCTCTAATACAGAGGTTCTCCTAGCCGAACTAGCATCCTACAAAACATTCTCTAGAAATATTGAAATTGTACATCCTAACGTTTAAGGGCCAACGGCAAGGTCATAACCGGTGTCAAGATCCCTAACCAGACTTACCCCTCCCACTTGGGAGGGGCGACAGCACGGAGGCTTACCTCAAGTGCAACTACTACCAATTTCCCTTGACTTGACGGGGGCACTTAAGAACTCGACGCCAGTTAAAGGTCGTTCGAAGACTCGTGTGAGGTATCTAGAAGGTATCGTAGACCTTCCCCCAACCCCACACAACTTACCGCATCTGCCGTCGCAGATGTCACTGGCCCCGGGAAATTCCCCAGGAGGGGGCTGTAACCCTTCCTACACAGGAAGGGGCCTTGACCGCCTTTCCTTTACTTCCGGCGACCCATCCTTAGAAGGGACCGCCTCCCCATTGAGGGGCCAATGGCCACCTCACCCGAGCGCTCCCATCCGTGTTGGGTGACGCCCACTCATAGGGATCCTCTAATTAGTGCTCACCGATCATGACCTTACCGCCACAGGTCCGGATAGTTGACCGGCTATCCGGACCCCCCACAAAACTCCTACCTAAAGGTCATGTTTTAACGTCTTTAACCAAGCTAAGAAGTCTCCTATGAGTAACTCATTTCCCACCCGCGACAAATGCACACCATCCCCCAAATACATACTGTCATCGTTAATACAACTATGCGAGATAGAATGCAATGTCTTGGAACGGAACAACCTACTCACTTTGTTATTAAGTTTTCTAACAGAATGGTTCAAAGCAGGAATCGAGATAGCCCCCCGCCACACTTTTCGTGGGATCATGTGAGACCACGCAATTATGCACCCCGGAACTTTCCTCGCCAACCAACTTACAGTGGAAAGCATTGCCTCTAGGAGAAGTCGTCTACCGGTGGTGACCAAATCATTGCCCCCTAAATGTACTATGACTATAGACGGCGGTGACCTCGTCCGCCCTAACAAACCCTCAAAGAATGCTTGAAACTGGTCAATACAGAGACCGCCTCTTCCGTAGAAGGACACTCTGTACCCGTATTCCCCAGGTACGTGAATCATGTCACCTGCTTCGAATACGTCTGCGGCACGCCTCACGTATGAGTGGCCCACGACCCACACTTCCTTTCTCACAGCCGGTGATGTCTGACCGCTGGCCTGGTGTTGGGTCGACTGCATAGTCCGCCCTGCCTCGTAGGCTTGCGCAACTGAAAACCAAACAAAAGACAAGAAGCGTGAGTACATTATTACAGCTTCACAACATGTGCAACCGCACATATCTCTTATAACAATTGGAGGACCAACGCCCCACTCGTTTTACTTGTTCAACATTAAGACCCCTGGCTGTAGCTTCAGTGGCAGCCCCTATTCGAAAGGAATGGGTCCCGAATTCGCCCGGGTCTAAGCCCGCTGCGGTAATTGACATCGCAAGCACCCGCTGAAACTGAAACTTCGTCAGTGGGGTGGCGTCTGCGTGTCTCAACAATGTCCCCCCCCATGATGCCACCCTTCGTGCTAGGTAATCTTCTAAACACTGTACCGGACACATGGAGGACCCGGGGATCCTGCGAATGATCGTGCAGTCCCCCATCCCATCTTGATCGGTCTTGGACCTGACAAAGGAGACAATCATCGCTTCACCCCTGATCTGAACGTGTTCCCGGCACAAACCCCCCACCACATCCTGTTTGTTCCTTGCAACCAGCTCACTTATCCTCATCGCCCCGTGAAATGCCAGCGTAAATGCAGCTCGGAACAAACACGTCTCGAACTGAGACGAGCATGTGGCAGGGAGTGTGGCCAGCAACTGGGACAACCTATCCATACCTATCGGTCGCCTCTCATCTACTCTGCGACCCTCCAGGCGTTGCCACCCACGCAGCGCTTTTTGTACCACAACAGACGCTGTCGGGTCCTGGATATTATGGGCCCTGGCAACAAAGGAAATGGCAGCACGATGCCTTTGGGCCGTAGCCACCGACTTCCCAGCCCTACGCAAGGACATCAGAAAAATGTACTACCCACTCCTCCTGACCCCAAAGCCCCTCTCTCTCAGTCCCCAAAAAGGCTAAATAGGCCCGAAACGCCCCTTCATATGCCTTCCTCGTCCTTGGCGCTAGACTCTCTCCCACGAGGTGACGAAGTTCGGGGCACCGAGAGACCAGAGAGCTTCGGGGAAGGGTGCCGGCTCTGGGTCCGCTGAGGGAAGGAAACCCGAGAAAGCCTGCATTTGAAAACGAGACAGTGCATCAGCCGCCTGATTCATCACCCCTGGGACATGTTTTGCTCTGAATATTACGTTCAATTGCATACACAGTAAGACAATTTCTTTGAGCAGCCTTAAAATCAGTTTACAACGGGCTGCCTGACTATTGATGCATTCTACAACGGTCATATTGTCCGACCAAAACACGACAGAATGATCTTTGAACCCTTCGGGCCAGGTTCTGAGGGCCACCAGAATGGGAAACAGTTCAAGGAAAGCAATATTACTCGTCAGCCCCTCTTTGTGCCACCATGGGGGCCACCTTTGTGCCGACCATTTCGTGCCGAAGATGGCGCCAAAGCCCATGCTTCCCGCTGAATCTGTCCATAGACCAAGCTCTTCAGAGGACACGGCTGGCTTGTTCCAGACGACTCGACCATTGAAGTCCGCCAAAAATGCTAACCAAATACGCATGTCCTGGCGGACCTCAGCCGATAGTCTCGTGCGATGATGACCCTCCTTTAGGCCAACCATCGCTTGGGCAATTGAACGGGAAAAGGGGCGGGCCATTGGGATCACCCTTAGGGCAAAATTCAACTTCCCCACCAATTGTTGCAACTGATTCAGCGTAACCTTAGATGCATTTATACATACTTGCAGGGCTGCCCTGAATTTCGACACTTTGGTAGCTGGTAAACGAAAACAACCCTCACTAGAGTCCAACTCGATCCCCAAAAACTCGAGGCAAGTCGTGGGACCCACAGTTTTACCTGGTGCCAATGGCACGCCAAATTGACCCATTAACACACAAAATTCAGCCAAGGCCTGGGCGCATTCGTGATTTCCGGCGGGCCCAAGGAACAGAAAGTCATCAAGGTAATGCATTACATTTCGGAAACCCGTCTTCTTCGTGAATACCCATTGCAGAAAAGTACTGAATTTCTCGAAATATGCACAGGATATGGAGCATCCCATCGGCATACACCTATCCAAGTAATATGATCCCTGTAACATGAATCCCAGAAGACGCTGGTCGTCTGGGTGTACCGGGAGCAACCGGAACGCTGACTCGATATCTGATTTCGCCATCAACGTCCCGGGCCCCAGGCGATTCAAAATGGCCACTGCTTCATCAAATGATGCGTACCGCACCGAACATACCTCTGGATCAATTGCATCGTTCACTGAAAGACCATGTGGAGCTGACAGATTATGAATTAATCGAAACTCACCTGGGTCCTTCTTGGGGACCACCCCTAACGGAGAACAGACAAAATACGGTACCGGGGGTACATTAAACGGGCCGGCGACCCGACCCCGGCTAACCTCTTTCCGGATCTTATCTTGTACTACAGTTGTATGCTGCAAGACGGAAAGTTGATTTTTGCACGTCCCGACGCCCTGAAAGTCCCCTACCGGGATGCGGAAACCATATGAAAAACCGTTCCGCAGCACCCCAGCAGAAGTACGATCTGGGTATTCACTGAGCCAGGGAATCATCGCCAAGGTATCAATCGGGGTTGTTAAAGGCGCCCCTCGGACTATATTAGACCTGTTTGGCGCCTCCTCTACCCCCATTCTCACCCGTTCTGGCTCTGCACGAGGACTCAGGATGGGACGACCCGCAACTACTACATTCGTGTTTGAACTTACACGATCCCGGAGGCCTGGTACATTTACCTTTGTTGAAATTGAAGCAGAAACCCCTTTTCCCTGTATTGCCGGCAGGTCTCGAGTAATTGTCGGTACTCGTACCTGACCGAAAGGGCGTCCCCGCATTTTGGCGGGAGTATTCACCAACATTGCTCCCCACCAACGGCATTTTCAACATTCCTGACTCTTTCATTTTATCCCATGTCAAAGAATCATAACAGTCCCAAGTTAAACTTTTGTTATGCTCCTTTTCTTTCCTGAAAAGGTTGTCATAACAGAACCAATGGTTACCTTGATACGATGTCGAGTAACCCATAATTCGTGACTGATAAATTGGACACTCAGGAAGCAACTCAGGCCTGCGTTCCCCCAAAATCGATGTAAAAATACCCCACGCATTGCCCCAGTTGCCAATATTCTCATTTACCTTAAAGGCGGCCATTTTTGCGCGCCAAACACTCGGATGCATTAGGTCCTTCTGACTCTTAACATGCTCCACTTCATAATGGTCGACAAGCAAGGAGAAAATGTTCACATACTCCCCCGCCCAAATCTTTTCCTTTATTGCCAAAGGAACATGTTGCCCCAATTTCTCTCTACGAGAGGGTGCTGACTCATCCCTTGCGATCGGCAATGGCCGCTTACCTGCACCGGACGCTGCTTCCACCACTTGTGGCTTGTCTATCACCGCCGCCGGCGCGGGCACCTTGGCTGCATCTCTTTTTTCACGCAACTGTTTCATCAGCGCTCGTGCCTCGGCAGCCGTGGCGCCCTCACTACTATCGCCCAACCACGCTGCTAGCTGTGCCGCCAGCTCGGGGGGCATATCCTCATTGGATGTCGGGGTGACGACAACGGGGATCGGATTCCCCTCCATCGGTACTGGGGTCGGCGCCTCGAGCGGGGCAGAGGGAACCGGGACGTCTCCCCCGGCTGCAACCCTTCTTGGCCTCTTGGGTTTCCCTCCAGCCGGTGGACGCCCCGATCCCTCCTCCCCGTCTCGCTCCGCCAGTCGCTTCTTTATTTCGGACATCTCCTTAACGAGGACCCGAACCATCTGATCAGTCGTCATTCTCTTCGCGCCTTTCTTGGGCATCTTTCCGACAAAGTATCTAGAAGACAAAAGAAAAGATCAAAACGCTCAAAATTGACTCTTCGTTCTGTCCCGAGCTCACGTGTAGCGAGGAGGTGCAGCTTCAGAGCACAAGAACAAGAGGACGTCTTCCGGTCTTGCGTCCCTTTTTATCCGTCTTCAGGGCGGGCGAAAACCCGCCCCTGCCTGCCCCGAGGGCGTGGCTGGCTGCGTCAGTGTCTAGGCCAGCCCACTCTAGGGCGGGAAAAAGCGCGCCCCGGCTACGCCGCTTCGGGCATACCAGCCGAGACGCGCCTCCCGCCCAAAAATGGCTTCCCGGGGGGATCGAGGCACTCTGCCATACGTTCGGGGGGACCGAGTGGTCGCCCCTTTCCATTAGCTCATCCAGCACTAAAGCATATTTTGCTAATTCTGGGGTCCTTCTAAGGCGCACCCAGAATAGCAGTGGTCGGAGTTTAACTATTTCAGAGATCGATCTTTTGCCCATATCAGAAAATAGTGGTTTCAAAGGGGTCGAGAGAGGGAGCGAGATTAAGTCTCTCATAAACTTATTCTCTGACACTACCAGTGCTTTGGTGTTCTCAGCGCCCCATAATTCGGATCCGTAGACCGCAGAGGCTAACGCCTTCCCCTCATAGACTGCTAGGGCAGGGGCTATTGGTCTACTGATTGAAAGACGTTGATTCTTGAGTATTGCACCAAAGACCCTTTCAAGATTTAGAACCATTTTGCACAAATGGGATTCCCAGCTCATGTTATTGCCGAGTCTAACCCCAAGGTAATCAAATTCATCCACTACCTCTAGAGGGGACCCATTCAAGGAGAGATAAACCTTCCTATGATTTCTTTTTGCAGACCTGATCCTCTTGACCCCTGGGGACTCACAGTAATGGTCTAAGAGATAGATGAAAGGAGTGAGATTCATAGATATTGTCAAAGAGAAGGTCCAGAATAGGAAGCACTGTATGGGGACTAATTTTTATGTTTACAAATGGCCAGAGACAGATTTTTCTGAGAAATACCCCAAAGAATGGGACAATATAAGTGTTTTTCAAATGTTTTTTAAAAGGTTCATTCATTAGTGAAGCTAGCGCTGCTGCCAGGATTGTAAGTGGCCACTGCTGATTATCATTTAGGATGCAGATGCAGCAGGACTGGGGCCCAGGGGTTTGGGGGGCCCACTGTATCACACTTATGACTGTCTGCCTTTTAAAAAAGGAGCATGGTAGCTTATTTTCCTTTCTAGCATTAGGACCGAGGTGATGGTCTGTCATGGTGGGGAAGAGGTAAAAGATGCAGAGGAGTAGCCTGCTACTCAGGACTACAGTTATCATTAGTGCAGCAGGTGTAGTTGCTTTGGGGTCCAAGGGTGTGAGAGGCTCACACCACCCCAATTATGGGCATATGTATGTTTGAGGTAATGCATGTTTTTGTTTGATGCATTTGCTGTTTTATAAGTCTCATATTTAGTGCAGTTTATAAGCTATAGAAAAAGTACTCCGGAAATCAACTCATAAGACCTACCACTTGCATGCAACTATCTCCCTCCTGCTCCCCCAATCTTTGCCATAAAGTTTTGGAGGGAGGCCGACCTCAAAAATGTTGCTTAGGGGGGCGCTCAGAGCAAAAAAGTTTGAAGACCTCTGCCCTACATCATCTTAAATAAGGTAGCAACCCGTAAGAATGTTAAAAACATATGCAAAATATGTGTATTTGGAAAGTTTTGAATGTGCCATTTCCTGGTGGCTGCAGTAATTTGAGATCAAGAATGTCCCTTATTCCCTATCGTTCCAATGTGTGTGGAGTAGTTTTTATTAGGTCAAGCATGGGCAACGCATGCGCTGCTACGAGACATGCTGTATTCGAATATGGCTTTGAAGCCCGCCTACTTTCCACCCATATTTTTAAGTGGCTTGTGTCATTGTCCTTCGGAAATGCTGCCTTTTTGATTCGTTATTAGGCTTGTTAGTTCCTCCTTGGTACCACCTTGTCTGCATTTGTTACCTCCCATAACAACTGTATTTTTTACTTGTCTTGTTACATGACTTGTTACATTGCCCCTATTCCACCCACTACATCGCAGAACGCCGCCCGCTTTTATTTTATTTACTAATGGCATTCCGCTTTAATTATAGCGGTTGTGTGTCATTATTTATTTATTTTAGCAGCGCAGCTAGCTTTAAGTATAGCGGCCATATTTATTTATTTAATTGTTTGTTTACTAGCGTCCATGCTGCGCTATCACATTCATGGAGGCTACGCCCCCTTCTTTAGACAAGCCATGTGTAAAGAAAGGTGCGCAGTCGCAATTAAAGTGAAAGCGTGGCATCGGCACTTTTACCAAAAAAATCTGTTTAACAAAAACCAGCATGTTTGTCAAGTTGACAAAGTGCCCCATGCCGCGGTTTCACTTTAATGTCAGACACGTCCCTTTCTTTAGAGGTGGCTTGTCTAAAGAATGTGGTGCGGCCTCCATGAATGTGAAAACGCCGCATGGATGCTAGTAAACAAACAAATATTTGCAATGCAATAGGTCTCGCATTTGCAAGAGTTTAAGCTATTGCATTGCCAATACCTCGCATTGCACATTCTTGTTATGTTCTGCTATGTTGTCTTCTTTTGAATACTGCATCTTTAACGAATTTGCACGCGTTGAGTGGGAGATGCAAGGGGTAGAGAGACTCACCTTGCATCGTAAGAGCACTGGACATGCTGCTTTCACTACTCACAAAATGTCGCTGGTGTTTGTCTCGTTCTTCCCTTCTGTGCTCAGTCATCCCGACGAGCTTCGGCAAACCTGCAGGACAACAAATCAGCAAACTCCATCAACCTCTCTCGGCATACTTCCCCCATAAATCGCTAAATAGCTGGCATTTGCATTTTCCAATAGTTGTTACCATTCTCACGAGGTTTGTGGTAACTAGTGTCTGATTCGTGGCACTATTATTCTAGGTTTCCCATCTACCTTCAAGATATGTTCTGCATCAGTATTGGCAATGAGTCTGGATTTCTGCAGCAGTCCACGACCAAATGCAGGGGTTCCTGGGCATGAAATTGACGAATAAACAAACAATAGAGCAGAAAGACCACTAACCCTCACCACAGCCACCCGGTGGTTACATGTGAGAGTCCCACTGTTCCACAATCAATCATACATATATTTACAGATTCCATTGTCAATACTTCATATATAAGGTTCACAAAATAACTACGCACAGTATGTGCAGGTAAAAAAAAATTCCGTTCTTTATGTTAACATTTTAACAAAGTAGTAATTCAAATTGTATGCATCAATGGCATTTCCCCAAGTTTACTTATTTGCTGCTTCCACTGTTCCTCAAGCAGAGTACGTCACACATTCATGCTTTTACCTAATGATATACCACCCCAGACCACATTCAGATTTTGCAGTGAGTGAGAAATGTGCCTTTTTTGCATGGTCACCCCATTTTATATTGATTTCTGGCCCTAGTTTTACTGGTATTTGAAATGCAGGCCCCGTAACACTACCAATCAGTGCCACAGTCTGTGTTCTTTGTCGCTAAAATGGTATTGGGAAAATTGGTTTCACCCAGTTGGTCTGTTTAACCATCCTGTAAGACCACTGTAGATGACATAGGAAATGCACCTAAGACGTGGAAGTTAAATGTCATACCTGGGCTGCTGAGTGTATTTACAGTAGCTACACATAGGACAAAATGACATGGCTGCCAGGATCACCTCTGTGTTCTTGCAGGCTGCAGTTTAAATGTACTTCACTGACACATGTAATGGAAAAGAGCAAAACATATTTTTATATATTCATAATTCACCCCTAAAGTGTGCCTTATAAGCTAACAGGGTGCTAATATATAAAAAATAGGACAGACTGCGTATTGAAGTTAGTGCGCCATTCATGGTGAAAAAAGCAAAAGCACTATGGCCTAGATGAATGAATGAATGCATGAAGGACAGTGATGGAGTGCACTTGGCACCCTGGCATTAAGATATCTGAGACATTCAGGGGCAAAAAGGCTAATGTAGATATTACTTGGCATTAAGCAGTGAGGTTTTTACTTTTCTGAACTACAGAAGGGAAGTTATGTTTCTCATTGAAATTGTCAGGGTGTTCCAATTTTGCAATGAGAAAGAGCAGTCACAGAGTTGGGCTCGTTTCATAAGTGAAACCTGGAAGAGTTTAGAGCCTGTTACCTTTAAGGTCTAATTGGTAGGTTGTGAATTAGTCTCTTTCACAGGTAAGCTGGACATGTGTTGTGGAATGCTTTAGCTTTAAATGTAAAGCATTTCTGGATAGTGATCCGGTGTAAGAATTTAGCATAGTTACTCAATGATTCCCACGAATCCCACCATAGAAGATTCAGTACAGTTCTAAGAGTGGGATGAAAGGTAGAATTTTGCAAAGAGTGGGAAGCGTCATAAAGTATAAGCTACTTGAAGGATTTTTTGGTGCAAAAGATTGATGGTCATTGAAGACAATCTCTAGGTTTCTAGTACACATAGTGGAATTTGGGGTCTCTCCAAGTTCGGTCGATCGCCAAGCTGACGACCAGTTAGAAGTCTGTGGACCAGGGACGAATTGGGAACTTAAAACAGCCCTGGCAAAAATGATAAATTCAGCCCCCATGGACAGACGAGAACCAGAAGCAACTCTTTCAAGTTGCCGCTGGGATCACGTAACGAGCACCACCACTCCTGTAGGCCAAAACCAGCCTCCAAGTGTCGAAAACCGCCAGCCTCCTGGTGCTCCAACCTTCTGGGGGATTACCTGAATGCACGGCTGGCCCGTCCGGCAATGCTGTGGACCAAATAATAGTATCTCTGTTTTGTGCGGCATACAGGAATAGAAGCTTCCTATGTAAGGCTGCTGTGGTCCTTAATTGATACTACAATCTGTCTATCATCTGCATTGGACAAATAATTAAAAAAATAATTGACAATCACATAGAATGGAGAAAATAGATATTAAATTACGTAGGGCTCAAAGAAGAGACCTGTTGCACTCCACAAGTAGATATGAAAGTAGTAGATTTAAATGGTTGTATTGAGGTACACTGCTTGCTACGAAAAAATGAAGCAAATACAAGGCTGTATTGCATATCCCTATTTCCTATAATCTCTGAAACATTTTACTGTGCGAGACTGTATCAAAAGCTGTGGTGAGATCAATAAGGATCAGCACTACTGCCCCACCTTTTAACCAAGATACATTTCAGTTCATATCCCATAGCTAGGAGCACAGTGTCAGTACTGTGGTGTGGCCTAAAACCTGATTAAGTGTTGTCTAACAAATTGTTGTTTTCCAAGTAGCTAGTAGGTTGAGTGTTCATGAGTTTATCTATGAATGTTGCTTGAAACGGTAGAACAGAGATGGTTCATTATTGTCCAGAACATCTGGGTCCAAAGTGGATTTTTTTTTAAGAGTAGTGAATTGGGGATGTTTAATAGCTAATTGCATAGGAGTATCAGTGAATCTGCAATATAGTCCCCTATAGACATTATGAGAGATGGGGGGCCAGGAGTAAATGGAAGAGCCCATCTTGATGGATACGAAGAGATCTCTCATCTCATTGGTGGATATTAGTTTGATTTACATAACGTAAGTTCAAAATCATTGCTTTCAAGTTGAGAAGTATCAACCTATTCTGTGGTATTATACGGAGAGGAGTTTGCCTTAATTTTGTGGATGTTTTATTGGAAGAAAAAGGCCAATCTGTCACATAGATCATATATGGGGTTAATATAGTTTTTACCTGTTTCTGCGTAAGACTATTGTATTTTATTTCTATTATAAAAAAAAGGTCTCAGTGGGATTTATCTGGATTAAATTGTATTTGTAAAGTAAGACGTTCGAGTTAACTGGACTATTTTTTAACATTGCTTAATTGCCTTCTTAAAGTTTTCTTTGGCATATAGGGATAAAATCTTTGAGTCTTCTATCCAACTGGAAAATGCTGGAAAATCATTCAAAGTTATTTCTTATTTAATTTTCAAAATCTTATTTAATGGTGAAATCCGATGGATGTATGACGTTACAATGCATACATTCACAACGCATACCATTACAATGAAACTTTTACAAAGCAGGATCCATTACAACGCAGCTGCTATTACAACGCATGCCATTACAAAGTAAGTATGGGTAAGTATTTTTTGTTTAATTATTGGGAATGTAATAGTAGTGTAAGTGTTGGATAGTGTTTGGGTTAAAATTACTATTCTAACTCCAGGGGGGTGTAATAGTAGGGTAAGTGTTGGATAGTGTAGTGGGTAAAATTACTATTCTAACTCCAGGGGGGCATAATAGTAGTGTAAGTGTTGGATGTTGTAGGTGTTAAAATGTAATTAAATACTTACCCATACTTACGTTGTAATGGCATGCGTTGTAATAGCAGCTGCGTTGTAATGGCATGCGTTGTAATGGATCCTGCGTTGTAAAAATTTTGTTGTAATGGTAGTGCGTTGTTTTAGTTGCATTGTAATGGCTGTTTCCCAATCCGATATTTGATCAAGTCGAAAAATAACTATATAAAAATGTACTTTGTCTGCCTGAGCCAAAACTGGTGTAAAACTAGTTTTGCCACATAGCCCATCGACCACTACACTTAGAGGACAATAGCCTGCCTTAGATCCCAGGAATAGCTGATGGGTGCTAACTGTTGACCAATTAGCAGTGATCAGCTGTCTGGGAGTGGACGGGAACAGTTAGTAAAACAAAGACCAATTTTTAGCGCTACCTCCTTTGACTTGGAGGTGTCAGAGAAGGCTTCTCCTGTTCATTCCCAAGACCCATGCAGACGCCAGCCACATTAGGAGAGAAAACCAATTTGAATATTGTTAGATGGGAGAGTAGTTCGTCTAAATAGGGACATGGCTAAGGAGCTGAAAACAGCCCACCCTGGTGACAGATGTGTTTTGCTATATTGGAACAGGGGCTTGTGATTAATTTTACATTTAGGCAAAGAGGAAATACTGCAAAAGAAGGTAGGGGGGGTGAGAAAGTAGGACTGGGTTTCAGAATTTCTCCAGTCACTGACTAGAGCCCAGGATGAATCTTGTACTTTAACCATCACCTCCACTGAACATTCCTGGACCTCGGAAACTTCCAACTGAAGAAGGCCCTGCTGGAAGGAAAAAGCTCAGTGGGGTGCTTCTGAATCCTGCTGGTACTCAGGAATCAGAACTGCTCACTAAGGCTCAAGTGGTGGCCTTCAGGGTCACAAAAACAAAAGGGCTACTTGCTCCAAGAGGGCCACAGAGGACTACAACCTGCAGGAGACCTGGGTGGGGAGACATCTGTTGTGTAGAAGCCTGCACTGAGGAGGAAGGGCCTGCAGGATTGATTGGAAGGAATGTTCCCAGAAGTTGGAGATAAGTGGGAATTAGTCATTTTTTCCATTTCCTCAGGACTATAACAAGTTGCTAGGGCTTGGCTAGAAAGGTCTCACCCTAGACTACCAAGAAAACAAGATTTGACACACTTAGAGCTTTTTGCCCCACTGAAAACTGGTTCAGCATGTATCTGGCCCCGCTAAGCCCTGCCCAGCTACCACTTCCAATCTTGCCCCACAGGTGAATTTTGACTTCCAAAAAGGTAAAACCTTTTGACAACAAACAACGGGACAGCAACATGTTTTGTGAAAATAGTGCAGTTGATAAGATGATTGAATTACATTTCCCAAGAGGTCTTGTTCTTTGGCCCTGAGCTGGCATGACATGGGAGGAGCGAGGTGGGCCGTGGCATGACATTTAGTGAAACTTTGAACGGGTCTTCAAAATCCTTTCACTTTTGTGACTAGTGAATACCTGTCAAGGTGTCTTCTTCATAGAAGTTGGAATGTAATGAGGTTTGCATGCTTTTTCACATAGCTTGCTTGCAAGACAAATCTATAAAGTGTGTTTCTACTCTACTTGAACTGTCTCCGGTATAACAGTAGACCTAAACATTAGATAAACCGCTACTGCTAGTAAAACAAAACATTTCCTTAATATGGTTAATGTCAAGGTAATTATAATATCCCATGCTTCTCACAGCAGTTAACCAACCACATCAACAGCCCCACTACATTATACCAGGAATGTAGCTATTATGGATGCAGCAGGCAGGGTAGCGTTTGGGCCCACTGAACGCCGATAATTGCTGTATTTACTACCCCAACAATAAACAAAGGACCATTTACATTTATTACACCTGTGTCCATGGCATGTTCGCCACACTACTGATTACATCCCTTTTCGTCCCTACTTCCCCTCACTCTGAGACATGCCAGACGGTCAGAGCCACTAAGTTATATATTGTAAGGGTGTAGTATATACGTGTTCTGTGTGGTTTTGCAGGGTTGGTTAATGTGACGGTTGTGTTGGGTCCCTGGATGAAAAAACATTCTTACTAGGTCTGTCGCTGTTGAATATGCATCAGTAACTCCTGGACATGGTGCCCTTGTTAAGGTCAATATCATTGTTTGGTCCTGTACCCTATATATGGTCTTTTCACATGTTGCTGAACATCTCACTCTTCCATGTGGTGTGTATTGAGAGGATGGGCGACCCTGACACTTTCGGTACACAAACAGGCATTTGGAGCAGGTGCCTGAAACCTCTAATCTTTCTTAAAATGCAGAATGTTTGTGATAGATAAAGTGAGGCAGGACAGGTTTACAGTCACATGTGTCCTTTCTTTCTTTGGAGGTAGACTTTATAAAAATGATGCATACTCTCTTTGGATTTACAAGCAGACTGTAGGTGGACAGTTGTGACTCTGCCCTTACGACACTATACTTCCAGGCTTCAGACCCTTTTTGCGTGCTCCCCCAATCAGTGTGGCTTCACAGACTAAATAGCTCCCATTCCTAGCACTGCTTATTGCCACTATATCCTCCTAATTGTAAAACATACCAATCGGTGGCGCTGGCACGGATTAGTGGTGGCAGGGGGGGGGGTGGGGGGGGGACAGACAGGGATGAGGTGTAAATAAAAAAAAATAAAAAAAATCAACTTACCTTCTCGCCACGTCCTCTCTCGCCGCTTCTCTCCTCTGCTGGAGAACAAGCTAAGTGCGCATGAATGTTTGTCCGGCCTCAGAGGGCCGGCCAAACATTAATGTGCAAACCACTCCTCCCCTCCAGCAGAGGAGCCGCCACTGAGAGCAGTGTCTTATGGCTGGTACATGCTTCCAAAATTAAAAGCAAAATTCTTTGATCATTCCTCTTTACCTGTTGTATTCTGTTTAATGAACAACGCAATCCCTGGGCTGCTCTCATGCTATGAGAACATGGCAGGGATTGCCTGAGCGGGTTGGTTTCATACTGTTTCTCCAACCTGGCTATTTAATACAGCTGGGTTGGAGAAACCTAACTGAGCATGTCTGTTTGGCCGGCCTAAAGACGGCCAGCCAAAGAGACATGCGCATTTAGAAGTGCACTCCACTACTCCCTCTCATGGCTCGCCCCACCCGTCCCACATGCTGGCTCAGCCAGAAGGTGAAAAATAAAACAATGATAGAATATAGTTTTATTTTTCACCTGCTGGCTCTGAGCTGGCTGGGCGATGCTTCTCCGCCATTGCGGAGGAGCCACTTCTATTTCATAGCCTTTTCTTACCCGGGGAGAACATCGGGGCACATATATGCTGTGCTCTCTCTTTATTTCCTCTTGAGTTGCGCCGAATGCTCTAGTTGCTTATCAATAGCCCTTGATGATGTCAGTTCACAGACCACCAATGACATTACACAAATAAGTAATTGTGGAGGAGAGAGCAGAAGTGGTTCCAGTGCCTTCGGCGGTAGTGGTGGGGCCATACTACTCTTTATAGATAAGAGGAGTTACCAGAGAATCAGGATTACAAGATCAGTGGTAACTCCACAGATCTGTGGTGTTTCACCCTGAGGCTCCACCTAACACCTACTCAAAGATGGTGTGTCTGGATGGAATGCAGCTGGAGTCCTCTTGATGGAATACTTGGTGAAAATCAGGAATTTCTGTGAAAATTCAGGACAAGAATTACCAGTCCATCTTGCGATTCTTCATTTGTAAGGGAATAAAGAAGCAACCTTGGAAAATGCTGCCAAGACATATGCTTTGTGTGGAATGCCCCAAAAAGTCTTAAGAAAAGAATTAAATAAAAATTGCTAAATAGACAGGAATCCTGGGTTATCCTTTCTCTTCTGTTGTCCGTCAATATCCTATACACTAGGATTTAAGGTAGAAGCAGGGCTCCCTCGGCACTGCCTCAGTACTTCATTTTACCTTGGGTCCGAATGGAATTCTAAAGGCAGAGTTACCACCTAAGATTTTCTTGTTTGGCAATAATCTCTACAAAATGTCTCGGATATTGCAAATCTCTGTTTGCTTTAGTTAATTATCCAACCTTACATGTGAGCCGGAAATGATTAGTTTCTTTCTTGTGCATTTTCTACCTGTAAAATGTCAGAAGGAATAAAGCATCACATATCCTCTTTCACCCATGAGCTTCAGCCTTGACAGACCTTCAGTTTACAATCAATTGACTCCAGTGCTTAATTTCTAAAAGAATAAGTTCTGTGGCCCAAAGTTTAGCTCAGAAGTCCTTGTCCGACACTATCGAAGGTTGAGCTGCCGAATACCAAAGCTGTGTAATCTTGAGTCACCTTAAGCCACTTTAATCCACCACTAGACTCGCCCTGCCTGTTTATTTTACTCTTGGATGTTTTTTCATCTCTACTTTTTCCCTTTATAATTGGGTTTTCTATCTCTCTCTTCCTTCTTTCTCGCTTTTGTATTTTTTCTCTTTCTTTCTCTGGATCAAAGTCTATTGAGGAAAAATAAGTGCTGGTCCCCAACAATGAGTGCCGGTAGGTCCCCCTTTAACCACTGGCTCAAATTAAGCACAAATTGAGTCCAGACAAGCTGGCTGTGCATGTTCCACTTCTTTTTCATGACAAAGGTGAGTGGGGTATGTTTCCCCAAAAGGACAAGATGTTTTTCCCAAAGATAATGGGGCCTGCTCACACAAAGCATGTAAAGCATGCATACAAGTAGCATGTAAAGTAATGGAGGAGTACTACTTCCCATACTCCTGTTGTGACTGACCATAAATCTTACTGTACAACAGCACTGTGACTCGCACAAATTCAGAGTGAGGGGGGTACTTTAGGGAGAGTGAGTTTCTCATCTACTATGCCTGATTGGCGGTATAATACCATGATGTTCTGTTCCCCCATGTTCTAGTTTAGCCTACAGATACCTCTAACTTTATGGCCTTCTGTATACACCTCCACAAACCAGTGGCATAGCGTGGACGGGGCTACAGCCCTGGGTGTAAAATTCGTAGGGGCGCAAAATAGGGGGTGCAAGTTTCACTGCACAATACTTGCTTTGCCCCGGGCCCTGGCAACCCACGCTACCCCGCAGCCACAAACCGATATCTCCTGGACACGCTTTATATTAGTATCAGACCACTGGGATGTTGAGTTCCAAGTCTCGGTCATTTCACTATCCAAGCCTAGTTGGCTTTGGGCTTACTCGAGGATAACCAGCAGTGACTGCTGGTTATCTGCCAAGGTTGTGTGCCAAGGCGGGCATGATTTTCCAGGTTATGTCACGATGAGCAGTTCATGAGGGTTGGAGGTGTTTAGCAGGAGTCAAGGAAGTGCAGTTGTGGGCATTATTGCTTTGAGCTGCATGATTACACAGACTGGGTACTGCAAAGTTGAAATAAACAACTGCATTTACCTGATGTTCAATAAAGGTGTATACGTGGATGGAGCACTAGTTCAAGTGCTATCGTCTTGTTCATTTCAAGTCCATGTTCTATTTATTGATTAGAAAAGAATTTGATGCTTGTTGAGTCTTGGTAATGAGACTGGACAGTCGTAATATTTATTGTTCAGTTTTAAATTTGTAGTATTGTTATGGGATGTTGTCAGTTGTGTGACAATGAGCGAAACTTGATGTTTTGCAACTGTGCATGATGAGATGAGTGTGTCTGTACCTTGACCCTATATGGGTGTGTCTTGTTTCAGTATTCACTGGTGAGTGTGAGATGATGTAGAGGTACAACAATGCGAAATAGCAACAAGGGATTTGGCCCCAGGCAGCTGGACAGGGCCATATAATTAGCAAAGGCAAGGGGTGTCCTAGCTGTCTTATTCAAATGCTGTTAAAACAATTTAACAGACTAAAGACCATCAATTCAATTAATATGGGTTCAATCATGTATTTGCTACTTCATTCTGTTAACCTTAATCCACATTTTATCATTGGTCAGGTAAGTGCGAATACGTTTCAATTCGAACACATTTTGCATTTTAAAGCAACAAATACATTGTTTTAAGCCCTTCCGTGCTCCCCAGTGCTGCGAACGGCCAACAGCCGACGCATCCCCGCCCACTCATTAGAACGTCCGCACAGCGGCGGAATTGCCGCCGCGGTTAAGTCGTTAACAGCATTTGAATGTGACGGCGAGGAACAACAATGTGCATCAATCTATCACCATACAGACAGGCAGTAAATGAAAAGCAAAACATATAAAAGCCATGTACACACATATTTGTATTATTACAACAGACATAAAGCAATTATTTATTCAAAATAACTCAGTGTGAAAAAGTGAACAAACGTGTAAAAAAAGAAAAATACTTACCTCCTCACCGCTTTGTCCCACAGTGTCTCTTCTCCATTGGCCAAACAGGAAGCAGCCAGGCTCCCCTGAGCCAAGTACAGCACTGCAATGCAGCATTGGGATTGGTCTGAGTGCCATAATTCGGCACTCAGGCGGTGAATGGGGGCCTGGGTGGAAAACATGCTAATTGTGCATGACTGTTTGCCCGGCCCAAAGCGGCTGCCCAAAAGCGTCATGCACACTTCAGTGTGCCCCACACTCCTCTCCTGCCTTGCTCTGTGAGAAGAGCAGCTCTTCCCCCATGCTACCACGGCAGGAACAAGTAAAATGATAATAACATCACGTTATTATCATTTTATTTTTCGTTTTCTTCACTGCTGAAGCAAGGTGGGGCAACACTCCACTGCCTTAGCGGGGGAACTGCTACTGCCCGTAAGTTACCACATTTGTGTTCTAAGCATTACTTTGGCCTGTTTAAATGCTGAATGCCAGGTGAATTAGTTAGTTAGTTAGTAAGTGTTTAAATCTATTTATTTGTGTCCATTGTGGTCATTCGCACATCATTACCTAAATAGTTCAATTTTCAGGGAGGACTTGAGACTCTGAGTAACTTACAAGCAGTGGTACCAGTGGCGGCTCCTCTGCTAAGTTGGAGGAGAGTCGCCCCACTGCTTTGCACCATCTTGGGCCCGCCAAACAGTCATGCGCACCTAGCATGTTCTACACCCAGGCTGCATTACAGCCTGGGTGGAGAACTTGCCCAGGCCCCCAGTCCCCATCTGAGCGCCGAATTAGAGCGGTCAGACCAATCGCAACACTGCATTGCAGCATTATGATTGGCTCAGAGGTGCCTGGCTGCATCCTGTTCGAAGGAGAGATGAAGTGTGAATAGAGCCCTTACCCCCACTCCACCCGCCCCGTCACAGCAGATCAATGCCAGCCGCCACTGAATGGTACCTATGTGTAATATATGTGGGAAGGCAGACATTTATTGAAGTGTAAGGTGGAAGAGGTCTTGTGATTCATCTGTCTCATATGTGTGTCAGTGTCCTTTGTCTAACCCTGGTCTCTTCTGCTCCAGCCTGAAATACATGGATCAGGGAGTGTTTTGTGGTGTGTGCTCTAAATGAAACAGTTGGGAAGGCCAGTTAATCCAGAGGGAAGTGACCAATGATCCTGTTGTGGTTATTCATGTATGTACACGCATGTTAAAGGCCAATGTTAGACTACATTACAGTTATGCATCAACGTATCAGGACAATTTCCTCTGCAATAGACTAGTCATGTAGTGAGCCACAAGGACAACAGACAAGACCTGGTTGTGTCACACATGGCTGGCGAGCTCCTGCATCCATTCATTGCCTCCGAACCTGACTCGCCAAGGGACTTTTTTTTTAACTCTCCTGTCTGATGCACAGAGAGGATGTTCCTTATTGGGCAAAGGGGTGGACAAGGTTGGGATCCACATTTTGTGGATTTTCAAAGTCCTCAGGACCTTTACCAATGCTCTTCATTCAGCACTATGGAAAGATCTGCCAACGACTGGGTTAAAAAAAACAGACTTTAACTCTACCACATAGGACTCATTATATGATTGCCCACATTTCCCCAAACTATTTGACGTTAAACTTCTTGAAATAGAACTGATGGCAAATGGTTTTCTTCCTATCCACACACATACCACAGCCATAATTACCAGAGAGAACAGAGCTTGTTAGACAAACTTTCCAACACCTTTTCACATACAGAAAAGTACCAAAGCCATATAGATGGCAACGCGATGCTCCACTCCCCAACTATACAATCTACTCCACATAGTTATGAAAACATACAACATTACATACACTGTACCCCCACAAGGATGCTTCCAACAATTAAACACAAACTGCACATAGCCCTACCCTACAATTACTGCAGTAACACCAGATCCCAAGTGTAATGTGTACACGCGCCCTTCTCACGCGCTTTTCTCACGTGCTAATTCTTATGCATTCTAGTATGTGTATTCTTTCAAATGTGTATGTCTCATGCCACGGCACGATCTGTCATCATGCCGTTCTGCTGTGACTATACGGTTAAGGCAGTTGTTGTGCGCTGACCGGTGCTGCAGGATGTGTTGCTGGTGGTGCTTCCTTTTCCACGAATAAACATATCTTTTATCCAATTTTACGAGTGATTAATACTCTACAAGTTGGCGACGAGGGACGGATCATCGTAAGGAAGCACTTTGCTGGCTTTTAAAAACTCGTTTCCGTGACGAGCACCGAAGAATTCATTTCCCGGACCTACAGTCTTGGAGATTTTTCACGGGATTCCGCAGAGTCAACTCAAGGCTAGATATACTTGAAAGACTACTTTTAAAACTCTCCGAGGGTTGCTTTGTGAAGATTTCCCTTTTTGAATTAATTTTATTAATTGAAAAATAACAGTTGAAGTTACGGAAAATCTGAAGCTTACCAGCGTTTTCCTTCCTGTCACGTCTTGGTGTGCTTCAAGTCTCTGTTTACGTGCGAGGAGCGTGGATCGTTTTTGTTATTGGACGCTATTCTCCTCCATTCATCGTTGAGACTGAAGAGGTGACTATACTTCTTGATGCTGATTGGTCTCTCGTTACTACTTCGATTTTAACACGAATAACGACGAAGTGACTACAACTATCGACGCTGATTGGTCATATCCTGAGGTTTTTTTTGTTTTAACTATTCCTATTCGCCAGAGGTTACCCAGAATTCATCGGTTCATCGGTAGGACAAATTTGGGAGTTTGTGACACAACGTCTGGAAGAGTTATACTTCGAGCATATCTTATATTTATTTAAAGTTAATTAAGAGTGTTTACATTACTGCTTTAATACTTAGTTATAGTTAGTAATTGAGTTTACTGAAGGGTAAAAGAATTTAAGAACAAGGTGTGTATATTTTACTTATTTTAAATAAGGTTGCACATTATTTTCCTATTACTTCACCATTATGTGTGCACAAGGTTACACTCTTTCTCCACCTCAAAGCTATTGGGCAGCAGGTAGTTCTCCATGCATGCCATGGATTTAATGGAAAGCTTATTTTTTAAATTACATTGAGACTTTAGATGCAAATGGCAAAATGAAACCTCCAGAAAAAAAGGATTTTTTTACATTGTTTAGGACCTGAGGGTTTGAAAGCTTCCAATCAGTTACCTGTGTCACAAGCCATTGGTGATGTGAATGTGTTTGAAAAAGCATTGTATGACTTTGATAAATATTGTTCTCCTAAAGTGTGCATAGGTATTTCAAGGTACAAGTTTTTCCAAAGAAAACAACTGAGTGAAGAATCAGTAGACAATTTTGTGTCTGCTCTTAAGACTTTGGCTTTGGATTGTAAATTTGGAAATTTACAAGAGGTTCTAATTAGAGATCAGGTACTTATGCATTCAAGTAATGAAACCATCCAGGAAAGACTTTGGATAAATGGAGATGAGAATTTAGATTTTGTGATAGCTATTGTGAGAAAAGCAGAACTTTCTTGTAGGAGTGCACAACAAGTCAAAGGTAAAGATGTTTCTGTCAGTAAAGAAATTGTATCAAAGATTAATTCAAAATCAGACAATAAGAGTAAGAATTTTTCCCCAAAAAAAAAACCTTTAACTCAAAAAGTAATACTGAAGAACTTAAAGGTAATCTGAAGTGTTACAGATGTAATAGCAAATCTCATCTAGCTAATAGCAAACGTTGTCCTGGTTTAAAACAAAAGTGTTCTAATTGTGGTTTAGTAGGACATTTTACTTCTGCATGCAAAAGGAGTAAAACCAACCAAAAAGTGAAATGCATTGATCAAAGTGATAACAGTGAGGATGATGCTTTCTCTAATGATTCAAACAATTGTTCATTTGTTTTGAATGTTAAAGAATCTAATACATTAGTTTTGAATATTGACAGCACTATTGTAAAGAAAAAACCAGTATGTGATATGGTTATTGGGGGTGTAAAAATCAACATGTATGCTGATTCTGGTTCACCATATTCTATTGTAAGTGAATCTGTATGGAAAAAATTGTTTGTGGATAGATTAGGTAGTCATTTGGAAAAGAGTGATATTAGTCCTGAAGGATACTCAGGTGGAAGAATAGATATCTTGGGATTCAGAACTTTAGTTTTCAGGTTCAAGAATAGAAAGTGCATTGCAAAGCTTTATATCTCAAAAAAGGTCCTTCAGTTCTTAGCTGGTTTGATCAGGGAAAAATTGATATCATCTTGAACCCTAATAGTCCTAATCCTGTAATGTTGGTAGATGAACAAAATAGTATTTCTGCAATGATGTTAAACAAATTCCCGAATGTCTTTAAAGCAAACATTGGGAAGTTAACTAGTTTTAAACATGAAATTCGTTTGAAAGAAAATGCGTGCCCTAAAGTACATAAAGCACAGAATATTCCTTTTGCTGTTCGAGAGGAAGTAAAAAATGAGTTGGATGCTTTAGTCCAGTAGGGTATAATAGAAAGAATTGAGTCATCAGAGTGGGTTTCTCCCATTGTGGTTGCTAGACGGGCCAACGGCAAGGTCAGACTTTGCATTGACCTTCGCCATCTAAACAATAATATTGTTGTAGATCAATTTCCCCTTCCCCGTATTTCTGAATTGCTATCATCTGTTGTTGGGTCAAAGTTCTTCTCAACCATAGACTTATCAGCTGCCTATCACCAGATAGAACTACATGAAAAAAGTAAAGATCTAACGGCATTTATCACCCCATTTGGGTGTTTCAGATTCAACAGGATGCCTTTTGGGTTGGCGTCGGCAGCTGCTATTTTTCAAAGGGTAATGCAAGACATTTTAAGGGATTGCAGAGAAGCTGTTTGTTTCCAGGATGATATTTTAGTATTCAGTGACAGCAAAGAAAAGCATGTTTCTGCTTTAGAGAATGTTATGGATGCACTTAATCTTCATGGTCTTACCATTAAGCATGTAAAATGTAAGTTCGGTGTTCATTCAGTAAATTATCTAGGCCATGAATTATGTGAAGAAGGAATTAAACCTAAATCTGATCTTTTGGAAGCCATTAAGTCTGCACCGCATCCCCAATCTAAAGATGATGTGAGGTCATTTTTAGGGTTAGTTGAGTTCTATGCTAAATATGTACCTAATTTTTCTTGTAGAACATTTAACATTAGACAGCTGATCAAGAACAGGGTTACTTTTTTGTGGTCAGAGGAGTGTGCGAAAGAATTTAGTGATGTGAAAGGTGCTATATGTTCTGCTACTGCACTTTCTTGTTTTGATCCTTCTTTGCAAAATATCATCACCACAGATGCAAGCTCAAAAGGGCTAGGTGCTGTTCTTGCACAAAGAACCAAAAGTGGTAAAGAGCTCATTATTGCGCATGCTTCCAGAGCTCTCACTCCTTCTGAAGAGAAGTATTCCACGATTGAGAGGGAAACTTTAGCATGTGTGTGGGCACTGGAGCACTTCAGGGTGTTTGTTTGGGGTAAGGAGTGTCTATTGAGAAGTGACCATAAGCCTTTGGTACGTTTGCTTACTACTGAGGGCATGTTGAGAGCTTCTGCTCGCATTGCACGTATATCTATGCATTTACAGGATTTTATTTATGATATACAATATGTACCAGGGAAAGACAATGTTTCTGCAGATTTCTTGTCTAGGATGCCTTTACCCATTCAGGAGGATCTGTATAATGAGTGGGATGATTTTCAGATTGCCATGGTTCATGATGAAGGCCCTATGTCAATTGATCAGACTCATTGGCGAAAGAAATTTGAGGAAGATGAGATTTTGAGAAGTGTTGCAGACTGCATTACTGCTGTTTGGCCTGATAGGAAGTATATCAGTTCAGAGCTTAAGAGTTTCTGGGAAGTGAGATCTGAACTTTCATATGATGACAATATCATCAAGAGAGGTGAACGTATTGTTCCACCAGATGGTGTGAGAAAAACCATAGTTTTACAAGGTCATGAGGGGCATAGTGGTATTGTCAGGACTAAACAGCAAGTTAAGAATTCATTTTGGTGGCCAGGCATGGACTTATTTATTGAACGTATAGTCAGGAATTGTGTTATTTGTGCAAATTCTGACAAGTCTTTGACTACGCTTAAACCCAATGTGGGTGAACACATTATTCCTGACAATCCATGGAAGACAATTGCTATGGACATTATGGGTCCCATTGGTTGTGATTCAAAGTATATCATTGCAGCTATTGATATTTTTTTGAAATGGCCTGTCAAATGTTGTTGAGAAAATAGACACTGACTCTGTATTGTGTTTCTTAGATAGAGTTTTTACTGAAGAGGGTTTACCTGTTAGACTCATAACTGACAATGGGGTACAATTCAATTCTAACAAGGCTAAAGATTACTTTGCAAGGCTGGGAATAATACATTCCACTACTTCTCTTTATAATCCCAGTGGAAATGGGGTTATAGAGAGATTTAATAGAGTTCTAAAAGGTGCAATACAATCAGTTGGAAATGAAGGCAAAAAAATGGGAATTGGAAGTTTTTTAGAAAGTATGGATGTATAGAACCACAGTTAATTCCATGACTGGATTTTCTCCATTTGAAATCATGAGGGGAAGACTCCCTAGGACTAAGGTGAATCCGTCATGGTTAGTCAAATCCACCTCTTCTAGTGTGGATTTGGAGAAAGTTAAAGAAAATCTTGCTCATACTCATAGTATTAATAAGAAATACTTTGATGGGAAATTTGGTTCTAAAGTTGATCCGAAAGTGGAAGTTGGCATGATGGTTAAAGTAAAAAAAACCATGGAAGGTTAAAAAGGGAGAAAGTTTGTTTATGGGCCCTTTTGATGTCATTGAAGTTTTGAAAAATTCAGTAAGGTTGTCAGATAATAAAGTATGGAATCTCAGCAGGATTGCTATACTTAAAGGTGATAAAGCGATTTATAACAAGACTTTTAACTTGAACCATTCAGATTATTCTTATTTGGATGATGATTTAGATGGTAATGCAATTCGTTATGATAATTGCACAGTAGTCAGTAGTTCAGGTGTGGAGGATGATTCTTGTCAAAATGTAAATATTCAGCCTGCTAATAACAATGATGTAAATATTCAGTCTGCTAATAACAAGATGTCACCTTGCAGAAAAGAACAACAAGAAAGCCTAAGTGGATGTCCGATTTTATTGTTTATGTCAAAGGAAAATTTGAAACATAATATGAAATTGTATTTGAAGTTTTTTTTGTTTTTTATTTATTTATTTCCATTTATTTGTTTTGTTTTATAAGGGAGGAAGGTGTGTTATGTGTACACGCGCCCTTCTCACGCGCTTTTCTCACGTGCTAATTCTTATGCATTCTAGTATGTGTATTCTTTCAAATGTGTATGTCTCATGCCACGGCACGATCTGTCATCGTGCCGTTCTGCTGTGAATATACGGTTAAGGCAGTTGTTGTGCGCTGACCGGTGCCGCAGGATGTGTTGCTGGTGGTGCTTCCTTTTCCACGAATAAACATATCTTTTATCCAATTTTACGAGTGATTAACACCAAGTCAAGCAATATAGCATCAGAGTGATATATATTATTTTGGCCAAAAAATAATACTCCCCAGCAGAACCCTCTGGCAATGGACAACGTTCACTTATGAAAATCAGTAAAAATGTAAGTGTCCTACAACTCACTCATACCAGACCCCCCCTCCGCCCAAATATGGCCACACACAAAATAACTAGAATCCCTACTAAACATACATGCACAGATACTTGAATGCTTTGACTGTAGTCCATGTGAAATTCCCCAGAACCTTGAGAAAAGTCGCACTCCACATAGCTGGCAATCATATGAGGCTATTCCAATGGCAGAAATGTGCTAGGAAAACTAATAACGTATGACAATATAAGACCTTGTCTGATAAATTGCAAAAAAAAGAAAAGGAAAATAAAATAAAGGGCACTGCCATTAGATTTGTTGCTGACTGAGCAATATCTGAAGTTTCACACCCACACAAATAACAACGCCCAGCAGATTTGCACCACATATGATACCAAGTACAGCTTGCCAGTTTTCCTTCCAAAACATCTTTCATGGGAAATATTTAACTGTTACGATGAAACATGACTTTGGTAATTTCGGTACTTACATTAGGAGCGTAATCTCTGGACACCATGTGAGAAACTGAAGAATAAAAATCTTGTAACCATGCACGGTCTGGTGACTGCAGTGGTTTGTACTGAAAGCTGGGACACAACCTTTTCTTGAAGTATAACCAAATTGAATAGTGCTGTTTAATCTTATCTAACAATACAAACGAGTACCGTTGGCTACATGTTAGTGCATTTTTATCCTTTTCAATTTATTTATTTATTTTGAAACTTTTATATAGCGCGAACAAGATCTTGGCAGATATCAGAGCGCTTTACATAGAGTACATGATCCTAATCAAACAGCTAAGTCAGTAAAGATAACAGCACAAATCGATGTAGATCAAAAATACAGATAATATAGATAAACAAAGAGGTCGAACAGGGAGTGAGGCCTGTGAATATTCTTTAAGAGTCCGAAGTAGTGGTTCAAGTGTAATTAGTGCACTTGAACTACTTGGTGGGTTGGGTTGAGTTGGGTGAGAGTTGTATGGGGTTTGTGGAGAGAAGTTCTTTGATGATGTGCAGTTCTTCTTTGACCTGGATGAGGGTGGCCATGATCTTGTCCAGCGTGGGGCATGCGATGGAGGTGGGAGAGGGGATCAGAGGTGCATGACTGACCTGTGAATTAGCGAGCAGGAGGGGGGTAGGCTGGTGTTCGTGCAGGGCTCCATTGTGTCAGTGTCCATGTACGGGCCGGAGTTAGGGAGGAGAGAGAGTTTGGGCGGCGGCGGTGTGGATGAGGTAGAGAGGGGGTTGGTGGAGGGCGGAGAGAGCAAGGTGGAGGCTGGGTGTGAGTTAGTGGTGGTGGGGGTGCAGTAATGGTATTGAGGACTGAGAGTGGGGGGGAAGTGGGATTGATGGTGGACCTGTTGAGAGGTGGGGGGGTTAAGTGGAGAGAGGAAGTGTGTTCTGCGTATTTAGTCAGAGGGTAGTGGGGGCTGAGGATGGGAGGGGATAAAGGGTGGGAATTGTCGTTGTGTGTGTCGTTCCGGAGCTGAGCTCGGTTGTGGGTGGGAGCTGTGATGTCAGGGGAGAGAGGAGTGTGGGTGGGAGCTGTGATGTCAGGTGAGCGAGGAGTGTTTATGGAGTGTGTAGAGGTCCGAGGGTTGGTAGAGGCAGAGTTGAGGGTTGGTCGAAGGGGAAGGGGTGGTGTTGAGGGTGATGTCAGGGGAGAGAGGAGAGTGGGTGGGAGCTGTGGTGTCAGGGGAAAGAGGGGTGTTAATGGTATGTGTGGAGGTCTGAGAGTTGGTAGGAGGGGAAGGGGTGGGGTTGTGGGTGAGAGCAGTGTGGGTGGGAGCTGTGATGTCAGGGGAGAGATGGGTGTTAATGGTATGTGTGTAGTTCTGAGGATTGGTGCGTGGGGAGGGGGTGGGGTTGCGGGTGAGGGTAATTAATAACCATGTTATAATAGCCATGTTATAATATATATATTATATATATATATTATATAATATATATGTTATAATAGCCATGTTTAGTTATAAGAAAACCGTAAATTAGTTCTGTAAACAGACCATCAATTTCTTCACGCTCTGTGAGAAGTGACATTAATGCCAGGTCCGGTCACCGTGGTGGACCTTTCTATGTAGCCAACGGAAAAGAATGGAATACCCTTCCTTTTGAGAATTGTTTTTGTTACGATTCAGAAAATCTTTAAAGACCTACCTGTTTAACTTTTAATTCGCTCTTTTTAAACGGGGAACATCCATTACGACTCTGTGTTTACACCGCACTACCATTACAACGCTGGTTTTACAACGCAAGTCGTTACCACGACTTGCGCTGGAGGGCGCTCTAGGCTAAGGAATAGTAAATTTACTATTTCAACATCTTCCCTACTGTACGTAGGCTGGTGTTGGAATAGTAAATCTTACTATTCCTAAGTCCAGCACCCTACAGCGCAAATCGTGGTAACGACTTGCGTTGTAAAACCAGCGTTGTAATGGTAGTGCGGTGTAAACACCGCGTTGTATTGACATACAACCTTTTTAAACAGTGCACTACTTCAGCACCAAGAAGTTTCGACAGATGTTATGCTTTAGAACCAGACCATTTCAACATAGATGAAACATGCTAGGCTTCCCCCATGTGTTTCTTTGAGTTTTGTAACTTTCTACTAAAGAAGAAGTAAAACAGAGGGGTATTAAAATAGTAAATTATGACCTCAAACTGAAGAAGCACACCATTTTAATATGTCTTTTTAAATAGGTGTAAGGTGAGGAACATTTCAACACTGGATGTGTGACCCTTGACACAATAAGGGTGGCCATCCTTTATTGCAATTCTTGGCCATACATGCATTGCAAGTTAAGGAAAAGATTAAAAACAGAATTGTATCCTACAATTTTAAGACCATCCTATATATTTTGAATTCAGTATTTAAAATACCATAGCGGCAAGGATGTGGATTTATTTAAAAAAATACAATTGACTGTGAATGGTATAGCTCTTGATATAACAAAATTGTGCTTATTTTTTTTTAATAACGGATAATCTCATTTTAGAGTACCCTTTTGTGTTCTAGGGCTATACTGGCTGTAAACCATACCAATCTATTGTTGCAATTTGCCTACTGTGCCTGCAGCGCATGTGAACTGGGAGAAGCTTTTTCCATTGAATGACTCCTGTTAGATGGAGATCAAAATCTCTTGGGGGAGGAGAGGAGTTGAAGTCGCCTGACATAATGTTGACTGCGGTGCCCTGTCTGTTTTAATGATAAAAACATACATATACAAACATTTCAAGGAAATAACAAGCATTGGCATAGCCAATAGGTCTCGCCTTTGGGACTTCATAAGTATTTAGTTATGCAGCACAATATCCTTACTGCAACAACATTAACTGTTGCATGGCTAAACACTTATAAGGTCCCAAAGGCGAGACCTATTGGCTATGCCAATGCTTGGTAATCCTGAAAGTGCCACTTCAGCTCCGAGTCACGCAGATTCAGCGTAAGGGGCACCAAAGGAACCCTGAGGACAGTCCATCTTCAGGGGTCATGTGCGCATCGTAGAATTAATCATACATAAAGTATAAGCAATAGCACGTCAGGCAGACAACACGTTACAAAAACAAAGGGAGCAAAAGCACAAGGCACATTTCTGAACAGATAATACATGCCAGCATCACTCGCCGCCCGTTCTCACGAGCATGAACATGCACAACCCACAGAATGCTTTAAGATAGTCACCTTGTTGTTGTGCCTTTGTATGCAGAAGCAATGTTAACAAGCAAAGGGGTCGGGGTGGCAACAGAGGCAATGGATGAGGAAAGCCCGCGAGTGGTGCGCACATGCTTGGGAGAGCAAGCAGCCCATCTGTTTTCAATTACCGCGCCCGCGTCTGGGCAGGATAATTGAAAACAGATGTAGCCCATGCGCGTAACTGCAAGCCGTAGGCCGTGGGCGGTTACATTGGCTGGGAAAGGCGGGACATGCTCCCGCCTTTAAACAATTGTGTTCTGTCTTTTTTTAATGACGCACGCAAAGGCCAATGAAAATAATGCCGAACAATCCACACAAGCACAAGCTTCTGAAAAATGGAGTTCAGCTGCAAGAGGCCATATCCTCAGAGCAGCGCATACGTGCTGCGTTATAGCTCGACCTAAAAAAAGGATTATAAAACATTTGATCAAAAAAATCAGGAAATGATCTGGTGAGGGTTGAGTCACAGCACTGGTAAGAAAAGGTCTAATGTTAAAAAGGACAAAGGGTAGCAAAGGACAACTGGACTATGGGGCTCAGTGAATACAATTTATTTAAAAAAGGAAGATTCGAGATTTTGCCTGCCTTTTTCCAAAGTCATGAAACCATCAATATTGTTGAAATAATCTAAATAAAATAGGACTCCGAAGTTAAACGTTCAGAAATTAACTATCCTCAATTAATATCCAAATGAGTTATTATTACACAAAAATTAGCATGGACCTGTCTACAGTATTAATATTGTCTAATAGGAAGAGCACTCTAAAGTAGTTATTGACAGGGGCCGCAATCAGCACCTCCCGGGACTGCCCTTCAAAACTAGACAACCTTTCTTAAATATTGTTCTATCTTGTAGTGCTCCCCTTGATGTGTTGTTAAAAGCACAATCTTTTTAACTTTGAAATTTAGTATACCAGCTAAGAATGGTGATGCGCATGTACCCCTCTCTGTGGCAGTAGCTACATATTCCTTCATTGGTCTCAAACAGTTAACTCTAGCGCCATCCAGGGCAGCGAAAAGTGGGTTAATGAGGCATCTCACTGTTGACATGAATTGTGGTGCAGCTATGGTAAAATTAATATATTTTTTAGATAAGGAATTGGGAGTCTATATTTCGAAGAAGGTGTCTCCTTACGCAAAATGTGAGCGGTGGCCTTTCTGAAATCCCTGCGCCCCATTTTATAATTCATGGCCTTGTTCCGATCTCAGATCCTCTCCATAACACCGCGTGGACTGTTACCTGCCAGCTCTCTGATTGCTGTAGTGAAATAGGGCACAAAGGTTTTTCCAGGCATGTGGACAGCAGAGTCTTGCATCACTTGGCCAGAGATGGTCAGCAGAGAGAAATGGTCCATTTCCCAGTTGAGGATGAATGACCAAACAGCCAGTTTACATTCTAAAACTATAAACAGAATGCAAAGGTAGAGCCTGGTCACCATGGCAGCAGGATCCCCAGTGTGCTAAGTCATGTGAGGTCATAAAGGCTGAGCATGTCACTGTACCTTGAGCAATGCCTACCTCCTGAAGGGTTGACAACTGAGTGTTCTGTGCCATTGAAGATGTGACCTCTGCTAGGCAAGTGATATAATGCTCCACAGTGTCAGTAGGGTTATCAGATCACCCAATGTTACCAGAAAACAACTTTTCCAGTGCAGAAGTTTCCTTCTGTAAATCATTGTTTTCAGATGTATTAGTCCAGATGGCTCGATTTATTTGGTAAATGAAACCCCCAGGACCAGAAAAAGGTTAGCAGGTGACATGAAGGTATCTACTAAAGCTAGTGTTCATTCTTTAACTGTAGCGTCTACCAAAATAAGTCAATGTATTGCTCTCAAATTGTTTGAAGCCCAACGCTGATTTTCTCTATTCAGTGATGTTGACACTCTAACTAATTTAGAGGGTCGATGCACAAGATCCTGGACTAAGTCTTCATAATATCTTGTGAGTATTCATAAGACTTAGTCCAAATCTAATAAACAAACCAGTGCGAGAAAAGGATTCCAGGTTAAACCCTAAAGGTTTTATTCAAAAACATGATTATTACAGAAGACAAAAAGTAATTAGTTAATTAGGAATTAGCGTACACATAATAACTAAAGTATAATTCAACAAGAGGACTACCATAAGGTTGTGTATAAATTCAGAGTAAAGCATTTCTGACACTTAGGCTGCACAAACTGTTGTATCTGGGTTTCAGTACAATACATCTTTCCTGCTTATCTGTCGTGCTGCTCAGCCAGTGTGGATGTACTGTGGAATGTTGGTATGTGTGGTGAGAAAATAGAATGTTGGAATGCCTGTGTGTGGAGTGTCAGTTGGGAGTATGGGCTGAGCAGCAAGGAGGCTGCTCCTGGTGGGACTCTGTACTGAACACCTAAACTTCATCAATACACCTTTCATCTTTATACTTCACCTTGACTACATGGACTTATTGCACAAACTCACTGCATCTGGACTTGAACCGCAATATTCAGGTCATGGCTAGAATATTAGCAGGTCCTTCTCTGAATTATAGAAGACAAAAGGGGGTCATTCCTATAGTATGCACTTCCCAGTGTCCTATACTTCAAAAGTCATGAGATGTGATCTAGGGTAAGATAATCCAACCAAATGAGTGGCCTTCATGTCACCTAGCAGGACTTGCATAGAGAATAGTTTCTGTCTACTGCTGAAATTAGACTTCCCTCAAGATTACTCGTTTTTTTCTGCAAACAGTAAGATACCAAGGGTTTCAGTAGTGGTTGCCGAATAGCTCCACTTAGAGGGTCAGCCCAAAAACCCTATGAAACAGGATCAGTCCCCATCTTCAAGCATAAAAATACACACAACGCTTTCCATCATTCTCCAATTTTTCCTCTCTAAAGGTGTTTGTCCCAGGAAAGTCTGGGGGAGATCTGAGGTGGGCAGTAGTTAGTGGAAGGATAGGTGATAGGTGCTACCAGTGGAGTTTCTTCAGAGATTCCCATAATGTTGTTGGAGCTTGTTGTAAAAATGATTGGAGAAGAAGTGTAGGAAAATATAAATGTATTCCAATCACAGGAAACAGCTCTGTCCTCTCCAGCAGCAGTAGCAGCACTGGCTGAAGCAGGACAGAATACAGAACACAAAGCACACAATTCTAATTCCATAGGCTTGAACATAAACAAAGTAAGAACATAACACATCCTCTTTCTTAGTATAATTAACAGAAGAATACAATTATAATTATTATATCAATACATATAATGTCTTAACATAGCACCACCCCCCCATTAATCTAAACAACAAACAATTAAATGAATTTTAATAAAAAAAATAATCACAATATAGAACAACAAGCATGAGTTTATCACCCAATGACAAAATCCTTCAACCACAAGGGTAAATTTTTCTTTCTTTCACATTTTCCACCAGAAGAAGTGTTACTACCATTGTTAATATTGTCACTTGAATCATGTTCATTACTAACATCGCAATTAGGGTCTGGGATGCATTCCTGAGGCACATTGATATCATTAGACCAAAGGGGGTCAATAGGGAAATCCGGTTTAGTTCTCCCCCTTGTTTTCTTTGCCCAGCACCACCCTTTTCAAATTCCACACTTTACCATTTTCTACACGAACAGCATTATTTAAAATCTCAATGACCTTAATAGGTTCCAAAAATGTACTAGTGCCTTTAGTGACTTTCTCACCCAATCACCTATTTTAATTAGAATATTAGAGACATTTCTATGTGTATTGTAATATTCTCTAGTTTTGTTTTTGTCTTTAGAAAGCCTCTCTTTAACCTCTTGTGGTGACCATGTTAAAATTGAACACTCCAAAAACCATCCAGGATTAAACTTACACCTAGGAGGTCTTCCTCGCATCATTGAAAAGGTGATAACTTTGCTACGTCATTCTTAGACATTGTATACAGCTTTTTTTACAGCTAACTTCCAATCTGTATTATTTGCAAATGCACCTTGGATTACACCCTTTAACACTCTATTGAACCTTTCTACAGTTCCGTTCCCGCTAGGATTGTAAGAAGCAGTAGTTTTATGTTGCCAACCAATTCTGTCAAAGTATTCTTTTGCCGCAAGGGAAGTAAATTGTACACCATTGTCACTCAAAAGTGTGATAGGTTTACCTTCAGAAATAAATACCCGATCTAAAAATTCTAATACTGAATTTGTATCAGGCCATTTGGAAAACAAATCCATCAAAAACATTATGTATTCTTGCAATTCACCTATTGGCCCCATTATGTCAATTGCAACATTTTCCCAAGGTTGATTAGGAATGCTATCATTTGACATCGGGGGATTAAGAGTACAAAGGGTTTTATCAGAGCTTAACAAAATGCACAATCATTTACAAATTTTTCCACGTGCCTGTCAATAAATGGCCACCAGAATGATTCTTTCACCACATTTTTTGTTCTTACTACACCAAGATTACCTTCATGGCATAAATGCAAAATTGCATTTCTCATTCTAAAAGGAGGGATTACTTTGCAGCCTCTAAAAATAATATCATTTTCAAAGGATAATTCAGATCTCACATCCCAAAAGGCTTTGCACTCTTTAGCTAATGAATCTTTCTTTGGCCACCCTTCAGACATGTACTTTACAATATTTGATAAATCCTTCTCTTTAAAATGTTCAGTTACCCAATCCTCATGTTTAATAGCAGATAACCCTAAATCGTGTACCAAGTCAACTTTAAAGTCACACCAAGTGTCATCCTCACATGTCTCCAACGGTTAGGTAAACACGACAGGAAATCTGCAATAAGATTGTCCTTCCCTGGCACATACAATATTTTGTAGGTGTAATCTTTCATCCTGATAGATAGACGTGCAAGTCTTGCAAAGGCAGATGAAATCCCTTCTGTGGAAAGCAATTTGATTAGTGGTTTGTGGTCAGTACGTAAAACAACTGGTTTACCCCAGAGATGAAAGCTCTGAAATGGTCGAGGGCCCAAGCACAGGCAAGTGCCTCTCTTTCGATTTTAGGGTATTTCTCTTCTGAAGGTGAAATCGACCTTGATGCAAATAATATAATCTTTTCCTTTCTGTTAATGTTCATTTGGGTGAGCACTGCTCCCAACCCTTATTACTTGCATCAACAGTAATGTAGGTATCTGAACACAGGTAAAAACTAGAAAGATGTGGTACTTTATCTACGTATTCCTTGATGTACTGAAATTCCTCCTCACATAAAGGATCCCAATTAAATTTTAGATGTTTTTTAAGTAGTTATCTAATATTAAATACTTTTCCTGCAAAGTTTGGCACAAACTTTGCACAATACTCCGCCATGCCCAGAAAGGACCTTACCTCTTCTTTGTTGCTTGGGGATGGAACGTTCTTTATAGCGTTGATTAGCTCCGGTTTAGGTTTAACACCTTCTGCAGAGATGATATGACCTAAATATGAAACATTTCTTTCTCGAAACTTACATTTACTCAACTCAGTGGTTAAACCTTTACACTCTAATATACTTAAAACCTTTTGTGTCTCTCATCATATTGACTTCTGTGCTCTCCATGAACCAAAATATCATCTTGGAAGAATGATACCCCATTTTCCGTGTTAAACAAATTGTACATAAGTCTTTGAAATACGGTGGCTGCTGATGCTAAGCTGAATGGCATACTTTTGTACTGAAAGCACCCAAAAGGTGTAATAAAAGTCGTAATTTTCCTAGACTTCTCTGATAAAAGAATCTGATGGTATGCTTTTGAAAGGTCAATGGTTGAAAACCACGATGTTCCATTAAGACATGAAACCATCTCTTTAATTTTTGGCAATGGAAATCTGCCAGTAAGTATATTATTATTCACATGGTGTAAATCCACACATAGACGGATTTTCCCAATACTCCGTCGTGCCACAACAACCAGAGCAATCCAGTCTGATGACTCTACTGATTCTATTACATCTAATTCAACCATTTTTTTTTAGTTCCTTTTCTACCTCATCTCGTAGCATAATGGGTATCATTCTCGATTTGTGAACCTTTGGAACTGCATCATCCTTAAGGATGATCTCATGTTCGAATACATTTAGCGTGCCCAATGCTTCTCTAAATGCACCCGGTAATGTACTTTGCATTTCCTTTCCAATTGACGTAATCTCATCAACAATTAAAACTTTTTCCACACTATTTGGATCCAGGATAATATGTAAGTTCCCTTGATCCCTCCATCCAAGTACCGATGGACCATTTTTTGCTACATATATTTTCCCATGTGCACATTTGTTTTTAAATTCAAATGATAACCACCTGTAACCAATAATATCAATACTTTCACCAGTGAAGCTTTCTGGGTTAATATCATGTGGAGATAAATATTCACCAATTTTATCCTTAAACTTACTGTTCCAAATGTCTTTATTCACTATTGTAAATGGTGAGCCAGAATCAGCATATATTCTAATGTTGACTCCACCAATACTCATGTCGCATTCAGATTTCCCTTTTGTATTGATTTCATCTATGTTTAGTAACAACCTCTTTTCCTGAAGATTCAATACACTTGAAGTTTTAACATTTTCATAAATATCATCATTCTCACTGCTGCTAGAACTCATGTACACATGTCGCTCTCATTTTTGTCCTGCGACACCTTTTTCAAAAATGCCCAATTATTCCACAGTTCATACATTTTTGTTTAAGTGCAGGGCATAATTTACTGTGTGCTAGGTGGTCTTTGCTACCACAGTGGTAGCATTTCCAATCCGAGTTACTTTGTCTCCACTCTGCGTTATTAGGTTTTCACTTTTGATCATACTTTTTATTTCTTTCGTTTTTCTTATGACTAACTTTACAAACATTTGAATGTTCTTTATCTGGCTGTTGCACTTCATTCGGACATCTCCCTGACATCTCTGCTTTTCACACCAAATTAACTACATCCATTAAGGGAGAATCTACATCAATCCATAAACGATCTTGTATGGAACTTTTGTTACTATGCATTACTCGTTGGTCCCTTATAAAGTCATCATAATTGCCACCAAACTTACAATCAATTGCTAATTTCTTAAGTTCAGCAACAAAGTCATCAACAGATTCGCCTTTAAGTTGTTTGCGTTGGAAAAAGTTATATCTTGTAACCCCAATACAAACCTTGGGTGTAAAATATTTGTCTAAATCATTAAACGCTGCTAAGTGTACATTAGCATCACCGCTAACAGTAGTTTTTGGCATTCTGGTATAGGTTTTTAATCCTTTAGGACCAATAGACAATAGTAAAATTCTCTTTTTTTTGTTCCGCAGACATTTTTTTGTTTTCAGCTATGGCGGCAATATAGTTGTCAAAATATTCCTTCCATTCATCCCATACCATAGCTGGTTCACTTCCAGAAACCCAAAAACTATGAGGTGAATTGATTGTAATGTTTTGCTGAGCCATGTTTGTCAGTAAAAATATGAACAGTCTATATCAAGTATATACCAAGTATGACTTTTCTAATATCGTTTTTAAGATAAAGCAGGAAATATAACAATGAATAGTTAGGATTCCCACCTGTTTCCTGTGTTTATTGAAGCATAATCCATAAATGTCTTAGCGATATAAGCTTATTTACTGCTGCATGTACAATGGTAAAATAACACGATTTTTTTTTTACCAAAATGGCCACCGTATCGGGTCACGCTGCGTGACCTTGCTTTGTTAATGCTGCGTTCGTTGCGTACGCAATGAAGCAGTACGTTTGAGTTGTTGTAACATGACTGGTGAGGTTGAGGAAGGCAGCGCGCGGTGAGTTTTCAAATATTGAACTGAGTTCAAAAGATACTTGTATGTCAAGATGCCAATTTGATAGCAGACCGACTGTCCCACGCTATGTTTTAATTACATAAATTGATTGTTCAGTACCTTCAGTTCTCTATTTCCTCTTGATACCTTCCACTGCGCGTAGTAAATTTTCAAAGCTCGCGCTGAAGTGTATAAAAAATGCTTTTCGACCAGCGATCCCGATTCCGATAGCGGACCGACTGTCCCACGCTATATTCAAAATTCTCTATATGAATCGTACAGTACCTTAAATTCAGATACCTTCCAGGTTATTTTTTTTCCTATTTTTTTTATTTCCGCTTCTCCATTGAACCTTCAGAACGCTATTCCTGCGGAATTTACTTCCAAGGAATTAAAGTAGAATCCTGGTTCATCCGCCAGCCCGTCGCCAGTAATTGTTGCAAAAATGATTGGAGAAGAAGTGTAGGAAAATATTACTTTATTCCAATCACAGGAAACAGATCTGTCCTCTCCAGCAGCAGTAGCAGCACTGGCTGAAGCAGAACAGAATACAGAACACAAAGCACACAATTCAAATTCCATAGGATTGAACATAAACAAAGTAAGAACATAACAGAGCTGTGTTGGGTGATCCACCTTGGGGCTGGCTCAGATCCACTTTTTGGTCAATAAGATGGATATTGTAGCTGGCATGTCGCCTGAAATAAAGAGGTCTGGGAGGAATCGTGGGCATTCAGTTCACCATCATCTCTTAGTCTATGGATTAGAAACATAACCTTTGTACTATAAATTTAAAAGTTATAACCATAAGGAGCGAGTAGGGGAGAGTGCTTACTGATAAGTAACTTCTGTGCGCACAGTTACTCCTGGTGACTGCTGTTGTCAGTTCTAATACGCAGTACACACTTAATTTAGGTCTGATACGCACAGTTGGTGCTGTGCGGGCTGCAGATGTTGTTTTAAGACCTAAGTGGTATAGCACATGCACAGGGAAGTGCTTCCCTCTCAATGGTGCTATATTTTCTTTCAGTTGAGGATAAGACTGGAAGCAAAACCAACAGGAGTTTCACTCACATACGATTTCAAAATAGGCTTTTTAGATAGAATGTCTTTTATTTCCTGAACAACCCTGCGTGTAACCGTACCCCCCCAAAAAAAATCTTTTTTCCTCAACATTTTTTAAGTGGTTCCATGAGAGTAGCGTAACCACTAACAAATCTGGCATAATAATTGTTCAACCCCAAAAAGGATCGCAGTTCATCCTTATTACAAGGTGCAGGTGCTTCTTTTGAAGCTCTGATAATGTCTACCTTTGGTTTGATATCTTGTGCAGTTATATGGTGACCTAAATATTCCACATTATCCGTGCAAAAACTTGCAATTGTCTTTTGAAACAGTCATACCATGCTTAGACAGAATTCCCAAACGTTGTCCAGAATGTGGTTGTGTTAAAAAATATATATATCTTAAGCTGAAATAAGGATGTCCTCCTGGGAGGCAAAAACGCTATGTATATCCTTGAATAATGTGAACATTATTTTTTTTAACACGCCGCCGATGCAAGACCGAACAGCACCCGTAAGTGCTTGAAAGTTCCGAGAGGCGTGATGAAAGTACAAAGAGATTGAGATTCTTTTTTAAGCAAGACTTGATGATAAGCCGCTTTCAAATCAACGTCACTAAAATTTGAGCCCCCTTCAAAGTGGAAATGAATTCCTTTATCTTTGGTAGGGAATAGCAATCAACGAAAATGTTTTTGTTTGTTTGTCGTAAATCTGCACACAAATGGATTTTACATTTTTTTCTCCTAGCGATCACCACTGCACTGATCCATTCTGCAGCATTGACAGGTTCAATTACTTTTCCTGCACATAACTGATCTAAGTGTTGCCTCATGTCCTTCACAATAAGTAGGGGAACATCTCTGACTTTGTTTGACTGCCACAGCACCTGGTTTCAAAGTTATTTCAAGTTCAAAATCTTTAAGTGTACCAATAGAGTCTGAGAATACAGTAGGATATTTCTGCAAGATTTTATCTATTTCACTAGTATGACCCTCTATAAGCATGACAGGAACAGTAGTGCCTTTTCTTAAAGCTATACCCAGACTCTCTAGATCTATCCAACCCATTATGTCACAATGATTAACTGCTATTTATATTTTAGTAGAGATAGACCTCCTGGAAAACTCCAAGAAACACTAAGCCACAATGTATACCTTGAGCAGCAAAGAGTCAGGAAGGAAGTGCTATACAGTGTCCTCTGGTGATTGAGAGACATCGCGAGAGCTGCCCTGTGATCAGTGGCAGCCTTGGTGTTGGGAAGAGACAAGGGCAGAGAAACAGAGCAAGGACAGGCAGTCAACCACAAATGGATGAGGAAAGAGTGCAGGCAGGATTCATATAGACAGCAGAAACCAGAATGCGAAATAAAATGTTTTGGACATCCCTTTCATCCCCATGGGTGTAATGGGTAGTCATGGTTCCTTCTTGGGGCCGTATTAAAGAAAGTGCTCTGGGGCGCAATAAACATGTGCGTCCGCTATTTGCACTCCGGGGCACTTTGGTGTCACAGAAGGAGTCGTAGATACTTCTGTGCTTCCTTCTACAATACTTCTAGTGCTGGTGCACCTGTAGTGCCAGCACTATCTTGAGAGGGTGTTCCCTCATTTGCTTGGAGGTGTGGCCCCATGAAAATAAGGGAATTACTGTGCCTCTGCACCAACGACTTATTACTGATGTGGGCACAAAGGCAAACATGTCTTTAGGATATTCACTGAAAGTGCGCCACAAGAAGGTAGCAAAGTGAAAGTGTTCCTCCTAAAGGCAGCCCTCTGGGGGTGGGTGCCCCATGGATCCCCAGACATCCTCCTGCAGGCGGATGCATTCACTCACTGCACCTGCCTATGAGGAAATCTTGATTCCCCCTTGAAAGTGCAGGTAGGTTGCCACCTGCACTGTGAGACACAGAGCAGCTTTCAAACAGCTGCTCCGTATTTTATTTGAATGCGCTGCTCCGAGGGCAACCTGAGGTAGCCGTTGCCCAGAGGGCAGCGCATTCAGCATAATAGGTCACACTTTCCCTATTTCTGCACAAAGAATCTGTTTGAAGGTGTGCCATGGTGCAAATAAGAAAAGTGCACACTTGTGATAATAAGGCCCCTGGTGAGCAGAAGGAAATGAAAGAATGTTTATAGTCTCTGAAGATCTACACTGAATGCAATCCAGCCTCGCAGTGGCACAATGAAAATGTAATCACGTGCCTCTGTCAAGTAAAATGTCACTTCGGTGCGATTCGCAGAACATGACCAAGGAGTGAACTGACGCACAATCTGACCAACACATGAATAGTTTCAACCTACACAACGCCACAACATTAGCAGTACTTTAGAGAACACCATAAAAATCTTGATGTCTAGTATAGCCAGAGCGAAACACGTGTCGACTAAACCTATCTATGCTCATCTGGCCTGCATTAGGATACTATTTTCATTTGTATTCTACTAATAGCAATTAAAAAATACGTGAATCGCTGACTACTCAGGAACATATTCTCTTTACAATTTAGTGGAAAGTGCTATGTGCCCGCTCTTTCATAGTGCATCTATCTATACAGGATAGGTAGTTCACTACCACAGCACCTCTTGTGCACGCAGTCACCACATATCACTTGACTGGCAGATCCAGCCGACTCGCCTACCACAGACCCCCTTGGCTTAAAACGCAGGAGCTACCCAAACCATCATTACATTGTAGTTCAGACCGGAGTGATTCCGCACTGTGGACCAGGCTTGAGTGGGGGTGGAGGAGGAATGGTGCTCTTTTCACTGTGAAGCCGAAGGCGTGAGGAGCTTTGTGGTCCTTTATGGGACAGATGAGAAGCTGCTTGTAGAGATGTATTTCAGCTTCCTTTCTGAAATGTACTAGAGAAGCAGCAAGACTACCCCATGCAGAATGGTTCTCCAGATGCTTGGTAAGTTTTGCAGTCTATGCTTGTCGCCATCACCCATTTGTCTGCTTCTGTGGGAGGGTTCTGTGTATCTTTTGTTTGTTAGTCTAGTACTGCTTGGAATATTGCCCGGTTGGTCGGTCTGTCTGTCCCACTCTATATTTCTAGCTATTCTCTCTTCTCACAACCACATCATTACTTTGTGTGTGTGGCTGTGTGTTTCTCATTTCCCTGCTCTCGCCAATCCCCTGTTTCTCCTCCATCCTTCCATTCATCTAGACCTTTCCACACTCTCTTCCTTTGTCTCAATTCAGTGAAACAAATGTGATTACATTTATCTTTTCCTTTCTCCTTTAAAATGCTTCCCGAGCTTTCTCTCTGTAAGGTAAGACATGCTTCTCTTTGTAAATGTCTGTCTGTTTTAGTTCTTTGTCGAGTTAATCTGCTGCAATCATGTTGGCACCCTGGTTTATCCAGAGTCCTCTGTGTCTCTATGCGATACTTGAGCTACATATAGACCTCTCTGTTGCTTTCCAGCTAGTTTGGGCTCTGCAGGCACCCGTTGAACATACATAAAAGCAAGAACTGGCACTGCACCCCTAGGTGCCTAGATGTACTGATTTCTAAGAAGGCAGCAGCAGTGTGTGCCCCAACTCTTGCTCTGCACAGAACACCTTTTCTCCAAAATATTTCTTCATGATCTTAAGAGTTTTCCACCTTTGCCAACAAAAAGAAGGTGGACATATTTGCTTATTTTATTCTATTTAATTTCACACTAGAAAAAAAGTATTTTTAATCATCCATTCTGGCAATAGTTGACCATTCTGGCAATAGCTGACTACCATCCATAGCATCGAAAGAAATGTAATCTTATATGCAAAAATATATCATCCTTGTTGCTGCTTCCTCAAGGTCATTACAAATTCTTCTGTTTTCTGACCCCAGACCACAGTTCTTCTGAAAAAACCTGGTGCATATGCGTAGTCATGGTTTGGAAGCACATATATACAACACTGCATAGACAAATAGGGGTCCTTGCCGTAGGAAATATATGCCAATGGCTGATGGCAACTACCAAGATTTCAAGTTGCCCCTTGTCTGGGTCAAGAAGCGTTTCAGTCTTGTTGACTTTTTTTCTTTGCATTCTGTGTGGGTTTGTTTTTTGAACCACACGTACCAGAAAGCTTAGAAAAGCAAGGAATGGAGAGAATTACTTTCACTTGACAATGAGCAACTTAAGTGCCCTCTTTGCTTTAGAGCTCGAATTCCAAAGGACAATCCAGATACACAGGTAACATGAGTGGAACCAAAGCTTGCCTCAATAAACTCAACATCTTACTGGAGAGTTGGTGTAAATTGTTGGAGGGTCGGTCTACCGAACACCAACCTATAAACAGTGTCCAAAAAATGAACTGCTAACACCAAGGAATTGAGTAATCTTGAGGTCAAAATGATCAGTCTAGGAAACTGATTCCCATCAATCGCAAGAGATGATTTGCTATGCAAAAAAAAGAGGCTTCGCGGCAGGAGTGGCCGGTGCAGGTAAGTGCGGTGGGGCGTTAGGGGGTCGACAGATGTTTACAAGACAATATAAAGTAAACAAAAATGAAACCACTAACCTTACGCTGGACCTGTCGCCAAGTCAGTGATGCGGGCAGTGCAAGGTGAATGGTCTTCTTTTTTGTACATTTTATTTTCCCTCGTAGTTGTCTGTCGAATGACTCCACCGCGCTTAACTGCACCAGCCTTTCCAGCCTAGAGGGACAAAAAAGCCTGATTGATGACAAAACCCTTATGGCAATGGTGTCCGATGTAGGTAATAGAGGACCAGAAGATGGTGGACAAAGCCCAAACTCCCTATTAAACCAATCACTATACCCAAGATGCTAATCTATAGATATCCGGTTCTAAGTTTACCAGTATTGTAAGGTGTCAATATAGATATAGGAATGGGTTGCATATGTGGTCAATAAAGGTTATACAGGTGTGATTTAGTTTCTCTTTGATTTGGGATCCGCAGATATAAAAGAAATACAATTAAAGGACTGATGCATGATTAAACCATGCATCGTGTGAGTACACCGTTTACAAAGCCCACTGTTTAAAGGAACCAGGTTTTACCTTATTATTTACACAGTCAATATCTTTGAGTGTGCCGTTGTAGGAGCAATGACCCTACATATTGCACATGCTAGTAACTGGTGCATTAACTTTGGCAAAGAGACTGCTTTATTTAAAGCAAGTTTTACTTACATCACGGATATTGACAGCAAATCAGTTATTGACTGAGTAGAAGGCTCAACCCATTGCGATTATTTATTTTAAAAAAAATTGGTGGGATTTTTCTTAATGACATTTCATGCTCCTATATCTAAATGTAATGCCTCTTTTAATGCTTTGTATTTGTATTTCTGTTCTCATCAGATTTCAGACTCCAAAAACCTGCTGACATTTAATTATTTTGGTGTGTTGTTTAAAATCTTTTTGTCCTGTCTGTTTATATGGATTTTGATTTCAGTAAACAAATACTTGAACTCAAAGGCCCTGATTACCAGTCAAGCCAATGTTGTGACTTATCACAACTGGCCAGGCGTTCCCACGCCCTACTTTCACAGGTGCGGCAACACCGGGGTTGGTATTACTGGCTGGAATATCCTACAGGTTAAGTCAGCAGGAGGGTCTGCTGGAAAGAGAGCGACCAGACTTCCACCTGACCCCCTTTTAAGGTACAGGAGGAACATGGGTGTCTCCCTTTTCTTCTTGCACCAACTCCCCTGCCCCAGATGTGCTCCCCTCTCTACACCTCACTGACCCCTCCCAGCGACCCCACTGTCCCCATTTACCACCTTCTTAAAGCAGTTGGCAAATAGGATCAGAACTCTGTCATTGTTCCAGCCCTAATGGGGACCTGCACTTGAATGTTTACCCAGTAAAATTGTCTTTGTGTCCTGTTACCTATTCCAGATGGAAAAACGTCTTACATACCTGCTGTAAACGTTATTTCCTGCCGCACATCTTATCCCCTCACCTAAATAGGGCTAAAGTGATGGTGTATGGGGTTTAGAGGTAAGCAATGACTCTGCAAGCTATTCAAAACTGAATTTAGAAAAGTCACCGATCACTCTTGTTGCAAAAACGAACTTCAAAAATCTAGTCAAAAACAATATGGCAATACTTTTCCCCCCCCCAGCAAACGGTTTTAGTAATTTGAAATCATCATTTAATGGGCATTTTGGCATGGTGAAGGTCGATACATGCATTGCTTAATTCGTAAAAGAATACCTGACAGGGCCAAATATTTTGATAAGAAGCCTGTGGCTAGCACTACCAAAGGTCAGAGTGCAGAATACCAAGGCTGCCTAGTCTTGATTCCACCTTGTGCCACTTTAATCCACCACCAGAACAGTAGGGGCTGCTACTGGACGGGGGGTGGTGGAGGGGGTTTAATAAAAAAAATAACACTTACCTTGGAACGTGTCGGAGTATTGCTGAGGAAAGATAAGCTACATTTTAAGTTAAATATTGTCAGATAAATGTGAAAAGGATTTATGTTGTGCATTTGCTCATGTTACCTTTGCTTCTTTTCCACCATTCCTTCACCCCCTCCCTTTTTTTTCCAACCCATGGTTCGGTCCTACTTCTCCTGTGTGGCACTTCTGAGCAATGTGTTCCTGAGGTACTTCAACAGTTACTTCATTCAAGATTCTAGTGTCTACTTTACAACAGTTCATTTTAGATTAAAACATTTCAATCAAAAGGTTTCTATCAAAAGTCATTTTTGAACCATTTCCTTGCACTATAAATACATAGCCACTGAATTCAATGTATGTGTAGATTGATGGAACCTTTGAAAATGGTGTCACCTCTGTTTGTCAGGATGCATTGCTGTTTTATTTTTGCAGGTGCACATTTTTATTCCTTCATAAGCTAAATGTCTGACTTTTATTGGGTGTTTTAATAAAAATCTCATACTGTATATAAGTTTCCTGGACTAAATATCCTTGCTTCAACACCATTGCCTACTGGCAGTGAAGGAATAATTTAAACTTAAGTGTGATTTTGTGTTGAACAACAACTTTTTTGTATATGTTGACATCTACAGCCCTTGTGTTCTGTGTTTCAGTTGACCAAAGTATGTTTGAGAACTCGAATACAACACTCACGCCAAAGCTGCACCACAACCGGTCTCTTTCGCACCTGGCAACAGCGTCGCAAGGAACCCCCATGTCAGGAGAGTCTTCCGGGGTGGGCCTCCTGATGGGGAGCACGCAGCACCTCAAGAACCTTGGCAAGGCGGTTGGGGCCAAAGTCAATGACTTCCTGCGGAGGAAAGAGGCCTTGAACACCGAGGACATTGGGGTAACGGAGGTCAACAAAAACGTGGCGTCTGTCCTGTCCACAAGTCACAGCTCCCTGTCTGGGCTGATGACGAACGGTGATGGGTGAGTCCATTGTTTACTACATTCTAGACAGTCCCAAACTTTGTACTATGCTATAACGTATGTCACCAAATATGTACTATTTATATATTTGCGAGCGATACCATGGTGTCACTCAGGACTTTGCTGTTTTCTTCATTGCATTCAGATATATGATACAACAAGTAACATTACAACTACAACAAGCCTGGACTATTGTCTTTGTCAATGGTTGTTAGTTGCATAAATTAAATAAGCAACAACTATGGCTTTGTGGAATATAATATTGAAAATGCTTCAGTTATGAAATGATGAGACTGTGAAAGAACTAAAACGAGTCTCTTTGAAGGTACATTAAAGCCTTTGAGTAATGGGACTGCTGCAGAGTAAATTTTTTTTTTCACCCGAGGTTGAGGGCTAAAATTGAGACACGGCTCAGCACTTGCTTTTTAGAACTGCCGGTGCAGAGCACTGCCAGGACCTGGGCCACTTAAAGCCCTGGTGTTGCTCTGTGCCACAAGTCTCCAAACTTTTCCGTATTAAGAGTGTATTCTGTTAAATGAAAATCATCCCGAGCTACTGATATCATTAGTATTGTGATGATGACCACAACAAGCAAGGTTTCATTAATGGCCGCCCTATGCAAGATTACTACGAGTGGTTGTCTCAGGGTTGCCAGCAGTAATGTTAAAAAGGTGTTGTCAATTTGGAGTGCCTCTATATGGGTATTATATAACAGTGTTATCTGCCATACGCCTTACTGGATCGTTTACTTGCGGCGTTACACGGTCTCCTTCATTAGTCAGTAGGCACTATGTTTTTTCAGTCGCCTTTGGCAAGGGCGGCCACATGTTTATTTTTGCATTGTGCTAAAGTGAAAGCACTATGCAAATATAAACAAGTGGCTGCCTTTGCGCAATGGCAAGAGCTTGTTAAATTTAACATCGAAAATGTCAACAGCTCGGGGGCGTGGCTAGCAGCCGGAGATGGCGGCAGCATAGAAGGCGAGCTCTGTGGTTGAACCGGCCTCCTTGCAGATCCGACTACTAATCCGGCAATAAAAATTTCCCTGCGGGAAGGTACCGAGGCCCAGGACCGGGCGGCACAAATGGCGGAAAGCAGAACGAGAATCCGACGGAGGGAAGTGAAGTTCGTCGCGCAGCCCGCTCAGGCCACAAAGAAGAACTGGAGCCGGGGAGCTGCCTGGCACGGAGAGCCGACAGGAAGTGCTGCGGGCTGGGCGAGGAGGCACCGGAAATGACCACTCGTGGAGGAGCTCCGAGTGCAAGAGGGAACTGCGGACCAGCGCTGACTCCGGACCCGGGTACCAGTGGTCGGGGGAATAAGCATCGCCAACCGCTGCCTGGTGAGTAGCCAAAACGAACCTGGCCATCGGACGGCGGCGGACGGACCTACCGAATTCAGGTCCGGAGCCGCCATCATGACCTCCGACCACCAAGGTGCCTGAGGCGCAGTATTACGGGAGGGCCACAAAAATCAGCACGGAACCCTGATCGAGCTACAGGGGTCGGAGGGTGACATTGACCGTACCACGGAATACCCGGTGAGGGGGATTGTCGACCCCGGGACACCCATTGGACAGCGGCGCAGGGGCAAGAATTAGCGCACCGACACACGACTCCAGCACAGTCGCCTTTAGAAGGAAGTTGTATCCCGGCCACAGACCCAGTCTTTCAGGGCCCCACACCCCATCGTGTGTAAGCAGTGCATCGAACATTTCTACCGGGGCGTGGGTGCATTCAGCCCCGCTCTCCTGCCCTACTGAAGGGCGGTTTACATCGCCGGCGGCGGTGCCACTGAGCGCGGCGGTTGGGAAACGCTGCATACACATTCGCAGTAGCGGACAAGTTGGCGCCTCCCTGCTGTGGCCAAAGTGGGCCCGGCCTGAGATCTGGGGCTACCGCGGACGTCGCCAACCATCAATGGCCTAAGGGGGACACGGCGAGGACGACATCCGAAGAGCTGCATCAGCCACGACACCTTTGCCACGGATAACTTGCACTAACTCGGAAACGAAAGTGAGTGTACTCGGCGGATCGTAAGGCGACATAGCCACTACCACACAAATTACGAACGGTCTGCACCCTGAGAGCGGCAAACAGTGCTGCTCGCACCCACCGGTGGCCTGATAGAAGGGAGAGAGAACGCCATTGACTGGTGGCCAGTATAACTGCTCGGCCCAAACACATCCGAAAGCTACAAGAAAAGCTGCGAGCCTCCACCGGGGATACTTCCCGAAAGACCCAGCTCCCTAAGGACACTATTCACAGCGGATATTCTGCTACGGGACGCCACTGAAGTGATCACCAAAATGACCGGTAAAGGGCCGAAGGGAGGGAACGCACAGTCACGTCTTGAAAGGTACGCATACGATAAAACGGCTTCCTCCCCAACGGACGCCAAAATGCAGGCGAGCAAAGCTGCCGAAACGGCGGGAGGTAAGAAAGCGACTCTGGATGATGTGATGCGGACCCTGACACAAGTGCAGGCAACGGTGGGGTCGATCTCAGCGGAAATCACACTAATAAGAGCGGACTTCCACAAAATGTCGGAAAAAGTGAACACAATGGAGATAGTGACCAAATCTTTAGTGGAGGATGTATCAGAGCTGCAAATAAGCATGGAACGGATCTCGAAAGAAAATAAGGACCTGCGTGAAAAGCAGTGGAAAGGGCGCATCGAGTCCCGGGGGACGCCCGAAACCAGGCGCTACCCCACGGCCGATCATTGCTCGGCTCTTCAATTTCAGAGACAGGGATGCGATCTTACAAGCGGCAAGAAACTCACCCCCCATTAAAATCCAAAACTCTACATTGGCGTTCTTTCCAGACTATACGGCGGAGGTCGCACGTAGGAGGAGAACATTCTTTGAAGTGAAAAAAGAACATAGGGCGAGAGAGATTCCTTACGCAATGCTCTTCCCAGCCAAATTGAGGATAGTAGCAGACAATAAAACATGGTTCTTCGACACTCCGGAGGCTGCACAGGACTGGCTGGAAGGCTGGAGACCGACGGGCCTACCTCGCCGTTCCAACAGATCTAACAAGCACCGCGCTAACGGATTTCGTCCGGGCTCCCAGGCATCCGGTGGAGACAGGGAACTACACTCACCCCTGAGCGAGGTTCAAGAGAATGAAGATAACGAAGAACAATGACTTCCCGATGTTACCATTACAGACAGAATACAACACTGACCGGGCGAGCCGCCAATGACACTGGGCGGAGGTCCTCCGTGGACAAGAAGGGGGGCCGCCGACTCCGGAGAGTCCTTCACCCCAGCGAGCAAGTACTGTGATTTGGGTTTGGTTCAGGCACTCTGCTGAGTTGGGGGGGCGGGCGGTTCTAAGTTCGTCTAGCAGGGGGGCAGGGAGGGGGGGAGTTGGGGGTTGGGAGGTTTTGCATCTTTTAGACTGTTCCACAGGTCAAGATTGGATTTACGAGGCACACGCACAAAGTATAGCGAGAACCCGGCAATTCATTAGAACGCACTTAATATGGCACATAGGTACTTTCAACCACAGAAGCTATGGCTCACACCACACGAGCTGACACAGGGAGGGGGGAACCTAGGATGGGACCAGTGACACCACTGCAACTTATGTCTTGGAATGTGAGGGGACTGGGGGACAAGGTCAAACGAGGCTTAGTACTGCAAAGTATAAGAAGATTCAATCCGGCCCTGGTCCTACTACAGGAAACGCACTTAACGGGCACAGCAACACATGCCCTAGACAGGAAAGGCTACCATGTCAAAATTAGGTGTATTTATAAATGTAATGAAATTTCTACTACGTTTTTATGGATATGGGGGGGTTTGTAATGATTTTAATTAATCAAACAATAAACTTATACTTATACATATGATTGTTCATTCAGAATTCACTAAGGGTCCCCGTGGTACAGGGATCCTAATGCACGATCTTCCAGGTACATACTCCAGTCCACGAAAATAGACACACAGGGGCGCTTTGCAGCGGCACATGGACAGTGGGAGGGGAGGCCGCTGAATGTGGTCTCGGTGTATATCCCGCCGGCACTGCACGCAGTCGCTCTCCCAGAACTGGGGAAATTTCTGTTGGAACTCCCGGAAGGAGATCTCATCTTAGGAGCGGACTTCAACGCGGTGGTACACAATACACTAGACAGATTCCCGATACGAACACAGACCCCCGGGCCTTCCCGGCTGAATGGCTTCCTAGAAGCACAGGGTTTGGTGGACCTTTGGAGGCGATTCCACCCGACGGACCAACAGTACACATACCACTCAGCGGTCCATGATAGTCTATCACGGATCAACTATTTCCTGACACTGGGACACGGACTCCTCACTGTCGATGACGTACAGATTAGGCCGAGGGGTATCTCGGATCATTCCCCGTTGACACTGGTTCTCTCCAACCCAGAGCGGACCCGAAAGCGCATCTACCCGATCTACCCGGGATACCTTAAGGTGCCACAAGTGGCTAAAACACTTAAAAAAGCGACGAGGTGCTACTTGAGAAACTGCGGAGAAGAAGGCACACTGTTCCATACCCTGTGGTCCTGTTCCAGCATGGTAGATTACTGGCGGCGTGTAACGCGCACTGTTGCCCAGACTCTACAAATCCCCGTCACGCCTGACCCTAGAGTATGTTTGTTGAATGTATGGGGCCCGAACAACCTGACACCACACGGACGGCAATGGGTGGTTATCGGAATGATGTTGGCAAAGCGGGACATAGCTCAAAAATGGGGAGCATCAGCAGCACCGACCTTAGCGCAGTGGTGCAGAAACATGGATATGCTCATGATGGTGGAGAGGGCGGTATATCAACAAAGAGCTAATCCATGTAAATGGAATAAAATATGGTCGCCCTGGAACACATATAGGGGGGAGCTGTGTGAGCCACTGCCGGAGGAGGAAGATATAGATAGTTCAGGGGAGGAAGATGATATAGAGTAGGCGTGGAAGGGGAGGTGGGGGTGCACATCGGCAGGAAAGATTCCAGGAATTCCCGTGCTCTCCTGGTATGGACAATAGATATGCGAACTGTGGGATACAAGGCCTTAACCGCTATACTGCTACAACTAAGTAAGGCGAAATATATATTGACTGCTGCTGAATATCCAATCTATGAACCTAAAAGTTTAAAGTTATGTATTAAACTGGAAAAGTTGCGCTAACGGTTGGATGTAGCTGAATGTTGATGCTGCACCGACGAATGAATACTCCTGCTAATTTTTCTGTTTTGATGCAACAATAAAAACAAATTTAAAAAGAAAAAAAACCTAATGACGGCTACGTATCAAGCTCCCATCGTCTCGTTACACAACCCGTGTGCCCACATCCCGGAGGCCGGGCGGTGGTAACCATGAGAAATCAAAGAACGTAAAACAAGAGTCAATCGCAGCCATCTAGTAGGAAGACCTTGTGTCCGCTTTTCCATTTGTAAACGAACCCCCCCTCCCCCAACAACCCCCATCTCGTTTTCGGGGGGCTCCTCGCTAACCTTACAATATAGCATGTTGTGTCTTAAAGGTACCATCTGCAATGGTCACTAGGGAGTGCTGCTGCTCAGTCTCCAGTCCCTTGATGCTCTTGATGTGGTCTCCCCCCCCCTCCCCCCCCCCAATGTCCCACCACTTCCGCGTGTCATCTCAGTCAGTCTTCTAGAGCTATGTGCCAGGAGTGTTAGGTGTTTCGGAGTGCGATGTGTCCTGGGTGTGTCTAAGGGGTTCCCTTTCATTATCCTGCTCCTCCTCCCCGTCATGTGTCTCTAGGTCCCTTAGGGCTTGTACTAACACCTCCCAAGCCGTCGCTGCGGCTAATGCTTTGTCGTCCTGTCGCCTATGTGCCATCTGGTACCTAAGGGAGCTTTCGCAGGCAGCCAATTTCAGGAATTCATTCATCCAACGTCTGTACAAAGGCCCAGCTCTTGCTTTCCAATGTCGAGTAATTTCACGTTTGGCTATTATAAGGCCCATGTCAATAAATTTGCTGGTATTCTTGTGTTTGGGGGTGTGAGGGAACCAATGGAGGACACTGACAGCCATGTCAAATTGCAACTGTCTCCCCGTCACCTCGTTCAGCGCTTCTCCTATCTCCTTCCAATAGTCTCCCAACAGTGGGCAAGTCCACAGCATGTGGTCCAGTTCTACCGCCTCTCTAGTGCATTTAGGGCACGCTGCCTCATTCACTCCAAAATATTTACGAATTTTCCCCGGTGTTAAATAGGCTCTATGTAGTATGAAAAAGTGTACTAATTGGAAGCGTGCGTTCCTAGTGCTCTTGCGGGCTCGTCGCATTATCTGCGCCCAAGCTGTCTCCGGGATCTCTTTTCCTATATCTGCTTCCCATTTATTTTTCAACCCGGTCAAAGGTGGCAAGTTTTCTCGGAGCATTCTAGCATAGAGGCATGTGACTGCTTTGTTATTACCCGCCGCCATCATGGTATATTGGCAGGCCATAGACGTCGTGGGCTCCAGTAATCCCTCCTGCCAGTGCGCCTGCATGGCTCTTGTGATCGCGGCATGTAATAAGAAATCCCCCTCTGTAGGTCAAATCTTTCCTAGAGGGTTTGGTAGGGCAGCAGCGTTCCGTCCTCGTACAAATCCCCCACCACCTGTAGTCCCGCCTCTTTCCAGTCCTGTAGCTGCGACCAGTCCCCCCACATGCGGTAACGCCATCACCATTGCAATAGGTATTTCCGGCGCGTACGGGTGACGCACTCCCGCCAAGCGTCGGGATCTGTTCCAGCAAAGGCGGAACGTTAGTTCCTCCATGGTTAGGTCCGCAAGTCCAGCTTCTGTTGTAGTGTTATGTAAGCTAAAACATGGCGCAGTGTGCCTCCTTCCCTCTCCTGCTCTGGGCCTCTGAACACACTTGCCACTTCCTGCGTAAAGAGCTGCAACTGAGCTGCTAAGTAGTAGAGTTCAAAATCCGGGACTGCAAGTCCCCCCTCATCTTTCTTTCGAAACAGCATTTTCTGGGCGACCCTACATCTCCCCGCGCCCCAAAGAAATGAGGATATCTGCGATATTAACGCTTTAAAAAGGGAACAGGGTAACCACACAGGCAATGTACGAAAATAGTACAGAGGTCTCGGCAATGCTACCATTTTCAAGAGGAAGATCCGGCCCATCAATGATAGCGGCAGGGTCGCCCAGAAGGCCATATTGCCCTTCAGTGCCCTTATACAACGACCTACATTGCCTTCCAGCATGTCCGCCGGTGTGTGGTATATGTACACCCCAAGGTATTTCAAACAGGTGGGTTCCCATTTTATCAACGGGTGTCCATCGGGTCTAACCACTCCCTGTCGCACGGGAAACATACACGTCTTGGACCAATTGACTTTGAGGCCCGAGAGCTCTCTGAAGCGTTGAAGTAGTCTTTCCGCTCCCGTCAAGGCTGCCTCTGCATCCTCAAGAAATAGTAATAGGTCGTCCGCATATAGGGATATAAGGTGTCGCCCGTCTCTGCCGTCCAGTCCTCTATAGTGTCTCCCCGTCCTGATTTCACTAGCTAGAGGTTCAATAGCGAGGGCAAACAAGAGGGGGGACAGCGAGCATCCTTGTCTCGTCCCGCTTGCTACCGGGTATTGGCGCGATATCAGCATCCCCACTCGTACCCTCGCCACCACCGAGATGTATAAGACTCTCGTCCATCTTATATATTCTTCTCCTAGCCCAAAGCGCTTCAAAACATTATATAAGTAGTCCCATTCCAAGCTATCAAAAGTTTTCTCTATGTCGACGGACAGGATCAATGGCATTTGTGCTTCGGAGTCTTCGTCGCTCAGAAGACGAATGAGTCTCCGAATATTCGAAGTGGTGCTGCGCGTAGGGACAAAACCTGACTGATTTTCGTGGACCAGCGAGGTCATATATGGCAGTAATCGGGCTGCCAGTATACTACTAAGAATTTTGTAATTGGTCGTCAACATGGACAACGGCCTATATGAAGCCGTGTTGTTACTTTCCCTCCCTGGCTTCAGCAACGGAATCACCAGCGCCTCTCTCATTGATTGGGGCAAGCGGCCCACTTCCTTGGCCTCCTTGTATACCTCCAATAGCCTCGGCGCTAACAGGTCCACATATTTACCATAGAATTCTATCCGCAGACCATCCAGCCCAGGTGTTTTGTTGCGGGCCATACGCTTTATGGCTCCTCAAATCTCCCCCAGCTCTATATCTTTCCCTAGGTCTTCCGCTTGATCACGCTGGCATATTGCCTACTTATGGCAAAATATTCAACTAACGTCGTACACTAATGTACCACGCAGTGTCAGTTCTGGTAGGGATGTTTGTGGTGTGCAATGTTAGTATTGTATGTACTATTCTATTCCCCAGCTCATTTTATCAGACACAGAAAGGTGAAAGGTTGAGTCAGTCCTGTTCATGTCCGAAGCAACGATTTGCCAGATGCAGACATATTTCTGCAGCAGACACTTCGATTGTTCCTTGAATATATACCACGAGGTTTGTGTACAGCTGTAAACACAATATTTCATGAAAATGTTATACTTGGCTACAGTACAGTTTATATTAATAATCTATCTCTGCTATGTGCAGAGTCCCTTATGAAATATATGTGTGAATGTACATACCTGGAGCACATGCCCGAACAAATAGTAGACATACGTTATATACAAAGGAGATGTGGAAGCTCTTGTTTACAGACCGCATTTTACTACCTGCAGCACCATCTGGTGGAATACGGGAGACGATACAGTCTTTAGTTTGTCAAAAATGGCCATGTCCTGACACTACAGACTAAAACAAGCATTTGCAATGCAATAGGTCTCGCATTTACGCAAGTTTAAGCTATTGGCATTGTAAATGACAATGCCTTTTATTTATGTTTTAAAAAGAAAAGTAAAAGGCATTTTTATTTGCAATGTCAATAGCTCAAACGCCTGTTAAAGCAAGACCTATTGTATTGCAAATGCTTGTTTCTATACTTACGAGTCCTGAAATATACAAGCATTCGAGTTCTTGAATTCTCTCTCACGTTTGACACACATATATTAATTCAACCAAACAAGCTCTACATTTACTAGACGGGTCTCAACACAGGAGAGCTATTTGCAAGTAGCTGTAGTTCTACCAGTAACTCATGAACTACTTGTTGGCAGTGGCGGCTGGTGGAATTTGAAACTGATGGGGCGTATGCAGCGCTGTCCCAAGCGTAGTGTCCCCTGTGATGTGTGGTACTAATACATTATTGCAAACTACCCCCTTTCTTTGGAAGAAACCGATCGGTCACATGATGTTTAACTTGCTTCTAACTTGTTATAGTATTGGCAAGACGGAAGTAATGAAACTAACTGGTCAATGTAGTGATCTGTCCAGGATCACAGATTCTGCTTAAACTGTAAGCATCGGATTAGGTGCTGAGGTATTTGCGGCTGTGCCGACTTGAAGCCAGAGGGTTGAAATAGGTGGCCAGGTACAATTGTGAAGCTTGAGTGGATAGTTTCAGGTCTGTGGTGCCGGTGAGCAGCGTCCACCTATGTTTTTTTGCTCAACCCCCCACACCTCACCCTTCCTGGATTCCTCTGCAGCTGTCACTGTCCTGCCCGCCCTTGTTTAAAGCCCCGGAGCAAAACCGTTTTGCTTTGCACTTAAGGGCCTGTCACATACTTGCACCGACAACTCTCACTTCTTCCCCCCCTTTGATTTAAGGACCAGGGATGTTCTAACCCTCTTGTCGCCGGCACTGTCTGCTTGCAATGTGCGTTGTGCTGCAGGGAGGTAGTGAATGGCTGTTTATGTAGCTAGCTCTGCTTCCTAGACTGGATCGCATCTAAGCGCTTACAAGCAAATGGAAAAGTCAAAAGTATGAATTTAAATGAAATAGGAACGGGTAATAAAAAAAAATAAACTCACCGTCCGGAGAGACTCTTTCCCGACTCCCGCCTTCCTCTTTTCAAGTCCTGCAGCACGTCATCACAGGAAGGCGGCGCAGCAGGCAGCCTCCCTCCCACCACCACGTTTTTGATTGGGGCGGCCGGCTGCCCCAGGCCACGTCATTTTCTCTCTGTATGCTGCTGCAGCAGCATACAGAGAGAAAAGGGAGACTGAGTGTGTGGTGTTACGCGAGGGCAGGGGGGGAGTGGCTTGGGGGAGTGGCTTTCCCACTGTAGTTAATACTGTCTGTTTGGGCGGCCTCAGGCAGCCCAAACAATCAGTATTAACAACAGTGGGCAAGCCACTCCCCCAAGCCACTCCCCCCTGCCCTCGAGTAACACACCGCCCACTCTGACTCTAAACCAGGAAGGAAGTTCTGCTTTCAGTTTCTCGCCGTGCGAGAATGCAGAAACAAATCACAAATGGTAGTTATATTAAGGCAATAACTACCATTTGTTTCTGCCTTCTCGCACGGTGAGAAAGCAGGGGGGGCGGCGCCCAAACGCCCCCATGCAGGAACCGCCACTGCTTGTTGGAGAAGCCTGCTCTATACTTTAGGCCTCTCAAGGGGTACAGAAAGAAAGGTATAGAAATACCAATGGTATGCAACACATTAATTAACGTGAAAAGTATAATTTTTGAGAATTTGGCCTATTTTTTAATACTTTTTTCAGCGTTTAACATTGATAGTATTATGCTACATTTGTCTAAGTGCTTAAATCCATTTTTTGTCAAATGCGTGCACTAGTAGCTAGCTAACTTACTCCTGGGACAGCATACACAGAGCAGAACATTTTTGCAGCACTTTCAAATTAGAAATCCATATACTGTGTATCGTCTGCCATCTGGTGGTTAGATTGGATAAGTTCACTGTGGTTCCCTTATAGCTCGACATTGAGGGCATAGCTGGATGTTTAAGGAGACTTATTATCTGTGGCATCAAACAGCGCTGTACAACGTGGCCTGGTAGAGTGTTATGATTTACAGCCTTGTTCAGGTGCACTCGAAATTTAGAAGGAATTCCAAGTAAAAACCAGAGAAGAAGGATGCCTCAGAATCACTGTCAATAACAGTAATTTCCTGCACTAAAAAGGAACGATTTAAATTACTTTTTTGGTGTATGTTACAACTGGGCTAAGTGGCTGACAGAGACCATGTTTTATGACTTTCTGTTTACAGACTACGAAATTCGAACCCCTTCGTCATCCACATAAGGACTCTCTCCCCACCTTAAATTCTGAAAAGCTGTAAACACCTAGCTGGCACCTGCCTCAGTGTTCTTCACTCCAGTGACCACTACTTACTGCTTCTGGCAGCAAAATTCTTCACTACATGAAAGAAAAACACAATAAAAGTTTATGGGATGCTGGATTTATAACTCAAAGGCCTGAGCAGTTAGAGAGGTCTGCATTGCCAAAGTGGAACTTTATAATTTCTTCCACTATTCTGGGACCTTAGCAGACCTAAGGATATGGCTAAGTGGCATGATGAGAACCCATCGGATCCTCGACCACAATACCCCATGCATCCTAGGTTAATGCAGAGCATCTCGTTGGCTCCATGACGCTTTCCCTTTCCTCCAGCCTCTCCCTCCCTGCTAGATTCATAAGAATTTACCGAGCAGCCCACCCAACTGCTGCAGTCAGCATGGGAAACGAAGTAGAATGTATCATGACAATCATAAGGATAACACGGTGCTTGCAGAGTAACTTATATCTGCCAGTCAACTACTATTGTAGATTGTGGGGCTTGTTTAGGAGACCCCTGTACCATTTCTGCACCATGTAAAGTGGTACATGCATGACGCAGGGCTCTCATAAAGATTTATAAAGCCACCCTGTGTGTTTTTGAGTGGCCTCATAAATCTTGGCTCAGATTCACAAACGTTTAGCATTACTTTTTTTAACACACACCCGACTCTGAACCAGTTTGGGGATTAACAAACCAACTAAAATTGGTATTTGCTTTGGTGTGTATGGAAAAGTAATGCAAAGCAGCGCAAAACACTGATCTGCATTGCTTTGCGTCAAGGGGGCATTGCATGGGTGGTACATGGGCGTTCCCATGCAACCACCCATGCTTTTTGACGCAAAACCCATCTACTAACATTAGTAGACTGGGTATAGCGCCTAAATTCAATGCAGCTGAAAAGCAGGTGTTAAAAGGAGAAATGTTTTCATTTCTCCCTGCTTTTCCGACTTTGCATGCGTGCTGCACTGTACAGCACACATATAATGTTAGAAAAGGTTTTAAACCATGGTATTTTGTACAGGAACAGTACCCTTCCTATACTATGGTAGACTCGGGCACCCACCCTAGTACTACGGCGCGTTTGTCTGGTGCACAGCAGTACAAATTAGCGCCGAAGCTAGGGATAGGGGAGGAGAGAGCCATATCTCTGTGGATATGTCACTCTCATGCTCCCTCCCTGTCACGCAATGCTGTGCAGCCTCTTTGGGTGCCGCACTGCACTTCATTACACCTTTGTGAATCTGGGCCTATGAGTAAGGCGAGGCGAGACAAATCGCTGTGTCGCCTTACTCTGCGCCTGAGAGGCATTCCATGAGTGTTGCAGTGGGTTTTCCCATGCAACACCCATGGACTTTGACACTGCTTCAGATTTACAAAGTGATGTAAACCTGGGGAAGCACCAAATCTGTTCACCTCCCGAGGTGAGGCGTAACAATGAGAATTACCTTTTATTTATTTATTTATTTTAAAGGTTTTATATAGAGCTGGCTAGACCCGGAGGTATCAGAGCGCTTTACATGGGTATCAGACAATAAATTGCAGGTTACCGCTTTACAAAGGTTGCACAGTTATTAGAGCATGTCAATTTTAGTTACAAGTAAGGTTGAGACAAACAAAAAGGAACATATAGGTAGGGGAAAAAGGTGGCAAGGGGCGATATTCCAGGGAGTGGAGGGGGGGGGGTAGGAGCAGGGGAAGTAGACAGAGAGTGAAGGCGGGAAAGAGGAGAGGAGGATTAGTGACATGGCAAGGCAAGAGGAGGGGAGGGTGACGGGGACACAAACCGGTAGGCGAGTCAAAGCTGCGCCCAAAGTCCAGTAAGCTGTGAACCCAGGGGGAGTGTTATCATTTCCCCATCTCTGTTGCCAGGGGCTCCCTAAGTGCAGTGGACTCTCTCAGAGGGGTCTCTGAGACTCCAAGGCCTACTTTACTGGATCCTTCTCCAAAAAGGGGAGAGGGAGTGCTTTGGCAAGGGGTGCCATACAATACCTCTATTGTGAGTGACTCCCTTGGCACTGTGGACTCTCTCAGCGGGTACGCTGAGACTCCAGCACATATATCTTGGATCTTTCCCCAAAAAGGGGAGAAGGAGTGCTTAGTCAAAGGGCACAAAGGGACAGGGGGCTAGACGGAGAAGCAGGCAAGGGAAAGATTCAGGTGAGAGGGGATGGGAGCAAGGAAGTAGACAAAGAACGAAAGAATGCTGAATAGGAACAGATAGATAGGAGACAAGAAAAAAGCAGAGTCACAGAAATCTCTGTCGGAAGCCTGCCGGGTTGACCGGCCAGTTTGAATTCCGAGCACCGTAATCGTAATACGGCGGTCGGATTTCAAACCAAGGATGACGGACATCCAAATTAGGTCCTTAGAGTCTGATGTTCAAACTCAGAAGTTAACACTATCCTTTAGCCTTGTTTTCTCAGTTAGGATAAATGATGTATGACATTACTCAATACCGTTGATGTTTCGAACCTATGTTTACGTGTTAATAATATAGCATTGCAGCGAGCCTTCCTCAGGACTACAATAGTGAACACCACTCGGGAACCCCGGCTTCCAGTTATGATTTAGATGAGGTCCCTGGGTTTCAATAATACTTCAGTGAGGGGGGAGGCATAGGGTTCCAGTAATGATCAAGTGTGGGTCCAATGAAGTAAAAAGGTGAAGAACCACTAGTGTAGAGAACCTTCAGTTTGTTTACAAAATATTATGATTTTAGGCTTCATTTTTCCACAGTGCTAGATTTTATCCAGTCATATGGCCTGCTCAGAAAATTGAATACTTGGTGGTTAGTGGGAAGCATGAATTGCAATCTATAAACAACTTATATCGATTTATTTTCTTCAGAGTTGCAGCCGTTTAAATGTAAACAAGAGTACACATGCTCAGATGTCATTCAAGAAAAACTCATTCTCTGCGCAGTGCTAATGATTATAGGGTGACCAGGCATCCCTGATATGCCTAGACAGTTACAGGTTTTTATAGATTGTTCCAGCGTCCCAACACTTAGTGTAAATTAGTACATGTCCCAGCTTATGAGAAAGGGCCGGGTGAAAGTGCACTTTAATCACAGGTTTGTTTCTGGGCTTAATTTGTAAAAAAAAAAAGTAAGTGCCAGGGCACTTCTCTGGAGGCCAAGTCAGCCTGCACTACCCATTGCCCCTGCCAGCACAGCCATTTACAGTACCAACACAAATAATAACCATTGCAGTCCTACAGGTGATACAATTCAGACTATTTTTGTGTATTTTGACTTTTAAACACACTTGCGTTCATCTCAAATGTAAAAAGACAGTGCCACCATGTGGTGGGTCACTAGTGCCGTGCCGGTGCTGACAAATGCCAGTGCAGAGCAACAGAAACCTCCGGATCAAATTAAGCACTGCTTTGTGTATCCTCACGTTTTCACCAGCTCTCTTCTCACCAGGGGCAAGTTGAATTCCTCGCCTCATTCATGCAGCACAGCAGGTTTTTGATTTAGGATAATCAGTGTCACATGACATCATCAGCCAAGGCCAGGCATGTTCTGGGTCTCATTACAGTACATGGAAGAGGGAGGCATTTCATCTAGGTTTTCGAGGTTAGCACAAAAGGGGGCCTTGAATTTATTTTTTGTATACCAGTGGAAATACAAATTGAGGCTTATGCATTCTTTTTTCATGTTTTGCCTTCTGGTGCTAATAGTCTTTTAAACACAAGGAGATGAAGAACGGAGCATTGAAATCTTTCAGACACCCCCAGTCACAGTCATCTGTTCTCCATTGCACCAGAGTCAAGCTATCCTGGCTGATGAGGGCTGAAAGCCCGAAACCGGTCCTAGGATGCTTGTTTCCAGTCCATGGAGGACCTGGCCTGGCAGTTCGAGCTGGACTGTTCCCAGTGGGCGCAGGGTCAAGACTGATTTGCATATGGCTGGGTCCAAACTGGAATGGCATGGTGAGCAAAAAAACAATAGATTTAGGCCCAGATCTCTTTACTGGGGTGAATTTAGGACATTGTTCTACATTCTGCCCATCAATTGTTCTTTTTGCATTTGTCACTCAGAGTGGAACGGGTATGCCCAGACGTGGGTGCAGTGCTCTCCATGCCGCTGGAGTCAAGCTATACTGGCTAATGAGGGGTGTAAGTCCAAAACCAGTCATAAGATGCTTGTTTCCAGTCCAGGGAGGACCTGGCCTGGCAGTTCGGGCTGGGCTTTGCATATGGCTGGGTCCAAACTGGAATGGCATGGTGAGCAAAATGTTGGAGTCTCACAAGTTTTACCTTCTACTTGTGAGGCGATCCTGCAGAGGTGACATGAACCACCTCCACCGTCTCCCACCTTACCCTAGTAGATGTGTGGATTCTGACCAGGATAGAGGGGGTACCGGGGGGCGAAGCCAGGCAAGGAGAAGTAAAGTCTTCTAGTAACAAATCCGAGGATCTCACTACGTCTCTGGAGTCTTTCTTGACACTAGGTCTGCAATAGATAATAAGGGAATAACTATTACTTCAATGCATCCCAAAACTCCCTACTGCTCTAAGGACTGTCAAACCCTATTAACTATATGATTACCTCTTACGTGAGACCCGTGAAGTCATCAGTGGCAAACAGCCAACCCGCACTCCTGCGCCAGTATCAGGAAACAATGCATACTTCAGTGCACTTAATCGGCACGGGGAATTGCTCCTGCGTGTGAATCAAAATGAAAAAACAGTGCTCCTGCGCAAATAATAAAGTAGAACTGCACAGTAGCCCACCTAACACACTCCTGTGCGTAGGTAGCATGAAATAACAGCATTGACAAGGAAAATGCCTGCACATGAAGGCAGTCTCGTTAGCACAGCTTACATGGACAACAGCACTTGGCAGGCAGCAGATTTCTGGAGTACAGCGCTCCAGCTAGGGAGCCAAAACCGGCACCAGTAAAAGGAACTGCTTCTTAAATCACGAAACCTGATGGAGGATGGTCTCAGACTCGGCATGTCTTCACCGATGGCAACAGCGTTAATCCAAACGCCGAGGCAGCTGGTAACCCCGTCTGTTAAGCGCTTCCGCCCGGAAGTGATGAGGCATGGGGACGTCAGCTTTCAGTTCCGAGGCATAGACTGCTAACCCGATTTCACCTCGGCCAGCGGCAGTGATGCTATGTATGCGTGCGGAGGTCACGCTAGCAGCCCGTAACCATGACACAAAAAAACAATGGATTTAGGCCCAGATTTCTGTACTGTGGTGAATGTATGACATTGTTCTGCATTCTGCCCATCAATTGTTATTTTTGCATTTGCCACCCAGGGTGGGACGAGTATGCCCAGACATGGGACCCGTGTTCTCCATGCTCTGGAGTCAAGCTATCCTGGCTGAGGAGGGCTAAAACCCTGATACCGGTCCTAGGATGCTTTTTTCCAGTCCAGGGAGGACCAGACCTGGCAGTTCAGGCTGGACTGTTCCCAATGGGCGCAGGTTCAACACTGATTTGCATATGGCTGAGTCCAAACTGGAATGGCATGGTGAGCAAGAAAACAATGGATTTAGGCCCAGATCTCTGTACTAGGGAGAATATATGACATTGTTCTGCATTCTGTCCATCAATTGTTCTTTTTGCACTAGTAGCCTTGTAACATTATAAATACAGGACAAGTCCCAGAATGCAAAGCAAAGTGGACAGTTTGCAATCTTTGCTCTCCTTTTTGGGCTACTCTAAATTTTATGAAATAGAAAAAAGTGCATAGGACCTAAAATGCAGGGAATTTGTATATGTAGTCTTTTTAATGGACTTGTCTGGTGTGGCCACTTAGTCTTTCTTTTGTGTTGGTAGGTATAGCAGCAGCCGGCATGGATCGTGGGGGGGGGGGGAGAAACGTACCTGATTGCGGCATCCCTCCTAGTCTCTCCTCCGTTGTCTCTTCAGGCCAGAACACAGAAGCAAGAAGCACCTACATCCAATCACAACGCTGTCTTAGTGCCATCGTTCAGTGCTCAGCCAGGTACTCTGGGCCTGGGCATGTTCTCCACCCAGGCTGTAATGCAGCCTGGATGGAAAACATGCAAAGTGAGTATGACTGTTTGGCCGGCCCGAGACGGCCAGCCAAGTATTAATGTGCACTTAGAGTGGGCAAACCACTCCTCCCCTGCCCTGCTCTGAGAGCAGAGCAGCCCGCCCCACCAGCAGAGCTGCCGAAGCGGGGAAACAGAAAATGATAATAGCAACGAGTTATTATAATATTATGTTTCCTTTATTTACACTGCTAAAAAGGACTGGGGTGATGTCCTACACCTTAGCGGAGAAGCCGCCACTGGGCAGGTGCTGTATTTTACACTGTCAATGTCCACCGTGAGTGTTAACAGTTAGTCTTACTCAGAGCTTAATTTGAGCTGGTGGGGGCCACCAGCATTCATTTTTGGGGACTGGCAATTATTTTTACGAATTAAAAATGTACCCAGAGCATGAGAAAGAAAACACATGAAGTGGAAAGACACAGGAACAGAAATACGGAAAACATGCCACAAGGGGAGAAAAAACGGAACCTGCAAGACTGAGATAAGGAGCTATAGCAAACGCCTATTTGAAACATTGCCAATTGAGCTGTAATAAAAAATCTTGTAAACTAAATCAAGCCTAGCCACTTGACGGCAGTCTATATACAGCATTTGAATCTGGTGCCTAATAATGCTGAAAAACGTTATTCCGGCTAGTTTACAGATCCAGTCGTAGGGTACTAAATATATTTACTTGGAAAAAGAGGATTTTAGGCTTTTGAGTAAACTGAAACTATGGCTTCTGAAAATCAGCCCTTAGACACTGTTAAAAAATACACAAAAAAGTTTACATCTGATTTCGCCGTATACAAGAAGAATAACAACCCAGTGGGCCTTTGTTTGAGCAAAGCCATAAGTAGGACACCAGCTCCAGCTTGTGATTTGAAAATGGGACACAAACCTTTTGAACCAGTGTATAAGCTAAGGTATCATCAAGAAATTAACACAGGTGGTATGCTTAGTAGTATTTACTTCAGCAACACGGGTGAACGCCAGAAATAATGTCTGTTGTGCCAGAGAATCCTAAAAAGAAAGTAAGCAGGCGGTTTGCGATACTACGCCTTGTGGTGGCCAAGAGACATATTGCAATAGGATGGTTGAGTGCCAGACCCCCTACACCAAGAGCTTAGAGAATTGAATTGACTAGAATGTGCGAGTGCGCTAGAGGCCCACATGTGGCGGACAAGACGGAGTGACAAGTTGACAGACGATTTACTCTCTTGGGTACAATGGCACAAGCCCTGGCTGAACTAATAGAGGAAGACAGAAGTGACTAAAAGGCCATTTAATTAAATCAAGTTTGACAATCCCCAAATTGGTACCTGTTCCCAAATACTGACCTCTGGCTACACTGGCCTACAAAATTACCTAGCTGCCCGGGACTTATCCTACGGGACAGGCAACTGCGATGGTTGGTCAGCCAGCTCTTATCTCTTATTATATACTTGATGAAGGATCTCTAGATGGAACCTGAGGAGGGGCATCCCTGCCAAGTGCAACGCTTCTCACGTTAGAATAACGCATTTCCTGCAGTTTTCCCGCATTACCGCTATGCCTGAGATTGTAATGCAATAGAACCATGTCCTGAAGTTCGATAAAACTGTGTAGTTCCACTTTCTCACTTTGCTGGGATGGACGCATAAAAGTGGAATACTGTTTCTCAAAGGCCACAAGATGGCGCTAGTGTACAACGGAAGGTATAGGATTCATAATATAGTATGACCTAGAAATCTCCTGCTGTCAGAAACTCATATTCAAGCCAAACGAATTTAAGAGATTAGAATTGAAGACCAAAACACAAAATCACCCCCCCACCCCATAATTAATGTAAAAAGCGCCCTCTGCTCGAACCATAGTATCAAACGTGGATGTCCAGCCGCAAAACGAAGCTTCTAAATACATGCCAAAATATGGGTAATTCTAAACTGCAGTAAAAGAGGGTCCTACTTGGAGAATCTGTACAGGGAGAAGATCCCAGCTAGGGCCCCTCTCACATCCTGTAGTCTGCCTCGGGTCCCACTTGGCAGAAAGCCTGGACAGACTCTGTCAATTGATCATGTTTTGATCAAGCCAGGGAGGCGCAGGCTGGCTAAGGCAGGGCATCTCTGTTTAATGCATTGTTTCTCTGCCGCCTTGCATAGCAATAGGTGTCTGACCGAGGCTGTGCCATGCTACTACTAAGTGTGAGTGACATTATACTGTTCGTGGGAAAGTGCCTCTCATAATCACTGAATGCCACTCTTAATTACAATCAGACCTTTGAAAGTCACGTCTAAATTATAGACCCCTACCCTTGATGCAAGGGGAGCAAATGTGTCATGATTACTCAAAGCTGCCCCCTCTAGAATCCGGGTTGAATCCCGACACCAGCTCCAATTGTAAAGCAATCTGACTGTCATGGAAACCACTCTCTGACCTTGGGCCAAGTTTGAACCACATTTAAAAAACAGCAAAAAAGAGCATTAATAAATTATTTATTCATCTCTTTAACTCGATCTAACACCTATTTAAACTCACCTCTTCGAGGGGCACCGCTAGATCTTCCCATCCCCATGTCCCTCCACTCCTCCCCGTGTCCTCTTTCCCACATGTATCCCGACAGGAGCTTTCCCCATACAGTGCTCCGTTGCCAGCCAGCTAGTTTCGCACTCTAGAAATACAAAAACAGACCTACATCAACAGAAAAAGCATTTAGAAGCTAAAGAAAAAGATGTTAAATGTGCACAAGTGAGGTATAAAAAAGTACAAACATGGATTACTGATAGCGATCAGCGAAAAGGTTTTTTAAGTGTTTCAGAAAAAGTGGCGCACAACTTGTTACGGTAGGGTAATGTTCTAATGGATTATTTTAGTAGGTGCTTCTTGGTCAGAGGAAAAACCTTAACCTCTGTGAAGGAAGAAAGACGAAGGACCTCCTTCTCTTTAAGTTTATGTAATTTTGTCCAGAGCACACAATATATATAAATAGACTGGTTTGTCTGAAAATAACGATAGTAGGGATAGACCGGACACAGCGTGTAGTCTTAAAGGGTTTTTATTCAACCACAGTATTCCCCACTTGGGAATCACTGTAAATACAAATCAAGCCGACACGTGTTTCATCACAACATATGGCTGTGACTCTTCAGGGCTAGAAGAGAAATAAAAATAAATAAAAAAGTTCAAAATGTTATGAAAAAACAATAATAGTGGCGAAAATGGAACACCCGTGATGTGGAAACCAACAAAAAAGAGAGAGGGGTGGGAGGGGATAGGCGTTTCTGTGTTCATCAGCAAATGCTGTTGTTTATTGATCTCACAAATTGTGTTTAGTGACAAAGAACCAATGTGTCGTGACTTTCGACGCGATTAGAACAGTAGTAGGTAAATAAAACAAGCAACAACCTAAGTTCATAGGGTGCAGTGTGCAGTGAAACATCATATACTTGTAACATTAGGCGTTAACATATACACGGTCAAATGCGAACCTATTTACACAGAAAATTCTTCTCTATACTGTAAGCTTCCTGCTATGTATAAGATTCAGTGGCTACTGTTTTTACTTGTAGAGGATTATTTGTGTAGCTGAAATTAATTAGACACATAAGGGTATAAAACACCTTGTTCCTGTTCAGTACAGTAATTGCGTAAATGTCCGTGGATAGCAGTAATTAGAATATCTCATATTATCACAGCTATGTAATAAATGTTTTCCCAAATTCAGAAAGGCTTCAAACAATGGCTAAAATAGCACATTTAAGCACTGCTCAATACCATAATAAGTTTCCAGAAAAAAACATCAATTCCAAGCTTGCAACGAGCGTAACAGAAAGAGCACTGTGCAAATGAATGATCGTTATTTTCAGACAAACCAGTCTACTTATATATATTGTGTGCTCTGGACAAAATTACATGGATTACTGATAGCAAGTATTATTAGATCCAGAGTGTACTAAGGCCTTGTTTGAACCAGAAAAAAGTGATTTTAATTTGGTTCACAGGGTATTCTAAAGAGCAGAAGGGCCCCCGTGGGATCTGGTGAGCTAGTGTCTTTGTGGCGGCTGCAGACCAGCCACGCTGGCTCCAACACGTGCACTTCTTCACTTCAAGATGTTGCTACCTGTGGCCTTTGTTAATGCAGTTCAACCAGGACCCTGAAATGACTCCAAATTTGTGGGTATTCCCCCCACCAAATGAGAACCCCTACCCTACAAGCAAATGTCTTCACGTGTGAATTAAAGAAGCTTGCCTCATTCTTCACCCAACACATTTTGTTTTCTGCGGAGCACTTCCCCCTGTAAAGGCCCAAAGCCATTTATCCAAGCGGACCCCTCCATCAGATCTTGTACTAGCCCTGTTCGCAAGCAAACTTCCTCGCTTTTTCATAACATCAAGAAGGCCTCAAAGGCTTCACCTGATAGCACATCCAAATCTAAATCTATATTGTCTCCTGATGACACCAGCACCTACGCCAGGCTATAGACCCTCTTCTAAGGTACTTGTAAAGTTATGGACCCTAGGCCTGCAGGCTAAGATAACGGACAACACAACACTGCTTACATGGTGCATTTATTTATTTATTTATTTATAAAATTTATAGTGCGCACTGTTAACAAAACGGTGTCCTAGCGTTAAAATGAAAGCTCCCCTCGCCTGGTGCATAACTGGCGCACGGCACATGCGCTCGCCCCTTTTATTAGCAGGGTCACCTGACTGGTGAGGCTGTGTTGCATGGGTGAGGGGGTGTTAGCACTGCCTAAGGAGGGGATGCTGAATGATGTGTCCAGCAGGACACTACAGAGCTCCACAGAAACTACTCCTGGCAGACCTCCTACCTTTGACACCACGGTCCACAGCAACCTCTGATCCACAATCTTTGATTTGTAGAGCAGGGAAAGGTTTTGCACCACCTCTGTTGTGATGTCTAAGAACGCGCCAGCACCTACCACCGTATTTCCTCAAAATGTTTTCAAAAACGATATAACTGAGCCATATTACCGAATCTTTGCAATAATACTAAAATTGGGCAAATTTATTTTGCACTGCTTACAGAATGCAAGTTTGCTCCAGTACATATTACAGAAATTTTGTATTGGGTAAAAAAATAGAGGAAATGGATTGAAGGACTATATCTAACTATATACAATTATGCTCAACCATAATAAATATTGAAAAAAATATATGCTGACTGGCTCGTCTTCAAACATGGTGGCACCCATCTTTTGCATTTGAAAATTGGGAATAAATGTATTAATGCCATTTCATTTTAAGTAAGCACAGCAGGAATAATATGAAAGTAGTTTCCTCCATGCTATGCCCTAGTGCCAAAGTTTAGATAGAATGCCATTAATTATCCCATAAGTAGCAAAAATAATGTAAAGTGGTTTGTCCTTATCCTTGCCCCGGTTTAAAGTTTATGCAACATGGTTTCAAGCCTCTTTTGTAGTTGATAAAATAAGAAAAAAGATGACTAGTGATGCCTTGAAATCCTTCACTGAATTCGTTCAAAACCAATTTTCCAGATTTAGTCATGCTATCACTCCACATCTGGTGCATGTGGAGGCACTCCCACATTTCAACCCACTAAAAGCAAAACTGACCACTTCCGAGCTTGCGAGAGGTACAGGGGCATGTATTGTGGGATCATAGATTATCCGCACTTCCGACACCCGCCATGCCCTCCAGCTAGTGTGGATCCCCGATCCAGGTCCTCTAGGTGACACTGAGATGCAGTAACTCTTCGGCGATGTGTTTAAGGTGCTTAACAGAAGAGGGAGATGACTACCAGTTGATATGGGTTACAACACTATCACATCCTCCTGGAGGACAATAGCAAGCATCCTACCCAGACTGCTTTACAGGAGTATTACATTGATCCTGCTGATAGCCCTATTGAACCTCCTAGAGGAGCTGGGCCTAAATATTTGTGAAAGAGCATTCATTGGCCTGGGGTTGATTCTGGTAAAACAAGGTATTGAACAGGGCTGGAGACAGCTGGAAGCCACAGGCTGATTCAAAAAGAAGACTGGCATGAACTATTCTAGAGTCATGGAATTATGAATGTGCATTGGCAGGGGATGTACGCAAAAGCACAATAAAGTGTGAGGGTGGGTGGGGAGCATGGCGACATTGCGGTTGAAGTGGTAAATAAATAACTTATTACTGATATTGTCACTGGAACAAAGAGCACTTATGTGTGGTCTCTGATTGCACTTCAGTGGGAAGATTGAATATGTAAATATGGCCACACATTTTATTGTATGCCTATTTTACAATTTTTTTAATAGAAAATGCCTATACAAATATTATATAACAAATGAAAAAAGAGAATGCTTACGTACCTGAAAAACTCACAATTTTATGTTGTATCTTTTAGGTCAAAGTTTCTGGAGACTTTCCCCCGACTTGAGCCACCACCACCTGTAACTAGGAAACGTATTCCCAGGGCTTTAAAGACCACTCAAGACATGATGATCTCTTCAAGCCCAGTCGTGAGCAGCCCAGATTCCACAGAGGTCTCCCCCACTGCTTCACCGGAAAAACAAGCAAAGCCTCAAGACCTGGGTACCGAAGAGGAGGCCTTCTCGCCAGTTGCTGGAATCTGCCCAGAGCAGGTACAGAAGGAGAGCTCTGAGAGCTTTTCCTCCATAAACCACCATGAGCCGATGGAGAATGGAGACGACTTTTGCCTTAATGATCTTTCGGTGCCCGATCTGATCAACAAAAATAACGTAGCCAAACTGAATAAAACAATGGAGAAGACAATATCTTCCACTCCATGTTCTGGCAAGCCGATCTTCAAAATAAGCAATAGTCAAGATTGCATGTTGGACGAAGACTGCCATGATGCGGAGGAGGAGCTAGCAAGTGCATTAAGGAACTCCACCTTGGACAGCGAGGGTCCCCACCCAGATTTGCTCTCTTTTGAATAACAATTCAGTCTAGGGTGTTTCACTCAGTTTAAAGATTTCTAAAGTAAGGCTTTCTGTTTCCATTGGGTAGTACCTGCCCGTTCATCTGTGGGTTTGATCATACACTGCCCTCGCCAACAACTTATTGTTCACTATGGAGCTAGTGGTCAACGCCCACAGCCATTTCCACAGTTGTTCTGAAGTCTGCTTGTGAATGTCATATATGTTAGTGTTCAAGCTGGCCTTCTTTCTTGGTAATCTCCCCAGATTCACTCTTACACTGACTGTATTCTTATTTGTTGTTCTATGCTTCAGGTCACTGCCCCAATGTTTTCCTTTCCTAAGGATTCCACTGTTCTGTTTCAGTGCTGACATCTCTGAGAATAGGGTGAACTATGCCATCAAAGTAGTCGCTTTCCTGGCAACAAAGCTGAACCAAATGCCTAGGGAGGGCAGAGAAAGCACACACAAAAAGTGAATGGAAAGATGTATGGTGAACAAATGGCTAGAGAAATGTTTGCCAAACATTTTATGAATTGCTGAAAGCCAGTCAACAAAAGAAAGCCATGGGAGAAGCCCCAAGGTGAAGGATTTCACAAAGGCCTGGACTGTGACAGAAATGTTTTCTAAGGAAATGCCTGCAAACAAACCCCAGGCAATGTTCATTCTTATGGATCTTACTTAAAATGATGATGCAAAAAAAGAGATGGCAGATTGTATGAATATCATTGACAAACATGGTATGCTTATGTTAAGAAATGGTGGTTTTAGATGAGCCGCATCATGTCAGGTGAAAACAAAATAACTCATTGTTTTATGTAATCTGCTGTAGCTTCAATATGTATGCATGTACTGATCACTTGTATAATATAGGTATTTACACCCTCTCACAAATCCTAAGTTAAGGTCAGAGTATCTCGGCCAAACTGGTGCCCTGCGCTTAGCACTTGTGTTAGGACCACACTGTACACCCTTTCAGCCTCTCTACAATAAAATATTGACCAATTTGAGTCTTCGCAGAAGAGAGATTGGAAGGCCAAGGATCCAATTCCGGTGAATGCCCGCTGTGTGCCATTGGCTGAGTAAACCATATCAGACAGCTTTACAATTGTGTTCACCCCAGTGTTGGCAAGTGGATGTGATAGTTGGTCCAGGAATTCAGATCACCACAGGCGTGTGCTAGTTATTCCTCATATAGCATATGGACTTGAATTGGTGGCGTTCCAAAGTGCTTTGTCATGGTTTAGGTACACACTACATGTCTGGTAATGTATTTGGTATCAAGGCCGTATGCCCATGAATTGGATCTTGGGTTTTATCAGAGGCTACAAACAACTCTGGAAAGGTGGTTTGTGTATTTTTTTCCTGAAGCTGTGCATTTAACTGGGGTCAGCATGCAGTTGTTAAAGATTGTAGGTAATATGAGTGCAGTATCACCTCCTATATGTATTGGTGGATCTAGCTAGTTTCAAAATAATTTCAAGGACAGGATGCCCGCAAGGGGCTTCGTTTTAGATTATTGTTTACCAGTTATTTGTTCTGTGTTCGAATAATCACATACTATTGTTGAATCAAACCATTAATGAACTTTCTTTTCAGAAGCTAAAAGCATTCGACCAACTTAAATGAACGAATACTTTAAAACAGAGAGATGAAGAAAACGCGGAGTAATTATTCTTTTTGATACAAACATATTTTATAAAGAATGCTTAATAAGTCATGAGGGTACACATCAACATTAATGATTGAAGTACAGTGCCAAACAAATGAAGAAAGATTTAAAAAAACAACCTATAATTCATCTGCAACAAAGTCCAATCCTAAAAAGTTTAGAAGATGACAACTGTTACATTACAATAAGATAATCATCTCATGAAGTTAATCATATGCAAAGAAAAGGACTGAATGGTCGACTAGCTAACTGGTAAACAATAATCTAAAATGAAGCCCCTTGCGGGCATCATGTCCTTGAAATTATTTGCACTGACCCAAGCTCGCAAGGGTTTATTCGGTTTCCCCAACTTTTTCCTCTATAGTTTCAAAATAAGCATTAGTCAAGATGGTACCCCTCAAGGAGAGGAGGATGATTCAGATGAAAATGTGTTGAGACCTGCGAGGACCTTCATTTAAGATAACACGCGCATGTGACTAGATTTACTCTCCATTACATGAAAAAACATTCCTCTGGCTTTTGGGCAATTGTTGGTTGCATCTCGGCTTCTGAGCCTACCCTTCTCCGATGTAGTGGTAGATGGAAGCTCATGTTTAGATGTCATCCTAAACTGACCTCACCAATGTCTTACTGTTCAGAAGAGAGCACGAGTGAAGTGCTGGTCTATGTCCTACCACCAATGCCACATTTGTCTGTAGTTAACCTACTATTGCCTCTTCAATCATTTTCTTTAAAAGACCCAATCCTGTGACGCATGTAAACATGTTTAATGTCCAGAATTTCAAGCCATTGCTCAAATAATGTAGCATTTTTTAGCATGATTTATATTGTGTTTTCCAGTGGTAATCCATGTGTGGAAATAAGTTTCAGGAATGTGTGCACACCATTTTCATTGATATAAGAAGCAAGGTGTAAAAAAGGATTGCTATAAATTCAGCTATAAATTAGCATACATCAGGGATGGAATTGAGTCCTACCCCTTGAAAGTGAAGGGGGTGCAGCAGCATACAGAATGATGGATGAATAGAGTCTTGTGGATTTCTTTTCGTAGTGTCCAGGATGGAATTTGATTTTGACCTCGTGTATGAGTACAAGCAGGAGGAAACATGTCCCAACAGACGCCATCATAGGGGCCTCATGAGAGAGCCTGTAAGTTATCAGCATCTCACGTTCATAAAATGAGGCATACTGTCCATGATGCACGTCATCGTGGTAAAATGGGGTTAGGTGGTCTGATGGGCATTTGTGTGTCCGTCATCGAAAGCATGTTTATCAGGAGTCTCTTCAAACCTTCCCATGGATACAGCTAGGGCTTCAGTACTCATGTTTACTCTGATTTAACAGTGATAAAAACATTGGCCTTCTATTGCTGTGCCTAACTTGGTTTTTGAAGCATTGATGATAACAGACTTTATTATATAATAACATTTTTATATAGTCGGCTGTAATTCTAACAACAGTATTACTCAACTCTGTAGTACTCCTTTTATAAGTCACTGAGCGATGAGAGTCAACCCACAATGAATTTGAACCTGTCCAACACAAGTTACATATGGTCCTCTCTTTAAGGTACTTGACACACTCAGCACTCTCACAAGCACCAGCTGAGTCCGATGAGGAGTTATGCTGATGTGCACCAAAGTTTGATATTCAGGTGGAATTACTCTCTGGGATCTGTCTAACTGTACCACTGGAAACTGCTGCAGTGTGTTTTATCTGTCTCTCTCTCCCATGCACACACACACACCAGATTTAATCACATCTACCCTCCTATAGGTGTCTCCGAATTTCAAAATGTTGGAAAGAGCAATAAAGACTAACAAGGCATGTCCTCTTTCCCCAGGTTCCCACTACCCTTCATCAGCAGCTATGTGTGTAGGCAGTCCTCCACATTGCAAGCAAAGACCATTGAAGTGTGTCTACCCAGGGTAAAGGTTAAATTCAGGACACCCACAATTTAAATTCCTCCTGCTGAATGAAAGGGTGGAGGATGGCAGGCTGTCTGACATTCAAGAGAGAGGACTGGTCCTGAATGAAATAGCGGTCATCTGGTTCGATATTCGTGTCAACAGTATCAGATACAAATTTGATGTACAATGAATGATCACAAATGAGCAGGGCGTAGTGATGTCGCAGTGAGAAGGAGATTGCCTGTGAATATTGTATTTGGTTTAGGTGACTCTGGGAGGCAGTTACTGTAATGATAATTTGGCAGTGCTGCTGTGTATTTTTTACTTTGAAGACACGTAAAGATAGATTTTCTAGGGATGGCTGGTATTGTTAATCAGGTAAATTGCAAGTTTATTCTTGGGGATTTTGAGGTTACTCAATGTGTAAGTAACTTCATACAGTGGAGATTGCAGGCACACAGTTATTCAGAGGACCATGGCTGGACTGTAAATTCATCTGCGGTTACAATGTTCTAAACGTTGTATCCCTCACACTGTAAAGTATCCACTCCAGGGTCTTTGCCTCTCTTCTCAGACCGTTGTTGTAGGATGTTGTAGTTGTGGATAATCCATGAGTCCCTTCTCAAGCACTGCTTCAAACATGAAGGAGGTTCTGTCAGGTTGTTATTGGTAGCCATGGTCAGATTACTAGGGACATCTATCTGTAAACCCGCAGAAGAGGACATTGGTGTTGCTGTTTAATGTGGGGATCTGTGTATTACATGCATGTGAAAGGTTCGAAGTCAGGAAGGCTTACTCTCTCATTGTTCCGGGCAGAGATAATGGGGACCACCAAGTTGAGTAGTAATAGTTAGTGATATACTGCCTTTAGAGGTGAAATGAATTACTGACATGGAAAGGATGCAGAGAGTGAGTACCACGGTTCTCAAGTTGGTCAATTGAGTTTGTATTTTCTGGAGGTTTGAAAACACATCGCCACTACCCTCAGGGCCTGATGAAGGGTTTCATCGCAGGTTGGGTTGGGCACTAGAACAACTTTACTGATGCTACCGTACTTGATTTTAGTCAAGACTTGATATAATTGGATTAGCTGTTCGGCTCCAAGGCTTCCAACACGAAATGAGGTCACAAGATTATCCAACTTGTAGCTTAATCCTTTTCAAGAAAAGATTAATACTTTAAAGTGTAACAATTCAGATGAGGAGGCTGCAGGAAGTTAGTGTGAGTTGATTTCATATTTTGGAGGTTTTTTTAATTTGTACACCTTACTTACAACAGCAATACAATGAACCTTATCACCAAGTGCTGTTTTGACTGCAGAAGGCCTCATGATACCAAGAGATACAGAAACAGGCAGTGGGCATGATCGCTACAATTCTCGTACTAATATATTTTTCATTTATATAATTCTCTAGCTGACCAGCTCCTTCCTGTTGAAAGAACATTTCACCACTACTACCAATTAGCGCCTAAATATTTTCACGCTTTCACACTAGCCAATGCACTACACTTTGTTTTAAATGTTTTGGGAGATAATTATTTTTAATATTTTAAAATGGAATATGTTGGCTTTTAATGTTAATTTTATTATGTGACCCAATGCACTTGCAAAGGGATACAAAAGCAACATCCAGAGAAACGTATTTCTATGAATTTATCGAGATTAAATCATGTACAAATAAGCTACTGATTGGGGAAAAAAGCAATCATTTCTCATCTAGTAAATAAATATATTATGTTTTCATATTATGTGTGTGTGTACATGTTACATCAACCGCTCTTGAAGGCGGGCTATGCAATTACATGACAATACATGACCATTGTAATTAGAAATTCTGTAGATTTATCAAGTGAAAATGGGTAGAACCAATTACCAGTGATGATTCAACTAAAATGGAGATATTGTTCTAAAAATGTTGTATCAAGAGTCTTAGAAACGTCTTTTAAGTTTGAACTTGTTCATTTCTTGATAGAAAGGAGAGGTAAACGGCCATTTTAATATACAATTCAATATACTGTCATTATTACTGTAATGTAAACATTAAGAAATACAGGGATCACAATATTATCTAAGCTTATATCAGCACCCCTATATTTGCAGAAGATCTGACATTGTGAAGAGATAACTGATTTTATAACCATAAAATCGTAAGCCAAAAGAATCCAAGAAGTCTAGGTCGTAATACCTTTTTTCCGAATAACATTAGAAGATGAAACCACAATAAGCTTTTGAAGTGCCACAAATAACTTTTGCCGATGATAGTCACAGCGGCATGCAATGTCACTGAATCCACCAATGTTGCATGCCGTGAGCTGCAATCTTTTGGTAGGCTGGCTATCTGATGTCACTGCTGAAATTGTTAAGTTTTCATAGTTGAAAATCCTTTGTGAAATCATTATTTATGGGAATGACAGTGGCACATAGCTCGTAAAAGTATTGCTTTGCAACTTCGTTTATGAATGAAAGTCTTAATGTGGCCTTAATGTTTATTTCCATTGAATGTACAATAGGGAGACTGACTGATAAATACACACATTACCTCTCATTCCGAACAATTATATTTAAATGTATCATATGAATATTAATTGTGGAATTTTTTAATTCTCAGCTGGGGAATCCATTCCTCCTGGATTTTCAATGAGTCCCATTTTTGGACTTCATTTACACTGGAGCTAACGAAATACTGTGTCTTAGATTGAAGGAAAATATAAATCTGTAGTAGATGCTTTATCAGCACAGATACTGTATATCGCAAAACACAGGATTTTCACATTATTATATGCTTTTTAATTTCAAGCCTACAGTCACTGTGACGTCAGTCAGTTGGCTCCTCCGCACATTTCTTTCAGTAGCAGCCGCCAAACAAAATTGAGATTTCCCCACTTTTCTGACCTGGAAGGCTTTAATTCAAATGTTCTCATTGTCAGATTAACAATGATGTAACAGTAAGAAATCATGATTTGTAAATAAGTCTCTGAAAAATCCTTAGTGTGCGCTGAAGTCAATGCTTTGCTATCCGTTTATTACTGCGCCACTTTCACGAAGCCGTACTTAGTAATTGTGGCAATAAAATACTGGAATATGAATGCCAAATTACCATTTGACAAACCATGACAAGTATTTGGTGAGCCAATCAAGAAGTTCTACTATTCAGAGTAAATCACTTATAGTAGTAGAAAGGCATGTTAAATTAAGCATCAGACGCCATCTTGGGAATTAGAAAAACAGGTGATGATGTCAAATGCAATTACAATTACAGTCCACAGCTTCATGGGGAGATATGAACTTCCTAAATCAACAAAGTCTTGATAAAGTTATGATATAAAGTTTGGAAATCTAATCTACAACTATATATATTCCCTTCAATAGGAAGCTAATATCCCAGATTTTCTTATGGTTTGCGATCTCCTAGGGACTATTAAAACGTCCATTAGTAAACACTTAAAAATGCAGTCTTTTGTAAAAGAATTATACTCACCCCTGTTACTCATTTTGTACTCTTCCATTCCATTTTCATTTTAATGAAAAGAAGTGCCGAGCTAAAAATAAATGTTCAAGATTCCTATTATTATCATAATCATTAGAAAAACGTTATATTATATTGAAGTTAAATTCACAGATTTAAAAATGTTTTTAATTTGGGAAATATCTGCTAGTAAGGAGCATGGACTTGCATGAATTTGTGCATTAGTGGTTTAGAGTTTTGCTAATACACAAATGAAAGCTATGCCAAGTAGAGAATGAATGATGCTTGACACTGAACATTGTCACATCACATTTAGTCTTTGTACTCTATTCGTATTACACGATCAATGTTAATACTGTAAATATGATGAACTATTTTTATGTGTGCACCCTTGGCGATGTATAGACTTACAAAATGTGTAATCTGTATGTAATCACTGCACTGCTTTTATGATTTTTTTATGAACTCTGAATATTATCTCTATTCTTGTAATAATAAATATGATCCCAAAGTAGGAGGTGCTGCCTGCATCTAATTTTCTTGTTGCTTTCTCCATGCTAATTTAGCGTAGTTGTCACACTCACTGGTTTGACACTGGTAGTTTTAGGTATATTTTGCATGCCCGCATATCTCCACTGAAAGCGCATGCGATCCCTTCCAGCTGGTGGCGTTTACCACCTACTATGAACACTGCTAATTCACAGACCACTGATCCCCTCTGTTCCAATGCCACCATCAGTTGTCTCAGCCCTGCAAAGAGATCTTTTTCCCAAATTGACTTGTAAACCTTCTGCCTCTCAGAAGATGGTAAAGTATTGCCTCCCTGTACTTTGGGCTGCATAATCCAGGACACTGCCTACAAGTGGTGTTTGTGAGACTGTTAGACTTGATAGCTGCCCCAACACATCCAAAGGGCTTTGAAACACCCCCCCATAAAAATCCATTGATGCACAATTCCAAGTTATTACATTTTTGTATCATCAGGAGGGTCGCGTGGCATTTAAGGATCGGACGTTTCTTAAGCAGTTTCAGACTGCTAAATATTGGGCTATGTCACGTAAAAGATGTATTATAATAATAAGTGTGCTTATACACAATCCATCGGTAACAATCGTGTATTCTACTACAGCTTTTCAGAATCAGCAATCTATTTTGCAGACTTGTTTTACTGTTTAGGTCCAGAAGGAATGAAGATGGCTTTTGTTAATATACTACCCTATATATGCGCCACTCTACTAGGGTTGCCACTTGGCCAGTCTAATACCAGCATGACCGGTACTTTAATTTAGCATCTGGTACAAAAATAATGAAAAGCACCTAAAGCAAGTATTTTAACCATCTTATTCGTGCACATTGACGGCGATTCACCGAATTACCAGGAGAAGCGGAAGAAGCATCACAAGCCCTTTCAACCCAGTTGACAACACAGGAAGTGACATCACATGGCCCTTTCCCCCTTGATATCACATTATCTTGTAATTGCAGACACTCAAATAAATTAAAAATGCAAGATCAATAAAACCACTAGAAAGTTATAAAAGCTGGTAAAGGTGTATTTTAGTTTGCCACCACATTTCAACTAGTGGGATGCCAGGCTCCGCCCTCATTTCATTTATCATATACACCAGTACATCAACTGTATGCATAAATACAACTACATATACCCAGTTATAGCCTGTAAAGCCTATGCACAGTTATCTTATATTCATGCATTACTTCAAATGTTCAAACACAGGTTCAAATGCCCAAGCCCACCCAGAGGGTTTCAACAAGAGAACATAACTATCCTTATGGTACACAGAGCTATCTCTTATGGTACACAGATCTCACAGACTTTGCACAACAGAGGTAGGAACCACCTTGAATGAAAGTAAGGTGACTAAAAAATTCAGAAACTGGTGTATAGGTAAAGAAAAGTCTTGCAACATAGTGCAGCAACCAAAGTTGCTGTGTTGCGATGTGTGAGAGGGAGAGAGCAGAAAAGTCCCATATATTCTAATCAGCTGTGGTCGGTGAGGGTAAGAGTGGTGGGTTAGGGTGGGGCGGAGTCGACAGTCGACGATGAGGAAAAATAAAATAAAAAACTCACCTTGTGCTCGCTGACTTGCTAATGTGGCTAGCGCAAAGTAAGTGTTTCTTTTTAAGTTGTATTTTCCCTTGTCATTGTCTGTTGACTCCCCCTTCCCCCACCCCACCTGCCCTTACCTGCACCGGCTGCTACTAATGTATGGCGCTGTCTTGCTCTCTTTCCAGTGCTGGCACACAATTAGGCTGCCTAGCACCATACACACCGGTGTCTGTGTCATGTCTAGCACAGGTTTTGTACTGGGAAACTACCCTTCCAGTATAGAATACCATGCAGAGACAAACTTTAAAACTTTTCTCGCCTTAGATGTGTGCTGTACAGAGCAGCACCCATGCAAAGTAGAAAAAGATTCTCGAAAGAAGTGTTTCTTCTCAATAACACCGATGTCAAACAACATTTGTTTTTTGGATTCGCAGCCTTGTCTTCTTTTTCTAGATAGGGTTTAGCATCAAAACCATGGGTGTTGTTAGTGAACACCCTCGTACCACCCATGGGACACCTTTTAATGCAAAGCAGCATTAGTCGCTGCTTTGCATACTTTCAGGAGGACTTTCCAGTGCAAAACAAGCTTTGTGCGGATGTGTACATTTTAAATAAACGTTTGCATTGATTGTCATACTTTTATAAAGCAAAGCCGGCACAAAATGTAAATATACCCCACATTGTTGCAGCAGCAAACCAATTTCAGACAATAACTCACTGTGACTGTGTGCAAGAATATGAGTCATTGCAGCAGGTTGCTACAAGAACAAAAGGTTTGGGCTGCAGTGGAACACTTCATGACACAAGTCTTTCTCCTGTGCAGTAAACTAAAACAGAAAAGTCATGTTCCAAATAAATACAGATTATAATAAAACATGAAGAAATGGAAAGTATTTTTCCTTTGGAAAGGTGGCGACCCTACACTCCACACTTAAAAACCCCCACAGACCCCCTCATTCACTCTCACTCTTCTACACACTGGAGTCCTATTTGCAATCCCTCTCTCAATGAGGGTAACCCCAGGGAACCACGTTCGTTCAGTCACAACCTGCAGCTGCACATTCTGAATGGACTGCCTGTATTTCGCAATGCAAGGTCCAATACAACTTTAGCTGACAAACAAAGACAATCTGGGGTACCAAAAGAAGTCCTGGCAAAAATGCTGAAACCAGGTTCACTCCATTAGTCTCCTTGCGCAATCTCACTTTCTGTCCATTCTCTCTCTTCTTTCTCTCTCTCTGATCATCGCTTTTTTGTCCACTTTTAGGAGGGTGACCGAGTCACCAAGCATGGCCCTGGGCTTTCAAAGCCATCCTCCAAGGGCTCCAGGCCACCGGGGCAACATCTGGTGGAATAAAAAGCATGTTCTACTCTCACAACTAAATTCATTCAATGTTGGTGCTAAAGCCTCTTTTGAGCTTCCCTTTCCTCATGTGAAGTGGCAGGTAAAACATTAACTTGTATATTCAATGCTGTGCTGTAGCTAAATTGATGCTATCTAATCTATCTTTCAAGGTAATATAAAATGAAGGCATTTCACAATCATGGCTCATTCAGTAACACTTTCCACCAGTATAGGTCACAGCAAAATGGCCAGTGCAACACATTAGACAGAGTGCCTCTCATGCCCTTAACAGCACATATTTGCCACATAGTTGGCTAACACCATGCTCACTGCCAGAAACACTTTCAGAGGGCCACGGGCAAGCAGAGGTCACTGGGCTCAATCATGGGGGTTGGTGCATTTTACTCCTGGTGTCCTGAATTCAACACTCCCTCCTTGTTTCTAATGGTAGTGGTTACTCCCCATTCAATATAAGCAATATTCAGGTTAAGCATTACTAATAGTGTGAGTCTCAAGAGTCCACTATGACTCCATTTTTTAAGTCAACAGTGTTTCAACACTAATTAGCATCAAGTTCCCCTGGGCCCAATTGGCCCAAAATTAGTCTTACTCACACCTCACAGGTTTGGAGAGGCTCGAGTTCCCGAGTGCGCCTCTTCCAAGAGTGCTGGCGTGGCAACAACCGATTTAGGTGAGTACTTTGCACGTGCCCCAAGCGGGTTGAACTCGGCTGTCAGAGAGTCCACACACACAGTCATGTATCTGCAGCGACAGGAGGTTCTCAGCGGCTCCTTATTGGAGAGTAAGTCTCTGGTTCCTCCTGCGATGGAGATGGGCGGGTGGTGATGCAAAGCTCATGGAGTGAATCCTTCATCCCGGGCAGGTGCGCCGGTTCCCACAGTGGCCTTACTCCTCTCAGCGACGAGTCCACCCAGTCACACAACTTGCTGGTCAAAGTGCTCCCCTCTAGCATACAGGGTCACCATCAGGGCCATCTTAACAGCATTATAGGCCCCCAGGCAAAGCAGTGCACTGGGCCCTGCCTACAAAACCACTCACAGGAATAAAAATGTTTAACGGAAAATTAGTGTTAAATTCTGATTTGCATGGGGACCCTATGCTTGTAGGGTCCCCTGGCAACTGCCCAGCGTGCCCATGCATTAAGACTGCACTGGTCAACATATCCTCACGGTACACAAGCTCTGGCCCACTCAACACAGTGAAGTTCTCGGCGGCTGTCTCTAATGGCATACAGGGTCACTGGCCACTACTGCACTTGGACTATGGTCCTTACTGCACCTCAGTCTTCTATCGACGGCCCCATTTAGCATACGGGGTCACTACTACTTACTACTCATGGGCTCTGGCTAGATGGGTACACCTAGCTCAATCTGTGGCGGCCCTCCTCTGGCATACAAGGGTCGTTGACTTCATTCTGCACACAGGCAATAACTCAACGGGTACAACACTCACAATTTGCATTGGGAGTTCACTCAACAGGGCTTCTCCATGGGACCTCACTTCCTCCAACCCTCTCCTCTTCCTCAGAGGGCACAGTGGTCTTGGCACTGGTGCTCCAGGCTCCAAAGCATGTTGTCTAAGAATCCCTGGGTGATATTCCCTCACACAACAGGGAGACTAGCAGACATTGGGTCCCAATCCAGGTCACAGGCATAAGTCTTGTAGAGCTTCCCCTCCTCACACAGCCCATCTGGCTGCTTTGCTGATGACAGTTTTTGAGGTCTCAAGCACCCCTCTTATAGTCCCTTTTCAGACACCAAATGTGATTTAGTGTCTGAATCTTAGAAGTTTATGTTGGGAGTCTAATTCCTTTGAAGTGGTCACTCCTCGGCTCTCTTTTTCATCTTGAAACCAGTCTGTCATAACAGGAGTGACTCCAAAGCTGATAACCGCACAACACAGGCCATAGGAGTGACTAGAGTTCACACCTGGATGTCAGCCACAGTTATATCTGTATCAAAAAGTTAGGCCAGGGCCCAATCATTGCTCTTTATGGTTCTCTTATCAGCCCTATTTCCTTCCTGAGGTGTGCCCAGGTGCCCTTATTGTGACCTCCCACTGAATCAAAGAGCACTCTGGAGTGTAGAAGGGAAGCCTGGCTCTCCCCTCTCCATTGTGTCTCCCACCCAGCTTAAAGGAATGCAGCCATACACAAATCTGTCTGGGGCATTTCTCTACCCTGCTCCATGTTTCACCAGGCAGGCCTGGGTCTCCCTAAATGGAACTCAGGCCATCCATGTATTGTACCATCCACAGGCACACACACATGCACACAACCTGTACACACTACACAGCACTGTATTCTTCATGTACTGTACCACTTAATTGGCATGCATACATCCAGCACATACATTTAACATGTACGCACTGCACAGCACTGTATCCTTTATGTACTGTATCACTTATATGCACACATAAATCCAGCACATGCACGCACTGCTCAGTACTGTACTAATCCATGTATTGCTCCCTCCCAGGCACCCATACAACCAGCGCAGATACACTACTCAAGCGCTGCTCAGCACTACACACCAAACTGATGTAGGCGAAAGATGAGTTCAGCACACAGCAAAATAACTTTTTAAATGATTGAGCCTGTAGGCCTTGCTCTAGTGACACAGTTTAAAAAGGATCAGTTCACTCTTACTGATCACTACTCAGTATGCTGCCACCATGCGCTCGTGCTGCTTAACTCCTGGTGAAGGCAGTAGCCTTCCACCACTATGAGGGTAGCACTTTGGATATTCATCCCAGTCCAACAAGACCACAGTGTGTGAGACAGGCCTATGTCCTTGCAGGCACTCATGATCCTATGACAACAAAAATCTGCATTAGCTATCCAGACATGAGTACAGTTGTGAGCTCAGGGCTGAAGTGCACGTCTATTACCATGCGGAGTACTTTTCAGTCCCAACATTCACATATAATTTCCATCATGATAGGCCTTACTCGGCCACCAGGAACCATTAGAAAGAATCTCCTTATATACATCAAACACTTTCATTTGTCAGGGAGCAGGTGGTGGTTCTCAAATGCCGCCTACTCCTGCCCCCCCCCCCCCCCTCCCCATCCCAAGGCTGGAACCTGATTCACAAAGGCGTAAAGTGTTCCAAAAGGACACCTTCTCCTTCGCAAATTCGTTACCTCCATAACTTGGAGGCCAGTAATGCATCAATGGTTTGCAATTGAAGTTGCAGTCACACACCATTGATATACAAACATTCGAAACAGAAATAGGAAGAGGAGACATTCTTTTCACATTCCGCCCTCATTTGTGATTAGGAAAAGAATATGAATCCACTTTTATGAGCAAGAAAAAGGGTTCTGACTTGTGAAAGGGCTTTTGTATATTAAGAAAAGCACTTTTACATTTGCAAACCATGCAATTTTGTGAATCGCTGGTATGTAGTCACAAAGGGGCTTTGTACTTTGGGCTCTTAAATGACTGCACGACCTGTGTATCTGTGATTGTAAGGCATACATTTGTTCTACTGTTTGCTTTTGGTCCACAGGCCTGCCAAACATTCAACAGAACACATTAAATACAACACCTGACATGGATAAAACATGGGACAGTTGTGCCTTAACATCTGCTATACTAATGCTACCAATGGCGCCCAATACCATGAAATACGACGCAATAATCGAACAGTACGCACTGGACAAGTCTATTGGCTATCATTACATTCCGGACAACACTTACTAACCAACAATGCATAGTAAGCAAGCATGTCCAGATCTACGTATAGAGGTCTGTTTGTGAAAGTAAATTTACATGTGAGAAAATCTAGTCACATAAATGTACTCTTACACTTTCTAGTAAATGTATTACTTTTGTCTATTCATGATTTCTGCGTGTAAATTCACTACAAAGTGCAGACTTGCACGTCTCCAGCCTCTAAAGTAGGGGATTCAGCCAAAATTACAACTAATGACCCAGGTCGGAGAAAAATGTACTCCAGTTCAAACTTGGAGTAAGTCCAGCATTACACATGGCCAACCACCGGTACTGCAGCACCCACCAATAGCAAATAATGGAAGCAGGGTCTTGAATAGAATCGAACCCCTTAGCAAGTAGTGGGAAAATAAATTTCATTTTGACTTTTTAAAAATATTTATCCATTTAATGTCAAAAACTGTAAATAACAAATAAGTATCGCTTTAGGTTAACATATTTAATAACCTTTATTTGAATTTAAAAATAAATGTCATTATACTTTTATAAGGAATAATTAAATTAATTTGAATTAATTCTATTGATAACGTTTTGTAAATTTTTAATACATTAGTAAAAACAAACAGTTCACTTTAGATGCGATTTTTCAAAAAAAAAAATAATAGATCATTATTTTAATATTTTTACATGAATTAAAAATGAATACAAAATTAAGTTAATAATGTAAAGTTACTACTGGTAACTTTCCAGATGTACGTGTGCAGCTCCTGCACTGGGGTAGAGATCTCAATATGATAAAGCACGAGGAGCCTGACGTAGCGTTGCCACCCCTCAAATGTTTTTACACATATAAGTTAATTTGTCACCACTCTATGTTTAAGAGGAATTATGTTTTTGGGATTCCGGATCTGTTTGGGTTTCACTTGGCAGTTTGTCACTAGGTGTAGGAGGGGGGGCTGTAGGATGTTTTCGGGGTGTTTTGATCTACTTGATTACTATACTATGTCTATACCATATCACTTGCCTTACACATTTTCTCCTTCACTTTCTCATAACTGATGTCACTTCACACTAATGCCTGAATATTTGCAGATGTCACTTTCATGACCTGGAACATAAGGGGTCTGAATAACTCACACAAGTGCAAGCAAGTAGTGCAATACCTACAGCGACACACCGTTGACATTGCCTTTCTACAAGAAATACATTTACCGCCCGGCAGTACACCTATACTTGTGAGTACTTGCGGGCCACATCTCTTCTTCTTCTCGAACTATAGCAATTATGTGAGCGCGGTATCCATTCTAAACCATAAACGACTGCCTTTTCAGCCTTATGCTGTTCATACCGATCTGCAGGACAGATGCCTGTAGTGGTGAGACATCTATTGTGATACTGTGTTTTGTTGATTAATATATAAGCCCCTAACATTGATAAACTGGACTTTTATTAAAAAAATCCAGACATAGATTGACCAGATACACAGACCATATTTGCATGAGAGGGGACCTGGATATACTATTGGATTGAAAATTGGACAAAACTGTGCAAGCCCTGGTGGGAAAATTCGGATCTCAACAGGTTTTACAGGACATCGGCGACACACATACATTGCTGGATGCATGGAGTTTGCAGAACCCTGCTAAACATTCTTTTTTTTTTTTATAAATCTTTTTATTATTTTAAAAACAAGAAAAAAAGTATAGACATATCGGGTGCCATACATTCAAACATAATAATAAGGTGAACAGGTAGAAAAACAGGATAGATGCGGAGCAATAAAAGAATAACTGAGACGCCTACGCTAGAGAATACAAAGCAGGATTTGCGACAGAACAATCTACGACCCAGCTTAAGCGCAAGCTAGAGTCTGTCCACCCATAGAATCAGGATAGCAAAAGAAGCATGGTACCCAAATACTGGAATAAAGTCAAAATCAGGATATTTCACCAAGATTACTTCTAAAATAGAAACTGAAAAAGAGAATGAAGAAGAGAAACCATAAAAACGAAGGCACAGACAAAACAATAAACCCATCCCCCACCCTGCACCCCTGCATATGGCTATCGCCTAACCCCAACTAGCAGTGTGCCTGTCGCCCCAACTAACTAAACACTAAAAGTAGAAAAAAGTGGAGGAGGAGAGTTTCATACAGGCTCCCGGTCTCCCTTTCCCCGCCAGAAACAAACAACCCCTGTAGTAACCAAAAAGCTATCAGGAGTTATAAACAGAACAAAACAGGGGAGGTGTTAAACACCGCCCAACCTCCCGCAAGCATAATGGTAGCAAATCCCGTGTCCTCCAGAGCCCCGAAGTCAGACCCAGTCAGTCAATTTCATCCTTGTCCCTTCCGATCTTTCATGCGAACTCCATCTGGTAGAACCACCGCAGTCACAGGAGAATCGAAGTGCGAAAGGAGTTCAATAAAGTTCAGTCTGGGACAAGTCAAAAACATTAAGTCTTTGCAAACCTCAGCCGCACATAAGCTCTCTCTCACCGACATTAAATCCAGGTGTTGTTTTCTCCGTGAACGTAGCAAAACTGCCAGGGAGGAAAAAGATGTTGTTGCCATCCGATCGGCACCAATGGAAGTCTCCAGGAGTGAAGAATCGAGTAGATCTACCTCAGTCGGTAGCAATGGTGGTTGCAACAATCCTTCCGAAGCACCAAGTTCACAATGAATTATTTGCACACTGACCAAGGGCATCAATACTTCTTCCTGCACGGGGCCCTCATCCTCCGTTACTATGTGCCTTGTGGGAAACTCAGTTCGTGTTAGATCTTGCAATGGATCAGAGCCCGGACTCAGGCGCCCTGTTTGGACTACACCAGCGATCATTTTGAGGACAATGGCTTCCAGACGTAAATGAAGTGCCCCGATGGCGGCCAGTACGGTCCTCAACGACGGCTCACACTTCGTCCGACCCATCTCTGCTCGCTCGATTTCAAACATGGTCATGTTCCCCGGAGATCCGGGTCTCTCTGGGGGAATAGGCAAGAGCGGAGCGGACGGCAATGGAGGGCCCCTTATCGGTTAAATGGCCGCGATTTGTATTCTGCTACCGCGAGCGAGGACCCCAACCCAGCAGACCCCGGCGGAGGCAAACCGGGTTTCCGGGACGGGGACCCCCTCCCACAGCCACAGACGTATCTTGTCACCACTCCTACAATATCAACCAGACCAAATGACCGACATCAGAATCGGGCGAGGATAACCTCCACTACAAGAGACCGGACCCTGCCTGAGTCCCACGGCCGATGTTGTTCAACTGTAGCCCAGCTGGGCCCGTACTCAAGGCCCCGGCTCACAAGCTAGGTTAGGCCGAGATTCAAAACACAACACAACTCCGTCAATCAAGGCGATAAAATTCTCGTGATTGCACCATCAGACTCAGCAACGGTTCATCCACACAGAGGTCGGGCGTAAAATCAGGGTATATGACAGCATCATCTGGCTGAAGATGGAGGTCGGCGGAGCCGGGAGCCTAAGCGGCCATCTTGGTTGCTAGCGTAGCTCCTCCTCTGCTAAACATTCATATACGTTCCATTAGACACAACATTATACATGGACGCGACTAGACTATTGGTTACTCTCAGCAACACTTATACCCTGGCTAAGGAATATCGCGCATCTCCCACGTACATTGTCAAGTCACTCCCCTGTAATACTGACATTGTGCATCCCCCGCGTGAGGGGTTTTAAACAACTGTGGCAATTTCCAAATATGGTATTACAAGATGAACTCTTTCGTACCAAACTCCGTACTGTTATCATTGAATATTTTTATCTTAATCAAGGTACGGTCACCTCTCGGGTCACCCCCTGGGAGGCCTTTAAGGCATATACAAGAGGTTTCTGCATCTCCAAACATGTTGGAGTGTGCGGGATCTGCGTAGTACCCTGGCAATGATAGAAGCAGACTTGACGGCATTAGACCAAGCAGAAACTCTAAAGCACTCTGCGGCTTACCTGCAACACCGAGACACCCTATTTCCAAACTTCAGGGAAACAGGAGAAAGAGAAGATTGTTTTCATGGGAACTATGATACAGCCCGAAGATTTGGGGAATGGGAGAGACCAGGGTGTACACTAGCTAGACTGTTAAACATCCAGAGGACAGTTCTATATATCTTTAGTCCAGGGCCCTGATGGCTCTCGCTTCTTGGACATGGCAGAAATTCAGACAGAGATACTTAACTACTACCTTTATACTTCGGAGCTCACTGAGACGGACATGGAAATACCTTCCCACCTGGAAGAAGTAGCCTTAGCTTGGCTTAACACTGCACACCAACTGTTTCTTAGTGAGCCATTTACTACAGACTAAATAGATTCAATGGGTGGCTCCAAGGCACCGGCGGCTAGACTGCTTTTGTGATGCTTTCTAAAACGCATATAAACATATATTAGCACCAAATCTTCTAGCAATGTATGCAGAAGCACTGGAGGGCAGTGTACACCCCCCGCCCTAGTCTTCGGGAAGCAGTGATAACATTACTCCTGAAACCTGGTAAAGACCCACTGCAAAGTGGCTCATATCGCCCCTCTTTAGGTCTCGCCTACGCAACGCGCATGCGCTGCGTAGGAGACCTTTAGACGTCGTTCAGCTCTTTTTCAAGCACTGCACTCTTGCGGGAGCGTACAGGGGGAGCCACAAGCACAAGTGTGTGCTTTGAAAAAGAGCAGATCAAGACGGGACCACTATTAGTTACGCTTTACATTGACGATACTATACTATATGTATGACATCCAGCCGATAATTTGGTGCCCATACTTCGAGAAATAATAATTCAATACTGAACTTTATCAGGCCTACATACAACCTGCCATAAGTCTGAAATATTTCCACTGACTGACGCTACAACACCAATATGTTGTGAGTTCCCATTGGAGTGGTCTCACAGCTCTGCTCGCTATTTATGGATCTATATTCATAAACTAAGTTCTACGCCTTAATTTTGGCCAGCAGTGGACAAACTGACCTCCCGGGTTGAGCAGTGGATCCGCCTCCCTTTCTTGATGGCAGGCCGCATTGCTATCATGAAAATGGTTGTACTACCGACATTTTTATATCTTTTTCAAAATATTCTGTGAGAAAGTGCCCAAACCCCAACATACCTCCCGACTCACCGCAGTGGTCTTTATGTCCCGATCACAGCAATAGGGGCTGGAAAATAAACCAAACAATGAAGAAAGACTAGCATTCGTTTACAGAGGACGATAACACAGCACGACAGTCGGACCAATCAGGAAGTGGGGGTGTGCAGAAGGAGGCCCAATCCACAAACCTAGGAGGAGGAGGAGGACATAGACGAAGGCTGCTATCGGGGAAGACGCTATCGGGTAAGATGCCATTGGGGAAGAAGCCGCCGGGAAAATGGCAGCCGGAAAAGAAGCTAGCAGGGAAAACGCCCTCGGGGAAGACGCCACGGGGAGGACGCCAACGTGGAAAACGCAGACGTCGAGGGAACTCCAGACATCTGGAGCACAGAGTGATGTCCCCAGAGGACGCGCAGGAGCTGCTGCAACTCTGGAGAGTTGCGGCAAGAGGCGGTACATGACCCAGAAGAAGGTAAAGGTGGGGAGGTTTGGAGGTGGGTTAAGGAACAGGGTCATTGCAGCCTCTGCTATTTTTTTTTTAAGTGGCGTCATATTTGTTAGTTTTTTTTGCTTATACACCTCTCCTTTATTTGGGCTTCCCTACTTTTTGAATGAATAAGCAAAACACACCTTTTCACTGTTTCATTCCACCCCCTCACACCCACCACTTTTGCCATAAAGCGCACAGGAGTAAACCTAATTAAATTAACTGCGTCATAAAAAAAGAGTCTGAAACTGGAAACATCGAACTGCTTTATTTATTTATTTTCCTTCTCTCACAATTCCCTCCACTTGGGTGTGGTGAAGGTTATCATGCCAAGTCGCCATGAGGCTACCGTCATACTTACAGTTTTTTTAATTTGTTGTTCTGCTCCCTCTTCAAGCTTCAAGGGACCCCCTCCAAGTACAGGAACTTCTAGAAGAAACCAAAGAAGAATGATGAGTGAAGGAACCTCCACTTGTATACTTTAAGCCATTATTTGGAAGGAACTCCTACTTGTATACTTTGTCATTATTTGGAATAAAAGAAGCTCCAATATTACACCAACAGGGCCTTCTCACATCTGTTCCCGCCCATCCTTTCCACACATTCCTATCTCATTTACGAATGCCTTTTTCGCGACTCTTCGTAGTACACTGTCGAGTCTTATTTGGAGCGGTAAGCAACCCTGAATTGGGTGGAACACTTTAACACTCCTGTAAGACTGCGTGGGCTTTAGAGTTCCCCATATGCACCTAAAGTATCTAGTGGCACAGTGCAGTTATGTCAGGCATTAGTATCATGCCGGCGCGAATACCGTATGCCAGACCCTAGGTGGATCTTGCCGCCCTGATACCATTGAGAGTGTTACTACTGACAGGACTACCACAGGATCCACGTGACGTACAAACATTATCTGCTGGTCCTGGAAAAGAATGATTTGGATGATGGGTAGGCAGCTTCTATACTCCACCTTGCGGCTCATCCATGGCTACCCATTACACAAGAGAAACTAGTCCAACGCACCTTTCTGAAGTATTAGTTACATACATTTAGAGATATCTTCCCTGAGGGTCACTTATTCTCCAGCACGGATGATGTGCGCTTTCGGGAAGTTCCATATATCGAGCACTTTGTACCACAGCGCCTCCAAGGGGCACCCATAGCCCGGGTTCTATCTTATCCGCTGGCGCCTGATGAATTACTGCCGCTGACTTTGGCCATTAAAGACACAAATTGATGCCTTCTAATCTCAAAATGTTATTGTGCAAACTTGGGCGTATTGCCTGCTCACGATTCTAACGTTTGAACTACATGGGAAACAGTTCTTGGACACCCTTTAACTGACCAAATGTTGCATGCTTGTTGTACACAGAGATGCTTAGTATCATGTAACCATCAACACAAATTGATACACTACAATGAGCATGCCTGAGCAGAGGAGTCTTGCACAGAGGGTGTGGTGGGAGACTGTGTTGAAAGTGGCCAAGAGGTCCAGGAGGATGAGGGCTGCAGTATCGCCTCTTTGGAGGAGGGTGCCGATGTAGTCTGTAGCAGCGAGGAGAGTGTTCTCAGTGCTGTGGTTGCTTCTGAAGCCCTATTGGGAGAGGTCCAAGATGTTGTTCGTTTCGATGAACTCAGAGAGTTGGGTGTTGATGGCTTCCTCGATGACTTTGGCTGGGAGATGGGTCTGTAGTTCTTAAGGCCTGTCGGGTCAGCAGAAGGTTTCTTCAGAAGAAGGTTGATCTCTGCATGCTTCCAGTCTCCGGAAAAGTTGCGGACTCGATGGAGCAGTTGATGGTGCGGCAGAGTTCGGGTGCGGCCGGCTCTGTTTAAGATGTGGTGAGGGCATGGATCCGAGGGGGGTCAGGAGTGGATGCTCTTCATGATCTAGGATGTGATGTCAGAGGTGAAGGTAGTCCAGTAGGTCATGGTCTGCTGGGGGCAGGAGCCATTAGGTGCGGTGTTTTTGGGTGGGTCTTGGGTTGTGAGGCTGACGTAGATCTCCTTGATCTTGTGGTGGAAGAAGGTGGCAAGGTTGTTGCAGAGGTCTTGGGACTGAGGGGGATGTCTGCTTTCTATCTGATGGGTTTGGCTTCACTTCCGCCAAAACCCCTAAGGGTTCAAATCAAAAGGTGTAGGCTAACACAGACTTTAATAAGCCAAGCAATTTGACTTTGGCTGCCAATAAAGAAGGAAAGGAAGCTAGAAGGGAAGGAAGTGAAAGTGAAACAAAGAAGGAAGGAACGAAGAAGGAAAGGAAAGACAGAGAGAATGAAATAAGAAACGTAAGACAGAAGGAAAGAAGCAAAGATGGAAAAAAAGAAGGCAATGCAAGAAAGAAGGTAACAAAGAGGCCAAGAAGGAAAGAAAGAAAAGACAGAAATAAAGGAGAAATGAAAGAATGAAAAAAAAGGGAAAGGAAAGAAAGAAAAAGGGAGTGAAAAGGCTAGAGGGCAGGAAGGAAGGAAAAAAGATTAAAGGAAGGTAAGAAAGAATGAAGGAAAAGGAAAGAAGGAACAAAATAATGGAATAAAGAAAGGAAAGAAAGAAAGAGACAGGAAGGAAAACTGAAGTAGGAGAGGAAGGAATAGAAGAAAGAAAGAAGGCAAGAAAAAAAAGGATAGAAGGGCAGAAAGAATGACAGACAGGGTTGCAAAGATAGAGCACCCTCATGAGCTTATATGCAGTGTACATGTAAGATGCTGGTATGGTGTAAAACAAAAGCAGTCGTCAGATGAACAAAGGAATTTTACTACAGATTTGGCAGGAGACAGGATCTGATAAAATTGGAATGTGCCCTGTGCTCTCACCTGGCAAAAAGCCTCCTGCTATCACATCAGACTCAACAAACAAAGGCAACAATAAAGGAATACTGAAGTAAAAACAAAAATACTGGCACTGAAAGGAACAACTTCCTGTGCGGATGTGCTCCTTGTGAAAGGGCTACCTAAATGGCAGTCACTCAAAGTGAAGTTAGCCAGTGGCTCAAGTAGGCTGAACCATTGCCCCATTCTGTATGCTGTGGTAGGCGGAAGCAACATTTTAATGGCAAAAGAAAAGAGGAATGGATCTACCGAGGTTGCTGAAAGTCCCTTTATGTTAGTATATTATACATCTAATTTTGGTAAAATCAAAAGGCCTTGGCTAATACCAGACCTAAAAAGGCATTGTGCATCCCTTTGAGGTGTGCTCTTATGTCCCCTGGAGTTGGGCTGTGTGGGCCTTGCCTTCACATGGCCCAAGCATTTTTTTTTAATTTCAAAAAGAGTCCTGTGAACCAGGTTAAATGGGGTAATTCCCAATTTCATGAACTTTCAAATTCATTTTCGAACGGGGAGTAAAGCATTTGACACTCGACCCGTGTGTATACTTGCCTTCCATCCTTCATCCTCAAGGGCCCAGGAAACTTTTTCTCAGAATGAGGCTTGTGAACTGGAAGAGCAGCTTCACAAACGCCTAAATGGACAGCAGGAACTGAACATCGCAACCAATCTGATGATCTGATGGCAATACAGATTTGTAAGAAATACATCTCTAAAATCATGAAATGGATTTAGGAAGCACATTGTTTGGCTTATCATCCAGATGCATTATGGTAGATGCAGTTCACCGTCACTGTAACTTGTTCACCAGGTGAAGAGTGTTTGCCACTTGGATTTACAGAGAGGGCTTGTATCTCTAGACATGTGTTTCTGGACTTTTGTCCCTCATCAGACGAGAGGTTAGTTCGAGGGCGCTTGTAATGTTACTTATCACAATACGCCTGTGTAAAAGCGTGTGCTGGTAGGCCGCAGTGGGCTCCCTTTCCCGCCTTCATTGACTCCTCCTTGGAGTGACCGGCTGAGGAAATCTTGTGGATGCGCCTGTACTCCATGAGTGGTACCTGACCTGCAGAGACTTTCAGCAGCATTTCTACGTCCATGTGTATTAATTTATATCATTAATTAATTTTCAACATGTACTATATCGTTGGCTTAAATTATTATTATTGTTTTATGAACATTTGTAAGGCCTTATCAATAAAATATTGATCCTGAACATTATCATTAAAAAGATGAATGTGTCCTCAATGCAACTGGTGCTATGTAAAGCACTCTGATACCCGTTTCGGGTCAAGTTCGCGCTATATAAAACTTTGTAAAACATTAAAAAATCACTTGTGCGAAGAACAGATCAAGATTTTTCAAACACATCGTTTTTTCATGCATAGACAATAAAGAAATGTGGCCAGACCATGTTTAAATCATATGTTTAGTTAATTTTTTATTTAATCCGTAGGCTGCGTATTTCAATGCTGAATTTATTTATTTTATAAGACCTAGAGTGTAATATCTCAGCGAAAGCTGCAGAAATGAAGCAATTGCTCATTCAAGACATGGTTTACCTTTTGGTCTTGCAGAAGCGACTGGTGATCTTTGAAAGTGGTGGGGTGTGTAATCAACAGGATTCAGGGAGGACTCAGAGAGGCTAAACCGTTGAAGCAAATTCTTCTAAGGGAGCTTAGGGGTACTATTTGAATTCAATATCAATAGATGGACAGTCATCAATTTAAAAAAAGTATATCATGGATTGCGAAGCTTGGGCGAAAACGATTAATATCTTTAAAAAGACCACAGTATCGCCTGCTTGTCTGAACAGCAGTATTGGCAGCTTTGCCCACTCTCGTCCAGAATTTGATTAATAAACCCATCACTTGCAAGTTCTCACCCAGGCAGGAGCAAGGCATGGCTTGTCTGCAGGTGTGAACATGGGCTGCTTTCCAACATGGAACTAGCCAACTCATCCGGTCAGTAAAGACAGTGCGTAGACCGAGTATATGCATCAAGGTTTCTGACTTACATCCACGGAATCTATTAGAGTCTGTAAGAGAAGAGCTGGAAGGCCAGGACACGGACGTCCAACACAGGACGAAGTTGGGCTTAATTCCAAGACGTAGATATTCCACCAAGGACTTTTGATGTGTGGAATTTACATAGGATGCTGCAACATTGCTCTTCTTTTCATCAACTTCTGAAGATGCACCAGTTCTTTCTCTTAGGGGCATATTTCTGAGGGCTTTTCGCCATTCTTGCACCATGCAACGTGGTGCATGCACGACGCAAACCTCTAAGTCACATTTATGAAGCCACTTTGCATGGCTTCAAAAATATAGAGTAATGCAACTCGGCGCAAACCACTGCGTTGCATTACTCTGCGCAAGGGAGGCGTTCCATGGGCGTTGGGGTGGGTGTTCCCACGCGTATCCTATGACTTTTGGTGCAGTCCCAGATTTACCAAACCTGGTAAACCTGGAAATGTACCAAAAGGATACGCCTCCCCAGGTGAGGCATAATGAGGAGAAATATATTAATTTCTCATCGTTTTTTCTTCTTTCCATGTGTGCTCATTCTGCAGGAGGAAAACGCCTCTGTGGATTGTTTTTGTGCAGGAAGATACCCGTTCCTACACAAAGCAATCCTGTTTACAACACAGGCACCCTTGCACCATGCAAGGTTGTCGAAACGGCGCCAGTGCAGGAGGAAAGGACAGGAATGCCCCGTATTAGATAAATACAACACATTCCTCCCCTTTCCCACTGACGATGTTCTATCTGTTGGTAGCGTACAGTGCCAGGACTCCCCAGGGTAACAGAGCGCTTTAAAACTTCCAGTAACATAACATAACATTTGTAACAAGCATTGGCATTGGCAATACATTTTAGCCATGTTGAACACCAGTGTGGCGGTTGTTCAGCGTGGCTAATAGTTAGTGGGGTGGATTGGGGTAGAGAGGAGCGGGGTTGATTGCGGTAGAGTGAGCTAGACTGGAGTGGGGGAAGAGTAGAGTGGGGTAAATTGGGGTGGAGTGGGGTAGAATAGGGTAGAGTGGAGTAGAATAGGGTGGAGTAGGGTAGATTGGTGTAGGTCACAGTTGATTGAAGTGGCGTAGACCAGAGTAATGTAGATTGGGGTATAATGTAGTGGGGTAGAGCGGGGTAAACTGGAGTAGAGTGAAGTGGGTATAGAGCAGGGCATATTGCACTGGGGTAGATTGTAGCAGAGTGAAGTGGAGTAGATTGGGGTACAGTGTAGTGGGATGAGTCGGGCGGAGTAGGGTAGATTACAGTGGCGGCCGGTAAATTTTGGAGGGAGGGTGTGGACGGGACACACTCACATGCACACATGCAGCAAAGTTACTCTCTATGCAGCCCTGCACTACTATACCCATAAATATGCCTTTTAGTTCTGTCCTTCAGCCTTGTCTGCCTTAGGGAAGGGCACCCTGTCTCAGAGCAGCTGTGTATCATTCATTGATCCATTCAACATATTTAGAATTGTATGCAAATTCCTGGGAAGCTACATGAAAGCTAATTTGTGATCATTTTGTTTTCAGTGTATCTTTCAATTCAAAATAATAATGGCAGCCATTTCAATTTCCTGTGACCGGTGGGTTACTGAAGGCTAAATTCATATAATTTAGCCCGAGATTCCGACAGCCCTTAATAAGAGAGCAGAGTGAATGCGGTGACCATCTATTATGTTAGTCCCGGCCTTTTTGGTTCTAAAATATGTTTTCAGAAAGTGACGAAAAGGCCAGTGACTGGAATATCAACGAATGAAGTCCATCCTGTGCTGGAGTCGTGGCCGAAGGAAAGCATAGCATCAATCTGACGAGCCTGCATTGTGCCTATTCCAAAAATTGAGAACATGCAATGAATAGTGAGTCTGGAGTGGCTGTCCTCTTCAGATTAATGAGGGGAGTCCTGGGGCCAAAACATTCATGAAACTGTAAACCCAAGTAGCTATGGGTGACTGTCTCAAAATACTTCGAATACATTTAAGTACACTATCCTGCTGTTGCCTAGGTTGTCACAGCCTGGCTGAAGTCCTATTTTTATTCACTTAAATGGTTATCTCGGCCAATAATCACAGATGTTCTATTGGGTGGTAGCGTACAGCGCCAGGACACCCCAGGGTAACAGAGCGCTTTAAAAATTCCAGTAACATAACATAACATTTGTAGCAAGCATTGGCATTGGCAATACGCTTTAGCCATGTTGAACACCAGTGTGGCTGTTGTTCAGCATGGCTAATAGTTAATGGGGTGGATTGGGGTAGAGAGGAGTGGGGTAGATTGCGGTAGAGTGAGCTAGACTGGAGTGGGGAAAGAGTAGAGTGGGGTAGAATAGGGTAGAGTGGAGTAGAATAGGGTGGAGTGGGGTAGATTGGTGTAGGTCACAGTGGAGTGAAGTGGCGTAGACTATAGTAATGTAGATTGGGGTATAATGTAGTGGGGTAGAGAGGGGTAAACTGGAGTAGGGTGAAGTGGGTATAGAGCAGGGCATATTGCACTGGGGTAGATTGTAGCAGAGTGAACTGGAGTAGATTGGGGTACAGTGTAGTGTGATGAGCTGGGCGGAGTAGGGTAGATTACAGTGGCAGCCGGTAAGTTTTGGAGGGAGGGGGTGGGTGGGACACACTCACATGAACACATACAACGCAAAGCAAAGTATTCACACACATGCACGCACGCACACAAACACATCCATTCACAACACTCTTCACCAAACATTCATACATACATGCATGCATGCACATAAACTCATCCATTCACAAAACTCTTTACCAAACATTCAATCATACACGCATGCATGCATCAAACAGTTTAAAAGAAAAACAAACACTTACCAACAGCCAGCTCTGCCTCAGAGGTTCCAGGAGGCTTGGGACTGCGCCTTCCCAAGGTCAGCCAATGAGGGAAGGCAGCAGTCCCAACTTCATCACAGAGTGGGATGGGGTCAGTGAGACTGCTGACCTCCCCCCCCCCCCGCTCTTCGATGAAGTGTCACTGATTGACACTCGACCCTGGGCGCTTCAGGGCTTAAAACTGAAGATCCCGGGTGTGAGGCAACCAGTGACGCTACCCCTCGTCAATGAGTGGAAGGCCTCAGGGACCTTTGCTGAGGACATCACGCGCACAGGAGCTGTGACTTCCTCACAGCAAAGTTCAGCTCAGGCAGCCAGGAGCCTGCGCTAAAAGCCCATGTCAGGCTCCTAGCTGCTTGAAGTTAAAATGAACAGTGTCTGCCAGGCTGACCTTTTTGCAGCATGACAGACACTGTTCATGAGGGGCGAAAGGTGGAGAGGTGTGGCCCCTCAACCCCAATGCACCAGCCGCTCTTGGTAGATTGGTGTGGAGTAGATTGGGGTGAGTTTGGTATATTGGAATAGATGCAGCCTGACAGACACTGTTCATGAGGGGCGAAAGGTGGAGAGGTGTGGCCCCTCTTCCCCAATGCACCGGCCGCTGTTGGTAGATTGGAGTGGAGTAGATGGGGGTGAGTTGGGTATATTGGAATAGAGTGAAGCAGAGTAGTATGGGGGCAGATTGAGGTAGATTGTAGAGGAGGGAAGGGGGTAGATTGGAGTGGGGTAGAGCAGAGAGGGGTAGACTAGTATAGTGGTGGAGGTAGATTGGGGTAGGGTGGCGTGGGGTAGAGTGGGATAGATTGGGGTGGGGTCGATTGGAGTAGAGTAGAGTGAGGTGGGGTAGAGTGGGTTAGATTGTAGTCAAGTGTGGTAGTTTTGAGTGGGGTAGATTAGAGTAGAGCTGATTTGGGTACAGTGGGTTAGATTGGGGTGGAGTGCAGTAAATTGGGGTACAGTGGACTGGAATAGATTGGGATAGAGTGTAGTGGGATAGATTGTGGTAGAGTGGAGTGGATTGGTGTAGAGTGGGGTAGACTGTGGTATATTACAGTGGAGTGGGGTAGATTGGAATGGGTTAGATTGGAGTGGGGTAGATTGGGGTAGGGTGGGATGGGGATAGATTGGTTGTAGAGTGGGTAGTTTGTAGTAGGGTAGAATACAAAGCAGCAGTCATCGTGGAACATGCAAACGGGCCGCACTCTTGATAACAGTTTTAACTGCATGAAATGACCAGGTCACATAGATGCGGCTGGTACTAACAACAGAGTGCCTTCCAGTGACCCTGTAGTTTTTCAGCCAGTGCAACTCAGTCTCCATGTCGGGATTTGTAATGGTGTGAGAAATCAGGTTACTGGTAGTGAGAAAGTGCCTAATTTCACATGGTTAGCCCCTAAGTTTTGCCTGGACATTGATGTGGTTTTGATTGTAGGGCACAGGGTCCCTGCCAATCAGGTCCCCTGTGCCCATGCTTCTTCCCTAAACACTATTCTCCAATTGGCCCTTCAGACCCCTGTAAGTCCCTAGTAAAAGGTACCTGGGGTCCAAGGGCATTGGAACTGAAGAGAGCCCCCTCGGGACATGGTGTAGACAAAATGACTGTCTCAACAGCGCAAACTACCTATGTCCCATGCCAGATAGCACTGCCTATGAAATAGGTAAGTCACCCCTAAAGCAGGCCTTAGCAGCCCTAAGGCAGGGTGCACCATATCCCAGGTATCGGCATATCTGCCGGAGCAGATATGCCCCTAAAATATTGGGGTCCATTCCTTAATATTGTTAGTGCCAGTGAAGCCATAGAGAGTACATGGGCTGGAAACTCGACAACTTGAGTTCCACAGCACCATGATGGCATCACTGAACACAGGAGTGTTTGGTGCCAAACTACTCCTCACAATAAACCCATACTGATGCCAGTGTGGGATTTATTGTAACATGTACTGAGAGGGCACCTCTGAGTTGCCCCCTGAAAACCTACCGACCCTGGTGTGGTCACTGACTGGCTTTAGGCAGCCTGCCTTACAAAGACATGATTCTGGACCCCTCGGTGGCAAGGCTCTGCTCTCTAGGACCAAAACCAATGCACATCTTGGGCAGAGGTGTCACACTTCATCCCCCAGGATGGGCCCAGGGCTTGAAAGGGAAGCTTCAAAGGCTTGCCTCCTTTGTACTATGACCCCCAGTCTCTGCTGCTAGCAGCAGATGACAGCCCGCTGTTTACACCCCCACTTCGGGCTGTAAATCCGGTGAGAAAACTCAGAAAGGCTAGGAGGTGTGCCCACCTTTGCCAAATCTACCCCTCAGGTGGAGGAGGCGAAGTGAAGCACACTTTTTAGTCCCCTCTATCTTGAAGATGAAGGGACTCCTCTAATCAGGGATAGGTCTATGCCTCCTCCCACAGGAGGGTGGCATAATAGGGTGTGTAGTCACCCCAGGTAAGGTGACCATTGGCCCTACCTGCTAATCCCCTAAAATGCCCCCTGATTGTAGTGTTTAGGTGGCTCAACCCAGACCTAGAAACCAGTTACCTGCGACCTAAGAAGAAGGACGAAGAAGACATTGTGCATCGAAGCCTGAAGTTGACGACTGACTTCGCCCCAGCCCTACCGGCCTGTGTCCAGCTTCCAAGACCTTGCAAGAAGACAACTCCTGTCCTGCAGCCAGCACCTTCCAAAAACCAGAGGAAGACTGCCTTAACTTTGAAAAAGACCAGAACTCCAGAGGACAGCGGTTCTGTCCCCAGACATCCAACACAAGGGACTCCAATGCCCTGAGAATCTGCGGTCCTGCCCACTCTGCACCTGACGCCTACGGCCCATGTCCAAGTGGCCCACCAACCCAGAACAGGTTCCCAGTAATCCTGACTACAAATTCAGCGTTGGCTGACCCCTCCCCGGACTCCACGATGGTGCCTGCAGCCTGAATCCAGAGGCTCCCCCTGATCGCGACTGGCTCCGATAAGAAGACTCCGACGTCTGAAGGCACCCCTGCACCCAAAGGCCCTGCACCTTGGTGAGCTGGATTGATGGTGCCCATACGAACCGCTATATCTCTAATTACCTCTGCTGTCGTTGGTCTCCCTCGTGCAACCTCTGATGCGATGCCTGCAGCCTGTTTGTTGAAAGCAGAATCTCAATTGAAAAGCATTGGGTGCCCAACGCTGAATTTTCACCCTGCACCCGGCCGGCCCAGTGCCACTGGTGGTTTATGTTTGGTGCTGCTTTGTGGCCCCACTGTGCTTGACCTAACCTCCAAGCTTGGCCCCTACAACCGATTTACTTATCTGAAAGCAGTGTGGCTCCAAGTACCCCCAGTCTCCATTGGAAAGCATTGGGTCCGAAATCCGATTTGGACCTCTGCACCCGGCCACCCTGTGCTGCTGGTGGTGCAGTTTTGGTACTCACCTGACCCTTGCTGACCTTTGGTCTCGAAGACTGAAACTTTAAGTGTAATACTTACCTGTATAACCTCATTATTGTTTTCTTGCATAAGATAACATTGAACTGCTCTGAAATTGTTCCAAGTGTCGATTTTTTTAAAGAGAAAAGTATTTCTATTTAAAAAACATACTTACCTTATTGTGAAGATCTTGGTCTTAAAATAAAGTATGACCAAAGCGTATTACTGTAAAATTGGTGTGGAACTCCTTTTTGAGTTGTTATGTTATGTTATGTTAATATCATTTATTTTGCGCACAGATGCTCCAGCTAAGGAGCGTCCTGGCGCAAGGAAAAGGTGAACATAACACAACGCAAAAGGAAACAGAAAAGTGCAAAAAGTCAGTATAAGAGGAATTAAAACAGGTGAGTTTTCACGGCCCTACGGAATGCTAATAGATCCTCTAACAGGCGGATTTCCAAAGGGAGGGAGTTCCAGAGAGCCGCAGCTCTCACACGAAAAGAGCGACCGCCCATCCGGCTAAGCCTGAAACGCGGGATAACCGCAAGGGATTGCCCAAGAGATCTAAGAGAGCGAGTCGGGACATAGGCGGTTAAGAGATTATTGAGAATCTCAGGTGCCAACCCTTTTAAAATTTTGAAGGCAAGGCTATGGGCCTTAAAGTGGATTCGACTTTTGATCGGTAACCAATGTAGGGACCGCAGAGTATTGGAAATGGGACAGGACCTCGGCAGACCCACCACTGCTCTCACAGCCGCGTTCTGTACGCGCTGCAAGCGAACGATCTCAGATTGGTTAACTCCCAGCAGGAGCGAGCTGGCATAGTCCAGCCGGGAGATAATCGTCGCTTGGATAACCAACTGTCTCGTCGGAGCATCAAAAAATTTGAGCACCGGCCTTAGCCCACGCAGGACACCAAAACAGCATGCCGCCACTCTCTTAGTGTGGGTAGTGAAGCAGAGGGTGTGATCTAACCACACTCCCAGGTTTCTAAGTTCCATCACTGGTGTAGGGGCCGGCCCTAACTCCAGAGGCCACCAGTTGTCCCCCCAGCGATCCGCTCCCCTCCCAACGATCATCACCTCAGTTTTTTTCGCGTTCAGCTGGAGACAGTTGTTATTCATCCAGCTGGCCACCTCTCTCAGCCCATCTCGGAACCTGGGGGCATCCTGTTCGACATCCCCGCTGATCGTGACCGCTAGCTGCGTGTCGTCGGCATAAGAGACCATGGTTAGGCCCCACTGCCTGGCGACATCAGCCAGCGGCCGCACGTACAAGTTGAAAAGCGTGGGACTCAGCGAGGAGCCCTGAGGGACCCCCAGGTCCAGCTGATGGAATTTGGACTGAAAAGGAGGGGTGGCAACGCAGAAGGAGCGATCGCTAAGGAAGGAAAGGAACCACTGCAGAGCAGAGCCACAGATGCCAATGTCCTCCAGGCGGTCAAGCCCGGACTGGTCATTGATTGCACCGGGCAATCCCCCGGTGGGCTGCACGGGTGGGGGCCGGTTTGGGGCCTCTGGGGGCCGATTTTGTTACAGGGCATAGCTGCAAAAACGGCCCTGTAACAAAATCGGCCAAAAATCGGCCCAGGCAAAGAGCCCCCGCCCCCTTCCCCCCAGGGGGAGGGGAGGGGGGCCGGCCGAGCACTTTGCCAGGGCCGGTTTTGGTTACCAGTCCGGCCCTGCAGGCGGTGCAGAAGGATGCGATGGGACACTGTGTCAAAGGCAGCGCTAAGGTCTAATAAGATGAGCGCTGCCGTTTGACCTGCATCCAACACACTCCGTAGATGTTCTACCATTGCCAGAAGGGCGGTCTCCGTGCTGTGACCAGCACGGAACCCATTCTGCGTAGGGTGGAGGACATTGGCCCGGGCCATATGCTCGGAAAGAGCCAGGTTGACGTGAGCCTCCATGACTTTGGCCGGCCAGGGAAGCAATGAAATCGGGCGGTAGTTTTCCGGTTTTAAAGGATCCAATGATGGTTTTTTCAGGATCGGGGAAACCACCGCCTGCTTCCACTTGGCAGGAACCGTACCTGAAGTCAAGGAAAGGTTAATCAGCGAACACACTACAGTGCGCCCCTGAAAAGAGGGATCTCTAAAGAGGGCAGGTCTGAGCGGGTCCGCAGGAGAACCGGACTTGACTCGTTGTGCCCACTTGACAAACCCAGTTGTGTGTCCATTATTGCTCAATGATGCGCAATACATTTCTTACACTCCTTTGTGTTAGGCCTAAGGCTGCTCGCCCACACTACCACTAATAGAGCCCTTTGGGTTTGGCATTGAGCCCTGTACACTTTTGGGGAACCCCTGGACTATGTGTATGGTATGACCACCTAGTGGCATACTATATACAGATTAAGCTTCCTATGCTGGTTGAGGAGGGATGAAACCTATTCAAGCAGCAACCGCAATCCTTGATAGAGTGAGGCACAAGCAAACCCCAAATAAACCTGTGCTCACAATTCTGATAGCTTGGCACAGCGCAGTCAGGTTTAACTTAGAAGCAATATGTAAAGTATTTATGCAACACGTCAAACAGTACTAAAGCGAAAACACAACACAAGAAAACTCCCACACCAACATAGAGCACAATTTAATCAATAAAAAAAGACCAAAACAGCAAAAATCTAATCAGAAGAACCGGAGATTTTAAATCTTAAAAATGTAAGTAAAAATACTGCAAAAAATCCCAAAGTGCCACTCGTGACTATCTGGTCATGCAAGACTTGGAGAAAGTAACAAGTTCAGGCCGACTGCGATGACCTGGGTCAGATACTGGGACAAGGTTAGCCCCGCTACAAAGTTACCTTCTCAGTCCAGCGCAAAGAGTTCCGTTCGCAATGGAGCGGGCAACAAGGAGCATGGAAGCATAGCAGACAGTCGTCTATGTAGTGCGAAGAGAAGGCCTTACGTTGTGGACAGTCCTCACTGTAGCGCAAAGATCATGTTGGCATTGTGAATGGTCAGGCAAAGATTTGCGGTGGTGTTCCCTGCGAGCGGTCGATGTGGTAGTGCGAAGGGTCAGGTTGACGGAATTTTTTATTGGCAGGCATTGCAAGTGACAAGATTGTGACACTAATTGGCCTGTTTGAGCCAAAAACTTTAATTCAACTCCACTAAGACCACACCAGGGTCCAGGACCTGAGAGGCACCACTTGGGGGCCAAGAGCTTGCTACATCTAGATCTGGGTGCTGGTTCATGTGGTTGAGTGCCTGTTATGTCCCTGTTGCTCTGTTGAACAGGAGGCAACCAGACTAGCCCTTGGAGCCACTTTGGGAGTACTTGGTTCAGGTACAGGTTCAATCCCTCTGTCTCAGACGGAAGGGCAGCAGGGCTGCAAGGCAGCAGTACAGCAGTCCAGTAGAGTGGTAGTTGTTTTCAGCAGCACAGCAGTCCTTCTTCCTGGCACAGTCTCCACAGGTCCAGAAGTGAACTGAAGAGTTGGAGTCTGAGGTCAAATATTTATACCAGGTATTTCCTTTGAAGCGGAAGAAGATTCTAGAGGTTTCCCTTTGAAGTACACAGGTTTCCTGCATGAGCGTCGATTCACCAAAATGCCAGGGATTGCGGAATGAGATCACACACCCTTTGCCCTTAATAATATTACAAGAAGTGATATCATATGACCTTTGACCATCACTCTTCCCAGGAAGTGATGTCACATTAGAGTAACCCTGAAGACACCACAATAATTGATATTGCTGATGTTTCAAATAACTGCATGGTTAAGAACACATAACATGGATGTTGTAGACAATGCCTATTTTGAGGGTGCTGACATGATATGCCTAAGCAACATTACTCGTTATCTTTGGATTACATGAACATTTGTCTGAAAAAAATATAGTACTACAAAACAGAACAGCACTGGGAATCTAAACTATCTTGTTGGGAGTGGAGGTCCCTGTTGCTTACCGCCGCCACCAAATTCTGGAGGCGTGCGTCCCTGACCGCTCGCTTCAACGTTAGGCTAAGTAAGGACACCGTCTGAGATAACCCCGCTCACCCCCTTAGTAGCTTGGCACAAGCAGCCACGCTTATCTCCAAGGCACCAGTGTTCAGTATGTGTAACCAGGCTCACAGTAACCCCATGACGCCATCACAAATAGACTCCACCCGAGTACTGATAAAATGAGTATAATCTTTATATAAGCAATTATACGATACGACCACATGATACAAAATCAACATATAAGAATGGGTAGTATTCTTTAGGGTGGGTTGGGAGGTTCTAATTCCAACCACCGCTTCTAACCAACAGTTAAGCTCACTACTTCTAACCATTTCCCAAAAGGTTAGGCAAGCTATATTGCTAGAATGACACACGTTGCAAAAGGAAACAATATTGTAATGCGTAATAATATTCTCTTATACTGTGCAACAGAGAAACAATGACATACGTAGCGCCACAGTCATGTACTTTGCAATTGAAGGAATAATGCAATGTGTATCACCACCAGCATGCCCTGTACTAGGAAGAAATAAAGCAATGTGTCACGCTACAATCCTGTACGGTGCAATGAAGAAATAATACACTGGGCCACGTTATACTCAGATACTGTGCACTGAAGAAATAATGCAATACGCCATGTTACAATCAGGTAATAGGCAAGGGAGAAATATCACAGTGCGTAATGCATCAAGCATAAAGTTCGTCAGGCACAAATGAGGTCAGGCATCATACGACAGTTCGATAGTTTGTTAGCAGCAATAATGCAAAGTGTAATACGACAGTTTTACGTGCTCTGTTAACAGTGCCCCCGTTATGGATCAAATGATGACACAAAAAGTTCTGCTTCCCACTCCGGCCCCAGGACTACCCCGTCTTGGGTGAGCACGGTCCGAGACCTGAGCCGAAGCAACGGCTCAGGCAGCTGACTGAAGCGGGAGGCCAAGAGAGTGTCCCTCTGGGCGCGCAACCCACCCGTTGATCCACGTTACCTGGGGGGGGACGTGATCCCACTCTTCTCCCCGATGTCAGTGACTTGGGCCTTGATCCAGAACTCTGTATCGGGATGCAGCTCTTCCGTGGCTGTCGGTCCGGGCCGTTGCTGATCGACTCCGAGGGCCCCAATGACTTGGCTCTCACTCCGGCAATCTCAGTCCACACCAAGACCCGCCCTCAGAACTGTGGAGACTTTATTTCAATTTGGTGCAGACCCTAACCAGGTACTCCTCACCAGCACCTCAGGTTGCACTTCGACACGCACACCGCGCATCCAAGACTCGCCTCTTCTCTGGTGCTCACGATGATCCGGTGCTCTTCACCAAGGCTCTGCTTGCACCTCTCCTCTACTCCCGGTGCACACTATGTCCAGGTGCTCTTCACCAACACCCTGGCTGTACCAGGACACGCACTCTTGCGCCTCCGAGTCTCATCTCTTCTCCCGATGCACACGATGTCCAGGTGCTCTTCCCTAATGCCCTGGCTGCACCACGACACGCACTCTTACACGTCAGAGACTCACTTCTTCTTTTGGTGTCTATGAGGCCCTGGCGCTCTTCACCAGCACCCGGACTGAAACACGACACGCACCCAGCGCGTCCGAGACTCACTTCTTCCGTTGGTGCACACGTTGTCCAGGCGCTCCTCACCAACGCCCTGGCTGCACCACGACACGTACACTGCGCTTCCGATTCTCGCTTCTTCCTTTGGTGCACGCGAGGCCCAGGCGCTCTTCACCAATACCTGGGCTGCACCCCGACACGCACCCTTGCGCGTCCGATCCTCGCCTTGTCTACCCGTGCACACCACAACCAGACGCTCCTCACCAACGCCTTGGCCTGCATCACGACACACACCCTGCGTGCCTGAGACTTAGCTTGCTCCTACGTGCCACGATCACAAGGCACAACTTCTGAGGGTCTCAAGCGGCCAAAAGCACACGCACACCGCATTGCTTGGGACTTCTCCGGAAACTTTTATGATCCTGTATTTCCAAACTGGGAGCCAGCTCACCTCGGGTACTTGGGGTTACAAGACACAGCACAAAGCACAGTCTTCTTCAAGCAGGGGGACCCAGCGCATCCAAGCACAGTCCCAACAGCCTCTTCCTTAGTTAGAACAGCAAACTGCAGACCAGCCCCAGATCACGAAGCAAGGATTGGTCTATCCACAGCAGTCTCTTCAGTTGTTCCTTCTTTAGCAGAGGTTCCTCTTGACCACAGAATAGGTCCAAGCCTTTTTGATATCAATCCATATCTGTTCATTTCAACAGAACTCAGCCACTTTCTAAAAGAATGGTTTATAAACACACAATGACAAAACCACCTTCACAGAAAGAAGCATTATGACACTGCGAGTCCATACATGCTAAACTTCACCTTTTCATTATAAACTGACAGAAATCTAGGCTAACAAACACAACACCCAGCCTGCCCATTCTGTCCTACGGGCAGAATGGCCTTTCAGCAGTGAAAAACGAAATGGAGAGTTTTTCACTGTCAGAACATTACACACACCTCAGTTTATGTTCTGCCTTTTACCTACACTGCACCCTGCCCAGGTTTTACCTGGTACCAACCACAGGGGTGCCCCATGTGTATGTAAAAGGGAAAGCCTGGCCTAACAAGTGGTTGCACTTGTCAGGACTACATGCTAACTTAGCATTCTGCGCGTAGGCCCTACACTGAATTCCTGAGTTCCCTTCTCTGCGTGTCCTTGCATTACTAGCCCCTGCACACACAGTGCACATCACTAGGGACTTTTTACATAGGGAACTCCTGTACTTTGACACTGATCAGCAGTGGCAAAGTACCCAAAGCATCTAAATTGGCATCTCTAGGTCAAGAAAACGGTCTAGGGGGAAAGCAAAAAGTTTAGGGAACTTCAACCAAAAATGCCAAGTCCTACATATCTATACCACAAACTGTCAGGATTTATTAGCTTTTTAGTGAATACTGAAATGAGAAATGGATGATAAATCATTGGGGGGGAAAAAAGGATTCAAAAAGCATTGCAGTCACATCCATGTATATTACCTGATATAAAAATGTATTTTCAATATGAACTATATCATTGGTTTAATGATTCCTTGTTTTTTGATTTATGAAAATTTGAAAGGCACTATCATTAGTGCACAGAACAGAGAGCACATTTTTTCTCTCAAACAAATATTTTTTTCATGTATACACAATAGAGAAATGTGGCAAGATTTTGTTCAAAGATCAACATGGTGGTAGAATGTACACTGGTAATTTTAAGCATAATTGAAAAAGAATATTCAAAGGCGAAAAGTTAGGCGTGCAGCCTTGGTTTGTGCCCTGCCTCACTAGCACAAACAGTAATTGCAAAACAAGAAGGTGCACAGTCGCACACCAATCCAAGATGCACAGCCGTTAGCGAAACACAATAATCCATATAATCCAAGTAATCCATAGTAAACAAAGTTTTATTCCACTTTTTAATCAATGTTTCTAACTTCGTACAGAGGCAACGTGATTTCAATTTTGAAATGCAGGTGAAATGCCCTTCCAGGCCTATCTTCACAGCACGTCGAAATTCACTTAAAATCCCAAATAACCTTGCGCAGGTATACCTAATGCATTTCTGGTGGCTGCCCTTCATCAAAGGTAGCTACAATATATGAGAAAAACCCATCAGTAATAATTGTATTTATTGTACTAATAATGTATGAAAACCACCACCTAACACGCTGTGCACAATTACCCTGTGCACTTCATGCTAAATTAAAGCTGTACACATTCAAATCAAAAGATAAATGGGCTTATTTACAAGCCCTTTACGCCACTGGTGCGTCACTTTTCCCCCATATTAAAGGTGACCCACTGAATGCCCATTGGGCTAAGTTAGCGCGGTATAAGACACAATTCATTCATTCAATGCCAAGGGGTTTGTGAATAAGCCCCAAAATGCCAAACTTTAAAAGTTGCCAATGTTGCTCATAACCGACATCATCCTCCCTGTTTTTCAGGGTCATTTCGAACCAATGTGCGACACCAGTATTCACAAACCACCAGAATCAAAAAATATCCATAACATTAGTAAAAAATGCTGGAACCCTTCCATTAAAATCATGCACAACATGTAATAATGTGAACAGAAAAAAGGAGACAAATTATAAATACCCTGCAAAATTAGGACTTGAAATCACTCAGAACACATTAAAAATAAACAGTGTGTTCGGGGAGGAGCCAAGATGGCGGACGGGACGGACGCTTGAGCTCCCGGCTCCGTGAACCGTCTGGCTTCCTTTGATAATCCTGATCAATTCTCCTGACCTGCGCCGCTCTACCGCCGTGGAATACCGGCACTGAAGCGACTGGCGTTCTCCTGACACCTTTATCGGCGGGTTTGGTAGCAGACTCGGTGTTTCTTCGACCTCCGGCGCTTCCCCTGGTCCCTGTGTAGATGGCCGCCGCTGGACGCCGAGGGATGCGGACGGGGAGATAAGCTGGAATACCGCTGGTGATCGCGGGGGTGAAAGCGCTGGCTGTGCGACTGGAGTCGGACCCTTACATCCGGGTCGGACTCCCCCTTGCGCTGACGGTGGCATGGACGACGCTGGAGCCCCCTAATACTAGCTCTCCTCCGCCACCCTGAAGAGAAGCGGGCGGACTCCATTTTGATGCGTCTTCCCGCAGCGAACGGCCGGTCCTCGCGGTAACCGTGGAGCGCTCTCGCCCTGTGCTGTCTCCGAGTGGTGCACGGAGCTCCCCCGGTGACTACATCCTTGTATCTCCGGCATACGTGGTCACTTTTGTCTCGCCACTACTTGCCTGCAGTGGAGAGGAAAATGGCGCCTGCTCTTCTTGCCGAGACGCTGGCTGACCCTGGATTCACAGTGCCTGCGCGCCCATGTGCCCCGGAGTTGATTGCCGTACCGAAGGAGCAGCGGGATAGTGAGGACCGACGCTTGACACAGAGAGACCCGACCTGTGGGGATGTCTTGGCCGCCCTCATGGCGTTAAAAGTGGCAATGCGGAGTACTGGCCGGGCGCTGGCCCGGAGACTTGATGAGGCACTGTCTGACACGGGACGATCCCGGCTGGAAGATCCCCCGCCGCCCATGTTTTCTCCTGGAGGGGAAACAATGTTGCAGAGCGGAGGGACGGTGGTGAGGCGTTCTCCTGGTTACAATGTAACGTGTCTACCCATCGACAAGGATACAGTTGCGGGGACACCCTTCACTTTGAACGCTATAACTTTGCCTAGGAGCTACCTGTCGAGACCCAGCTTTTCACTTCCCTTGCCAGATGTTACCCTAGTTGCACCTATCGCTGGAGCTTCTGTGGCATGTTACTGCTGTGTTTGGGACCCTGCGGTACAATACGTCTTCATTGTCCCCTTTCCTCGAGAGCGGCCATCTTGTCTCTTTGTCCTGGTTGAAGGTGACTCGCAGCAATGGACAGGCCTGAACCACATCTGCCGGTCCGGACAGGGGTGATGGCATGCTCGTTGTCGCTTTGGTTGGATCGGCTGGCGGGGACCTGGACTGACACACATTTTGCAATATTGGCTGAGTAGTTTTTAATGTCCTGTTTTTTTTTTGCTACATGTCGCTGTGATTTCACCTGATGTTTACTTCGTCTGCCGGGGGGAGGACTTGTGATGTGCTGAGGTGCTGGGTGTTATCGATTCGGGACCACCGGGTTTACAGTTTTTTGATATTGTGTTGTACATGGCGCAGGATGTATTGGCGGCGCGGGAGTCCGGGAGTTCGGTTGTTGGGTGGGCTCCTCCCCGCTTTTCCTTTTCCTGGGAGTAGTAGGGTAGTGCACTCTTCTTTTTCTCCCTGGGTTCAACCGTGATTTTATGGTCCTTTTTCCTTTCTTCTTTCCTTACTTCTGCATTTCGGGTTCTTCTGGGGCGACAGACACGTAGCTAGGGGGGGGTAGGCCATAGCCTCGGCATGCGTGTAGGGTGGGGGGTCTTCTTCGGTACGTTTTTTGTTTCTATGGGCCTTCTTTTCTTTATTCCGTTCTACTTTCTTACGTGCTTTTTCTAGGGTCAGTGGGTGGGACTGGTGTTAGGAGGGTAGCAGCTAGGAGGCACACTTCGCTGCGTTTCACTATCCTGGTATTATAGTTTCGTGACGCCATTTTAGATATGTTTACTGTTAGTGGACTCTCCTGCTGGATGTTACCCATTTATCATATGATCGTCTGTACTGTACACTGATCCGTTCTAGCTTCTGTATCTCCTTATATATAAAATTATTTTAAAATTAACCTTACTATCTCCTGCCACTCGGTGTACGTGGATTTACTGTAACACAGGTCGTATGCTTTTATGTGCTGACGTGCCACCGAGTGGACGTATACTTTGCTACTAAGCTTCAGAAGTGTCGAGGCCGGCCGGATGGTTGTAGGCCCGTATTTGTCTTGTACACAGTGCTAAATAAAGGTTTTCAAAAAATAAATAAATAAATAAAAATAAAAAAAACAGTGTTTGTGTGGTACATATTAAACCTATGCTGTCAATGGCAATTGTTCCCAAACAATATTTCCATGCGCTCACAATACTCTATCAAAAATTATTGTTCGTTGTTTCAATTAATTAAATATGGGTCCTGTTAATGGCCATCTCGCAGTGCAGTCTCTTCGGGTGGCCTCTGGGATAATGTTCCAAATAATCCTAGATTCCTGGGAAAAGTCCAGTTTCGAGTCATCATTTTGCAGAATATTTACAATGTGTCCCTTTTTTTCTGTTCACATTATTGCATGTTGTGCACGATTTTAATGGTGGGTTGCTGCGTTTTTTCCATGCATTCTGACACTGTGGTTTGTTTACGCTTTGTTATTCCTCTCTGTGGATCGGCTGAAGGTCATGTCACTTAGTTCAAACTGCATGGTGAGGGTAACATGATTAGTTTCAGCCGAGGGAGGGACGGAGGGTGGTGAAAAACGAATTTGGTTAGGTATGAGTTTAGTTGCTTAGTGATAATCAAGTGGTTGTTAGCTTCGCCGGTTACATCACTGACAGGTCGAGTAGCTTTAGCCTATTTTCCTGTTTAAAAAAAGTGAGATTATTGTTTCAATTTTAGTAACGTTATGGATATTTTTTCTATTCTGGTGGTTTGTGAATACTAGTGTCGCGCATTGTTTCAAAATGACCCAGAATAACACGGAGGATGATGTCAGTTACGGGGCAATATTGGCAACATTTAAAGTTAGGCATTGCATCTACTTCTTTAATGTAGCACAACTGCACGGGGGAATTGTGCACAGCGTGTGTAGGTGGTGTTTTTCATACATTATTATTGCAATGCGGCATGTCTCAGTGTTGAAGCTCCTACTTATGTGTATGGTCACAAGATTATTTACAATTACTGATGTTTTTTCATATATTGTAGCTACCTCTGATGAAGGGCAGTCGCCCGAAATGTATTAGGTGTACCACCACGGTTACAGGGATTTCAAGTGAATTTCCACATGCTGTGAATTTAGGGCGAATGAGAATTTCACCTGCATTTTAAAACTGAAATCACGTTGCCTCTGTCCAGAGTTTGAAAACATTGATTAAAAAGTGGAATAAAACGTTTGCTGTGAATTACATGGATTATTCTGTTTCGCTAAAGGGTGTGCATGGATTGGTGCGCACAAGCGCACCGTCTAGTTTTGCAAGACCTTGTTTTACACATATTTTTAGTTTTTTTTATTATTTAATCAGTAAACCGTGTATTTCAATGCTGAATGTATTTATTTTATAAGACCCTAAGTGTAATATCTTTGCGGAATAATCAGTAGCTCATCAAGACATCGTTTACCTTTTGGTCTTGCAGAAGCGACTGGTGATCTTTGAAAGTGGTGGGGTGTAATACTTTCCCAGAATTGACGTGAGTGAGCCCGACCTTTTTTAATGTCACATAGTACATTTTAAAGCACCATGTTCAAACACATTTACTAAAACACCATTGGATCTGAAAGGGCACTTATTACATATTCAAGCCCCTTCATGGAGTGCCAGGCCAGTGAGATCGAACGCTTTTCATGAGTGGATTCCATTTTATTGAAAAGTAGCTGATTGTCGGCCTATATCAAAAATTACTTCCACTGTGCCAGGGCCAGCATTTTGTCATGGATGTCCTTTATGCCATACATTTCATACAATATGCCAGTGCCAGAATTTTGGCATTGGTGTCACCCATGTGCCATGCGTGACTCATACACAAAATTACGTCTATTAAGCCAGGGACAGCATTTTGTTATGATTGTCCCAATATGTCCTAGTTGTCCTCCCTTATGCTAGAATTATCTACAATGTACCAATGGCATTATTTTTCCACAGGTGTCCCATGCCAAGAATTACCAGCAGTATGCCAGCATTGTGCCATGGTTGTCCCCATATGCCAAGTACTAGATCTAGTATGCCTGTGGCAGTATTTGGTGTCTGCATACAGCTGCTTCCAGTATGCCAGCATTTGCTATAGGTGCATTTGTAAGCCAAGAATTGTATGGCAGGATGAACTGCAGACTCACAAGCACAACACCAGATGCTCACTCATGCTCTCACTGCTCATTCACACTTACCTGCTGTCATTCATTCTTACTCTCCCTTGCAATCACTCAATATCCCTCACTAGCACTCAGTCTTTTTCGATCTCATTCTCACTCACTGACTCATTGAATCATACACGTTTACACTCACTCAAATTCACTCTTACTTTCTCACTCCCTTGTGTTCACTCTTACTCATTTTATACTTGCATTTTTCCTCACTTACTCTGACACATTCACCCTACTTAGTCTCACTTGCTACCTGTCAAACCCTCCCTCACTGACGCATGGTCACGCAAGCACAACTCAAGCATACATAGCTCTCTGTGGCACAAACTCAGCTGCATACATGCACACAACATGCAATTAAAAGCATTTTATTTTCATTTTATTTTACTTACCTCAGACGCCAGCAAAAGTCTAATACCAGCACCTTGTGCTATATTTTTTTATTACATTAGTAGTGAATAACACTAACATTCACTACTCCTACAATAAAAAATAAGCAGAAAACAAGGAGGCTGGGGTCCCATTTCCCACGAAGGTGAACTGTCCACTTGTTCTTTCAGGCCTCGATAAATAGTAAAAATGTGGCCAGGCCTGGGGTCTAGTGACTTGCATAGGTAATGCAAGTCACTGAACCCCAGGCCTGGCCACATTTTTACTATTTATCGAGGCCAGACCCAACTGTAATGCACTTAATCCATGAACTGGTCTCAGACTTAAAAAAAAATATCAGCAGCTAAGCCATTCACAACAAGCTGGAGTCCACTATATTAATGGCAACCAGCAATAATTTTAAAAGTGACTTTTAAATGTTTCCTACCGGACAGTATATTAGTGTCCTAAATTGGCAAATACACATTTCTCAACAGTCCCTATCTACATTTCAAATAGTTTACTTCATCTTGCATTTCCTCACAGTATTTTTGCTGTCACCAAATTTAAATCTTTCGTATTTTTTTTATGGCTTCTGATTTTTGGGTAGTGCATACTTTAAACTGAGTTATCTCCAGGCATCTGGGCGACATCATATTGTGGGTGAGCGTCCATAACGTGGCACAACTGACAGCAAAAGAATTGAGGCTGAAGGTTGTTAGAGTTTCTCACACTGCCTGTCAGCAGGTCCTAAAGGTGTTTCAGTGCTATGCTCATCCAGTCCTTGGCCTCTATTTAAAGTGCACAAAGCCATTATCACATATGTGTCAATTGCAATCAAGATTTTCTGAGTCTGTGTAGGAGGTATAGAGTTTTGACAGTGTCAAAGGAAAATAAAATGTATTCTTATATGTAAGTGGGTGGACTGTGTGTTTTTGGAGTGGTGAATTGAAGGAGATGAAAGTATGTTTGTGCAAATGATAAGAATGAAAAGACTGTGCCTAAGAGAAAAGATAGTGGGTGAGCTATGCAGAGGGAGGTTTTCGGAACCATGGGCAGGAAGTGGCTAGTAAAGTGATAGGTTGAAGAATAAAGTCAGTTGAAGGGAAGAAAGTGAGTGAATCAGATACTCTGAAGACCACAGATCTTGGTGGTGTTTAATTCACAATCTCATTGATCTTCAAATGGCTCCCCGCCAACACTCATAGAACTGTTACCTAAGCCTTCATCACCAGCAAGGTGGACTACGGCAATCCACTCTATGCTGGAATCAACCCTCAACTGACCAAAAGACTCCAGACTCTACAAAACTCAGTGGCAAGGCTCAGCTTTCAACCCCGTATTTGCATCACCTTGCACTTCAAAGAGCTCCCCTGGCGACAAATGAGAACTCTTCAAACTCCTCACCTACACATACATTGGCCTTACACAACATTGGCCCCTGTACCTCAACAACAACGTAAACTTCCACTAACCTATCAGACGTCTCTGCTCAACTGGACTCTTACTCACACAACCCTCCCTCTTACTCAACACCAGATCCGGCAGTCGTGTCTCCTAATACATTGTTCCTAAAGCCTGGAATGACCTGCACATCAGAGCCACCTGGTTCTGGAATATTAAGTGCAATGTGGGGACAGAGATTACCTCTCATTTTTATGTACCTTTTGTGAGTGATCTTGGAACTGGTTTCCAAACAATTCCACAAGAAGGATGAGTAGTGCTAACATGGGTATCCTTGACAAGTTGTGTGTCTGATGGGCATAGGGGACTGCAGTGCTGTCTCTTGTGGAGGTAGTCCAAACTGCAATAGGAGTTCCCAGCAGGCACCCTATCGACAAAGGAAAGCTTTGCAGGCTGTACACAAGGTTTATTTAAAGGAGTTGACTTCACGTGTATTTAATCAATGTATAGGGACACAGTTAAGAAACAGACAGTGGACAATTCAGGCACCGCTACAGGAGTCCCTGAAAGCTCCCAGTCTGGATATGCTCAGATCACAGATAACTCATGTCCTTAATAACCTCGGGTGTCCAAGATACGTCTAAAAGGGCTGGAACCAATTCAGATGTAGAACATGCATTTACATTCAATGATTCTAAATATGGATGTAAGTGATGAATCCAGATTAGCCTGAAAAGTGGACATGGAGCTTGAACTTGGACACCTGTGGACGCTAATCTTCTATTCGATTCTGGAGAAAATGTAATACAGTATTGCTTGAAAAATATAAGATAACCTTGGTGACAACCACTCTTTGCACCCATTAATTTCTTGGTTTTGTCAAATATTTTATTTGTAGAGTCAGTGAATAAAAAGAAAAAAAGAGACCTATCCATTACAATTGTGGATCTATATGCGATGTGTGTTTGCGTTACTATGTGCGTGTGTTCTTATGCTCTTTGTGCATTAATACTTTTTCCCGATAAGTGATGTTTGTGTGGCTTACACGTTTTGTGCATATTTTTACGTTTGAATGTAGTTTCACACTCTGAACTAGAAAACGAACAATGTCTTCTCTGAGGTGTTTATTTATTTGCTCACACTTTTCAAAGCATGTGTGCCTAAACCCAGGAACTGACTCTGAGCTGACACTATGGGGCGCCTCCTCGGCTTCCTGCAGTTTCACTAGAGACTCACCTAAAAGTCATTCTTTCTCAGATGACACAAACAAAATGAAGCGTCAAGTGATATAATGTTAATATCTGAAAACACTTGCAAGCTCGCGATCGATCAGGAGGATATGGAGAAAGAAAAAGTATACACACCCAATGGCAGCCAAAGAAACAAAAAGCAGTTTTTTTATGGCTGCCGAGGCATAAGGCCCAATTCGTCATTGCTCCAATGCTTTTCCTGAAAGTTGCACAAAATCATGTGATAAACTGTTCAGGCCAGAGTAGATTATTGGCAGCAAGAAGGGGCGGGGTGGGACCATTTCGTCTATCAGGCGTGCATGTGGTCTGTTGAAGAGCAGTTCCAGGCACAAAGGGAGGCTGGCACAGCAGCAGGATTTTCCCCACGCATCCTGCAGACAATGAGGGAGAGAGGAATTTCCTTTACCTCACTTTAGACACAACTAATATTTTAAACCGCCCACTTCGCTCACACACCCTCCTTTGAACTTATCACCATCATTTTTCGAACACAAGCTGCACTTGAGACAGCTCACACTTGCATGTTAGGTCACTTACGTCTGCAATCTTCATAGTGCAGGATCACCGTGTACGAGATAACACTTGTCACATACACAATATGGAACCATCACCTCACATCACTTCCAGTGCACCACCACTCGAGGATAACCACTCACATCCTTACAGTGGTACACACCAATCATGATTTACGTCATCACTAATCACACCCACAACGTGTGAAAGAAAACGCACGTCACAACTGCATATGTGATGCACCCTTGTCACCAAATGCAGTATGTTTAAGTGATAAGACGTATAACTGAATATGCATACGTTAATTTTGTATCACCAGCCCTGAAGAGTCGTGTTGACTCATCTGTACACGACGAAACACGTGTCGGCTTACTGTGACTGTTCTTCAAGTCTGGATACATTAAAACTTCATCTTGCTGGGACAAGAGAAACACCAAAGAATCTGCTTCGATTTATTGTATTACATTTGTCATTGTACTAAATGTTACCACCCTATTGTAGTTGCGAGAGCACAGCTGTGTATTCCTGCAGACAATGAACTCACAACGTTTTATCAGCACACATTTAAAAAAGAAAATGTTTTCTGGTACCAAGCTTCAGTTTACCTGGGGCTTGTAGGTGTTACAGCTGTTAGGTGCTTAGGTGAGGGGAATCTGCCAGCTGATGTAAGGTAGATGTGCTGCAGGTGCTCTGCATGACTCAGTCCAGGACACTGCCCAGGGACTGTGGCATGGACTGGTGAAAGGGAAGACAAAGTGGACAGAACATTGGGTACAGAGCTGCCCAAGACCACATAGAGAGTCAGTGGAGAAAGGGAATCCAAAAGGATAGCTCTGTTCAAAGAAAGGACAGGACCTGAAGAGGCAATGTGGTTTTCAGACTAACTAACACCCAAGATGAATGTGCAAGACATACATATATAACAACATTGACAATAAGGAATGTGTGGTAAAGCACTCGGGAGCTCCATACGGTTAGAATGAAGCTCAGTTCGTTCCTCACCCACTATTGCTGTTACAGATACTGACTGCAAATACCCACATATAGGGTATACATGCAAAGCCAGGGTCTGTGGAGCAGATACGTATGGTAATGTATAAAAGTAACTCAAAGACAATACTCACAGTGGAGAAGAACCAACAACTAAGTTGTCAGCTAAGCCCAACGGATCCTGGTGATCAAACAGAAACACACAAGGCGGGAACAGCAAGGGTGGAGAACTAAGTACACTGCCACAATAGACAAGGAGCTAGCAAGGAGACGTGCTTAACAGGAAAGGAGGGAAAACAAAGGGCACACTTGGCAGAAAGAAAGTAACAAACATACAAGGAAATTAGAAGCAAGACAGTATGAATAGAACGACAGATAACTAGGAACTGGAACACATGTAAAGGAAAGATAAGCAGGGACTGGGAAAAGGTAAACACAAGCACAGAATTAGAGAGGCTCAAGGGAGCACTAGATTAGTGCTGGTTCAAAGATCAAAGAAACAAGGTAGCACTGCAGGCAGTGCTTGTTCAAAGAAAAAGAAATAGCTATAGTTTCGGAATGAAGGAGTCACTGAAGGCAGAGCTAATTCAAGAACAAGGAATAGCTACAGTTCAGGAATCAATGTAGCACTGCAGGCACTGCTAGTTCAGGGACACAGGAATAATAAGTGTAGCAAAAGCTCAGGCAACAAGGATCGGTCTCACAGAAACACAGCTACAATGACCAACCTGGACTGCAGGGAGCTGGGGCTTAAAAGAGCTCACAGTAATCATTGCATCAGGTGTGAGCAGACTAGCAGCTGCCAGCCACGGGTGTGCTGAATTCCTCCACCAATCCTTGGCATGCAGGGGTGGAGATGAAGCAGAGAGCAGGTGATAATAGGTAATGGAGTTTCAAGCATGAACAGACTCACTTCCACAAAACTCGACATGGATTGGGCAACATGGATTGCAATTTCCAGATAGAGGCCAAATGGCTGGAAGTCAGTATTGGCATGCAGGGGAGTATCCTGCATCTTCTTAAAAACCTGGAAAATCCCATATTTCGGCCCCCTCGTGGTGGGCACAGGGAGCGAATTGTGACAGCATGCCCCGTCCCAAGACCGTCTCCAGGGTCTGGAACAGGATTCAAGGCTTTGCTCCTAATAAATAAGCACATTTCCATCCGAGTTGTAGTGTAGGATACCAGAGGACTTCTGGACAAATGTGATGGTCTGGAGGGTAGAATAACAGGCTGTGCACTAACAGCATCATTCAAGGCAGAACTTTGAAGAGGAAAGCACTCTAATGCAGGAGGCAGAATTGAATGCAGAGTTAAAGGGTCCAAATACAGTGACTGAGGCATACACGCCTGAATCAAAGGTGCTTGAATTTCAGATGGTGGCAGGCTGGAGTAGCACTCTGAAAATTAAGGCAGATTGACGGTAAAGTCAAAAGCAAATTGGCAGGAGGCACAGAAGTCAAATTAAAGCCGATGGAAGACAAAGGCGGTAACAGGAAGCAGACTTAAAATTCGGGCCCTGTAGGAAAACCTACAGAAGACTTGCATGCAGGAGACCCAGGCCCTGAAGGCTTACATGCTGAGAGTTTTGTCTCGGAGGCTGGAGATTCAGGGCCTTATCTACAAGAAAGCACACCACACTGAGTCAATTTCAAAGCACAGGAATGCGTCATTCTTACAATGATATGTCACATCCCTTTACTTTTCCCTGTGCCGGTACACAATTGGCTGCCATACGTCAAGGCAGGCACTCTTGCATCATTGTGCAAAAGTGTCTGCATTTTAGGGGAGATTGTTTTTGTGCAGGAAGGGGCACCTTCCTGCATAAAGAGAATCATGCATAATGCAGCACACATAGAAAGAGAAAAAAATGAGGAGAAATTAAACAATTTCTCCGCGTTCCGCCTCCCTACGCCTCCCCTGGGGCATTCTGACACATTCCCAGGTTAACAAAAGGTTGTAAATTTTGGAATGTGGCAGAAGCCATGGGTGTTGCGTGGGAACACCCACAGCAACACCCATAGCAAATCCTTTTCAAGCAAAGTGCTACATGAAAAGGGGCTGTATTTACAAGGAAATGAAAAGCCACGCAGGGTGGCTTTCCATGTCCTTGTAAATATGGGACAGCAAAATGCGCTGCCGGTGCGTCACAAAAAGTGATGCACCGGTGGCGCAAGGGGCTTGCAAATATGCCTCTCAGTATCTAAAAGTATACATGCTGACACCTCTGAGGGCAGAGAGACTGGAAGCACAGGGTCAGAAAACAGGCAAGCTAGAGGCGAGCGGTCAGAAGGTATGCAAGCTAGAGGCTCAAAATCAGGAGGAATGCAGGCTGGGGGCTCTGACTCTGAAGCTAGACAGGCTGAAGGCTCTGGCTCTGACAGTAAACAGGCTGGAGGCTCTGACAACAGCAGGCTGGCTGAGGGCTCTGACGGCAGCAGGCCGGCTGAGGACTCTGGCTCTGGAAGCAGCAGGCCGGCTAAGAACTCTGGCTCTGGAGGCAGAAGGTCGGCTGAAGACTCTGGCTCTGGAAGCAGCAGGCCGGCTGAGGACTCTGGCTCTGGAGGCAGCAGGCCGGCTGAGGACTCTGGCTCTGGAGGCAGTTGGCCGGCTGAGGACTCTGGCTCTGGAAGCAGCCGGCCGGCTGGGCGCTCTGGAGACTCTGCAAGAAAACAAGCTGAAGGCAGAGAGGCACAGGAATGACAGACTTTAAACTCGGAACGGCAGTAGCTCAAACAGTAGATTCCCTGTTGTCAGTAGTGACATGTTCACAGTTCCTTGGCACATTAAAACACACTGAAGCTCTTTCTTCAGGATGGCTAAGAATAGTGCTCCTCTTCGAGTCTCTGATGATCAGATGTCTTTTACCATTTGGCAGTTGACGTCTCTAAGTCATAGGAATGAGGTCAGAGATTACCTGGCTATAGGAGATCTTTTCATTTTCTTCAGCATTACAAAGTGGTACAGATGCATCTGAGCATAGAGTACTGTTATTTCCTTTACTTTTTAATAAGTGGTGTGCTTATAGGTGAGAGAACAAACAAGGGATCAGGATTTTGTTCCTTCTCAGGGAGGAGGCTGGCTTCAGTAGCAGCAGTGAGATCAAAAGCGTGGTCGAATCACAGGATAGTGTCACATCAGGGATTATGTGGGGCAAAGGTTCAGGAATTGTCGGTACACCAATGGCCTGTGTATCTGATACCTCTGGTGTAGAACTGACCTTACCACCAGGAAATCAAAGAGATGGTCTGAGTTTTGCCTGGCATTTGGAGCTCCTTAAAAGTGGAGGGACACATCTCAGACATAGAACCAAAATATAATTTAGCACAAGAGGAAAATACATCAGAGGAGTTAGACAATTCAAACTTCAAACAAAACTCATTAACTGCACTTGTAGACAGGATACCATGACTATTCTGAGTGGAATCTGGATGATAAGCCACAGTATCATTCACACATTCACTAGACCAGCTCGGAGGGGACCGCAAAAGAGAGCGCAAGGTTTTATTCCCCATCTGTAAGGAAGCTAACATAGATGCAGAAAAGAAGTCTTTTACGGGGATTTTAGATTCCCACTTGAACTCCGGGTTATAGTTTTTTGACAGGGTGTGTAACGTTTTGTTCTCTGTTGTAATTCCAGAATCTTAGACTTTATTATATCCTGTGACGATTGTATATCAATCTCTACAGGGACTGTGGTAGGCTTGGCAGCTTCACAACAAGCGACAGCGCTAAACCTTGGATTTTGTTCAAACTTGCTACTAGCTGCCTGGGTTCTAAAAGGTTTTTTCTCTCTTTTTGCTAAACTGATCATTGTTTCCCTTGAACGTAGTTTTAAAAATTGTCTATTTCGTGTTAGAGACTGTGATCTTTAGTGGACTACAGGACTCGGCAACATTTTTTTAATGGAAAACAGAGGTTATGAAATGCATCTGCTCTTTCTTTAGTTGTTATGTGGCTGAATGGTGTATTCTACAACCACTTACATCAGACATGCGAGAATCAGAACTCTTGTTCAGTAAACTGAGTAGGATATAATTCTCCTTTAGCAGTGCTGACAGTCAGTGACTCTGGATCAGAATAGAAGATTACATAAGGATCTGGCATAGAGTGTTTGAGAGGCAATGAATATAATATTCAGAATGTAAATGGCCATTTGTAATAAGGAGACTTGGTGTCTCAGGACTAGGGTTAACATCCTCAAAACAGACACTGAATGCCTTTCATTGTTGGAAGCTTGCGACCTACCATGCACAAACAAAACAGAAGCACTGGTGGTTTTCTTTCTTGGAACTTTCATTATGACACACTGAAAACAAATTCACAGACAATTCAAACAGAGAAAAAATGATAGCTAACTGAATGCAAACAAATACCACAAGGGAACCTGGAAGTGTGGCTTGGTCATTCTGTCATGACTCAGTTCGGGACATTGGCATGTGTCAGGTACTATGGCAAAGACTGGTGGAAGGTTAGACCAAATAGGCAGACAATTGGTACAGAGCTGCCCAAGATCACACAGAAAGTCAGAGGAGAAGAGGAATCCAAAGGGGAAAATCTTTAAAAGGGATAAAGAGAGTTGAGCTTCAGAAAGGACAGGCACTGAAGAACCAATGTGGCATTAGATATATATATTTTTTTCTTCTTCTCTGCAATCAGGATGAACCCTCGTGCTATACTGCGGGTGCTGGCGACGGGCTGCACCTTAAAGCCCAGAGTTCATTTATTTGTACAAAGGACAGGCACTGAAGAGGCAATGTGGCATTCGGACTAAATAACACCCAGGGTGAACGTGCCAGATAAAATATATATACATATATAATGTCATGTGATCAAGCTTTGTGAGGAAGTGAAATGCGTCATGGCGGACGCGGTGGGCATAATAAAACTACCTTAAAACTTTGTACCAGCAAATTCTGGGTCCACTCTTCGTCATTTCTGCCTGTGAAGGGCGTGTGTTGTTTGTGACGACTTTTCAAATATATATATATATATATATATATATATATATATATATATATATATATACACACATATATACAACAAAAAGAGTTTCCCACTCAGAAGAGCCACAACAGCAGGTAGGTACACTTTTGTTTTATTTACAGGAAGCTGCAGCAGAGCGGGTGAACAACCACCAAAGTTTAAGTTTGCCTTACAGTTTGTCTGACGAGTTTCATGCTCCACGAGCATTTCTTCAGAGGCATGGCGTCCATTCACAGTCTGTGGTTCGTATTCATTTTATTCACTCCACCTGCCCGAGTGGGCGTCGGCTCTCACAGAGCCTGATGGTCCTTGTAGTTCAGTATTGCTCCAGTGAGCCACCAACTTGCTGTGACAATCCGGACATTTGTAATCCACAGTGGGTCTGGGGATAATTCAAACTCACGCTGTGCTGCACATCAATCTTTCTGAAAAACGACCTCTCTGCCTGAGTGCCGCTCAGAAATGCTCGTGGAGCATGAAACGCGTCAGGCAAACTATAAGGCAAACTTAAACGTTGGTGGTTGTTCACCCGCTCTGCTGCAGCTTCCTGTAAATAAAACGAAAGTGTACCTACCTGCTGTTGTGGCTCTTCTGAGTGGGAAACTCTTTTTGTTGGATGTATCACGGCTGGTCCCGGTCGTGGAAGAAGCCCTACCACATTGTTCTGGTTTATGCTGCAGTCACCCGACTGGCGGCACTCAGGCAGAGAGGTCGTTTTTCAGAAAGATTGATGTGCAGCACAGCGTGAGTTTGAATTATCCCCAGACCCACTGTGGATTACAAATGTCCGGATTGTCACAGCAAGTTGGTGGCTCACTGGAGCAATACTGAACTACAAGGAGCATCAGGCTCTGCGAGAGCCGACGCCCACTCGGGCAGGTGGAGTGAATAAAATGAATATGAACCACAGACTGTGAATGGATGCCATGCCTCTGAAGAAATGCTCGTGGAGCATGAAACGCGTCAGGCAAACTGTAAGGCAAACTTAAACTTTGGTGGTTGTTCACCCGCTCTGCTGCAGCTTCCTGTAAATAAAACGAAAGTGTACCTACCTGCTGTTGTGGCTCTTCTGAGTGGGAAACTTTTTGATGGATGTATTACGGCTGGTCCCGGTCGTGGAAGAAGCCCTACCGCATTGTTGTGGTTTATGCTGCAGTCACCCGACTGGCGGCACTCAGGCAGAGAGGTCGTTTTTCAGAAAGATTTGATGTGCAGCACAGCGTGAGTTTGAATTATCCCCAGACCCACTGTGGATTACAAATGTCCGGATTGTCATAGCAAGTTGGTGGCTCACTGGAGCAATACTGAACTACAAGGACCATCAGGCGCTGGGAGAGCCAACGCCCACTCGGGCAGGTGGAGTGAATAAAATAAATTCGAACCACACACTGTGAATGGACGCCATGCCTCTGAAGAAATGCTCGTGGACCATGAAACGCGTCAGGCAAACTGTAAGGCAAACTTAAACTTTGGTGGTTGTTCACCCGCTCTGCTGCAGCTTCCTGTAAATAAAATGAAAGTGTACCTACCTGCTGTTGTGGCTCTTCTGAGTGGGAAACTCTTTTTGTTGGATATATATATATATCTATATATATATATATATATATATATATATATATATATATATATATATATATATATATATATATTATCGCTCCAAGGTTGTCCACCTTTGAGTAGCACACGAGCAGCAGCTTGATTTATGTGCAGGTGAGGACGGGAATCCGCTTGCAGATGCCGCTCAGTAATGGATCTGCTCGACGCGTTTCGAAGCTCCATATGCATCTCTTCAGGGGCTTTAATATCAGCGGCGTGCGTGACCGCTAACCCACTTTTCCATTTTCCATATGACACACCCACCAATGGGAGGCTCAAATGAGACTGTGTATTATGAGAAGTGTGGTGCGGAAAGCACAAATCAAGTCCTGTATGGACCCCGCAAGAGTGCCCGTCCTCGATTCCATGTACGGCTGCTGCTTCACTGCCGTGACCCCCAAGGATAGCGGGGTGGTGCATACTCTGCGGCTGGACGGCCGCATGAATATTATCGCTCCAAGGTTGTCCACCTTTGAGTAGCACACGAGCAGCAGCTTGATTTATGTGCAGGTGAGGACGGGAATCCGCTTGCAGATGCCGCTCAGTAATGGATCTGCTCGACGCGTTTCGAAGCTCCATATGCTTCTCTTCAGGGGCTTTAACGTAAGCGGCGTGCGTGACCGCTAACCCACTTTTCCATTTTCCATATGACACACCCACCAATGGGAGGCTCAAATGAGACTGTGTATTATGGGAAGTGTGGTGCGGAAAGCACAAATCAAGTCCTGTATGGACCCCGCAAGAGTGCCCGTCCTCGATTCCATGGATGGCTGCTGCTTCACTGCCGTGACCCCCAAGGATAGCGGGGTGGTGCATACTCTGCGGCTGGACGGCCGCATGTAAATTATCGCTCCAAGGTTGTCCACCTTTGAGTAGCACACGAGCAGCAGCTTGATTTATGTGCAGGTGAGGACGGGAATCCGCATGCAGATGCCGCCCAGTAATGGATCTGCCCAACGCGTTTCGAGCTTCGAAACGCGTCGGGCAGATCCATTACGGAACGCCATCTACAAGCGGATCCCCGTCCTCACCTACACATAAATTAAGCTGCTGCTCGTGTGCTACTCAAGAGGTGGACAACCTGAAGCGACAATTTACACGCGGCAGTCCAGCCGCGGAGTATGCACCACCCCGTTACCCTTGGGGGTCACGGAAGTGAAACAGCAGCCGTACATGGGATCGAGGACGGGCCCACTTGTGGGGTCCATACAGGACTTGATTGTGTGCTTTCCTCACCACACTTCCCATAATGCACAGTCTCATCGGAGCCTCCCATCGGCGGGTGTGTAATATGGAAATTGGAGAAGTGTGTCAGCGGGTGCGCACACCGCTTCCGTTAAAGCCCCGGAAGAGAAGCAGATGGAGCTTCGAAACGCATCGGGCAGATCCATTACGGAGCGGCATCTACAAGCGGATCCCCGTCCTCACCTACACATAAATTAAGCTGCTGCTCGTGTGCTACTCAAGAGCTGGACAACGTGGAGCAACAATATATATATATATATATATATATATATATATATTTCTCTATAATCAGGTTGAGCCCTCGCGCTCTACTGCGGGTGCTGGCGACGGGCTAAACCTTAAAGCCCACAGTTCATTTATGTGCACAAAGGCGCCACACTCAATAAATCTTTTGTTGATTTTCTTTAATGGAAAACACCACTACTCCACCAACGCGTTTTGACCTCTTAGAGTCTTTTTCGTGGTAGGTGAGTCTTTCTCGCTCTCTCTATATCACAGCACAACACCTCTGACCTCAGAGGTTTTTGAAAAACGCACTCACTCGGGATCCTTGATCTAAGTTGCTTTATTCAGTGCAGACAGCAGTAGCCATGCCCAACGCGTTTTGGTTTGTGCCTCGAATCTTGATCACGGGATGTTTTCATCACAGAAACAAACAGACATCATTTATTTCTAATCCACAAAGTATTTCCTGTTTGTTAGGTTGCATAGCATTATGGTCTTTGTAGTGCAGTGCATAACTTATTTTTTTCTATTTTAGATTATTTCAAGTGAAAAAGTGACTCTGTGCTTTAGTGCGAAATACAAATAATGCTATCATGTGTGCGACGCAGTGTAGTGAATTAAAACTGATACAAAATTACATTATTTCGCTTTTTTCAATTCTTACTACAAAACGATTTTTTATACAGTTTCATTTGTAAGGCGAAACCTATTAATCGTTATTACAGATATATTCTCTCTGGTGAGGGATATTTCTTTGATAAACCATTATGTTACAGTTTCGCCGGCTAGTCGATTATTTGATATATCTCCAAAACCAACAAGCACAAGTGCTCAGTCGTGATTTGATCAATGTTCATCCTGTCCAGTCAGAAAATTAAGTCATCTTTCATCTTAGAAATTTGATCAGATATCTATGAGTCAATTTATAGATTTACATATAATTCTTCGTCCTGGTTCAATTCTCGAGGTATTAACATCCAGAACTATACAATGTGTTTAGATTCTTTCTGTCTGAGAAGCTTTTCCCGATTACCACCTCTCTCAAGATTTGGGACTTGTTCAATCGCATAGAATTTCAAAGACTCCCATTTGCTGTCATGCGTATTTTCATATGTTTAGCTATTGCATCGGAGCGATCAGAATATATGACGTTATCTCGCATACTGTCATCCCGCATACCATTACTCCGCATTATTCACAACGAAACTGCAATTTGTCCACAATACCATTACCCCGCAAACTTTCACTCCTCATATGACTTTACCATGCATGCATTTACAACGCAAATGCATGCGTGGTGAAGTCATAAACTGTAAAAGTGCTTTACCTTTATTTTATCTATCTATCTACCTATCTATCTATATCTATCTACCTCTCGATCTATCTTTCGGTCTCTCTATCTCTCTCTCTCTCTCTCTATCTCGCTATCTATCTCTCTATCTCTATACCTATCTCTATCTCTCTCTCTATCTCTCTATCTCTCCGTCTCTCTATCTCTATCTTTCTCTCCTAAACCCACCCTGACCCCCAAAAATCCCCCCTACACCCAAAACCTAAATGCTTTACCCCAAATACCCCTGTACCCCAAAGCCCTAACCCACCCTGATCCCAAAAATACCCCAGCCCCTAGAACCCTAAACGCTCCCTGAACCTTAAAAATACCCCTGCACCTCACACCCTAAACGCACCCTGAGCCCTAAAAATCCCCCCCGCACCTCAAAACCCTAAACACACCCTGAACCCTAAAAATCCCACCTGCACCCCAAAACCTTCTCACCCTGACCCCTAGAAATACCCAGATACCCCAAAACCAAAAATACCCCTACACCCCAAAACCTTAAATGCACCCTGCACCCCAAAACCTAAACGCACCCTGAACCCTAAAAATTCCCCCTACACCCCTAAACCTTAACCCACCCTGATCCCTAATATTACCTCTGCACCCCAAAACCAAAATGCACCCTGAACTCTAAAATTACCCCCTACTTCCCAAAACCCTAACCCCTAAAATTACCCTAGCACCCCAAAACCTAAACGCACCCAGAACCCCTAAAAAACCCCAGCACCCCGAAAGCTAAATGCACCCAGAACCTCTAAAAAAACACCCGAAACCTAAACCCACCCAGACCCCTAAAAATACCCCAGCACCCCAAAAATACACATAACCCTAAAATTACCCCTGAACCCCCATAACATATACCCCAGCCCCAAACCCTATACTTACCTTATACTTACATTTAAAAAATATATGCTTTTACCATTCATGCATTTACAATGAATTTCGTTGTAAAAGCATGCGTGTTAAAAACATATAAAATGTAATGCCATGCGTTGTAATGGCATTGCGAAGTCATGGTAAATGCTTTGTCATGGTATGCGTGGTGATGGTATGCGGGATCAAAGATTCGTAGTAATGGTTGTTTACCGAGCGATCATTGTTCACAGTGGCTCTAATGTGTTCCAGAATGCGTTTTCTGATCTCACATGTTGTGCTACCTATGTATTTTAACTTGCATGGGCATTCCACTATTATACACAATGTATTTATTTTTACAGGTGATGTGTTGTTTGATTTTCCAGTTAACTCCTTTGTTGATTTCCACTTCCTTTTTGTGCTTCGCAATTTTAGAGGCTTTGCAACTTTTACATGACCAAAATCCTTCAATTAAGGTCCATGGTTTAGTTTGTTTTGCTTTGAAGTAGCTGTGTGTTAACTTGTCATCAAGATTTGGAGCTCTCCTGTATGTTATGTTCAGATGGTTTTCTATTAAGCCTGATACAGTTGGGTCCAATTTTAGAATACCCCAATGTTTTTTGAGAATTCTAGTTAGTTCACTTGTTTCAGCCGTATATGTGGTAATGAATCTGATTTTCATTGGGTCTTCAGTATTGAGTTGTTTCTGATTTTTAAGAATCTCTGTTCGATTTTTTGATTTTGCCTTTTCTAGGCTTTTTTCGATGACCTTAGTGGGGTAGTTTCTTTTTTTAAATCTTGATTGTGCTGATTAACTGTGCTTTTCAAATTCATCATCGGATGAGCAATTTCTCCGTAACCTTAAAAATTCCCCGTAAGGTATGTTCCATTTTTGGTTTACGGGGTGGAAACTATTTGCGTGGAGAACTGCATTAGTGGCTGTTTTTTCCGATTTAATGTAGTTTGTAAAGTATTCCCATCAACATAGATTTCAATATCTAGGAAAGATATTTTACTGGAACTGATTTCATATTTGAATTGCAGGTTAGCCTCATTGTTGTTGAGGAATTGAAAATACTTGGCAAAGTCCTCTTCTGACCCATCCCAGATGATAAAAAGGTCATCAATAAACCTAAGCCATGAAATGATTTTCTGTACATATATATCATTTTCAGATTTCCAGGCAATTTTTTGTTCATACCATCCCATCACCAAATCATCAAAGTTTGATAAAACGGAAAAGCCTAAGGCTGTACCTTTCATTTGTCTAAAATACCGTTTTTTTTAATGTATAGATGTTATTGGGCAAACATAGTGAGATCATATCAATTAACATGAAGTTATGTTGTTGGTATTGGATATTTATTTTCCCCCCAAAAAACACTACATGCCTTTATTCCAATTTAATGCTCAATGTTCGTATACAACGAAACAGCATCCATCGATACAAACTTGTATTCTGGATGCCATGGTATTTCATCCAGTTTTTGTAATAAGTCTGTTGTGTCTCTCAAATAACAGTTCAAGTCTTTTACCATTGGAGTCAGGAAAAGTCTATGTAGTTCGACATTGGTTCTGATATTGAACCATTTGCAGATATTATTGGTCTGACTGGTGGTTTTTGTAATCTTTTATTTACTTTTGGTAGAAAATATATTGTTGCCACTGTTGGATTTTCAACTGTCAGGTATTTCTTTTCATCCTCATCAATCAATCCTTGATCTACCCAAGTATGAAGACATTTGTTTCACCAATTTCTTTTGTAGGATTGCTTTCCAGGACATTGTAACATGTAACATCCTGTAGTTGATTATTAGCTTCCCATATGTAATCTTGTTTGTTTTGGATTACAATATTTTTACCTTCATCAGCAGGCATTATTTCACTCAAATCATCCTCTTTTAGTGCAATCCTTTCTGATTTTGACAAATTATCCTTTAGTTGTCTTTGATTGAGTTGGTATAAGTCATGTATTATTTACCTCGTGAAACACATTGATCTTAGTGGCTGGCGGTAAGGTTGGGTAAAAGTAGGATTTAGGGTTTTTTCCACTACTTCCAGCGTCAATTGGGGGCAATAAATCATCTAGATTTTCCAAATTGTTTTTAGTTGCATCATCCCCCATAGTTATTAACATTTCTAAGGCTTGTATACTAAGAACTGGAACACAGGTAAAGGGAAGATAAGCAGGGACTGGAAAAAAGGTTAACACAGAAGGAGAGAAGTCCAAGAGAGCACTAGATTAGTGCTGGTTAAGAGATCAACGAAACAAGGTAGTCAAGTCAAGTCAAGTCAGTAAATTTATATAGCGCACTACATACCCAGAGGGTCTCAAGGCGCTTGGAGAGGGGTGGGGAATTACTTCTCGAATATCCAGGTTTTAAGTTGCTTTCTGAATGCTAGGTGGTTTTGAGTGAGGCGAAGGTGCATGGGAAGTGAGTTCCAGGTTTTAGCCGCTAGGTAGGAGAATGATCTACCTCCCATGGTGGTTTTGTTGACGCGGGGAACAGCAGCGAGGGCTTGGTTGGAAGAGCGCAGCTGGCGGGGGGGGGGTGTAGAAGGAAAGACGTGTATTGAGGCAATCGGGTCCAAGTTCGTAAAGAGCTTTGTGTGCGTGGGTGAGGAGGCGGAAAGTTATCCTCTTATTGACGGGGAGCCAGTGAAGGTTTTTCAGGTGACCAGAAATGTGTTCTTTACGCGGGATGTCTAATATGAGTCTGGCTGATGCGTTCTGGATGCGTTGGAGTTTTTTCTGAAGTTTTGCGGTGGTGCCGGCGTAAAGGGTGTTTCCGTAGTCCAGGCGGCTTGTAACCAGTGCGTGGGTGACCGTTTTTCTAGTTTCGGTGGGGATCCAGCGAAATGTTTTTTTGAGCATGCGGAGAATGTTGAAGCAAGATGAAGAGACGGCGTTGACTTGTCTGGTCATCGAGAGTGAGGAATCCAGGATGACGCCTAGGTTCCGTGCGTGATCCTTCCGGATGGGTGCTTTTCCACGGGCCTCTGGCCACCAAGAGTCGTCCCAGGCGGAGGGGGAGGTACCTAAGATAAGGACTTCTGTTTTGTCTGAATTCAGTTTCAGACGGCTATTCTTCATCCATTCGGCTACCTCTTTCATTCCTTCATGTAGGTTGTTTTTGGCGATGTTTGGGTCTTTGGTGAGTGAGAGGATCAGTTGAGTGTCATCAGCGTAGGAGATGATGTTGAGGTTGTGTTGCGAGCGATGGTCGCGAGGGGGCTCATGTATACGTTGAAGAGGGTGGGGCTGAGTGAAGATCCTTGTGGTACGCCGCAGATGACTTCTGTGGCCTCTGACTTGAATGGTGGGAGGCGTACTCTCTGAGTTCTTCCGGCAAGGAATGAGGTGATCCATTCCAGTGCTTTTCCTTGGATTCCGATGTTTCTGAGTCGTTGTAACAGGGTGTTATGACAGACTGTGTCGAAGGCTGCGGAGAGGTCGAGGAGGATTAGGGCGACTGTGTCTCCATTGTCCAGTAGAGTACGGATGTCGTCTGTTGCTGCGATGAGTGCGGTCTCAGTACTGTGTTTGGCTCGGAAGCCGGACTGTGAGGAGTCGAGGGATTTGTTGGCTTCGAGGAAGGCGGCGAGCTGGTTGTTGACAGCTTTCTCGATGACTTTGGCCGGGAATGGAAGGAGCGAGATGGGGCGGTAGTTTTTGAGTTCGGTGGGGTCAGCTGTGGGTTTTTTTCAGAAGGGCGCTGAGTTCGGCGTGTTTCCAGCTTTCTGGGAAGGTGCCGAAGTTGAGGGAGCAGTTGATGACGTCTCGGAGGTGTGGTGCTATGATGGAGTCTGCTTTGTTGAAGATGTGGTGAGGGCATGGGTCTGTGGGGGATCCTGAGTGGATGGAGTTCATCAGGCGGATGGTGTCCTCAGTGGAGATTGGGTTCCAGTCATTAAGGATGTTCAAGGGGGGTGAAGGTACGGCAGTGGGTTGGGTGGGTTGGTCTTCGGGTTGGTTGTCAAAGCTGTTGTGGATGTCTGCGATTTTGTCGTGGAAGAACGAAGCTAGGGAGTCGCAAAGGGTTTGGGAGGGGGTGATGTCGTTGGAGTTGTTAGTTCAAGGCAAAGAACAAGGAATAGGAAGCTACAGCCCAGGAATCAAGGAATCTAGGTAGCACTGCGGGCAGTATAAATCAGGAACAAGGAATAGCTATAGCTCATAAATTAAGGTAGAACTGAAGGCAGAGCTAGTTCAGGAACAAGGAATGGCCACAGCTCAGTAATCAAGGTGGCACTGCAGGCACTGCTAGTTCAAGAAACAAGTAAATAGCTAAGCTCTTGAATCAAGGAAGCACTGAAGGCAGAGCTAGTTCGGGAACAAGAAATAACTATAGCTCAGGGACACAGGAATGATAAGAATAGGAAAATCTCAGGAAACAAGAGTCCGTCTCACCGGTACACAGCTACAATGACCAACCTGGACTGGAGGGAGATGGGGCTTAAAAGAGCTCACAGTAATCACATGTATCAAGTGTAAGCAGGCTAGCAGCTGCCAGCCACACGTATGCTGGATTCCTCTAACCATCCTAGGCCTGCAGGGGTAGAGATTAAGCAGTGAGCAGGGCATTATAGGTAATAGAGTTCCAAGCATGAGCAGACTCACTTCCACAAAACCCAGCCTGGATTGGGAGTGGATGGCAATTTCCAAATATTGTCCAGATGGCTGAAAGTCAGCCTATGCATGCAGGGGAGTGCCTGGAAGTCTATTAGAATGCTGGAAAGTTTCACGATTCGGCACCTTGGTGGTGGGCATGAGAGCGCAGGTAGCGAATTGTGACAGTTCTTCATAAACCAAATCCCAGCTGCAGCACAACATTCATCATCATCAAGCAGTTCTTATGTAAGCACAGCTACCCAGAATGGGCTTCCCAGTTCTGACAGGACAGGTGAGGGGAAATGCTGCTTTAAATGAAGAGGTGAATTTTAAAATGCTTCCTAAAACTTAGCAAGTTTTGTTTGATTTCAAATAAATAGGCAGGGAGTTCCAGAACTTGGAAACCTAGTAGGCAAATGAACAACCCCCAGCCTCTTGCTCTCTTGATTCTAGGAACGGCAAGAAGGAAGACTTTTTCGATTCCCTCTCTATTCGAGCACTGTATGAAGAAATGAGGTGCCAAAGGGGATGTGGGACAGGCAAATGTTTTATTCTATGGGCAATACATAAGGCTTTGAATTCTATTCTTTCATTAATAGGAATCTGATGGAGATGGGCTAAAGCCGGCACTGCTGATTGCATTCTGGGCATGCCCAGCAGAGCCAGAGCCACAGCATTCTAGATGACCTTCAACTTTCTAAAAACATACGTGGGGTTTCCTAGATAATGAGAGTTGCTATAGTCAAGATGGGAAAGCACCAAGCCTTGGGCCTCCATCCTCCGACATTCCATGGGGTGCCACTTGAGCGTCTTCCTAGGAGCTCTTAGGAGGCCAAAGCAGGTACCTGCGACTTTCTTTGCCTGAAAGCTCATAGTTAGATCTTTATCCAGGATGACTCTAAGACTCTTTACTTCTGGTCTGGGGGGGGAGTGTACCCCCAAGCAAGGGGCCTGAGGAATTGATCCCAAAGCATTGAATTGTTTCCAATCGCCATAATCTCAGTTTTCTTCCCGTTCACCTTGAGACAACTTATTCCCATCCAGTCGGTCACCTGCTCCAGACAAGTAGTGAGTCTTTCAGAGGTTGAGTCAGTGTTTATTGAGAGGAAGACAACAATCAGAATGTCTTCAGCACAGTGCACCATAGTACCTCAGTCACTGATGATGTCTGATAAGGGCCGGACATACACATTGAAGAGTATAGGGCTACGAGACGAGCCCTGCGGTATGCCACACTCAAGCTGATGTGTCTCCAATAACAAGGGCCCTTCCGTAATTTGGAATCTCCTGTTAGCTAGAAAGGAGGTTAGGCATTTTAATGATGTCTGTGATTCCTATTTCTTCTAGCCTCTTACAGACTGGGAGACTGTCTAGGGTTGCACTCAAATCCATTGCCACCACAATCAGAGTGCTGAGGTGAGCAGGGAAGTTGATTGTGTGCTTCCAGAGCTGTGTGTCCCACCTTCGTTGAATGAATCAGCTAGTGGGAAGGAGCCATACACCGGCACCTAGACAGTGCTTGGAAAACACAGTGGTGAGCAACTCTGTGACTGGCTGATTGCAACACAGTTTCTGCAGCCCAGGGTGGAGCTGTAATGAGTCAATCAGAAGAATTGTTCCTTATCTCCCTTGAGGCATAGTAATTTTTTTTACGTCATTTTTCTCCTTGAATTAGGCAAACTGTTGTAGGAAAGGTATAATCTGTGTGATTTAAGTGTTCCAAGTCTTCTCATCATAGCAAGGTGGAGAGGGCTTTTTTGAAGGCCTGTTTTATGTTATGTTATGTTATCTTAAATTAAATTTATTAAGCGCACGTACGCCCGTAGGCTTCATGGCGCTGTGGAAGACTGGCAAAACATAACATGTGACAGAAAGAAAAATTAACTAAGGATAAGCTTGCTTAAAGAGCCAAGTTTTAAAAGCCTGTCTAAAGGCTAACAGATCTTCGTGGAGTCTTAGCGGCAGTGGCAAGGAGTTCCACAGGGAGGAAGCTAGGAAGTGGAAGGATCCTCCTCCCTGGCGTTGTTTCCTGATCCGGGGCACCACTAACAAGTTCTTTTGGCCGGAGCGGAGAGCACGGGAGGGAGTGTAACTGACAAGCAGGCTGCTAATGAATCCAGGGCCCTTACCTTGTAGAGCCCTGAAGATAATGCATCCCGCTTTGAATGCTGCTCTCTGCGCTACAGGCAGCCAGTGGAGACTGGCCAGTCCAGGTCTGATAGACTGCCACTTAGGAATTTTGCAAATCAGCCTGGCCGCTTGGTTCTGGACCAGTTGAAGTCTCTTGAGCTGCCCCGCTGGTAGACCCAAATATAAACTATTGGAGTAATCCAAGCGGGACAGCACAAGAGCAATAATGACCTGAATCAGAGCAGGGTGGGTTAAAAGGTGGGCAATCTTCTTAATCTTGCGAAGTTGAAAGAAACTTGCAGATACCACAGTCCCTACCTGACTTTTGAGCGAAAGATCTTCGTTGAAAGTGATTCCTAGGCTCTTAACTGTTTGGGTTTTAGCTGGAGGGTCTCCCATTTCTGGAGGCCAGAAGTGTGGTCCCCAATACAGTTCACTCTTCCCAGGCAAAATCAATTCAGTTTTGCCTGGGTTGAGTTTCAGGTGATTTAGGCCCATCCATCTCTGAATGTGAACCATGGCCTCCCGAAATTCGGTGGCCGCGCCAGGGGAGTCCAGACAGAAGATCAGTTGCAGATCATCTGCATAGTTAAAAATTAAGGCTCTAAACTTTTTTAATGAAAATAACAGGGGTCGTAAATACAAATTAAATAAAAGTGGGGACAGGGACGAGCCTTGAGGAACTCCACATTCGTTTTTGATTTTAGGGGCTGTAAAAGTTCCTAATCTCACTGCCTGGGTACGCTCCGAGATAAATGACTTCAGCCATCTAAGTGCCGAGCCTCTCAGGCCAGCCTGTTCGACACGGTCGACCAAGATGGTATGGTCGACCGTGTCGAATGTGGCCGACAGGTCAAGAAGTACCAATGCTTGGTGAATGTCCTTGTCTGCATTGCTTCTTAGTACATTCTGGACCGCCAGTGTCACCATCTCGGTTGAATGCCCTGGTCGAAACCCAGCTTGATTGGGCTCCAGATATCCAGTGGTTTCAACGAAGCTAGAGAGACAGCTAGCAACGTGTGCCTCCAGAATTTTTGATAGGAATGGCAGCAAGGATATCGGGCGATAGTTAGATGGATCGTGAGGATCAAGACTGGGTTTTTTAATCAGGGGAATCAGTAGAGCATGTTTAAACCCTGCCGGTACCTTTCCCTGGTTGAGTGAGTCGTTAAGTAGAGAAAGGATCCCGTGAGGGATAGAGTGCCCAATCTCTGTAAAAATGTGGGGTGGGCAGATGTCATCGGGTGAACCAGACTTAACCCGTGCCAGGAGAGTTGAAAAAGTTTTAGGATCTATAGCAGGAAGGGTATCTAGTGTAGTAGGGTTATTAAAAATATCATCCAAAGGAGACGATTTAGGAGAGCTAGCAATTTTGCGTTTTATGGTTACAATTTTCTCTCTGAAGAATTCATTCAGAGAGTCACACAACTTCTGGGTGGGGGCTATTGAAGGGGCTGTCCTATCATCGTCACAGAGCTCGTTGACTATGTTAAAAACATCTTTAGTTTTACTTGAAGAATTAAAAATTTTTGGGGAGAAGTAATTAGATTTATGTTGGAGCAAGATTTTTTGGAACTCCTTTCTTGCGGTACAATACACTGTCCTAGCTTGAGGGGAGTAGCTTTGTCTCCATTTCCGTTCCTTCTGTCGAACTCCCAGTTTGAGATCTTTCAGTTCTTGGGAGAACCATTTGTGAGCTTCATTTCCTCTAATATTAGGGACCAGTACTAAGGGGGCTGAGAGGTCAGCTGCGTTGAGTAGCCAGTTAGACAGCGCTCTCTCGCCAGTGTCAAGATCATCGTACGGTGGTGGTACGGTTTTACTTAATACATCAATAAATCCCGGAAGGTCCATAGATTTCCATTTGCGGAATTCTTTGCTCTTGCATGGCTTGGGCTTGACATTTCCGCGTATTTCTAATGTGAAATAGATAGTAAAATGATCCGACCAGATACATGGGCTGATAACAGGGTTGGATAGAGATAGGTTGTGCGTCCAGATCTGGTCCAAGCTGTGACCTTTCTGGTGGGTAGGTACATGAATGTGCTGATTTAGATTAAGGTCTGTAAGCAAGTCTTTCAGTTCAGCAGCTTGAGTGTCTATGTCTGTGCTGTCAAGCCAGTAATTTAGGTCCCCAATAAGGATGATTTTAGAGTAGCTGACTACATATGAAACCAGCTGCTCCGCCAGAATAGATGGATATTTGGCCATATATTGGGGGGGCCGGTAGATCAGGACCAGAATGAGGGACCCACTTTCAGTGTCAAGATTAATCACCAAGTTCTCAGTGTCCGGAAGGATCAAAGAAGGTAGTTGCCTGACCTGAAGGGATTTCAAAATTATAGCTGCTACTCCACCTCCCGCCTTCCCGGGTGTACGATTGGCAGTCAGGATATAATATTCTGCGGGAAGTGCCACAAGTACGTCGGGGAGGGAGTGAGGGGTTAGCCAAGTTTCAGCTAGTAAGAAGATGTCGAGTTTTTCCTCCTTCAAGAAAAGAAAAATGTCTATCTGGTTTTTGACCAGGGACCGAGTGTTGAGGTAGTAGCAGCGTAAACTGTGCTTTGCGGAGGGTGCAGTTTGGGGCTCAGAAAAGGGTTGTTTTAAAGGCTGAGCATAAGGCACAGCATTGAGGGAAGAGGAAAGCCCTAGACGTTGAATGCAAGTCAATGTGCGTGGGGCTAAAGAATGCTTGCAGGAACCATCAGGAGTGTGAGGACGTAGATTTAAGAGTTCCTGAGACGAGTATTTGTAAAAATGGCCAGGGGAAGTGGGCCCGGGTCCCGGTCGGCCGCGGACGGGCGCAGACGGGCTTAACTCAGGCGCAACTCCGGCGCGCCTCCGTCCCGCCCGCTGCGCTCGTTTGCTGCGCTGACACATGATGACCCGTTTAAGTAGGGGCGGTACTCGTGGGGGTGTGGCCAAGATGACCGTGGCCTCGCCTCACCCGAGCAGCCCAATCCAAGATGTCGGCCCCAGCCGCTGCGAGCCGCCGCTGTGTTCAGCGCTGAGCCGTGCCGGTGCACTCAGGAGGAGTGAAAGGTAAGCGTCAGGATTCCGTAGGGGAAGAGATGAGCAAAGAGGTTTAAAAGCGCGCCTCTGCGCTTTGTGCAGTAGCGCTAACTAAAAACAGCGTCTCTTCCTGAAAATCAAGTCAAGTAATGCAGCTTTCCTTAGCTACAGGCGCGGACCCCCTGCCACAGGGTCAGCCGCCTGCTAGTGCCAGAGGTTTGCGAAGAACTGTGCTCCTAAGTAGGGGCGGTACTCATGGGGGTGTGGCCAAGATGACCGTGGCCTCGCCTCACCCGAGCAGCCCAATCCAAGATGTCGGCCCCAGCCGCTGCGAGCCGCCGCTGTGTTCAGCGCTGAGCCGTGCCGGTGCACTCAGGAGGAGTGAAAGGTAAGCGTCAGGATTCTGTAGGGGAAGAGATGAGCAAAGAGGTTTAAAAGCGCGCCTCTGCGCTTTATGCAGGAGCGCTAACTAAAAACAGCGTCTCTTCCTGAAAATCAAGTCACGTAATGCAGCTTCCCTTAGCTACAGGCGCGGACCCCCTGCCACAGGGTCAGCCGCCTGCTAGTGCCAGAGGTTTGCGAAGAACTGTGCTCCTAAGTAGGGGCGGTACTCGTGGGGGTGTGGCCAAGATGACCGTGGCCTCGCCTCACCCGAGCAGCCCAATCCAAGATGTCGGCCCCAGCCGCTGCGAGCCGCCGCTGTGTTCAGCGCTGAGCCGTGCCGGTGCACTCAGGAGGAGTGAAAGGTAAGCGTCAGGGTTCCGTAGGGGAAGAGATGAGCAAAGAGGTTTAAAAGCGCGCCTCTGCGCTTTGTGCAGGAGCGCTAACTAAAAACAGTTTTGAAACTGATTTCACCAACGCTGATCCAGGGGTTGCAAACGTAGTGCCAGGGGTCAGGAAGGGCAAGCTAGGGGTCGCATTGCAACCCCTAAATTACGTCCTTGGATTCCTGCCTCCCCTGCTCTGGCTTCAGACTAACTACAGGGGGTATGCAGCCCTTTGTGTTGAGGCAGGACACAGCCTATTCAAGTGTCAGGTAAGTAGGGCTGTGCTCAGCTCCGCCCTTCCATCCTGCCAGTAATGGCCCATCCAGGCACACCTACTCTCTATTGTGTGTTGCTGTCTAGTAGGAATTCACAAAGCCCAACTGTCAGCTACACCCAGTCACTGCCTGCTGCATCCGAAAACATTTGAACATCCCACTGCACATCCTCTTCCCTGAACAGTGGCACACCATTAAATGAAGTAAGAAAAACAGACCACATACGCAGATCCTCCTTCACTCCCGCTCACAAGCGGACATGGTGGTGAGGCAAATGCGGACCAGCTAAAGCTCTGCCCAATCTCCTACAGAAAATCCTCCCTGCCCTGACTACCCTGCAAGCGAAGTTAAGATGCCCCAGCAACACCTGAATCTCCTTCATCTTCACCTTTTGTTTTGACAGCATACTGACCAGCATGTCTAGCAGTCTAGCATTTTCAACTTTTTGTCATCCGGCAAGCGAGCCTGCATTGCCACTAAATCAATTTCAATACCCAAAAAGGATAAAACTGTAGTGGGTCCCATTGTTTTTTTAGGAGCCAGGGGCACTCCTATGTCCTCCACGAGCTCATGGAAAGTGTCCAGAGCTGTCTGGCACTCCGTGGAGCCCGGGGAACAAACAAAGAAAAAATCATCCAAATAGTGTGTGACCAACATATGACCTGTGAGGTGCGTGAAATGCCATTGCAAAAAAGGTGCTGAAACATTCAAATAGAGCACATGACATGGAGCAACCCATCGGTAATGCTTTGTCCACGTACCATTTACCCTCAAAATGGATACCCAGAATATCCCAATCATCTGGATGGACTGAAAGCAACTGAAACGCAGACTTAAAGTCACATTTTGCCATCTCTGCGGTTGTGCCCGCGGTCACCACTATTGACATGGGCACGTCAACCGAGGAATATGAAAATGAGGCAGCCTCCTCATCAATGAAATCATTCACCGAAGACCCCTCAGGTCATGACAAATGCTGAATTAGCCTGTACTGCCCTTGCTCTTTTTTGGGCACCAATCCAATAGGTGATATTATCAACTTTTCCATTGGCCAAGATCAAAAGGGACTGCCATCCTTCTTTCATGCACTTCTTTGCTCAGTTTTTCTTGCACCACCGCGCTATGCTCTGCCGCTGACTTCAAGTTATCTGCCCACCTTCTCTGTCTTGGACCCTGATAACCCAAATTAAATCCATATTGAAAACCTTCCAAAAGCTTCTGTTTCACCCCCACATCCTCATACTCCCGTAGTGCGTGTTCTAGCTTTGACAGCCTAACGGGCGTAAGAGCCCTTTGGCCCAGTGCCCTGCGCCCCTCTACCCCGACCCCCTTGAAATTGCTGTGGGGTGCCAGATGTACCTGCGCCTGTCTGATGCCCTTGCTGACCTCCTTGCGATTTAGCTCCCCAACAGCTAACAAGGGGATGCTGCTTACCACACTTGGAGCATTCGTGTCTGTACTTGCAGTACTCCCTTGTGCATAGCCCTTTATTGAAAACCCAGCATGCCCCAATTCCAGTCTGTGTAGCCGTTGCGCTTCCCACCCCACCCCGGGTGGGCATCCCCTGAAAGGGCCGATATATTAACGGCAGTCCGCTAGCTGTAAAAATGGTCTTGCCGCCTGCAGCTGCCCACATCGTATGCTGCCATAAATCTGTATCTATCTCCCCCATTTTGCTTCTGGGTCCCATGCCATCCGAGCTCGAAACGCCTCATCATATTGAGCCCATGCATAACCTCCCCAAGTAATCTGTGCTTTCCGAATCACTTCCATATATTTCAATATAGACACGCTACGCTCCGGGAATTTCTCACAATAAAGGCTTGCATAAATTAAAAACGCTGCTGTCCAGTTCTCAATGGTCAATGTCACTTTAGGGCGCTTAGCCAACTCATACTCCTCTTTCTTAGAGATCCCTCCTTAGACCTGACCTCCCTATGCAGGAGTTTCAATATCTCAACATACTTACTGTAGTAAGGAGGACTACACGAAGCGTGGGTTCAAGCAGGTTTATTGGAAGGAAGAAACAGCTTAACAACCACAGAAGGAAAGAGGAGTCTTCATCACAAGTTCAGTAGTCCAGTATAACTTCAAGGAGAAACATTCCAAGAACCAAACACTCTACTGAGTGACATAGGAAAATTCCAGAGATGACATATGTAATGGAATACCACACACCTCCCCCCGTTAAAAAAGAACAAAAATAAATAAATAAATAAATAAATAATAATAATAAGATAAGATAATGCAAAAAGAATTTAAGTTCTAATAAAATCTTTAAACTTTGAAGGAGCAAACTTATCACGCTCACTACGTCTCAATGAAATATCTTCACACACTACATCAGATTGGTTGTCTATAGCAACACACGGAACAGGTCGAACATCAGAATTGATAACAACATCAGAATTACTTACAATCTCCTTTTCTAAATTGTCATAAACTTCATGCATACCAGAGGAACTATCTGTATTACGATCTGAAACAAGTTTCTCTGGAAGAGTAGTCTTTTGAGAAAAGGTAACAAAGGGTTTGCATAAGGAAATCCTTCTCAGATTCCATATTTTCCCGCCTTCAACTCTGACAGCTTTGCTAAAAACTTCAGTTACTTTGATAGGATCAGACCATCTAGAGACATTCTTGTGAAACAAACCACCCATTTTTACACGAACCCGATCACCAACCTTTACACTGCAAGTGTTATACTTCTTTTTGGCAGAGTGCTGGGTCATATTTTCCTGGTATTTCCCAATCTTATTCCTCAGTGTCTTAAAGTCTACCTCGTAGGGAGTATCACTTTTTAACCACCAGGGAAAAAGCCGAGAACCTGGTTTCCTCCCTCGCAATAATTCAAAAGGGGATAGACCAGTGACTGAATTGGGAGATAACCGATAAGTTAATAAGGTAGTTTGAAGCACTTTCTTCCACTTCAAACCACTTTTAATGGCCAATTGACAAGATTCTTTGATGACTCTGTTGAACCTCTCAACTTGGCCGTTGGCTTGTGGAAAATAATTAGAGGTCCTTTTGTGAATAATACCACAATTTCTGAGAAAACACTCAAACTCGTTGCTGATGAACTGTGGGCCATTGTCTGAGATAAGCTCCTCTGGCAAACCTTCTCTAGCAAAAATCTCGTCAAGGAAATCAATAACATGTTCTGAGGAGATCTTCTTAGCAATTTTCAGTTCAGGCCACTTAGAGAAGTAGTCAATTAAAACTAAAGCAAACATTTCCTTACCAGACTGATAACTAAAAGGTCCAATAATGTCAATTGCTAACCTTCGCCAAGGACCATTAGCATACTCAATAGGAGTGGTGTCAACAGCCAAACTCTTCACAGATTTGTCACTCAAAGAGCAAGGGGAACAATTCCTGACCCAACTATCTACCACGGCATCAATACTGGGCCACCAGTAGTGTTCCCTGATCCTTCTTTTGGTGGTGGACATTCCCATGTGCCCTTCATGAGCCAATTTGCAAATCTTTTCTCTCAAACTTGTGGGAGGTATGATTTTATCTGATCTGAGAATGATGTCTTGACATAACATTAAATCATCCTTAACTTTGTAAAATGATCCTAACTCACCAGAAAGCTTCCTTTCTTCAGGCCAACCTTTAATCAAATACTGCTTAACTAGATTCAAAACAACGTCATTCTTCATGGCTTCTGACCAATTCTTTTCTGAAAGAATCAAAGAATTTTCTTGATCTCAAATTATATTGACATCTGCCAGCGAGTACGCAACATCACAATCCATGCTGTCACCAACTTCTACACTGGCTGGAAAACGCGACATGCAATCTGCGTGAACATTTAAACGACCTGGAATATATACAACCTCACACTGGTATTCCTGTAATTTGGCCGCTAGTCTCGCTAAGCGAGCAGTAAGAACTCTTCCACCACCAGCAGCTAACATGGTGATCAGAGGCTTATGATCAGTTCTTAATGAAAACTTTGTCCCCCACAAAAACTGTCTGAAATGCTGAGAAGCCCAAGTACAAGCGAGTAATTCTCTCTCTATAGTAGAGTAGTTCTTCTCGGCATCACGTAGAGCTCGAGAAGCGTAAGAAACAACAAACTCACCAGATTTATCCTTTTGCATTAGAACAGCCCCTAAACCGACATTGCATGCATCAACATAAACAATACATTCTTTACCCACAGAGTAAGGTTTCAAAAATGGAGCTTCAACAATTTTGTGTTTCAAAATTTCAAAGGAATTCTCTTGTTCTTTGCCCCAAACAAATTTTGCATTTTTCTTTAGAAGAATTCTCAAGGGATGCACAATATCAGAATAGTTTTTAACGAATTTGCCATAGAATTCAGTCAGTCCTAAAAAGGAAAGTAATTGTTCTTTTGAATTGGGAGAGGGAGCATTGACAATATTTTGGACATGATTAACCTTAGGTTTGATTCCATGACTTGATATTTCATGTCCAAGATACTCAACTTTGTCTTGTCTGAATTTGCACTTGTTATATTTCAGAGTGAGGCCCTTAGAACGAACCTTCCCCAAAACACAAGAAAGATTCTCATCATGCTCAGTATGGTCTTTCCCAAAAATCAAAATGTCGTCTTGGAAAGCTATGGCCCCTTTGCAGTCTGTCAATAATTCTTTCATGAGACGCTGGAAGACGGAGGCTGCACTTGCCAACCCGAAAGGCATGCGTAAATACTGAAACATGCCTTCTGGGGTAACAAAAGCAGTCAATTTCCTTGAGTCTTCATCTAATTCTACTTGGTGGTATGCACTAGCCAAATCAATTGAAGAAAACACAGTAGCGCCTGACAGTGCAGAAATTAACTCGTGAATATTTGGCAAAGGATGTTTATCAATCCATATTTCTTTATTAAGGCTGCGCAAATCCGCACATAAGCGAAGTTCGCCAGAACTCTTAAGAGAAATCACAATTGGCGAAACCCAAGGGGAGGATTCAATTGGTTCTATTATATTCCTGTTTACTAGGTCATCTAGGATTTCTTTTAATTTGGGTCTATAGGCTAAAGGGACATTTCTTACCCTATGCCTGACAGGAACAACATTATCATTTAAGACAATTTTATGCTTGAAGCCAATATATTTTCCCAGTTTGTCATTAAAAATTTCAGGAAAATTCTTGAGTACATTCATAGTGAAATCAGTATTGCTAAATGTGTTCAAAGTTAAATTAACTAATGAGTCAGTAACATGCTTTTCAAGCCGGGGCTCATCAACATAAATTGGTGGAACAGAATTTGGATCGAGCTTGATCCCTAAGGCTTGTTGGTGAGGCCAACCAAGAATAGAAACACCCTTGGTAGCGACATAAACCTTAGCTTTGATATCCCAGTTCTTAAAAAACAATTTAGCCCAAAAGAAACCCTCTAATGCAATCTTTCGTCCTGTGTACCCACCAGGATATATGTCTGGATTTGAGAGTTCTCTATTATGCCACAACTGTTCAAATATATTCTTACCAATGATAGTGTACCATGCACAGGAATCGACAAAAATTTCAATAGGTTTGTCATCCATAAAAATCGTACAAGAAGGAAAATTGTTTTGAATACACTCATCAACAGAAAGTATGCAATTTAAACTATTAAGAACTTCTTCTTCCTCTGGAGAGATATAATTAATTCTCTGACCAGATCTGCACACATTGCCAAAATGTCCTTTTTTTTTACATTTGATACAAATTTTATCCCAGGCAGGACAACCTTTGTAATTGCCAACATGGTTGGTGCTACCACATCTGTAACAAAATATTGTGTTTTTCTTTGAAAAACTCTTATTATCGCTAAAATTCCTTACGTATTCTTTCTTAAAGATAGGTTTAGTATTGAGGGTATTTGAAGTGGAATGACTAGTATGGGTTTTAACAATGGCTACTTCAACCTCAGGAACATTTGTTTTTACACTTTTCCCTCTAATTTCGGATACAAATATTTCGGAGTGTTCTATACCCTTAGCTATGTTCACTACTGCAGCAAGAGTAGTCTCCGTACCCAACCAAAGTCTTTCTTGGATCTTTTTGCTTTTTGTTTTCATCATGATTTGATCCCTGAGGACTTGTTCATATGTTAGAGTTTCGAAAGAACAAGTGCAGGCAAGTGAACGTAGTGCCGCAACATAATCCTCAATTGTTACATCAGTTTTCTGCTCGCGAGAGTAGAATTTGAACCTCTCCATTACAGTATTTATCCTCCTACCAAAACGAATTTTCATCTGCTTAGAAGCTTTGTTAAACACATCCATATCACCTGCATCTTCCAAAGGTGGTAAATTATCAAATTATTTTATTCCTGCACCACCAAGACAGTGTCTTAGAAGAGCAAGTTTTCTTTTTGCTGAACAATCCTCTTTTTCCAACACATCCACGTATGCTGTAAACATGGGAAACCAAAGATCCCATTCTATAGGAGGATCGCCAGCAACTTGAAGAAAATGAGGTGGTGCTGCAATGTTAGACATCCTGTAAATAAAGCTTAATATTAATACATAAAAATGGTACAGTATAAATAGGTAAGTAAACACTCTATAAGGCGTTTCTGAGTACTGTACAAGCCACTGTGAAAAGTTGTTGCATGTTGAAAATATTGCATAGTTTAACTTCAGTGTAAAATAATAATTTCAGAAATAAGTTAAAAATGAATTGCAGCCAAAACGTTTGATATCCAGAAAGGTTTAAAGTTGAATTGAGTTTAAAATCGTGGTTTAAAGTTGAATTGAGCTTCAAATCGATGTATGAGGAAATTGCTCGTAAAAATTGGAGAAAACACGAAGAAAATGCTTCGTACTACAATAAGATGGCCGCCTTGAACGTGAATTTGCGCGCGATGACATCACAGATCCAATTCCAGAATGCAACGCAAGAAAAGGAGTGGACTCGTTGAAGCTCGAGAATGGAGTTGGCTCGAGGTAAGTTCCAAGGATGTTTACTTTCAAAGTCTCGACTTCCTAAAAATGTTTACTTCCAAACTCTCGACTTTGAAAACTAGGCGAAAACCACAGAGTCGGCAACAAAATATACGATGTAATTTCTCAAGAACCGCTCGATGAATGCGGTCGAGATCTAGGGAGACCGCTCGCAGAATGCGGTTGAAGAACGTAGGCAGGCACTGAATGCACCAAATAAAGAGGAAATAAAACACTCACGTCTGTAGTTAAGGGTGATGATTGAAGATTCCCATAACATACATAGATCTTTCCAGTAGGCAAAGTAGAATTTGCGTAGAACAGGAAATGCTGAAAAACGAGTGAACGCTGTCTTCCAAACTGCACTGCTCCCAACGTCGCCAATAATTGTGTAGTAAGGAGGACTACACGAAGCGTGGGTTCAAGCAGGTTTATTGGAAGGAAGAAACAGCTTAACAACCACAGAAGGAAAGAGGAGTCTTCATCACAAGTTCAGTAGTCCAGTATAACTTCAAGGAGAAACATTCCAAGAACCAAACACTCTACTGAGTGACATAGGAAAATTCCAGAGATGACATATGTAATGGAATACCACACTTACCCTTCTATATGCGCTCCTTGGTTGCCAACATTAAATGAGCACCCAAAGGCTTGGTTACCCCCGTGTAAGGCAGCTTCTTAATTTTCAATTCCTTACTGTCAAGCGGCTCTTTAACTCCCCCGGCTGCATCAGTATTGGTCCCACTCTCCACTCCACCTTAGTACCCAATGCCACACCTCCATCGTCAGTGCCCACTCCTGTGTCCTTAACATATTTACCTTTGAGCAGTCTCCCCTCCGACACCACCCGACCCCCTCCACCCCTGTCCCCACAGACACCATTTTTGGTTTGGCCTGTGTACCAGCGGTCTCACCTGGCTCTAAAGTAGCTGCTCTAATGGACTCCGACCGCCGTGCTGAGAAATCCAATTTATCCCTTGTTCGAGGAGCCCTCACTGAGGGGCCGTGCTCTCGTTTGTTCCTTGTCTGCTGTACCACTCCTGAAACCTTGAAAACACTATGAGACAAATGAGAGGGCCCTCCCCCTCCATATCCTGCAATTCCCCTTCCTCGGGCTGTCTTCATCATAATCAAGAAAAATCGGCTCCACCACCTGAAGCCCATCAGTATCAAATTCAACCTCACGGGTCCTACCAGGCCCAGCATTACAAACACTGGCCCTCATGGCCACTAAGCGTCCTCCTGGTGGGGGAGCCGACTGTACCCGCTGGTACTCCCCCATGCGTTGACTCTGAAAATCCATAGCCATTGGTAAAGTAGACCACCTAGACCTGCTAGTCGTTGGGGCCAGCGAGGTCGCGCCGGACCTTTGTGTGCTGACCGCGACGGGATCCCTCGTTGGTACGGAAAGTGCAGCGCAAGGCTCCACCCTCCCTTCACCTCGGCGTAATTGGGCCGGTCCACGCCCTACCGAGTATGCTACACCACGACGATCTGTATTCTGAAAAGAAAAAGTTTGGACTGATGTGCTGGGACCCCTATTAGCAAAAACCGCCTCTGACCCCTGCCAACTAGAAATTACCGGACCTGCTAACCGCCTTCTCACCCGACCAGACTTCTCAGCTCTGCCAGTACCCACCACCGGAAGATAACCACCCTTTTCCTCGTGATCACTCCATTCCAACAAAGCCTCTACCGCTGCCAAAGCTTGGCCCTAACTCTTACCCCCCCTAATAGAGTCACTCTCCCCTTGTTGCTTCTCCACAGGACCCCTGACATCCTTAAAACCCCCCACGCGCGCATGTCGATCAGACAGTTCAACCACACCATGACCCCGCAACCCTGCTGACCAAGAGGGAAAAATGTATGGACCCTCCCAAGTCTGACCACCGCCCGCAGGCTCCAAATCCCTTTGCACCTTTAACAATGAACTAGGAACAAAACCTCCAGCACTCTCCCCAGGGAACATGTCCCACGCTCCAGCTCGTGTAGCCACAAAAGCACCACCACTACATGAAAAGCTCCCTCCAACCTGCCCTGCACCCCAACCTGAAGCTACCCCCTTTCCACTCACTCTTACCTCCACTTGAGCCCATTCGCCATTTCCCTTAGAGCTCCCCCCCACTGATAAAACACCCCCCCTCAAAGATGCTGGGGGCGAAAATTGCAGGGGACCGCCAAAATTCCCCTCATCGCCTAACTCCCCTTCCTCCTCGAAATGCTGTGCAACTTCAATATCACAAGCATGAGGGGCCGTAACCACAGTAAAAACACTCCCCTGCGGGCCACTAGTCAAGCCCTCCGCGACCTCTAACAAATTGCCCTGCTCGTTCCCAAGCGGAACCACGGAAAAACTCTCCCTCGGCTCACCTCCCTCCTCGCAACTGCTCCGCCCCTCCCCCAGCGCCACAACACCCTCGCGCCCGCTCGTTTCCCCAGCGCAGTCTCCAGTCACCGCCAGACGCTTCGCGGTAGACACGGAGGACGAAAGCTTCTTGCTCCCCCGCAGGCCCCCACGCTTACCAACATCACTAAGCAATGTGCCCGCCCCTCCGCTTTGCTCACAGGCCCGGGCTGCATCGGAGGCATTCCTTACGCTGGCCGAGCGCTGCAACATGCCCTCCGTTTCCGCCCACGCAGGCCCGCCCAACATATCAGAGGCTTCCCCTCCGCGACCTGTACAAAGAGGGGCCGACTTCCTCGTACGGGACCGGCCCCGCTCACTCACCGGGGATGACCGCCAACGCTTCAGGTATGTGCTTGCAGCAACAGCAGCTGCGACCCCAGCCGAGGCCTGCTGCAACGGGTGCGCCGACCCCGTTCCGATAACAAGGTCCATTCTTCCAGCTTCGCTCAATAAGCGAAGCGCCTCAAGGACTCTGAAATCTTCCATACCAAGGTAAAAGTGCTACCAATTAATACGCCTAAAATGAAATATCTCTAACGCTATTATGAGACTAACGCAAACAAACTAATTAACTCCCAAAAATTCCTGCCTAAGCTCCCAGCCACCAGGTCACCAAACCTAAAATGATGGCTGGGAGCAGGACCCCAAGCATTTATGCTAAACAAATAAGCAACAACTATGGCCTAGGCGAGGCTCCAACTCCCTGTCAGGAAGCTAGGAACCTCGGAGTTTGGCTGGATGCTGATCTGTCCTTTGGTCCTCAGATAGGCCGTGTGGTGGGTGTTTGCTTCAGCGTCCTAAAAAGTCTGCGGAAGGTTTTAGATCTTCTTCCCACGTCTGCCCGTAGGACGCTGGGGCATGCCCTCGTCACATCGCGCCTGGACTATGGCAACTTACTGTACCTGGGAGCAACCAGTAAGGTAATAAATCGCCTCCAGGTATTGCAGAATGCGGCAGCTCGCAACATTCTGAAGTTTCCTAAAAGATCGGCCTCTAAAGCAGTCCTTCAGACTCTTCACTGGCTTCCAGTGAAGAGCAGGGTCGGGTTTAAAGCCCTTTGTACCTGCCATCGAATCCTTAATGGGAAGGCACCAGCACCACTCCAGAGTCTGGTTACCAGGTACGAGCCTATGCACGCTCTGCGCTCCTCGCATGGGGGCCTATTAAAGGTCCCTAGGACAAGAAAGGCTCGCATGGGAGGTAGATCTTTTCGCTACTTGGTGGCGAAAAGCTGGAATGCCTTACCTCTGGACCTTCGCCTAGAACCGTCTGAATCCGGCTTCAGGAAGAAGCTAAAAACACACCTCTACACCCGGTAAACCGTGCTGATTCTGCGGCTTGCTTGCATGAGTTTTTCTGTCTTAGCGTGGGGACACGCCATCTGAGTGTAACCAGGCGCTTTATAAAATTCCCTTATTATTATTTATTTATTTTTTATTTTAAAAAGTTTTATATAGCGCTGGTTAGACCCGGAGGTATCAGAGCGCTTTACATGAGCATCAGATCATAGTTACAGGTTACATCATTACAAAGGTTACACAGTTCTTAGAGCATGGCAACATAGTTAAATGTAGGGTCGCGATAAATAATAAGCACAAATACATAAGGGGAACAGCAGGCAAGGTGAGAGATTCAGGGGAGGGGGGTTTGAGCAGGGGAAGTAGACAGATAATGAAGGCGGTAAAGAGGAGGGGAGGGTGAGAGACACAGCATGGGAAGAGGAGGGGAAGGGTGACGGGGATACAAATCGGTAGACGATATAATATTGAAAATGTTTCAGTTCCAAAATGATGAGACTGTGAAAGAACTAAAACTAGTCTCTTTGATATGATAATATCATATAGACATTTAATATAGCACAAATCATTCCAGAAGGAGTATCTGCACTGCTGAGAGACTTCCAAAAATAACCAGGTCATCAAATCCTTCTTAAAGGAGATAACGTTTGAGCAGCAGCGGAGACTAGGAAGGAGTTTGTTCCAGTGATATGGGGCGGTGTAGGAGAATGATCTGCCCCCCTGATTTGAGGTTAGTAGGCTGGCAGGATATCTGAAGTGCCTTATGTGTCAGACAGCAAAGTATAAAGATGACCCGTTTTCTGATTGGCAGCCAATAAAGCTTTCAAAGAATGGGAAGGGGGGTGGGAGAGCAAGAAGGAAGACTGCAGATTAGTCTAGCGGCCGTGTTCTGGACCACCCGCAACATGGTTAGCAAGGTGTTGTTTACTGATATTAGCAGAGCATTCCTGTAGTCCAGGTGACTGATAATGAGAGCCTGGACAAGAGTTTTGCTAGCATTGTCTGGAAGCCAAGGAAGGGCCTTTTTATGAATCTTCATAAGGGCAACGCAGGTGTCGCAAGTGGCGTTAACTTGGTCCTTCATGGAAAGTGATCGGTTGAACTTCATTCGGAGATTTTTAACAGTCTGCTTAGGTGAAGAGACAGGACAAAGTTCAGACGGCACCAGTCAGCCGACCAAAGGCTTAACGCTTTCCCAAAGACCATAATCTCAGTCTTTTCGCTGTTTAATTGGAGATAGTTACCAGTCATCCAACCAGCGACTTCCCTCATATAATTAGCAAATTTGCTTTTCACTTTGTTGGGATCTGGGCCGAAGGAAGTAAGAAGTTGGGTGTCGACAGCATACATCACTATTTTCACATCGAAGGCTCTCACCATATGGGCAAGAAGTGCTTCGTACATATAAAAGAGGGCTGGGCTCAGGCACGAGCCCTGGGGCACTTCCTTGTTCAAGTGCATAAGATGTGACTTGACGGGGTCCAGGCAGACTTGTTGCGTTCGGTTGGTGTGGATGTCGTAGAGTCAGTGAAGGAAGTTACATCAAAGGCGTTCAGCAGTGGTATAGCTGCAGAGCTAAGATTTCTTTCACACTGAGTGCAAACATGGAGACCCTGATAGGGACACGTCTCAACACCTGCTTTTAAGAACTGATGGTGCTGAGCACCGGCAGAACAAGGCCCACTTAAAGCCCTGGGATTAAGTCACCTGCGAGAACGGTGCAATAGCAAGCGCACTATGCCATCAGGGGCCAAATTTAACATTTTTCACACAATGCAGCAAGGCAACTTGCTGAGCTGTGTGAAAGGAAGAGAGCAGGAATGCATCATATCTATCAAGATATGGGGCATTCCTGTCCTCTGCCTGCATTAGCGCACAATCTGCAGCCTAGGGCCAACGCATGTTCCTTTGCGGCATGGAGCAAGGGTGCCTGCCTTACAGGCAGGATTGTTCTGGGGCCGAAAGGGACACCTACCAGCACAAAAACAATTTTCTGAGATTCTTTCCTGTTTTTAAGTGTTCTGCAAAATACAGCACACTTTGAAAGAGGAAACAACAAGGAGAGATAAAGATATGGGGCACCTTCCTGCACAAAAACAATCCTTAGTCATTTTCCTCTTTGTAAGTGTGCTGCATTCTTCAGCGCACTTAGAAAGAGGAAACAACAAGGAGAAATAAAGATATTTCTTCTTGTTGCGCCTCTATTGAGAAGGCGTACAATTCTGACACATTTCCAGGTCTACCAGTGTTGATAAATCTGGAAATGCTTCAGAATATATGGGTGGATGCATGGGAACAACCACGCTCCACCAATGTAACGCCCCACGATGCAGAATAACGCACGACAGCGACATGCGCTGTCTTGCGTAACTCCAGATTTACCAAGCCACGCAGGGCTGCATAGGCACCTAAGGCGGCCTTGTGTGGCTTGGTCATTTCATACTAGGTTTTGCATCGTCCTGCATTCCCTTGCGTGGCACAAGGGCGTCGCAAAACCTTAATACACCTAAGCCTATGTTTTTAGGTTTCGACTTTTGGCGAGGGACGAAACCCCTCCCAGTCGAAATCTTTTGTGTTTAGTAGTGAGGTTAGGACAGCCTCTGTTTCCAATTGGTTAGCTCCATAAATGGAGGCTAGCCATTGGGAGGCAGAGGCTGTCAATCGCGCTTTCTCACGAAAACGCGATTCGGGGGCGTTTCTGGTGCTTTTTTTAAGCCCCGCCCCTTTGTCCCGGGCCGCGATGCGATTGGCTGCCGGCCCGGGACACCCCCGTGACGTCATTCCCGGGCCGCGCTGTGATTGGCTGCCGGCCGGGACACCCCCGTGACGTCAGCCAATCACAGCGCGGCCCGGGACCTGACTTGTTTTTTTTGTGTGTTTTCCTCATTTAATGCCGACCACGGCCGCCGGAAGAAGTCCAGGTGAGTGCGTTCCTCTCCCCCCCCTCCCGCTGTCCGTGTCTTTGCCGCCCCCCCCCCCCTCGCGCTGTCCGTGTGCTTTCCCGCCCCTCCCCCCTCCCCCCTGTCCTCGTAGGTGCTTGTTGACTATGGCTACCGACTTTTATTATGCAAGAGGTGTGTGTTTGTTTTTTGGGGGCGGGCTTGAAAAACAAATATCTATATTTCGCGCCAGATAAACACCATCTAAATAGGGAAACGAGCGTTCCTTTGGCATATGCATATCTATCAGTAGAGACAATGAGTGACTGAGGAGAGATTGGCAACTAAGTGCTATAAGGTGTTTACTTATTAGAAAAGCACACGACTGAAACTCTATCCGCAGAGCACAGATAGATATAAAAGGTCGAACATCCTCTGAAAAGCAGAATATATTAAGTTAAGCCAAGATATTTGAAAAAAAGTCACAATTTAGACGTTGCGCGTTCGGTCAAACAGAGCTCGTTGTGAAAGCTCTACACTTTCCCGCATTGTACCAGAACTTTGTGCTGATGAGACAATAGTAGACACTGTGTGCATTTAATAGAGGGCAAACCATTCTGCAGTCCGGGGGGAGACGCTAACCTGTACACCTTACAACCAAGTAAATGCCCGTTTTTTTCCCCAAACCCTACTTGAAAAGTGCCAGATTACATTTAAAACACCCCTGCCACCAGCCTGTTACCCCAATCCGCGTTAAAGGAGCGCGTGGAGCCGGGCACAATTGAAGGGGTTTGGCAACGTGTCCCCTGCGCCAAAATGGAGCCGGCGCCCAGTCAGTCATGTGCAGTCCTTCCCTTATTACACCTTCAGAATCTCCCATTTGCGTCCTCGCTATTAAAAACACACCGTTCCCTAAAGTCGAGGTAAGAGATCGTGCGAGTAACCTTCCGTGTCGTGAGTGTTCGATATCGCCATTTCTATACCTCCGACGGGGCACGGGAGACCCGATGTCCCCAATTAACATCTAAACAACTGAGCCATTTGACGACTTTGCAAATGGAAGTTTATGCTGTTTCCCCCCCAGCCTATTTGCACAAGGGGTCATGTTACTGCAGGCAGCGGGGGCGGTGGGAGGATTGTCCGCTGTGTACCCCCACTTTATAAATCACCCGAATGAATCCCATATATATTTTTTTTATAAGGAAACGGCACACCGTATATACAATTATGCTCCTCGATTATTTGGCGGATGGGGTGTCTCATCGCCGGGCAGTCGCAGCCACTTGAATTATTAAGGGCTTTGCTGTTAGCATTGATCGGGGGTGGCTGGCATGTGTGCGCAGAATGCCAGATTTGTATGTTACATGACCTGTGTGTCTCCGGCTGCATGTTATGCGGGGAGAGGGGGTGGGGGCAGTGGTGCTTGAAGCAGTCTTGACGCGCCGGGGCGGAAGAATGGAGGCTCTCTCGCTGCCACTACTCCCCAGGACACACAGAAACCTGTTTGATCTCAGTGTGGTCTTCAATGTATGTGGATTTATTTATTTATTTTATTTTTTATTTTATGCAATTGTATATAGCGCGGACTTTACCCGATGGTGTCAGAGCGCTTCCCCTCCATAGAAATCGGTATTTTGACGGAGCGTGGGCCAGTGACTTCATTGCCAGTGTTTTTTTGGAAAGTTTGGGGAAACTTCCTTCCAAGGCATGGAACTTTGTTTTCAGCAGCAAAAAAGGGTGGGGTGTTGGAATTGGGGCAGTGTGTGTGTGTGTGAGAGAGAGAGAGAAGGAGGGGGCTGGGTGGTGTAGAATGACAACCAGACGTTGTTTGCTGATGCAAATCGGACAGCCCATAATTGTAACCGAAAAAGCTGCCAATGTTGTGGATTGCACTTTGTGTTCCGATCTGCAGAACGGCTACTGCACGATCTTGTCCCCGTTTATAGAAACTTCCCCTCTTTTAGTGGAAAGAGCCACTTGCTCTACTCCTCCCCCTCTTTTGCTAAATATATTCGCCCCGCCTTTTATTTGATCCATATGCTCACGCCCCATGGGCGCCGTATTGTGCCCTGCGCTCGTGCTCCGCAGTAAAAGGCCCGGTGTAACCTGAGGAATTTGAAATGCAAATAGCAGCCCGTGGGCGCTGAGGCAGAACAAATCAGCCTTTCACCGAGGGGCAGTAATGCCTGCGCCCACTCGCTGCCTTTCGGGTGGGTTCGGGGGTGGCGCGGGACTCCTGACGTCTGCATACTTCTTAGGTGCTGCGTTATTCGCAGACGATGGCGTTGTAAGCACTTTACATGAAAAGTGATTAGAAGATTAACATCTGTCGACATGACCATTTCATCCGCAGCCGGAAGTAGGTCAGCGCCTCTTCCAGGATCCCGGCTGCCGTGCGCATACCTAACAACGAGCCTGCTCTGCAACGAGTATATGTTTCAATTGGCATATATGATGTGACAGGCTGCGCTCGCCAAATTCGCTTTATGTTTGGAGGGAGTGCCTTGCTTTGGGCAGAACAGCAGCCTCGCCTCCTCTGTTCACCCACAATGAAGTAGACTTTGACTCTGAGCAATACAGAGAAAATCACAAAATGGGTATAGAATGAGTAAGCAAAGTCAGAACAACTATTTCAAAGGGTGAAGTCAGGGATGGAAAAGAACTTACAGGAGTAAGAGGCAGAGGCGTCTACTTTCAGAGCCAGCGGCGAAAGGACCTTTCAAAAAACCTTTTTTGGATCTTTTATTTTATTTCAAGATCACCAGCGCCTCGAAGCATAAACAAGTTTGTCCCCTCACTCAGTCCCTGCTGTTCCTCCCCCCTCCTTCTCGCTTTCACCCCCGCCCAGGGCCTCTCATTTCTAATTTAGCCTCTAACTAGGCGCTATAGGCGAGGGGGAGAGCACCTTCCTGTGAGCAGAGCGGTGGGAGATATACGGAGGTCTCTGCTACCTAAGTACCCAGGTCCCTGTGAGCCTCCGGATTCATGTCTAATCCGTTTAACAAAGGTGCTGAAATGTACAGAACTGCTGCTCTATATGCCCATAGAATAAGCACATTGTAGCAAGTAATCTGCCTGCATTTTAAATTGTTTGTTTTGTGTGAGAGAAAAAGGAGAGAGAGATCCCAACTGTTTGTTATGCAGTTATTGTCCCAAGAAGAATGAAGGGATGATTTGGCCATGCTGTGGATTAAAGCTGTAGCGCACAACCCAGCCAGCTCTCTCACATACTTTTCTTAAGTGATTAAGTTTGAGGTGGAGAGAGAGCTGGCTGAGATAGTAAGTCGGGATAGTGAAGAGGGGAGGGTGATAGGTAGGAGAGTGAGGGGGAGACGGGGGCGGTAGGGCAAAGAAAGGGAGGATAGTGGGGAAGAGAGTGAGGGCTGTGATTTGGAGAGAAGAATGTTGGTGAGGATGAAAGTGAGAGAAAGGTATGAAAGAGTGAATGCTGAGGCGAGAGAGAAGGATGAGATGGAGGTAGAAAAATGAGGTAGAAGTGGAGGCACAGTGAGAGGATGGCCAGGTATAGAGCGAGATGAGGTGATGGCAGGGAGAGAGGAGGTTGATATTCCAACTCCTCAATTTTCTGTGCTGCCTACTGTAACACCCAGATGTGGGAAGAGCACTTTTACTTTGTAGCTAGGTTTGCACGGTATAAGTGGTATACATGCACGCGTACATACATACACCGACAGGTAATGTGTAGCCTGACCATAGACAGGCACCTTCCATTGATGATATATTCACTGACCTCACAGAAGTCCCCACAAGCAGTGTGTAACACAAAATGATGGGCCCACCTCAGAGACCCAAGTGGGCAGAGGAACGGGGGATTAACTTTTCCAAGCTTTTTTAATTTGATGAAAACAGTTTACATACTTATTATTAGACCATTATGACTCAACTTGGGTGTTAGGCAGTACCAGATTGCGTTCAGAATTTTAAAACAAGCATTTACAATGCAACTGTTTCGCCGTTGGAAAAGTTTGAGCTATTGGCATTGTAAATGACAAAATTTTTATTTATGTGTTGGTTTTGAAAACAGATAAATAAATGGCATTGTCATTTACATTGCCAATAGCTCTAAATTTTCCAAAGGCGAAACCGTTGCATTGTAAATGCTTGTTATATTTGCTGACAGCACCTGAATTAATTTTTACTTTCATTAGAAGTTCTGTGACTATTTCTTCAAGTTTTCCTTCTTGCAAAAACTTGGTCGTAATTCAGTTGCTGAAATATACAGCAGTGAGTTCAAATAAATAGCTAGAACTTTAAGTACGTCACATTTTTTTGAGTTACACCTTAGGGTTAATAATAAAGAAACAAACTCAATTAATTCTACTAGATTGTTAGCCAAGTTTCTTCGAAAAAATAATATTCAATGTCTATTGACACTTTAGGAGTCTTGAGTCTTTTAAGGCTCTTTTGAAGCCTGCTATATTCCATTATAATGACTCGCATTGGCATTCTTTTCACTACTAGGCGCTGTCTCTCGGGCTTCGGCTATTACTAAGAAGGGTGCCTGGCAGCCATTACCAGTCAACATGGTGGTGTGTAAGCGCCCTGCCTGGTCAACACACAGTCTGCCTGTTTCTTTGTCGAACAATATCCTCAGAGCACCTGTAATGGGTCTTGAACCCAGGCTGTCCCTTGAAAGAGATTCCTTCATGTTACTGAGTTTATCCCTGTCATTGGGGCCATTCAGGGCTGATGGATAACCACTGATCTGAATCAAAATGTCAGGATCCACCCCAGGTCCAAGAGGGACTTTACACCCTAGAGTTTCTGCTTTTACATCAGTCTGGTGCTTCAGTAAACAGTACTCGGCTGTGCCCCGGGATGCACTTTCAATATTGTTGTTCCCCAGGTGGAGAAGTGTGACTATTCGACACGGGTCCTTGGGGCGCAAGCAGTACCAGTCACACCGGATTTCAAATGTCCACAGTCCACCTGCTTTAGGTTCATAAATCATTAGCCTCCCACATGCACACAAACAAGAATTGCGTTTGTACTCTGCCCATCTGGGTTCAGGAGTACCTGCCTCTGCTGCCTTTCGGCTTGCTTTATACTACATAATATACAGCTTACATCCATCTTTAAATATATATTTTGCAACAGCATTCCCAGGGTGAGTACCTGAGGGAAAGCAGGCAGTCCACAAAAAGTATAATACCAGAATATCAAGTTCTAAATAGATTGCTACAAAAATACCATAGCAAGAAGAATGACAACAAAACTATTGGGATGAACTATGAACTATTGTGTCATACCTGTATGATTTGTAGATATTGACACGGTATGTAGATGTGGAGTTAATAATAGTAAAGCTGTACTAACCTAGAAACGTAATTTCACAATGTTTTGTTGTTGATATTGTTGCTACAATATGTGTGTAGCACAATATATTAGTGGTCCATATTTTGAAATGTAACCCCGCATAAACAGACCACGCGTTGCACGTCAGACGAGTCGCAAACGGCTCCCTCAAAAAACTGGAATGTACAAAAAAGACAGTGAGTGCATTTTACACTCTGTGCTAAGTGTAAACGTGCTGTGTGCACGGGCACTTACAACGATGGCCACACAAAGCCACTGATGTGTGCATCTCACGTAGCTAACACTGAGCTACCTAAACATGACACTTCATATTGAATTTCAGTGGAGAGTTGAAACTCTAAACAAGCATTTTAAATGTAGCTCCCTCAATAAAACTTAAGGCGGTGGAAAGACGTGATAAACACAAGTGACAGTTGTTTAGGGAGTTTGACAGGCATTTCTTACTGATTAGATATGACTATTTTTAGCATAGGCACTTTTCAGTAATCGATTATTGATCTTCACTTGATCTGCTAAATCTTCTTGTCAATGGCTCCTTGTTTTCTTAGCACAGTAAGTGCCATTCAGTAAACTAATCCCGGCACTTCAGGTACTCTTAAAATGATATTTTTGTTTGTCCTATCATAGGACATCCAAAGTACAGTCAACGCATTTCATTCCACTAAAGGGAACTTCCTCGTGGCGGTTGAACTGAAATACATCACAATTTAAAACTATTGTTTACCATAAACATTAAAAGGCTGCAGTCCTAATGACTGTGCACAGATTCCAATCAAATATACGTATACTTTATTGAGGTACATCACAGAAAAAAAATCACTTTGTAATATCCATGAACTTACAAGTTCTTTTATGACAGATGTACACCATTTATTTACCAAGACATATAATGTACTATGGCATTTGTTTGTTGATGTTCTCATGGTCTAAATAATGTACTTGTGAGGAAACAACACAAAGCACAAAACATTTCTCCTCCCTACAATCACCTTTGTTAGAACTGGGGGTCTTTAGTTGGCAGAGGTAGGTACCTTTGACCAAATAGGGACCCTTGCTTCTAGTCAGGGAAAGGGGATTACACTCCTGGATAACCCCTGCTCACCCCCTTGGTAGCTTGGCACGAGCCGACAGGTTTATCTCAGAGGCAGTGTGTTAAGCATTTGTGAACACATACAGAAATGCAGTGAAAACACTACAGATGGACACCCCACAGGTTTTATAGGATATAGACTTAAAACAAGACCACAAACAACAAAAATCTACAATACTATAATTAATAATAATTCTTCAAGATGGTAGGAATAGTTCAAAAATAGGTTATTCAGTTAAAACCAGTCTTTAGCAACAGATAATCCCAACTGGAGTTATCACGGCGTCCAGGTCAAAGAAATCACCAAAGTACGTCGCCAACTGAAAGGTTCGCAGCGTCTGCCCCGGAGTCAAAAGAGACCTACACAAAACAGTACCTTAGAAAAGCGAAAACAGAGACAGCTCATGGCGTCGCTGAGATGCCGCGTCATAGGCGGGTTGCGGTGTCGGTTCCTTGCTTCGGGGGAGATGATGCGTCGGGTGCTGGATGCTGGTGCAGGCAGGGGAGGCGTCGGTTCCTCACCAGAGAGGAGGTAACCTCAAGATGGCGCCAAAACCATGGTTCCGCACTATGTCACGATGTCGATGGATTCTTGACCACCCACGTCGACGATCGGCTCCGTGACGATGCCGGCTTCATAGTCAATACGGCACAGCAGCAGACGTCGGGCCTACGTCGCAAGTCGGAGCAACGCTCAAGGCTATGGCAGGCTTACAATGTCGACCGCTGGCGTCAGTGTGGCACGGCGGCAGGTGTCGGGTCTACATTGCAAGTCGGATCAGCGCTCAAGGCTTCGATGCAGATGACGGCATCGCTCGCCGGTATCAGTGTTGCAGAATTCCTTCTGCAGCAACTAGCACAGCAAGTTCCAGATGCAGGCAAACTGAAGGGGTGATGTCTGGTATCCCTGAGACTTCGGTCAGGAGGCGATTGCTCAAATCAAGCCCTTGGAGTAATATTCTGCAAGATGATGAAAGTTCTTAAAAAGTTCCTTCTCCTTTCCTTGGCAATGAAGTGACCACTGCAGGCCAACCCAGCAAACAGCACACTGGCAGAGGGGCAGTCCAAAGTCCTGCAGCTTCCTCGGTTCGTCTCCTTGGCAAAGTTTTGTCTTGTGTTCCCAGAAGTGATCTAAAGTCCTGGGTTCTGGGCACAAATATTTATACTAGCAAATCCTTTGCCCTCTGAAGGCAGAGGGTCCTGTACCTAGTCGAAACCAGTTCTGTGCAGTCCTAGAGCACTTTGTTTACATGACTCCTTCTTTCCTGTGGCAGGGTGGGCCAGGGTCATCTGACACACCACAGGAGGTGGAGCCAGCATTGTGGAAGGCAGGCACAGTCCTATTCAGGCCCAGGTGCTACTCCTCCCACCACTCTACATGCAGATGGGTCTATTCAGCCCTGCCCCGACTCACCCTGCCCCCTGGAGCCACCCAAGCCCCTCTCACTCACAAAACCAGACATACAATACACAACCTAGCAGAGGCAGGCTGGATTGTTTGGCAAGAAAATACCTCATTTCTAAAAGTGGTATTTGCAAACACAGTATGTTAAAACCAACTTCACTACAAGATGTATTTTATCATTCTAAGTGCAGGCATACTAAGTTCGAATTTCTACTTGTTCCCTGGGTCAGTTAGGATTATAAAATGTTATAATCCTAACTCCCTATTCTGGCCTATGTGGGACAGGTAGCATTGCAATAGTGAAAAACGAAAATGGCTGTAATTCACTATCAGGACATTCCATGCACATCAGGGCATGTCCTACTTTTTACATACAATGCACCTTGCCCTAGGGCCTACCTTAGGGGTGACTGAAATGTAGAAAAGGGAAGGTTTAGGGACTGGCAAGTGGGTGCACTTGCGAAGTCGACATGGCAGTCACAGACTTAACACAGGCTCTGCAATGGCAGGCCTAAGACACACTTTACAAGCTGCTTCAGTGGGTGGTACAATCAGTGCTACTAGCCCACCAGCAGCATTTGAAATAACCTGGGCACACATGGTGCACTATACTAAGGTCTGACAAGTAAATCAAATAAGCCAATCATGGAGTCACTTAATCGGTACATTAATTTAACATAGGGAGCACTTGCACTGTGGCACTGAATAACAGCGGCACAGTGCCCAAAGCATCTAAACCAGCAAAACATATCAAAAACAGAGGAGGCAATCAGTGCAAAATGGAAGGAAGACTCACGCCAATGGTACCAGGTCTAACAACCTTCATATACAATCATCATTTTATTAAAAATCTGTATGATGGCATTTATATTCAAATTCCTATTTGGACTCTATTTACCTTAAAAATATTTCAATATTCTTCATATTATTTGTATATTCTCTCATCCAAAACAGTATATTGTCTACTATTGTTCGCTTACTTAATGCATCCTATTTTATTCAAAGCAAGTTTTTCTTTATCCGTTCTTGAATAAATATTGTAAAATACCCACTCTTGGTCATGGTGTGTGTATAATTTAAAAATATGTTTATCACTGTACCACATCCACTATTTTATCATTCTACAAAGTTATAACCACTGTTGGAGCTTACCTAGCAAATTCTGCATTTTATCATACTGTAATACAATAAATGTTCTTGTTCCTTCCGGCGTATGATCTGCCATCTGTTTTTATTCTTTATCTGTACACAGAAAAGGAAAGTACTTTTTATGTAACCAACTCAATTCTATCACAATACGTCAATTCAAAATACTAATGCTAAATGCAACATTAGTCCAATGGCTCTTTCACCATCTCATATTTTCATTAGTGACTACCACAATCAAAACTGGAATAAAAAATGAGAGCATATCGCCATCCCCCAAGATACTACTTTGAGGTGAGAACATATTGGTTTTCAGGTTCCAGCTATCTATTATGGGAACTCAAAAGAATCATTATTCTTAATAAATGAATGACCAAGTCAAATGGCGATCCTTTAACAGGAATCTTATGAATAAAAGTAATAGTTGCTGTCGGAATAACATCCATACGGAGTGTCTAAACACGAACATCGCCATTTAGTTTTCTCAACTTCCTAAGAATTATGAGCAGTACCTCTGCTTATCTTTTACTGCTATGCTTCATCCCCCAAAACAAAACATTTTACATATAAATCTGTGTATGCTCTTGACAAGTATCTTTTCATATTGCGTTGTCTTGCGTCAAGGTGTATCAGCCAGCCCGTGGGAGCCATCAGGGGCGGCACTTCAAAAGGTTGTGTTTCCCAAAAATGGACATGATCCAGCCCGGAAGCATATACTCAATCAATTTAATGTCAAGTGCTGCACCATTTTTGAGAGGAAGAAATTGACCATTAACCCCATGTTTATCATTAATATTATTATGCTATGTTATATACGTACATACTATTCAGGTGAATGACATTTTAGCGTCATTTTCAATTACATATTACTTGTCCTTTGCAAGTCACGTGTAGTCTTGTATTTATAGATTATAGATTGCTACCACTTTAGTAAGAATTATTGTGAGAGTCTAAAGGTTGCATCAAATTGTAAAGATCTTATGTTAAATTATTTTAAATGCTTTTGCTATATAAGTTGCTTTTTATGTTTTACTCCAGTTGCCCTATTATTTTCTCTACTTGTTAAATAATGTTGGATCTTATGTTGTCATATTATGCTCCATCTTATCGGGAAAGCAATCCTATTACTGGTTTGTTGTTAATAAAGGAATCCCCAATTTTAGAGTAAATGGTAACTTGCGCTACATTTACCCACTTAATTCAATGTTCCTGATCAAGGACTCAGACTCAGAATGTGAACACATACCTCATTAGGCCGTCTTGTAGTATATGTTACTTATTGTGATGCATCATATGCCAAATCTCAGATGTTGAATTTGAAAATTCTGGGTTCATCAATGAACTAAACAATATGACCATTTTATATAACATAATGTAATTTTTGATCCTTATTAAGCACTTTTTCAGTTTCCCTAAGATGGCAAATCCATTTAGCCTCAGTCTGTCTAAGCATGCAAACTCCCTCCTGGGTAACTAAAATATGATAAATTCTGTTAAATGGAAATGTTCTCATATCTAAGTCCTTAGAACAAATGTGTGCAGACAATGGGTATGTGTGATCCTTAATGTGAGGTGCCCTGGAATGTTGCAAGATTCTGAGTTGCTTGTTGGTGCTTCCAACATAAATGTTCTCAAACCTGCAGATGATCACATATCTATATCTATATATATAAACACGAAAGTATGTCTGTCTGCTTGTCCTTTATGAATTACCACACGATTCATCCGATCGCCATGAAACTTTGGGAAGTTGTTGAGTACACTCCCGCAAAGGTTTCTGTCGAAATGTTATTTTTTAAATCGGCCCCCCAGGGCCTTCATAATCTTTTGAATACTGAAATAGACAGCGAATTTGCGAGAATCGTCGACAGTTATGACCCCCAAACGGAAATCGATTGGTCAATCTACATCAGAATCACGAAAGAAAAAGGCATTATGAGCTTCAGAAACAGACGAGCAACGGGAAGCAAGATTAGAAGCTGTTCGAATACAAACTGCTCAAGCCCGTAATTCTCAAACGAACGATCAACGAGAATCAAGATTGGAAGCCGATCGAGTACGCACTGCTCAAGCCCGTTCTTCTCAAACGAACAAGCAACGAGAATAAAGATTGGAAACAGATCGATTACGCACTGCTCAAGCCCGCTTGAATGAAACAGGAGAGCAACGAGAATCAAGATTGCCAAATGATCAATTACGCACTGCTCAAGCCCGCTCGAATGAAACAGGAGAGCAACCAGAATCAAGATTGGAAGCCAATCGAGGACGCACTGCTCAAGCCACACTTAGAAATGTTTTAAAAAATAAAATGAATAAGTTTCAATAACAATGACACAATGTAAATTTAATGTTATCATAACAAGTTTCCTTGAATTTCCTTTCTTCTGAGATCGCAGCAAAGCGCGACGGGTAAGCTAGTATTACATAAGTGCTATCACAATTCAGGAAATGTTTTATTTTAAACTCCTGTTGTGTGTTGTAACAGGATTCTACTATTTACTGATGTCGAGTTGACCAGCCGAACAGTTACCACAGATGTATAAACCCTATTGGACATTTGGGAAGCCAGCTATCGTTTATTGGAATAGGCTGTATGTAACTAGGGTTAACCATTTCCCGAGTGGTGCGACCCCCTCCTGTATGTCACCAAAAGTCTACATTCTCCAGTCCGGAAAAGCTTCCAATTCCTTCTTATACTTTAAACATCATCAGTTGACATGATTTTGAGTAAGGTGTACTCAATGCCAGTCTTTCTTTCTTTTGGGACCTCAGTTTCGTCCATAAGAGGTCTACTGTTCTGACCAGGCGAGCCTTTTTCTCAAACTTATACAATATCTTCTGGTTGTTTTAGTTGTGTGGTTAGTGTATTCAAGTTGGCTTAAACAAGCTTTCTTCTACAAACACAAATCAGGGTATTCAGGAAAAGTAGTCTGATGCTTTCACCTCCAACACCAAACCCCAATCGTACGATGGAAAGATCACTGTCATTTAAAAAAGACATGATGAATGCTAATTACTTATTGACAACATATATTATAGATCGGCATTCAACTTCTTATCCATCCAACATAACACAGGTATTGCATTTATGCCGTAAATTCATATTTTGATGCACCAAATTATCACCAAGTATGCTCTTTTAAGTCTGAATTTAATATACACATTAGGTAAACACCAAGGGGCAGATTTATGAAGGACTTGCGCCGCCGGTGCGTCACTTTTTCCCATGTTAAAAATGACGCACCAGCGGCGCAAGTCCTTCATAAATCTGCCCCAAAGTATCAACTAATCTCATTGTGCATAAATGCCACCAATATTATTTGAAAATCATGATTTGATTTCTGCAACATTAGCCTTTTATACTTGCTGCAGAGCAGATTCACCACAAGTGAGTACAGATCTATACCATCTCAATGTAATGTTATCCCCTTCATTTGCAATACTTGAAAGATATATAAGATGTGACAATGCTTACATAAAAGAAGATTGTGATCCTTAATCAACCTCTACTGTTAGTTTTGCGTATTTTCTAATTATTAAAATCATATGAACTTACTTTTACTTCTTGAATCTAATATTTCAGAATTATTACATTAGTATTTTTCCTTTAGTTTTGATATCCAAATACTCTCTTCCTAGTTCCCCTAGTTATTCGATATAATTTCAAATAAGCCACTCAGCCTTCTTATCTCACTAACTTGCCTGATTCTCTTAGTTAACATGAATAATCTTGAAATTAATGATTGTACAGAGATAGTGTCAGATAATAAACAATTTTCACCTCACTTTTTTATTGTGTTATAATAAAGCATAAACAATTAGACACAGATAAACTAGCTCAGACAATGTCCCAATATAATAAAATACAACTCTGCTAACAAGAAAGGTAAGCACCTGAACTAACTGGCCCATGTCAGAATAGTCCCTTTCATTCATACTTTTGACTGCTAGATGCTCCTGGAGTCTCGAGAGATTGAAAAGATCTTTGTTAGCTATTACCACAAGTTATATCAGAGTATAAGCCCCCCGCGCTGAAGTAGTGTTCTGTCCCATCAACTTTGGTGGTTTGGGCCCTCTCCACGGTTGACCGAGATGAGCTGGACTTGCCACTGAAATGGGAAGAGATTGAAACGGCCATAGCCCCCTCAGCCTCTGGGCAGAGCCTAGGCCCAAATGGGTTTCCCACTGAGTTTTTCAAAAGGTTCACCTCACTTGTAACCCAGAGTCTGTTGGATCCAAATGAGGAGGTGGGCTGATCGTGCACCCTACCGCAGAATATTTGGTGCAGCACAATAGTTACTACCCATAGGCCCTATTAACCCCTGAAGGAGTGCTTCTCATACCGGCTTTTTTCTTTGATCAATGTGGAGATTAAACATCTTGCTAAAGTATTGGGCCCTAGACTTGCCAAAAACATTGGGACACTGATCCATGAGAAACAAAATGCTTTCTGCCTGGAAGGAGCACAAGGAACTGCCTAAGCTGACTTCAAGTGGCATTAGCTAAGACTGAGGAACTCCAGGGTCCGGCAGCATTGCTCCTAATAGAGTATAAAAAGGATTTCTATACTGTGCACTGGCCTTATTGCTGTAAGATGCTCCAGAGAATGAACATTGGTCTCAGAGTTGTTGCCTTTGGGGCGCTAGAGGGCGCACACGCAGAATGGCCGCACTGATGTGAGGTTCCTGCAGCCTGGATCAATAATCCTTCAATTATCCGCTTTTACTGACTCCTTTCCCGTCGAAAATATATATGAGGGGAGAGAACACAGCTCTGCAGCATCAACGAAAATTTGAAGAGTGTACGACTTGTCCCGACCAAGTTAGAGGCAGCGGAGTACTTGCCGGGACCTGAGCTGGAGCTGGGCGGTACGTGCTGAAGGGGCCAGAAATCTACGCAAGACCGCGGCGCTCCACGAGGCGCACAGGCCTCGCGGGGACCCATTGCCAGGACAGAGCCTGAGGGATTTTTTTGACAGTGGCGGCAATTGAATTGGAGACGACGTTCGAGTGATCCTGAGGTACAGGCCTAGACATACCCCGGCTGCACTTGTCGGCCCACGGTCAGGTGGCCCACGATCCTTCCTCATCTGCACGAACTGGATGGGCCCCCGGTAGCACTGCCCGTGCCAGCATTATAGAATCCCAAAGGGCTGTATACAGTACACACAGCCCTGGCAGGAGTGGTGCGGTGAACCCCTCTCCCGCCCATGCAACGCAATTGCGCGGCTAGCCTGAGCCTCCCTGCGCACTGATAGTGAGAGCGCCAAACTGCACTGCATCGTGCTCATGTCTACAAGTTCCCTCCCTATCAGAGAAGGATGGGAGAAGCGGGCTTCATCAACTACCGCAAGTCCCTACAAGAGACCCACGATGGGTAAGCAAGATAACAAGTGTTGGACAGGCCACGTGAAGGGCTTGCTTCCTACCCGCATGACAGGGCCCGAGCCCGGCCCTCCAGGTGTTACCCACCAAAGCCACCCGCACCCCGTCTCGTACGGGACTCCTGCTCCCGGACATCTTTGCATCATGGGGCCGAATCACTACCGGCCGGCCCGGCCGCCATCTTGGACACTGCACCACGAGGCCGCGTGGCCTCAGATCGACCCTAACCCTGGGCCTGGCCAGGCCCCGACATCCCGGCACCACTATCCACCCAGGAGGTGAGCGGCCCACTTGGCAGGTCAATGGGAGAAAGAAGTGTCGATGGCTCTCCCCCGCCAGGTGCCGATCGCCCCCAGCTCCCCCGGGCGCTGGCTCCACCCCCCTGCTGGGTGTCTGGACTCCCTCATCCCGGACCTCCCGACCCCCAAGTGCGAGGGTCCGGACATCAAAGGGCGCCAGACCTATAACTGGGGCAGCTCCAGAGCAGGAAGGGAGTTGTATCCTGGAGTCGAGAGACACCGTGAAGAACTCCTCCTTGACGGACTACTGGCGCTGCCGTAGCCCTGCCTTGCGAATTATCATCTTGTCTGCTGGTGCTGCCGCAAAACCTTCTGAACCCTTCATCGTCACCGGGACCTGCTGGCGCCGCCGCGGACCGTCGCTACCTACGATCATCTCGGGACCTGCTGGCTCCGCCGCGGCCCGTCCATCTAGAACGCCGAGCTCGAGGATTGTGAGCTATCCATCTTATCATCGCATCTACCAGATTGGTAACAAGACTGTCCCGCTACCCCCTTTCCACCCGAGAGACTAGAATCGAGGGGACCCCTGAGTCCAGACCTCCTTGTACCATTCTACCGTACTTTAAGATTGCTTATAAAGAACGTTAAACCTTATCCTTGTGTGGTGTACGTCTGTGGGGGGGGAAGTTATTCGTCTGTACGATCGCTGGAGACGGCTCTCCCCGGAGACCTCTCCTCTTGTCCTCGGCCGACCCTCCCGGTCCGTCTAACATTGGTGGCAGCGGTGGGATCCGAATCAACGCGTAATCGTACAGAGAGTAGCTCACCCCACGACAAAACCACAATGACAACCAAAGAGAGCGGATCCACCGAGAAATTCCAGATGGAGAAATTGGAAGAATACAGCCATCGTGAGTTGAAACAATTCTGCATTGAACTAGGCATTGCTACCACCGGTCTGAGTACGAAAGACGATTTCAAGCACGCCATTGAGTCATGGGCAGAAACCGGGGCCGCCAGACCCCCGGACCAAAATGTTGCAGCATCAGAGAGGAACACCACGGCCCCCGAGGAGCGGAGAACGGGTCTCTCGCAGGAAGAGATCCAAGAGAGAGAGAAAAACAGACTACATGAGTTAGAAATGGCCCGGCTCAAAATGGACGGTGAACTCAAATTAGCCGAACAAAAACTGAACCTAGAACATCTGCGGCTCCGAGAAGAACGAGAAGAAAAACAGAGACAAGGAGAACTCGAAGAAAAGAGACTAGCGTATGAACATGAGCGCAAGCTAGCGGAAATAGACTTACGAAAGCAGAACAAAGAACTGGGGGTGCCCGAGCAACCGCGCACCCCAGGAGCAACAGAAAAGAAAGTACACATCCCCAAGGATGTCGTTCGAGAGTATTTCCGAGATGACGACATACAACAGTGGTTCAAGGCCTACGAGATCGCCATGACCTCCCACCGGATCGATCGAAGTGACTGGGGAGCCGGTCTATGGGGGAGGTTCGTCAATGAGGGCCGCGATGCCCTGTTACAACTCCCAGACCACCTGATGACCTCCTATGACCACATGAAGGCTGCCCTCCTCACCCGATATGGGCTCACACCCGAAATGTACCGCCAGAGGTTCCGAGACTGCACCCGGATCCCGGGTACAACTTGGGTGGAGTACGTAAACTATTTCAGCCGAGCCTTCGAGGGGTGGATCAAGGGGAGCCATGTAACGACCTACAAGCAACTTTTTAATCTCATGGTATGGGAGCACCTCTCTAACAACTGCTTCGTCGAGCTCAGGCAGCACCTCCTCGACAGCAAATTGACGGATCCACCGCAGCTCGCCGCCGAGGCTGACCGGTGGGAGATTACCCGAGTAAGCCGGAATGGGCCACACAAACAGAACCGGAACCACCAAGGTCAGCACCGTCCCCGAGGAGGAGGAGGCCAGGGACGAGGAAAAGACACCGCCCCAGTCGCTCCCGCTGCCAGCACCCCGCCCCCGGCCAACCGGGGCAACACCCCGGTGCGCCCGGGGTACAGAGCCAATGTCACGTGTCACCGATGCCAGCGAGTCGGCCACTACGCAAATGACCCGAACTGTCCTCAGAATCAGACTCCGAGACCCCGCCAGATGGCTGCCGCCGCCCTGGGGGAAGAACAAATCTCCGAAGAACAAGAGGAATGCGAGCAAGAACAACCGGAGTGGGAGCCGGCCGCCATGGTTCTAGCGTGCCTAGGAGGAAGAGACATGGTCCCGCGGGCTCCCCTACCCGCCAACACCAGAAAATATAGTCAGTGGGTAAATATTAATGGGCGCAGGGCCGAAGCCCTACGTGACACCGGGGCCAGTGTGACAGCCGTCCGCTGTCACCTGGTGACCCCAGAACAGATCCTGCCGAACATTCTCTGCCCTGTCCGTTCCGCCGACAATTCCGAGAGTCTGTGTCGGATGGCCTGCGTCCCCTTCGAATGGGGAGGAGTCTCCGGCATGTTGAAGGTGACGGTCCGAGATGATGCCCCCGTGGACTGTCTCCTGGGGAATGATCTTGAGAGTTCCCCGTGGGCCGCCGTAGAGAGAAGAGAGCACCTGGGGATGTTGGGCCTCCCGGACTGGGCGTGCGTAACCACCCGGTCCATGGCCGCCCGTACCATCGCCCGACCCGAAGAACCTGAATGGCCAGCACCTCCTCCCCCGGTCGCTCCAGTAGAAGACACCGACCGTGCCGACCCCCAGAGCAAACCCCCGAAGGGCTCGCTCAGCTCCAGGACCTTCCCAGCCTGGCTCAGTGGCGGCAGGAAGGGGGGCCCACCCAGGAACAGTTCCGTCAAGAGCAGAAGACCTGTCCCTCCCTCGAGGGACTCCGCCAGCAAGCCCTTGCCCAAAGCCCAGGGGACACCACCGGAAACCATTGGATTTATTGGGACAACGACCTGTTGTACAGCGAACAGAGAATCGCGGAGTTAGGGGCCAGTCGAGTGCTAGTGGTGCCCCTCCGCTTTAGAGACTTCTTGCTAAACTTGGCCCACGATGTCCCCCTGGCTGGTCACCTGGGTCAAGACAAAACCTACAGTCGCCTGGTGACCCACTTTTTCTGGCCCAAGATGAGAAACGACGTCCTCAACCACTGCTGTCCTGCCCCACGTGCCAGGCCAGCGGGAAGAGCGGCCGCAAACTTAAAGCACCTCTGCAACCCTTCCCAGTTGTCACCACCCCGTTCGAGAGGGTGGGAATAGACATTGTGGGGCCCCTGGACCCCCGTACAGCACAAGGACATCGGTTCATCCTGGTACTGGTGGACCACGCCACCCGCTACCCCGAGGCTGTTCCCCTGCGAACTGTGACAGCCCCAGTGGTCGGCCGGGCCTTGATGGGGATCTTCTCCCGGGTGGGCTTTCCCCGAGAAGTCGTCAGCGACCGAGGCACAAACTTTATTTCAAAATATATGAAATCCCTCTGGCAACAATGCGGGGTCACCTACCGATTCACGACCCCCTATCACCCTCAAGGTAACGGACTAGTCGAGCGGTTTAACCGCACGCTCAAAGGGATGATTGGGGGATTGGAAGAGCCCCTCCGTCGCCAGTGGGATGTGCTACTGCCGTGTCTCCTCTTTGCATATCGAGAAGTCCCCCAGAAGTCCCTTGGCTTCAGCCCGTTCGAACTCTTATACGGACACCCTGTACGAGGGCCCCTCAGCCTAGTCAAAGAAGGTTGGGAGATGCCCCCCCTGAAGACCCCTCCAGATGTCTTCAAGTACCTCCTGACCCTACGCAATCAGACCAGGCGATTCAGAGAAATGGCGAAAGCGAATCTTGAGGCCAGTCAGGAGGACATGAAAAAGTGGTACGATCAAAATGCCTCCTCCATCGAATTCGAACCTGGTCAACAAGTGTGGGTGATGTCCCCCACCGAACCCTGCGCCCTACAGGACAAGTGGACGGGGCCCTTCAAAGTGGTCGAGCGCAAGAGCCCCGTCACCTATCTCATCGATATGGAATCTTCACGAAACCCCCTCCGGGTTCTCCACGCCAATAGACTAAAACCCCACTTTGTGCGCTCGGAGCTCAGCCTCCTGATGGCTACAGACAGCGGAGCCGAAGAAGACTCCGAGCCCCTCCCTGATCTCCTAAGGACCCGGGAGAAAGATGGTTCCGTGGACCGGGTCCGACTCTCAGAGGCCCTCACCCCGGAACAGCGCCAAGGCTGCCGCGACATCCTGCTGCAGTTTGCAACTCTGTTTTCCCTCACTTCAGGGGTCACCCCCCTGGTGCTTGCACGACGTGGACACTGGGGACAGTCCACCTATCCGACATCGGGCATACCGCGTACCGGATCGGGTACGGGCCTGCATCCAAGAGGAGGTGTCCAAGATGCTCACGCTCTGGGTCATCGAGCCCTCAGACAGCCCCTGGGCCAGCCCAGTGGTACTGGTCCCCAAAGCAGCCGCCCCCGGCACCACTCCCGAGCTCCGATTCTGCGTCGCCTACCGGGGCTTGAACGCTGTCACCAGAACCGACGCTCATCCCATCCCCCGAGCGGATGAACTGATCGACCGCATGGGAGCTGCCCGCTACCTCAGCATCTTCGACCTCACAGCGGGCTACTGGCAGTTCGGTCTCACACCCAGGGCCCAAGAACGCTCCGCCTTTTCCACCCCTGATGGCCACTACCACTTCAAGGTCATGCCATTCGGCATGAAGAACGCCCCAGCTACTTTCCAGCGACTAGTGAACCAGGTTTTGGCGGGACTCGAGGAATTCAGCGCCGCCTACCTGGACGATATCGCTGTGTACAGCCGCCACTGGTCCGACCACCTCCACCACCTCCGAGAGGTCCTGCAGGCCCTCCAACGGGCCGGCCTCACGATCAAGGCCAGCAAATGCCAAATAGGTCAGGGGTCCGTGACCTATCTCGGACACCAGGTGGGAAGCGGTCTGGTAGCCCCTCTTCAACTCAAGATCGCTGCCATCCAGTCCTGGCAGCCCCCCATCACCCAGACCGAGGTCCGCGCCTTCTTGGGGCTCACAGGTTACTACCGGCGGTTCGTGAGGGACTATGGCAGCATTGTGGGGCCCCTCACGGAACTCACATCCAAAAACCACCCAAAGAAGGTCAACTGGACCCCAGACTGCCAAGCGGCCTTCGAAAAGCTGAAGGCCGCCATGTGCTCTGCCCCTGTGCTCCAGGCCCCCGACTACAGTCGGGAATTCATCGTCCAAACGGATGCCTCCGACCATGGCATTGGGGCAGTCCTTTCCCAGTTGAACCCCGAAGGACTTGACCAACCAGTAGCCTTCATCAGCAGACGTCTCCTGGCCCGAGAACAACGCTGGAGCACCATCGAGAGGGAGGCCTTCGCAGTGGTGTGGGCCCTCAAAAAGCTCCGGCCTTATCTCTTCGGTACCCACTTCCGGGTGCAGACAGATCATCGGCCCTTGCAGTGGCTAATGCAGATGCGGGGGGAAAACCCAAAACTATTGCGTTGGTCCATCTCCCTGCAGGGAATGGACTTCACTGTGGAACATCGACCTGGGCAAGACCACGCTAACGCAGATGGCCTGTCACGCTTTTTCCGCCTCGACGAGGAGAGTCCCCAAGAGGATGGGTGACTCTCCCCGCCTTCAGCTGGGGGGGACGCATGTTGGACAGGCCACGTGAAGGGCTTGCTTCCTCCCCGCATGACAGGGCCCGAGCCCAGCCCTCCAGGTGTTACCCACCAAAGCCACCCGCACCCCGTCTCGTACGGGACTCCTGCTCCCGGACATCTTTGCATCATTGGGCCGAATCACTACCGGCCGGCCCGGCCGCCATCTTGGACACTGCACCACGAGGCCGCGTGGCCTCAGATCGACCCTAACCCTGGCCCTGGCCAGGCCCCGACATCCCGGCACCACTATCCACCCAGGAGGTGAGCGGCCCACTTGGCAGGTCAATGGGAGAAAGAAGTGTCGATGGCTCTCCCCCGCCAGGTGCCGATCGCCCCCAGCTCCCCCGGGCGCTGGCTCCACCCCCCTGCTGGGTGTCTGGACTCCCTCATCCCGGACCTCCCGACCCCCAAGTGCGAGGGTCCGGACATCAAAGGGCGCCAGACCTATAACTGGGGCAGCTCCAGAGCAGGAAGGGAGTTGTATCCTGGAGTTGAGAGACACCGTGAAGAACTCATCCTTGACGGACTACTGGCGCTGCCGTAACCCTGCCTTGCGAATTATCATCTTGTCTGCTGGCGCTGCCGCAAAACCTTCTGAACCCTTCATCGTCTCCGGGACCTGCTGGCGCCGCCGCGGACCGTCGCTACCTACGATCATCTCGGGACCTGCTGGCTCCGCTGCGGCCCGTCCATCTAGAACGCCGAGCTCGAGGATTGTGAGCTATCCATCTTATCATCGCATCTACCAGATTGGTAACAAGACTGTCCCGCTACCCCCTTTCCACCCGAGAGACTAGAATCGAGGGGACCCCTGAGTCCAGACCTCCTTGTACCATTCTACCGTACTTTAAGATTGCTTATAAAGAACGTTAAACCTTATCCTTGTGTGGTGTACGTCTGTGGGGGGGAAGTTATTCGTCTGTACGATCCCTGGAGACTGCTCTCCCCGGAGACCTCTCCTCTTGTCCTCGGCCGACCCTCCCGGTCCGTCTAACAACAAGCAACCTAAGCTGACATTTGAAGCCGCTGGCAACAAGAAAGGATTGCGTGGTGTGCCGGACGCGGCAGGCTCCCAGAGCCCATCAACAACTGGGACGAGTAACGGTTCCTCCACGCCGGACATACAGCAGATGATGCAGGAGATGAGGCAGGGGTTTGCCACAATAGTGGATAAAGTCGACCGGATATCATCTAGAATGGACGCCATCGCAAAGAAAATGGATGTCCACGAGGAGCGCATCACGGAAACCGAGCTACGCATATCAGTTAATGATGATACAACTGCCACTCATACCACGCAACTCTCGAGAATGGACAACGTCCTCAGGGTTATTGCTGCGAAGAATGAGGAGTTGGAAGCCCGCAGTCGAAGAAACAACATTCGCGTGGTGGGCGTGCCGAATCCACCAACAGGGGGCGCATGGAGGACTATGTAGAGAAGATACTACTTGCTGCTGTTGGATCTGAAGCGTTTTCCAAACAATTCATTGTTGAAAGGGCGCACCGTTTACTTGGTCCACGACCAAAACCTGGAGCCCCGCCAAGGCCCATCATTGCACGGCTCCTGAACTATCGTGACCGCGACACTGCGTTACGGGCGGCTCGCACCAACCAAAAGCTCACGTGTGATGGAGTTAGCTTTTCCATTTACCCTGACTTCACCCCTGTGGTGCAGGAACAGCGCCGTAAATTTCTGGATCTTAAGAAAAAGCTCCGTGTACTCCAGATTGACTATGTGCTGCTGTACCCAGCGAAGCTGAGAGTAACCCAACAAGCTAAGCAACATTTCTTCACAAACCCACAGCAAGTGGACAATTTTTTGAAAACTCTGAGACGGGCGAGAACTGGTCATAGAAACAACGGTGAGCAAGAGCGAGAAGACGAACAATCACTACATGAAGATTTGTGATCCGTTGGCTTTACTGTTGCAGCGAGACACTGATCTATAGACATCACTCTAGAGTCTCATGAGGGCGGCGATCGGGATGGGCCTCCGCTGCTATACGAGAATACCATGGACGGGTATTGGACTGTTGGTGGTAATGTATTCCAGGCACCACCCCCCTTCCCCTTGATTGTGTCCGATTGTGGCTGTACAGGACGAAGGGCACGGTGAGGGGGGTGGAATTGTGCAACCTAAGATGACCCCCATAGGGTATACCCCAATAGACATGTTGACTATATTGCAAATGTTGGGATGTTTGGCTGTTGTAGGGGGTGGGGGGAGGGACAGGGATTCTGGCAAGTTGGGGATGCTTCAGTGGGAGGGGGTGGGAAGGTGACCTCTTTGCATGATTTGTTGGGCTATGATGTCAGAAGTGTTCTAGATGCTTCTATGAAGAGGCCACGTAGCTATAACCAATTAAGTGCTGCACTGTGTAACTCCTGTATAAACCGGAAGAGAAGACCTAATACTTGGGCCCTTATTATGTCGGTCAGTGTTGATGAGGGAGGGAAGGGATTAGGTCCGAAGGGGCCTGTCTGGGGCCCCATCACGACCCGAAAAAGTGATTTGATGTGTGACACATTCGTAGGCCTGGAATATGTTGGGCACTATTATGTTTGGGTACTAACAAGTTGAGGATGTTTCAATTAATGAGGAATCAGGGGGGGAGTTTAGGAAGGTTATCACAAATTTCGGCGTAACAGATATCGAAGAGATGTTATGGTCAGATCCGACAGGATTGCATGAGAGGTATAGGCGAGAGATAGATCTCGCTTGTGCATATTGTACACAATCACGCTCCATCACGATACTACATAGGCATGTAGGGCTCTGCAGGGCTTGAATTGGTAGGTTGGCATATTGGTGAACTGGCGCAGTATTCAGGTATCCCTGACTACAGCTACTGGCTGCTGTGGTCCCTCCTAGCACACTGTATAAATCTGCAAGAAATACCATGATCATGGAGGGTACTGATCTGAACATATTAACATGGTATGTGAGGGTCCTGGGTGACCCAAGGAAGAGGCGACAAATTTTATCATATCTGGATCGCCACTCAATACATATAGCCTTCCTCCAGGAAACACATTTCAGAGCTCAACCTGTATCCACCTTTGCTAGCAGGTGGGCGATGCACACTGCCTTTTCCTCGTACTCGACGTATGCTAGAGGTACAGCGGTACTGGTAAAGAGAGGTACGCCCTTTGTCTTGGCAGGCACCAGGGTGGATGAAAATGGGAGATATTGTATAATGTGGGGTAGACTAGGACATATGGCAGTTACGTTGGTGTGCTGTTACGGGCCTAATATTGATGATCCTCAGTTCTTTGAAGACTTATGGGTGACCATTGTGGGTACAGGCCCGCTACACATTCTATGGGGGGTTGACTTTAACACTTCGCTAAACCCGACTATGGACAGATCACACCCTGGCCCTCACCATTATACTAGGGCTAGAACGACATTACTTGAGTCAATCAAAGATCACAACTTGATAGACACCTGGAGACGTTTCCACATGGACGCGAAGGAAGGCACACACTTCACGGCGCAGGCACGTTCATGGGCGAGACTCGATTATATATTCATATCACCAGAGCTTTATGCGGCGCTCTAAAAGGCGCAACACCTCCCCAGAACTTACTCTGACCATTCACCTGTCAAAATCACACTACGGTCTGCGGACCTTGGCCCCCCCCGCGACCGCCTGGCGTCTGCAACCTACGATGCTGCTAGATGCTACATTTCAGGAGGAATTGCGTGAAGAATGCTTAGACTTCTTCAAGCGAAATAAGGATTCTGTGAGGGATGTGGAAACTATTTGGGACGCCTTCAAGGTGACGTTGAGGGGCATCTGTATGGCCAAGGGGTCGGGAGTTTTAAAAGGTATAATGAGACGCCTGAAGCAATTAGAAGACAGACTTAGAACTCTTGAATCAGATTTGACTGTGCGACCTGCTGATGCTACCCTCTCAGACATACGTGACACACTGACTGAATATACAGATGAGGCCTCTAGAGAATCCAAATTCAGAGGCAAATACTGGGTAGCTCGCCGATTTGGTGAAGGTGAGCGACCGCGGAAGGCGCTGGCGGCAGCTATAAGACTGAGGCGTCCCTCTAATATTATCTTGGAGCTTGAGGACCAGATGGGTATGGTGTATAAGGATACCACACAGATTCTTAACACATTTGTGGCACATTACAGCACACTATACACATCCACCAGAACTGGGAGTCTACAGTTGCAGGATTACCTTGCCGATGTATCCCTGGGATGGCTGAGTGACGCACAGAGAGCATTTCTGAACGCCCAATTTGAGCATGATGAGGTGCGGGAGGCTATTATGCACATGTAGTCGGGCAAGGCTGCGGGACTGGATTGGATCCCAATTGAATTTTATAAAACAAACATTGACTTTATGCCTCCGGTATTGAGGGAGGTATACGAGGACGCCCTTGAGGTGGGCCACTTGCCCCCCTCGATGCGTACAGCTTTGATTACCTCACTATTGAAGCCAGGTAAGCCAGCAAATAAATGTGACTCTTACAGACCACTCTCATTGCTTAATTGCGATGCAAAAATCCAGGCTAAACTGATTGCTACTCGTATCAGTCTCCTGCTCCCGAACCTGATTCTGCCCGACCAGTCAGGCTTTGTACCTGGCAGGGCGACGTCGCATAATTTGCGCACTTTCTTCACAGTCCTAGGCTCGGTGTCCGATGACCTGCCCATGGCAGCCATTTTCCTTGATGTCACCAAGGCATTCGACACCTTGGAGTGGGACTATGTGTTCCAAGTAATAGAGCGCATGGGTTTCCCGGTCCTATTCCTCTCATGGATCAGGCTACTATACGAAGACCCAGTGGCCAAGGTACTTATAAATGGTAGGCTCTCCTCTGAGTTCCCAGTTACTAGGGGTACCAGGCAGGGATGCCCCTTGTCACCACTACTGTTTGCTATTGCTACAGAACCACTCGCAGCAAAATTGAGACAACATTACAATGACAAGGCTCAGAGATGTTTCCAACGACAAATACTTATATCTCTGTACGCAGACGATATTACTTTATATGTGCGCGATCCCAGCACTAATTTAAATCAAGTCCTACAAGAGTTTATTCGCTTTGGTAGGCTCTCTGGAGTCCAGATCAATTGGGGCAAGTCCTGTATATTTCCTCTTACGGCCTCCACTATACAGTTTCCAATAGATTACCCCATTGCTTGGTGTGACGGTGACTTTAAATATCTGGGTATCCAAATAGAAAAAGACAGGGGTGAACTAATGAGGGCCAATTATGGAACGGCGATGAACCGTATTACAGACAATGTGGCCCGCTGGATCACCCTACCTCTATCCATGGCGGGTAGGACATCATTGATAAAAATGGTGGTTCTACCACAATTACTATACTTATTTTTAAATATCCCTTATTACCCGGGCAGGTCCTTTTTTAAGCAACTTAGGACCAAACTCATCAGACTAGTGTGGGGCGGGAAATCGCCTCGGCTCAAATGGGATATCCTTATTAGACCGTTCAGCCAGGGGGGGTTCGACGTGCCCGACTTTGAGCTATATTATCAAGCTGCTCAGGCCCACTATGCCTTCTACTGGGTGACACAGCCTAGTTACATGCCTCAATTGGCGGCGGAGCATTGGCTAGCTCACCCTATCCCAATTGAAGGTGCGCTCTATACTTTGATTCCCGGCAGAGATAAGACGCACACACCAGTATCGAGCACGGTGACTACTTGGACCCAATTACCCCGCAAGTTGGGGACTGAACTGATGTACGCGCCGCTCCTGGCCTATCACCCAAGTATGCCCCTACTACAGGAGGCAGGATTTCGTAAACTACTTCACAGGATAAATGTCAAAACATGGGGGGACTTGTATCATGCTGGTACATTCCGATCTATGGAGCATCTCTGTGAAGGCGTACAGCTGTCTCCGCTTGATATCTTTCTCTACATTAGACTCCGCCAAGGAATTAAAGCGCTTACACCCGACTTCCCAAAGGAGCCTCAGATCGTTGTGCCGTTGCAGCGCATGCTCCAAGATGACACACCCAATAAACTAGTGTCGACAATCTACATGTCGGTCCACTCGCTGATAACCGCCCCACAATTACCGGCTAGGACTAAATGGGATCAGGAACTGGGAGAACCCCTAACAGACAAACAATGGGAGTTCTGCCTACAGCAGACGGACCAAATCTCCTCTAGTAGCAGATACAGAATTATTCATTATAAATTTTTACATAGACTGTATTACACTCCAGCTCTTATGCATAGATTCCAGCTTCGCGCCTCCGACAATTGTGATAGATGTCGTGCACCAGGAGCGGACTTTCTGCATCTGGTTTGGGAGTGTGAGGTGGTGCAGAGGTATTGGAGTCAGGTGTTTACTGCATTGTCAAAAATGATCAACATGGAGGTTGACCCATCCCTTATACAGGCACTCTTGGGATACGTAGAACCTATACAAGCAGCACACCGCAAATTTACCACGCTTGCTCTTCTGGTTGCCAAGAGAAGGGTTGCGTGCATTACTTCTGTCAGGAACAGATTAACACTTATTCCGAACTACTGCCGGTGGCCTCACGTCCTACGGATATTTGGGCACCATTGCAATGCTACTTGCGTAGAGAGGAAGAATTGGAGGGAGATGAGCTGACTTCTTAGATACACATCGAACTGGGTTCCTGGGATGGGGTTCTGGGTACCTCTAGGGGCACCTCATTGGGAAAGAGATGATGGGGGTGCTGAGGGAGAATTAAGTGGGCTGCGTGGGTCTAGGGGAGTGGTAGTAGTGATATGTGCTCGGGTAGCCTACAGGTTCGCACACACAGCGATGTGAGACAGAACTGAAATACTTGCTACACCTCTGTAACAGATGTTTTGCCAACAGGATTGATACTCATATTTATGGTCAGGCACTATGGGCAAATGGAGATATATTGTAGAGCTGCGATGGGTGAGAGGCCGCCAACTATGATGCCGCTGCACTAATGTAATAAGACTGATTGAATTCACATGTCCTGCTTCTGTACATGCAATGATTGTTGTTTTTGTATATGACCTGCAATGTGTACTAGCAAATGCACCTTCTGTTCGATGTACTGTCACTTAAAAACTGAAAAATAAAGTTTAAAAAAAAAAGAGTTGTTGCCTTTATATGGGCCTTACATGATGCATCAAAGGTGCAATTGACACGTAATGGGGTCCCTCTCCTCCTTCCCCATTGAATAGAGCACCAATCAGGGTTGCCATCTCTTGGCCTTCTTTTTTACCTGGGCCAGAGAGCCCCTGGCAGAGTGGTTGAAGAGACACGCACAGGTGACCCAATGCCCAGTAAGATAGAGTGTTGTTACATCCAAACAATATGCACTCACTGCTCAGCACACTCACTCTGCACTCAAACTCTGCACTAACTACTCTGCACTCACTACTCTGCACTCACTACTCTGCACTCTGCACTCACTACTCTGCACTCACAACTCTGCACTCTGCACTCACTACTCTGCACTCTGCACTCACACTCTGCACGCACTACTCTGCACTCACTACTCTGCACTCACTACTCTGCACTCACTAATCTGCACTCACTAATCTGCACTCACTACTCTGCACTCTGCACTCACTACTCTGCACTCACTAGTCTGCACACTCACTCTGCACTCACTACTCTGCACTCACTACTCTGCACTCTACACTCACACTCTGCACACTCACTACTCTGCACTTACTACTCTGCACTCACTACTCTGCACTCTGCACTCACTACTCTGCACTCACTACTCTGCACTCTGCACTCACTACTCTGCACTCTGCACTCACTACTCTGCACTCTGCACTCACTACTCTGCACTCACTACTCTGCACTCACTACTCTGCACTCACTACTCTGCACTCTGCACTCACTTCTCTGCACTCACTACTCTGCACTCTGCACTCACTACCCTGCACTCACTACTCTGCACTCACTACTCTGCACTCACTACTCTGCACTCTGCACTCACTACTCTGCACTCACTACTTTGCACTCTGCCCTCACTACTCTGCCCTCACTACTCTGCACTCACTACTCTGCACTCACTACTCTGCACACTCACTCTGTACTCACTACTCTGCACTCTACACTCACACTCTGCACACTCACTCTGCACTCACTACTCTGCACTCTGCACTCACTACTCTGCACTCACTACTCTGTACTCACTACTCTGCACACTCACTCTGCACTCACTACTCTGCACACTCACTCTGCACACTCATTCTGCACTCTACACTCACACTCTGCACACTCACTTCTCTGCACTCACTACTCTGCACTCACTACTCTGCACTCTGCACTCACTTCTCTGCACTCACTACTCTGCACTCACTACTCTGCACTCTGCACTCACTACTCTGCACTCATTAAAACCACAGTAATTTTATATCAGCTTTTCTGGTGCGTAAGATACAGCTGTAACGCTGGCTTTTAACAAAAGTTGGAATGTCTGTCTGCAGTACATCAAATCTGAAGCAGGATTCCTCCTTATGTTTAGGTCTTGACTATAGACATATTTTAGATGTCTGTTATTGAAGACATCTTGTGGACACTACGGGCATATTCTCAAGCACTTATCGCTGAGTTATCGGCACTTTATCGCAGCCAAAATGGTGATAAATTTATCGCCACATACACAAGCTGGTGCTAACAGCCCATATCACCAGTTTACCTGCAATAGCAGTCGCAAAAAACATCGCCACAGATGACCATGGCAACTATCGCTAATGAGATGGAGAGTAGGCTTTCCCATGCAAAAAGCTGCGACAACACCACTCCGCAACATTCACAACGACCAGCCAGATTGGTTATAAGAACCCAAAACAGGCGATATGGCCCATTAGCAGCAGGAAATTAACACCTGCTCTGACCTGGTGTAAAGTTGGACGACAGCCTGCACCAGAAAAGGGAGCCCAGGCTAGAGCCACACCTGAAGGGCAACAGATGCCATGGAGCCACTGATCATGCAGCTCGGAGCCCAAACAGGACCACACCACCCACCGCCACTACACCCAGGCCTGCCGCCCCCCTGCATCCGCCCTACCCCCACGCCCCGGACCACCACAGGGGCAGCGCAGACAAAGACCAGCAGACTATCAGAAAAAGCACCAGCCTCACAGGCTCCACACCAGAGACGGTCATTGCCCACTACAGGCTCAAAAGGACAACCATCTTCCGCATCCTGATCATCATTGCCCACAGGCTGACGGTACCAACACAGCGGACAACCAACATCCCTCCGCAGACAAAGCTGCTGGCTGTGCTGCACCTGTTGGCCTCTGGTACCTTCCAGCCTACAACCGCCAGAGTCGGAGGAGTCTCACAGCCAGCCATATCTAAGTTCCTCACATCTATCATGGATGCCATCATCAGCTTGGTAGCCCAGTACCCATACTTCCCCCAACTGCACAGGAACAGCTGGAGACCAACCAAGGCTTCTACGCCATAGCTGGCTTTCTGCATGTGTTGAGGGCAATTAATTGCACACATGTCCTACTTGTGCCCGCTGCCGATACTGCACACAATTACCGCAACAGAAAGCACACACATTCCATCAATGTGCAGGCAATAGTGGACCACCAAGGACTTTACACCAATGTCGTCGCCAACTACCCAGGCAGTGTGCATGATTCCTACATCTTCCAACAGTCCATCATTAACCAGCGCTTCCAGGATGGCACCTACAGAAATGCACTGGTCATTGGTAAGTACCAAATAAACACACAACACACCACAACTACACAATCATACAAATCACAACTCTAGGAATGCACACATTACAAACTCACATACAACATGCCAAACAACATGCCCATCCACCAGACACGACAGCACAACTTACTGTTGGAACCTGGGCCAGCCATGTACATAAGCCATCAACGGCATGGTTAGCAGATTTTGGGGAGAGGTGGGAACCAGTCATGTGTGAAGGAGGCAAGTGACCCATAAATGAGAATATACACAATGCCAAGTGTGGCGTGGATATGATGGCCAGACTGCAGAATGCAGACCACACACACATATTCATGTCGACATACACCGCTGGTGTATGGAGTGTAGTGGACTGTGGACGCAACCATGTCACCCCAGTCAGTGGGGAAGATTGCAGAATTGTAGCTTGTTACGTCCCCCCCTGTAAGCATGAGCAGAGTGGGCTGGCCCAGCATACACCAGGCCAGCGAAGGGGTGTGAATGAAAATCACGTGGCTCTGGGCGTGGTTCTCTTCCTGAATGCCCAATGTCTCTGCCAGGGCGGCGCCTCCCACCCCTCCACCAGGCCGATGCCGTTGCCGTGAGAGTGGTGTTGCCTGTGAGCATGTGAGCCTGCTGCACCCCGGGCCGCTGTGCCCCGAAAACATCTTGCCCGCACCTGCGCACCCAGGCCTCACTGCTCACTTGCCGAGACGGCTTGTGTCAAAGAGGGCCCAGCACATGCCGGTGCAATCTCCAAGCCTGAGGCCCGCGACCCTGGCAGCCTGCTCAGACCATCACGGCGTCCACGAGCAAGGCCCGCAGTACTCCGTTCTCGTTGGCGTACTCCACTGGCATACACAGCGGACAAGTAGGTCACACATTTGGAACGGAGTCTTGATTACACTATGGCAGAGTACATATTTTATGACAGAGTTTATATCACTTTACACCATTCGATGTGGTGCCGCCAAATCTGTGTATAGCATTCCAACCACACTTGCCTGTGGGCCCTCGCGGATTACTGCCCTCGGACCACACTGCGCTCGAGTAGGTCACACATTTGGAACAGAGTCTTGATTTCACAATGGCAGAGTTCATATCATTGCACGCAAGGAGAGGTATAAGAGGAAGACGTGTTTCTGTCAGGAGAAAAAAAGGATCCGTTATAGAGATGATTGAACACTCCCAACAACTGCTCTGGTATCACTAACTCTGTGCATCGCGAGCCAACGACACGTGGCTCTGGGCCCCTGCTGAACAATGCCTCCTGCATACACTGCGGTCGAGTAGGTCACACATTTGGAACTGAGACTTGATTTTTTTTATGGCAGCCTTTATATCATTGTACCGGCATCATCGCAGACTGCATCCCCTCTCATCTCCGGTGCCACTAAGTCTGTTCCCCGACATTCATGGGCACTCTCTGGTTGAACCTTGGTGGCATCTGAGTCTATGGACTGGGGGTTGTATTCATCATCATGTAGCTGATACCGACATGGTGGTAATAATGAGGCTGCAGCATTCCACTCCTCCATTTTCCGCTTCCGGACGGCGTCTGCCCTCTGCATCATGCGCTGGAGGACACCTTCCTCTGTCACCCGCCACCCTCCGCTACATTCACCTTCAACATCGACGAGGACCCGCTCAGTCCGCATGGCCCTACCTCAGTGCACCTCAAGTCACCGTCCCGTGGCGGTGTACCTGTGCCGGCCGCAGTGCATCCGGGGCCACTAACTTTATGCAGCTCAAGTCAGGGGCCCTGTCTGATAGGATATTGGATGGCCTCTGGGTCGATGGCCTTGGGTTCATCAACGCCATGTGTCTGTGGCCCTGCGCTGTCTGCTGCCTCCGGCCTCAACGGGGGTCCACCAGGGCTCACACATCAAATCAAGTCCTGACCGACCCTGACGTTGCATCACCGCAGGAGGCACATGCCACCACCGCCAGGACCACCTCCAAACGATAATTGCCAGAGTCAAAACAGTCGTACTGGCAGACTATCAGAGTTGCTCTCACCTGTTGTGGATGCCATCATCTGCCTGACGCCCTGCTCAGCTCTTCAGGTGCCACTTACTCAGTGCAGCACAACTCATGGACCATTTCTGATGGAGTTTTGTGCTGTGGAGAGCTCACGCAGCAATGTCACCTCAGATAGTGTGGGAGACCTGGGACAATGATGAGGAAGATGATGCTGGTGTAACACACCCCACTGCATCTGCTTCAGGAATATCCAGAAGGAACACAATCCTAGACAATTTATTCACATGAGCATACTCAGCTCTAGTGCCCCAACCTCAGTGCACTGCAATTCACGGACACTTCTGTTTGCATATTGGGTGACCTCTGTACTTGCTCCGGCTACCACCATGATGCTTCGCAGTTGTTTATGTAATGCTGATGTTTTCTGTTTCCGTTTAATAGTGATCACTGTTCAAGTTGTTGCCAGCACCAACCACTCCCTGAGGGCTGGCTTACACGCACCCCAGACACATCCAGCACAGGCGTCACTCTTTGCATGTGACCCTGCCAATAAAGGTGCCGGGCGCACGTGCCTATCGCCAGTTCCACATACTATCTGAGGGTGTCCGTGTGGTCATAATGTACGCGTGAGGGCCCCAGGCACTACAATTACATTGTGCTGTGTACAGCGAATGCAACCATGTCACAGCAGGCAGCGGGTAAGACCTTGGACATGTAGCTTTTTCGTCACCCACTCAATACATAAGAGGAGTGGACTGGGCGTCGTACGCAGGTCCAGCGTGGGATTGTGAATGATTATTCCAGGGCTCTGGGCGTGGTTCAGTACAGGAAATGTGCAAATGCATGTGTCTCTGTCGCAGTGTGGGTCTCCGTTGTGGGGTGTAGGTGGTCCCTGATGGGACTTAGACACCCATGTATGTGATCTAGTTTGGCTTACATGAGGTCGGACCCCACCCGCACCTGTTCTGCCACCTCCTTTTGGCATGCTGACACCTGGTATTGGAATGCGATGTGTGCCTCGGTAAAGTGTTGGGAGCCAGCCGTGGTAACGGGTGCTTCCTGCTGTGGGGTCTGTGCAGGGGCTGGGCTCTACTCTATGTAGCTGGGCTGCCCTGCTCCTGGAGGTGGGTTGCCTAAGATGTCCATGAGCTGTTGTAGGGCATCGGTGTCAAAGATGTGGAGGTCCTCTCCAGCAGCACTGATGAGTTGTCTGGTCTGCTCTGCTGGAGGTGTTGTTTGTCCCTCTACAATGTGAAGGGGAGTTGCGTTTTGACACTGTTTTGACATGTATCCTGGCGCATTGTTCTAGTTTACATGCAGACTGTATGACAATGTACATTGTGACTGGGAGGTGCTGAATATTTGATGCGGGACAGTGGACATTTGGACTACATGATGGATGTGAGGTTGTACATATACATTTTCATCTCACAATTTCCTGCTATGTTAGATGTGATTGGCCTGTTTCTACGCATGAGTGGACCCAGTTGTGTCCTCTTTTCTGCAGTGTAAGTGTTGCACTTTGTACCACATTGTTGTCAATGTAGATGGGCTGTTATTGCTATGTGTGTGTGCAGCATTGTGGGAGAGTCGCCCCTGCAGCTTTGATTTTCCTGCCCATATCCCTCTGAGGCAGTGTGACCTTGACTTTTGTGCTTTTACAGTGCTGAGATGTTGGCAACTTGGGTGCTCTTGGACGGTTATTGTCCTTTTGTGCATTGTTTGTCTGCAGATGTGTTGTTAACATCAGGGGTTGTTTGTGTACGTGGATGTGTCAGAGTGTGACCTGCTCCTTTCCGGATGTGGTCCCCACTCAGCCACCTCAGTGCCATGGGGTGCACAATGTCATGATGATTGTACTGCAGCCATGCTGATCGTCATGTAGTGTCACTTGCATTGTTAGTGTGGCTCACAAATACGCATCTGTGCAGGGTTTTGCACGTGTGATTGTGTTGGTTGTGGGATTGTTGATGTGTAGGATGGGACCCCTTTGGGCACATGGTGGGCGGGGGCCTACTTGGTGTTTGTATGTGTGCTGCAGTGTGCCACGGGGGTCAGGGACATGATCATGGGTCATTGTGGGTGTGCAGTGTGCTACACATCGTTGTGCATGTGTGTCATTGTGCTCATCTCCCCTCGTTACTCACCCTGTTGATGTGTGTGAGGTCCTATCGAGCTGTGTCCGGACTCCCAACTCCTTGCACCATCTCCGCACTGATGACTGTGGCCTCCATTTCCTCCGGCTCCTCCTGTGGCGCAGGACTCCCACCTCCAGTGGTAGTTGCTGCCTTCCTATTGCCAGCAGGTTTGTGCTTGGTTTGGCTTTTCACATCATGCCAGCGCCTCTTGGCCTCCTCGACACTCCGACTGCATTCAAGTTTGTCAAATTGAAGTTCAGTTGATGGTGGTGTTCTGTCACCTCCGTGACGCTGATCCGGTTTTCCTGCGGACTGCACCCTGTGTTCCACTTCTACTTGGCCTTCCCCGAACCCGGCGTTCCTTGCAGGTGGTCTGTGGGGCTTGTGGGGTTCTCGTTGACCTCTGCACTCGGCCCGGGTGCATCCATGGTGCTGCGCATTTTTTTTTTTTTTTTTTTTTTTTAAATTTTTGAAAACCTTTATTAAGCTCTTTGCACAGTACAAATACGGGCCTACAACCATCCGGCCGGCCACCACACTTCTGAAGCTTATTAGCACAGAATATGTCCATTCGGCAGCACAACAGCACAGAAAAGCATACGATCCTTGGTACAATATATCTACGTGCTCCGAGTGGCAGGAGACAATGAGGTTAATTTTATAATTTTATATATAAGGAGATACAAAAGTCAATACGGATCAGTGCACAGTACAGACAATCGCGTGATGAGTGGGTAACGGAGAGCAGGAGAGACTACTAGCGTTAACACATCTAAAATGGCGGCACGATACTGCAACATCAGGATAGAAATTCGCCACAAAATGCGCCACCCAACCACTACCCATCTAACACCAGTCCCCACCACTGACCCTAAGAAGACAAAAGAAGAGCGGAAAAAGAAAAAGAAGGCACCATAGAAATAAAAACATATCAATGAGAACCCCCCACCCTACACGCATGCCGAGGCTATGGCCTACCCCCCCCCCAAGCTACGTGTCTGTCGCCCCAGAAGAACCCGAAATATAGAGATAGGAGAAAGAAGAGAAAAAGTCCAGAAAATCACAGTTGAACCCAGGGAGAAGGAAGAGTGCAATACCCTATTACTCCCAGGAAAGGAGTATTAGAAAGCCTGGGGAGGGCCCAAAAGTTATCATCACCGGTCAACCCGCCATGCAGTCCCTACCCATCCCGTAAAATCACAAGATATTCGCAGTTTTATGTACTATAAAAACGGGGTGAGACATTTCAACATGCACAATCCAAAATACAGTCGTTTATAATCCAACCGAGTTCCCATCAACCTGTCAGTCCCGATCTGCAGCTGACGCCTTCAGCCCTGGCCAGAGCGCAAAAGTCCCTTTGGAGACATCAACCGAGGAGGAACCAGTCCATACAGACCCAGGATAGAAAATGGCCGCCGCCGATGAGGATGCGGGAGACGGGCACAAAATGGAGGTCCCCAGGCAGCTGCCAAACCACCAGCAAACCGAAGAAGCGCCCCCATATCCATAAACTGACATACCTTCCTTCGCTGAGAAAAAGTCACATGGAGAACAGCAAACACTGGGGGATACAGTTGCAGCGTAGAAGGAGGTCGGGGAAACAACATCTTCTCCACCGGCAGGGTATCAAACTCCGGAGATGCTTGCAACAATGTGTCCCCGGGCCAAGTGCCGAACTGCAATGCACGGGAAGCGCGGCTCAAACTAGGATGCCTCGCTTCCCCACCAGTGAGCAATCCATCGACGTTCCCCTCCTGGCCCACCGGGGACGAGGCAGCACCTCGCCGAGAGGCAACCGGTTTGTCCCACGCCGACCTCCACGCCGCACCGCCTCCCACCATGTCAGGGAGGGCTCGCATTTCCGCCGTAAGTTGAATCAGTGCCACGAGGACGTCCCGGTAAGTCGGTTCCGCCCGGCCACCACTCTGCTCCTCAGCGCAATTCCCGGTATGCTGCTCAGTATCCTGCCAGGCGGCCGGCAGGGAGTCGCCAGCGCGAGGTGAAGGGACAGTCTCCGCGGTAGTGAGGGCGGCCGCCATTTTCGGTGTCTGGTGGGGTGCTGCACAACAAGGGGGGGCAAAGTCGGTCCCAGGGAGTGCAAGATCAGGTCTGAGCGTCTCACTATTCCGGAACCTTATGGGACGAAGAGCACTGCCGCCGCGGTGCAAGGCTGAGCAAATCTGGAGCGGTCCACGCACTCCGGACGGCGCAGGGCAGCTCCAGCCGGGGGAGACGACTTCAACAAAGGAACGCTGCTCCCACTCTCAACGATCGCACAGGTAGAGGCGCCGGGTGTTGCAACAGGGTTCCGTTTGGCTCCCCCGACGACGTCGCTGCCAAGAGATGGATCTCCGCTTCCAGGGTGCAGAAAACGTTTACCCCACTGGTGGTCCACGGCTGCCGGGAGCATCACTCGTCACAGGACCCGGGCACGGGGGCCGCCATCCGACATGGCGATATCTCCGGAGATCTGGCAGGTAGGGATCCCGGTGGAACACTGAAAGTATCAGTGCAATCTCAGCTATGGTCCGCTGCGATGCAAAATCAAATTCGACGGCAGGATAGATATGCGGACCACACAGGCTTGCGGAGCCGAGATTCGAGCGTCCGTTCAGGTCGCCATCTTGGCTCCTCCCCGCGCATTTTGTTTTTGTTTCCCTTTGTTTTTGTTCTGCTTTCATGGTGCCTTTTCCCACTTGACGGGTGGGAATTGCAGGCCTGTCGCTGGGTTTTGCTGATTTTTGTATCGCAATTGGCCTCATTGCAACTTTTTGGGCGTTCATGTTTCCCATTTTTGCGACGTAGCATTGACTTTATCACGGACATTTGACATGTTATCGTGGGCCTATTGCATGGTACCGCAGTATTGAGAATACAACGTTAACACAGCTTTATTTTCCCGCGATAGACTGCGATGTGAAGAGTTGCGTTAAGCTAATTTTGCGGTAATTATCACACGTTCTTCAGAATATCCCACTACCAGTGCTAAGAGTGGGTGTCTAGTCAGCCAATTGCTTATCAATAGTTGACTTTCTTGTTAATCTAATTTGCATGCTTGTTGATCAATACCTTTCCTCTCTCTTTTGAGCCTTGCCTATCAGACAGCCCAAGCTGTCTAGTTGTGATAAGCTCCACTGTCCGCTTTCAATGGGCTCAGAACCTGCTGCCTGGCTCGCTTTATTGTCAGGCTCCTTTACTTGCTTTTTATTGGTTCGCTTATCTTCCTCTTTTTTTGTGCTTGTCCCTTCCCTGGAGCATGCCCTACCACTACTTACGCTACGAGAGAGCATTTGCTTTTCAGGTATCCCCTCATTTACTTCTCTTCCCCCTTCACACTGCCCTGTGTTGCTCTCTCTCGCCTCTTCTCTTCCACCCCTCTAAATTACTTTTTCCCCAGGGTGCTTCTCCTCCTGCTGCTTTCTCAGTTGTGTGCTTCTCCCTCGAATGCTGCTTCTCCCTTCCACCCGCTCACTCTTCTCCCATCCTCCCGCCCCCATTGCTTCCCCATCCTACCCTTCCACAACCTGTTGCTGAACAATCTTTATTTTTTTTAAACTTAGATTCTTTTTTCGTGGCGGGGGACCCGGCAGCAAATTGCTACTGGGCATTTCTGTCTTAAAAGCACTTTTGTGTTACTTTTATTTCTCAGATGATAATAAAAAAAGATGCCACCCACAAAATTTTGCATGCATAAGAGCTGTGTAATCACACTTTTTTAGGTCTCGCGACTTATCGATGTGCGCAAGCGCATCGAGCGGAGCGAGAATTCATGTCGGCAAAACACAAGTCAAACCAAAGGGCTTTCAGCCCCGCGGTTTTCATGCAGTTCCTGTGTACATGCACGCGCATCGCATCCAAGCCCAGCCCAGTCCTCCCCTAGCAGCACTCCTCCCACGCCAGCAACTCCCCCCTCCCACACCAGCACCTCCCCTCTCTCGCATTCGCGCCATCCGGCTTCTCCTCCCCTAGCAGCACTCCTCCCACACCAGCATCTCCCCCCTCCCACACCAGCACCTCCCCTCTCTCGCATTCACGCCCACCCACCAGGCTCTCCCGCCCCCATCAGGCTTCCCTCCCAATCCGCCTGCCTCCCCTCGCGCATTCACGCCCCCCCACCAGGCTCTCCCGCCCCCATCCGGCTTCCCTCGTAATCTGCCTGCCTCCCCTCGCTCGCATTCCCGACCCAGGCTCTCCCGCCATGGGAAATAAAACCTGTAAACTTTTTTGTCATGTTTCACTGCACTAGGCGTTTATTTTAAATGATTTAGTCAGGACTGAAGATGCAGGCTAGATATTTTGGCTTTCTTGTGCATTTTCAGATGTGGGTTTGCTTTGGTGGTGATGTTCCGGTTACATATTTCTGAAAGCTTTTATTTTATACATCATTTTTAGCGAAACGGAATTTCAGGAACACAAATGCATCAATCAGAATAAGACTTGCTTGGTACGGACGGGCATTCGTACATGCCATGGCTCTCACTGACGGGTAGGCATGCACAGACATGGTACAGTCGGGGCGGACTGAAAAGCATGTGCAGATGGTAGGAGGAGATTCGTATAAGGACGGCAAAGATCACATGCAAGATACACCTCAGTCGCCGACACCGAGACAAAGTCACAGACAGTTTCGTACACACATACAGATGAACTGATCCAGACAGGCACACACAGCAGGCGTCCTTACCCCACCCCCTAAGAGTAAATTTTGCGGTGTCTGAACGTAAAGCAAACCACTGCTCAAGCCCCATTTTGTCATTTCAAAATTCTTGTTTCCAGTTTACTTCAAACTTCTCCTTCTTCGCACTCCATTGGACTGCATGTGCTTTCTAGGCCTCAACTCTGTACTGCTTCCCCTCACATCCCTGTTCCCCATGCTCTCCTTGTAAATCCCCACACTCTCCAAACTCATCTTTGCTTCGACTGCTCCTCGCAGTCCCACACCTTTTTTTCCCTAATACGCCAGCTTCTATGTTGCCTCCCTGCCCGTCCTTCCTCCAATAACCCTACCTGATCCACCGTTGCAGTCCCACTCTCCCCATTGTGTTTTTATACGTTTCTTTTGTATGTTTAATGTGATAGCGCATGTGACGTGAACACAATTTCCTTACTGACTGAACCCCGTATAAGAGTCTCTATTGTACCGCCTCGTGAGCCCATGGTCTACTGTGTAACCTGTTAGACTACAGACAGACATACACAGCACTACAGAACCAATTGGAGGACGCCACAAAAGGATTTGCTACAATTCTAAACCCACGTGGGAAAGTAAATGCTTGAAACTGGCACTTTCTCTTTTTGTACCAGGATTAAAGCAATAGGTTTAGGCTTCTTCTCCCCCTCACTCGCTTTCCTCCCCCCACTCGCTGGCCACGTCAAACACGAGAGCTTTAAAGGGGCTTGCTTGAAGGCAATCTGCTTCCCCGCTAATCAGTTTTTTCCCCTCCCACTTTTCCTTTGATGTCCGCCGCGCGTGGCCTCTGCCTGTCGCCTAACACGGTTGTTGGTCCTACCACCTCTCACAAAGCTGCATTTACAATTCTGAGCAGCACTGTATATAAACGTGCCAGTAATCGAAATCGGCAAGCTGTTTTTTTTTTTTTTTGGGTTGGATTAAGATCGGATGTTTGCTGCATTATCTTGCCCCCCCTCAGTTGGATTGCACTTTGTCTTCGCTGTGTTTAAAATTAATCTCAGTGCAGGGAAGGTTATTTACTGCAGACGTTTTCTGTAAACGTTTCATTCTCTTGTTTAGATATCTGCATAAGCTTAGACTTTAATTTTCATGGCAAATAAAGTCAACTCTGAGCTTTATTGAGAGAGTAGTTTCCTAATTTGTTTTAAAACTATTTTACATCATAATACGTTTGCTGAGGTCGAGAAAGCATTTTGCCTTTGAGCAGCTGTCTTTTATCCCAGGAAAACGACTGCCCAGCAACTGAAATGCAACTTGCAAAACATCTTCTTAAATAATAATTGGATACATGCTAAAAAGTCCATCTATCCGTCCTACATGGCATCTCTGAAAGCTGAGTCTTCCCCAGTCTTCATTATAAACATGCAGACAGTCACCTTCATAACAAAGTGGCTCGCTCCTTAAAGGGTTCCTCCACTAGAATGCTCACACAGTAAATAGGCTGCGCTGTTGTGGGAATGGATAAGAATGGCAGTGTGGTGACCACTTCCAAAGTTTCCTTTTTAGGGGTGGCTAATAATTGTTTTTAACCGTCACACCCTCACCCACCCTCACACCCCCTCACCCTCACCCCCACACCCCCTCACCCTCACCCCCCTCACAACCCTCTCACCCTCACTCAGCCTCACACCCTCACACACTCTCACCCTCACACCCCCTCACTCACCCTCACACACTCACACACCCACTCGCCCTCACCCTCACACCCCCTCACCCTCACCCTCACACCACTCAGCGCTACAACACATATGTGTGTGTAGGTGCAAATGCAATGTTCTTGGATTTTCGTCACAATAAAATACACAACATAATCTTCACAAAATTTATTTACAAACGTTTAAGCTATTGCCATTATTTAAGTATTAATTATTTACAAAATTAAAAGCCATTGTTATTTGTAATATCATTACATCTAAGTCACGTAAATACAACACACATTGCATTACAAATGCTATAGGTGTCACATTTGCGAAAGTTACAACTATTGACATTGTAACTGACAAAGCTATTAATTTTGCTATTTTCAAAACCAACACATAAATTAAAAAAGTGTCATTTACAATACCAATCACTCAAACTTTCCTAATGCGAGAAGTTAAAAATATGGGCATTGTAAATCACAAAAAAAATAAAATGTCATTTAGAAAACCAATAGCTCAAACTTTCCTACTGCGAGACCTATTGGCAACGCCAATGCTTGTTTTTTTTAAACTTTTTTGCTACATTTCACAGCATTTTATCAATGCTGTACAGCATGGCCAAAAGACATTGTCAGAGCCAGCAGGTCCCTAAGGCAAGACCTATTGGCTTTGCCAATACTTGTCGTCTGTCACTCCCCAAGAGCATAGCTTCTTTACCTTCCATTTTTTGGGATAATGCTTCTCCTTCCACTCAGTTTACATCAGGCAACTACCTTTTTTTTCCTTTTGCTTACAGCACTATATAAGAGTGCATGTGTTTTCCTGCACTCTCTCTTATGTGCTGTTACCTCCTAACATCCCTGCCACCACACTCTCCGTGTTGCTCCCCATTCCTTTCCAAGTTCCTCCATAAGAGCATAGCAACAGGTATATTTTTGCCAGTGTTACATGAAAGCCCAGGCATTTGCCAGCAAAGGCAGCATGTATGGTCCTAGGTATGGGGTGTGCGGCTGCACTCACCACAGCTCACCAAAGGCTCATAAATCTGTTCGCCAGTCCAATTGGCCCAAGCATTTGTCCCAGTTAGGAATAATGTGAAAAGAAAATTAGGCCTGAGCAAATGTTTACCTTTGAACCTGAAACTCCCTAACTCATGGCCTTAATCAGCAACTATGTTCTTTATAGTACCTGCAACTAGACCTCCAAGTAAATTTTTTACCTCGATCACATGCAGCAGGCATTTAAAATTCTGTTCAGAGTATCCTGTATGAAATGTTTATAAAAAACAAAGCACGCTTTTACTAAAAGATTGAGATTTATTCAATTCAGTGTTAAGTTTTCAGATGCCTTCTACTCCAGTACTTTAAAATTGTATTATTTAACTTTTTTAAACAATGCTTTATAAACAAGAGGACAAGCCAATAACTTGCCACTTGCATGAAAAAAGTGCGACTTACAGGATTTGTCACTACTTGTTTTTTAATTCATGTGAAGTAAATTCTGGTCATTCACAACACAGGACCTGTTCACGTGGTGACTCTACTACTCAAATCCTAACCAATCAGTTCTGGTATCTCAAACAGTCTGTTGGGCCAGTGGATTAGTCATATGCCATCTGTGCTATTAGGATGTGGATCACCATTTTTTATTTAAAAAAAATTCTGATGCATTAGTTTTAACCGGTATCTCCCACAGTCATACCCATCCCCTCATGTGATACGGTCACGCTACAGATGCGCAGAGCAACCGTAAGGATGAAGAAAACATGTGAGAGGGGGTTGGTGGTGCCTCACAGAAGTAACACCATGGGAGTGAGCAGGAAGGTACTCGCCTGCTTCCTCAGGTTCTCATCATTAGCAACCACCAACCCGAAACAAACGGTGTTAAAGTGAGTGAAAGAAAAAAGAAGTAAAGACACGGTGCTAGGGTGTAATATCAAATACTGCCTATGCACCAGACAGTTAGTTACAGTGTGCGGCAGAATCAACCCAAAAATAGGGACTGCGGGGTCCGAACAATGGCTCCGCCCGTCCCAATTAAAACGGAGCTAGATAACACTGGTTGTTCAATTTCATTTAGTGCTGTGTGTCTGCTCATTAAAAGCCGACATGTTTCCTTGCCAAGGGAAAAAAACTCACAGCAATTTCTTCAGGGCGTGGGTCAATCACTCCACCCTGCACCAATATATGTCTATTTTAGTGTTCCGGGATATAGCCCCACATGGGCATACCTTTACCGCTATGCACATGTAATTGTGTGCATATTCACAATCTCACTGGCTCTCGCAGTTTTTGCCTCCGCATACCCGCGTGTATGGCCGGCATTAACTCTGCACCGGCCATACACGTGGTTACAATTGACGGAACCAGGCAACCAGGCAATCGGCCATTGTAGTTGTCCCGCTGCATAGTAGAACTTGAAGCTTAGCACCCGAGCCCGCCCTCTGTCAGTGAGAGCTGGAGTGTAATCAACGCGACTCAGCGTCAACCCTCACTCCAAATCAGCTCGAGGAGTAATCAATTAGGCTCACAGAAAAAGCTTTTTGAGAACACAATTGAAAGGGCCACACAAAAGCAGAGCAATTGAGGCAATATTAACATTTTGGAGATTGCACCACGACCCAGCGAGTCAAAGGCAATGACCACCAGAAAGGCAGACACCGACGGATGGAGATACTGCCTTGTCAATGTTGCCCTCTTTAAGGTCCTTCTTTGTATGATAAATCTGAACCCCCTCACCGTTTAAACAAGCTTTGGCAAATCAAACCAGTATATCCGTAGCAAGCAGGAAAGCATGACTTTTTAGGACTCGCCTGAGCCAGCGCAAGTGTTGCTTTGGGGAGACATTTAGTAAGTGGGCTTTTAAAAGTCCGACCCTGTGCTTTTGCTGGCCTCAAGCTTGTGGTTACGCAAGCGTGCACAGCCGCCATCTGGCTTTCTGTCATGGCTCATTAAGCCTTACAATCCTTACAGCGTGCAAATCACCTTTATTTCCATGCTCCTCCACCCCATGCTCTCTGCTCCCAATACCCCCTCCCTTCTCCCCCTCCCTCCTCTTCAGTCACCGGGCTACAGCTTGTTCTCTTTTCTTCTATCTTTTCTGCTTTTTTTATTTATTTACCCAGGTAGGCTACAGCTTGTGCTCATTTCTTCCACCTTCATTTATTTACCCAGGTGTTTTAGCGCTTCTTTCAGTGGCTACTCGCGTGCTTTGTTTTATTTCCTTTTTGCGCGCGTGCAAGCGCACACAACTCCTGGGCTTGTCTTCTGCTTCCCTTCCCTACACTACAAGCGCAGCGCCTGACTTCAGTGCCCCTGCTCTCGCTATTTCCCGTGCGTTGCTCTTCCCCCACCGCACCACTCTTGGGACGTGCGGTAGCCTCCCCCCGCCACCACCTCCCATGGCCCGCCACTCTTAGCCCATGCGGTGCCCTTCCCCTGCTACCACCTCCCAAGGGATGTCACCTTTAACCCATGCTGTACGATTCCCCCGCTAACACCTCCTGGGGCACACCACTCTTTGCACCTCCCATAGGGAGGGGGGCATTGCTGTGATCCATAGAAACGCTGTATTTTATACTGCACAGATTTATTTCAGTGGAGTTACTGAGTTGTGGTTGCTGGGGTGCCCTAGGAGCCCCTCTACCCGTGCTTGGCTTTCTCTCCCACCCCTCCCTTCCTCCATTTCTCTCGGCTCTTTCTTTGTGCCTGGCACGGGAGTGTGAGTGACCAACCGACCGAGCAGTCTCTGGCCCAGATCAGCGGCATCCTCCTGCTGGAAAGCTTCCCTATCTAATACAAACACATGTTTCTACGTGTATCTATCGAGGCTTGCAGCTTTCTCCTTTTTTTAACGTTTTTTTTAAGCCAGTGTTTCGTTATTGTTTATAAAATATATCCCGTTGTTTTATGTATTTTGCCTTTCTCTGCACATTTTCACCACTTGTTATAATTAATACTTTTTCTTCATTTTTGCATAGCACTTTTTTTCACCACCCCCCCTTCCTGGTTTGGTCACACTTAACGGTTTCTTTTATTTATTTTATTGGAGCCCAATAAATTACCCCAAAATAGACACTTTATAGGGATCTGGTATTGAGGCCCCATCCTCATGTGGGAAGAACTCGGCTTTGCTGGAACACCGACGCATTGTTCGTTTTCGGAAGCAGCCTATGGGGTTCATGCGCCGCCTGCAGAGATCTCTTTGTGAACTGTAGGTCAGTGTTTAGAATTCCAGAGGTTGTGAGTGACTCAGCAGTTATTCTACATGGTGTAAGCTTTGCTCTTGGGTGTTGTGACGCATTACGAAATACCAATGGGATTTGACATTCTTGCTCCCACAGTCTACTCTTTTTCTTTCTTGATAAAAGGGGCGCAAATTAATTTCTTGACAATAATACGTTTTTCACTGCTTGCCGTAACAGCAAAATGTTGTTTGAAGCGCTAGCGCGCCTTAACAGCAAAATCTTGCTCAAAGCGCTACTTAAAGCGAGTTATTTGAAGTATATATTATATATTGAATATGCATGGCAGCACGGGAAGGATTTTTAACATTCAAAAGAAGGTGATGTGATGATGGGCTTGGAACAGTGTGCATGCAGTTATGTAAGAGTCAAGCTATCTGCTCCCCATTTTCTCTGGCCGTAGGTGAAGTGACTTTTATATTGCATTGGTTGCTCAATGAAAGCCCCGCATTGCAGCACCGTCTCTCTTGAATTGCTATACCATGTGTTGACCAATTACAAAAGTATTCTACTTTATCCAGTTAACATGCACTACATTTTTGAACTATACACCTGGTTACCTTGAATCTCCCGAGCTTAAGTACCCCGAGGGACGTTTCATTATAGAGAACATAAAACGCGTGTTCACCGACGGGTTTTTTTTTTTTGTTGGTTTTTTTTCTTACACTTTCTCCCACATAATCAACAAGTTATACAAACTCAGTATAATATTCAATTGCTAAAATTCAGTTGTTTAATCAACAAAGAAGATTTTACTTTTTCTTGCCTGGTTTTTCCCTATACGGCGGTGTACAGGGAATTTGATGTTTCTGGCTAAATTTCAGTTGATGCTGTGTAGTGTCCTGGCTACAGAGGACACAGACTCAGGTGAGTGAGTTACCATCTTCTCTTTATTTTACGTCTTCCCTCTTCTGGTCCCCGATTCTCACTGCCCCTTTCCGGGCATGCCCCTCCTCTTCCCTTGACCCTCCCTCATCCTGCCTCCTCAGCCGAGGAGGTCCTAGTGCCACAGCTCAATGCAAACATTACATCTCCCCCTTTCTTAACAAAATGAACTAGTCCGGACTTCTTTCAACATATAACAAAAAAAAATGTCACATAGTTACAGTTCTTCAATCAGACGACTCGGTCTCTTAATGATTCGGCGGGGATGGGTATGGACATCCGGATCGTCAGATTCTCTTCCATCAGAGATCACTCTCGACATCTGGTCACTGATTTCAGTCTCACTAGGTCTTGTTTCTCTATTGACAGGACCAGTAAGCAGTTCTTTAACTTGAGGGCTGCATTTCTGAAAGTGCACCACATTCCTGGTGATTCTTTTCTCATCCGATTCAGCAGTGATCATAGTACCTTTTTGTTTGGTGACTACTAGTGGAGTTTCATGATAACGACAGTCTGTTTTCTTTTGCTTTTCTTGTTTTACTAGTACCCAGTCACCTTCTTGAATCAGGGAGGGTGTCGCTCGCCGATGACGATCCGCATAAGTCTTCATATTTTCCTTCTTGAGTCGGTCAGTGACAGCTATGTCATCTGGATCAGAGGCTTGTGACACTGCTCCATCATTCCAGTCAATCATGGGTATTCTGGTGTGCACCGGCCAGCCCAGCACTAAGGTCGCGGGGCACTTACCGGTAGTGGAATGGGGCGTGTTCCTGTAGGCTTGCAAAACCTCATTTAAAACCATTTGGGTGTCTTTCCGTGACAGTTCGGCCTGTTGAATGGCTTTCTTTAATGTAGAAATAAATCTTTCTACCATCCCATTGGCCTGAGGCCACAAAGGTGTAATTTTGCGATGCTTGAAATTGAGATGTTTAGCAAAGTCCGTGAAATCTTGACTGTTGAATGGAGGCCCATTGTCCGTTTTCCTCTAATTTGGGAATGCCCCAGGCGGCGAACACTTCATCCAAGACAGGTATGGTGCTGGACGCTTTTGTAGACGCAACGATTTGGGCAATAGGAAAATGTGAATACTCCTCCATGATGACCAGGATATATTGTCCAGATTTAAATGGCCCAAAAAAGTCTACAGCAACATGCTGTCACACACCCTCCGGCAATCGGGACATTTGCAGTGGTGCGGGAGGATCAGGTCGACTGACCAGTTGACATTGGGGACAGTCCTTTAATGTGAGCCCTACCATTTGATCTAGTATTGGGAAGCAGACCCATTCCCTCAGTGCTCTCTTGGTGGCCACGATGCCTCTGTGGCCTTCATGTGCCAGATTAATAATGCCTTGCCATAAGTGTCTTGGAATAACTATTCGATTGTCTCATAAGAGCAGGCCATTGGTGGCTACCGACAGTTCCTCCTTCACGTGCTTGAAAGCGGAAAGCTCCTGTCTGTCAATTGAACTGTAGGGAGGGCTGGCATCTAGGTGCCTCCAGTCATTGTTGTGTATGCAACACTTTACGTCTTGCAGAGTGACATCTTCAAGAGTGGCCTCCAGGATGGCGTCTAGCGGGACGGCTGTGGTCGGGCCCGATCTACCACAAAACATACATATTCTTCGGCCATGGACGGTCTAGACTTGGTTGTCTCTTTGGGGTGCCCTGACATGTAATCAGCAGGGTTTTCCGCTTTTCCAGGTTTGTGCACAATCGTATAAGTGTATTCTTGAAGGCGAAGACCCCAGCGTTCTATTCTCGGTGGCATCTTAGCTCTAGGGTTGCCAAAGATAGTAATGAGGGCCTGATGATCGGTTATTAATGTGAAGTGTTTTCCATATGTAAAGATGTGGAAATGCTCACAGGCACACACAACAGCCAGGCTTTCTTTCTCGGGCTGTAAATATGCTTTCTCCGTCTCAGTCAGGCTTCTGCTGGCATAGGCAATTATGTATCGTTGGTCACTTTCGGAGTCATATTGAGCTATAATAGCTGAGAAATATTAAAACCGAAACTAAACAAGCAAGGCAGTAGTGTATAATCTTACAGGCTGCAAGCTTGCAAAGTTCACTTCTTTACTACAACCTGTTACGCATCCCAAAATACGCAGTTGCACGTGAACATTGTGGGCCTGCCAAACTGCAAAGAGTTCTAGTTAATCCCTCTATTCTACACTTTGGGATTTGGCCTGTGATGAAAGATCAGATCTCCGTGATAGGAGAACGCATTCCAAAGAGTGTACCTGTGAACAACAAGCATTGACATGGGCATCTGTCCCTTACAATGTTTACATCACTTGAAGCCAGAAAGCTTCAGAGGATGCATATTACTGCACTAAAATATTTTTGTTCTGTAAGAAATCTCAAATCTCTCAAGAGAAAGCATGCTCTGGATCCGGATCAAGCCAAGCATTGGCATAGCCAATAGGTCTCGCCTTTGGGACCTTATAAGTGTTCACAGCATCACTCAAATCCACCACAGCATCACTCAGCACAACTAAAGCATCAATCAGCACTACCACATCATCACTCAGCACCACCACAGCATCACTCAGGGCGACCACAGCATCACTCACCTTCAAAACAGCATCACTCAGCACCACCATAACATCACTCATAAAAACCACAGCATCACTCAGTACCACCACAGCATCACTATACCCTACCACAGCATCACACAGCGCACAGCATCACTCAGAAATAGAACAACATCACTCAGTACCACCACAGCATCACTATGAGCCACCACAGCATTACTCACCACCACCACAGCATCACTCACCACAGCATCACTCACCACCATCACAGCATCACTCAGCACCACGACAATATCACTCAGGGGCACCACAACATCACTCAGTGCCACCACAACAACACTCAGCCCAACTACAGCGACACTCAGCACCACCACAGCGTCACTCAAGCACACAACTATATCGCTCAGGGCCACAAGAGCATCTCTCAGCGCCACCACAGCATCACCAGGACCAGCACAGGATCGCCCACCACCACCACAGCATCACTCACCACCACCACATCATCACTCACCACCATCACAGCATCACTCAACACCACGACAACATCACTCAAGGGCACCACAACATCACTCAGCGCCACCACAACAACACTCAGCCCAACTACAGCAACACTCAGCACGACCACAGCGTCACTCAAGCACACAACAATATCGCTCAGGGGCACAAGAGCATCACCCAGCGCCACCACAGCATCCCTCAGGGCCAGCACAGGATCACTCAACACCACAACAGCATCAGTCAGCACCACCACAGCGTCACTCAGTACCACCACAGAATCACTCAGGACCACCACAGAATCACTCAGGACTACCACAGCATCACTCAGCAGCACCCGAGCATCAATCAGCACTACCACATCATCATGCAGCACCACCACAGGATCATTCAGGGCCATCACAGGATAACTCACCTTCACCACACCATCACTCAGCACCACCACAGCCTCCCTCAGGAACACAACAGCACCACTCAGTACCACAACAGCATCACTAATCACTACCAAAGCATCACTCTACAGCGCACAGCATCAATCAGCATCGCAACAGCATCACAACAGCATCAGTCAGCACCACCACAGCATCACTCAGGGCCAGCACAGCATCACTCAGGGCCAGCACAGCATCGCTATCCGCCACCACTGCATTAATCAGGGCCAGCACATCATCACTCAACGACACCACAGCATCACTCAGTGCTTCTTACACTTTTTATTTACAACTTCTCAGCATGCTGTACAGCAGCCACACTTCTCTAAAGCACAGCTTAGAAACATTGCCTAAGTCAATAGCTCTACCTAAACACTTTTGAGGCCCCAATGCATAGCCAATAGGTGTCGCCTTTGGGACATTATAAATGTTTAGTTATCCAGCACAATATCCTACATTAAACAACATCAAGTGTTGCATGGCTATTCACTTATAAGGTCCCAACAGCGAGACCTATTGGCTATGCCAATGCTGTTTTAATTATTTTGTTTCACACACTTTTGCAAACAGAATTAAAAGTAAAAACGCCACAGTATTATTTTGGAAAATATATGCTTTGAAATGGAAAAAAGGTACAACATTTTTTTTTAAAAAGTAACCATCACAGCACGTGGCCCACCGTCATCTAGCACTGAAGTACACTTTTTTTTAGGTGGATGTTTACAAGTAATCATATAAAATGCCATCACTCAAAGTGCAATTCAGCCAAAAACTGCAGACGAAACCAACATGTGAATACCACATAACACATGAAAAGGTCAATAGTAGGCCAAAAGCCCCTCTTTGCATGCAAACTTATGTGTGGTTTTATTTATGACTTTATTTCGTGAGAATGGTCAAACAGCTGAACATGTCTATAGGCCAGACCTAAAAAAAAATGCTCTTCCCTGTATGGCGAAGCCCCACTCATGTTGCTCTTACATTTTATCTTGGCTGACCACTTTTCCCATTCCATCTTACATAATGTGAATTCGCAAAATCAAAGGAAATGAAACATCGACTCCTCCCAGGGCCGGGCTTGGGCATTTACGAACTGGGCCCACACCTGAAGCTCCAAAATTCTGATTGGGGGCAGCAGGGAGCTGCCCGACTTAACCTCATGCGCGCTAGCGGAATTCCGCTCCTGCGCTGACATTTTCTAAATCGCATGTTACGTGACGAGCTGGGCTCGTCATCAGCGTGCGAGGAGGCTACGCCATGACGAGCCCAGCTCATCATCAGCGTGGAAGGGGTTAATGTCAAGCAAACAGCAAGTTAAAGACTTTGTAATCACCCCTTGATGTACCTCACTGTAATGGTTAGTCCCAAATGCCCTTCATCCATCTTCCTCACACCACCTTAGGTCACTCTGTAAAGCACCCCATCTCTCCCTTCTACATCAAATACCAAATTTTCTTTCAGTCCACTGTGCTTATCCCAGTCAGTCCGATTTAGTGCTAACCCTGACTCCCCCCTCCCCCCCAGCCAAGCAATTGACTTCAGATAAAGAATATCACAGGGATTTAAACATGTTCCACGTCAGGTGAGACAACTTTAACCAGCCCTGGTTTTATTCTTTGCATTACAACAAAAATCCTACAATGCAAAGAATAAGAACAGCATGCTACACAATTGTCGTTCTGCAGTCAAACACTGTCTAGAGATATCAGTCTATATCCTGGACCATAATCTTGATATCCTGCTCCTGCATAAAACATGCCTCATCGACTCATTTAACCATGCTCTAGACATCCTACTGCTTCCCAATTACTCCATCTTACATAGAGACCCGAGAAGACAGACTAGGCAGAGGTCTCGCACTCATTCACAGAAACTCTCTAAGATGCAGGATCCTCCAAACGACTCAGTTTCAGTCTTTCAAATGCATGTCAAATGCCCACGTCCACTACCTCTACAATTAGACTGAATGTGATTTGCCAACCACCGGGTCACAACAATTCCTTCATCGAGAAATGTATGTCTCTTCACCTCTCAACTGATAAGCACAGACAATATGATCTTCGTTGGAGACTTCAACATTTACTGGACTTCAACATCCACTGGGGAATCGAGGGTAACAGCCTGGAGGACACCTTTGCAGCCTTTCTCAAAGACAATGATCTCCAACAACACTGCCTTAAAGCCACACACCACAAAGGCGCCATCCTTGACCTGATAATCTCCAATTCTCCCAATCTACAATCATTCGACCTTTGCCAGTCGACTCGTCTGACCACAAGCAGATCTCATTCTCCCTCCCTGGCTCTTATAGCAAAACTTTTGGGCAACCAAAGAGAGATAAAATATGGTTCAGGGACGCATCCAACCTTGACACAGAAGCCATGGCCATCATGGCCCTTTCTACCCCAATCTAGATTACACTTCACCTAGATATTAATGAGGCCGCCGACAAACAACTCCTGCAAGGAATCCCTTATCAACAAATTTGCACCCCTGAGGTGCAAATTATCTAGACCACAATTCTCTAATCCTTGGTTCTCAAAAGAACTTTACAAAGAAAGAAAGCTTATCAGAACATGAGGGAAAGAATGGAGATGAGCACCCTCTCACCTGACAAGAATAGCTTTGCATAATGCGAAAAAAGTACAAAAACCGAATCCTTGAGGCCAAATCCTCTCACTGCAGAGAATTCTGTAAAGAACAGACCAAAGCGCCTGTCTGAGGTTCTCTCATAAACTACAAACCACTCCACCACTTCAGCTCTCGAGCCATCAGTGGCCCACTGTAACAACTTTGTGGATTTCTTTGATGAAAAAGTCAGAGACATCCATATCTCGCTACACACCAGTAAACCTCCAGAAACTGAGATTCTACCATGCAAGGCGCTTCTTTCGTGGTCCTCTTTCTCCCCAATTTCTGAGCAAGACCTACTGTGAACAATCTCCTAAGTGAAGCCCTCAAACCACTTCAGGAAGCATTTCCCAGGGTCTATCAGCAAACCTCTTGCCACACACCTACTCCCCCTATGGACAACATGATCAACTTCTCTCTTCAACAGGGCCTTGTAGAAAGCTGGCTTTGTATATATTATACCAAAGTAAGGTGTAGTGTGCACTGAGGCCAGGGGATCCCCAGAGATATAGCAGAAGCTAAATTAGATTGTCTCTAACAGCTCTATTTGTGGTTGTGTGGTCGAGTAGTTAGGCTTATCCGAAGGGTGTATAAAACATTAATTGTATTCACTCAATCAAGAACTGAAAGCACACAATCAGAGACCGAATACAGATTAATTCAGTAAGTATAAAAAGGTATACTTAGGTTCTGTTTCTAGAACTAAGCAGAACCTAGCACAGGTAGGTAAAATACACTTTCAAATGCTAAGCTGTACACAGAGATGCAATTGTGAAAGGAAGTGGAATCATTACAGGTTTGTATTGGCTTTCAAAGCAGTTCAAAATACCTTGAAACTACTTTAGGTACATCAAATACTCAGGTGATATGCCTAGATATCACACCGTGGGTCCTACAATACAAAGTTAAGTAAGACTGTTTGCGTTCAAAGCAAAGTTACTTTGGTTGCCAAGCAAAATTCAATTAAACATTTTTAGGAGGAAAATCATAACATGGTTTCCTATGGAAGGAAAGAATGTTATTGGTTTGCATGTAAGTCAATGACCTGCAAGAACAGGTGCTTGGGGTTAGAACCAGGGTTCCCTAAGGTTCAAGGAGGCACTCAAATCGCACCACCAATGGCACTGGGGCGGCCGGATGCAGAATGCAGAGGCCCAATGTTAGCCAATGGGATAGGGGGCCGTCGGTCAGGGGCTGCTCACGAACAGGCCATTGGGTTGTGGTTTCCAAATGGAGATCTGACGTTGAAGAAAAGCCACAGGCTAGGATAGAGAGGTTTCCTGAGGGCAATCACCAGCAGGAGAGGTACATTGGGTTCTTGAGGGATGCCTGGACACTGTTGGTTGCAGTGGTGTCTTTAGGCGTCGGATCTTCTTACCAGCTCCGGTCGGGGAACTCCTCAGGTTTATGCTGCAGGCGTCAGTCTAAAACTCGAGGTAGTTTAGGGATCACCAGATCGCTGGGGATACCTCCTCACAATGTTGGGCCACTCAAACTTAAGCCGTGGGCATCTATGGCAGAACCGCAGAGCCGCCTGGATCCAGGTTCTGTGTTGGAGTCTTTTGTTTGAGCAAATCCGGTGCTCACAGAAGAGAGTCATATTGGTGAAGGCAGGGCAGGTCCTCTGGGTTCAGGATGGCTTCTGGCTCAACCCGGGGTTTGCTGGTCACGGGTCGAAGTCGGGACAGGCCAGTAAGGCTAGAGCCAAAGTAGTTGGTGTCCTCTTTTTCTCGGTCCTTCTTCTTTCTTCTTCTCGTATCTGAGGAGGCAAGGGTCAGGGTCGCCCCTAAATACTAAATTTAGAGGCGTTACAGGGGTGTGCAGGCTGGGACCAATGGGTTCCATCCTGGAGGTCTCCCCCCCCCCCCCATATTATGCCACTGTTAGATCTGGGGGTCTCTAGTTGGCAATGGTATTCACCTTTGTCCAAATAGGGACCCTTACTTCTAAGTCAGGATAAGGGGATTACACTCCTTAATAACCCCCGCTCACCCCCTTGGTAGCTTGGCACGAGCAGACAGGCTTATCTCAGAGGCAGTGTGTTAAGCATTTGTGAATATACACAGTAATACAGTGAAAACACTACAGATGGACACAACACAGGTTTTATAAAAATAAGTATTCTTTATATAGGCTTAACACAAGACCACAAACGACAAAAATCCACAATACTACACTTAGGATTGCTTTAAAGATGATAAAAGTTACTTAGTTCAAGTTGATGATAAATGCGACAAAGTTCTCAACAAAGTACCTGGATGCGTAACGCAAAGTAAACAAAAGGCTCGTAAAAGGGGAGATGCGTCAGTTCCGTGATCCGGGGAAATTGATGCGTTGTACCTCAATGCTTGTGCAGAGTAGGGGATGCGTCGTGATCCTTACCGGTGCGGAGGTGATGCGTAGATTCTCTGCCTGCGGGCCCGTTGCGGTGCGCAAGATGGCACCTTGATACGATGATCAATCAATCAATCATATCATTTGTAAAGCGCACTACTCACCCGTGAGGGTCTCAAGGCGCTGGGGTGGGGAATACTGCTACTGCTCGAAAAGCCAGGTCTTGAGGAGTTTTCTGAAGGTGTGCAGGTCTTGGGTCTGCCGTAGGTGGATGGGGAGGGTGTTCCAGGTCTTTGCTGCGAGGTGGGAGAACGATCTGCCGCCTGAGGTCGCTCTTCGAAAGCGGGGGACTGTAGCGAGGGCAATGTCGGCGGAGCGGAGCTGGCGGGTGGGGGTGTAGAAGCTGAGTCGTCTGTTGAGGTACGTTGGTCCGGTGTTGTGGAGTGCCTTGTGTGCGTGGGTGAGGAGCTTGAAGGTTATCCTCTTGTTGACCGGGAGCCAGTGCAGGTCTCTCAGGTGGAGTGTGATGTGGCTGTGGTGAGGGATGTCGAGGATCAGGCGTGCAGAGGCGTTCTGGATGCGTTGGAGCCGTCTCATGAGTTTGGCCGAGGCTCCTGCGTAGAGGGCGTTTCCATAGTCCAACCTACTGCTGACAAGGGCCTGGGTGACTGTTCTTCTCGTTTCAGTGGGGATCCACTTGTAGATCCTATGGAGCATGCGGAGGGTGTTGAAGCAGGAGGAGGAGATGGCGTTGACCTGTTTAGTCATGGAGAGGGTAGAGTCGAGGATGACTCCTAGGTTGCGTGCGTGGTCAGTGGGTGTTGGAGCGGTTCCCAGTGCGGTCGGCCACCAGGAGTCATCCCAGGCCGAAGGGTCGGATCCGAGGATAAGGACCTCCGTCTTGTCCGAGTTCAGCTTCAGTCGGCTGCTCCTCATCCATTTAGCAACGGCCTTCATTCCTTCGTGAAGGTTGGTTTTGGTGGTGTGGGGGTCCTTGGTGAGGGAGAGTATCAGCTGGGTGTCATCGGCTTAGGAGAGGATGTTGAGGTCGTGCCGATGGGCGACGTGGGCGAGCGGTGCCATGTAGATGTTAAACAGAGTTGGGCTGAGGGATGAGCCCTGGGGTACGCCGCAGATGATCTCGGTGGCTTCGGAGCGGAAGGGGGGAAGGCGGACGCTCTGTGTTCTGCCGGAAAGGAAGGAGGTGGTCCAGTCCAGGGCCTTCTTTTAGATCCCAGCGTTGTGGAGGCGTGTTCGTAGTGTGTGGTGACAGACCGTGTCGAAGGCGGCTGACAGGTCCAGGAGGATGAGGGCCGCCGTTTCTCCGTTGTCCCGCAGGGACTTGATGTCATCGGTGGCGGCGATGAGGGCAGTCTCGGTGCTGTGGTTGCTACAGAACCCGGACTGGGAAGGGTCCAGGATGTTGTTCTCCTCGAGGTAGCGGGTCAGTTGTTCATTGACGGTCTTCTCGATGACCTTTGCCGGGAACGGGAGCAGGGAGATCCGCCTTGGGTGTCTTGAGTAAGGCGTTGATCTCGGCGTGCTTCCAGCTCTCCGGGAAGGTAGCATTCTCAAAGGAGGTGTTGATGACTTTCCGGAGATGGGGTGCGATGGATGTGCTGGTTTTGTTGAATATGTGGTGTGGGCATGGATCTGACGGAGATTCGGAGTGGATGGTGTTCATGATTTTGATGGTGTCATTGTCGTTGATGTTGGTCCAGTAGAGCAGGCGTTTGGTGCGGATGGTGGTCGTGGGGGCGGAGGTCTCAGTGGTTGTCGGGGCGGTCGTGGCATTGAAACTGTTGTGGATGTCTGTGTTCTTGCGGTGGAAGAAAGTGGGCAGCGAGTCGCACAGGTATTGCGAGGGTGGGACGTCGTTGGTGTTGGAGCTGGGGTTGTAGAGTTCCTTCACAATGTTGAAGAGCTCTTTGCTGTTGTGCGCATTGTTGTCTAGGCGGTCTTTGAAGGAGGCACTTTTGGAGGATCTGATGAGGTGATGGTGTCTGCGGGTGGCATTCTTGCGTGGCTGTCCGTTGTTCGTTCACGGAGACAGATCTTCTCCAGATTTCGACAGGTTTGCTTGGAGGACCGGAGGTCTTCAGTGAACCAGCTGGCTTTCTTGTTGGTATGATTGTTGGAGGGTTTCTTGACCGGGGCGAGGGTGTTGGCGCAGTCATTGATCCACTGTCTGAGGTTGCGGGCGGCGGTGTCGGGGTCGATATGGTCGGCAGGTGGGCTCTGGGCGAGGGTGGTGGTTAGCTGGTCTTCGGTGACTTTGCACCAGCAGCGGTGAGGCATCTGTTGGGTGTGGTGGTGCGTGGTGGGTTTCTTGAAGGTGAAGTGGATGCAGCGGTGGACGGTCCAGTGGAGTTCGGTGGTATGGTTGAAGGAGACGTGGGGGCATGCGGAGAAGATGGGGGTCAAGCGTGTGACCGGTGGAGTGGGTGGGTGTTGTGACGAGTTGTCTGAGTCCGAGGTTGGCTAGGTTGTCGATCAGGGTGGTGGAGTTGGTGTCGTTCTCGAGGTGAAAGTTCAGATCCCCGAGGAGGATGTAGTCCGTGGAGGTGCGGGCATGTGTGCTGACGAAGTCGGCGATGGAGTCGCTGAACTGTGGTCGGGGTCCGGGCGGTCTGTAGATGAGGGTTCCTCTGAGGGTGGTGTTCGGGTCGGTGTGGATCTGGAAGTGCAGGTGGTCGGCGGTGCTGAGGGTGTCGTCGATGTTGGTCGAGACTCTGAGAGTGTTCCTGTGGACGATGGCGATTCCTCCTACCGCTCTGTTGGTGCGGTCCTTGCGGGTGATCTTGTAGCCATCTGGGACGGCTATGGCTATGTCGGGTGCCGTGGCGGGGTTCAGCCAGGTCTCCGTCAGGAAGGCGACGTCTGGGGAGGTTGAGTTGAGAAGGTCCCAGAGTTCAACGGCATCTTTTCGGGCGGAGCGGGTGTTGAGAAGGATGCATCTGAGGTGGTTGTTTTTTTTCCTGGTCTGCAGCATGGTGGGGCAGATGCTTGTGAAGCTGCAGTTCCGGCAGGTGAAAGCTCCGTGGGTGCGCTTCGGGGCGGCCAGGAAGCAGGTGTGTGATCGTCCTGTGTTAAGTGCATGGAGGGTTCTGGCATCGTAGCGGTGTCGGGCGTCGTGGCGTTCGTGATGTCCAGGGGTCCTGGCGCTGGGCGGGCTTGCCTTGGGTGCGCCAGGGGTCCTGGCGCTGGACGGGCTTGCCTTGGGTGCGCCAGCGGCGCGCCAGTGCGCGGCCGCGTAGCGGCTTCCATATGAGGGGATGTGGGAGGGAGGAGCAGCTGGGAGGCTGGAGCGGGGCGGTGAATGGGATTGCAGGTGGGCGGGGCCGAAGGGACACAGCCGCGGGAAAATGGGCGGGGGCCGCGGGAGAACTGTGCACAGGAAGGAAAAACAAGTTTAGGCAAGAAAACAAGTACAGGCACAGAGGAATAAAAACAAGTCTAGGCAAGAAAGCAAGTTAGGCACAGGGGAATAAAAACAAGTCTGGGCAAGAAAGCAAGTACAGGCATAGGGGAAAAAAAACAAGTCTGGGCAAGAAAGCAAGTACAGGCACAGGGGAATAAAAACAAGTCTGGGCAAGAAAGCAAGTACAGGCACAGGAGAATAAAAACAAGTCTGTGTAAGAAAGAAAGTTAGGCACAGGGGAATAAAAACAAGTCTGGGAAAGAAAAAAAATTAGGCACAGGGGAATAAAAACAAGTCTGGGCAAGAAAGCAAGTACAGGCACAGGGGAATAATAACAAGTCTGGGCAAGAAAGCAAGTACAGGCACAGGGGAATAAAAACAAGTCTGGGCAAGAAAGCAAGTTCAGGCACAGGGGAATATAAACAAGTCTGGGCAAGAAAGAAAGTTAGGCACAGGGGAAAAATACAAGATTAGGCAAACACAATGCAGGCAGAGCCGAGCAGCAGCGTGTGGAGCGACCTGCCTGCGAGCAGGGTCATAGGTCGCCGGTTGCGATGCGAGAAGATGGCGCCCTTGATGCGACAATGCGATGACGCAGCGATGATGATGCGTGAACGCCCTGGCAGCTTTGCGACAACTCTTTATTTTGAGCCGTGACACGCTTCTCTGGTGATGCAATGGTGACTCTCTCGATGGCATCACGCGTCTCCGGTGATGAGACAGCAGGCAGCTTCGATGAACACACGCTTCCAGGGAGATGCGGCAAAGGCTTGCTTCTCCGGCGATGCAGCGATTTCAGCTGCGGCGACGACCCGCTTCCTCTCGAAGCGTCACACTTCCAGCTCCCAGTGACACGCAAATGTCTGTAGATAGAATTCCCAGCAAGGAAATTCACAGGGGGAGCTGGAGATAAAGTCTTTTGTCCCTGAGACTTCAGCAGGAGGAAAGCACAGTTCAAGCCCTTGGAGAATATTCTGTAGATGATGAAACTCCTTAAAAAGTTTATTCTCCTTTCCTTGGCAGTGAAACAACCACTGCAGGCCAACCCAGCAAACAGCACGCTGGCAGAGGGGCAGTAAAACTCCTGCAGCTTCCTTCGTTCTTCTCCTTGGGAAAAGGTGTCTTGTTCCAGAAGTGATCTAATTTCTTAGGATCATAGTCCCAATATTTAGACCCCAATATCCTTTGTTCTCTGAAGGCAGAGAGGCCTCTGCCTAGTCCAAACCAGTTCCTGAGCACTTTGTTTACATGACTCTCTCCTTCCTTTCACTGTGCAGAGCAGAGACATCAGCCACCCCACAGGAGGTGGATCCAGCACAGGGGAAGGAAAGCACAGCACTGGAACCCTTTGTTGAAAAAATTCCTTCTCTCCTTTCACAGTGCAGGGCAGAGACATCAGACACACCACAGGAGGTGGAGCCAGCATTGTAGAGGGAAGGCCCAGCCCTATTCAGGTCCCAGGTGCAACTCCTCCCTCCCATCTAGATTCACCACTGGGCTGCCCCAGCCTGTCTCCTGGAATCCCCCAGCCCTGTCACTCACAAACCCAGACAAGGAATACACAACCCTGCAGGGGCTGGCCTGGACAGTTAGGCAAGAAAATACCTATTTTCTAAAAGTGGTACTTTCAAACACAGAATATTAGAACCAACTTTACTAAAAGATGTATTTTATCATTCTGAGTTCAGGCATACTAAATTCGAACTTCTAACATGTTCCCTGAGTCAGTTAGGATTATAAGAATGTACTAATATAACTGCCCATTCTATCCTATGGGGAACAGGTAGCTTTGCAATAGTGAAAAACGAAAATGGCTGTAATTCACTATTAGGACATGCTACACACACCAGAGTATGTCCTACCTTATACTTACAATGCACCCTGCCCTTAGGCCTACCTTATGGGTGCCTAATATGAAGCAAAGGGAAGGTTTAGGGAAGTCGACATGGCAGTAGTAGACTGCACACAGGCCTTGCAATGGCAGACCAGAGACACACTTTACAAGCTGCTTCTGTGGGTGGCACAACCAGTGCTGCAAGCCCACCAGCAGCATTTGATTTACAAGCCCCGGGCACACATGGTGCACTGTACTAGGGGCTGACAGGCAAATCAAATAACCCAATCATGGAATCACCAATTAGTACATCAATTTAACATAGGGAGCACTTGCACTGTGGCACTGAGAAAGAGTCGCACAGTGCCCAAAGCATATAACCAGCAAAAACATATTAAAACAGAGGAGGAAATCTGCCAAAATGGAAGGGAGACTCAAGCCAATGATGCCACGTCTAACAGCCACCCTCCAGTGGGAGGGGGCATGAGCATCTCTGTGATTAGCTGGGTTCTCTCATCTTCAAGATGGAGGAGACTGAGATGCGAACTTCACCTCGCCTCTCCCACCTGAGTAGTGGGGTTGGCAAAGTTGGGCACACCTCTATTCCTAACTTGGTTTTCCTGACAATTCTCCCACCCAAAGTGGGGGCCAGAACCAGTGGGAGCCAATTGCAGGGAGCAGCAAAAGGCAGGGTCAGCCAACAAAGGCAGCAGGCCTTTGAAGCTTCCCCTTCGTGGACCCAGCCCATCCTGGCGGAGGAGGCATGATGCCTCTGCCCAGCATGGGCTTTGTTTCTGGACCCAGAGAGTGGAGGCCCTCTACCCAGGGGTCCAGAAACCTGTCTGGTGGTAGCAAATGGCAGGTAGCCACACCGGGGAAGGTTATTTTTCAGGGGCAGCTCTAAGATGCCCTCTCAGTGCATTTTATATTAAATACCACACTGGCATCAGTGTGCGTTTAATATGCTGAGAAGCTTGCTACCAAACTTCCCAGGTTTCAGTAAAGCCATTATGGAACTGTGGAGTTCATCATGACAAAGTCCAAGACCATATACTCTTTATGGCCTTACTGCACTTACAATATAAGAATGTACTTAGACACTGTAGGGGTACAGTGCTCATGCACCTGTACCCTCACCTGTGGTAAAGTGCACCCTGCTAGAGGGGGTGACTTACCTAGGCCATAGGCAGTGGGTTGCAGCCATTGCACACAGGGATGCGTGCCATGTTGACTCTTCACTTTTCTCAGCACCAAAACACGCAGCCTGCAACTGCAGTATGTGGGTGTTAAGGTGCAGGGTCTCCAAGGGTGACACAATTGGTACTGCGAGAGGCCTTCCCTGGTCACAGTGCCCTTGGTACTCATGGTATCTGTTACAAGGGGCTTACCTGTGGCCAGAGCTGTGCCAATTGTGGGTGCAGACGTACAGTTTAAAGAAAGAACGCAGGCCATGGGAACCTGATTGGCAGGGACCCAAAACACATCAAGTCAAAGTGCATCAAATGTCAGGCAAAAAGTGGGGGGTAACAATGCAAAAAGGGGCACTTTCCAACAGACATATTTCCAGAATGACTAAAAGTGGGTCAAGTCTCTCCTCTCTTGGAAAAACTATCTCTCGACCCAGAGAACATGAACAACTACTGACCAGCTTCCATAATTTCGTCTCAAAGAAAGTTGCGTTGCTTCCAAGCTCACTTCACACATCGGAACAAACAACTTCCA